>NC_134547.1:46895168-48308918 GCF_050624435.1 Tenrec ecaudatus
CTGAGCGACACCGGAAGAGTCCTGAGAGTTGACTCTATGCTCTGATGTACATCGGGTCCCCGATACGTAGAAGCAACTCCACGGCACCTAAGCACAACAGTAGCATCGCTTCTTCAGGCCCTGACTGGGGAAACTTGGAGCAATGACTCACTCTGACCCGCAATAAAGCACCTATAACCCCAACTCAAAGGTAGAATAGGAAGACCCCCCACAGGTGTGGGCGCCAGCCAGGGTCCAGCCTTTTATCTCATCGCTGTATCCCTTGCTCCCAGTCTACGGCAGCAGCGTTCACCTTTCGCTACAGCAGAGGGCAGTGGTCCACACCCAGTCCCAGGCTGGTGGGGCAGATACTTCTGGATGCCTGTGCTGCCACTCAGGAACATAAGCTTGTCCCTGTGGTACTTGGGGTTAACCCAGATGCACTTCCTCTACTCTATTCCTGCTGATCCCCAGCCTTGACCAAAATACATTTGCAAACACAGACAGACACACACACACACACACACACACACACATATAAACACGCATACACACAAACACACAGAGCAAGGAAGTTCCTAAATTAATCCCTGCCAACTACTGTACCTTAAGTCATTTAACAACTATATGTAACAACAACAGCAAATCAAACAAGAAACAGGGACTATTAGAACCTGCTTCAGAAGTACCTAAGGTTGGGAAGTCCCAAATGTTTTGATTTTTTTTTTTTAACTAAAGAGAGAGATCAGCATTTTAACCAGGCAGCCAGGAGCAGGGTACTGCCATCTAGACATCAAAAACAAACAACAACAAAAATAGTTCTAACTCTCACTTGGCCACAGTCTGACATGGTCTAAGGACAAGCCTTATTTCACCATGGACCAACTGCTTCAAACGCAAATTAAGGACATTGACCTTAACCTTCTGTGAATATTTTAACTAGCTCCATGCTTCCTCTGCTTTCTCCATCTTCCTAAGTGGTGCAGACAAGATAAGCACACTGCTCCCCAACCCCCGGAAACAGATCTTTAAGTGCAGAAAGCCAACTGGGATAAGCACATTCCCTTCTGCCTTCCCAATGGTATTTGAAATGAGTTTAGGCACCAATGGGGCACAGGGCTTGTTTTCAAGGTGTGTGGGTTTATTTGACTAAATTAGAAATCAGGAAACAGGTCAAAATAAAATCAGAGAATGGTATTAAAGGAACGTGAATTCATTTTGCTTTGTACCTCTGCTAGGAGCCTGGCTGAGTTTCTGAAGGGGTGTGGAATTGGGGTATTGAAGCTGGAGCGTGTGTGTGCTCTAGGAACTGTCAGGGCGGCCCGGGAAGCAGGGCTGGGTTTTTATGAGGTCATTGACATTTCGGTTCTGTGTTGCTCCCTCCTATCGAGGGCATTTTCATGGCCCATTTTCAGGACAGTCATCCAATGGCTTTGTGACAGACACAACTCCCTCCTGACTGTTCCCAGGCTCACTCTTTCCACCCCCACAAAATTGCCCTGGTTAAGCTAGGTTTCTAGATGTCACCTTATTTCAATGTAGGGGAATGCCTTTGGGTCCCTAAAATGCCACTTCCTTTCAACAAATAGGCATTACTATTTGTGAGAAGCCAAACCTATGAGAGGAGACAAATGGGACAAGGCCCTGCCCTGAAGGGGCAGCTCCACACTCCAATATGTCACTTCCTGCCTCTGTTCCCGGACATTCTAGGCTGTGAACCTGACTACTTCCAGCGGCTGGAGGCCCACGTTGGGTGAAAGTCTGCCCTCCAGTCGTGCCACGGCCGTGCAAAAGAAGCAAGCGTCCCGCCAGTGCCCACTCTCCAGCATCCCCTTCAAATATTGAAGGAACAGCTGGACCCAAGAGCTCACCATATTTTTTTTCCATTTCCAGTTACACTAAGTGTTATGCTTATTGATGATGCACTTGGAAATCTGTCTTATCCCTTTTGCCAAGGGTGGGAGCACAACATGCAGGTTCTCAAAGCCAAGCAGTGCCAAGAGAATCAGTGCATTTGTTAGCCTGTTATTGAAAAGAAAAGAAAGCCCAATAAGAAGCACAAAGATGCTTGGGCTCTGCGGGAACCATTGGAAAAATGACTGCTTCGCAGAGTTCTAACTTTCAAAGCGTAGTGTCTCAGTGTGACCGTCACTTGCTTCCCATTTTGCAACCAGAGAATTCAAGTTGACTCTCTGGCACTCTGGAAGACGTAGAGAATCATTCCAAATAATTCCTGGATGGTTAAAGACAGTGCCTCATAACAGAGCTCATCTCTTTGATCGTTACCATAGTGACTGCTCTCTGAATGCGTGGGTGTGGCTTAGGACTGAGCAGCTATTCCCAAAGGCTCTGCCCCATGCTTGGATTTCATGAAAAGCAACTGGGGAGGCAGGATTTTTTTGGTCAAAACTCTCACAGGGAGGACTTCTAAGAAGGAGCACATGGCCAGACACCAGGAGAATGGTGTGTTAGTCTGGGTAAACTAGGGAAACAAATCCACAGAAACTCAGGTGTATAAGAGAGAGTTTGATATCAAGGGTAAGTGCACATTAAGAAAGCATCCCAACGCAGTGCTGCCCAAGCCCATAAGTCCAACATTAACCCATATGTCCGACATCAATCTACAAAGTCCTCCTCCGTCTCACAAAACACACGCAGTGATGCTGACTGAAGAAGGAAAGCCAAATCAGTGAGCATGCAAACATCTCAGCCCTGGCAGGGGTCTCCACGCGACTGCTCCAGCACCCATGGTTGCATCAGGGTAGGTCCATGTGGCTTCTCCTCAGGTATGTCTTGCAGGAAGTGAGCATTGTTAGCTGAAATATGGGGCTGGCTAAGGCAGCAGCACCCTGGTCTGACCATCAGAAAGCAAGAGACCTCAGAACTAGAAAGGCGAGGCTCAGCAAGCCATTTATCCCTTCGCCCTTCAGTTAATCCCACGTGTGTTTATCAGCCAGGTTGGCACAATAAACCTTAACTATCTCAAATGGGTTCTATCTAGTCCCAGCCTTCCTGCTGCCTGAGCTGGAACCAAGCCAAATGCTTTCCCTTCTCCACATTTCAATTTCTTTATTGGGAAAATTGTGGCTGTGGCTTGGAGAAGGGTGGCCTTATGGCAACACTAGTCCATAAAACAATTCCCTTGGGCAAGAGCAAAGATAAGGACTGTGCAATGCGTTTCTAAACTCAATCTAAAGGACAGTCGTTTATTTTGACTTTACATCCTTCCTACATTTCATGCTCAAATGTCATTTTTTAAATGAATGGAAGTGTAGGTAAATGATAGTTAATTTTTTTTCTGATGTCTTAACTTGGAGGCTTCAGGTCTGCATTTCATGGGACAGCCCAGTTAATTAGTCTAATATCATTGTTGATGCTTCTGCTCTACCTTCTAGTTTGTGGCACTGTGACTAGAATCGTCAAAGCTGGCAAGTGGCCATCTAAGACAAAATTGTGCCCTGCTCACCTGGAATAACAACTGAAAAGGGACAATCAGAAATAAGAGAAGATAAGGTATATATGGCTTAGCTCCCAGCTGGCGCCTTTGCCGGGAGACCAGAAAAAGTGGATGGTCCCTAGGTGTCATTAGTGAACACATTGATCCAAGATTTCAGAGACGAGAAGATCCTGATCAAAAGGGGGGAACATCAGAACAGAATTTCACATGACAATGAACTCTACTGGAGCCATGATGTTGGATGAACTCCTGAAAGTATTGCCCTGAGATAATATAAACTATAAATCCTGAGTCTTCAAAGATTGTTTCTGTAAAAGTAACAACAGCCTATCTTAACTAGTAAAAAAGTTCTGTATTGATAATGATGCTCTTTTAGGAATCATCTATGTGGGATCAACTTGAGAACAGCCACTGCAAAGATGAGACAGAAAACATAAGGCACAGGGAATTGATGATGATGGGGGAGAAACACCCTTACAGGTGTGTGACAACGGTTACACCTCTCGATGAAGGTAAGCAATGACACCAAATGGTACAAGTAACAGGTATTGAATTGGTGTGTGTTCTGCTGGCTGTATTCTCAACAACAACAAAATAAAATTACACACAAAACACTTTTATTGTATTTTTGGTGAAAGGTGAATGCAGCAAATAAATTCCCACTTACCATCTATATAAACTGGTCAGTGACCTTGACTGCATTTTCCCTAACATGTCCACATGCTCATTATTTCCATTCTTCCTGCTGTTTCCATTCATCCAGCTTCCCGCATCCTATGAATTTCTCATCTGTGCTTTAAGGTTATTACCAACCACTTGATCTCATGCAGGCGGCTATTTCTTTTATGAATCACTCAGTTATTTGGTGGGCAGGTGACCTTCCAGAGCAGCTCCGTCCCCAGTTTAACGAGTATTTTCTGGTTGATCGTCTCAAAAGATTCTTGGTCTTTTCTTGTAGAAATTTGAGTTTTGTTCTCCATTTTTCTCTCATTCTGCCTCAGGTTCTTGCTGTGTTTAATTGCCAAATCCGCTGGTGGTATGGCACTGCCCTTCCAAAAAAAAGTAGTTGATTGTCTAATTTGCAGTAGTTCTCCACTATGGCTGGCACCTAGATTAACATTGAAACTTTTTAAAGACAGATTCTACAGTCATCTCACCCCACCTCTCCACCCCCCAACCCTGACACTATCTAAATCAATTGAGTTAGAATCTCTGGGATGGAGACCCAGACATGGGTGTTTTGTTAGAAGCCACCCAAGTAATGATGCTGATAGGGAGCCAGGAATAAAATCCACCAGTTCTGAGGTGTGGAGACATGACTGTATGATAGGATTACTTGAGGAAATTTTACAAAAGTTCAGGCTCCCAAAGTCCACTCCGGACTTACTAAACCAGAATCTCTGATCAAACAAATCTAGTTACAAACTACTGACTTTTAGCAACCACAGGTATCTGAGATGCACCTGTGAATCATTTGCTTCTGCAAGGTCAATACACAGGATTAACTAATTTATTCCTGTTATTGTTAAGTGCTATCGAGTCAGTTCCAACCCATAGCGACCCAATGCACAACAGAGCCCAGCACTGCGGGGCCCTGCTTGGTCCTCACATAGGTTCCTGTGCCTGAGCCCATTGTTGTTGCCATCATGTCCACCCATCTTGTCTGGGGCCTTCCTTGTTCTGCTGCCCCTCCACTGCACCACGTATGAGGTCCTTCCCGGGGATTGGCCTCTCCTGACAATATGACCAAAGTGTGTAAGATAATGCCTTGCTATCCGTGCCTCTAAGGAGCACTCTGGCCATACTTCCAAGACAGATCAATTTGTCCATTAGTAGCCCATGATGCTTTCAATAGTCTTCTCCAGAACCACAATTCAAATGCATTGATTCTTCTTTGACCTTCCTTATTCAACGTCCAACTTTCACACCCATATGAAGCAATTGAAAATATTGTGGCTTGGGTCAGGCGTACCTTAGTCGTCCAAGTAATATCCTTGCTTTTCAATACACTACAGAGGCTTGTGCAGCAGATGTACCCAATTCAACACATCTTTTGATCTCTTAACTGTTGCTTACATGGGCCTTTATTGTGGATCCAAGCAAGATAAAATCCTTGACAATTTCAATCATTTCCTCCAGGTATCATGATATTGCTTCCAAGGCCCCAACCACAATGCAACCAGGTCATTGGCCTTCATGGGTATAGATGACCTCCCACTTATCCTTTACTCCCAGAAGTGAAATGTTCAGCCAAGTTCCAGGTATCTAAAATTCACATTTTTATCAGCTTAAGCTGATCAATTTTGCTGAGAACATTGTTTGCTATGTTACTAAGTAAAGCCCAAGGAACTTGGAAACCTTCACAAAAATTATATTAAATGTCAAAAAGAAGAGGTTTAGGAAATATTTACTATAAGGTTTATAAAGATTCGCTATAAAACAAATGAATGATAAATGACAGCAAAGGATTACTTCCATATCCCCAAAGACTGCCTGTGCCCTCAAATCGCAGTAAAATTCTCATGAAAGTCACCAATTGGGTCTCAGATGCAGGAGGCAGGTACTACACAGAAAAGACCTCCAACCCCAAATAGTAGCCCTTAAGTCTGCCCTCCTTAGGCCAACCTTTCAACCCAGGGTTAAGGTTGAGTTGAGAAATGAGCAATATACTGGAAGACACTGAACTGGTCCCCAAGGGGTAAAACATAGAATTCATGCCTGCGTTCATTCAGTCATTCATTCATTCAATATATAATAATTACAAGCATCAATATTTGTTGAACCCCCTAGCCTGTAAAAAGAGCTGGTGTAAGTGACTACTCTCGTTGGGCTTTGATCCACATGGTCAGCAGTTCGAAACCACCAGCAGCACTGTGGGAGAAAGTCCAGGCTCTCTACTTCTGTGAACAGCTGCAGTCTCAGAAACCCACAGCAGGCCGCCACAAGACAGCGTTGACAGCGTGAGACGCCATGAGACAGCAGTTAGTTTGGTTTGGGTGTAAAAGACACTATTTCAAGCACTTTAAAGGGATAGTTCCATTGAATTCTCACAAGAATCTTTTAAATACAGAGGCTCTCCTTAGCTATATTTTATAGATTAGAAAACCAACGCGCAGACAGCTAATTCCTTTTTTAAGAATGCATATATGCTACAGCCTGTCCCTAGAACTATGCGCAAGGCGCTGAGCTAGAGAGTTGAGATGTAAGGATGAATAACGTTACACAGTTCCAAGATGGTTAGATTTCAGACACAGATGGAATGGGAAGAGTCCTGGCAGGTAAATGTCCCAGTGATCCTTCGGTAGACTTGAGAGGGACTCTTTCCTTGGCTCAACCTCAGTTTATCTATAACGTGTAAGGGTCATATGAATGTTCTCTAAACCCTACAAGCTGAAATAATTGATTATTCTGATTCTCCTCAAAACCATGAAATAGTGGGCTGGGCCGGGAACTTTTGTGTATGTGGAGAAGCAGTATTGTAAGTAGGGGAAACCTCTTCCTAAAGATATATTTAAATAGTTATTCTGGTTTCCTCACTGGGGGGTCTACGTAAGGCCTCCTCTTCTGTAATGTGAAGGGGATGGGACTGGGCACCAGTTGGGGGAGACAGGGCAGAGGGAAAAGACAGGAATTGCCCCCCTTCTCTTCCTTAGGAAGTTGCCAGGTTAAGATGATCGCCCTTTAAGTGATGTATCAGCTGTCACTATAAAAATAAATTAGAGACATAGAGTTTAAGGTGGGGACTTGGTCAGTCATTTGAGTGTACATGTTCCCAATAGCCAACCACGTCAACTCTTCATCCTCATCTGAAAGTAACGCTGCCAAAGCATTAGAAAGTACTTTTGCCAAATACCTAAACATCTGGACAGCCTTTCTAGAGAAATCAGAGCCAGAGAAAGCTGAGCCGGGGCTCAAAGTGCTAGGGTAACTAGATTAAGCATATGAAAAGACAAAGGTAGTCGAAATCCATCACTCTTGCCAGGCTTACCATAGAATAGGGCAGGCTGGTGCACAGACGTCCCGATTTACCACAACATGCTCAATGTGAATTTTCCCGTCTTGCTCAAAAGTCAAAATGAACTTCCTGATCCATCTTTATCTCTATTAAACAATCTGATGCCGGACCACTCCTTGGATTTGGCAAAACACAAGCATCATCCTCCAAAATGTGTTGCCATTCTAAAGATGAACTTGGATCAGTCCCCACAGTATCAGTCAGCCTGGGACCTAGTACTCTTGGCTGAGTGGACGCTATGACTCCCAGTAGCAGAATCAGCATGAGCATCCTCCTCTTCCTCTCCTTTTCTCACTTGGCAGTTCCTCAAATCGTGAAAAAAAAAGAGTCGCTCTCTAACCCAGCAGTGTCACGCCTAGTACATATCCAAGAGAAGTGGAAATATGTCCAAGCATTACTCATAATAGCCCCAAAGTGGAAACAACACAAATGTCTATAAATCGATGAATGGATTAATGAAATATATTGATAGAATAGAATATTATTTAATGCGACTTTGGGCAAGATGGCAGACTAGGCAGACACATGATCTACAGCCCATACAACAAAGACATGAGACACCAAATGAAAGAGATAATCCAGGAAATCCAAGCTTAACAGAATGGATAGAGAAGACAATTGAATATTAGCTAGAAAAGGCCGAACAAAATCTATGAGAGAGGACACAGGTGTCATGGATGAAGTAGGAGCTGACCTGACACAACACTATCATTTTGAACTTGAAAAGAAGAGTTTAATCAAGACAGTCAACTGATAACCTGCCTCACTCATCCAGGACAGGATAAATTCAAACACAGGTGGCTGCTGACCTGAAGTTACTATCCTCCCCTTATTGTTCCACCTGCATTCCTGTGGCCATAAGCTTAGCCAGATCCTGTCCTCACCCACCTCATGATCAGTGACACATCCCTGCTCCACCTGAGGGTGAATTCACACCCTTGAGGATTGAGTGTGCAGTGGACATCACCAGCCCCTTTGATTTTTTAAAGACTTCAGGAAAACACAAGAACAAACAGACTTTAAAAATGAAAATTTAGAAACCATACACAAATGCAAAATAGAAATACAGAAGATTATTGTTAAGATTTCAGAACTAGATAATGTAGTAAAAGGTCAAAGGAGTGGGACTGACTTGTTGGATGACCAAATAAGTGAGGTTGAATATACATATTTCAATCCTAATAAATCATAGAATTATAAAAAATAATAAAAACCAAAAAGAAATAAAGCCTCAGAGTTATGTGGACACCATAAAGAAGAATACTTTATGGTGATTAGAACTACAAAGCAGGAACAAAAAGGCACAGAAAAATTGTTGATTATTACTCGGAAGAAAATTTCCCTGATTTCGTAAACATGAGAAAATATCCATTCAAGAAGCCGAATTAACCCCAAATATGATAGATTCCAAAAGAAAATCACTAATACACATAATATTCAAACTTTGCAAAGCCAAAGATAAGGAATAAATCTTAAAAGTAGCTGAGGAAAATGAAACATTACCTACAAAAGGGAACTAATGAGACTAGAGTCTGTTTCTCATCAGAAATCGTGCAGACAAGAAAGCAATGAGGTGACATATATATAACACAAATTTAAGAAAGTTCGTCAGCAGTAGAAAATAAATAATAAAGATTAGAACAGTAATAAATGAAACGGGGAGGAAAAAAACATAAAAAATGAGAAAGACAAGAAGTTACTTCTGTGAAAGAATCATTCAAATTAACAAGCCACTGGCAAATCTAACTAAAGAGAAGAGTAAGAAGCTGCAAATAACATGAATAAAAAATGACATGGACAGTGACACAGTAGGAGTCAAAGGATAGTAACAGAGTGCTAGCAAGAACTGTACTTCAACAATGCCAAAAGCCTAGAGGAAATAGACATATTTCTCAAAACAAGCCATCAGTCTAAATGAACACAGATAGACATAGAAAGCCCAAACAGTCCCATGAGAGAGAGAGAGAGAGAGAGAGAGAGAGAGAGAGAGAGAGAGAGAGAGAAACCTAAGGGATCACAACCATAGACTCAGGAGACACCAAGATCTACGGGCATAACATAGTTCACAAAGATATTGTTCTACATCCTGATTTGGTGAGTAGCAACTAGGGTATTAAAAGCTCATGGGAGGCCATCGAAGGTGCAATTATTGGTCTCTCCCCATCCAGAGTAAATAAAAGTGATGAAAATCAAAACACACCTGCAAATAATTAATCTGATGGACCACATAGACATCAGTGTGTCCACAACCATAAACCCAAAGAATTGGATGGTGTCCAACTTCCACTACCAACTGCTCTGAAAAAGACAACATTAAAAGTTCCTAGACAGAACGGGAGAGAAACATAAAGTACTCAAAATCTGGTTGAACAGAGACCAATAGAACCCTAAAATTATAGCCCTTATTCCTCAAGTCTGAAACAGAGCTTACTTCCACATTCAAATAATCAACCATTGAAGATCAAAAGGGCAGCCTTTATGCAAGACCAAAGTTCAGGGGTTAGGAAAAAACGAGGAGTGGGAAAAGGAATCCAGGAGGAAATGGATAATCCAGAGTACTTTGTGGAGATGGCAATTGATGGGTAGAATCAGACTCTGTATGACTTGTTGAATGGAACATTATCATCTGCTCTGCAAACATTCACCTAATTCTCAATGGTAAGGGTTTGGTGGTGTTGTTTTTTAAGAGACCTCAATGAATGGGAGACGTGAGAATTCAGAAGTAAATTGATCCATCGATGCACAATCGATCTTTGACAGAGAACTGAAACTCATTAAATGAGGAAGAACGAGCATAAAAATGAAAGACAACTTACATACCACACTGTAAATACAGAGGTATTCAAGATGGATCGAAGACCTACACACAAAAAATCCAGAACTATAAAGATCACCAATGAAAAACTAGAGATTAATTTAAGGCCCCTGATCTAGGGCATAAATATACTACCCAACATCACTGAAAGAACACCACCAACTGTGACTGTTAGGTCCATGGTTCCGTCATCTCTGAAATATAGTTCCTCTCAGAGCCCAGTTGGAACCCTAGTAACATAGTGGGCAAGGTCATCAGTTTGAACCTACTTACTAGCTGCTCTGCAAGAAAGAGATATGGCTTTCTACTCCCATGTAGATTTACTCTCAAAAACTCAAGGGGACAGTTCTACTTGGTCCTCTAAGGTTGCTATGTGTTATAATCAACTCAATGGTAGTGAGTTTGATTGGTTTGGAGAAATGGGAAGGTAAATTGCAAGGTAGACATAGTTTAACTTGGGTGAAGGAAAAGGCAAAATATAGTAAGAGGATAAATGCCCCAAAGGAGGAATGCAGGGGAACACACTGGGGGTGGGGGGTGGTTTGTAAGAATTAGAGGGAAAGAGGTGAATACAATCCTTCAGTAATGGTGTTCTACAATAGATGCATGTTTAGACATGCAATCTAAACAGGTGTGGGAAAGAATACTAATGAATAGTGGCAGTTCTATCCTGTCCTATAGGGTCACTATGACTTGGCATCAACTTGGTGGCAGTGAGTTTTGAGTGAAGTGAGTTACCACAGTAGTTACAAATATAACCATGAACATGGGGGAGCACACTGGTGACAGAGTTATAGACATTTCCTAGATGTAACCAAGCAGCTGGAGGAGCTGACTCCCTGTGCCTGGGGGCTCAAGACTATAGTGTCGAGGAACACCGAGGTCAATTGGCATAGCATAGCCCATAAAGACAGGCTTCCACATCCTATTTTGCTGAGTCACTCATGAAAGGTCATTTAAGGTGCAACTATTGATTTCTCTGTACAGAAGGAAGACGTATGAATGAAACTGAAGACACACGGAAGCATCCATTTCCAGCACCCTGGACCAGAAGAACTATTTGGTAACCAAGCAACACTAACAGCTGTTGTGAAAGGGATCCCATTAAAAAGTCCTGGATAGAGTTGGAGATAATGTGAAACAAAACTCAAAATCATAAAAAAAAAAAAAACAGGCTTGACTTCCAGTTTAAGTTGACTGCTTATTAGTGGTTCTCAACTTTTATTTTTAACATTTTATTAGGGGCTCATACAACTCTTATCACAATCCATACATATACATATATCAATTGTATAAAGCACATCTGTACAGTCTTTGCCCTCATCATTTTCAAAGCATTTGCTCTCCACTTAAGCCCTTTGCATCAGGTCCTCTTTTTTTTTCTTTTTCCCCCTCCCTCTCCGCTCCCCCTCCCTCATGAGCCCTTGATAATTAATAGATTATTATTTTGTCATATCTTGCCCTATCCGGCATCTCACTTCACTTCACCCCCTTCTCTGTTGTCCATCCCCCAGAAAGGAGGTCACATGTAGATCCTTGTAATCAGTTCCCCCTTTCCAAACCATTCACACTACTCTCCCAGTATCGCCCCTCACCCCCTGGTTCTGAAGGTATCATCCACCCTGGATTGCCTGTGCCTCCGGCGCCTATATGCACCAGTGTACAACCTCTGCTCTATCCAGACTTACAAGGTAGAATTTGGATCATGGTAGTGGTTCTCAACCTTCTTAATGCTGTGACCCTTTAATACAGTTCCTCATGTTGTGGTGACTCTCCAACCATAAAATTATTTTTTTGCTACTTCATAATTACAGAATTTTGCTACTGTTATGAATTGGGCGACCCTGTGAAAGGGTCGTTTGATCCCCAAAGGGGTCACGACCCACAGGTTGAGGACCACTGGCTTAGACAGCTGCACTATAATAGTCTATAACAAGAACAGGAAAAGCAAGACAAGAAAAACCTGGTCTCCTGGATCACTGTGGTAGTTACGTAATTTCTGTCAACTTGAAGTGTAAGGGTGGACTCTAGCCTGTCAATCAGGTCACAGCCTGATGGTGCCTCCTTGAGGACATGACCTTCTCATAAGGAGGGCCCTAAGAACCTCTCCCCTCTGTCTCACCTTCCTGCTGATGAGCCATGTGACTTACACCTGCCAGAGCCTTGCTGTGTGTGTGCGCGAGTCTGGGTACTTTACAGAAACAAATCTACAGAAACTCATGTATTAGAGAAAATTTTATATAAAGGTTAAGTGCACATCAAGAAAACATCCCACCTCAGTGCTGCCCAAGCCCACAAGTCCAACATTAACCCATACATCCGACACCGATCCACAAAGTCCTCCTCCATCTCACATAACACACACTATGACAAGCAGTGAATGTGTAAGCATCTCAGCACTAGCAGGGGTCTCCACACTGCTGCTCCAGCACCCAGGGCTGCATCGGGGTAGGTCCGTGCAGCTTCACCTTGGGGATGGTCTTGCAGGAAGTGAGCCTTGTCAGCTAAAGGAGGGAACTGGCTAAGGCATCTGCACCCTGGTCTGACCATTACACAAAAAGAGACCTGAAAACTAGAAAGGCGGAAGCTCACTGAGCCATTTATCTCTCCACCCTTCAATTAACTCTACATGTGTTTATCGGCCAGGTTACTTCCACCACCATTGAATCAGTTAGACTCTACACACACCGACCTGTGATCTTCCTACATTCTGCATCATCGCTTGTAGCTTCATGAGTCTGAAGAGGGATTTATGGACTACTATCAGACTTATGAACTTGATCTGGACTGGGTTTAGATGTTTTCCTGATATATAACTACTTCTTGTCATGAAGCGCTCTCTCTTATACATATATGAGTGTCTCTGGATTTGTTTCTCTAGTCAACCCAGCATAACACAATCCCTGAAGGTGCGGGGGGGGGGGGGGGAAGCTAAGTGAGTCAAACCCAGCAACCCACAAACTCTCTAACCGCTCTGGGCTGTGTGGGTGAACAGAAGGAAGGGGCTGAATATATGAGTACACTGCCCAGCCTGGAGAGCTATTGGAGTGGGGAATTGATCCATCCTTGGTACTCAGAGATCCCGAGTACTCTGAGGGATCTCCAGGCTACACAGATGCCAGTGAGTTTGGAGCTACAGTCTGTGTGGGTGATTTTTTTCCCCTTTTTTCTTCACTAAACTAATGTAACAGGTTGGTAGGGTATGAGCTACTCACCCCCACTCTCTACATGTGGCTATCACCAATAGTCTGGCTTAACAGAGCAGGCTTGGTCTGTTACATTCTCTCTCTCTCTCTCTCTCTCTCACACACACACACACACACACACACACACACACACACACACATTTCTAAACCTACAGAGCTGAGCAGAAAGGGGCAGCAGTCACATATTCCCCTGCTGCTGTGCATGGCTGAAGCCAGAGCCCACCAAAACAACACTCTATGTGCGCTAACCACATACTCTCCCACTACTCCCTGTGGCTGAAGTCTGCACGAGGTTGACAAAAAGATAGCAACTGCTTGCCTGGAGTCATTTTCTTGTTCATTTTTTGATCTTTTTGGTTTGTTTTTCCTTTTTTCCTATTGCTTGTGTTTTAGTTTGCTTGCTTGTTTTCATTTTGTGTTGTAAATTTGGGGTTTCTTTGGATTGTTTGTTAATTTTTAATCATTTTGTTTCACCCCGCCTGACACTGGCAGCTGTCTCCACATGGTCTAACCACAAGTTCACTTCCAACAGCTGCAAGCAGAGGACAAGAACCACCACCCACTCCAGTACCATCGGACCAACAAACACAAATTTAAAAACACCGCAATGTCATGAAGACAACATATAATTACAGTTTTTCCAAAGAAGCAAGATAGAATAGTAAAACAAGTAGCAACTCCGTGGAGCCAAAGATCTTCTTGAGGAAGATAAGGCATTGAACCCAACAGAAAGGGAATTCAGAAGTATTCAACAGATAGAAAATGAAATCCAAGAGTTAAGAAACAAAAAGCCTCTAAAATTTAGAACACTGAAAGAGCAATCTGATAAAAGCTGGAAAATTAGAAAACATACAAAAACAGCAAAGAAGAATCAAGAAGATAAACATTAAGATATTGGAAATCTATAATACATTTTAAAATACTAAGAGGAATTTTTTGGACAGAGATTCAATAGCAACACTATACATCAACCTGAAAGCAGCACACAAGACACCACCACCCAAGAGTCAACCCAACAATTGTAGTGAATAAAGTAAAACAAATTTACAAGATGTGAAATAGAAAAACATCAGATGAAAGAACTACAAGGCAAATGGGCATTTATAGAGGTCTAAATTCAGGCATGTACATATGTAAATATATTTATATATAATATATATATTTGTTTGTTTCAGTAGTAAAGCAGCAGGTGGACATTAGGTCTCTACTCAAGTACTGCCTCATGCAAGAATAATTTGTTCTAATAACCTGGTATTCCGTCATGCTTAGCTCCAGGACACGATCACTGAAGACAAAGCAGGTGCATAAGCAAATGTGGTGAAGAAAGCTGATGGTGTCCAGCTATCAAAAGATATAGCATCTGGGGTCTTACAGGCTTGAAGATAAACACGTGGCCACCTAGCTGAGAAGCAACCAGACCCACATGGAAGAAGCACACCAGCCTGTGTGATCATGAGGTGTCAATGGGATCAGGAATCAGGCATCAAAGACTCAGAACAAAAAATCATATCAATGTGAATGAGGAGGAGTGCAGAGTGGAGACAGAAAGCTCATCTGTAGACAATTGGACATCCCCTTACAGAAGGGTCACAAATAAGAGATGAGCCAGTGAGGGTGTATTATAGCACTGATGAAACATACAACTTTCCTCTAGGTCTTTAGTCCTTCCTCCCTGCCAGTATCATGACCCCAGTTCTACCTTAAAAATCAGGCTATCTCAGAGCATGTACACAGGTACAGATAAGAGCTGGAAACACAGAGAATCCAGGACAGATAAACCCTTCGGGACCAATAATGAGAGAAGGGATTGAGAGTAGAGATTGAGAGTATAAATACCAGGAGGGGAAGGGGAAGGTGGGAGGAAAGAGGGAGAGCCAATCACAATGATCTATATATGACCCCCTTCCAGGGGAATGGACAACAAAAAGTGGGAGAAGGGAGACAGTGTTCAGTGTAAAACATGAAAAAAAAAATAATTTATAAATTATCAAGTTTCATGAAGGAGGGAGAGTGAGGGAGGGAGGGGAAAAATGAGGCGTCAATACCAAGGGCTCAAGTAGAAAGAAAACATTTTGAAATGATGACAACAAATGGAAAAATGTGCTTGACACACTGGTGGATGTATAGAGTGTGATCAGAGTTGTATGAGCCCCCAGTAAAATGATTTTTAAAAAAGAAATAGAAAACGGTTCATAGCAATAAAGAGAATAATGTAGATACAAAACATCCAAGCAGGCAAGTCAAATAGATTTCAAGAGAGCGCATTTTAAACCTGGGAAAAATTAATAAAGAACAAGGTAATCTTAAATAAAATGTACAACAGAGCTCAAAATAAGAAGAGGAAAATAAAAAAGGCTTACTAAACAGTAAAATAACAGAAATGACAATAAAAAACACAGGTGAAATTAACTCTGCATAGAAAATTATGAGGAACAAAGGAACCACCATCACTAACAACATACACACACACACACACACACACAGCCCCACGACAAAATGATATCAATAAATTCATACCTATCAATAATGACATTTAATATAAATGGATTAAATAAAGAACAGTAGAATGATTAAGAAATTTGCTTACAAGAAACATACCTTAGACACAAAATAGGCTAAAAATTAAAGGATGGAAAATTACACGAAGCTATTATCAATAAAAAGTAGGAGTGGCGATTTTCATTTCTGATAAAATAGACTTCAAGGCAAAATCTACCAACAGAGACAAAGAAGGACTTTGCACAATAATCAAAGGACACCTGAACTATAATGACTATGTACTCAATGAAAGATCTTTAAAATCTTTTTTGAAAAGATTTTTAAAACCTTTAGATATTTGAAAAGAAAAAAAGACAACATTATATTAATAGTAGGGGACAGCAATACACTGCTTTATAGGAAGGACAGAGAAACTAAACAGAAACTCAAAAGAGACAGGAAAATATTCCACACAATTAATCATTCTTCAATACATAGATGTACACAGAGCACTCCACTCAACAGCACCGCATGCATTCAGCAGTCTTCAGACTTGACCACAAGTTAGGTATAAACCAAACCTTAATAAACTTGAAAACATTGAGATGTTATAAACCATCTTCTCAGATTACAATCCTATAAGCTTAGAAATCAATAAGAAAATCAAAGGGAGGACAAACAAAACCATGGGAATTGAGCAACACTCTGCTTTAAAGCGAGTGGACAATTTAAGAAATAAAGAATACAATTGTTAATTCCCTTGAGACAAATGAGAATGAAAACACAATATAGCAAAAATCTATGACCCACAGAGCAATAGTGTTACTCAGAGGGCAACTTACCGCAAGAAATACACACATCACAAAAGAAGACCCCAACAACCCTTCAACACCAGCAACCCTTCCAACCATGAGAACAAGAAGTGTAAAATAAACCCTCAGCCGCCAGAAGAAAAGAAATAATAAAGATTGGGGCAGAAACAAACTCAGAAAAACACTAGAAAGAGTAACAGGAGAAGTTGGCAAATTAACAAAAGCAAGAAGAAGACGCAAATAACAAGAATTAGAAGCGAAACGGGTGGCAACACAACAGAACCAACTGAAATCAAGCAATACTACATCTGTACTCAAATAAATTTGAAAACCTACAAATGGACAAATTTCTAGATGTCATTGTTGACATCAGATGGAGCGTGTCTCAAGGAAGAGAATACTAGAATCATGTTCATTTGTGTGGTTTTTAAAAAATCATTTTATTGGGGGTTCTTATAGCTCTTATCAAAATCCATACATACGGCCATTGTGTCAAGCACATTTGCATATAAGTTGCCATCATCATTTTCAAAGCATTTTCTTTCTACTTGAATCCTTGATACCAGCTCCTCATGTTGCTTTGATCACTTCAGAAACCTTGGGTCTATCATAACCACGTCCACCCTGTCTCTATTGATTCAGTGCTGACACCTGCCCTCTACCATCACGGGGCCCAGTCAACCCATTGTGGACAAATGTCTGAGATCACTTAGGTTTAGTGCCCACTGTTAATCCTGGTGCACATAAAAGAGCACTTACAGGAGGTGCAGGGGCCCACTTCAGAGGTGCAGGGGCCCACTTCAGAGGTGCAGGGGCCCACTCCACAAACTTGTTCCTTATGGTTGTGGTGAAGGGTATATCCTCAGGACACTCCCTTTTTGGGTCTATGGGAATATCCTGATAGATCCATTCCAACATACCAATGTCTCTAAACTTTTGGATGCCTTCCTCTACAGGGTACCAAGGTAGGTCAGGTACCTCAAATTGGTCTAATCTGGGCCATCTGGCAGTCCCTGCTTCAGCGAACCAACCAAATAAAGAATTAGTTCTTCTCTTAGCCTCTCTCAAAAAGACATTGAAAGAAGAATCTGTGCTTAGTGGTCCCATATCCAGAAACTCAGACTAGTCTAATATTACGTTTCGTGCACCAGCATCCCACACCCGTCATAACCATTCCCAGGAATATTCCCCAGGCTTTGCTTGTACGTATTTGCAAGCTCGAGCAGATCTTTGTGAGTATAGTACACTTCCTCTTGGGTAATCATCTCAACCTCACCTTTAGGAACTTTCTGAGCCTTAATTTTAGTGACAGGTCTAGAGGAAATAATGGGTGGTGAGGGTGCTTTCCGGGTGCTCTCAGCAATAGCTTGTAAAATATCTCCCTCAGGCAATGCTACCGATGCAGCCCCACATGGACTTTCAGCTTGAGCACTTTGGTTAATCTGCTCAGGTGTGGATTGTTCTATTGACAGTGGATTAGTACCTTCAGCAGGGAGGGGTGGATTTATTGACTGGGGTGGCTCAATTGTTTCTAGGGGCTCAATATCCTCCTCTTCTGGATCATCAGCCCATATGTTCCCATCCCATGTTTCAGGGTCCCAGCTTTTTTCCTATCAATGCCCTCACTTTGGTATCAGACACTGCTCTAGATCTGCAATTCAGCCAATGTTGTAATTCAGGCACTCACATGATGATACTCTAGACCTGGTTCACCAGCAATGTCAGTTCTATTACTAGAGAGAAGGCTCTCCTTTGTAGCACAGGTGGAAGCTTTTAAGTCTATAAATCAGTGCCTGAGGCACGGTTCTCAGGCCCTGAGACCATTCCTCTCCTTAATCACACTTTCCACTGTAAGGAGGACCAGCCAAGCAGCTTCCCTATACTTGCCATCCTGACAAAACTCCTGGAAAATATCAAACATATGATCAACCAGAGCCTCTCCTTTAACCAGCACTTCATCTATTGGTGGTGCTACGGTAGACATTAGTTTTGCTATTTCACACCATGGGTTAGTAAGAGTGGCAGACTTATCCATGTTTTTAGGTGCAGAAATAGCATTATTAAAGTTGTTAAGACTAATCAGGCTGGAGAGCCAATTTGAGAAGCCCATATTTATGATTTTATTTCTCTAGGAGCACTCCTGGTACCAATGTGTTAGACGGGGTTCTCTAGAGAAACAAAACTAGGACATTGATAATTTTATGTATATTTAGATACATAACATAATAAACAATTAATCTATAAAGCAGTACAAATGACTCAGTGCAACTCACTTCCATGAGACAGTTAGAACACTGGCATTCCTTCACGACTTGAGAGCCGCTGGGTAGTCCTCCGTGGAGCAAGTCAGGCTATCCGGCCACAGGCAGCAAACAGCAAGCAGGTCACCAACAGTCAGCCAGATGGCTGGGTTCGACAGTCCCCAGCTCAAGAGATGTACCTTCCAGTAGTGTGGTGAAGCAAGACTTGAAGAAACCTCAAGTTACAGTGACAGGGTGCACGGGTTAAGTGTCCCACGGGTAGTGTAGCTGGCAAATGGAGGCACAGAACAAGCAAGGCAGCCACACGCTCTTCCAAGGATCAAAGATCAGGAGAGGGGGACGGAGAGAGAGAGAGAGAGAGAGAGAGAGAGAGAGAGAGAGAGAGAGAGAGAGAGAGAGAGAGAGAGAGAGAGAGAGAGAGAGAGAGAGAGAGAGAGAGAGAGAGAGGTGAGACTCGCCGAGCTATTTATCTCTCCCTGCTTCAACCAATCTCACATGTGTTCATTGGCCATGTTGGCACAACTAACCTACCTATCACAGCAGGGTTGCTTTCTGAATTGCTATTTGATGCTGTTGGTGCTATTGATCTCTGGCTATGTGATGAGCACAGGTCATTTGACTTGGGTAAAGCTCAAATAACCAGTAGGAAAATAGTTCTGAAGTTTTTTCAAATAATCCAGTAGCATGGTGGATGGGAAAGTCTTTGAAAATTATAAACTTCTTGTCATGTATGGAGATTTGCTATTCTTAATTTTGATCCTGAAGCAATATTAGTATTAGTTGTAGGACAGTAACTTAGACCAAACCAAAACCAAACTCACAGCCATCGAGTCAATGCAGACCCATAGTGACCCTATAGGACAGGGTAGAACTGCCCCTGTGGGTTTCTGAGACTGTAACCTTTTTCAAGAATAGAAACTATCCTCTTTCTCCCATGGAGCCACTGGTGGTTTCGAAGGGCTGGTCTTGCACAACCAGGACTCACTCGAGAATTAAGACGTCTGAGAATATTTATGCCCTTCTGGAGCCCATACCACTAAGAAGGTCCAGGACTATTTTTGAAAACCATAGCCTATTGGAATCATAGACTTGTAAAATTGAGAGGAATTTAGAAAGCATCTCGTTAGTAGAAAACCTTATTGACACTCAAATCTTCACAACATTGCCAACAATAACTCAGAATTAGATCCATTAAATTTTATTCACATCAACCTGAACATCACCATGTTACATAGGAGAGCAATATTCACAACTGAGAAACTCCATAATATTTTATTCAATCATTTTTGTGCATCTCATGTGCCCAGATATGGGCTAAAAATTATGGTGGGTGCAAATCCCTGCCATCTTGGAGCTTTAAAGCTGGTTGGAGAAGTAACACACCAGAGGCTTCGAGAAAGAATCTGCTAACAGTTTTGGCAAGATGGCTTTCACCAGTGGTTATAGGGATGAAACCAGCAAGGGACTAAAGTGAAACCTCAGTATGGTGAGAGGAGACTTGCTGGGAAAGGTTTGGATGCTCAGGAATAAGGACAGATAGAAACAGAAATAAGAATGGCCATCAAAGGAATGGCAGATCAGAAAAAGGAAAGAAACATAAAGCCATCAGAGGAAAAGACCAAATCAGAAATACTGGAAAAGAAAGGTGATGATCACCAGGCAGCTTGTAAACATGCCATTGATTGACACACTGTCCTCAGGATTAGGACCACTCCTGGGGCAGTCTGAAGACCATCCCTCCTCTCCTCATTGGTTCTTCGGTGGCCGCAGTGCCGTGCATTCCGATGGTTCACATTGTCATTTTTTTTAATGGTCATGGTTTGTTTGGAAATGTCTTTGAGCTGGTAATAGGGGTAGAAGAAGAAGAAGTAAGAAGTATCTAACCATCTTGGACCCGTTCCAGTTCTTAGGTGGCATCAACTAATTAATAGGTGAAGGCATCTGTTAACAATGCCCTCTACATTGTTAAAGATGGACAATTACTGTTTTAATGAGTTTGGGTTCATTTGTAAACTCTGCCTAGGATGTGGGAGAGCATTCTTCCAGAGGTAGAGAAAGAGGTGGTAAGGTTGGGGCAGACAGGTGTGTGGGTATTTGTATTAGACTGGGTTCCCTAGAAAAGCCAAACCAGTGATGTTTGAATAGAGAGAGAAAATCATTTATATAAGGAAACAGCTAACCCCGTGGTGGTCAGTCCAGTCTGGGTCAAGGTTGTGGGTCAGATGTAAGCTGAAGGCTTTTCCTGACTCTGGTAGCAGCAGAGGCTGATGAACAGCAAGCAGGAGATGAGCAGCAGACCAAGCGGAATGAATCTATGATTGAATGCATGAATCCAAGATTGGCAGGCAACAAAACAGGAGGTCCAAGATGCAAGATCCAAATCCACCAGCAGGAGAGTTAGCGGCTACAGAGTGTCCGTTGATACTAAGAGTGAGCCACACCCTGAATGAAACCCTCTTCAATCGAGGCTGTGACCACATTAAAGAGACTGAGTCTACCCACAACTGTGTGGCTATTTCACTAAAGGTCCCATTGTGGAGCTTGATCATGCCATGGGAGAATCCTGGCCCACCCCATGCTGGCATAACACCCAACTATCACAGTGTTCCACAACCTGTGCTCAGATAAGGAAACCTAGACACAGAACCCCGAGCCCTTTAGCTCCGAAGCCCTGTGCTTATTTCAATTCATATCAATAGGCATGTATCAGTAGCTACTATGTGCTCAGATATTTTGGGGTGCAAAAAGACCCACAACACCCAAATGATAGGCCCTTATCGAAGCCATGTGTTTGCGATGAGGCAGACACATAAACATCCAAGGCCATCAGAATTTCATTCATGTTCATGCAGCAGAATCCTGAAAAGTAAAGGCAGGCATGCTGGGAACATTGCCACCCAGAACAAAATTGGGGTTTATGGCCTTAAGGAGATGAGGGAAGCATAAACCTTGGGTGTGCCCATCTGCCAGAACAACTCACTTTATCACAGTACCTAGAGGAATTACATCTAAGGTAGGAATCCAGAGACAGAGGGGCATAAGCAACAGATGAATTGTTACACAGGAAGCAGGGATAAACCATCTAATATGGCTAACAGAGAATTTTTTTCACAGTGGAAATGACAATTGAGCTAAGCTTGAAAAATGACCAAGCCTTCGCCACGTAGTAAAGTGCAAGGTCCAGGGATTGGAAGCAAGATAGACATTGAGGTGGGTAATTGCCTGATGTCTTCAGGAAATGACAACTGGAGGTACAGAAGAGGGGATGGAAACTGTGGCAGATGGGTATTGAAAGGAATTTAAAGGTTACTCAATGCCTTGCTAAGGAGTTTTAACTTTATTCTGTATGCAACAGAGGGTGTTAGAAGATTTTTAAGTACAGCATGAAATGGTAAATGTACCAGTTAGCTATTGCTACAAAACATATCACTCCAAAAGCTACATAGTTTACAGCAACAATCATTTAATAAACATGAGTCAGCTCCAGGTCCTATATGCTAGACTTTCCTGATCTCAGGTGGACTCATGCATCTGTAACTTGGCTGAAGTGTTAGCTCAGCTACGATAACTTACTTAGGGAAGTTCTGTACCAGTGGAACCTGGACCCAGTGGACTAGCTAGGGTATTTCTCTCTCCCAGCAATGGCTAGAGCACAGGTAAGGAAGAGAAAATGCCCAAAGCGTCTGAGCTGAGAATCAGCACATCATCACGATTCTTTCATTCTATTGGTTGTCACAGGTCACATGGTCATAGCCAAAATCACCAGGAGGAGAAATAGTCTTTTTTTATTGGAGAAAAAGTCCAGGGCATTGACCACATGCACGGAGGCGTGAGAATTTAAAGCAATTTTCCACATGAGAATTTGTATTTTTAAAAGATAACTGTCAACAATGCAGAGTGTAGAAGAGGAAAGAGAACGTATCAGTACTAGTTTAACTACCAGTAGACACTAGTTTTGAGAATGATTATGATTCATTCAGGAGATGATGAGAACCTGGACTAAAGAAACAACACTTTCCCTGAAGAAAGAGCAGGATTTCCACTCCTTCTCTATCAGAAAAGCTTTAACCAGTGGTGGGTTCAAATTAACTAACAATTGATTTGCTGCCCTAGTGACTGTTTTGTGTCTAAAATAATAATATGTCTAAAGGTAGTTTATTATTTCACACACTTAATATTTAAATCAGTAGAATAAAAGAGGTTATAAGGAAGATTCTGTTATAAGGAAGAGTTTTTTAAAGAGATTTCATGAAAAATTATTAAATAATACCTGGCTCTAAACAAGAAAATTGTTACTTAGTTATTTCCAAATTGCGTCAATTGGCATCCTTACTTGCAATATGCTTCACTTTTATCCGAACATCGTGAACTGTGTGATTTATCCTTAACCATCTTGTCACTGCAGGAGTAGTATCCCATTCCTTAAGAGGTAGGCCAATTAGACAATAGTCATTGCATTTGATATATTAGAAATGGTTACGCAATTTCTCTTTTCTTCCTGAACATGGTATGCTCATCTTTTGGGAAAAAAACAAAACCCTTTTCGTTTCTGCTGAAGTTACAGCAAGTCCGCTAATAATATTTTTAGTTCTTTGATCACTTTCAGCTACTGCATAAGTTACTCAATATATCATTGGAATTTTAGGCATAACCCAAGGCTGCACAACGTGTCAACTTCTGTTTGTTTGGCACTTTTTCTCTTTACATTAGATGTTTGTTTACTGAAGTAACACAAACAAAAGAATAAAAATGTGTTATTTCATCAAAAGTAAATGAGTTTTAGAAAATTAATAAGTAAACAGTACAAACATAGTTCCATCTAATTTTTTATCCCTATGGACAAATTGAACATCACTACGAGCAATTAGAATACACTGTTGCACATATGAACTTTAAAAAAAAAGAGTGTCCTGAGAGGACCATCCAACTTGCCTTCCAAATAACAGAATACTAGTTGGTTAGGGAAAGAGTGAAAGCACAGTAGGATAAAGCAGTAACCCAACCCCCCACCCCCAGTGCAGTTAGTTGCAGGCAGTTAGAAGAAGCATTCCCACAAGTCTCACAAAGAGAGAGCCCAGTGCTCTTCAACTCTCTGGAAAACAGCACTGAGTTCCTCTAAAACAACACAACACAAAGAGCAACCAGCCCCAACAACCTCAAAGGAAAAAAGGGAGAAACAAAAGGCAATGTCAGAAGAAGTTCTGAACTTAACAACATGCATAGAAGCAGTCATTGATGTGCCACAAAAAGAAATCTTAGAATGCTGCTTAGAATCATACAGGATATAAGGAGAGCAATACAGAAAAAGTATTAAATGATAGGGGAGATAAAGGCCACACACCAAAGGGAAATACAAGACGTAAGGGATGAAATCATAAAAGCCAGTAGCAAATTCACAAACTTAGCCAACAGACTTAAGGAGGAAGAGAATTGCATCAGTGACCTAGGGGATAACCAGACAGACTTCAAGAAATTGGAAAGGCAGTCAAATAAGATAATCAGAGATGCTGAAGAAACCCCGAGAGCCATGTCTGTAGCCATGTCCTCTTCATGCTATGAAGAGGAACAATATTAGAATAATTGGACTATCGGAACAAGATAAAATGAAGAAGTAAACTTCCAGAGCTTAATGAATGAAAAACAGGCAATCATTCAGGAAGTCGAAAGAACACCAGCTAGACTGCTTCCCAAGAAGCTGTCACTACAGCACATAATAATTATCCAACTTTGAGGAAAAGGAGAAAATCATAAGAGCACCTAGGGAAAAACAAGCAGTCACCTATAAAGGTACCCCAAAAAGAATGTGCTCAGACCTATTAATAGACACTGCGAAGAAGAGGAGTGAAGTAACATATTCCAAATATTGAAGGGAAATAACACAAACCCAAGAATACTCTATGCAGCCAAATTATTTACCAAGATAGATGGAGAATTATGAGTCTTCCCAGACAAGAAAAAAAAATTCAAAGAAAACATTAAAAGAACCCAGCCCTACAAAATATCCTTGCTGACCCAGGATGGGCAGAAGAACAGCACTCACTGAGCACAAATAAGGGACGGCCACATAGAACAACCCCACCCAGAGGGCAACAAAGAGAAAATATCCCCAAGGTAATACTGGCTCAAGGGTTGAAAGAAGAGAAGAATGAAAAATGCACGCACATGCGCGCACGCACACACACACACACACACACACACACACTACAATGATAAGAAAGAGAGGTAGGAAAACACCCGACACAAAGGGTACAAAATGACAACACAGAGTTCACAGATGGATGTAATAATCCTGAATAGCATTGGACTGAGCTCAGGAATTAAAAGGCAGAGGCTAGTAGACTGGCTTAGAAAACACAACCCATCAATCTTCTGCTGACAGGAGACACATCTCAAAATTACAGACAAAAAATAGGCTGAGCATCAAAAGCTGGAGAAAAATATACCAAGTAAATAGCAATTCAAAAAAGGGAGGGGTTGCAATCCTAATCTCAGGGGGAAAAAAAGATCTCAAGGTGCAAGCCATAACAGGAGATAAGGAAGGCCACTATATAATGCTCAAGGGAACAGTAGACCAAGAATCTGTGAGCATAATAAATATATAAGTGCCCAATGAGGGACCCGTGAAATTCACCATTCCAAAAGATGAAAAAAGAAATCACAGGCTCAACAATTATAGTAGGAGACTTTAATACACCACTCTCTGAGAAATATAGGTCACAGGGAAAGAAGCTTAGCAAGGAGGCTACAGATCAAAACATTGCAACTAGACAACTTGATCTGATAGATATTTTCAGAGCTCCCCACCCAATTGCAAAATAATTCACACTTTTCAAGCCCATATTTCACATACTCAAAGGTAGACCACATGCTGGGACACAAGTCGAATTTGTCTAAATTCAAGCACATAGAGATCATACAGATTTCTCAGACCACAATGCCATAAGGTTGGAAATCAACAAAAGGATGATTAAGAAACCAAGAGCAAACAATTGGAGGATGAATAACTCTGTTGCAAAAGAAGTGGGTATTGGCACAGATCAGAGAGGAAATTAGGAAGTTTCTAGAAACCAACGAGAATGAGAATACGATATACCAAAACCTTTGGGACACAGCAAAGGCAGTTATCAGAGGAAGTTTGATAGCAGTACATGTACACATGAAAAAGGACTTATGATTGATATGCTGACACAAAACAGCAATTAGAGCAGCGTCAACAGGACAATTCTACTAATAGCAAAAGAAAAGAAATAATAAAAATCAGATCTGAGATTCATGAGAGGAAAAACAAGAAAACTATGGAAACAATGCAGCTAAAAGTTGGTTCTTTGAAAGGATTGACAGAATCAACAGAACACTGGCAAACCTAACCAAAGAAAAGAAGGAACAAATTTCAATAGCAAGGATGAAGGATGAAACAGGACATTACAATGGACCCTAATGGAATCAAAAGGATAGTTACACAGTACTATGAAGACCAGTTCTACAAAGAATTCCACAAACTGGAAGACATGGACAAATACTTGGAAAAACAATCCCTCCTTAGACTATCCCAGATAGATGCCAAGAATCTCAACAGACCCATAGCAATAGGAAAAATAGACAAGGCTATCAAGGGATTATCACAAAAGGAAAAACCCCTGGGCCAGATGGCTTCGCAGAAGAATACTATCAAGCTTTCAGGGAAGAACTGACACCAATTCTACACAAACTCTACCAGAACATAGAAAAAGACGGCAAACTCCCAAACTCTTTCTATTAAACTAGTATAACTTTGATACCTAAAGTGGTCAAGGATCTGAGAACTACAGACCAATATCCCTAATGAACAACAATGCATAAATCCTTAACAAAATCCTGGCCAATAGAATGCAAAAGTATATAAAACAAATAATTCACCATGCCATGACCAAGTGGGATTCATACCAGAGATGCAGGGATGGTTCAACATATGAACAACCATTAGTATTATTTGCCACATTGACATGAACAATTATAAGAACCACATGATAATATCAATAGATGCGGAAAAAATCATTCGACAACATCCAACACCAATTCCTGTTTCAGGCACTCAAGAAAATAGGAATGGAAGGAAAATTCCTCAATATAATAAAAGCCATATATGAAAAACCAACAGCCATCATGGTAGTCAATGGAGAAAAGATGAAAACAATCCCACTGAAAAGGGGGACCAGAAAAGGATGCCCCTTGTCCCCCCTCTTATTTAATATCATACTGGAAGTCGTAGCTAACAACATAAGGCAAAGAAAAGATATCAAAGGACCAAAGGTATTCACCTGGGGAAGGAAGAGGTGAAACGATCATTATTCGCAGATGATACAATTATATATATGGAAAATCCTAAAAGCTCCACAAGGGGAGTGCTGGAAGTGATAGAGGATTATGACAGAGTGGCAGCATAGAAGATCAACAAACAGAAGTCTGCCAGACTGCTTTACACATCAGGCAAGACTTTGGTAGAGGGGATCAAAAGGTACACAATGCCCAAGCATGAATGGAAATATCTAGGGATATACCTGACTGAAAAAACCCAAAAGATTTGTATGAAGAAAACTACAGAACACTATTACAAGACACCAAGAGTGATCCCAACAAATGGAAGAATATTATCCCATGCTCACGGATCAGAAGTTTCAATATAGTAAAGATGTTGATTCTGCCCAAGGCACTATATAAGTTAATAATATTCTGATTAAAATGCCATCATCTTTCTTCAAAGTATTGGAAAAACTGATTACCAGCTTCATATGGAGAGGGAAGAAGCTCAAAATTAGGACAGAACTCCTCAAGAAGAAGGACAAAGTGAGAGGGGCTTGCTTTACCTGACATTAGCACATATTGTACAGCCACAGCGATCAAAACAGTGTGGCAGTGGTACAATGACAGCTACTCAGACCAATGGAAGAGAACTAAAAACCCAGAAATAAAATAATCAGCATACAGACAACTGATCTTTGATAAGGGCCCAAAAGATATCAAATGGGAAGCAGATGCCCTCTCAGCAAGTGGTGATGGAAAACATGGATATCTACCTGCAAAAGAATGGAGCAAGACCTTTATCTCACTCCATGCACAAGAATAAACTCAAGGTGGATCACAGACCTTGAGGTAAAACCCCAAAGTATTAGGGATATCAATGTGAGAATTGGGACAAACCTGAGAACTTTGGCTCAGGGAATACATAGACTATTGAAAATAGGGAAGGACACAAATGCAGAGGAGGCACAAATTGACAAGAGGGATATACTGAAGGTAAAACACCTGTATATATCGGAAGAATTCACCAAGAGAGTAATAAGAAGAGCCCATAGAATGGGAAAACATCTTCAGCAATGACACATCAGATAAAGGCCTTATTACTAAAATCTACAGCACTCTGCTAGCTTACAGTAAGAAAAAACTAATTGCCCACTGAGGAGGTGTGCAAAAGACTTAAAGAGGTTTCACAAGGGCAGAAATCCAAATCACCAATAAACAAATGAGAAGATGTTCCCAATCATTAGCCATAAGGCAAATGCAAACTGAAATAACTATGAGATACCACCTAACACCCTCAAAGACAGCCCAATCCAAACAATAAGAAAGTAACAAGTGTCAGAGGGGCTGTGGTGAGATAGGAACTCTCTTCCACTGCTGGTGGACTTTTAGGTATGTACAGCCATTATGGAAACCCATTTGGCGATACCAAAACAGATGGAAATTGAGCTACCATATGACCCAGCATTCTTCCTACTGGGCATTTACCCAGAAGAGGCAAGAAACAAACCAAGGCCAGACACCTGTGCTCCAATGTTCATTGTGACACAGTTCACAATTGCAAGGAATTGAAAACAACCCAAATTTCCATCAATGGATGAATGGATTAAAAATCTGTGGTATGTGATACAATGGAGCACTACGCATCGCTAAAAAGCAGTGATGAACACATGAAGCATATCACCACATGGGAAGAATTGGAGGAAATCATGCTAAGCGAAGTAAGCCATGAACAAAAAAAATAAGAACATGAGTTCACTGAGGTAAGCTTAAAAATTCTAAAGGGCCATAGGGGAAAAGCTACTATATACACACATTTCTGGGCTGAGATCCAGACCCAATGCAGGGATACATATGGCAGCCAACTAAAAGGAGGGGGAAAGAAAGAAAGAAAAAAGACATGGGTAGGAGGGTAAGCAGGGCACTAACCCACCCAAGAAGAGGGTATTGCTTATAGCTCCACAGGAGAGGGAGAAAGGGACCAGACTTCAACCCACCAAGGGAACAACAAGTGAATATCAATGGCAAGGGGGGCATGTAAAGCCTGGTGGGACTTGATCAAGGGCAATAGCCAAGAGTAATCACTGAACCTGAATGAAGCCCAAACATGATATTGGGACAAGAGGAAAGTAAAAGGAAATAGAGGAGAGAACTAGGAGGCAAAGGACATTTATAGAGGTCTAAGTACAGGCATGTACATATGTAAATATATTTATATATGATGATGGGGAAATAGATACATGTGCATATATTTATAGGTTTAGTATTAAGGTAGCAGGCGGACATTGGGTCTCTACTCAAGTACGCCATCAATGCAAGAACACTTTGTTCTAATAACCCAGAATTCTGTTATGCTCACCTTCCCAAAAAGATCGGTGAAGACAAAATGGGTGGATAGGCAAATGTGGTGAAGAAAGCTGATGGTGCGCGGCTACCAAAAGATAGAGCGTCTGGGGTCTTAAAGGTTTGAAGATAAATAATCAGCCATCTAGCTGAAAAGCAACAAAGCCCACATGAAATAAGCACACCAGTCTGTGTGATCAGGGGGTGTTTATGGGATCAAGTATCAGGCATCAAAAACCCAGAACTAAAAAGTATATCAATGTGAATGAGGGGAAGAGCGGAGTGGAGACCCAAAGCCCATTTGTAAACAATTGGGCATCCCTTCTAGAAGGGTCACAAGGAAGAGGTGAGCCAGTCAGTGTGCAGTATAGCAATGATGAAACATACAACTTTCTTCTGGTTTTTTAATGCTTCCTCCACCCCACCCCATTATCATGACCCCAATTCTACTTTACAAGTCTTACTAGGCCTGAGCACATACCCTTGTACAGATAAGAGCTCACAACACAGAGAATCCAGGACAGGTAAAGCCCTCAGGACCAATAATGAGAGTAGCAAGACCAGGAGGAGTAGAGGAAGGTCGGGGATAGAAAGGGGGAACCTGTCACAGTGATCTACATATAACCCCCTCCCTGGGGGACAGACAACAGGAAAATGGGTGAAGGGAGACATCAGTCGGTCTAAGACATGAAAAAATGATTATAAATTATCATGGGTTCATGAGAAAGGGAGGGTGGGGGATTGGTGGAAATGAGCCGATACCAAGTGCTCAAGTAGAAAGAAAATGCTGTGAAAATGATGATGGAAACATATGTGCAAATGTGCTTGACCCAGTGGATGTATGTAGGATTGTGATAAGAGCTGTACAGCCCCCAATAAAATGATCTTTTTAAAAAAGAGTGAGGAATGTAGAATTATAATTTCAATATTGGGCTGCTGCCTAGCCACTCACCTTAGAAAGAACCCAGACTGCAAGCGCCATTTTAACAACTGGTTAACCAAATTCCACAGAAAACGTACCCGTTGGTTCTGCCAAAATGGTAGCACTGGCTGAGTGCCACCATTGGCTTTAACTCTGATAGACTCTGATGGTGGACTCTGCTTAGTGATGTTGAGTGAATCACAGTGGGATATCAATTCCTAACGTTTCTTCTTTCAGTTACACGGCGTGACTATTTATCTACCTTCAATCCTAGGCAGGATAATTCTTCATTAGAAGAAGAGCATCTAAGAGAACATCAGGGCATTAGAAAAAGAGACTGTCAGTATCGTTGCTATGGTTCCAGGAGATCAAGGCTTCAACGTCTCCATGCTCAGTGGATGGCACGTTCTCTCAGCACGACACTTGACTTAGTCTTGTTCGGATGTCTTCAGATAAAAGGCCCCGTGAACGAGATCCACAATTGCAAAAATAATTGAATTTAAAATGCTTGTGACAACGCTGGTCCCAATGAAGTGGAAGTGAAAGATGTCTCCAATGTCCAACTTTTCCAACATGTTGTTGCTATGTTGCTGTTAACTGCCATGCAGTCAGTTCCATCTCAGAGATGTTACGTTCAGCAGAAGGAAACATCGCTGGGTCCTGTGCCATCCTCACAAAGGTTATGTTTGAGCTCATTGTTGCAGCCACTGTGTCACTCCATCTCACCCAGGGCCTTCCTCTTTCCCCGGTTTTAAGAACCCAAGTATATCCAAAGATACTGTGGCAGTTACATAATCTCCTGTCAACTTGAGAAGGGGTGGAGTCTAGCCTGTCAATCAGGTCGCAGCTGGATGACCTCATTTGGAGGTACTACGGAGATAAATAGCTCGCTGGAGGTGGGACACAGAGACTGGGACACATTGCTGTTGACAAGCCACCTGGAGCTGTGTTGATAGAGCCAGAACCCTGGAGTTGGAGGAACCACATGGAAACTCATGCCAATGTTGAGATGCTTCCACCACCACTGGATCCACAAGACTTTCTAACCACTGGCCTGTGATCTTCCTGCATTCTGCATCATTGCATGTGTTGCGTGAGTCTGAAGAGGAAAATCATATGGGCTAATATCGGACTTATGGACTTGATCTGGATTGGACTGGGTTGTTTTCTTAATATACAATTACTCTTTATTATAAAATTCTCTTACACACATATGAGTGTCTGTGAATTTGCTTCTCTAGTCAACCGGGACTCACGCAGATACATATGTAGCACCTTAGAGTGGTTACCAAGGATGAGGAGAGGATGGAGGTGAGCGGGAGTGAGAATTAGAAATAGAAAGGACAAATAGTAAATGGAAAGAGCTCTGGCCTGGACTCTCTATAAAATGAGGGCATAAGTAACCTAACAATCAGCTTTTGAATTGAAACAAGCAAAAAATGATGCATCCTCATTGAACAAAGTTTTAGCATCTCTCTCTCTCTCTCTCTCTCTCTCTCTCTCTCTCTCTCTCTCTCTCTCTCTCCCTCCCTCTCTCCCTCTCTCCCTCTCTCCCTCTCTGTCTCTCTCTCTCTTAATATAAAGTCTCTGGATCAACCGTTTTCTTCTTTGAATCTTCATCAGGCTCAATCTTCCAACTTCTATGTCTCAAGCAGAGCTCTTTATTTACATAGGGGAATAATTTGTTCAATTGGATTTTAAAAACTCAGCAATTTGTTAGATGTTACTGGGGATGTACCTCATTGAGCCCAAAGACATGCAAAACTACCAGCAAGCTCACAAAAGACTGTGACAAGAGTTATCAATGGCCAACATTACCCTCTCCATCATCCCAAGAACCCATGGTTGGGGGCTCTGTTTCTGTATGCACATTTGCCTTAAATGATTTACTCTCCACCAAGTCAGTTTTCTTTGATCCACTGGGAACTTGGGGCAGACACATGTATACTATGACTTCCACATGTGTATGTCCTAATCCCAAGGGACCATCTGTGTTAGTCTGGGTTGACTAGAGAAACAAATTCATAGACACTCATATGTGTATAAGAAAGAGTAATTGTACATTAAGAAAACATCCCAGCCCAGTCCAGGTCAAGTTCATAAGTCCAATATTAGCCCATATGTCTGATACCAATCTATAAAGTCCTCTTCAGATTCACAAAACACATGCCAATGATGCCAAATGCAGGAAGATCACAGGCCAGTGAGTGGGAAGTCTTGTGGATCCAGTGGCATTGTAACATCTCAGCGCTGGCAGGAGTCTCCACATGGCGCATCCAGCTCAGGACACTAGTGCAGATCCATGTGTCTTGTCAGCTGCAATGTATCCCAGGGAGTAAGTGTTTGTCCCACCTCCAATGAGGTGTTTATCTTCTTAGCACCTCCAAATGAGGTCATCAAGCTGCAATCTGATTGACAGGCTAAATTTCACCCCTTCTCTCTTAAGTCTCAAATTGAAAACAGATTATGTAACTACCACTCCATCTGATATAGTTAAAGTTTATTGTGCCAACATGGCCGATAAACACTTGTGGGGTTAATTGAAGGGCGGAGAGATAAGTGGCTGTTGCCTTTCTAGTTCTCGGGTCTCTTGCTTTCTGATGGTCGGACCAGGGTTCAGCTGCTTTAGCCAGTTCCCTGCTTCAGCTGGCAAGGCTCACTTCCTGTGAGACATCCCTGAGGAGAAGCCACATGGACCTAACCTAATGCAGCCCTAGATGCTGGAGCAGCCATGTGGAGACCCCTACCAGCACTGGCATGCTTACACATTCACTGATTCAGCTTTCCTCCTGCAGTCAGCATCATTACTTCTCTTTTGTGAGATGGAGGAGGACTTTGTGGATTGGTGTTGGACATGTGGACTAATGTTGGACTTGTGGGCTTGGGCAGCACTGGGGTGGGATGTTTTCTTGATGTGCACTACCCTTTATATAAAACTCTCTCTTATACATGAGTTTCTGTGGATTTGTTTCTCTAAAGTACCCAGACTAACACACCATCCAAACGTGACTTTCATTTCTCACCCCCAAAGCAACCAACATGGTTCAATCATCTGCGCAGAGTTACACTAGGCTGCTCTAAATCATGCGTGTGAGTGGTAGGGATTAAGGAGACTTCTTGGAAATGGGCTGCAATCCTGAAAAACACCCTCCAAAAGATGTCCATGACATTCTTTTAGTAATGTTTCCTATTATATTACACAACCAAACAGAGAGCGTTTGATCAGATCAGGAAAAAAAATTGTCCTTTAATCCCCCACATGTCACGGAAGATTTAGTCAGAGAACTATAGACTGATAGATTTACCATACATACTCGAGTAGAAGCCAACCAGAAGATCAGCCGAGGCACCGAATTTTACCACAAAAGCTGCATTAAAAATGTGCCAAAAGTTGGAAACACAGGGAATTCAGGACAGATGATCTGTCCAGCACCAGTGGTGAGAGTGGCGATACCGGGAGGGTGGAGGGAAGGTGGGATAGAGAAGGGGAACCTATTACAAGGATTTACATATAACCACCCACCCACCACCCCCCCGGGGGACAGACAACAGAAAAGTGGGTAGAGGGAAGTGTTGGACAGTGTAAAATATGACAAAATAATAATAAGTTATAAATAATCAAGGGTTCGTGAGGTAGGTGCTGCGGGGGAAAATGAGGAGCTGTTACCAAGGTCTCAAGTGAAAAACAAATGTTTTGAGAATGATGATGGCAACAAATATGCAAGTGTGCTCGACGCAATGGATTTATGTGCAGATTTTGATAAGAGTTGAATGAGCCCGAATAAAATGATTTATATATTTTTTAATGTGCTGAAAAACTCCACTTACACATGAGTATATAAGGTAACTGAAATTTAGAGCATCTAGTTTGCCAGAAATGCTGTGGGGAAATGAGGATGAAGTTGGTCACCATACCAGAGATCTCAATTATGTCTTCCCAAACTTGCCAGTTGCCTAGCTGAATCACTTCAAGAAAGGCTGAATGTCTTCATGTGGGGCATGTGTAGGTTTTTATTATGTTGGCACCAGACAGTCTGGGCATGTTTTCAGACCATTTGTTTGTACCCTGCATCTAAATATGTACAAAGAACAAAGCTGCTTTATAGCATTGCTTTAATACACACCATCGTTATCACCTCTTGCATTTCTCTACTGTATTTCCTCTCAAAGGATTTTCGCATGTGTACTCTTATTTTTAAATAACAACTCTGCAAAGGAGAAAAAAGGTGGAATTATTATGATCCCTATTCTAAAGACGCACAAGCAAAATATCAAAAAGAAATGACTTTCTCAAGGCTGGCAAAATCTCAATCCCCTACATTGGTAAATCATTCTAATCTCTGAAGGTCTGCCCAGGCCTCTTAGGTTCCTCACTTTTGAATAACCCTGAATTCTGGCGGTGTGCAGTCAGATGGTGTGGCTGCTAGCAGGTGCCTAGCTCCAGTCTTTCTGGGAGAACAGGCTCAGTGGTTCACAAGGCACAGAAACTAATGATCACACAATGGTGCATTTCTACAAGAGGGCTCTGATGAGGCTTTAAAGATGATGTAAGTTAGCTGATAAAATAATGAGCCTTAAAGTGGACAATAATATTGAGCTCTAAAGCGATAGTAGTATTGATCCTCCGGCTCAGGCCCATAGGGAGGATTAGCTCACAGGCAATTTCAAAACCTTACAATGAAGGAATATGAGTAATAACATATTTGAGAGCCATTGTTTTCCCTTTGGGTGGTTATGTGGAGGTCATGATCACCAAGGTCTGCCTATATCCCTTGTGCAGTCCCATTTTACTTGCCTCAATCATAAGGTGAAGACTTGCCCCGTTTAAAAAAGAAAACCATAGCAGATACGTGGGCTCCTGGTAGAAAACCAGACCAGGGAAGTGTTGCTGGATGCTTTTAAGAATTCTGACTCGATGCAACCCTCTTGCCTGTGGTCATAGAGAGCATGGCGGAAGAGTCATACTTAGAAGAACAGAGAGGGCCAGAAGGGGCTCTGCCATGTTAGGGACTTATTTTATGGGGTATTGATTTTGTGGTTCAGATCTGAAATTCCTCTTATCTTCCATTAGGGAAGCATCAGCTCTCCCTATGCCCAACTTCCAGAGTCGTTCTTTGTGGGAAGGATATTATAGGTTGTTTTGCAAGGTAATTATTAAGTAATATTGTCGGCGTTCAATACACGCTGATTGATTGCTGCCCTGGTAATGCTATGTACATCATGAGCTCACTCCTAAGCAAGCTTGTCCAATACGGCAAGGCTTTGTGTTGAGCCATGTGCTCTCTGTCTCAGACCTTTTGTGGGAAAAGAAATGAATGAATGAAGTGAGTTATCCGCAATCACACAGCTCAAAAGCAGCAGAACGCTAATGGCCCCCGAGATTCCAACACAACGCCTGGATAGTCCCTTCCATTCTGCTGCCCTGACTGCCAGTCATGTTTCAGTCCATCACAAGCCCCTCAGAGGGCTTACCTTCTATTACTGTTTCCTCTGTTCTCTCACAAGCGCAGACAAGCACGGCTTGACCATTCCAGGAAGTCCATTGTGTAATGGGTTCTACTGCCTGCCAGCGTCATCAGGAGCCAAGCCCAGCACCGGAGCACCACCACGATTCTTCCGGTGACACCTGCAAGTCACCTTTTGCACAGAAACGTGGTGAAGTTCACCTTGGGATGCTAGGTTCTTAAAAGTTCTTCAATTCCTCCTTTCTCAAAGGTGTTTTAAAGAAAAGATTTAAAAGTTTGGAAAGTGAAGCAAGATTGCCTGGTTATTGATCCAAATTCTAGCAGATCTGACTCAGCTGCATTCTTCATCCCTTCCACCAGCGCTGAGCTAATGAGGAATTCCAAAGAATTGGACTATAAGCAAATGGGCCAAGGACCCCGCCCCATGCAGGGGAATTTAATACTTTCTCCTAGCTGAGGTTCCATTGCCAGAATGTCACATGCAGTCTCAGTTTCCCCCCTCTCCATTGTAGACTTTGCTTAACCTCATACTTTTGGCTCTTCGGTGCTGCATCTTAATAGAAGACAACAAGCAGCCGTTGAATATTCACAGAATGAGAAGAGCTGGGTTTCGCCAGCAATTTGGCAGATAACACAGTAGCGGTGGCCTTGAAAAGTACTGCTATGGGGGATGTGATCTGGATGCGCTTGCAGCAAATAAATCCTATGCTTTGTGTCATCCTCTGCATAGGAAAGAGACCTGGGTCTATCGCATCGTATAAGGATAAGATATATGAAGAGACAGGAAGATAATAGTAAGAGCAATCTGCTTGCGTGTTATAGAGTTGGAGGTAAAATCACACAGACCTGAATCTACTTATTTCCTAGGCGTTCTTTAGCAGATTTTGTTTGCTTGGTTTCTATGGAAACTGGTAACTGCACATGAGCCAGAGACACGCAAAGTCTTCCCTGGCAGATATGCCCACTTTAGATTTCTCTACTCTAAGAGATCATATGCTGTAATTACTAAAATAAAAACTTTAAAAATACAAATCCCTATACACTGTACTCTCAGATTCATTACTGAGAATGTCAGTGTAGATAGTTACCATTTACTGAGAACTTTCTATGTTCCAGGACATAAACTAAACAATTATATACCTGGACTCATTTAATCCTCCAACTAGCCCTGTGCGTTTGTTTACCTGTCACGGTTAATCGTTGGGGTCAAGCCAGGAAAGTGAAAAGCACTCTAGGTCTTTCGAGTGGAAGGCATTGACTAGAGGGGAGAGCGTAGAGGGCTATGAAGCAGCTCTGGGAATAGTAAAAATGGGAAACCGCTAATAAGCTCCAAGTTGGACAGACAATAGGAAGAGGTGGTGCCCCCAATACCAACAATCTGAAACCATTTGGCAGAAGTTCAAGCTACGATGAGGAGTCTGTGTAGGAGCTGAGACTGTGAGTTGAGAGACTCTCTGATGGACTCTGAGGGCCCTGAGGAGACACAGCTACTGCCAGTGTACCACAGGATCCAGAGAGAGAAAGAGCGAGGAAGGATTTTTCTCTCTCTCTGATCTCAAGCCTTCTGCTAAGATTGTCTGTGGGGTGAACCTACTGGAAAGCCAGAAGGCAAATGATTCTGGGAAATAAGGCCCCTAGGATCCAAAGCCTAGCAGTTCTGCTGAGGAAGCACTGGACTGCAAACCATCAAGTTGATGATAAACCCATCAATCTCCCTGGTGGAGAAAACGGGGACACATGCTCCAGTCTACATGTGCAGTCTTGAAAACCCTGTGCGGGGTTGCTAGGAGTTGGAATCAACTCCATGGTAGAAGACAGAGCAGAGGAAGCACTCGGGTGGATTTGAAAGGAAGCTGGCAGCTGACTATCAGATTATTGCTACGCCCATTTCATGCATGAGAAAAGTGAGACTCGGAAAGATAAAGTCATTTTCTTAAGACAGCACTAGCAAGGGAACTGACGATCTTGTCAACAATCCATGCTCCAAATCACCTTATGACATTTCCTATAGAACAGAAAGGGGCTTTTTCATATGCACGGCATTGTTCTATTACAAGCCTTCACCCGATTAGGTCCTATGGATTATAAAGCCTTCAGTTGTGGGGCTCAGTCCACCTCCTACTTGCCCATTGGGTAGGATATAGGTTTTATTTGAGAAAACCAAAAACTCACTGCCATCAAGTCAATGTCGACTCAGAGCAACCCTGTCAGACAGGAGAGAAGTGCCCCTGTGTGTTTCCGAGACCGTAACTCTTTACGGGAGTAGAAACCATCCTTCTTCCAAGGATTGGCTGGTGATGTTTCACCTGACCTTGAGAATTGCAGCCTAATTCACTCTGCCACCAGACCTCCTACGTTTCTATAAAGCAAAATAATTCCATCTGAACGAGGCCATTTGCTCACTGGCAGTGGGAACTTTGTGGGTAGGGTGACACAAAACCATTGAGTAAGCCGTGCCTAATGAGCACTAGACTATGATTCCAACTGGCCAGAGTGTCACCAGGAGGTAATGACACGGGGAGCAGGTAACAATTCCAGGTTCCTATTCTTGCCTCGAATGTTTGTTCACCTATACTGCTAACCTAAGAGAGACTGATGGAGGGAACAATTTTTTAAAAACTTTTTAAAAAAACAACTGTTTGCTTCATTTTCTTTTGGATTGGGAGAAAGAAGTTTATTTGGCTGAGTAAAACCTTAGTCAACCTTCCAGAGAAAGGCTATTCCATCTAACAGCATGGTTATGTCCACATTCGTATTTTTAAGAGAAATTACTGGGAAAACAAGAAACCTTCCAGTACCGGGATTTTCAGAGACTGGGCAAGAAGGAGAAATTTGAGGGGATAATTGCTTTTCTTTGTTTCCCTTCAAATTTGCACTCTGTGCCTGCTCATTGTTGTCGAATGCTGTGGAGCAGATTCTGACTCTCAGTAACCTTAGGTACAACCTGTGCTGCGTCATCCTTACTTGCCTTGCTGGTTGAGCTCATTGCTGCAGCCACTGTGCTAACCCACCTCAGTCAGTCCTGCCTCACTTTCAATGACCCTCTACTTGACCAGGTCTGAGGAACTTCTCCGGAGACTGATTCAAAACACCCTGGGTGGGGATGCTATGGTTAAGCACTCAGCTGTTAAACAAAAGATCAGCCATTCAAACCCACTAGTCACTCTGTGGGAGAAAGAGGTGCCAGTCTGCTTCCTACAGTGATTCCAAAACTAACTAAACCCCCTGCCATCGGCTTGATCCCCACTCAGCGATCCTATTTAAGGTGTTTCCAAGACCATGCATCATTACAGGAACAGACAACCCCATCTTTCTCCCTACGAGCGGCTGCTGAGTCTGAATCGCCCACCTTGACATTGGCAGGCCACCACCCAGCCCACAGCATCACTAGAGTTGAGCCTTGGAAATCCTCGGGCAGTACTGCCCTACAGAATCATGGAGTTGGAATCAACCCAAGGATAACAGGCTTAATGCATTTGCTATCTCAGTATTCATGCTATTGATATGAATACTCAAATGAGTGAGAAGCAAGCAATGCTCTCTTATTCTTCCTAAATGATCCAGAGGCCTTACTGTGGTAGTTACATAATTTGTTGTCAACTTGAGACTTCCAAGTGAAGGGGTGGCGTTGACCCGTCAGTCAGGTCGCAGCTTGATGGCCTCATATGGAGGTGTTAAGGAGATAAATAGCTCGTTGGAAGCAGGACACATGCTCAGTCCCTGTGCAACATTCTTGGTGACAAGCCACATGGAGACAGGCTGATGGCATCCAGACCCTCGGAGCTGAAGAAACCACATGGAGACCCCTGCCAGAGCTAAGATGCTTACACCACCACTGGATCCACAAGACTTCCCACCCACTGGCCTGTGATTGTCCTGCATCCGGCATAATTGCATGTGTTTCCTGAGTATGAAGAGGGATTTATAGATTGGTATCAGACATATAGGCTAATACCAGACTTATGGACTTGATCTGGACTGGGCTGGGATGTTTTCTCAATATTCAATTGCTCTTGTACATAAAGCTCTTTCCTATACACATCTGAGTGTCGATGAATTTGTTTCTCCAGTCCGCTCAGACTAACACACTTATCCAACCAGTAACTAGCCCATGTTTCTGATCCAGTGAAACTCTGGCTAGCATCTCACCCTGATCCCCAAAGAGAAGCCACCTGTAGACTACTACAGCAGTGAAGGTGTAATCCTTTGTCATCCCCCCAAATAGATTTTAACAGAACTACTGAAATTTAAAATCGTTTTATGATTGTCCACAATATATCCTTAATGACCCACCCACTGCCATCAAGTTAATTTCTTCTTATCATTGGTATGAGATTAAACGTATTTTGGGGGTGATTTTCCTGGGTTTCCACCAAGGTTGGGCTCAGACTTTGTGGGACCTGATACTTACACAAATCTTGAGTCTTTCGTAAAAAATAAAAAATAGAATTGTGAACACAAACACATATATGAGAATGATTATCTATTTAGAAAGCAAAGTCCAACAAATTAATTGTCGGACAAGGTTTTTAAAAATCATTTTATTGGGGGCTCCTACAACTCTTATCACAATCCATACATACATACTTTGTGTCAAGCACATTTGTACATTTGTTGCCATCATCATTCTCAAAAATATTTGCTTTCTACTTGAGCCCTTGGTATCAGCTCCTCATCCACCCCCTCCCACTCCTTGTCCCTCGTGAACCCCTGATAATCCATAAATTATTATTACTTTGCATGTCTTACACTGTCCAATGTCTCCCTTCACCCACTTTTCTGTTGTCCATCCCCCAGGGAGGGGGATTATATGTAGATCCTTGTAATCGGTTCCCACTTTCTACCCCACCTTCCCTCTACCCTCCCAGTATTGCCACTCTCACCACTGGTCCTGAGAGGTTCATCTGTCTTGGATTCCCTGTGTTTCTGGTTCCTATCTGTACCAGTGTACATCCTCTGGTCTAGCCGGATTTGTAAGGTAGAATTGGGATCATGATAGTGGGAGGGAGGAAGCATTTAAGAACTAGAGGAAAGTTATGTGTTTCATTGTTGCTACACTGCACCCTGATTGGCTCATCTCCTTCCCACGACTCTTCTTATCTGACCAGTTTTATATTAAAACTACATTTAAAAAGAGGACCTGATGCAAGGGGCTTAAGTGGAGAGCAAATGCCTTGAGAATGATTGGGGCAGGGAATGTATGGATGTGCTTTATACAATTGATAAGAGTTGTATGAGTCCCTAATAAAATGTAAAAAAAGAAAAGAGGAGAAAAAAATGATTAGGGCAAAGACTGTACAGATGTGCTTTATACAATTGATGTATGTATATGTATTAACTGTGATAAGAATTGTATGAGCCCCAATAAATTGTTTTTAAAAACTACATTTTCCTCATATTCTTCACTTATCCCCTTGTATAACAATAAATTTGTGATATATTCTATAGAGACAACAGAAATGTATTTCAGTCTCTCGATAGTGGATCGTATTTGCTTTCCTATTGTTGCTAGTTTGAAAGAGAAAAAATGTCCATTTTACAACTCAGTTTTTTGTGACAGGTCTTCTTAGAATTGTAGTCCAATATGGGGAAACCTTTGCTAACTCTCTTCTACATAGGACCTAAGATTTCAGAGAACTTTAGATTTTCTTGGAAGATGATTAGAATGCTCTCTGAATAAATTGCACTCACTTATCACTGGCAGTCCAAGACCTTGTTTCTTTACACTAGTCAACTTGGCCCAGAAAACAGCCAGAATATTCCTGAATGCCACAACTTAGCCAGATTTAAAAAAAAAAAAAAAGTGACTGCAAGCCACACCGATATACCCACTAAAACCCAGCTGTGTCTCCAACTAAGCTTCTGCTTTGGTGCTCCCCAAAGATGTCCTTAGCTGCTACAAAGGGACAATGACAGAGGGAAGTTTGGCAGCAAAGGGGGCAGCACTCTTAACTGGTTGAAGCTAAAATACTTTACTCTTGTAACGTTTAAAAACACATGACCATGTGGACACATTTTCCGGGTCCGTCCCATTCTGTTACATGGGATCATGTAAGAGAAGGATCCAGAAACTTAAACTTCATTTGTTTCATGATCTATCTACCTTTACTTCATCATTCTTACCATTATCATTTCGGCATGATGGGCCTTGATGGGTGCTACAAAGGGATAATGCAAAAAGAATTCCAGGAACATAGCAGGTTCTCAATCAATTTGCCATCCTCGTCATAGCTGTACTTGATTCTCAAGGAGAGGTGAAGGAAGGTTGGTGTGGTTTGGGAGAGCATTGGGATATTCAAGTTACTTGAAATCTGATTTTATGAGTACATGATGATTGATGTAATCAGTGTCACCGAATTGTACAAGTGAGAAATATTGAGTTGACAAACGCTATGTGTGGTAGTTATGCAATCGTTTGTCAATTTGAGGATTAAGCATTAAGAGATGGAGACTAGTCTGTCAATCAGGTCACAGTCAATGAGGCCTACGTGTGGGCATGGACTTCTCCTGAGAATTCTGGGAACTTAGGTATTTCCTCCTTGGAGGCAGGAGAGATTCTCTCTCGGCTACTTCCTGGGAGACATTGCAGCTGACAGGACACATGGAACTATGCTAGTGCCCTGAGCTGGAGAAACCACATGGACCTACCCTGATGCAACCAGACCTCTGAAGCTGGAGAAGCCAGTAGAGACCCCTTCAGCGCTGAGATGTTTACAACGTCACTGGATCTAAGGACTTTCTACCACTGGCCTGTGATCATCCTGCATTAGGCATCATTGCATGTGTTTCGTGAGTCTGAAGAGGACTTTGTAGATTGGTATCAGACTTATGGGCTTGAACCGGACTGGGTTGAGATGCTTTCTTAATGTATAATTACTCTTTATATAAAACTTTTTCTTATACACATTTGAGTTTCTATGGAATAGTTTCTCTAGTCTACCCAGACTAACATATTATGGTACTTTGGGAATGGGGTACAAGAGAAACAAATTATGCAACAATAAAACAGTAACAAAACCTAATTTGATTATCTTATTAGAACTTTAGATGTAACAGTGGTGAAAAAAAAGAGCGTGGTATAGAACCTCAATCTCTATTTGTTCAGTACGGTTTAGTTTCCAGAGATACTGCTTGTGTCAACTTAAAGAAAAAAGATTTCTGGGGACAGACACACACACACACACACACACACACACACACACACACACAGAACATAAGTTGAATCTTTCCATCTCATGGGAAGCCAACTCACTTTATCCCACTGAAATCCATCAAGAAGAGGTATAAATAGGGGGAAGCGAGGCTTCGATCCTTCATAGGAAACTTCAGTGGAAGGAAGGAGGTGGCAGCAGGCAGGTTCCTACAGCAGGCGGCGTACAAGCTTTCCAGGAAGGCAGGCATGCTGCCTGTCATTCTCCTGCAGTGGTACCTCATTGTCCTCACTCCATGCGCTCAAGCACAGCCACCGACGCAGTGCTCGCATTGCCACGGAAGGCACGCCGTGGCTTGATCACACCTGGTACCCAAGCCAACAAGCCCTGCCATCTCCCCAAGTCTGAGACACGTCCTCAGTCATCCTCCAGGTTGAGGATTGAAGGCCCCTCCTACCATTGAGACTCGAATGCCCTTCCCCATGGCATTAACACTTACAAGGGAGCAGATTGCCAGATGTTCCAACCTGGGCAGGAGGGCTGTGGGAGATGGGAGTCTAAGGGCTCTCTTTAAGAAAAATAATGCACAATTACAATGGCAAACTTGGGTATTAGAGTGATTATTTAGAAGGAGAAAAGAAATCACACCAAATTACAAAAACATCAAATAGTAAAAGCACAACAAAATCCAATAAAACCAAGCATCTATGTATACCTATTTCCTTTTCTTTTTTCCCCAAACCATTTAATTAAGCGCTAATACAGAAAGTATATCATTCCATATTTCAAGAACACCAAGCAGTATTGTACAATTGCTACGACAATGAGTTTCAAAACATTGTATTCCTTCTTGAACTCCTTGATATCAGCTCTCCTTTATACTCCACCCCCCACTGTACCCCTACCACCACCACCACCACCCAGAAACACATATTCTACTTGTTGTCTCTATAGGTTCATCAATCCTGGGTTTCATGTGCCAAAAAACAGAAAAACACATAACAAAAAGTCAAAAGGGATACCCACAATGACAAAATACATCAGGGGTACACCCTAAAAACAAACAAACAGAAAAAAGAGAGAGAGAGAGCTAATACCAAGGGCTCAATAGAAAGTCGATGTCTAGAAAAGACTGAAGGCAGCATATGAACAAACATGCCTGATTCAGTTGATGTATGGATTGTGATAAGAGTTGTACGAGTGCCCAATAAATGATTCTTAAAAATTAAAAGAAAAAACACAGAACATGTTAAAAACTAGATCAGGCCCAACATGTATCAAAGTGGGGATCAAGTGACAAGACTTTAACCATTCAAGTTTTGTTTATCATTTTGATCTCCTATAGTCGTCTCTCCAATACGCTCTGTTTGGAAACCAGTTTATTCCCATCCCTCCATGATGGGTAGAGGGAAATCATCAGAGGCTTACTTCCTGTGTAGATCTCACAATGTATCTTGGGCTTCTACTGTCAGATAGACACCTAATTTTGATAAAGGACAAAAACACATTAAGTGGGAAAGTGCCAGTCTTTTCAAAATATGATTCTGAAAAAATTGGATCTTTGCCTACAAAGGAATGAAGCAGGACTGATCCTTCACACCATATATAAAAATAAACTCAAGATGAATTAAAGATGTAGAACTGTAACAATCATCAATGAAAAAATAGGGACAAACCTAAGAGCCCTAATACAAGGCATAAATTCACTACCAAACCTAATGAACAACACCCACAATACAGAAGACAAAATAGAAGACTAAGACCTAAAAACAGGACATTTATGTGTGTCAATAGATTCCATCAAAAGAGGGAAAAGACAACTTCCGGATAGGGGGAGCGGGGCAGAGAAATCTTTGGCAATTTCCTATTAGAACAAGGGCTAATCTCAAAAATCTATAGAAGACTACAACACCGCTCCACTAGAAAAACACAAATAATCCAATCAAAATGGGAAGAAGACATCAATAAACAATTCGCTAAAGATGACATCCAGATGGCCAATAATCAGGAGAAATGCTCATGATCATTAGCCATAAGAGGAATACAAATTAAAACAATGATGAGATCCCACTTCACACCAGAATTGATAGCAAAATAAAAAAGAAATACAGAAAATCATAAACACTGGAGAGAATGTGGAGAGAGTGGAACACACATATATTGCTGATGGGATAGCATCTCTATGGAAAACAGTATGTTGCTTCTGTAAGCAAATTCAAATAGAAATACCATAAAAATCTGTGATCACGCTACTTGACATATATCCCAAAGAACAAAATACAAACAGATAAATGTACACCCAGCTTTATTACAGTACTATCCACAATAGTTAAAAAAAATGGAAACAACACAAAATCCCATCTTTGGAGGAATGGATAAAGAAACTCTGCTACTTACCTCTCATTGGCATCAAGTCAATGCTGACTCACAGTGACCCTTTAGGACAAGGTAGACCTGTCCCTGTGAGTTTCCCCGTGACTGTGACTCTTTACGAGAGGAGAAAGCTCAATCATTCTCCCTTAGCATGACTAGTGGTTTCAAACTGCTGACCTTGTGGATCACAAGTTAATCCATACCCACTACACTACCAAGGTTCCTACGGTACATACATAGAATGGAATATTTTCAAATTCATTGCTAATGAGTAGGCTTCTATTCATAGTGACCCTATAGGCTAGTTAGAAGTACCCCTGTGCATTTCTGAGACTGTAATTGAAATAGTAAGCCCCATCTTTCTCCCATGGTGTGGCTGGTGGCTTTGAACCGCTGTGGTTCTGAACTGCTAAGTCGGGTTAGCAAATACAGTATTAGGCCTCTCCAGAAAACAATGATGATACAAAATAATAATATATAATTGATCAAGATTCACAAAGGTGGGAGGGTGAGGGAGGGAGAGAGAAAAGAGTTGCTGACCAAAGGCTCAAGTAGAAAGACAATGTTCCGGAAATGTCGAAGGCAACCGATGTGTGCTGAATTCAATGGAATGATGGGTTGTTATAAAATTTGTAAGAGCCCCCCCCAATAAAATGATTAATAAAAGAAATAAAGAAAGTAAACAATGGTGAAGCTGGCAAACACCTCATGACATGGATGAATTTGGAAGGCATAATGGTCAGCAAAGTTAGGCCATCCCATAAAGACAGATATTACCTGACACTGCTATTAAAAGAAAAAACAACAAGAAAAATAGTTTTCACACCAAAAGAACACTTTGAAAGCTATGGTGAGGCAGGGAGATGAGGGAATGGGCAGTGAGTGGACAAGGAGAAAGGACAGGAGGGAGAAAGGGTTGGAAGGGAAGGGGGAAGACGATAGGGCCACATACGTGGGGGGAAGGGGTTCGGGCTACTGTCACTCTTCTGGTGAACTGGGACCTACAACCATATTTGCAAGCTTTCTCCTGTGTGTGCTCTACGCTACAGAAAACGACATCCTTCCCAACTTCAAAAACATGACAAAGTCTAGAAAATGAAAATAACGAAGGGTTGTCGTTCGTCAATTGCCTGACGAGCCTTTGCCATTATGACACTGCTATTGCGCGGACCAAATGGTCATCAGAGTAGTACTTCCACACCCCACAGGGCTTTGCAGGCTTTCTGATGTGACCCTTGGACAGATCAGTTCCTGCCACCAAACCCATACCTTTGCCTTCAACCCCACTGTCTGAAGCCCGTTGATAGCAGCCAGGGAGCCTTTCCACACCCTCTTTCAGTTTTCCACTTCAGTTTATGAGTGCGTGTCCTTACTTCCACTGCCCTGGTTGCTGTGTTTCAGCCGCCTGTGTGCTCGGCAAACATGCAAGCTGGATTTAAGAACAAATGCCAGTTTGGAATGAGAGGAGAAGGCCCAGACAGAGCTCTGTGGACCACGCACCCAGGAGGGCCCCAGGAGAATGCTGGGGAGCTCGAGGAGTGTCCAAGGGAGCTGGGGCCCCCATACAGCAGAGGCCTTCTCTGGGAGAAGGAGAGATGCCAGAAAGCCCGGCCCTGGGCAATGGCTGCAGCCCCATGGTCAGGGCCACGTATTTGGGTTGCAAGCGGCAGCAAGGCAACTTACATTGGCTTAACCAACAGGTTATATTCAGTTTGTCATGTGTGAAGGCCACTGTCAGGAAGGATTGGCAGTCCCAGGCCCACATGAAAATCCAGAAAACGCTTCCTCCCTTTCTCTTCCAACATCCATCTTCTCTTTCGCGTCCAACATCCCCTCGTTGGCTCTCGCTGCATTTCAATCCTGCTTGTGTTTCTATTTTAATCCCCCTTTCTTTTACATCAGAGGAGTTCTCTCTGAATTAGGAACCGATCTGCTAGAGGCTCCAGACATTAACCCTTAATGATTTAAAACTGAAAGAAAAAGAAACCAGCCTTCCACCTCCAATCAGAAGATTCCATGGAAGGCGTCCAAGTGGTCTGGATTCTATTTTCCCACCCCTTGGGCAAGTCACAGTGTCTCGGAGTGTGATAACATTCTTGGCTAGGCACCAGAATTAAAGTCCTATCATGGCCACTCTGGCACAGGCAAGCGTCCTGGCAAAGGATTTATTTTAAGGGGGAAAGGAAAGAGTTAGAGACAACCTCGAGCAGGGGTCGTGTTAAGATCAGACCGCAAAAGTGTGGCCCTCTGGGACTGCCTGGATTTTGCCCTCTTAAGACTTAAAGGCTCCTCCTCTAAGATTTTCTCAGCCCTATTGCTCCTGTGAACCTCAGGTCAGAGGAGGGGGTCTTAAATGACAACTCCACTTCCTGTAGCAATCAGTCTTAGATCAAACCCATTGTCATCGAGTCAATTCGAATGCCTGGCAACCCTATGGAGTACAGTAGCATTTCTCCTTAGGGTTTCCAAGACTGTAAATCTTTACAGGATGTCATCTAGTCGATGACAGCTCATAGCAACTCTATAGAGCAGGATAGAACTTCCCCTGTGGGCTTCTGGGACTGTAACTGATATGGGAGTAGAAAGTCCCACCTTTCTCCCTCAGAGCAGCTGGTGGTTTTGAACTGCTGACCTTGTGGACTGCAGCCCAACATGTAACTAAACCACATTAAAGCTATGCTTCAAACTTTCATTAAACTTGTTCTCACTAGCACTTCTGCTGAATAAAAACATAAGATGACGTTCACCAATTCTTTGAGAGTAATCTGTACACCATCAAATTGCTATACCTATATAGTTTTCAAAGGCAAAGATTCAACAAGCTTGTGAATAAAATTGCAGTTTCCTAGTGATTATCGAAACCCCAGGTATATTTGCTTCACCTCACACTGATCCAAATATCCTGAAATCCCATTTATGCTCACAACTACTAGGAAATTACAGTGGCAGGCCTGCTGCTGGATCTTGTTATTTAAATGCACTCGTAAAAATAAAAGCAAGCACATACATTCTAACCATGATTTTGTTTTCTCATATTTTGACATTTATATGTTGGTGCCGTTGGTTTCCTTTGCACACCTATGTATTGTAAACGCTTCAAAAATTATTCTGAGAAGTGGCCAGTGAGCTCCATCAGATTGCAAGAGGGGCTCTGGGGCACACACACAAAGACTAAGTACCCCCGTACAGTTGGACATCAGCTACTGGGGGGTCCTGTTTTTGTGCCCCCCATTTTCTAATCACGGACTCTCCTGGTTTCTGTATTGTTGTCTTCTGGTTCTACTTCCTGCTCCATCTTCTCAGTGTGATCGTCTGATCCTGCTGCATGACTCTGCCCTGTCTGCTGTGTTCCTTTTAATAATGCCTTGGTCTCATTTCATAGCTGCTATCTCTTCCCATCTCTCTTGGGCTATCTAGTCTAGGGTGTGATTTATTACTGCTGGTCTTCGCCTGGGTAGGACACTGAACAGGCTTTGGAAGTTCTGTATGTGAGTACAGAGTCGGTGAGATGGCGGCTTACGTCATTAAGTCATTTCACTTGCCGGATCCCCAAATGTCAGACTAAGAATCCTTCCTCTCGAGGAAGTCTGTAACCCTTGAGGCTAATCCTCTAACCATCTCCTGAGAAGGAGTGGAGGGTCGGGAATCAGTATCCTGGGAACCACCCGGCACTGTTGGCTATTGCCCCAATCTGCATCCTCTCCAGTTCGATTAATCCGAACAAGGAAGCTTCGAGTTCCTGCAGGAACACGGGAGGAACTGGGTCATGAGACCCCAGAGGAACCTTCATCCTGTCCTTTCAGGTTCTACCCCGCGCCTCCCAAGCTTTCAGAGCCAACTGATGCCCCAGTTCCCGGCTTATCCCTGGTCCTGGCATCGGAGCTGACGTGCTTCTTCTGAGTTCCTCCCAGCATCTTTAGTCTGCGCACCCCCACCCCCTTCACGGGGACGCCATGGCAGTGAGTTTGTCTGTTTGTTGGAAGTTGCTCTCTTGTCTGATGTCACTTTCGTCTCCTTGTTCTTCTTCCTCGTGGACGTTGATACCTTTTTCCCCTCCACAGTTTCAGTGGGGCTCACGGAGCCTACGGAGCATGTGCAGCCTGCCCCTCTGATTCACAGTGCGTCTCCTCACCAGTGTCTCTCTTTAGCCACAAGAATCATCCCAAAGGCATCGCCCTGTGTCGCTGCTTGCTGGGACTTTCATAGCCGGCTCTGTGTTGATGCAACACGTCCTTACCATGAGGAAACCGTTTATCTTCAGCCTTGGCTGCCTGCCAGGGTACCAGAACCACAAACTGCCATCCTCAGCAATGATGAACCTGAAACTGCGGGAGCCAGGCGACGTGACAAAGTAAGAGCGGAGGATCAAAATGGAAGCGTTCAATGGCGCCTCCTATGCCTCCCCTCCTCCAGGGTCCCTGCTCAGGCTGAGAGATCAGAGGTACGAATCCCTCCTCACCCGCCGGGCGCCCCGCCCCCAAATGCCACACCTGACCGTTTGAGTTCCCACCTCCCCAAAGCGGTTGCCCTGCGCTGACTGCCCGCGGCATCAGGATGCCCTCGTTCTTTGCACTCGTCTGCTCGGAGGTTGTTTTCTGCTGCCAGTCTTCTCCTGGGGAGCTTGCTTGCCTTCCGAATGGCTGTGCACTGCGCCGGGTTAGCTGTCCCCATTAAAGCGCCAATTCCTGCAGCGTGACCTTGTGCCACATGCTCTGGGCAGCACCAGGTGGAAAATTTTAAAATGAGCAGAAAGGCATTTTTGATGAGGGGCTCAAATCAAGATAAAGAAACGGACAGAAAAGAAACCCGGCCTTGCTAGAGAAGAAGCAGAACGTCAGCACCAGGCAGCCCGTGAATCTTGTATCCACGTACCCATCACTTGAAGCGCACCCAAAGACTTTTTATTTCCAAAGAGCTTCGCTTCAAAGGACATCAAAGCTCCCCAGCCCCACCCCCACGCTTTCTCTTTTTTTAATTACACAAAAGAAAGCCATGGCACAAGATAAGAATTGTCTCAGGCTGCTGAGCTGTTCGTTTAAAGACATGAGCATGCAGGTCCCTGCATGGACGCACTTCAAAAGCCAGGGCTGTGCAGCGAGGATTTGTTTCCATGGCCCAAAGCTCAGAATCTCTGACCCCGGCAGGCGCTCGCACAGCCCAGATCCCTCAGTCCCAACCTGCAGTGGGGGGCTCCAGAGATGAAAGAGGAAGCCACTGAGCCCAGATGTGGCTCCTATTAAAATCAGAAAGATATGGATACGTTCCCAAACAGGATAGGCCCAAATTAACCAGGACTTTAATTGGATGGATTTCTACAAGGTTGTAGGGGGTAATTTACAGGGATCTGATGAAAACATAAATGCAGTTTTTCATTTGAAGGCATATATATATATATATATAATAGCCTAAAGGGATTCCTGGGGAGTGTAAAGGTTAAGGAGTTGGCTCTTAACCCGAACATTGGAAGTTTGTGTCCACCCAGCAGCAGCGCAGCAGGACACCTGGTGTTCTAGAATCCCAGCCACTGACAAGCCTTGGAAGTTGGGTTCTACTCTGACACTGCAAAGCTGCCTGGATTCGGAGCTGTCTGGCGGGCCACGAGGGCGGGGCTGCAGGAAGTCTGAAGTCTAAAATGGCAAAGGGAATTGTACAGGCCATGGCTCTTTACTCTATGGGTACAAAAGTTCAGTGCTAGCTCAATCTAATTTGAGCCACAGCTCTTCAACAGATGGAGCCAAATGGAGCAGAATTGGTCCTATTCCCTAGAAAGGCCCCCATGAATTCCTTGACTACAAGCCTGGGGACAGATGCCACTGGGAAAGCCCTGGAGGAGAAAGAGGAGGCTCTCTGCTCTCATAAAGATCCACAGCCTCAGCAACCCCATGCGGGGCTCTGCGAGTCAGAATTAACTCCCTGGCAGTAGGCTCTGGGTTTCAGTTGACACGTCAGGACCATGCTGAGACTGTTTTGCATCATGATCGGCAATTCCATAGGAGAGGATCCCAGAAACACACCATCCTGTAGGCATGAACCTGGTGGCCAGAGGTGGAAATTTCTGTTGGAGTGAAACATCTCACTTAAAATATCCACTATCACTGCATCATGTGTAAAAATGCCCCGCTCAAGAAATCCACTCTCAACACCAACAACTCAAATAGATGCTTAGCAATCATCGATATGAATGCAAGACAAGACTAATGACTTGGGGTCGATTTTGCCGTACCTCCAATGAGAGAGAGAGAGAGAGAGAGAGAGAGAGAGAGAGAGAATGTATATTATGTTTCTCTAGATGTAGACCTCCACCCAAAATATAGTCTCCTGTAGGCTCATGATCATCATGTGAGGATGGATGTGTGCACTCAACAATCCACCGCATGCTCACATCGAAGGCAGTGTCCGGGAAAGGAACAGGCAAGGTCTTTGACCATTTCTCAATGTTGTGATCACAGAGCACCACACAGAACTACAAAGCAGAAATTAAATTGATCCTGCGGTTACCCTTTGAGACTTTGAATAATCCTCATTCTAGCCCAGCTTCTACCCTAGTAGTAAGGATCCAGGTGCTGTGAATGCTCTGGGCCCTCTCCTGGCAGGCCTGTTCCCACCCATCATTTACTGTTTCCCTCACCTGCACTAGGGACAGCCTGACCAGACTGAGGGGCTTTTCTCTGACCAGGCCAGAAGACATTCTGTACCCACCCCCCCCCCTCCCCATCAGAAGAGCAGTTTTCTCCTCCAAGCGCAATGCAGTTCTCTGGCTTCTCAGGATCAGTGAACGCTGCCTTCAAAAAGAACTGTTAACCCAACCTGGACTTTGAGAACGCTGGAAGAAGAGTCTAGAATCTCCTCCGAGCTTCTCCCCAACCACTAGCTGAGGTGAGCCACCACTTCTAACACCATGAATTGAATAGGAAGGCTAGCCTTGTCCTGCCTGGCATCTGCTCAGACCTTTGCAGCAGAGCCATGTGAAACTCGTCCTTGGAAAAGTCCACCTCGTGCTCCACAAAAGGCCAGACCACCCAGGCTGCTCCTTAACCCCCTCCATGAACACTGAGCACTCATCAGCCAGCACACTTTATGCAGACACGCTACCAAGGCCACTAAAATGCATGTTTACATTGACAATAGGCCATGTAGCACCCATTTATTCAATCCCTGAATGCTCTTAGACATTTGAGTGTGAGGGGGTCCATTGAAAGTGCTTCAGATTCTGGGTTGATTTCCTAGGGCTGGCATCAGAAGATCCCCAAACTGAATGGCTTTAAGCAATGTAAATTTACATGCTCCTAGTTAAGGAGGCTGGACTCCTGAAGCCAAAGGGTCGGTAGAGCCATGCTCTCTCTGAAGGTTTGGAAAGGCACTGTGTCAGTCCAGGTGGACTAGAGAAACAAATTCATAAACACGCATGTGAGTATAAGGAAGAGCTTTAGATACAACAGCAATTGTATATTAAGAAAGCATCCCAGCCCAGTCCAGATCAAGTCCATAAATCCAATAGTAGCCCATATGTCCGATGGCAATCTATAAAGTCCTCTTCAGACTCAGGAGACACAAACAATAACACCAACTGCAGAAGATCGCAGGCCAGTGCGTAGAAAGCCTTGGGGATCCAGTGGCGTGGTAAGCATCTCACTGCTGGCAGGGGTCTCCACGTGGCTTCTCCAGCTCACAGCACTAGCGTAGCTCCAAGTGTCTTGTCGGCTGTAATGTCTCCCAGGCAGTGAGCGTATGTCCCATCTCCAGCAAGCTATTTATCTCCTTAGCGCCTCCAAATGACATCATCAAGCTACAATCTGATTGACAGGCTACACTCCACCCCTCCATTCTTAAGTCTCAAATTGACAACAGGTTATGCAACTACCAGAGGCACCCTTCCAAGAAAAACCTGGCTTCTGATCCCCCCAGCTAATCTTGGGCTTGTGACAGCATAATGTCAATATCTGCCTCCATGTTCACATGGCTGTTGCCCCTTTGTTGCTATTTCTCTGTATCTCTTCTCTCCTTTTAAATAAGGATCTCTGTCACCCTACTCTAGCATGGCCTCATTCAACTTAACCAATTGCCTTCCCTAATAAGGTCACATTTACAGGCACCAGGAATTAAGACTTGAACCTCTCTTTCTGAGAGCTAAAAATCAACCACGAACATTGCAAGCTCTACTCTTCTTGGTCTTACTCCCCAGCAATGCTTCCTGTGGCATTCCATTCTCTGTCCCTCGTCCTCATTTTTGTGAAGATAAAAGCAATTTAAAATGACAAGTTAAAATTACCTACATTTCACTGCTCTCCTGGAAGTTAACATCTTTGTTTTGCTTCCTGATTTCTCAGTGCAAGAACAGTTTATCTATCTATCTATATATCCATCCATCTATCTATCTATGTCTTTCATGAACAAAGATAATGATGATATCGCCCCAAACATAAGCTTCCTGTGGCCACAGTGAGCCTTTGAGCCATTTGGGCCAATACCAGCTAACATCTGCTTACCTTACTCAGGTAGCTAAAAATCCTATTACCCACTCAGTTCCTGGTCCCCTAGACCTGGCCTTCATAGTCATTGTGGAGTACGTTATAAGATGATCCATAATAATAATTTCAACTAACCTTTTCAAGCATTTACTGTGTGCCAAGCACCATTCTAGGCAATTCCCATGTATAATCTCATTTAATCCTCTTAAAATCCCGCAGAGGTAGGTAATTATAAATATCCCCATTTTACAGATGAAGAAACTGAAGCAGAAGAGGTTGGGTCACTTGCCTCAGATCAGTCAGCCAGTAAGAAGTCTAGCTCTGTAACGCACAATAGAATCCCAATAATCTACTTGCCCTGGCACTGCATGCATAGCCATCGCCCATAAAACCACACATTCCTCTTTCAAGGCTCTGGGCCTCGCTGGCCCGCCCCCACCCCCACCGCAGCCCATGCTGGCCCTCTACTGTAGTCATACCAGCAGTCCTGCAAACCTACGATGAGATCTCCTGCTGACCTGCCCCATCCTCTCTGCCTGGCCCAGCCCTTGCCCCCTCACCCCTACCTATTCATCTTGGAAACTCAGCCTGCACATCCCATGCCAGGCCCTCCCAGCAGCATTGTCTGCTTTGACAGCCCTGTGCCCTGTCTCTTCCCTCACTGCCTGTACCCGTCCACGTGTCCCTGTGCTAACTGCCCTTTCCGATGTTAACATTTCCAAATGGCAAGAGAAGTTCAGCATCATTTAAAGGGAAAATAAATGTTCTGAAGACATACAATGAAAATGTTGGGCTTGTTAACATCCCCCCCCCTTTTTTCCTTCATCTAATCCTTACCCTGCCTGCAGAAACCATGAGCTCAAGTGGCCTCCTGTTTATTGCTTTTCCCAGGGAAGCCAATTGAAGCCCAGTGCCCACTGTTTCATAACACCAGAGCTCAGCTTACACACTTCCAAACACTGGGACCGGTGCTCTGTTTTGTTTTCCTCTTCCCTCAAGAAAAAACCTCCCTCTCGGTTGCAGGCTTAAACAGACTTAGCAGCCATAAGCCGCATAAACTCTGGCATGCCATAAATAGGCCTTTCCATCAGACGCGGCAAATCACAGTTCTACTGTAAAAGCCCGAGCTACAAGGACAGCTGCCCGCAGCCCTGCACAGAACAACCTTGCATTTAGTAGCATTTAATGGAGATTTGTTGATGGACGGATTGACCCAAGTCTCCCATATCAGGTGTGGCCTGAGTTTCTTAGTTTTTTTAGTTTAGTTTTGTTTTTTTAAGAGATTTGAACTCAGAGCTAAAACCAACTACTATGTACCAATTTCTCAATACCCACAGTCCTTTGAGCCCAGAATGTTAGTACGATTAATCAGGAGTGTGCTTCAAAGCCCCTTTGGGGACTAGAAGGGGCAGGAACAATAGCGTTAAGACTGCTACACCATCCAGACTGTGGTCCAATAAGCATTTGGTGCCCGTCTAGGTAAACTAAGCCTGGGGGACCCTCTGCATCACCAGAAAACACAAACTAAGGTGTCCCCTTCCTGAGTAGTGGAAAGTTTGGGAGTCAGGAGCACCCAAACTAATACTTGAATCTCAGTTCCACCGCTCATCGGCAGGGTGGCCTTGGTTGTTTAATGTCTCTGTGCCGTGGTGTCCACAGCCAGATAATATTGTGGGATTTTCAATGGGGTTGGTGAGGCAATGGGGAGCAAGCCCAGGAGACTGGATCCGGCTTGCAGAAAGAATTCCGGGTAGTTTAGATTGTTAGCCCAGCACAGAGATTCCGTTGTGTGAGAGGTCAATCTGAGGCAGAACCCACTCAACAGCACCTAACAACAACAACAACAACAAGGGGAAGACATTTTTATTGTGCCTTAAATGCCATGAAAATTGTTGGAATACCGACTGTGGCTGTTACCGTATATACGCTCATGTATAAGCCAAGCATATTTTTTAATGCAGTTTTTGTGGTAACATTAGGTGCCTCGGCTGATATTCGGGTCGGCTTATACTAGAGTATATACAGTGTATATAATCTGTCAACTTGCGAAGGAGTGGAGTCAAGCCTGTCAATCAGGTCGCACCTTGATGATCTCATTTGGAGGCTCAAATTATAGCTCACTGGAGGGCCGACACACACTTTCTGCTTCATCTTCCTGCTGACAAGCCAGATGTGCTATGCTGATGGAGCCAAAGCCTTGGGACTGGAAGGGCCACGTGGAGACCCACACCAGCGCTGAGAGGCTTCCACTGCCACTGGATCCACAAGACTTTCCACCCCCTGACCTGAGATCTTTCTTCCTGAATTTGGTGTCATTGCATGTGCTGCATGAGCCTGAAGAGGAATTTATAGACTGGTAACGGGCATATGGGTTAATATCGGATTTTTGGACTTGATCTGCATTGGGCTGGGATGTTTTCTTAATATACAATTGCTCTTTGATATAAAGTTATCTTTATATCACATATGAGTGTCTCTGGATTTGTTTCTCTAGTCTACCCACACTAACATACTAACTATGTTAACTCAGCTAAGCAGAAGACTCAGTTTAAAAGAACACATTATCCTCCTAGAAGAAGCCAAATAGATGAGAGCTCACAGCATATGTGGAAATAATAAAGAGGAGGCAAACAAAGTCAGCATCCACACGTGGATTTAATCAGGCCCGAGAAACACCAGAGGAAGGGAATGTGAAAGTGAAATCTTACCGTATTTTTTCACACAAAAGTATTACTTTGAGAACATAAATACCATCATTTCTATTCCAACCATTATGTTTCCATTTTCTTCACCAGACTTGAGCAAGAAAAACAAAGGGGGAAGAGTAGATATATACAATGTGGAAGTCATTGAGGCCTTGCATAACACAGCTGTTTATGCAAGCACAGGTTCTTAGAAAAATGCTATGTACCAAATCAGCAGGCAGAATGAAATAGATCCTTGGGCAATGACGAAACTTGTTCACAAATTGCTGAATGACCAGCAACTCTTAGAAAGGTAATTGTGAATGAGGACAGTGGAGTTTCGCAGTAAGTCTTGCCTGGGAGAGGGGAGCCTTTGGGAACTGAGTAGCAAGGAGGGACAGGGAGCAATGGAACAGCCAGGGCCGAAGTGCCCTAGAGTTGCCTTTGCACATGCCCCCCCTGCAGTCGTGACGTCATGCTTGGAGGATGGCTCAATGTCAGGAGGAGAATGACATGGCTTATATAAAAGACATGACTCCAGGAGTTCTTCTAGAGAGGCTCCCTGTCTTATTGACACAAGTCGCAGGCATGTCCCAAGTGGGAGGAACAAAGAGAAGCAAGGCCGCTCCTGGCTCTTGGAAAACATCTGGACCATGGGGAACATAGTCAGAGCCAAAGCAAGCGATGTTGCCGAAGGTTACACCACGCTGCTGCAGGTGGGAGCCCAGGAGGGAATGCATTTCCACTAAGACAATCATGCAGGCTTGATAAGAGGCTCCACCTAAACTGACCTTGAAGGGTGATGAGTTTGTTGTTTATCTAGTTGCTAAGGCCAGAGGGTTTTTTGAGTTAAAACAGTGAGAGTTCCTGCCCTCCGAGAACTCCTGCCGGGAGTGGGGCTTGGAGTTGGGGTGGCCAATACGAGGAGGCTTCAAAAAAATTAAAGGAAAAATGTAATTTAAAAATAATGCCTTTTTGCCTCTCACCTTAGTTGGTCGGGGTGCAGTATAGCATCGACAAAACACACAACCTTCCTCTAGTTCTTTAATACTTCCCCCTACACACTACCATGACCCCAATTCTATCTTCCTAAACTGGCTAGACCAGAACATGTACACTGGTACAGATAAGAGCTGGAAACACAGGGAATCCAGGACAAATAAATCCCTCAGGACCAATAAGGGAAGCAGCGAAACTAGAAGGGTTAGAGTAGGGGTGGGGGAGTAAGGGGAACTGATCACAATGATTAATATATGCCCCCCAGGGGGACAGACAGCAGAGAAGTGGGTGAAATGATACAGCCATCAATGTAAGACATAAAAAAAGAGAATAATTTATAAATTGATCAAGGGGACACGGGGGAGGAAGGGAGGGAAATGGAGGGAGGGAGATAAATGAGGAGCTGGTGCCAGAGGCTCAAGTAGAAAGAAAATGTTTTGAAAAAGATGATGACAACATATGTACAGATGTTTTTGACACAATGGAATACGTGTGGATTTTGATAAGCGTTGTAAGAGTCCCCACTAAAAAATATTTTAATGGCTTTTGTTTCCCCGCTGACATTGTAAAACTCTCTAATCTTAACCACAGCATCACACTGCACCACGGGATGGCCATGTGGCGAGTGCTATGACCATGGGGCCATGGTACTGCGTGAGTCTCCCACAGAGGAGCCAGGGAAGGCCTTTCGGAGGAAATTCGAATGGAATTGCGATCTGAAGAATGAATTCCAGACATGCAAGTGGAGAGAGACAGCAAGCAGCAGCATCCCCAACCGAGGGAGCTGTAGCCTATAAGGAGTTGAAATCCTAGTATGGAGGAGATGGGGCATGGGAGACTAGGCTGGAGGGGCTACGAGGATCATGTGGAGGCTGGTAGAGCTTGGTGAGAAGCCCTTTATTCCAGGAGCAATAGGAAGTATTAAAAATGCTTTTGAATTGGTGTCATTGTGGGTGAGGGTGAGGTTGGCGTGGAAGATGAGTTTTGTCTTTGAAACATCATCTAGCTATGGCATAGGAACTAAATGTAGGGCCAGAGTGGATGGACCGATGGTCCAGTAAGAGACAGGACAGTCTCCTGGACTGAGATAGTGGTGGAGGGAATGAGAGGAAATAATGTCAAGAGACATTTAGGAAAATGTAAGCTAACAGGTCTGGAATGAGGGGCTGGTAAGGGAGAGGGACATGTTAAGGATATATTTGACTTTCAGAACTGGGGGATGGTGGTTCCAATATCCTTGATCAGAACAATGGGGAAGGGTCCTTTTGGTAGCAAGAGAGGTGCTTCAGGAAGCCAGGGATGGGAAGAATTGGTTAATGTGTCTCCCTTAGTAGGCTGCAAGCTCCCTGAGGGCAGGGAATCTGTCTCTTCTTAGTCAGCAGTTAACACAGTGCTTGGCAGAAAGAAGTGTTCAATAAATATTTGTTCCACCACCCATCTGACCGGTCACAGTACTCGGGTGTCTTGTCTGTGGCTATAATGCTAGAAGGCATACTACCAGTATTTCAAATACCAGCAGGTCCCCCATATTGGACAGGTTTCCGTGGCATTTCCAGTTCTAGATGAAAACAGACTAAGAAGAAAAACCTGATGATCAATAGCCAAACATTAGTCCATGAAATCTCCGGGGATCAAACAGAAGACCGCCCAATCAAGCACAGAAGAACGAGTGCATGAGTTTGCAAGGCCACGGTCACAGCAATGAACGCGAGCACATCACCAATCATGAAGATACCTCAAGACCAGGCAGCCGTTACTTGGGTTGCTCATGGGTCACCAGGAATTGGAACCAACTAGACAGCAACTTACAGTAGTAACTACGTGTTCACAGAGAAAATGTTTGGTTAAATAAATGGTTTTGGAGGGGGGACATTTAGAGTTTAAGATCCTTTGATAGTTGCGAGATTTCAGGTCAAAAGTTACAGATCTGGGGGCGTCTGCAGCTCAGAGGAGAGGTCCAAAAGGGAGCGACAGTTATGTGATTGCCCAAAGAGAGAGGAGAGAGGGCAAAGAAGAAAAGCCCCCGGGTTCAGCCTTTGAACACCCCAACATATCCTGCGCAGGTAGCAGAAGGGCAGCAGGGAAAGGAGAGTCGCCAAGGTGCGAGGCAGTGCTTCAAGAAGAGAGAGCGCTCAGTGGCGTCAGTTGCAAGTAAGATGAGAACTGAAGAATGTCCTTTGGATCCAGCAACACTGAGGTCATCGGCGACCTTTGTGAGAGCTGTTTTGGTGGCACGACGGGGTGGACGCCAGATTGGAGGGGGTGAGACGTGGGAGGTGATGAAATGACGACCGGAGTAGATGCCTCTGAGAAGTTTGGCGGTGAAGAGGAGGCGAGAGGTGGGGCAGAAGCTGAGCAAAGACCGAAAAACCGGGCTAGGCATGTTTGAGACTAACAAGAGTCTGGTCGGATGTACACCAGTACCTCACATGCCTGGGGGGTTTCTTGTTATTGCTGCTGTTTACCACCCCCCCCCATCCCCCGGTCTGGGGTATACACATCCTAGGTCCTTAATGGGACTCAGAGTATCATTAAGAGGAGTTGATTTGCCTGGAGGAATGAGCTTGATTTGGGAGATGTGAAACTTTGGGAGGCTGGGAGAGCGGTCTATGGGCAACTATAACTATGAATTGTGACCAAGGTCAATGTATTAGTCTGGGTACTTTAGAGAAACAAATCCACAGAAACTCATGCATAAGAGAGAGTTTTATGTAAAGGTTAAGTGTGCATCAAGAAAATATCCCAACCCAGTGCTGCCCAAGCCCACAGTCCAACATTAGTCCATATGTCCTACACCCATCCACAAAGTCCTCCTCCATCTCACGAAACACATGCAATGACGCCGACTACAGGAGGAAAGCCGAGTCACTGAACGTGTAAGCATCTCAGCGCTGGCAGGGGTCTCCACAAGAGTACTCCAGCACCCAGGGCTGCATCGGGGTAGGTCCATGTGACTTCTCCTCAAGGATGTCTTGCAAGAAGTCAGTCTTGCCAGCTGAAGCAGGGAACTGCTAAGACAGACGCACCCTGGTGTGAGCATCACAAAGCAAGAGACCTGTGAACTAGAAAGGCGAGGCTTACTGAGCCATTTATCTCTCCGCCCTTCAATTAACCCCACATGTGCTTATCGGCCAGGTTGGCACAATAAACTAACTACCTCAGTCAACAAACTATGGCTCCAGGTCAAACCCAGCCCACTGCCTCTCTTTTTTTTTTTTAATTAACATTTTTAAACATTTGGGTACAATTAAAAAGAAATACCAAATCTTGTGTCCTATGAAACTAAAGTTAGATTTTCAGTGTCCATTTAAGGAGTTTGCTGAAACACAGTCATTCTCGTTCATTTGCACATTGTCTGTCACCACTTTCACCTTAGCATAGCAGAGTTAAGGAGTGGCAACTGAGATTGGCTCACCAAATTTAAATCTTTACAATCTCATCCTTTACAGAAAAAATTTGGAAACCTTTGACCTGGGGTAATGAGCACCACCTCCTGAAGGAAGGAAAGGGTAAGCAAAGAACTGTAATACGCTGGTGCCGCAACCATTCATGCAATTTGTGGAATGAAAACCTTTATCTGATCAAAGTATTGTGGGCTGGGTTGTGGAGAATTCAGTGGCCCTCTCTGGATATCACCAGCAGCTCTCAATACAGGTTGTTGGTATCTTGCCTCAAACACCTGTTTCTTGTGGCCTGAGAGAGTTCCTGATGGCAGGAGCAGCCTAGTCTGTGCAGCAGGCTAGCTGGAAGGACCAGGGCAGGAACAGCCTCAAGAAGGAGCGGCGCTCAGGCACTGAGGGACTGGAGTTGTTAGATAAATACCCAGAATCCTCATCCCTGGGTCGGATGTTTTGTGAACCAGGTGTCTGCAATCCCATGTATAGGGTTTGGCCCCATTTTTAAGTTCATTGAGTTCTAGAACAGCAGCTAGACTCTGAGCTCACAGGAGCATGTAAGCTACAGTGTCGTGAACATCCGGTCCTCAAACAAGACATGGAGGAAAACATCAGCCTTTGGGGATCTGCTGGGACTCTAGCCACCTGACTCGCCAGGCCTCAGCACCACAGGGAACCAGTCTCTTGTAGGGATGCAGGACTGAGACAGCTCTGAGATGGACTGGGAAGGACTTTGTTATCCTGGGCAAGCCACCTCAAAGCCAGATTCTTCCGTTGGTGACAGGAGATAATTACGCATTGGCTTGCCCCTTCAGGACCAAGGGAAAAAGAGATAGTGCTTTATAAGGAACTTCACGAAAGAATCCTCTGGTTCAATTTTCCTACTGCCTGCTAGCTGATGAACTCAAGGTGCTACTTTTTATTTATTCACCTGGGTTGCCTCAAAGGTACTGAGAGGAGACTTACAGGTATCAATGCTTACAGCTCCCTCCCAGAATCTTCTGTCTTGTGTTGTTAGGAGTTGTCGAAACAGAACATTGAAAGGAAGGAACTGCTAGGTATATGTTTATGCTGCATCTTACACTTAATATACTTCTTGAAATGGTTACATTAATATACACTTAATATACTTCTTGAAATGGTTACATTAATATACACTTAATATACTTCTTGAAATGGTTACATTAATATACACTTAATATACTTCTTGAAATGGCGAGGTTTAAATCTGCTATATCTCTTATTGGTCTCATTGGCTTTTCGTTCCTTCCCCCCTTTTTATCTCTGCCTTCTATTGGAGTAATTTCTTATTTGGTTTTCCCAGTGACGCTAAGAGTCAACGTACCCATTCAACCAAATTGAAATAATTTTTATAATCTGTTAACATATGTAGGAATGAAATGTATGACAATAATAGTACAGAAGATAAGAGGACAAGGATGCGAGTATGTGTTAAGGGTCTTTTATTATATGTAACGTGGTGTGATATTTTTCTAAGGCACACTTTGGGAGTTGAGGATGTATATTGCCATCCCTAGAATAGTCACACACAAACATACACACACACACACATACACACACACACATACACACACATACACGTGAGATATAGATAAAAATAAAAGAAATAAATGCAACATACACACACACACACACACACAAACCCTCAGTTAAGCAAAGAGAAGGGAGAAGAAAAGGGGGAGAAGTACAGTAAAACAAAACAAGGCAGCAATATGTTAGATATAAACTTAACCACTTCAATAATCACATTATATATAAAATAACTAAACACAAAAAATTCAGAAATTGTTGGCTTTGATTAAAAAGTAGAACTCAATTACATTATATCAACAAGAGATCCACTGTATATATGAAAACATATAGTTTAAAAGTGCATGCATAGAGAAATGATACACCATGCAAACACTAACTATAGAAAAATTGAAGTTTCAAACCTGGTCCCCTTGGCCCTTCATGATCACACATGTTGGTGTGCTGCTTCCATGTGGGCTTTGTTGCTTCTGGGCTAGATGGCTGCTTCTTTACTTTCAAGCCTTTAATACCCCAGATGCTAGATCTCTCGATAGCCAGGCACCATCAGCCTTCTTCACCACACTTACTTATGCACACATTCGTCTTCAGCATTTATGTGAGGAAGGTGATCACACAATGATGGTTTTTGTTCTTTGGTGTCTGCTACCTGATCCCTTCAACACCTCGTGTTCACACAGGTGCTTCACCTCGTGTTCACACAGGTGCTTCTTCTCTGTGCTTTCTTATGTGTTCCTTCTCTGTGGGCTTTGTTGAATTCTACCTTGCAAACCTGGTTAGGCCAGAGGATGCACAGCGGTACAGATGGGAACTGGAAACACAGGGAATCTAGGACAGATGAAGCCCTCAGGACCAGCGGTGAGAGTGGCGATTCCGGGAGGGAAGTGGGGGTAGAAAGGGGGAACCGATCACAAGGATCTACATATAACCTCCTCCCTGGGGGATGGGCAACAGAAAAGTGGGTGATGGGAGATGCCGGGCAGTGTAAGATAAGATAAAATAATAATTTATAAATTATCAAGGGTTCATAAGGAAGAGGGGAGTGGGGAGGGAAGGGGAGGGAAAAAGGAAAACGAGGAGCTGATTCCAGGAACCCAAGTGGAAAGTGAATTTTGAGAATGATGAGGGCAACGAATGTATAAATGTGCTTTACACAATTGATGTGTGTATGGATTGTGATAAAAGTTGTATAAGCCCAAATAAAATGATTTTTTTTAATTGGAGTTATATTCATATAAGTTAAAATAGACTTCAGTACAAATAATATTACCAGATGTAAAAAGAGATATTTCATAAAAGGGCCAGTCAACAAAATTATAACCCATGTAAGTATTTACTTAATTACAGAGCTTCAAAATATGTGGAAGAAAAACTAATAGAAGTGAATGGTGAAATAAACAAATTTACAATGATAGCTAGAGTTTTTAATATTCCTCTCTCTGTAATTCATAAGAGAAACAGACAGAAAATTGATAAAACTCTAAATGATTTGAACATCACTATCGACTCATTTGACCCAAATAATATTCTCTCACCATGTATAAAATACACATTCTTTTCAAGGTACATTCAGTCAGATAGACTTTATGTTGGACTATATGTGAAACCCAAACTATAAAGCTTCTAGGGGAAAAAAACTTAGGAGAAAGCATTTACAATCTGTGACAGATAAATATTTAAAAGAAGGGACAAAAAGTACACCAATTTCTTTTTTAATGATAAATTGAATTTCATCAAAATGTAAAACTCTTTAACATATAGAATTAAGAAAATAAAAAGGCAAGGTATTTTGGAATGGGTAGCCTGGAAAAAACACCCATAGGGCATAGATCTGATAGAATTTATATAAAATATAGTCAATTCTTATAACTCAACAATAAAAAGACAATCAAGTTGTATAAGCAGATAAATTTTCCAACAGGCATTTCATAAAATAAAACATATGAATGGTCAAAAAGTACATCTTTGCTTGCCAGGGAAATTTAAATTAAAACCCTAATGAGATGCCTCTCTACAAACACTAAAAGTTTAAAATACTGACAATACCAACTGTGTTAGTCTGGGTTGACTAGAATAACAAATTCATTGACACTCATATTTGTGTAAAGAGCACTTTATATCAACGAGTAATTGTATATTAAGAAAACATCCCAGCCCAGTCCAGATCAAGTCCATAAGTCCAATATGAGCCCGTATGTCTGATACCAGTCCATAAATTTCTCTTCAGACTCATGCAACACATGCAATGAAAGTGGATGGAAAGTCCTGTGGATCCAGTGGTAGTGGAAGCATCTCAGCACTAGCGTGGATCTCCATGTGACTCCTCCAGCTCCAGGGCTCTGGCTGCCATCAGCTTAGCTACATGTGGCTTGTCAACAGGAATGTCTCACAGGAAGAATGTCTATCTAGCCTCCATAGCACCTCCAAATGAGGTCATCAAGCTGCAACCTGATTGGCAGGCTAAATTCCACCCTTTCACTCTTAATAGTCTCAAATTGACACCAGATGATGTAACTACCACACCAACAATTGGAGAGGATGTGGATCAATGAAAACTTCCAGACATTGCAGGTGGAATACAATAGGGTATAATCACTTAAACAATGTTTGTCAAGTTCAAGTAAAATTAAACATACACTTATCACATGACCTAGAAATTTCACTCCTACATATATACTCAAGAGGAAATAAAACATACACACCTACATTATATATATTCATATACTCATATATACACAAATATATATATATTCAAATAACCCCCAAATGTTCATCAAAAGGTGAATGGATAACAAAGTTGTGGTAACACTACACAGTGGGATACTACAGAAGATGATGATGACGATGATGATGATACACACACCAACAGGAGGAATCTCTAGAACATCATGCTGAACAAAACAGAGCCAAGCACAGAAAACACATTCTCTGTGATTCCATGCATATGCAGCTCCAGACAGGCTAACCGAATCTACAGTAACAGAAACCCAATGGATGGATGGCTGAGCCAGGGTGGAGGGAGTGATTGCAAAAGGGTACCCAGCGACTTGCAGGATGATGAACGTGTTCTAGTATCTTGCTTGCAGTGGTAGCTTCCTCATCAAAATATCAAACTGAGCTCCTTAAATGGATGCATTTTATTACATGTATATAGTCTCTCAATAAAGTCCATGCTTTAAAAAGAGGCTTTCAATCCTCAAAGAGGTTGCCATCTAGATCGGAGACTGGGTTGGGAAGACAGAGGAGTTGGCTACCTGTGGTCGTGCACAAGCTAGGGGAGCACTCTGTGTGTGGGGGGGTACTCCAAAGGAGTGACGTGGGCCTCTTTTATCAAGAGCAGGGGACCTGGTTTTGAAAATTTGGGCCAAGGGATTCATAATTTGACATTTCTCCAGTGGGAGAAGGATGCCTCCTTTCATCTGCAAATGGACTGAAAGTTACTCATTTAGTCCAGCATCTCTGTCATTAAGCAATCTTGTGGCCCTTCCAGGGAGGTAACTGTATCTCTCAGGCATCCTAGGGGATGATTGTGCCAGAATGAGTACAATTGGGTAACCAGGTGGGTACCATGCTCAGGAAGCTAAAGATTCAATCACCTAATAGTTGATTCCTGAAACTTCTTAGAGCTAGAGATCATTTTCTCTACATTGAAAGAGGCACCCATTTATTGAGCATATACTAATTACAGGTCGGCACTGTGCTAGGTTTTATGTGGTTTTTCTGGTATAGTTTCTCACTTGTCCCCCAATCGTTTCTTAAGTTCTCACATGTGGTAGGCACTGTGCAGGTTGCTGGAGAAGTATTGGGATCAGGGAGACCAAGGCCAGTGCACAGACCACAAGTGGCAAGTTCCACAATAAAGTGGATCTGCCTATGGGGAGAGGTAGGGGGAAGAAATCAGGGAGGTGCAAGAAGGCTGCCCCGAAGGAGTGAGGCATAAATGGGAGGGAGGTGCAGTGCAGAGAAAGTAGACCATTGCTGGCAGGAGAGAGCAAGTGCAAAGGCCTGGCAGTGAGAGAGAAGGAGAGGAGGTCATTCGACTGGAGTGTGGTAGTTACATAATCTCAGGTCAATTTGAGGATATTAAGAGTGAAGGGGTGGTGTCTAGCCTCTCCATCTGGTCACAGCCTCCTTGTGGGCATGGCCTTCTCATGAGGATTCTGGGAACTTCCTCTGGCTCTCTATTTCACATTCCTTTTGACAAGCCACATGGAGCCAACATGACGGTAGCCAGAGCCCAGGAGATGCTTCCACCACCATTGGAGCCACAAGACTCTACACACACCAGCCTGTGATCTCCCTGCATTTGGCACCACTGCAAATGGCTATGCGAACCTGAAGAGGGATTTATGGACAATCATTGGATTTATGGGCTAATATTGGACTTGACCTGAACTGGGCTGGGATCTTTTCTCAATATACAATATTCTTTGATATAAAGCTCTCTCTGATGCATATATGAGTGTCTCTGAATTTATTTCTCTAATTAACCTGGCCTAACACATGGAGTAAAAGAGAGAAGCTCATGGCAGAGAGCAGGAGCCTGTCAGGAAGGATTCATTGATCTGGAATAGTTAGCAGACTTTGCACAAAATAGTGCAGGGTGCCACACCTGACAAGCTCTTCTTCGGCCAGGTGACCCAGGTTCACAGCGACAGTGCCAAAGTGCGTGGATAGAGTGTTCCCTTATAGGATGTAATGAGAATGAAAATTCCCCTCTGGTTTTTCATAATCGCGGTCTAATCACAAGGAGAACATCAGTCAAACCCCAATTCAGGGGCATGTTACAAAACACCTGAGCAACAGCCTCAAAACTGCCAAGGTCATCAAAAACAAGGAGTCTGGAAATCTTTCGTAGCCAACAGAAACCTCAGGAGACACAAATGCGGCATCCTGGACGGGATCCTAGACTAGAAAAAGGACATGGGGTAAAAAATAAAGAAATCTGAGTAAAATATGAAAGTTAGTTAATCATAAAGTATTGATAGCCATTCATTATTATTACCACATACTCATATGTGTTATATTGGTAAAAATATCAATATGGAACACTAGATATAGGTTTTATGATAACTGCATTATCTTCATAGTTCTTCTATAAGTGATAAAAGACTAATCTGAAATTAAAAGACTATTTAAAGATACCGGATGCCCAGTTAAAACCAAATTCCAGATAAGCAATGGATTTTGTTAACATAAATATATCCAAGTCAATATTTGGAACATGTTTTTGTGGTTAGCTGCCATCCGGTCAGCCCCTAGCTCGTGGAAACCTCAAGTAGAGCTGCATACTTACACCGAACAAATAAAAACTGATTTCTTGTTCATCTGAAATTCAAATTTGACTTAGTGTTCCAGAAGACCTTGCCTGGAGAGAAGCCCATTGTCCCGAGGACAACAGGGAAAGCATGGGCAGCCACTGAAGGACAGGAACCAGGAAGCTGTGAATATGCAGCAGACTTTCAGAGGAGGAAACTGCGGTTCTGTGATTTCACTCCAGTCTCCCAGCCAGCTTGCTGGGGCGTGCTACTGTAATACAAACTACACAGACAGGCCTACCTCAGTCCAAGTCCTTGCTATCTATTACACTCCTAGCTTTCACAAAACTCTTTCCAGAAACAGCCCCACCCCGACCCCCCAGCGGTCTGTTCTTGACAGCAGGGAATGTATGCTGAGGCTGGGAGACTCCAGTGAAAGCAGGTACGTACCTTTGACATCAAAAGGGAAAGCCTTCTCAAAACACAAGGCCACTTTCCCTGTTGGGCAGCAGGAAATAACGCAGCGGTAACTCCTCCCTCAGAAGGCTTTCCCTCTTCTCTGTCTTGCACCATCCACTCAAACCAGAGCTACTCAGAGCCAGGAACATTGAAAGGGACTTTAGGAGACTGTGATTCTGGGTAGACTAGAGAAACAAATTCACAGACACTCACATGTGTATTAGAAAGAGGTTTATATACAGAGCAATTGAATATTGAGAAAACATCCCAGCCCAGTCCAGGTCAAGTCCATAAGTCCGATATTAGCCCCTATATCCAATGCCAATCTATAAAGTCCTCTTCAGACTCATGAGACACGTGCAATGATGCTGAATGCAGGAAGACCACAGGCCAGTGGAGGGGAAGTCTTGTGGATCCAGTGGTGTTGTATGCATCTCAGCACTGGCAGAGGTCTCCAGATGGCTTCTCCAGCTCTGAGGCTGTGGCTGCATCAGGGTGGCTTCTAGTCAGAAAGATCTTGCAGGGAGTGAGTCTGCCCCACCTCCAGCAAGCTATTTGCCTCCTTAGCACCTCCAAATGAGGTCATGAAGCTATGACCTGATTGGCAGGCTAGACTCCTCCCCTTCACTCTGAATCCTCAAATTGACACCAGATTATGTAAGTACCACAGAGGGATTCACCTATCATCACCCCCATTTGAGGAGGATTCCCATCCTCAGTTGTCCCCGTAGATGTCACTCCCTATTGGCTCCAGCTGTGGAAGTCTTCCCCACCTTGAATTCCTTGTTCCTAATCTCCAACCATCAGAAAGCATCTGGCCAAGCCAATTAGAACAAATTGTTCAGAAAGAGCTCATGGTCTCAGAGCAAGCGCTCCAAGGCCCTCCTCCGTGGGAAGAGAATAGCCTTTACAGGAGCTACTGAAGTCTTTGGGGCTGGCCTCCTTCCGCCTTGCTCCAGAACGGAGAGGCTGCTTGATACCTGGGTTCTACTGGGACAAAGTTAAACAACTGCATTTAGATTTGCACAGCCCAAGGGTTGCATGAGCTTATTATAGCAGCACATGGGAGAGACGGGCAGCAGAAGGGTGACGTGTACTCGGCCGGCAGACTCCTGGAGGAAATATTGACGCCAGCCAGCTGCTCCAGTCCCTTGCTGGGCTGTCTCTCCTCTCCATCTCTCAGGGGACAGCCATCCCGCTGTGGTTTGCCAGCTCAACAAGACAACGAGGGCAAACCTCTCAGCCTCCTGCGTGCCTGCCTCCAGCACATCCCCGCAGAAAGCCACGAACAAACACAGCCCTGCCAGCGCAGCGGGGAGGGGCACAAATGTCCAGCAATCCTCTTTTCTCTAGAAATGGGATTGGAAACGAAGTAATCGTCTAAATGGACAGTCCTGATGAGTCGATAAACATGACTCCCATTTTTATTACGGTGATGAGGCCGACAGCCAGCATAATCCTGCTCTGGTGCTCCAGGGGATGGCCAAGCAGCCAGCCACCTCCTCCCCCCCCCGCCCTCCCCCCATCACCACGACTGCATTAGTCTGATGGGAAGACTCGCGGAGCCCAATGCAGACTGCATTTCATAATGGCATTTAAAAGGCTGTCTGCTGAGGTCATGCCACGGGGGAGGACCTAGCTGATCAAGCTCCCTCCCCCCTTGTCACTGTCCTTCTGGTCCCCAAAGACGATGGTGCCTATCTAATCCAAGCACACGACCACCGTCAGCCACACAATGTGGAAGAGATGCCGGGAAAGACATCGATTTAAAACGGCTGACAAAAACACGGGGTGCCGGAAAAAACCCTGGGGGGTCTAGACTCAACAACCCCACTCACTTTGGGTCTCTCCAAACTCTAGAAATGCAAAAGCCTGCCAGGAATTCCACCCTTGGAGAATTATTCATTGTTTCATGAATGCTTCAAGGAAGGGCTTATCTTTAACACATCCCTATTGAAGTTATAACTTTCCATGAAAATCAACCATACGGGTTCAAACCAATCAGGATGCAGGACCAGGCAGCTTTTCATCCCATTGCGAGTGGGGTCACTTCAACAGCACCCAACCACCACCACCCTATTAACGGCCATTCTATGGGAGAGGATGACTTGGGGGAAAGCAAGTCCCGAGGGATATGCGTGAGGACGGGCAGAGCATCTGTGGCCCTGTGTAGCAGGTAAATGCCAGGGGTCCATGAAGGGAAGTAGAGAGTACCTGAGGAAGGCATTGTTCTCTGGTGCCTACTTCCAGGCATATAGACCACACTGAGAATGACGGAAAATCGAGGCAAATTGATTTTAGATTGGAGCAGGTGACTCTACTACTAACTCACGGCCTTTCAAAATAAATCACTACCTTGTGTGCCCACTGGGCTCCTGAATGGAGGCTTCGCTCCACCCTAGTCACTCATTGACCCATGACTGATAAGCCAGGAGGGAATGCAGTCCACCAACATTCAAATTGGCTTTAGATTCCGAAGCTGGGTTCTGGCCATAGCACAGGTGTTTGTCACATGACATTGAACCAGGCATTCGGCCACTCTGAGCCAATGAAAAGAGGCCTGCCTGGAGACGTGACAAGCCAGGTTGCCACCTTGCACAAGTGAAGGGGCACGTTTCTACGGGCACCGACATGAAGGAGGCCGGCAGCATCGCACAATACGCAACGTGCGCATGTCGAACGTGGCAGCCCTGCTCCTGGTTACAAAAATGTCAAAAGACATAAGCTTCCTTAGCCATAAACCCTAGTCATCGAACGGTATTATGACATTGCATCGGCTCCCAGGATGGAAAGCTGGATCAATGAAAGACATATCCGCAAAAAGCTGAAATTTAGTAGCATCGGATTTCGTGTTCTAGCCAATTCGCGGCGAAAGAAGCCCTTGTGTCCCTGGAGCGCTACCTTTGTGATTCGAGAGGGCAGCTACTAGACAAGAGTCACAGAACAGGGGCCGCGGCTCCAAGCTGAGGGCGAAGCAAACATTCTTCACTTCTCAGAAGTTACTTTTACAAAGTTAAGACATCGCGGATCACGACAGGAAGATGGGGAGCATAAACATGCTTCTACCACCCCATCTCTCTCTCTCTCTCTCTCTCTCTCTCTCTCTCTCTCTCTCTCTCTCTCTCTCTCTCTCTCTCTCTCTCTCTCACACACACACACACACACACACACACACACACACACACACATATATACACACACGCATGCGCACACAGTTCAGAGCAGGAGGATGCTAATAATTCCCCGCCCTTTCGGCTTTCCATGGGGCCACATTTGCCTGGGGATTCATAACTCCACCAAATTTCCCACAACTTCACTGACTCCAGAACGCCTGCCTATGACCCTTCCCCTAATTCACAGGTGAAGTTCAGGTCAGGCAGGTTTCAACTACAGTGATCTTGATCCCCAGCTTTTCCTATTATTGAGGTGGGGTGGGGTGGAGGGGAATATGAAAATCATTTGCTCCCACAGTTTCATTTCTTTCTCTACTGCCCATATTCACGATGTCATCATCGAGGGACCAGGTCCCAAACCCACTGCGTCCACATCTGTCCCCTCTGAGAGCTATTTACTGGAAACACAGGTTCGGTCCTGGCCCCACCTTACAGGACAGGCTTCATAGCACCCCTGTCCCTAAAGAGTAAGAGCTAAGCTCCAAGCTTTTTCTAAAGTGTAGACTGCGCTGTGGTCACACAGGATGCTGGGCCCTGGGAAGGCAAGGCATCCCAGAGATCATCGACTTGGGAGGAAAACAGACATCCATCCGATAACCACAAAATGAATGTAATTACCAACCGTGATGTTTGATAAGGAGATGTCCCTAAGGTCTATAAGGCAGGGAAGCTGAGCTAGTCTGGGGAAGCCGGGAAGATGGCTCTGAAGAAGTGATATGTGAGCTGATCGCTGAAAAATGAGCCGGGGTGAATTAGGCCAAGGGGGCAGGAGGAGGGAAAAAAGGGAGCTGGGCCTGAAACCTGGGATGAGTGGAAAAGTGGGAGGAAGGGTGGGGAAAGGGAGGGGGGCTGGTGTGAGATGGAGCTAGGGAAGTCACCAGGGGGTCTCAGGGCTCTGCTGAAGATTTGGGATTTTCACCCTAAGAGAAAGGAGAAAACATTCCAAGGCTTTAATCAAGGGAGGAGGGGAGTTTAAGGAGTGTGTTAAAATGATCAGTCCAGAGGCGGTGAAGGGCCAACAAGGAGGGAATTGCATCCACCCAAAGCAAGAGATGCAGATGGACTTCAGCGTGGGGGCAAGAGAGGAAAGTGCCCAGCCCAGAGTTGACTAAACCCCATGGATAGTCGGTGACAAACAAGAGACCTGAAAACAGCCAGATAGGGGGAAAAGGAACTGGAGATAAATTTGGGACACATGGGTTTAGGGGAGCCATTGAGGCCTCTAAATGGTACTAAAAGTCTTATAGGTGGCCTGGTGCTCAGAGGAGAGTTCTGACGTGGAGATAAGGCTTTGCGCTAATTACACATCAAAACCAGGGTGTGCAGTCCATGCTGTGACATGGACAAACCTGGCAAAACAATTCTAAGCGAACGAAGTCAACTACAACAGGACACGCATTCTATAATCTCAGTTATATAAAATATTTGACCAGCCAATGCCTAAAGACAAAGTAGATTAGTAGTCTCAAAGGGCGGATGGGGAGTGATTCCTTAATGGGTCCAGAGTTTCTCTTGGGGGGGCGATGGCCATACAAACACAAAAGCAAAGTGAACAAACAGAAACTAGGATGTGCACTGTTTTAGGCAAGCTGCTTACCAAAACCTATTACAGCCTGAGTCCTCCAGGACTTTATCGGCTCGGGAAAGCACAGGCACACACAGATGAAAAGCTAATCTTGGCTATATAAACACAGCCAACCCTCCCCTCTCCCTTCCCTTTTGGAGAATTCGAAGAAGAAGGAAAAAAGCGCCCTTCCTCCTACGAAGTCACAGCTGCTCAGCAGGACACACGGCTTGGCAAGCAGAGCACCGGCTGATTTCACACACCTTGTTCTGGTCACGGCACATGTGCCGTGCACAATATGATCAGTGTGCATTCGTCACCGGTACCAGGTGCATGTGCAGGGAGTGTCAGTGTAAGATGGACTGGACAAGCCAATTGACTCCAAAGAAGGCCCAAGGCCAGACTGAGCATTGGCATGTCCATAAAACATCGGGTTTGACCATCCGGAGTGCCCTTAATGAGCAAGGGGATGGCGTTGAGAGGTCTGGTGGGAGAGCACTGGGACAGCAGAACTTGGACTTGGCACTAGAGGGAACAAGGACGAAGCACTGCCTAGCGAGATCGCCTTCTTTTTCCCAGTGCGACGCCTGGGAGAGTTGGCTACAGCATCCGTGCACAGAGCAGTAAGTGTCCGCTTACACCAAGAAGGTCCATGAAGGGTCCCATGGGACCAGAAGATATTTAAATAGCTTTGTGCTCAAAGATGGAACCTCAAATAGCAAACTCTTGCATTTGGAGAGTACTTTATATATATATATATAGTAGGTCGCCAAATACATGTCTTGTTCAAATCATCTCCTTTGATTAATAATATAAGAAAACAGAGCCAGTGAAGGGTCATCAGGAAGACGGAAGAGGAAATCCAGGTGGGAAAGCCAGTGAGCAAGGGGACTCTGGCTCTCGTCGCTTGCCTCAGCCGCGCCCCTCTCACCAGCCAGGCAGTCTACTTGAGCCAGGCAGTCCTGGGTCCGTTCCAAGAGAGAACAAAGCTTACCAACAAATACCGATGACATTGATTATTCCAAGGCAGAGGCAGGGACTCTGGGTCATTTCCTTAAAATACGCGCCCAGGGGCGGCCGCACGCCCCCCGCCCCACCCCCACCTCCTGATCCTTCCATGTTAACATGAAGAGGGTGAGGAACTCCCAGTGGATTTTTGCAGTGTTTCCATAACTTGTCAAGCCAACAGCTAGGGAGTCGGGCGACATTGTTCACTTGCTATATCTTATTGTTCTAGGAGTCTGCAGATTTCAACCTCTTGTATTTTCCCCCGAGCTGGGCAAAAAAATATATCACCTTTGAGTAGCCTGGTGCATCACTCAAAATCCTCTCTTCTGCTTGGACTTGAGAAGATAGTACTCACTTCTGCTGCCACGAGTCTTATTCATCAAGGGAGAACAGAAAAGTTATATGTAACCCCATACTCAAGATATGTGATCAGAATATAATTATGGAAGCCAGGATAATCAGAAAGCTTTCAAATAAAAGCATAACTAAAATGGCAGGCCTTCAAAAACTAATTTTCAGTTATTGTATTTACATTTCTGTCTCTATTTTTTCTCTTTCTGCTTCACCCTTCTGTTATTAAGAAAATTGAAATGAAAGGGATTTGTCGCATTTTTCTCAAAGACCCATCTCTGGCTGCAGTGTTTCTCCACACCTGAATTCACACATCTCCCACATCACGGCAATTACCTCCATGGTAACCACTCATGACACCATAAACACGACGCGATCGCAAAAGAAACAAGAGCTACTAAGATACTGTTTTGATCCAAAGGCTCTGTATGGGCTAAGGGATCCGAGACAGAAACAGAGTGTACTTTGTCTAAAGATTCTAGCAGAGAACCAATTCTTAAATATATTCTTCGATGGCGTGCTTATTCAGTCTTGCTGCCCAGGAGCTTTTGAATCTGGTCAAAAGCCGCATCAAAACACCTGCACCGATACAAACAAATGCCAGCCTGGAGACATAAATCCTTAACCAAGACTAGTTCTCATGGGCGTTCCTGTGAGTACCACGAGAGACTCTTGCTGCCACCATCATTTTCAAATTTCTTCTTGCACTCAGATCCCCTTGATCCCCGCCCTCTCCCCCCTCCCCACCAGAAGCCCTTGTTATTGTATCAAATGTTATTGTTATTCCTTTTTTCCCCCTGTATCTTACACCATCCAATGTATCCATTTACCTGCCATTCTGTTGTTCATCCCTCCCAAGAAAGCTGATGGTGCCTGGCTATTAAAAGATATAGTGTCTGGGGTCTTAAGGCTTGAAGTTACACAAGCGGCCATTTAGCAGGAAGCAACAAAGTCCACATGGAAGGAGCACATCAGCCTGTGTGATCAAGAAGAGTCCATGGGAATAGGTATCAGAAGTTCAAAAGCATGCAATGAAATTGACAGGAAGAACATAGACACAATGGAGACCCTCCCCCCCAAACCACCTGTAAGATAATTGGACAGTCCCTCATAGAAGGGCCATAGGACGGGATGATATATCCAGGGTGCATATAGCACTAGTGAGACACATAACAATCCTCTAGTTCTTTCACATTTCCTTCCCTTCCTATGGTGGTCTTAGTTTTACCTCATTAATCCTGTAAGAGCTGCAAACTTTATATGTACACTTAAGACCAAGAGGTACTCTGACATGCGGCCATAGTTTCATGGAAAAGGATGCATTCCTGGAAAATCTTTCCCTCCTTCCATCTTTTTCCTGACCCCAAAGAAATAAATGTCCCAAAGCCTCTCACCAAGAATAATAGCTATTAAGAACTTTGTGGAAAAGGAGTCCACAGAGAGTGGATGGGCACTCATGTGGCACCTACACCACAGGTGCATCACAGAGGTATGGAAGCACTTAATCGTGAAACTAGCGAGGCCTTGATGATGTCCGGGCACTTTTCACAAGCATTTTTCTATGCGAATAGGTCCAGTTTCGGGGCTTCAAATTTTATTCCAACTACATTAAGTCTCTCAAAATACGGAAACCACATCAAAAGGCATTATTTGCTAAAACCATCGTGGCTTCTTCGCCTCTTCTTTCACAAGATACTCTTGAAAATTCAGGCTACTTTCATCTCCGTCTTTGAAAATTTTTAAAAGAAAAGAAATATGCAGCTTAACGAGAAAGGGAACTCACAATCCTGGACCTAAGTAAGAATTCTACCGCGAGTTCTTCCGTTTCATGATTGGTCTCAGATTCCAATTTACATGCATTTTAATTAGCCATGGAAGGGTTCCCCTTCTATCCCCTAAATGTAAAATAAATAAGCAAACAAAAGATGGCAGTAAGGATTGGGGGAGGGGTGTGCCTTGAGGACAAGCAAAGGAAGAACCCTTGAATTATTCTTTCCCCGCCCCAGTTTTTGGAATAAAATTTGGCCCAGAGTATTCGATGCTGGGGAAATACTAAGTTTGACTTTGTGAACACACACTACTTCTGACCATGGTTCTAGTAATGAATTTCACATAACCTTTGAAAACAGAATCTAAGGAGTTCAGCAGCACTAATCTGTTTGCTGATTGACTGAAGGAGTGTGGGGGAGGGAAAGCTCAGGCTACTTCACTAACCACGTCTTTGGATGAATGATATTTGTCTTTTATTGAGCTTTTGAAAGTATGTGGATTTGTTCTGCTTGTCCATCTCGGACTGACAGTTTCTGCCAATGGAAAAATAAGAACAAAATTCGATTTTGTTGACTTTCATTTCAAAAAGTGTCACACCAGATTTTTAAAAAGTAGAATTCTATAAAAAACAACAAGGGATTTCCAAAGCTTTCTGAAGCCTTACAATGGCCTTTAGTACAAAGATTCCTGACTGACTGACTGACTCAATGTGTTAGTCCGGGAAGACTAGAGAAAGAAATTCATAGACACTCATATGTGCTTAAGAAAGAGCTTTACATAAAAAGTAATTGTACTTTAAGAAAACATCCCAGCCCAGTCTAGCTCAAGTCCATAAGTCCAATATTAGCCCACATGTCCAGTACCAGTCTGAAAATCCCTCTTCAGACTCACGAAACACATGCAATGATGCCAAGTGCAGGAGGATCACAGGCCAGTGGGTGGGAAATCTTATAGATCCAGTGACTTTTTAAGCATCTCAACGCTGGCAGGGATCTCCATGTGGCTCCTCCAGCTCAGGGCACTAGCCTAGTTCCATGTGTCTTGTCAGCTGCAATATCTCCCAGGGAGTGAATCTGTGTCTCACCTCCAATGAGCTACTTTATCTCCTTAGCACCTCCAAATGACATCATCAAGCTGTGACCTGATTGACAGGCCACACTCCACCCCTTCACTGATAACCCAAAATGACAATAGATTATGTAACTACCACACTTAACAAGGACTGTCGATGACACCTGGAGATGAAAATATTTTCATTCTAAAGGAATGACCTTTCCAATAAGGATAGAACAGCCCTTACTCCCATCCTACCTCTGGTAGTTACATAATCTACTGTCAACTTGAGACTATCAAGAGTGAAGGGGTGGAGTTTAGTCTGTCAATCAGGTCGCAGCTTGATGACCTCATTTGGAGGTGCTAATGAGATAAATAGCTCACTGGAGGTGGGACACACACTCGCTGCTCCCTGTGAGACATTCCTGTTGACAAACCACATGTAGTTATGCTGATGGAAGCCAGAGTCTTGGAGCTGGAGAAGACACATGGGCCCCCACACCAGTGCTAAGATGTTTCCACCATCACTGGATCCACAAGACTTTCCACCCCCTCCCCTGTGATCTTCCTGCACTTGGCATCATTGCATGTGTTTTGTGAGTCTGAAGAGGGATTTACAGACTGGTACTGGACTTATGACTAATATTGAATCTTTGGACTTGATCTGTAATGAGCTGGGATGTTTTCTTAATGTATAATTGTGCTTTATATAAAGTTATTTCCTATACACATATAAGTGCCCATGAATTTGTTTCTCTAATCTACCCAGACTAACACACTACCAATAAGTCACTAACTGCTCCATCAGGCCTAACCGAACTGCAACAAAAGCAAAGTTTATTGCCTTTGCTAAATGCTTTGGGGACTCAAACAATGTTTAGTACAAGGTCCTTAAGGATCTTGATTTTTTTTTAAAAGGAGCTTGGTAAAGGAAACGAGACCTCTACAGACATAATACAAGGTGTGTGGAGACATTTAGTTATCGTTGATACATGTTCTTAAAAGTTCTAGAAAGCAAGAGGTCACTTCTGAGTTGGGGGGGCTGTGGTGGGCTACAAGTCATGGCACTAGTTAATCAGTAAGGATTGCTGATTACAAGACTCAATAAGAAGGCATGATCTATCCAAAGATCCAGAGGAGACAACAACCTACCATGTATGCATATTTACAATAAAAGTACAAAAATCTCACTGCCATCCAGTCAAAGCCAACTTGTAGAAACCCCCTGTGGGTTTCCAAGACAGTAGCTGTTTACAGGAGTAGAAAGCTTCATCTTTCTCCCTCAGAGAAGCCAGTGGTTTAGAACTGCCAACCTTGCAGATTACCACCCAATTCATAACCACGACAACTACCAGGCCTCCAGATTTACAATAATGAACAGAAAACACATCTTCAGGTAAAGTCACTAGTCTGAGTTATGACTCAGATGGACTGACTGCCAGTGAATCCATTCTGACTCAGAGCAAACCTATAGAACAGGGTAGAACTGCCCCTGTAGGTTTCTGAGACTATAAATCCTTATGGGAGTAGAAAGTCTCATCTGTTTATATTTTATTTTTTAGTTATAATTATAGTTATATTTCGAACGATAATCCCAGGATCTGATATTTGAGTGGGGGTTAGACTAAAGGGATGGCGAGGGGTGGCAATGAAAGACATTCACAGCCTAAAATAGAGACACTCGGGAGCCAAGACAAGTCCAAGAAGAAATGTGGTCAATTATTAAGCTGAAGGAATCCCAGTAGAATAATGAGTTATGTGTTGGGCTGCTAACCACTGGTTAGTTCTGATGGAGAAAGATGAGGTGTTCTGCTCTCACAAAGGTTTATAGCCTCAGAAATCAACAGGGGAAGTGCTACTCGATCCTATGGAGTCACCATGCATCAGCATTGACTCAATGCAATGAGTGAGCTATTAAGCAACTGAATTCTAAAAACCAGCTGAACTCTGTACTGTTGACCTGGAATTAGTTTACTGAGTCTTCCTTCAGTACAGTGGGCTTCACACAGTAGCATCTTAAAAAAACTGACACTAACCATGAGGTACAGAAATTGTTCAAGGGTCTTTAAATACTTACTTCAAACTTTTCTTTTAAAAATAGAGAAGTTGAATACAGGGGGGAAATTCTTTCTTTAAGTTAGTACATTTATTTATGCATCCAACAAATATTTACTGAGCATCTAGTCTATCCTGTTTCCATAAAGAAAATAAAACCAGAAAGTGACAATAATATGCAAATAAATATATATGAGATCATGATCATTTCAAAGTAAAATCAATCAAGGTTAAAAAATAAATAATGGATGGAATCTGCAATTTTTAACAGGAGATCCCAGAAGGCCTCTCTGATAAGTTGACATGTGAACAGAAGCCGGAGTAATACTAGAGTGTGGACTGTGTGTGTGTGTGTGTGTGTGTGTGTGTGTGTGTGTGTGTGTCTGTGTGTGTGTGTGTGTGTGTGTGCACGTGCACACACACATATATAAACACAAGTTTGGAAGAGAGGTAGAAATAAATGCCTAAAATAAATTCAGGACAGAATGAGAGGAAAGAAACTGGGTAGAGAAAACCAACGTAGACAATTCTTTCAAGGCACTTACCTGAAAATGTAGACAGAAAAAGGACCAGGTGTCGGGAGTTAGAGTAGGGGGTGGGTGGTTGGGATGATTGCTGTCAAGGTCTTGCTTTATTTGGATTTTAAAATGGATGGTAACAAAGTACATGTACACAGTGCTGGCCATGATCCAGTGGAAAAGGAAACGTCGATGCTTCATCGAAGAGGAGACAACTAAAGAAAGGAAATCTCTGAGTGACGTAGCAGGGATGAGATCCAGTGTACCAGTGGAAGGGCTGGTCCCATCTACAAACATGGGTAGTATTGGCATGGTGAGAGTCGGGGATCCCTGAGTCTATGCCACGGATGCAGGAATGCGGAAAAGTACAGTTCTCTTCCAACAGATTCATTTCTTCCGCAAAATAAGCAAAGCCTTCAGTGAAAGTAAAGATGTGTTAGCAAGTCTTGGCAGCCCAGGAGGAGTATAGAGACTTTAGAAGTCATAAAAGAAAGTAGGATAGAGGATGGGCCAAGACAATGCTGGCAGGGGAGCACTGGATCCCCTGGGAGGTGGACCACTGTGGACTTAAATGGGGGACAACTCATCAACAAGGTTGGATTTTTCTCCAGCCACTTGGCTGTGTAGCAGTAGAGAGTTGGATGTAAGGGGTAGGCAGAGAGCATAGTGATAAGAATAAGGAGCTATCAAATAAGCTGAGCAAGGAAGGAAGAAGAAAATTAGGGACAGGACAACAGGAATAGAGGAGAGATCTCAGTGGAGACAGGAAGCTGGAGAGATTTGTTTGAGGTCTCCTCTTCATTCTTCTTCGCTCATCCAACTTTTAATACCTGCCCCCTAAATAAGGAGTCTATTTCTTGTTGAATCTACATTGTCTGGTTTACTCTGGACACATTAACAAGGCTTGCTTGTATAACAGATCATCTAAATCAGACTTGGCACTAGTATTTTTTAAATGTTACAGGCTAGAAGCATTTTTAAACTACTGGCATTTTTCAAATTCATTTTTAGTCCAAGACTATTCTGTTGCTTAGGAAAAAGGGGGCGGGTGAAGAACTCTTTCAGATTTTACAAAGGTAAGTCAAAACCATCCTCTGGAATGGGTAATTGAAGAATGGGAAAAGGAGAGCAACTTCATTTTTAACAGAATAATGTGAAATAGATTGTCTCCACTATGAGTATAGTTATTATTCTGGAGTTGGTAAATATGTTGACCTGAAAGTAGGTTTTTTTTCTCTTGCTTCAAGAGGCCCCTGGCACGGGGAGTAGGGCTGGGAGTGGGGAGTCCAGAACTCAGTCAAGTGTTCTCACTCAGAGGGGGTGAGCTATCCAGAAGCAGGGTAGTTGAGTGGGATGAAGAGTAAGCTGACTTTCCCTTGTAAATTTTGGGAGCAGCAATATCTCTAACCAAATTTTAAGGAACATGTTGATATGGTTAGATGGGATGGGCTTTGGCTTCAGATTTTATTTAATGCATGATAAGTCTCTTCTGTTTATTCCAAGCTTTCAGTAAAGGATTTAAGCATTGGAGTCTCATCCTAGATATATTTGAGGAACTCAGGAGAGGGAGCATTTTGGAGTAGAGTGGTCTGAGAAAGGAGGGAGCCACTGGGGAGTAAAGGTAGGACACAATGTCTGGAACAGTGACATAGAACAAGATGCCAAAGGACAACCAACAGACAGGAAAGTCTGTGATGTGTGGGACATGTAGTCCTCACTCAGAGCTTCCCAAAATTTAATTAGGAAGGGGAATACAACTTTCTGAATCATTGAGATGGCCGCTATTTGGTCACTGAAAAGGTAAGAGCAATTCCCAAAGACTAGAAAACTTGGAGCACATGGGAATGCTGGGAATGCTGGATTTTTTTTAAATGAATAACTAAATAAATAGATGCCCAAGGTTGGGCACATCCAATTTGTCCCTGTTGGGATTTTCTCTATTTTTTTCAAGAAAATAGAAGGTATTGACAAAATTAAAAGCAACAAATGTTTCTGAAATCTAGTGGTTCCCAGAATCAAAGCACATGCCTGGTAAACAAGGCAATCACCAATGGAAATTATTTACACAAGTAAATGGGCTTTATCCAGGCTTTCTTTCATTTTATGGTGCAAAGTAGATATAACAAAACATTTATTACTTCAAGTGTTTTTATGTGTACAGTGGTGACATTCATTTGCATTTGACCCTCATGCAACCATCACCACTATCAGCTTTCATTTGTATTTTTGTATAAATTTTAGAATAGCCTTATCAATTTTTACCAAAAGAAGCTGCTAGGATATTGATTAGTATTAGATTTAACGTATAGAGCACTCTGGGGAGAAATGGCACTGAAAAATCTTAGGTCTTCTGACCAATAAGCACAATGTATCTCCCTATAATGTTTCATAATTTCATTGTACAGGTGCTCCACAACTCTTGTCATATTTATACACAAATATTTGATAGATTGTATGTAATTATCTACCACTCAGCTGTCAGTTTGCTATACTGTGGTGGTCTGCATGTTTCTCTGAGACTGGGAGGTATGCCATCCGTATTTCCAATACCGGCAGCATCACCCATCCCATGGTGAGCAGGTCTGAGCAGGACTTTCAGATTAAGACAGAGTAGAAAGGGCCTGGTGATCTACTTCCGAAAAACTTGACCAGTCATAAACATAGATGCAAAAATTCTCAACAAAATTCTGGTTCATAAAATTCAAAAATATATCCAAAAATTAATTCACCATGATCAAGTGGGATTCCTATCAGGAATGCAAGGAGGGTCCAACAGTAGAAAAACAATCAATGTTGGTTGTTTTTTTACCACAAAAAAGGGCAAAGAATAAGAAACACATTACCATATCAACAGATGCAGAAAAGGCATTTGACAGTATCCAACAACCATTTCTGATTAAAAAAACACTCAACAAAATAGGAATAGAAGGGAAATTTCTCCACATAATAAAGCCTATATATGAAAATTCAATGGCCAACATCATGCTCAACAGGGAGAAACTAAAAGCATTTTCTCTGAGAATGAGCAACAGACAAGGATTCCCCCATCACCATTTTTATTCCTCATTGTGCTGGAGGTCTTCGTCAGAACTATTAGGCAATAAAAAGGAATCAGGGGAATACAAATGGGAAAATATAAGTGAAACTCTCACTATTTTCAGATGATATGGTTTTATGGAGAATGCCAAAGCCTCCACAGGAAGATTGTTGGAAACAATTAAGGAATTTGGTAAAGTAGCAGAATACAAGATTAACAAGTAAAAGTCAACTGGATTCCTATATGCCAGGAAAGAGAGATCCAAAAAAGACATTAAGAAAGCAATACCATTTTAAAGATGAAATGCTTCGGAATAAACCTAACAAAAGAAACAAAAAACCCATACAAGGAAAACTACAGAACACTATTACAAGAAACAAAAAAAATGCCTACCCAAAAGAAAGATAGAAAGATTTAATATTGTTAAAATGTCAATACTACCTAAGGTAATCTATAAATATAATGCAATTCTGATCCAAAATCTCAACTTCATTCTTTAAAGAAATGGAAAAACTAACTACCAACTGCCTATGGAGACAGAAGAGACACCGGATAAGCACAGAACTCCTTGAAAAGAACAAGGTAGATGGCCTCCCATTCTGGACCTCAAAACTAAAGTCACAGTAGTCAAAATAGTCTGGCTCTAGTACAGTGATAGATACCTAGACCAATGGAACGGAACAGAAAACCCAGAAGTAGCCACAGCCACCTACTGATTTTAGACAAAGGAACAGAAAATATTAAATAGAATAAGGGCAGCCTCTTCAATAATTGTGTTGGGAAAATCAGATCTCCATCTGCAGAAGACTGAAATAAGACCCATCCCTTGCCCAAAACAAAAAAAAATCAAGATAGATTAGAGATCTAAATGTAAACCCCAGAGTTATAAGGGTGACAATGAGAAAATGAAAGGAAAGATAAGGGTCCTATTGCAGGACATACACAGACTAACAAGTATAATAAAGGAAGCAGACACAGTGGGAGACAAAGTAGATGACTGGGACCTACTGAAAATAATATGCTTAAGTATATCAGAAGACTTAGTACATCAATGACCTACTTGCTGTATTAAGATAGCTATTATTTCCAATAGAACTGCAATTGACATTGTCAGTAATATTATTGTAAATTTTGTCTGACAACCAACTCCCAGTGTTTGTGTAAATAATGTCCAGTCAGGTAAGGATTTATTCTGCACAAGTGAGTAATTCGGGTATTGTGATGTGTAGTTGGCCTACACTGGCCCAATAGCCCTCTCTCAACCATGTTTTAAAAATTAGTACAGGGGCTAATCAATGACACTATTAACAGAAGATCCTTTTGCTCCAAGGAGATGATTGATAACATTGTCAACCACAAATTAACAAGGAGGTATCTAAGGGGAGCCAGAGGCAGATTAAAAAACATAGATCCAGGAATGGATGTTAGGCTCACACTAAATCCTAGCTCCAAGTTAAAAGCAATTAGTCTTTACAACATGGCCCTCATGATACTCACCCCAATGAAGGAAATACAGAGACATGGGTACTATAGCAAAATGTGTTGAAGAAATTAGATGGTTTCTGGCTATCAGATAATAACATCGGGGCCTTAAAGGTTTGTTCTGAGCAAGCAGCCATCCAAGTAAGATGTCAACTAAGTCCACATAAAAGAAACACACCAACTTCTATGACCCAATGATTATAAATTATATAATCCAAAAGGAGGGAATAGTATCGGAGCTTAAATTGTGAGATTCTGGTTTGCACAAGACTATAGATGACAGGGGAAGCCCGAGATACATTTGAGAGACCTACACAGCAAATAAGCCTCCTGTGATTTCCCTCCAACCATAATTGATGGATGAGAATAGACTGGTTAGTCTCCAACTGTATTGGAGAGATAAGAGCTCAAAATGATAAACCTGACTTGAATGGTTAAAACCTTGCTACTTGATATCTGATACACTTTGGGCCTGATCTGCTTTCCAATATGTTTTATGGTTTATTTGTTTTGTTTTCACATTGGGGTTTATCTCTGATGTAGGCAGTGTGGGTAGCCTTCTTGAATCTTTGTTAGGTGTTTTTTGGTACATGAACCTCAGGATTGATATTGATGAACCTTATAGTACAACAAGTAGAATAAGAGTTCCTGGAGGTATGGTGGGGGGAGGGGGGTAAAGGAGAGTTGATATCAAGGAGTTGAAGAAGAAAACGTTTTGATACTGATTGTGATAGTAATTGCACGGTGCTGTTTGAAGTGATTGAACTATGGAATGGTATGGTATCTGTATTAGTTCCCAACAAAATGGTTTAAAAAGACTTCATCAAAAGAGTAAAACAAGAGCCCATGAATGGGGGCGGGTGGGGTCTTTAGCACTGGCACAGTGGACAAAGGTCTAATTACCAAAATCTATAAAAGTCTGCAACACCTCAATTTAAAAAAAGGACCCAATTTAAAAATGGGCAAAAGATATGAACAGGCAGTTCACCAAAAATGACACTCAAACGGCTAATGAACACAAGTGACATGAAATGTACAAGTTTCAATAGTCTAGGCATTAGTGAGTTCAATTTGACAGGTGTTAGCCATTTTGAATTGGACCAGCTTACACTCTGATATGCCATGGAGGGCAAATTCAAGGATAGTGTTACATTCAGCAACAAGAACAACATTTCAAAACCTATCCTGAAGTACAAAGATTTAGTGACAAGATAAAAATCATTACTCCTACAAGGAAGAGCAAATGCGGCTCTTATTCAAATTTTCACAAGAACTAATGCCAAATAGGAGGAAATGGGAGGGTTTGTTTGGTTTTGTTTTTTTTACCAATTTCGGTAGTCTGAAATTTATAAACATTCCCCCAAGACACATTGATGATTACTGATGAATAGAATACAAAAGTTGGAAACAACAAAGAAAGATGACTTGCTGGGAAAAGATGGCTTGGCTAACTAAGCAATGCCAGGTATTACATGATCGAATTTTGTAACAACAGGGACTTGTTCATTGCAAATTATTTTCTCAGCAACATAATCTCATTGTTGTCAAAAACAATGCTGGGAGATGAGGCCCTCAGGATGGAAGACACTCAAAATAGAACCGAGAAGAGCTTCCTCCAGCAAGAAGAGTCAACATTAAGAACATGGATGGAACAAAGCTTTGGGGACTTTCATTTGCTCACAGGGTACCACTCAAATGAGAAGAAATCACTGCAAACATCCATTATAATCAGAATGTGGAATGTACAAAGCATGAACCTAGGAAAATAATAAGTCATAGAAATGAAATTAAATGCATCAAGATCAATATCCAAGGTTGAAATGAACTGGTATCACCCATGTAAGTCAGATAATCATATGAATCACTATTCTGGGGAATGGCGCATTCGAGAGGAATGGTGGTGCACTCAACATCAAAAAGAACATTCAAGACCTACCTTGAAGGACATTACTGTCTGTTACAAGGCACTGTCCCTAAACCTACAAGGAAACCTAGTTATTACAAATATTATTCAAATATATGCACCAACTACTAAAGCCGGTGATGAAGGAGCTGATGAGTTCTATCAACTTCTTCAATCTGAAATTGCTCAAACATGCAATCAAGATGCATTGATAATTATTTGCAATTGGAATGCAAAAGTTGGAAGGATTAAAGATCAATAGTTGGAAAATATGGCCTTGGTGATAGAAATTAAGCTGAGACCACATGATAAATTTTGCAAGATTAATGAGGAATTCATTCCAAAAAACCTTTTTTCAGAAACATAAGCAACAATTATATAAGTGGATTTCACAAAGTGGAAGATACAGGTGCTGTGGCAGTTACATAAACTCCTGTCAACTTGAGCAAAGGGGTGAAGTCTAGCCTGTCAATTAGGCCATAGCCAAAGAGGCCTTCTCCTGAGGATTCCGGGAACCCCTATCTTCCTCCCTGGAGGCAGGACACACACTCTGTCTGCTTCACATTCTGTTGACAAGCCACATGAAGCTATTCTGATGGCAGCCAAAGTCCTAGAGCTGGAAGAGCCCCGTGGAGAGCCATGCCAGCACTGAGATGCTTCCACAAGACTTTTTAGCCACTGGCCTGTGATCTTCCTAATTTTGGCATCATTGAGTGTGCTGCATGAGTCTGAAGACGAATTTATGGACTAGCATCAGACACATGGGCTAATATTGGAATTATGGGCTAATATCAAATTTATGGACATGATCCAGACTGGTCCAGGAGTTTTCTTAATATACAATTGCTCTTGGCTATAAATCTCTCTCCTACACACATATGAATGTCTCCGGATTTGTTGCTCTAGTCAACCCGGACTAATGCAGGTGTCAGATTGAGTATGTCTGCAGAAAGGAATAATGGAGAATCACAATATCATCCATCAAAGCAAGGCCAGGGGATGACTGGAACAGACCACCAATCATTCATATGCAAGTTCAAGATGAACTTGAAGAAAATTTAAATAAGTCTACAAAACACAAAAGATAATTGAGTATACCACATCTGAACTTCAGGGAGATCTGAAGAAGAGATTTGATGTGCTGGACACTAATGACAGAAGACCCAATGAGCTGTGAGGGAATGCTGAAAGTGGACTTTGGGGCCAGGGCGTGGTGCCCCAACAGACTGGACTGGAAAACGCTCCTAAGGGCCAGCAAACGATCCCTGAACTAACTACAAGCTTTTTTCTTGTGAACTGTTTTGTTCTGTTCTTTTTCAGTGGTTTGTTTTTGTTGTTTTGTTGTCTGGTTGTATACTGTTGCTTTGTTTTCCTCTGTCTTGTTTTCGTGCATGTTAGTGACTCCACAGGTCTGTCTGAATAGGACAGGCTGGATGAACTATCTGGAGGAAAAACAACGGGACCGACAGTTCCGGGGGGACTTGGGGTGGGGGGGTCGGGGGGGTAAGGAAGTGGTGTTAACAAACCCAGGGACAAGGGAAAAACATGGGACCCCAAATGGTAGAGAAGGGGGAGTGGCAGGCCTGGTGGGAAATGATCAAGGGTAAGGTTGCTTAGAGAAGAGGTATACTCTAGCCCAGGTGGCAATGAAGCATGGTAGTAGGGCAGGAGGAAAGTCAAGGGTGATGGAGGAAAGAGCTAGGAGTCAAAGGGCATTCATGGAGGTCTAGACAAAGACATGTACCTGCAAATATATATAGGAGGATGGGGAAATAGATCTATGTGTCTATATTTATAGGTCAAGTATTAAGGTGGCGGAAGGACCTTGGGCCTCTACTCAAACACTCCCTCAATGCATGAATACCTTCTTTTATTAAATTGGAACTCTATGATGCTCACTCTCCCGACACAACGGCTGGAGCCAAAGTGGGTGAACAAGTAAATATGGTGAAGAAAGCTGATGGTGCCCGGCTATCAAAAGAGATAGTGTCTGGGGTCTTAAAGGCTTGAAGATAAACAAGCGGCCATCTAGCTCAGAAGCAACAAAGTCCACATGGAAGAACACACCAGCCTGTGTGATCGAGTGGTCCCAAAGGGATCAGTTACCAGGCATCAAAGAACAAAAAATCATATCATTGACTGCACACCTCCATGATAGGATCGCTGAAGACAAATGGGTGCATAAGCAAATGTGGTGAAGAAAGCTGATGGTGCCCGGCTATCAAAAGAGATAGTGTCTGGGGTCTTAAAGGCTTGAAGGTGAACAAGCGGCCATCTAGCTCAGAAGCAAATAAGCCCACATGGAAGAAGCACACCGGCCAGTGCGATCACGAGGTGCCCAAGGGACCAGGTATAAGGCATCATGCAAAAAAAAAAAGATATAAGTGTGTATGTATGTGTATATATGTGTATATGTATATATGTATGTGTATATATGTATATATATATATATATCATATTAAATGAAGGGAGAAGTGCAGAGTGGAGACCCAAGGCCCAAGTGTCGGCCAATAGAGTTCCCCTCATAGAGGGGTTTAGGAGAGGAGATGGGTTAATTAGGGTGTGAGGTAGTACCGATGAAGAACACAGCTTTCCCCCGGATCCTGGATGCTTCCTCCCCCCAACTACCATGATCCGAATTCTACCTTGCAGGGCTGGATAGGACAGAGGCTGTACACTGGTACATATGAGGGTTGGAGGTACAGGGAATCCAGGGTGGATGATACCTTCAGGACCAAGGGTGTGAGGGACGATGCTGGGAGAGTGGAGGGTGAGTGGGTTGGAAAGGGGGAACTGATTACAAGGATCCACATGTGACCTCTTCCCTGGGAGAGGGACAGCAGAGAAGGGGGGAAGGGAGACTCCAGATAGGGCAAGATATGACAAAATAACGATGTATAAATTACCAAGGGCATATGAGGGAGGGGGGAATGGGGAGGGAGGGGGGAAAAAAAGAGGACCTGATGCAAGGGGCTTAAGTGGAGAGCAAATGCCTTGAGAATGATTGGGGCAGGGAATGTATGGATGTGCTTTATACAATTGATGTATGTATATGTATGGATTGTGGTAAGAGTTGTTTGAGTCCCTAATAAAATGTAAAAGAAGAAAAGAGAAAAAAATGATTAGGGCAAAGACTGTACAGATGTGCTTTATACAATTGATGTATGTATATGTATGAACTGTGAAAAGAATTGTATCAGCCCCAATAAATTGTTAAAAAAATTTTTTTAATTAAAAAAAAAAAAGACCATCGCTCAAGAAAAATCAAAACAGACAGGAAAGATCAAAGTGATGTCAGAAGAGACTCTGAAACTTACTCTTAAATGTAGTAAATGAAAACAGAAAAAATAATAAAGTAAAAGAGCTGAACAGAAAATTTTAAAGAATAACTCAAAAACACAGAATACAATATTATAATGAGATGTGCAAAACCTTGGAAGTAGAAAAGGAAAAACAAGCTCAGCATAGCTCAAGGTGAAATAACTGAAGTACAATTTCAAGCCTCAAGTTGCCATATCGAACAATTGTGCAGGGAAAATATCGAATGATGCACAAGCATGAAAACAAGATGGAAGGAACACCCAGAATAACTGTACCAAAAAGAACTGGTCACCGTTCAACCATTTCTAGAGATAACGTGTGAACAAAAACGGATGGTGCCGAAGGAAGAAGTCCAAGCTGCGCTGAAGGCATTAGCAAAAGAACAAGCTCCAGGAACTGACAGAATACCAACTGAAATGTATCAAGTTGACCAAGTACTGAACGCACTCACTCTGGAAGACAGCTAGCTGACCAAATTGATTGGAAGAAGTCCCTGTTTGTGCCTTTTCCAAAGAAAGGTGAAAATTATTATTCCCGTTAGAATGGGAAAATTATGAAACCATATCACTAATATCACATGCAAGTACATTTTCCCTAGAGATAATTCAATAAAGACTGCAGTAGTTCACAGAGCAGGAGCTGCCAGGAATTCCAGCTAGAGACTGTGGCATTGGGAATATCGTTGTGGATGTCAGTTGATTCTGGGCTAAAAGCAGAAAGATGCTTACATGTGTTTATTGACTATGCAAAAGCATTTGATTATATTGATCACGACGCGGCCCAAACTAAGAATAACTTTAAGAAGAATGGAAATGTCATTGTGCGCATGCAGAACTGGTTCATAAACCAAAAGGCAGTCATAGGAGTCGAACAAGGGAATGCTCCATGGTTTAAAATAAGGAAATATATGTGTCAGGATTGTGTTCTTTCATCATATTATTTAATATTACGCCGAACAAATAATTCAAGAAGATGGACTGTGTGAAGAACAGCATCAGGATAGGAAGCATGTTTACTAACAACCTGTGATCGGTACATGACGCAACTTTGTTTGCTGAAAAGGAGGAGAACTTGAAGCACGAGTGATGAAGATAAAGAACTCAGTGTAAAGAAAGCAATAACGCATCACTGTAATTGGAGAAAAGATTGAGCTTCCAAGGATTTTGTTTTGCTTAGATTCACAATCCACCTTAATAGAAGCAACGCTCGTGCTCGCTTCGGCAGCACATATACTAGAAGCAATGGTCAAGGACTTTGAACTATGGTGTTGGTGAAGAAAACTGACAGTACTATGGACTGCCAGAAGAACAAACAAATCTGTCTTGGAAGTACAGCCAGAAAGTTCCTTAGATGAGAGGCTGGTCCTTAGATCAGAGGATGCTGTGTCTCATACTTTGAACATATTCTAAAAAGCGATCGGTCTCTGGGAAAAGACATCATCCTTAGTAAAATAGAAGTCTCCCAAAATAGAAGACTCTCAACCAGACAGCTTGACACCGTGGCTGCAACAATGGGTTCAGACATTAACAACTGTGAAGAGGGTGCTAGATTAGAAAGTGTCTCATCAACTGTCCACAGGGTTGCTATGAGTCAGAATCAGCTTGATGACAACCAACAATAGTCATCACTTACAGAAGTACTGAATTTGATGAAGTTATGTTGAAAGTACAAGAGGCTGGAACTTGGCCAATCATGGCTTGGACAATTACTCACTGTGAACTCTGAATGAGTCCTTTCGCTGAGCCCCACATTCATTTGAAAAATGAGGAGATTGCAGTTTTCCCATAATTCCATATCTTAACATTCTGTGAGTTGGGATCAAGTGACCAAGTTCATGTAGCAAGAGAGAAGTGAAATCTTTCCTTAGAAAACCTGGATCTCCTGACCCATAAACCCAGTGCTTCTTCCACAGGACTGGACTGACTACAAGAGCGGGAGATGTTCATGGTAACAACTCAATCTCATTGGGTGTTAATCCACTGGTACCAGATGGATTCCAACTCACTGTGACCTTAGATGATAGGAGAGAACTCCCTCATAGGGTTTCCAAGAGTATAAGATATCTTGAAAGCAGCCGACCACATCTTTCTCCCAGGAAGTGGACTTGAACTGATGACCTTTGGATGAGCAGCCAAGCACCTTAATCACTGTGCTACTCCTTAGGTGAACCAAATGGTTGGCACAAACCTGAAGGATGGTGTTTCAAACACACTCAGCAGAACCATGAAAGAAAAGGCCAGTGATCTGCTTCCGTGAAGAAGACACCAAGAAAATCCTTGGGAGTCGTTCCACTCTGTAACACACGGGGTCTCCATGAGACGCCGTTGATTCAAAGGACACTAGCAACAATCGTGTGCCCAATGCTGTCCTCAGGGAGTCTAGCCTTCATGTATTTTGTCCTCACCACAATCATTTGATCTTGGTGGTCATCGAGTTCATTTTACACCCAGGAAACGGAAGCTGTCTGCTGCTCATTATCACACACTCAGAAAGTACGGGGCCAGGTTTTGAAGTCCCATAGTTCAATTCCAGGGCCCATTTTCTCCATCTCTGCTCTGCACCCTATGCCTTAGAATAAAAGGGAATTGCTCAGAGACACAGGGACACAGGACCTTAAAATAGAAAATGTGGCAGTCTTCCAGTGGTGAATTCACAAAGGAAGTATGTGCGCTTTCAGAAGAAACATTTTGGTTCGTGTTACTTGCCTCCCTACCTCCCCACTCCTTCCCCGCAGACAACCACATGAACAGTCCCTGGGGCATCTTTGACGGCCTAGTGGTCTTACGTGTGGTCGGAATGGGATGTAGATGATGACCACATAGAAAACAAGGAGACGGTGGCCTTCTGACAAGGAAAACCACAACCACCTCTGAGTGTTTTTACAACAAAATACAACCCAACAGGAGGCGTCCTCTTGAATCTGCCAGGGACACGCTGGCTTCACCCACAGGCATGCAGGTACCCCAGGTTTACCCAGCAGAATGCACCTCGGATTCCTGGCCGTGCCACACTGGAGACTTTTTCTAAATAAAATAAGGAGTCGGGGAGGGACTTAAAAATCTAAAACTTCTTTCAGAACCTGATACAATAGCATTAACGCTATGCTCCTTGTTACCCATCGCCTCTTAGTTGCCTGTTCTACAGGGTTACGGGGTGGTTTCGGAGCACATTTCCCTGCTCCTAGTCAAACAGGCTTGGTGTGGCAGAAAGAATCCTGGACTGACAGTGACAACCTTGTGTGGGTCCAGCACTTCCACCAAGCAGCCGTCTGACCTCGGCTGGCCATTTGACATTGCTGGGCCCTGGGCCCTCGTCTGTAGCAAAGGGGCTGGCCTTCTTAAGAGTTCTGTGAGGCCGCCAAGGACAAGGAGCCCTTGAATCATGCGTTTTGCTAGATGGAGCCCCAAGACACAACTGTGATCCTTAAGGATTACGTTAAAAGAAGAAACAAGAAGCCATGACTAGGCTTCTGACAGAAGAATTCGGTTCAGATTAAAAGCTGCGCCTCTGTCTGGCTCTGGAAGCCGGCGTTGGCACTGACTGCTGCCAGGCCTCAGGGGCTCTTCAATCTATCCACTCGGCAGGGAGAGTGAAGGCTCCTTCCCAGGAGGGACGGTTTGCATGAAGCAAAGCCCTGCAATCCTTAGTGACCTCCCTGGAGGGAAGGTTTGCCTCCTGCTCAGGGAGAGCTTTGCAGTAATGAGATGGATAGGCATGGCTGAGAGGAAAGTCAGATATGAGACACTGGGCCTCTCCCTGACCATGGGCAGGAGACCCCTCATCCCACGTGATCCTGTCTCTTCATGGTGGGTTTGTCCATAATTCTGCCGGAAGAAGTCTGTTGCATCCTTGATGATGGCTCTTTCTCCATACCCCTCCACGCCTGGATTGTATTTATCATTTACCAAAATGTATCATTCTCTGAGCCTCTCGGAGCCTTCGGATGCTGTTGCGTGCCTGGCGGTTCGGCTGACTCACAGTGATTTCAGAGTCCAGTGAGGCTGCCGGGTAAGCAGCGGGCTGCTAGTGCAGGGAGTTCGCAGCCACCAGAGGAAGCTGAGCCTGCGTGCTTCCATAAAGACTGGCAGCCTTGCAAAGGCTGCACGGATCACTAGGAGTGGGGAAATGACGTCATGCCTGGTTACGTGTCAGGTCAGGCAAAAAAAGAAGACTTAACGGGATGCATTAGTGCAGTGGCTGCAACAAGAGACTCAAACAACAGAAATTGTGGGAATGGCACAGGGCCTGTGATCCATAAGGCGGAGCTCATTCAACTGCACTGAACAAAGGCTTAAGTTGAAATCACCTTGAGGGCAGTGGGTTTTCATTTTAGGCATTTTTAAAGGAGCTTCAGAAGTCCAGCTGACCAAGGGCCATGCCTGTCCATCAATGCGCTTTCCCAAGCTAGACACTCATCCGAATTCGCCGCTGCCAGGTAGATATCACTAATACGTCATCTTATTTAATCGTTGGATGTAAACTTTAAATTCATGCTGTTTTCATTGAATGCATACAGAACTGAGACCTTGCAAAGTTAAGAGGCAGGTCTGTAATCATATCATGAACCAGAATTGAAGCGGGTATTAGAAGAAAGTTTCTTATTTGTGATCTAGGACTGCTTCTTTTAAAACCGGCCGGTGTGTAAATTATATGCGATAACATTTTGGTTTGTGCTCAGGGTCAGCTCTGAGTGTGTCCATGTGCACAAGTTCAAAAACACGGACAACATTGACATCATTAAGCATTGCAACTTTTGGGGATGAAATGTACAGTGCCCAGTGTTTTCCAGCTAAAAAATACCATGATCTTATGACTGTACAGCAGTGGTTCTCCACCTTCCTCATGCTGCGATCCTGTCGTACAGTTCCTCAACCATAAAATTATTTTCAGTGCTACTTCATCACTGCCATTTTGCTACTGTTATGAACCGGGCAACCCCTGTGAAAGGGTCATTTGCCCCGCAAAGGGATCGTGACCCACGGGTTGAGAGGCGCTGCTCTAGAGCAATAAAAAATAAAGACATTGAAGGAAATAGTTCTATGCTGATTTTTAAAAGGTGGAGGGAGCCAATGTCAAGGGACTGGAAAGAGTGTTTTGGAGCCGGACAGTCGTGGAAGATATTCACTGCACCGCGGAAGCCAGAGAAAGCCAGGCTTGACGTGCTCACTTAAAATCACCAGCAGACCTAGAAGCTTGTCTTCCAAACTCTAGGGGGGAAGACAGCAATGACTTGATCCGAGGGCATCTCAAATGTGACTCTTCTCAAAGATCATTTACGACAAGTAAAAGATTTCACTGTTAAAGATTATTTATGATTAAACAATAGGCATCATTTAGTCAGAGATTTTAAGGAGATGAGTAAGCGTCTCTGCAGAAATGAATGCAGAAGTCTGTTCTGGATCATCTTAATCAGAGTCATGACAAAGGAGTAGGAAACCTGTAATGATGTTTTGATCAACTTAGTCAGGCACCCTAACATTTACATGCATACAGCTTTCTACTAAGGCTTCTGTAGAGACCTAGAACTCACCGCAACAGCTATACAAGACAGCCTGCCCCTGTCTCCGCTCCTTTTCCCTTGGCTATCAGGCAACTTATCTGTAAATTATTAACTCTTCTTCAGTCTTGACTGTATAAATTGCAAATGAGACCAGTGAAGACAGGATCAAAGACAACCACTCGTGTTGAGCAGGGTCTTAGAAGATGATGGTCGATGGGCACCAATAAAAGCTCATGACGCATGCGCTTTCACTGTTAGTCCCTGGTTGGAAGCAAAAATTAGAGGCCATGTTCCCCTTGAAGACACGTCCCTTCTAAAACCTGCGTGGTGTTTTAAGGAGAAGGTCTTGAATCTTAGGGGGGAATAAAAATAATTGGCATGGCGCTGCACTCATTACAGCATGCCACTGGGAGTTGGGGCTAGAATGTACCATTTTGGCTTCAAGCAGGACACTCAGAGTCCTGGCCACCCTGCACTAAAAACATGGCGGTGAGCTCTGCCGAGGCCTTAACTTCCTATTTCGGCTGACCAAGATTTTACTTATGGCCTGACTTAGAAACCACCCATTCTGGGGTCTTTTACAGCAGCCCAAGAGAAACAAAAGCCTTCATTTTATTGAAAGTCCTCCTTTGGCGCACAGAAGAGTTGTATCTCTCTGGGGATTCTCAACGAACATATAACTCATAGGAAAGCCAGAGACAGGTTCAAGCTGTAGGAGGAAGGACAGAAACTGTGACACCTCCGTAGGACACTCAACAGATGCTCACGGCACAGAGGGCTTGGGGAAACGATGAGATGCTTGTTGCTGTGGCAACCATGCATGCCTAAATGAACAAGAAAATTAATAGTCCTACCAGGCTTGGCTGGCGTCAAAAGGATGACAATGTTTTTCTTTACTGGGTAATATGTACACTTAGATATAATTCTCAGGTAAGGAAAAACAGAGTCCAGTAATTGCAAACAAGCAGAATAACCGTCACGTCCTTGCCACACACATTTCCCCAAGGGCAAGGGCAAGGGCAGTGCTATTCTGGCCCTCTGCGGTAAGCCAAAATGTACCTTTCAAGCTCGCAGGTCTTTGTGCGGCATTCTATTCAATTTTAACATGCTCATGCTAGTTTCCCATTGAGCTTTTGTTGTACGCAGATAAGGTGAAGGGGAAGCTCAGAGGAAGAAGAAAGAGATAGATGATGAAAACAGTAAAATTAGCTAGAGCCCATAATTGGACCCTGTTCCACCCTGAGGAAGTCACAATACATGTTAATTAAATGGACCGATAAGATTGCTTGTCGAGAGGCTGTTCTAGACTGTAGGAACTAAGTATAAATGAGGTAAGAGGTTTGGGGCAGGGGGTGAGCTTTGTTGAACCATTACTGTAAATAATTGGACGCATTTTGTCTTTTGATGAATGTTGTCCATTCTCTTGCCATGGAGTGGACATTGCCTCGTAAGTAGAAGCGCTCCTTAGGCTTTCCAAGACTGCAAGTCTTTCCAGAATCAGACTGTCACCGTGTTCTCCCATGGAGTGGCTGGTGGGTTTGAACTGCCCATCTTCCAGTGAGCAGCCAAGCACTTAACCATTGTACCACCAGGACTCCTTGGGTAGAGATATAGCATGGCGGGGGGTGGGGGGTGGGGGGTTCTTAACATGTTAGTTGTTACTTTAAAAACACTGGCCAGTTCACTTTCAGACCATGAGAGATTTACAAGAGATTATTCAGTCACTGTTCTATTCATTAAGCTGTACAATGAAAATATTCATACAAATTCTTTCCACTAAGTATCACATTCCCACTCAGTTCCAGACAAAGGTTCCTTCCTTAAGTGTGTATTCTTACTGCATGATGCAATTGGTCACTCCACTAGTTGGAATGAAGACAATATTTCAGAGTCAGTTACTTGTCCAAAGTTCTGCGCAATATCTATATCATGAGAAAAGATCGTTGACAGGTAATTCAGATTTGGAAATTTAAAACATGGTGCTAATGAGTTGGGTCAAATGCATGGAATAGCTGGCTTCGAATGCCGTCAGTTTGGTTCCACAATCAGATATCTTGATGCCAGTCCATCCACTCAGAAATACAGCTAGACTTGCCTAAGACATGTAATGGGCCCCATATAAAACCAAAGTCTCTAAATGGTTCAAAACCAAAAGACAAACTCATTGCCACTGAGTGAGTGCCAACTCATAGTGACCCTCCTGGGCAGGGGAGAGCTGCTCCTGTGAGTTCCCGAGACTGTAACTCTTTATGGGAGTAGAAAGCCCCATCTTTATACTGCAGCTGTTCGGGGTTTCAAACTGCTGACCTTGCAGTTGTCAGGCTGACACATAAGCACTATGTCACCGAGACTAATTAAGTTTTATTTCTTTTAAAAGAAAATGAAGCTATGCTTACAAATCTCATGTGAAAAATTATCAGAAATATTTTCCAAATAGATATTTGAGCATGAGTCAGAAGAGACTTGCATTGGGGTGGTCTGTGGTAGTTGCATAATCTCCTGTCAACTTGAGGATATTACGAGTGAAGGGGTGGAGTCTAGCCTGTCAATCAGGTCACAGCCTGATGCCTCTGTGTGAGCGTAACCTTCTCATGAAGATTCTGGGAACTTCCTCTCTTCCCTCCCTGGAGGCAGGACCCACTCTCTCTCTGCTTGACATTCCTGTTGACAAGCCACATGGAGCTATGCTGATGGCAACCAGACCCCTGGAGCTTGAGGAGACACGTGGAGACCCACGTCAGTGCTGAGATGCTCCCACCACCGCTGGATCCAATAAAGATTCCACCCCCTGACCTGTGGCATTCCTGCATTCAGCATCATTGCATGTGCTGTGAGTCTGAAGAGGAATTTATAGAATAGTATTGGACATATGGGCTAATATCAGACTTATGGGCTTGATCTGGACTGGGCTGGAATGTTTTCTCAATATGTACTTGCGCTTTGATATAAAACTCTAGTACACACACATGAGTGTCTCTGGATTTGTTTCTGCAGTCAACCCAGACTGACACAGTCGTGAGAACAGCATGTGAAGAGTACATTGTCCTATCAAAAGTTCCTTCCCTATCTCCCCGCCCCTATTATCTTGTGCCTGTATTATGTTTTATAGAAGACATTTAAATGACAATATACTAATACATGTATATATATATGAATTATTTAAATCTGAAATGCTCAATCTCTTGAACTAGGTCCTGGTTACATGGGATCTTCACATCATAAAAAATTTATTGAGTATTAGGCTATCTTTAAAATTTGAAGTTTTATTGATTTATAATTCACATATCATACAATTAATGGTTTAAACATATTGAAAAGAGTTGTGCGATCATCACCACAATCAATTTTAGAACATTTTCTTCATTCTTCTACTCATTATTATTAGCTCTCCACTTCCCACCAATTCATTAATTCAGGCACTGTCTCTATAGATTTGCCTATCCTGAATTTCATATAAAGAAAAAGGTACCCACCAAATAACCAAAAATCCAACAACAATAACAAAATAAAATACAGGAAAAACTTCCAGTGTAAAGAAAGCAGAAATAATTTTAAAAACAACAAATTTAAAGTTGGTCAAAAGAAAAGGCAAATGATAAATTGTTAAATTTTACCCTAATTACACCTACATTAATCTACTTTCCAATTCATTCTGTTTGCTTGCAAAACTATTTGCTCCATGGTCAGAGGCGAATCACCAGAGGCGTAATCCACATGGGGACCTTGCAATTGGATGTTGGGCTTGCACGACCCTCCATAGCCTTCTGTAAACTAGATGCTCAGAATTTAAGGTCTAAAATATTCCCTGCTCCAGTCTTGGATTTTATTTTCTATAATCCTTGGATCACGCAGACTGTGTGTTTCTTTCATGTGGATTTATTGGACACCTCACCTAGATGGCCGCTTGTTTTAAGACAAGCCCTTCAGACCCCAGATGCTATGCTTTATCAGAAAGCTGGGTCGCATCTGGCGTCTTCACCACACTTTGTAATAGCACCCCTATCTTCCGGGATCTCTTCATGAAGGCAAGTGTCAAGTAGGTAGGCCTTTCTTTAATGTGTGTTAAACTTCAATAAAACATTTGCAAACCTTCCTTTATTTCTCCACTGAGAATCTCAGGTGAATCATATGTAACTGGGTATATGTTATTTTAGAGATAATGCATGTATTCCTACAAGTGCTAAGGTACAAAAGTCTTGAATATTAATATTTTAAGCTCCATATTTAAATGAAAGATGAGGATTCGAGCTCTGGTTTAGCCACTAACCAATAGGTGAATTCAAGCTTCTCTGGGCTTAAGCTTTCCCTGCCAATTAAAAAGCGTTGGATAAAGTCCAGTTCACTGTCACTTCCAGCTCTGGGATTAACTGACATTGGTAACAGGCCAAATGAGAAATAAAAATGCTATGGCAAATCTTTCCATAAAGTAAAATGACCCCTGTGACTGAGCTCTGTAAGTCACAGGAAGTTTCGGTCTTGCGACATAATTCTGGAGTCCAAAACAGGTGAAGGAGCCATGGTGGCACTGAGGATTAGGCATTGGGCTGCTAACTGAAAAGTAAGTAGGTCCTGCCCACCAGCTGCAGTGGGATAAAGATGAGGCTGTCTGCTCCCCTTCAATATGTACAGTCTGGACGCACACTGGTACAGATAGGAACTAGAAACACAGGGACTCCGGGATGGATGATCCCTTCAGGACCAGTGCTGAGAGTGGTGATACGAGGAGGGTAGAGGGAGGGTGGGATGGAAAGGGGGAACCGATTACAGGGACCTACATAAAACCTCCTCCTTGGGGGACGGACAACAGAAAAGCAGGTGAAGGGAGATGGTGGACAGTGTAAGATGTGACAGTATAATAATTTATAAATTATCAAAGATTCATGAGGGAGGGGGAGCAGGCAAGGAGGGGCGGGGAATGAACACCTGATGCCAGGGGCTTAAATGGAGAGCAAATGTTTTGAGTATGATGAGGGCAATGAATGTATGCATTGTGATAAGAGTTGTATGAGCCTCCAAATAAAATGATTTTTTTAAAACATGCACAGTCTAGGAAAACCTATATAGGGTTTGCAATGAATCAGAATCAACGTAAGAGCCGTGTGTTTGGTTTTGTGAAAGGAAAGGAGGAATTGTTGACGATTTCCTCCACGCAAGTCTCAGCATCCCTCGGCCTAGACCTGAGCGAAGTATGAGCAGGCACACAAACGAGTCCTTGTGTACCTGTGCTCACTGCAGCGTTGGTCACAACAGCCAAAAAGTAGGACCAGCAAGTGTCCATCAGCAAGCGACTAGAGAAACGTGGTTGGGGTGGGTTCCTTTCCAACCCCTGGCAATCTTAGGTTCAGCGGCACACAGACGCGGCCAGGTCCTGAGCCAGCTTCACAGTGATCATGTTTGAACCCACTGTTGACTTTCAACCCACGTCACTGAGGGCCTGTCTCTTTTTCGCGGACTCTTTATCGAGCATGAGAATAATGTGGGGAATGTTATTCCACCCTACAGAGAAATGAAGTCCTGACGCGCACTACCACCTGGATGAACCTGGAAAGCTTGATACTAAGTCAGAGGAGCCAGGCGCACACACAAATACACAGATAGCTTACGTGAGCTGTCTCGAGCAGCGAAATGCATGGCGACAACAGTTTATTCGGTTTGTTCGGTGACTGAGGAATGAGGAGAATGTGGAGAGATTGCCGAAGGGCACCTGGGTGTCTGCTCGGGGTGATGAAAACCTTTTGGAAATGGATTGTGACGGCAGTTGCATAACATGGTCACTGAGTTGCACATGAGAAACACGTTGCAATGGCAAATTTTTAATATGTATATTTTACCAAGATTAAGCAAAAACATTTGAAAAGCCGTAGGCTGAGATTGGCCTAGCCTTGCATCAAGAGCTGTGCAGTCTTTTAGCTGGGCTAAGTCTAGTCACAGACATATAGTAAGCTCCTATGAAGTACCAAATTTGGAGGATTTGGGGATAATCCAGCAAGGGAAGCAGCAGGTCCTGTCTGGGTCTTGGAAGCTCGTGAGGGACATAAAGAGGTAAGCAGGCAATGTAGGAGGTGGGGGTTGTTGGGTATCAGAAGGGCTTTCTGGAGCAAGTGATGTGTAAGCCAAGAGGCGGTATTAGCCACACCCATCTGTTGGGCTCATGTGCTGGGTCCCGGTGCAATCCAGAGTCGGTTCTGGAGTCAGATTGCTGTTGTCAGGTTGTTAGATGTTGTCACTTTGGCTCTGATTCAGAGCGACCCTACGCACAACAGAACAAAGCATTGCCTGGTCCTGCACCATCCTCACAAGTAGTGTTAGCGTTGAGCTCATTGTTGCAGCCACTGTGTCAATCCTATTCAATGGTCATCTTCTTCTCTTCTGCTGAGCCTCTGCTTTACCAAGCGGGTTAGACCTGGGTGACTGAGAAACACATCCAGGGACGCTCATACAAGTGTGTAAGAGGGAGCTTTAGGTTAAGAAGCAATTAGTTATCAAGCAAATATCCCAGCCCAAGCCACATCAAGTCCACAAACCAACGCTGGTCTATAAGTCGGATATTAGACCATAAGTCCCTCTCCAGACTCACACAGCAACATGCACCGATACAATATGCAGCACGGTCACAGGCCTGTGGGTGCAGAGTCTTGTGGACCCAATGGCAGTGGACACATCTCTGGCAGGTCTCTGGCATGGCTCCAGCAGCTTCCCATGTGCCTCCTCAACAGCAAGGTGAAGCAGAGAGTGTGGCTCACCTCCAAGGGAAAAGCGAGGAAGCTCCCAGTGTCCTCATGAGAAGGCCCCACCCACAAGGAGGCATCATCAGGCTGTGAGCTGATTGGCAGGCTAGACTCCACCCCTACACTTATTTATCAAGCTGAAATGAAGTAGTGTAACGACCACATACGATGTCTTTTTCCGGAGACTGGTCTCTCCTGATAACATGACCTAAGTATGTGACACAAAGTCTGGCCATCTTGCTTCAAAGGAACATTCTGGCTGTTTGTTCTGGTACTTTCAATATTCTTGGCCAACAGCATAATTCAAGACATCAAGCCTTTTCCAGTCTTCCTTATTCATCATTCAGATTGCACATGAATAGGAGGTGATTTAAAGTGCAATGGCTTGGGCCAGGTCCATCTTAGTCCTCAAAGATCTTGTGCAGCAGGTTTGGCCAATGTAATACATTCTTTTATTTTTCTGACACCTGCTTCCATGACTGTTGCTTGTCTATCCAAGTAACACGAAAATGTTGACCTCTTCAGTCATCTGTCCATTGATCCTGAAGGTGCCTATTAGTCTGGTTGTAGTATTTTTGTTTTCTTTACATTGATTATAATCCATACTGAAGGCTGCAGTCCTTGATCTTCATCAGTAAGGACTTCAAGTCCTCCTCATGTTCAGCAAGCAAGGCTGTGACATCTTCATATTGCAGGTTGTTAATGAGTCTTCTTCCAATCCTGATGCCATATTGTTTTTTCATATAATCCAGCTACTAGAATAATTTGCTCAAAATACATAATATATAAGTATGATGAAAGTATACACTCCTGACACACACCTACCTTCCCTGATGTTAAGCCCTGCAATATCCCTTTGTTCTGATAGATCAACTACCTCTTGATCAATGTGTCCTGGCAGTTCCATTCTTCCCAAGGTTATTCATAGTGTGGTATGATCCATACAGCCCAATGTCTTTACATTGTCAATAAAGTACAAGTCAGCCTCTTTCTAGTATTCTCTGCTTTCAGTCAAGATCTAGATGGCATCAGCAATGAGATCCTTTGTTCCACATCCTCTGAATCTGCTTTGAATTTCTGAATGCCCAGTCCATGCATTGCTGTAACTGTTTTTAAGGTATTTTTACATTATCTTTAGCAGAGCCTCCTTGCCTGTGATACTAATGATATTATACAATAATCTCTTCGTTCTGCTGCGCCACTTACTTGGGAATCAGATTACTTAGCTCCAAATCCCTGTGTGAGCCTGGGCAGTGCTCTTACCCTCTTCAGTCCTCCGTCTCCTCATCTGCAAGATAAAAATAGTAACAGTACTCGTGTGTGGCTGTACGGATTAAATGATGGAATCTGTGTAAACTCTGCTTAGTAAGAGTCCAACTACTACTATTACTGTTGTTATTATTACTGGTGAGACAGATGAAGGGAAGGGATAAGGACTATTCAAAGCCAAATGCCTGTGCGTAGATAAGCCCCAGGTGGGGGGACAATGACTCTGGCATTAGGCCTCCTGAAAGTAGTTCATTCTCTGCATGGGGAATGGCAGCAAGACTGGAGCCTGGAGCAAAGGGCAAAAGGCCCCATGAGCTGGAAATAAAGTGGTTTGGAGCTCATCCTGAACAGATGCTGGTCATTGATGTGGAAGAGTAGGCTCAGGATGCTCACTATATACCTATACCAGGGCGGCGGGGGGTGAGGTGCGGGGAGGGGGATACCTGCATGAAAGCACATCGATGTGACCCCAAAACATTCAAGACTGCACCCACCCACTAGCCTAAGTTCCTCTACAGATGAGGAAGTCCTGTTGGAATTCAGTCACTCACTAACATCTCAGGATTCCCTTCCCTTGGTGAGTCAGAGGTGCCGGACTCTTGAACAAGTGCAGTAATTCAGAAGAAGCATTACCAAAATAATGTAATTCAGCCTAAGAGACCCAGCTTAGAAAATTAACATAGTATATCTTTCCATGAGCCATGAGAGGCACCGTACTGCGGGCCTCTCTTGAGTCATTAAACTTGCTCCATTAGATTAAGAAAACCCCACACAAACTAGCTCTGCTCTGGATGGGTTTTTGTAGCGCCCAGGCCTCTTATTTTTCCTACCAAAGGCAATAGGAGTGTGGACCACAGGTTCAGAGGCTTGTGTAATATGTGTCATATGGGCTGTAAGGCTGTGCGTTTTCCCTCCTTTCACCCTGAACGCTAAGAAGTTCCTGAGTGGCGTCAAGGTTAATTCACTAAGGCGCTGAACAGAGAGTTGGAGGTTTGAACCCACCCAGACACGCCTCGAAAGAAAGGCCGGAGTGACTTGCTTTTGAAATTCAGCCTTGGAGAAGCCAGGGGAGCAGAGTCTTCCACCGGGCTCTCAATGAGTTGCCGTCAACTCCACAGCAACTGGGGAACTGGCTACCAAGGAGAACTTTACTCAGAACAAATGCAAGCTTCTCGGAGTCAATAAATACTGTCATCCACAAGGAAGGACTGCAAGGATTGACATGATCCAAACTTACAAGGGACCTGGAGGAGAAGTAAGCCAGACATGTCCGATACAGTGCCCAGCCCAGTGCCAAACCAGAAAAAGTAAGAGGGGCAGGCATGAGATACATGTGAAGTATTTGGAACAGAGAGATCCAAATCTTCCTTGTGAGAAGATTAATGAGAAGGTAGACCCCAAGAAAGACACCTGGTCTTGTAGTTGCCTGCACTCTGTTAGTCTACTTACGCCAGGAGAGGTGAGGTCGTCATCCCGAAGAGCACTGAAAACGAACGTCAAAGCAAGCCATCCTTTGACCCTCTTGGCCAATTTGGAGATGCAGGCACATCTGAAACGCGGTGTGGCTTTATGACCCTGCACCAAGAAAGGTAAAACACTTGCCCTGTTTGTCCAGCGGACTCACCACAGGAGCTTGCACATAGCAATGAGGCTAAAAGATGCCAGTGTGCTGTGTCTTTAATGAGCACGTAGTAAAGAGCCGCTAAATGCAAGGCACTCTTCCAGTAGCTGTGGGCAATGGCAAGAAGGAGGAGATCTGTACAGTAAGTGGCTGACTGTCTACTAGGAGGAAGAAGGCATAGGAATTACCCAAAACCCAGGGCCCAAATCAATAACAGCCACAATAGAAGTGCATCTAAGGTATTAAAGAAATACCCTAAATATATTTAAAAGATATACCAATAGATCTTATGTATGTAATGTATTTTTATGAACCTAAGTCATTTTTAGGCTTAACTGGACAGTGAAGGTCATTGTGATTTTGCTGAATACCCAGAGACAGGGAATGACTTTGATCAGCAGACCGTAGTGGTAGTAGATGGACATGTATAAATGGGGCCAAACTCTGAGGTTGCTATCAGCTAAGAAGCAAGACATTTTTCTTTCTGATTAAGCAGGAGAGTTACCCAACTTCTGAGAGATCCTTGCTGTGGTTTCTGCTGTCTTTGCTAGAGGGCATTTGGTTTTTCCAAAGCCTGCTGCACGTTGCTAGAGCCACCCCAAAGCACACTCCTGAAAGGAGGGGAATAAAAATTAGGCTCACTCTCAGGATCGAGGAGCTGACATCCTCTCTCCTCTCAACTCAACTCAGAGAAGACCTTTACTATATTAATGCCAAAGACCCAGTCTTTCCCTGCCCTGTGCCACTCCAAAAGAGATCCAGGGAGGTTGTATTAGTCTGGGTCCACTACAGAAACTAATTCACAGAAACTCATATATCAGAGAGAGTTTTATGTAAAGATGAAGTTCACATCAAGAAAATATCCAACCCAGTGCTGCCCAAGCCCACAAGTCCAGCATTAATCCATTAACCTATAAGCCCAACACCAATCCACAAAGTCCTCCTCCATCTCACAAAACAGATGCAATGGTGCCGACTGCAGAAGGAAAGCTGAGTCAGTGAATGTGTACACATCTCATTGCTGGCAGGGGTCTCCACACAGCTGCTCCAGCACCCAGGGCTGCATTGGGGTAGGTCCATGTGGCTTCTCCTCAGGGATGTCACAGGAAGTGAGCCTTGCCAGCTGAAGCAGGACACTGGCTAAGGCAGCTGTACCCTGATCCAATCATCAGAACACAAGAGACCAAAGAACTCAAAAGGTAAGGCTCACTGAGTCATTTATCTCTCCACTCTTCAATTAACCCCGCATATGTTTATCAGCCAGGTTGGCAAATAAACTAACTACCTCAGGGGGTTAGGAGATAGATTTTGCTTGCAGAAATGGCACATCTCCCCCTCTCAGTGTCAGAGCTCAAGGGGGAATTCAGTGTTGCAGATTTAGAGACCATGTCTTTCGGGTATTTCAGATGCCCATATTCTCAAAGAAAAATAGATCTGAAAGAAGGGTTTTAATTTTGTGATTTAATATAAAACCCTCTTGCCCTTCTCTCAATTGATTCTTTGACAGAAGAAACATGTTTATATTACTAGCAACCGTGTACAGTAATCAATGTCTATGCTTTCATAAAACCTCATTAATTAACAACAAATTAGAGACAAACTAAACTCGTCACAGTCTCTGTCACTTCTGCATTACAGTTATTTTTGCCTCTAGATATGTTAGTAGATCTAAGGGCATATTTATACAGGTGTCTCTCAGTGGTTTTCCAGGAGTTGAGTACCTAAATAAAATGAAGTTGCATTTCAGAATAGAGCAAATCTCTTAGGATGATAGATCTAACGAAAACAAAAATTGTCAAGTATATGGAAGCATTATTTTAAATGTTAACCATGAAAGTAATGGAGAAATATTCATCTTTTTTATTTCTATGGTCAACAGCTGGAACCCACCAGCAGCTCCGTGGGAGAAAGGCGGATCTTTCTACTCCCTTTACACAGTTACAGTCTCAGAAACCCAAGGTGGGGGAGGTGACCCGTCGCTATGAGTCTTCCTTGATTCCATGGTGGTGAGACTGTTTGTCTGAGATGATGTTTAAGTTGTTGTTGTTTTTTCTCAAGTTGAAGATAGGGCCTCAATTTTCAAGAAGCTTAGAATCTAGATGAGACCAAGTGCGCAATATACGGACAAAGGAAATATAAGATTTAGACATTAGAACAGGACCAGTAAAGTCAGAAGTTACTAAGTGTTTAAATCACCATCAGAATGTTGGAAAAACAAACCTGAGATTCCTGAAGTCTCAGGAAAGAAAGGAGATTTGTGTTGAGTCTCGCGGGTTAATGGGATTTAACTAAACCAAGATGAGAAGTATTTTGGCATGACTGGAATTACGACAAACTGACAGACAAGTGGAGGAATAGTGACATATAAAAGTCACAACAAAAAAAGACCAAAACAAATGTGTTACCATCAAGACAATTTCAACTCACAGCAACCATGTAGGACAGAGTCGAACTGCCTTATCGGGTTCCCAAGGTGGTGCTGTTTACAGAAGCAAATTGCGACATCTTCTCATGCAGAGTGATGGTGGGTCCTAACCACCAACTTTCAGCTTACAGCTTAACCACCGTGCCAAAGGGGTGACATAGTGGTGGGAAAACAGAACATGTATTGGAACTATGGGGAGACAAATTTGATTGCAAATGATCAATTGCAATGATAAATTGTCATTGGATTGCACATGATGAATTGTGCATGGCCAATTGACCAGAAGGGATCCATAAATGTACCCATTTCCAAAGAAAGGCGACCCAGAGAAGGCTCAGAGTACAGAACGATATCATGAATCTCACATGCAAGCAAATGTTTGCCGAAGATCATCCGGCAACAGTTGCAATAGGGCATGGACAGAGGTGGCCAGATTTCAGGTCAGATTTACAAGAGGACGTGGCACCAGGCACCGCACTGCTGACATCAGAGGGCTCTTGGCTGAAAGCAGAGAAGGCCAGAAAGACGGTCGCTTGTGTTTCATAGACGATGCAAAGGCGTTTGACTGTGTGGATCATAACAAACTATGAATCTCTTTGAGGAAAACACAAATTCCTGGATGCTTTTGGGGGTCTCATCCACAACTTAGACATAGATCAAGAGACAGTTGTGTGACCATGACAAGAGAACTCTGCATGGTTTAAAATCAGGAAAGGTGTGTCAGGGTTGTATTCTTTGACCATACTTATTCAGTCTGTCCCCTGAGGAACTCAAAAACTCTGAACTATCTGAAGTAGAATGTGTTATCAGAACTGGGAGAAGACTCCTTAACAACCTGCAATACACAGGTGACAACACCTTGCTTGCAGAAAGTGAAGACTTGAAGCACTTACTGATGAAGATCAGAGTTCACAATCTTCGGGCTGGAATACACCTTGGGATACTTGGGTTTTGTATCAACTCGTCTGGGCCAGGAGTCTCGGTTGTTGGGAAACTGCAGCCTAGTCATCTCCCATGCTCCGATCCAACACAATGCAGTCAACTCAATAATGGGATCTTCTTTGAGTTATTGTAAGGTTAGCGTGGAGTACCACCCCCTGACTGAGGACACAGCCCTGATGCAGTTGAAAGGCGGCTTTCTGGGTGTGTGGCCTGCTTCCTATAGAAGTGTGAGCTGTGGAAAGCTTACTTGTGTTTTACTGGGTTTGATGGCTGCATCAGGCTCCTTGACTGCCAGTTCTTTGGACTTGAGCCAATGGCCTGCCATATTGCCTGCCAGTTCCTAGACTCACCAGCCATATGCCCTCGGACCTGCTTGCCTTGGATGCATTTGCCTCTCTAGTCACAAGGCTGACCTACTCGTCTTGGATTCAGATGCTTCTATAGGCACCAGCCTGTGGTGTTCCTTTCCATCTTGGGTTCATCAGCACCTGAAACTATTTAATAACTGACTTGTGGACTTGGAACTTGACTGAATGTATCTACTTCTACAACACCGTGAGTTATTTTCTTGAGACAGATAGATAGATGATAGATAGATAGATAGATAGATAGATAGATAGATAGATAGATAGATAGATATACCACCGGTTTACATTAAGAAAATAAAACTTTGTCTGCAGACAAAACTGACTGCATGATTACATTTCTCACCTGCATTGAGACATTTCTCTAAAGAAGTTCTCTGCTCCCAGGCATGGGTCCCTGGGCTTCTTGCTTCAGAAGTGCAGCATCTGGCACTGGGGGAAGGTGAAGAATTTACCCAAGGATGATACCTCCAAGCCTGTCCACTTCACAGCCTTGCTCAGCTACACGCCATGTGTCATGTAGTAGGTCGTTCGGCCAGGGTCCAAGATGAACAAGAAGGAAGTGGTAGAAGTCAAGACCATCGTGGAGACTCCTCCCATGGTGGTGGTGGACACCGTGAGCTATGTGGGAAGCCTTGTGGCCTCTGGACCTTCAAGATGGTCTTTGCTGAGCATATCAGTGATGAGTACAGGTGGCACTTGTACAAGAACCTGCACAAGGCGAGGAAGAAGGCTTTCACCAAGCACTACAAGAAGTGGCAGGACGATGAAGGCCAGAAGCAGCCAGAGAAGGACTTCAGCAGCCTGAAGAAGTACTGCCGGGTCATCACCCACACCCGGATGTGTCCACTTCCCTGCGCCAGAAGAAGACCCACCTAACGGAGATTCATGTGAACAGGGGCCTTGTGACTGAGAAGCCAAACTGCCCATGGAGAAAGCTGCCTCCAAAAGGGCCACCAAGGAGGCCTGTGTTGGAGCCTGGAATCCAGTCCACGTGGCCTTTCTCAGTGGTCTGTGCTGGGCAGAAGGGCTATATCATCACTTCATGGAGAGCAATAAGAATATCTACATCAACCAGGGGCTACCTCATCAAGGACAGTAAACTGATCGAGAACAACACCTCCACTGACCACAATCTGTCGACAGGAGCACCAACCCTCTGGGCAGCTTTGTCCACTAGGAGAAGTGACCAATAAGCAAGTGCTCACACTACGCAAGTCTTTGCTGGTGCAGACCAAATACCACACTGTGGACAGACCTTAGGTTCATCGATGCCACTTCCGAGCTTGCAGTCATGGAGAAGAACACTTCCCTGGCACTGCCCACAGAGGCCTGAACTGCCCAGGAAGAAGGAATGCAACAGACCGTCCAGCTGGTGGGATCACAATCAAAATTATTTTCCAGTTGGGGAGCGGTGGGGAGTCCTCCCACCAGGACCAGTTAGCATTCGCTGCCATCGAGTCGGTACCAACCCGTAGAGATCTTATAGGACAGAATAGAAGTGCCCCTGTCAGTTACTGAGCCGGCAACTCTGGATGGAGGTAGAAAGCCCCATCTTTCTCCTGTGGGGTGGCTGGTGGTAATCAAACTACTGACTTTGAAGATCAAGCCGACCATGTAACCACTACACCACCAGGGGTCCATGACCGATAAGTCACATCATGATGCACAGAGAAAAAAAACAAGTTGACATTTACAAGGCTTTTGTATTACAGGATCCACAATCGACAGCCATGGAAGCAGCAGTCAGGAAAGCAAGCAATATGCCACGTCGGGCAAATCTTCTGCAACCCCCTCATTAAAGGGTGGAAAGCAAATGTGTCCCTTTGAGGACTCGGGTGCCCCCGGCCCAAGCCAAGGAGTTTTCGATTGCCCCCTCTGAGTGGGGAAGCTGGGCTAGGAACAGCAGAAGACTGTAGAATTGTTGAAATCTTTAAAGGACCGTGTTTGTGAAGAATGTTCAATATGCCTTGGACGGCAGAAGAACAGTTACATCTCTTGGAATGAGTCTAGCCAAAATATTCCTTAGATGCAAGGATGGTGAGACTTCATCTGACATTCTCTGAGGACTTGGAAAAGGGCATCACGCTTGGTAAAGTGAATGGTCAGTAATGGACAAGAGGACGCCCTTCGTGGGACGGATTGACACATGGCTGCAACAATGGGCTCAAACACAGGGGCAGTTGTGAGAATGGCCCCCAACTAGACAATGTTTCCCTCTGTTGTACATGGGGAGGGGGGCTATGAGTTGGAATGGTCTCCCCAACCTCAAAGAATAAGCAATAGCTTCTCTTCCTTCGTCTGTAATATACAAAGACCCCCAAAAGGCAAGCATGCAGAAGAATCGAATGAAAACAGAACGGGCAGATTCAAATGGCAGGGGAAGAAAGAAGTATTTTGGAGAATCACAAGGGCTATGTCTGTCTCTCCCCTCTCCCACCCCCCACTTTAAATCAGTTTAAACACACACTGCATTGTAAGTAAGTTATTTGCTTGGTTTGTGTTATTTTTATAAATAAACATAAAACGATCATCTTAGATGCATGGTGAGACTCCAGATAATTGCTTTTACTTTTATAATTGGGAGGCAGCTGTGTCTCAAAACATAGGGAGCCTGGAAGCTGCTCTGAGGAGGGCACCTTATGTGCATTCTCAAGCAGGGGAGGGGCGGGGAGGGCTTTCTCAGGAAGGGACAGAGCCCCCGTGACCGCAGCACCGGGGTTTCTGGCTTTCGATGCACCCTTCAAGGGTTCCCAGAAATAAGGACCCAGATGTGCATATGTTTACAAAATGCAGTGTCAATTCTTTTGTTGATCAAAATGAAACTGCTCCACAACTATCCAACCCTGTAGCTACACACACACACTAAAGCCTCATGGCATCAAACATTCAAATATTCAGGCCCCGAGGCTGCTAGGTCCCATTACTGTGCCCATATGAAGATGGCAGTGCACCCATTCTTGATTTTTCGAAGACTAATTTTCTAGGCCAGGTACTTAAACGTGACCCTATTCCCTTGGTTTGCGGCTGTTTGGTTATTTTAAGTGTCGCTGGCCTCTTCTTCACATCAAGGGAGGGCAAGTCCAATCTAATACAAATCAGCAACATTTAAACTCCCCCCACAAACTACTGAAAGATCGTAGGGCAGAGGGGGAAGGTAACATGAAGAGTTAACATGGAAACGGAGGTTCTGCGTGTGTTTCATCTTTTCGTGGTCTTTTCTTTATTTTCCTCCCTCTCCACGACAAGCTGACCAGATGTCCTGAATAAAGAAAATAAAATCAGTAAAATAAAACTGGATTGTGACGTTCTGACCTTCCTATTGTTTCGCTTTATTGATTAATGTTGTCCCTTGGATCCCTGTCTGCCGTCCTTCCTTCCCCCTTTCCCTTTCCGTCAGCAGTAGTTACATGTACTCATTAAATGACAGTCCTTTTATCCGGGCCTTTGAAAGGGAATCCCTAGGATTTCCAGGCTTCTTGCTTCACAGCTTTGACGCTATCAGCTCTGCTGAAAGAGACTCCCAGTCTATTTGCTCACAGGGAGAGCCGCCCTGTGCCCTCTTCCTGGGCTGCACATTTTCTCAAGTTTTCAATTCCCCCCTGGAGTTCCTGGGTGGCTCAAATGACAAAGCGTCCCATTACCAGCCAAAGGGTTGGCAGTTCAAATCCACCCAGAGGCGTCAAGGAAGACAGGAAAAATCCTATGGAGCGGTTCTGCTCTGCCCACAGGAGGTCACCCTGAATTGGATCAGTAACAACCCCCATCTGCAGCCTTGTTGCACCAGCTCCTGGTGTAGGTAGTTAAAGACGGTGGTACACCTGTCAACGCAGCTCCCCTACCTCCCAGCCCCCACTATTTGCCTCTGAGAATGGCAAACTCTTTAGTCAATAGGCTATAAATAGACTAGGAATTGAAACATGACTTCTTTCTCTCTGGCCTCCCTCCATTGGTGGTTTACCACCCAAAGCCAAAATCGTTTCCTGCAGCTCCCACGGTCAAAGATCAAATTCAACCTTCGGACCACAGAGAGCGTATCCCTGTCCTGGGGCTACTGCAGTTACAAAATATACAGAGTGGGATGCCTATGAGAAGAGAAATGTATTGTTTCACAGTCTCTTTGAAGCCTAGAAGTCTGGACTGAGGATGTACGCAGGGACATGCTATCTCTGCTGGCTCTAAATCTTGTAGGCCCAGGTGTTTATTGGCTCCTGAATGCATCTCCGTAAAACTATTTTCTCCCTGTGTGTCTGTCTCTGTGTGTTTCTTCCACTCTGTTATGAGCACATCACTCCAATTAGATTAGGACTCTCGTATGACCTTGTGGTAACTGAAATTTCTTCAAAGACTTTATTTCCAAAAAAGGATCAGCTTCAGAGGCGTTAGGGGTTAAGATTTCCATTTATCTTTTTGGCGAACATAATTCAATCCATAACAGGAAAGAATAGGCCTATGAATAACATTCCAGAAGCCCATAGAGTTCCCCTACCGGCAGTTTCGCTTTTAAGTCTATAATTTTGGTACCAACGTTGGAAGCCACAGGCTCTTAGACATGGTCCCAAACCTGAAGGGTATTAACCTGAGAACCCCCCTGAAGCTTAAAAGGCACATCACGCTTCCACAATAATGAGGAGAGAGCCGAATAAATGGTAATTTATAGACTTTAGATTCTGGTCTATTCTAGAAAGGTCAAATGCTATGTTATATGGTGTTGCATTGTGTATTGTCTGACTGGCATATCTATGGCTACTTGCCTACATCTATCAGGGAGACCTGGTGGTACAGAAGGCTAAGCATAGGGCTGCTAACTTCGAGACCAATGGTTCAAACCTTTTAGCCATTCTGCAGGGAAAAGATGAGGCTGTCTGTTTCCATCAAATTTTCGTCTTTGAAAACCTAAGGAGCAATTCTACTCGATTTTATTCTGTCACTATGAGTTGGAATCAACAGGATGCCAGTGGGTTTTCCTTTCACCCACAGTACTTGTAAAAGGGGGAAAGGTCTTTGCAGATGTGGTGAAACCCAGGCTTTTTCGATGGGGAGATTATTCTGGCTTATCTGGGTTGACTCTGAATGCAATCACATGTAGCCTTATGAGAGGATAGCAGAGGCAGGCTTCTCCACACACAGAGAGAAAGCAATGTGAAAGTAAAGCAGAAAGACTCTGAAGACACTGGCCTTGAAAATGATCATAATAGGGCCACGAATCAATGAATGGAGACAACTACCAGAGGCTGGAAAAGGCAAGGAACACATTCTCCCTTAGAGCCTCCAGCAGGAGCGCAATCCAGCTACCACCTTGATTCCAGCCACGTACTACTATCCCAAAGTACAGTCACAACTAATCCAGAATCAGAGACTAGAGGACGCGGTAGGAAGCTCCCCGTAGAAGAAGCATTTTCACAAAAAGCGAAGAAAGATTTGCGCTCCCCCATTGGATTTTACATCAACTGTCAAAGCAGGAAAATAAAAATAAATCCACATCTAAGTATGTCAGAGTAAAACCTCCGACCATCGAGGACAAAGAGAAAAATTCTAAGTACTGGCAAGAGCAAAACAAGACTACCTGTAAACAGTCATTGGGCTAAAAGAAGGTTTGTCGTTGGGGAATGAATGCCAGCAGACAGTATAGAAATGGCTTCCTCATAATGAAAATACAAGAATTCTACATGGAGCAGAAGCAGCATTTTTTTCACCTGCAGTCTGTCATGAAAGGACGTACCAAGGACACAAGGGAAAGCCAAAGTGAGATGAATTGACACAAACATGGCAACCAGAGACTCAAACCACCTGGGATGGTGAAGCTGGCACCCGCCTGAGAAATCTCCCTCTGCTTGATGGAGTCATCACCAGTCAGGGGCAGCAACTAACAACGCAGAATTAGCATACCCACCGTGAAGGGAAGCAAAGTTCTACACATAACACCTATGCAGGTCAAGGGGCAGAGGTCTAGCCCGGCATCAGAGATGGACTGGGCGGGATCTAGAAGAGTTATTGGCAAATGGCAGGTACTCTCGGGTTCAGTAAACACCTGAAGTGTACGTATCACGCTAGTAAGTGGACCTTCAAGAAACACATGTGCACACGGTGAGGCTTGCCACTGTCGCGCTGTGACCCCGTAACCACCAGCGGTTGGCTCTGCAGGTGCATTCAGGTAGTGACACTGGCCATGGAGAACAGAATCTGATGCTGACTCCAGTCATTGGTATTTCGTCCCAGCTGAAGTCTGCTTTCTGTGAAGAGGGAGGGTGCTGAGCTACCAGGGAAGCGAATTTCCCCCACGTGTCCCTGAACTCGCTGATTCTACTGCGGCAACCAGGTAAGAAACCGCGTCACAGGCTGTGTAAGCACGTAAGAGTTGGGAGGAGGAAAGAGTCCCTTCTTCTTTCAGCATGGCTTTAGCTTAGCAAGGCTTCTGGGGCATTCTAAATGACGTTGATACTCACGGATTTGCCACACGAAAGCTTCCTGTGCTTTGTTTCTTTGGTACCTTGACCTGCCATTATATGGTTTTCAGTGTCTCTAGATCAAACTGCTTTCTCACATCCAATAGTTGTTGTTGTTGTTGTTGTTGGAAGGTGCCACCAAATAGGTTCCAACTCATAGCAGCCTGTGTATAGCACCAGACTCACAAGTGTTAGGTTTGAGCCCGTGGTTGCAGCCCCTGTGCCGGTTCATCCCATTGAGGGTTTCCTCTTTTTTGTTGCAGTCTCTACTTTATCAAGCCCGGTGTCCTTTCCCAGGACAAATCCTTACATACAAAAAAAGTCAATAGAATGATAGTTTACAGGAAGGTAATAGAGACGTAGATGTCGCTCCCTGTTGGAAGAGATGTCTGTTCTATTAGGTAAAGTTCAGCTGCTAAATGATTGAACAGATATGCCAAAATTAATGAGCAGTTTCTATTTGGGGGTTGTTGTTATCTTTTTTTTCCCAGTAAGATGCTCAGGAATGTTTTGCAATTAATGATGCTCCCTGAGCATGTGTAACGAAGCTAACCGTGCGAGTTGGCAAGAAGATTTCCAGAAGGGGGTTTGGAGGGCGTCACGTTGCTTTTATTTTTTGGCTCCAAGTTAAGAAGACCAGGATGTGGTTTCACATTTTGGAGGCACTAATTATGTTTGTCGATTGTGAGCTTTGCTTAATTAATTAGTCATGCAAATTTAACCTGCGTATTTTCTGCACATCTCCATCATTACTCTAGCAATTAAAAGGCTGCTTTGATTCGCTGCTTTCACAGTGTGTAGCCCAGCACCCTTCAGTCAACTTCCCATTGCCATTCTAGCATTGGGGTACTGTTTACAGAAAATAGAGTCGACGTGTTTGAGGCAAAATTAAAAACCAAGACAGGTGACAGGACAGGTCGGCCAGCGGTGGAAGTCAGCAATTGTTGGCCCCAGAAATTCTGCAAGCCCAGGCTTGAGAATGCAAATGCACATGAACTTTTGGGGGTCAGTTAAGGTGGAGAGAAGGCAACTGTTGAAGATTTATATTTATATATCTTGGACCCCACATCCATGTCAAAACCCATAAAAACACATAGGAAGCACAATTCTCCCTGTGGAAGGCCTGGCTTGACTCCCGTAATCACTAATGACTACTGTGGCCACGGCCAGGCGCCTGTGCCCAGGGCAGCTCTCCTCGGGGGTCATTTCATACTTTAACAGGCCCATCTGTCAGGAGCTTTTTATGAGATGAGGCTGAACTTCCTCTTAACTGCTAAATATACGGTGCGTCCTCTTATGACCCACCTGGTGAGGCTGGATTTCCCTCTGCGGAAGGGGAACCTGAAACATAACAACAATTCAGCTGTTTCTCCAAACCTACCCTGGAAAATCGGAGCAAAGTCAAGAAAAAATATAGGCTCTTAGCCCCCCAATCAGAACTTGCTGTCAACCAAATCTTGGCATGCAAGATGGTAGCAAGAGACAACTAATCAGATATTATACATTCTAGCACTGTCGGGTAAGTGTAGGAGTACTCGACCTGAGGTTGGTAGTTCAAGTTTACTGGTATCTCAGAGGGAGAAAGATGAAGCTTTTTGCTCCCATGAAGATTTACAGCCTGGAAACCCATATTAGGGTTGGCAGGAGTCAAATCCAACTCAATGACAGTGTGTCTGGTGGTGGGTTTGGTTTTATAGCTTTAAAGTTCATAGTCAACACCCACTATTTAGCGCATATGCTGTTATTTCTTGTTTATTCTGTGATTGTTGTTGGGTTGGTTTGGTTTTGTTTGGCTTTTGTTTTGCTTTTGTATGATTTTTTTTTTCTGTATATGAAGCCCAAGATCGGTAAATCTATGGAGACAGTAACTGGATTAATAGTTTCCTGTGGGTGTGGCAGGGGAGTTTGGTGGGAAATGGGGAGCTAACAATGAGTATGGGGAAGAAGAAATGTCCTAAAATTAATGTGGTGATGGTTGCACAACTCTCTTCAATATAATTGAACTATTGAAATGTATCATGTGTGAATTCTATGTCAAACTCTTTTTTTAAGTCATACCTAATATAAAAAAAAGAATAACTTTACATATCTCTCCTACAACTGCCCCTCCCCGCAGAAGAATTTACTTGAGAGGACGGCACTGAAGCTGCAGCTATGGGTGAGGGCCATGTTTGATCAGAGCACATGGAAGCAGATTCTTAAGGGGTTAGTCGGGCTCATAAACAAAGGAGGTTTTGCAATTCAGAAATGTTAATGTCCTGAATGGAGATCTTAAAAATAAAAATCTTAAGACATGCTTTAGATTCCACAGTTCCTGTATCCCAAATTCTGTGGTACTCTCAAAAACTCAAACTCAACCCTACTGTCATAGAGTTAATGTCAACTCATAGGAACCCTATAGGACAAGGTAGAGCTGCCCTGTGGGTTTCTGAGACTGTGACTCTTTATAGGAGTAGAAAGCCCAGTCTTTAACTAAAACATATGTTCAAATGTTTGTACATCATAACAGTTATATGTACACACACATGCTTAATATATTCCTATTAAATTTGTACGTATTTAAGGTTTCTCACTAAAGGCCCGTACTAGATACTAATCCCACTACCACAACCACCACCACCTCCTCCTCGGAGATTCTCCCATCAGTAATCACATCCCTCTTCATGATTTTCAATTCTGCCATTCTGGATTCCTCTCCTGAGCATCTTGATAAGCCCATGCCTCCCACCGGAGCACTTTCCTCCAGCATCCATGCTCTCTCCCCCGCTGCCTTCCCAGGCAATCTAATGAAAGAGATGGCTCTTCTCCCTGTCTCCACTTCACCCCTTACTCCCTTCTCAACCCACTGCAATCTGGCGTCCACTGAACCCGATCTTGTTGAAGTCACCCAAGCCTCTCCAATTGCCAAGTCAAGTCCAGGCTCCTTGAGCTGTCTTACAAGGTCTCTCTGACGTACTAGACACTGCTGACCTCTCCCTTCTTGAAAGACTGCCTTTCCTTCTCTGCTAATGCTCTTTCCTGCTTCAACTTCTTTTCCAAAGTGCCTCTTCTCAGCCACCCCCACTGGCTCTTCCTCTTCTACCATCGTCCTAAATGCTGAAAGTTGAGCAGGGTCCTTCCTCAAACCCCTCTTCTCCCTGCTCATTTATTTTGATAAGCTCGGGCTTCTTAACAAAAGGTGTGATTAATTTTATTCATAACACTCTCCCTTCTATTGCTGCTATGATTTTGGGGGGAGCAAACACTCCCACACTCCACCTTAGAGTGGGTTCCCCATCACCTATAGTGTGGTCTTTAGCCTTTTTGTTTAAGGATTGTATCTTCCCTTCAAGTGGAGTCATGCAGGCCATGACTCCCATATCTCAGTATAATGCCTTGGACCTTGTGTTGTAAAATAGACAATTGTTCAGTATAACAAGCCATTATGCAGAAATCCACCCTGACATACAGGTATACAAAGTTGAGGGGTTCCTATTGAAGCAGGGGTAGCAGCTTGCTCTACCTCTGCTTCAATAGAAACACAGTCACTCTCACCCCCACACCCAAGTGAACCTCTTAATCCTCTACGGAATATCTGAAAGGTCAGAGACCTACCTGACGAAGTTCAAACCTCCTAGCATGATCTACAGACCTTGATAGACGAATTCCTACTTGCTCTCCAACATTATGTCAGTTGCTCTCCATCTTTACTCAACTTCAGCCTTGCCAAACTGAAATACTCACATGCCTGGAAGTAACACGCCTTTGTAGACATAATTTCTTCTACCTAGAACAGTGGTTCTCAAGCTGTGGGTCGCGCCCCCTTTGGGGGTTCAAAGGACCTTTTCACAGGGGTCGCCTAAGACCATTGGAAAACATAACTGTACCAAAATTACAATTATGAAGTAGCAAGGAAAATAACTTTATGATTGGAGGTCACCACAACAGGAGGAACTGTACTAAAGGGTGACAGCATTAGGAAGGTTGAGAACCACTGGCCTACAATATACTTCACCTTGACAGTATAGAAAATCTCAATTTACTTCCCAAGAACAGCTTAGAAGTGATGCCTTTTCTGATCCCATAAGCAGAATTAATTATCCCCTCTGTACTATAAATTTTGCTTGTACGCATCTTTATCATAAGCCTATTGCCCTTCATACCACTTTTTTGTGTGCTCATCTTCCCTATTAAGAAGCCCTGGTAGCGTAGTAGATTCAAACCCAGGTCAGCAGTTTGAAGCCACCAGCCACTCTAGAAGAGGAAGATGAGGCTTTCTGCTCCCGTGACGGTTTACAGCTTTGGAAACCCACCAGGGCGGCTCCGCTCTGCCCTATCAGGCCGACATGCGTCAGAAGCAACGTGATGGCAGTGAGTCTGGTTTAGGTTTTGTCTTCTCTACTGGGCTATAGAAGGAGCCCTGGGAATGTAGTGGTTATGCTTTGTGCTGCTATCTACAATTGGAAACTATTCGCCGCATCTCAGGAGAAAACTCGGTCTTTCTACTCCTGGAAGGCAGTCCAGTTCTGTTCTCAGAAGCTTACGAGGACAGTTTCACCCTGCCCTATTGAGTCGCTTGGAGTCAGCACCGACTCGATGACGGTGAGTTTTTTGTTTTTAATTGAGCTATAAGGGCAGAGATTCTGTCTGATTCATCTCTGTAATCCAGGGCCTAATGGAGTGCCTAGAATCCGCATGATTGTGTAGTAAATGAAATTCTACTGTAGCAAACCCTTATTTTACGTCAGCCTTTTTTTCAATAAGGTACATAATAAATCATTTTTACTCCTGTCATTTTTTCATGACACTGGATGGCCCATGTTAAAAAAAAACTGACCAACGAATCTTCTATTATCTTCAAGGGAGTTTCGAGAATTCACATAAAAAACTCTATTATCTTTTCATTCTAATTTTCCACAAACTGTTTGGAGTCCCTTCATATGTCTCAAAAGAAATAAATTGAGATTAACCCTTGTGAAACCATTTGGATATTCAGAGAGAATTTTTGGCTTTTTAGATGAAAGTGAGATGTCTGAGCTCAAATGGATTATTATGATGTCCTTCTCCTGGAATCTACTGAAACAATATCTTGCACATTAGACTCTCTACAGTTGTTTAAATGAGAGCAGGTGGATCCTAGTGGATAAGTTAGGGCGAGAGCAATAGAGCATAAGAATTTGTTTCGTACATAGCAGAGCAGCTCCCTCGCTGTGATCTATTGAAAGTCAGCCCTCGACACAAGGGTTTGTCGGAAAAAAAAAAAAGAATTTGATCCCTTACCAGACTCAGATGGGGGGAATCTCCTTAATGAGAGGAAATTGGAAGTAAGGAACAACAGATGCAGATTCGTTAAAGAAAATCTGATGGAAAATTTTAATTCAAACTATGTAAATGAGACTTTTCCAGGCAATTAGAAAAACATCCTGTAACTCTTCCCCTAGGCTGATCTCCACAGTCCGTGTTTCAGATCCATTGTGGCATCAGTTTGTGATTCTGAAACTTGAAGCTTCCAAATGCAAACCAGAAGACAAAACGCAAGGTGTTGGTCTCCTTCACAGTATAAGAAAACCTCATTCATCAATAAATACATACAGGAAATACTTACAGGATAATTAAAGGCATACAACTTAAACAAAAGTTCACTGGGTGATGCCCACCAGCCCAACATGATCGCTGAAGACAAACTGGGTACATAAACAAATGTGGAGAAGAAAGCAGGTGGTGCCCAGCTATTAAAAGATACAGTGTCTGGGGTCTTAAAAGCTTGAAACCGAACAAGCAGCCATCTAGCAGGGAAGCAACAAAACCCACATGGAAGAAGCACACTGGTCTGTGTGATCATGAGGTGTCGTCAGGAACAGGCATCAGAAGTTCAAAATATCCAGGACAGATAAACCCCTCAGGACCAATATTGAGAGTAGCCATACCAGGAGGGGAAGGGGAGTTGGGGGCAGATAGGGGGAACTGATCACAATGATCTACCTATAGCCTCATCCCAGGGGGATGGACAACAGAAAAGTGGGTGAAGGGAGACATTGGTCAGTGTAAGACATGGAAAAGTAATAATAATTTCTAAATTATCAAAGGTTCATGAGGGAGGGAGAGAGGGAGGGGAAAAATGAGAAGCTGATACCAAGGGCTCAAGTAGAAAGAAAATGTTTTGAAAATGATGATGGCAACAAATATATAAATGTGCTTCACACAATAGATGGATGTATGGATTGTGATAAGAGCTGTAAGAGCCCCCAATAAAATTATTAATAAATAAATGAAATGGAAAAAAGTTCCAAAATAAACAACCTCACAGATCCCGCTATACTGGTGTACATACTGCAGTACAGATGAGAGCTTTCAATATTCAGAACTTAGGAAAAACAGACCACTTCAGAATCAGTAATGGAGTAACGATTCCAGGAGGGTAGGGAAGGGGTAATGGAGAGCAAATCTGGTGAACTAACCCCCCTCGAGGTGAACGAATACCAGGATAGCTGGTGAAGCGATAGAATGAGCCATGTAAGAAATGTATAAATAATAATAACAATACATAATGTATGAATGATTCACAAGGGTGGCAAGGTGTGGGGGGAGGGGAAAATAAGAGGAGCTGATATCTCAGGGCTCAAGAAGAAAGATACTATTTAGAAATTATTGATGTCAACAATTGTATATGTCCCTTTGATATAATATATATGGATTATTATAATATATGTAAGAGACCCCAGTAAAATGATATTTTTTAAATAGAACAAATGTTCTTTTTTTAAAACATTTTATTAGGGACTCATACAACTCTTATTACAATCCATACATATATCAATTGTATAAAGCACATCTGTACATTCTTTGCCCTAATCATTTTCAAAGCATTTGCTCTCCACTTAAGACCTTTGCATCAGGTCCTCTTTTTTCCCCTCCCTTCCCGCTCCCCCTCCCTCATGAGCCCTTGATAATTTATAAATTATTATTTTGTCATATCTTGCCCTATCCGGCGTCTCCCTTCACCCCCTTTTCTGTTGTCCGTCCCCCAGGGAGGAGGTCACATGTAGATCCTTGTAATCGGTTCCCTCTTTCCAACCCATTCACCCTCTACCATTCATTCGGTTGTGACTTGTCACTCCTGATCTAGTGGACCAGATGATTGTCTGATTCAAATGGCTGATACTCATCCACTTCAGGTCACTGATGCCTAGGGTAGACATCATTGTGCAGTCCATTGAGTTGATGATTTCCAGCTTTATTGAACTCATATTATAGACATTCCACTTTTCAATTATTTCTGGATTGCAGGTGTTTCTTTTCATTTTGAATTTTTTTCACATAAGCAAAATGAAGGTACCCAAAGCTTTACTCCATCCACATCTTTCAGGCAGATTGTGTTTTGGGGGGTGCAGCTTTCCAGTTGTCTTTTGAGTGCCTTTGATCCTGAGATGCGCATCCTCCAGACAATGTGCCACTGTTCTTCATAGAGGTTTGATAACATTGTGAAGAATGGGAAGACCAAACCATTACATTGTGTTCATCTAAAACCTCTGCACAGACCCAGAAGCAGTCATCTGAACATAGCAAGGTGAAACTGTGCTTTAAAACCAGGAAAATTGCACATCAGAGTTTTACCCTTACATCACACTTATTGAACCTGCATCCTGAGCAAACATTCCATTAAGCTGGACTGTATGAAGAAGAACAGGGTTCAGGAGTGGAAGACTCATTAACACTCTGTAATATGCAATATCCTCTGGATGGAAACAAATGAAACTCGAAGCCCTTATTGATGATGATCACAGCCTTTAGTATAGATAGTACAATTCGACATAAAATAAAAATTCTCACAATTGCACCAATAAGCAGCATCATAGTAAGTGGTAAAAACATTAAAGTTGTCGAAGAGTTCCTTTTACCTGGATCCACAATCAACACTCATGGAAGCTGCATGATTATAGATTGCATTGGGAAAATCTGCTGCAAAAGACCTCTTTTAAATGTTAGAAGTAAAGACGTCATCCAGATGCTGTGGCAGTTACATCATGGCCTGTCAACTTACGTGAAGGGGTGGAGTCTAGCCGGTCAATCAGGTCTTAGCCAATGATGCTTCTGTGTGGGCGTGGCCTTCTCCTGAGGATTTTGGGAACTCTGATCTTCTTCCCTGGAGATGGGACACACACTCTCTCTCTCTGCTTCATCTTCCTGCTGACAGGACACATGGAGCCACATTGATCCTAGCCAGAACCCTGGAGCTAGAGGAGCCACGTGGAGACACACGCCAGTGCTGACATGTTTTCACTGCCCCTGGATCCACCACTGGCCTGTGACCTTCTGCATTCGGCATCACTGCATGTGCTGCGTGAGTCTAAAGAAGAGTTTTGGACTAGTATAAGACATATGGGCTAATATCGGACATATGGACTTGATCTGGAGTGGGCCAGAGTGTTTTCTTAATATATAATTACTCTTGGAAATAAACTCTCTCTAACACTTATATGAGTATCTCTAAATTTGTTTCTCTACTCAACCCAGACTAACACAGATGTGCTTGACACCAGCCAGGGTATTTTCAGTTGATAGCAGTGGGTTTGGTTTCATCTGCTTGCAAGAGCTAGACAATGAAGGAGGATCAAAAAATAATTTATACCTTTGAATTTTGGTATTACTGAAATTGAGAATAACATGAACTTCCTAAACAAATATCTGTCTTGTAAAAAGAAGAGTTAAAATTCTGTTTAGAGATGAGTATGGTCAGACTTCATCTGATGTGCTTTAGACATGTTATCAGGAGGGACCATCCGTGGAGAATCACCTTATACTTACTAAGGCAGAGGGCCAGAAGGCCAGCAAACAAAGAGGAAGACTTTCAGCAAGATGCACTGACACAGTGGCTGCAACAATGAGCTCAAATATAGGCCGATGGTGAGGCTGGCGCAGGACTGGGCATTGTTTTGTTCTGTGGTGGATATGGTTTCTATCAGTTGAAACTGACTTGACAACTCCTAACACCACCAACAACAAATAAAGCAACAATGAAGGAGATTCGCAAATAACAAAAAAGTGGATAATACTCATTGCTGAGGAGGTAATACATCGTTGATAAAGTATAAATTTGATTTCTTTTTATCCTTGGGATTTCATGTGGCTTCGGAATCTGTGGGTTCATCTCTTTTCTCTGTTTAATATCTCTTCCAACATTACCTATATCTCCCATTCTCTTTTCTTCCTCTGGAACACCAACACAATCCACGTTAGCCTCGCTCATCCTAACATGGTCAGTAGCTTTCGTATTCTCTACCCTTGGAACGCTGTGCTACACTTTGCTCAGCAGTTCCTTCCCGTTTGATGTTTCTTTTCATAACTGAGTTAGTCTTCTGTGTATCCCTTCTATTGTAGCCTATTTACTTATCATCTATTTATTTATTGTTAGAAGCTCTACTTGTTTATTCTTTTTTTTAAAATAAAACTTGCCAGCTCTTCTAAGTGTGTATGCTATTCATTACATCAGAAGTCTAGTCTTATTTCCTTAGCATTTAAAAAAGTCTCATTGTGTATTACCTGTCTGGTTGCTCCATTCTCTGGAAATGCTGGAGGCCCAATATTGCTGTTTTCTCTGCTTACTTTCACACATAGAAATGTGTTTCTTCCTGTGTGATGCGATTCCGGATTGTGAATTTATGGTCCACCAGGTTTTATATCCATTGGAATCTCAAAGATCCTAGATTAAGATGAGTCTCTTCAGAGATGATTTGCATTTTCTCCTGCCAGGTACTCTGGAGTGTACTAACCTAGAACCATTTCTATTTAATCAGTTGTATTAGTGTTTTCTGGTTCAAGCAGGTAATATGCATTAGAACCATCTAAGACAGTGATTCTCAACCTTCCTCATGCCGTGACCCTTTCATACAGTTCCTTATGTTGTGGTGACCCCCCCCCCCCCAAACCATACAATTATTTTCGTTGCTACTTCATAACTCTAATTTTGCTACTGTGATGAATCAGGTGACCCCTGTGAAAGGGTTGTGCTCCACAGGTTGAGAACCGCTAATATAGGGGAAGACTTGTGGTTATAAATTTCCAGAAGATACTTTGTCTCACTGTCTTCCCAGCCAAGTAAAAGAATTTCCCTTATAGTTAATGTTTCTGGTTGTCACTTTCTAGTCTGTCATTAATGGGCAGAGGGTTACCATTGCATGAGAAGGTCGTGATCTCATTCTGGACCCAAAGCCTTGCCTTCACATGGCTGTTGAAAGCAAAGCATCTTGGGTGGCTGGCATAGCAAATAGCCACAGGGCACCTGTGACTTTACTACCAGTCCTCAGTTTCATCAGTGGTCAGTTTTACCTTAATTTTTAGATGCTGGGGATTTGCCTTACTCTTTTGAATGACTAACTCTACATATGAGAAAATGTTTGTGATATGCTCTTGAGTTCATAAAGTGGCTTGTTTGGGAGAGTTTTCAGATGATCTTTGATGCCATGTTGTTGCCATTTTGTTCAGGGATATAAAGAGGTAAAATGTATCCTTTATAAATTTAATGTGTATTTATAAAATGTACATACATTAATCCAGTAGTTCTACATTTGGGGGGGGGGATTGCAAAATCAGTTTAATGGGTCTCAACCGCATTTTTTAAAAACATTTTATTAGGGGCTCATACAACTCTTGTCACAATCCATACATATACATACATCAATTGTATAAAGCACATCCATACATTCCCTGCCTCAATCATTCTCAAAGCATTTGCTCTCCACTTAAGCCCTTTGCATCAGGTCCTCTTTTTTTTCCCTCCCTCCCCGCTCCCCCCTCCCTCATGAGCCCTTGATAATTTATAGATTATTATTTTGCCATATCTTGCCCTATCCGGCGTCTCCCTTCCCCCTTCTCTACATTTTTAAAGAACTTAGCCTACATCTATTCTCACACTCATGTAGGATGCCACATGAACATTTCACGTTTTGCCAAAGATTTGCGATTGAAAACAACCTAACTATGTCATTTTCATTTAACTGCAAATTGAATAAATTAATTACCTCCCATGATATTCTGCAATGGTTTAAAAGTCCTTAAGACCTAATATGGAAAGATGTTCATGATGCAAGTTGCTGCTAATGTATAGCATCGCCTCAATATATATGTGCTTATTTATATTTTTTATGCATTAAAAATAATTAATGAACTGCTACCTGTAATGTCCTCTAAGGATTAGCACTGAACTGTACATAAACACTGCTGATTGCTCCTTTGAAATAAATTTGTAGTCATTTATTAATATCACTTCCTGACTGGTATTTTTTTGTGTTGTTATCAGTAACAGTTTTACCAGAGGCATTTGAAAATAAGGTCCATTTACCTGTCCTTCCTTTCCTGCCAATCATTATTCCCAGGAACCTGGTTGTCTTCTGCTGACTTCTTAAGACTCTCATCACCTAATGCTCTAAATAGAATTATACAGACTCAGGCAGATTGCTTACTCCCACCTTCCTGAAGAAGGAATGGATTACAGAGTGGACGGAGGAGTTAGATTTTAAATGCCAAAACCACTGCAGAAGGCAAAGAGGGGGTCACCAAGAATTCAGTGGGTGGACGAACTATTGCTTGGATGGAGACCCAGCTTGATCACCAGGAACTACTTATTTCAACACCTGGGTCTCTATCTGGACCTTAAATTCTCAATAAGATGTTTAATTTGTAAGGTCTAGTAGCCGAGTAAGGAGCTCTGGTGACTCAGCTGGTTAAACGTTAGCGGCTAACCCCGAAGTTGGCAGTTCAAACCCACCAACCACTCTTCGGGAGAAAGCTGAGGCAGTCTGCTTCTGTAAAAGCCATACCCTTTGAAGCAAGTTAACTCTGTCCTTTCTGTAGTTATAAAATCTGTTGTCAATTTGAGAGGATTACGAGGGAAGGGGTGGGGTCTAGCCTGTCAATCATCGTATAGCCATTGAGGCCTCTGTGTGGGCATGGCCTTCCCCTGATGACTCTGGGAATGTCTATATTTCCTCCTTGGAGGCAGAAGACACTCTCTCTCCCTGCTCACTCCCTGAGAGACTCTCTACTGACAACACACATGGAACTACACCAGTGCCCTGAGCTGGAGGAGCCACGTAGAGACCCTGCCAGCACTGAGATGTTTACACCGCCACTGGATCCCCAAGACTTCCCACCCACTGGTCTGTGGTCTTCCTGTATTGGGCATTATTGCATGTGTTTTGCGAGTCTGAAGAGGAATTCATAGATTGGTATTGGACATGTGGGCTAATATCGGACTGATGGACTTGATCTGGTCTGGGCCGGGATGTTTTCTCAATAGTCAAGTGCTCTTGTCTATAAAGCTCTTTCTTCTACACGTACGCATGTCTATGCATTTGTTTCTCTAGTCCACCCAGACGAACACAGTCCCAGAGGGTCACTATGAGTTGGAATGAACGCGACAGCAGTGAGTTGGGTTTGGGGTTTGAGTAGCTGAGGAAGAGCTTGGTGGTGCTGTAGTTAAGCCTTCAGCTGCTAACCAAAAGGTCTGTGATTCAAACTCACAAGCCACTCTGTGGGAGAAAGACAAGGCAGTCTGCTTCTGGGAAGGAAGCAGCCCTGGGAACCCCGTGAGGCCATTCTAATAGATTGTAGAGGGACTTGTGACTCTGAATTGACTCAAGGGCAGCAGGTTGGGCTTCTCTGGGGTAGCGTTTGAGCTAAGCATTTATATGGCTGCGACTATGTTTGGAATGAGTCTGAAGGTTTTTCCTTGAACATCTTCATTCTTTTATATGATGAACTCCTGGAGACGATGGTGGGCAGTTTCAGAGTTACTTAATTTCCCATGAGATTTCAATGCACAAATATGACAGAGCACCTGTAATTTTGCTGAGCCTTTCGCAAATGCTACTTCCCTTTATCTCCTTCTCCTGGAAATAGGTTTTATATCAGTACTGTAATGAAAGGTAGCCCAGAGATGATTCTACTTTGGGATTACAATTTCCACAACCTTGTGAAGCTAGAGCATAAATTTAAGTGATATTTGTTAGTTAATTGTTTGGGGGTTGAGATATAATCCATTAATATGGCTCTTCTAGTCGTAATTCCTTATGTGATATAACTCTGGACTCTATCTGCCTGTGGATATAGTCTCGTATATAGTCTCTACTATGCTAATGGACACAATTAGGGTGTATTAAGAACTGATCTTAGTAGAGGATGTTAGCCCAGCCTCACACACTTTGTTTCTTCAGGGACATTATTGACTCTACCTTAGTAGATAGTGTGACTTAAGACACTAACCTTTGATTTCTTTGGGGGTATGGTCGGCTAAAAGACAAACCACACCTCTATCTAAGCTATTCCTCTGTGTATAAGGGCTATCTGGGACACAAAGGAATCCCAGGACCCTGTAGAAGAACAAGTTTAAGATTTCAGTCTGAAGTAGTAGAGGCCTCTGAGACCAGATGCAAGACCGCAGCACAAGGCTCAAAGGACTGAGACTATGGAGGACATTCTTTCATCTGCCCTAAAGCTATAGGACTGTGGAACATGTGGGATGGCTTTCTGGCCCACGAAGGCAAAGGCAAAGGGACCACATGAACTGAGAGATGGAGGATTGGTGAGCGACTTGGCTGCTGGCTGAGGAGAGGGATTTCTCTGAATCAGTGACTGTATCCTTGCTGATTGCTGATCATGACTTGAGGTAACCTATTAGCTTCCCTAATAAACCCTCTAAAGCTGTGAGTGGTGTCTGTGTGGCCATCACAAGGAATTATTGAACCAGCATAGAAGCAGAGTGCTGTGGGGGCAACAGTTGATGTCCACAAACTAAAGAAGGATGAGAGGAAGCCCCTTAATGTTCACCTCCATTGCCATTCACTGCAGGGGCGTTTCCTATGTTCTTGATTTATTTGGTTTCTCAATTCTTTTCTGGTGTTTTTAATGTATTTTTGTTTATTTTAGAAAGAATGGAAATAAAAATTAGAAGAGAGTCTTCCTTTTGGGAAATTTCTTTTTTCTCTTTTATTTTTATTCACATCAAAGTCCATGGGAGATGCTACTGAGAGAGAGAGAGAGAGAGAGAGAGAGAGAGAGAGAGAGAGAGAGAGAGAGAGAGAGAGAGGTTTCCTAGATAATGTAATCTGTGGGTACCAGAAAGGAATATTGTAATATTACTACTCCCACCACCACCACCACCCTGAACAGGATGTTGCTGTCAAGTCAATTCTGACTCGTAATAACCCTGCATAGGTTTTTGGAGGCTGTAAACCTTTATGGGAGCATCTAACCTCCTAGTGGCTGGTGGGTTTGAACCACTGACCTCGTGGTTAGCAGTCCCGCAGTGCCACCAGGGTCATCTTTCATAATAGCCTTCTTCAAAGTCACAGCCTCATTTAGCTCGGTACCTTCCTATATTCGAAAACAAACATTTCAGAAATGGAAATGTTTGGGGCTATTTGCAGTCATTAAAGTCTATGTTTATCACATTACTTTCCAATGTGAGAAGATGAGAAAGATCGAAGCACAAGACAATTAATAAGGTGATGAAAGGCATGAAAGGGTAGGTCACTGAGGCAGGTTAGGAAGGACCCATTCTAGATTGTCAGCAACAATAGATCAGTATATGTATTAAAAACTTTATTCACTTGAAAAATAGAGCTAAAAAGCTGTCAAATTATTTCATTTTCTAAATATGATCAAAAGTATCCTTTAATTGGAAATTATATTACAGATCAAAATAATTTTATTTAGAAATTAAATTTAGGGTTATAATTCTACAGACCCGATTCACTGAATAAGCATGAAAACTTAGGATACATAGAATTTCTTATAGAAATATTACCAAAAGCATTTTAACACATAGCTGAGCTTAATAGAAAGTGAGAGATTCCCAGGTCAGAGGAATACCTTGGTAACATAAATCTAGAGCATCAGAGATCTGTGTGGGGAGGTGGCATTAAACATGAGAACAGGTCGTAGGTCCTGAAGGATGGGGTCCCGCCACACGTACCAGGCAGGGAATGGCAGCGTGGGTTTGAGGAAGCCAGGACAATGGCACTAGGGCCTCTACATGCAGCTAAGACCCTTGAAGAGCTGCGCGTTTTGTGACAACTGAATTCCGCACCCCAGTTCAGCAAAATACTAAGGCAGCTGTAATCTGTCCACATTACTGAGTAGAGAAAAATCTCCATAAGTCAGTAGTCATTCAAGTATTCTTGTTGAAAGACCTACCTTGGGATGTACTTTTATAAAAGAGAGAGAGATTGACTACAAAAGGAATGAACAAGTGCAATAGGCAATGCCGATGTAAGAAGTGGGTATGCTACGCCATCACCAATAATAGCAGTGATAATGCCTCATTTGGTAGATATTAAAGCAAGGGAAAACTTCAATACTGGACATTTGAGGCACTTGAGTTGGATTTCAAAATAAAATTCCACTCTATGCTGATTCTAAGAGCGAGAAGTCATCCCTAACTGGTGCAAACGGTGCCTGGTTAATGTGCTCAACTGACAGCAAAGAGATTGCCATTGAAATCCCTAGAGAATGGTAGATTCAGGAAGACAGTGGACTAGACAGATAATGTTACACGGATTCTCTACCATAAAGACATGAGACTAAATGAAATAGATACGGATGCTAATCCTGGAACCCTGAACATCAGAGAAGTGGATTGAATATCAGCTAGCAGAAGAAGCTGAACAAAAGCATCCAGAGAAGAGCCACGCAGGTGGACTCTCAGCTGGCCCTGATGTAGCATGGGGATCTTGAGATTTGCAGCCAGCATTAGATGGAAACAGCAGTGTGACAGCACAAACACACACTGACGGCTGACAGTGAGAAAGCGAGGACCCTCCCTTGCTCCCCACATCCTTCTGGTGACCAAAAGGAAGACCAGATCCCACCATCACCCACCCAGCCGCCACCTTCGTCATGCACAACCCCTGCTCCTCTTGAGGTCAAATTCATACCCTCTTGGACTGGGCTATTGGTGCACCAACCACTCATTCATCTGGGTGTGTGTGAACTTCACCTCATCAGATTTCCAGAATGGACAGGGCTGAACAATTAGCCTGTCCCTGTCTACCCCTTGCATATCCAACTGCCAAAAACTCCTTCCACATCCAGTTTCCTGCCCACAGCCACCATCTGGGGCTGAAAGAGTTAAGGCATCCTCAAACTATGGCCCGCGGACCACATGCGGCCGGCCCTCTGAGGACATTTATCCAGCCCACCGGGTGTTTTTTCCCTGTTTGTTTTTTTCACTTCAAAATAAGATATGTACAGTGTGCATAGGAATTTGTTCATATTTTTAAAAAACAAAACTATAGTCCGGCCCTCCAACGGGTCTGAGGGACAGTGAGCTGGCCCCTGTTTTAAAAGTTTGAGGACCCCTAATTCAGGGAATAAGCACCCTGACAGAAGACACCCTCTGAGATGGTATGAACTATTTCCAAATCAGGTGTCCTGATCCAGAAAAAATCTAGACCAGCAGAAAGTCTATGTAGGACACAAAGTTCTATCCACTTATCCATTGATTCCTTGGTAGGTCAGGGGCTCATCGGGTATACTGGTATAACACAATCCACAAGGACAGAGTTCTGTGTTATAGAGTGGTAAATAGTGACTAGGGCTTTAAACTCTCATGAGAAGCCATCAAAGGTGTAACCACTGGTAAAAGATTGACAAAAAAAAATAATACACAGAACCAATTTGTCCAGTGGACTAACGGATCAATTGAACATCAATTGCTGCAGCCTTGAAACCAGAAGAACTAGATGGTCCCCAGCTGCCACTACCAACTGCTCTGAAAGGGATCACAATAAAAGGTCCTGTGTAGAATGGGAGAAAATGTGGAACAAAGCTCAAAATCATGAAAGACGAAGATCGCTGATAAAATAGAGACTGAGAGAACTCTGAGGCTATGACCCTGAGGCACCCTTTAGGTCTGGAATTGAATTCATCCCCAAGGCTCAACTTCCAACCAAACAGCAATCTCTAAAGGGAATGATAACACTAGTGGGATAGAGAAAGGGTACCACCCCCCCACACACACACCCACACGCACACAAAAACAAGAAAAAGACTGCTTGGCAGAGCTTTCCTGGGATCCTTTTTCCCACTAGGCCAGCAGTGGTGTCACCTAGTAAGGTTCTCTGTGGTCCTAGTGAATTTCTTCATGAAGACAGTTTTCCTGGAACATCGTTTTTTTGTGATGACTGGTTTAAGAGAACAGCATGCAGCTGTGAAATTTTGTTTCCTGTTCAGAAAAAAATGCCGCAGAGTCTGTTGTGATGTGGAGCACAGTTTACAAGGACAGTGCTTTGAGGGAAAACTCAAGTGTACCAGATTTTCTCCTTTCAAAAAAAGTGAAATGTCGATTGATAACAAACCTCATTTATCTCTCTGCCCTTCAATTAATCCCACATGTGTTTATTGGCCAGGTCCACCTCAGTCCACCCCTTGCCAAGTTGGCACCTGTACACAATTCTTTAGCCATATATAATTTCCAGACATTAATGAAATCACACTTATACATATCATCAAACATATAAATGAAAACACACTGAGTCCAATTGTTTCTAGTATATCATACATGAACAAAGGAAAGATATTCAATAAGCACATATAAAGAAAAGACACTGACAATTACAAACCTCGCTTTTGCAATGGATCACGTGGTCATAATTGATAGGTAGAACTACCTTCTTCTACTACCCATTCTGTATTACTTTTGCCCTCAGCTGGCTGTGAACACAGGGTGGCTGGGACAGGAAGCAAAAATGCTGCAAGTGGATCACTAGGAGTAATAGTGAATGGTGCCACTCCAGCTTCCAGCCCTTGGTTCCTGGACCCATGAATTCTGGCTATTGGAGACACAGCACCATATATTGGCCACTGGTTTAGAGTGTATACAGCTTCCTGGAGAACATTGCTCCAGCCCCACAGGTTGTTGCCATCTAGTTGGCACCATAATTGTGTCTTTAGGAGCCCATTCCATCATTCTATCAAGCCAGCAGCTTCAGGATGATGAGGAACATGATATGACCAGTGGATTCCATGGGCACGGGCCCATTGCCGCACTGCAATTGCTGTGAAGTGAGTTCCTTGATCTGAAGCAATGCTATGTGGGATGCCATGCCGGTGGATGAGGCATTCTGTAAGTCCACGAATGGTAGTTTTGGCAGAAGCATCACGTGCAGGGAAGGCAAATTCATATCCAGAGTAGGTGTATATTCCAGTAAGAACAAAACGCTGTCCCCTCCATGATGGAAGTGGTCCTATGTAATCAACCTGCCACCAAGTTGCTGGTTGATCTCCCGGAGGAATGGTCCTATATCTTGGACTTAATGTTGGTTTCTGCTTCTGGAAAATGGGGTATTCAGCCATGGAAGTGGCCAAGTAAGTCTTGGTGAGTTGGAAGTCCATGTTGCAGTGCCCATGCATAACCTCCTGCCACCATGTCCACTTTGTTCATGTGCCCATTGGGCGATAAAATGAGTGGCAGATGAAAGAAGAGGACCAATCTCCACAGTGCATCATCTTACCCACTTGATGTTAAAGTCCTCCTCTTCAGAGGTAACCCTTTGGTGAGTGTTCATGTGAGATACAGTTACCTTTACTTTCTCGGCCCATTCAGAGAGGTCTATCCACATACCTCTTCCCCACACTTCCTTGTCACCAATTTTCCAATCATGTTCCATCCAATTCTCTGACCATCCAGCCAAGCCATTAGCTACAGCCCATGAATCAGGATACCATCTCACATCTGGCCATTTTTCCTTATAGGCCAACTGAATGACCAGGTGCAGTGCTCGAAGTTCTGCCTATTGGGAGGATTTCCCTTCACCACTGTCCTTCAGGGAGAGTCCAGAAAGTGGCTGTAGTGCTGCTGCTGTCCACTTACGAGTGGCACCTGCATATCGTGCAGAGCATAACTTTTCTGGTCTTCAGTTAAAGTATGGTAAGGAACTCCCCAGGAGGTCATAAGTGCAGACTAGGAGAAAGGAGGCAATGTGACAGGAGTGGAGACTGTGGGCATTTGGGCCACTTCTTCATGAAGCTTACTTGTTCCTTCAGGTCCTGCTTTGGCTAATCTGCTCGGGTTTGGAATGTTTTATTGATAGTGAATTAATACCTTCAGCTGGGAGGCGTGGGTCAGTTGTTTCTAGGGGCTCAATATCCTCCTCTTCTGGATCATCAGCCCATATGTCCTCATCCCATGTTTCAGGGTCTCAACTTTTTCTGATCAATGCCCTAGACACTGCTCTAGATCTGCAATTCACTTGACGCTGTAATTCAGCCACTCGCATAATGAGACTCTAGACCTGGTTCTCAGAAATATCAGCTCTATTACTAGAGAAAAGAAGGCTCTGCTTTGTAGCACAGATGGAAGCTCTTAAATCTGTTAGTCTGCACCTGAGGCATGCTTCTGAGGCGCTGAGACCATGCCTCGCCTTAATCACACTGCCCATTGTAAGAAGGACCAGCCAACCAGCTTCCCTATACTTGTCATCCTGACAAAACTCCTGGAAAATACCAAAGATACGATCACTCAGAGCCTCTCCTTTAGCCAGCACCTCATCTATCGGTAGTGATACTGTAGATATTAACTTTGCTATTTCACACCATGGATTAGTAAGAGTGGCAGACTTATCCATACTTTTGGGCATAGAAGTAGCATTATTAGTGCTGTTAAGACTAACCAGGCTGGAGAGCCAATTTTAGAAGCCTATATTTATGATTTTATTTCTCTAGAAGTACTCCTGGTACCAAAAGTATTAGACAAGGTTCTCTAGAGAAACAAAACCAGAATGCTAATAATAATTATATAGAAAAAGAGATGTATAACATAAGAAATAAAGTTAATTAAATCATAAAGCAGTACAAATGGCTCAGTGAAACTCACTCCCATGAGAGCTGTGAGACACCAGCAGTCCTTCAAGTCTTGAGGGCCACCAGGTAGTCCTCTGTAGAGCAATTCAGGCTATCTGGGCACAGGCAGCAAACAGCAAGGCATGTCACCAACAGTCGGCCAGATGACAGGGTCCGATAGTCCCCAGCTCAAGAGATGTAAATTCCAATGGTGTGGCGAAGCAGGCCTTGAAGGAACCTCAAATTAGAGTGACACAGTTCACAGGTTGGGTGTCCCACAGGTAGTGCAACTTGCAAATTGAGACAAAGAACTAACAAGGCAGCCACACACTGGTACGATGATCAAAGAGCAACAGGCAAAAAGAGGCAAGGCTCACTGGGCCATTTACCTCTCCGCCCTTCAATTAATCCCACATGTGTTTATCGGCCAGGTTGACTCAAAAAACTAACTACCTCATGGGAGGAGGAGGGGAAGAAGGAGGAACCGATTGCAATGATTGACACATAATCGTTCCCCACCACCACCACCCCAGGGAAATGAAGAATAGAAACGTGGGTGAATGGAGATAGCGGTTATTATAAGATATGAAAACAATAATAATTTCCAATTTATCAAGGGGTCATGAGGGAGGCAAAGTGAGGGAGGGAGGGTAAAAACAGGAACTGATACCAAGGGCTCAAATAGAAAGTAAATGTTCAGAAAATTATGGCAACATGTGTACAAATATGCTTGATACAACTGATGTATGGAATTTAGACCTGTAAGAGCCCCCAATAAAATGATTTTTACAAATAAATAAGTAAAAATAGGCAGAAGACATAAACAGACAATTCACCAAAGCTAACATCAAGACAGCCAACAGACATGGAGAAATGAGCACGCTCGCCTTCTCTAAGGGAAACACAAATTAGAACAATGATGAGATACCACCTCACACTGGCACCGATAGCAAAAATTCTTAAAAACAGAACATAACAAATGCTGGAAACAATATAGAGACATTAGAAACCATTATGTTCCAATCTCTGGTGACTGATACACTGCTTGTGAGATTGCACAATTTTGCAGCCGCTATGGAAAGAAAGCAGGGCGGCACTTCTTTAAACAAACGCAACCAGAAATACCATGTGACCTAACAATCTCTCTTCCAGTGATATACCCCACGACATTTTTGAAAATGAAACACCGACAGATCTATGCACACCCATGCTTATTGTGACACTATCCACAATGGCAACACGATGCTAGCAATCAAAGCGGCTGTCTGTAGAGGAATGGATAAACTGGTACATACATACAGTGGAATACTATGCATTCCCAACAGAACAACGATGTTGCTCAAAGGCCTCATAACATGGACAAATTTGGGAAAACATTATTGCTCAACAAAGTTAGTCAATCTCATAAATATAAATACTGCATGAGATCATTATTGTAAATGAAAAATCAAGAGAAATGTTTCACACTAAAGAGGCAGACTTTGTGGTTACCGTGGATTGGGCAAGGAAGAGTGTGGGGGAGCGGTAATTCATTAATTAATTATATAAAAGATACAGCTATGCAAAAACAAGAAGGAAAAAATATTTTTAAAACCTGTAGGCATCAAGGCAGGGAGGAAAGCAAAAAAAAAAAAAATAGCGTGGGAGGGGAATTTATATGCTTCCCTTTATGATTTTAAATCCAGATGGACAACTCTTAACAACATGGTTTAATTGTGCTTGGGTTTGAATGTTACATAAATAGAATCATCCTGCGTATATAAAAAAGAAAAGCTCTTTACTATCAACCACAGAGTAAAGAGCGGGTGATGAAACTTCATCTAACAGACTTTGAACATGTTATCAGGAAAGATCTGCACTTGGAAAAGGACATCCTGGTTGGAAAAAGGAGGGGCTCAGCTAAAAATAGGAAGAGTCTCAATACAATGGGCTCGGACAACCTGGCAGAGCGATGTATGGGGCCTTGATCAGGTGGAGCTCACCCGAGTGCAACTCACAATAACAACAGCATATTGGAGGGAGGATTTGAGGGCATGTCCTAGTCCGCTGGGTGGAGGGAAAGCCTTTTCCGGACTTGGGGCAGGGCCTAGGGGAAAAGACCAACCCACTGCAATTGAGCAGATCCGGACTCATAGAGAGCAGAAACTGTGAATGTCTACGTCCTGCGCTGCCAACAAGTAGTTGAAACCCAGACAGCAGCAGACACCACGGGTAGAACTTAGGAAACATGAGTACTACGCTTGTGGTCCACCTCTCAGAGCTCAGCCCAGGAAGCCACCACATCTTAAAGAAGCCGCAAGTCTCCCTAGATGCCAGAGCAACACAGCGCCTGGGCTGTGAAGCAGATCAGCTGCCATCGGTAGTTGGGAGGTTGGCCTGAGCTACCTCACAGAAGCCTCCGTTCATCCATGTGAGACAGGGATGGGTTCCAATGCGAGGAGAGGGGCAAGGCAACAGGTGCTGAGATAAAAGTGGGTCTGAAGAGACCGGTGGATCAAGAACCTCTGACGGGCATCCACTTGCGTTCAGTAGATGCTGATGCGCACTGCACACAGCACACAGACAAACGGAAGAATAGCCAGGCTGCTGCACTGAAAGGAGAGGTCGGGGAGAGCCACGGGCCTGAAGCCAGCTACTTCTCCCAATATCCAAGGTCACAGGAAATCACCAAGGAACTTCGATCATGCAGACTGGCAGGAGAGGAGAATTCATTTGGAAGAAATGACATTTTAATTCAAAAGTGACTGTATTATCATAAATGGGAAAGTCGTAGGTGTAGAAATATGGATGTTAGGAATTAGTTGTGTCCCCCTACAGATATGATAAAATCTTAACCCTGAGTAGTTGAGAATGTGGTCTTGCTTGAAAATAACTTTTGCAGTTGTACGCTATTCATCTACGGCCGTGCTGGAATCGTGTAGGTGGTAATTCAACATGAGATTTCAATAGGACTTGTGTCTTATAAAAGAAGAGACACAGAGAGAGGCACCGAATAATTATCATGTGAAGACACGGTGATACATGTACAAGCCAAGAAACACTAAGGATCACCAGCTGTCATTTGAGAATCAACGCTACATCCGAAAGAGGTCAGAGCTGTGGCGGGAGCTGGCATTGTGAACATCTCTTTCTAACTCAACTTTCAGTGGTATCATCAAAGTGAAACAGCTAGGGGGGGAAAAGACATAGAAAAAGAATCTCTCTCAGAAGCCTCAGAAGGAATCAAACATGGCTGTGGCAATTACATAATCTCTTGTCAACTTGCGAAGGGGTGGAGTCAAGCCTGTCAATCAGATTGCAGCTTGATGACCTCATTTGGAGGCACGTTGGAGATAAATAGCTCACTGGAGGCCAGATACACACATCTGCTCTCTGCTTCATATTCCTGATGACAAGACACATGGAGCTACGCTAGAGCCCTGGAGCTGGAGGAGCCACATGGAAACCCATGCCAATGCTGAGATGCTTCCACTGCCACTGGATCCACAAGACTTCCCGCCCATTGGCCTGTGATCTTCTACATTTGGCATCATCGCATGTATTTCGTGAGTCTGAAGAGGACTTTATAGATTGGTATCAGAAATATGGGCTAATATCGGACTTATGGACTTGATCTGGACTGGGCTGTGATGTGTTCTCAATATTCAATTGCTCTTATATATAAAGTGCGTTCTTATCCACAGAAGTGTCTATAAATTTGTTTCTCTAGTCAACCCTGACTAACAAAGGACCAAGATGCCGATTTCAGACTCCCAGTTTCAAGAACGATGAAACCGTACATTTCTGTTCTTATAAGTCACCAAGGCTGTGGTACTTTGTTAAGGCACCCTAGAAAAACTAGTGCAGAGGGTTTGTGTACAAATTAAGCCCAACTACTTGGGGCGAGGGGGCAGAGGGATAGCATTTCTGCACGTCTATCTCGCAATGCGTAAACTGCAGTCTTCTGATTAACATCGGTGGTTGGTTCAGGATTCAGCACAATGGTGTGCTTTGCTTCAATCCACATCCCGTTTTATGGTTATGGGATATGTTTCCTTACAGAGCTCATCTGCCTTTGAGCAGTGATCTTTCATACAATATGCAGAGAGATGAAAATCCGGTGATGGGGCCATACTTCCTTTCTCTTAAAAAAAACTTTTATTGGCATGTAATCCACATATCATACAATTTAATCATTCAATCATACTAAAATTTGTGCGATCGTTACCATAATAAATTTCAGAACATTATTAGCTTCCCATTGCCCCACCCCCAACCTCCCCTTCCCTGTTCCTAGGTAATTATTAATTCAGTTACTGTCTCTATAGATTTACCTATCCTAGATCTCATATACAGAAAGTCATACAAAACACAAACAGGAAGCAAACAAAAATAAGAACAAAACAAAACAGAGAAGAACCTCAATCAAAAAGATAGAAAAATATTAAAACCAGATACAACTTCAAAATGGGTCCAAAAGGAGATGACATGATACCTGCCATAAGCAGCTTTCTGTTGCTCTCTGTCTGACAGCAAGCTATTCATGTGGAGACCCTGAAAATGGATTTTGGTTTCCACTGTCATCCATCGCCTTCTAGAAACGGGATGTCAGAATTTAAACTTTGATACCATTCCCTCCTTTGGACTTGGATTTTATTATTGCGATCTTTGGATTGCATATGTTGATGTGCTTCTTCCATGTAGAGTTAGTTGATACTTCACTTAGATAGCTAGTTGTTTTAAGACAAGCCTTTAAGACCCCAGATGCTATTCTTTCTGAATGCCAGGCACCATCTAGTTTCTTCGCCAGGCTTTGCTATAGAACCCATATATAACTTCAGTGATATCTTCATGAGGGCAAATAGCAAGTAGAATTAAGTGTGAACCCAAAATCTATTCACAATCTATGGCATATCTATTTCTCTGGTTCACTGTAGAGACATAATGATCATTTTATGATAGAGAACATTATAAATCATCCCCCTGTGGTGTAAAGTGATTCTATTTATAGTGTCATTAGTTTAGCAAATAGTATAGAATTTAAAATACTGTTGAGAAAAGGAAATTATAAAAGTATAGGCCAGGCTTTCAGACCATAGACATGAATTGGTGACTTGTAAGATTAAATTCTTAAGTGAATTGACATTATTTACGCAGAAAATGGGAGTTGGTGATAGGGTAAGACTTTCAATAGTACTCATTCACAAAAGCAGAACCGGGCCTGCCAGACTAAGACATGTCATAGGAAAACAAAGAAGACCATTAAAATAGTAACTATATGGTAGTCCCAGGCCACTATTCATTAGATACTCCCAACTCAAGATATCCAAACCAAAGTCCAATGAACACCAATTACATAATCTTGGGATTCAATCATCTATGTATTCTCACACTAGAGCATTTCAGCTTAAGTCCAAGGAAGTATGTCTGTTCGTTAAATCCGCTACAGGCAAGTTTAAGGTAAAGCTCAGTTAGTGAGTGGGATTTCCACATCGAATCCTTTTGGTCTGGCCTATGAAGGGTATTGTGCACCTCAGAAGAACAGTCTAAAGTCCCACCAGTCTTATAGCACAAGGCCTGGGTTGCCAAGAGCTGGGTAGAAATTAAGTCAAAAGTGTACAGATAGAAACATGGTGCTGGGAATACTCTCCCCTTAGATTCTGTTGCTCCACCTGGTTCACCCACCAAAGGCAGTGTAATTGACTTCTCCAAGAAATGCATGTCCCCCTGGACAGCCTTGATTGAATTTCCAGTAAGGTTTGCTTACCACTCGTGTGGGAGTGTCTAATGATTTGCGGTGACCTTAGCACAATTTTGCATGGCAGCAACTGAGTAGCCTTCTCCTTCTCTCCCCATCTTGAGAAACTGACCCCAACTGAGGTGAGATTTCCTCTGTCCAAGTGGTTTTAGAGATGTACATATAAAGGAGGTGACATATGATTCATAGAGGAGCCCTGGTGGCATAGGGTTAAGCATTGCACTAAAACCACCAGCCGCTCCTTGGAAGAAAGATAGAGCTTTCTACTTTCATAGACATTTACAGTCTCCAACATTCACTGATGCAGTTCTACCTTAGTCTATAGGATCATTATGAGTCAGAACTGACTCACTGGCAATAAGTCAATGTCTGGTTCATGGGCACTAAGCAGGCTCTCTACCTTGCTGCTCGGGAGACCAGCTTGGATTATATGGCCTGAGAACAGAAGCATGTCTTCATCTTGGTGTTGAGCCTTTTAGTAGCGGTCTCTTACAATATTTGTCCTTTTGTGATGGACTAACTTCATTCAGCATAACGGTTTCCAGTTCCTTCCATGTCATAAGTGTCTTGTCTTTTCATTGATGTCTTATAGGGATGCATAGTATTCCATTGTGTGTGTCTATAATAGTTTCCTTATCCATTCTACTGATGGGCATTTGGACCGTCTCCAGCTTCTTACTACTGTGAACTGTACTACAATGAACATGGGAGAGCATATGTGAGATAGTTAAGGTTTATTGTGCCAACCTGGCCGATAGACACGTGTGGGATTAATTGAAAGGCGGAGAGATAAATGGCTCGGTGAGCCTCGCCTTTCTTGTTCTCTGGTCTCTGTTCTCTGATGGTCAGACCAGTGTGTGACTGCCTTAGCTGGCAAGGCTTACTTCCTGCAAGACATCCCTGAAGAGAAGCCACATGGACCTATCCTGATGCATCCCTGGGTACTGGAGCAGCCACATGGAGACCCCTGCCACCCCTGAGATGCTTACACGTGCACTGATTCGGCTTTCCTCCTGCAGTTGGCTTCATTGCATATGTTTTGTGAGATTGAGGAGTACTTTGTAGATCGGTGTCGGACATATGGGCTAATGTCGGACTTATGAGCTTGGACAGCATTGGGTTGGAATTCTTTCTTAATGTACACTTACACTTTATATAAAACTCTCTCATATACATATGAGTTTCTGTGAACTTGTTTCTCTAGTCTTCCCAGACTAACATATTATGGGACCTTGGGAGTGGGATACTGGAGAAACAAATCATAGATGGAGAGTGGATGTTTGTTTGACCTCTCCCTTGCGGCAGTTTTCCTTCTTTGTCGAGCCAGAGGTCAGATAAAGCCACACTGTTTACTCAGTTGTTTTCTGGAAAAAAAATATGGGAAGTTAAAGTTTTGATTATTTTGTTTGGTTGTAGTCTTTGATTATTCCTGTTTAAAATGGCAAAAAAATGAATGTGATTAATGTATATTTTGAGCTCAGGGCTATAAATTGCCATTTGAATTTCTCAGAAACCAGGCTAATTAAGAAAAATGGCTGATAGAAGGTCAAAACCTGACAGATAGCCTGGATCTGGTTTAATGTTCTCAGAGACCTAATTCCATATTTTTGTATCAATAGAATAGGATATATAAGGATTTAGACAAGTTAGCTAAGGATTGAACTTGACTGGTTTAAGAATTTAATTTAGTATCTGATTCTATTTTTGTTTATAATGGTTTCTTCTGCTTATTATTGATATAATGATTTGTAGACTTTTTATTGGGAAGTAGGAAAATAGAAATCTTGTAAGCCCACTTGCTTTCAGCCATTAAAATTTGATCTTTAGCAGGGTTTTTACCAGGATTGAAAAGAAAGCTTGGAAAAGATATGCCCCACCCAGTGCTTTGGAGTACTCAGGACATTTGCATTCCAAGAGACTTGCCTGGGGGAAAGATTGACAGATTGAAGATTAACAGATTGAAGGGAAAAAGGACCTCTGGATTTGAGAATTTTGAACACTGGTTTGTGTCAGTAGCTGGGGGGAAAATCTGGCACCATGAACAAAACTCCTCTGTGGGACTGAATGTTAAAGGGAGCCTGTGGGTGGGCTGAAATACTTCCTAGCTGACCACCTGGATCCACTTGAGTGGAGTAGCAGAAATGCAGCAATAAAGAGATGGGTTGAGTCTGGCCACAGACACCTGTGGACCTTGTTTACAGGTACTAGAGGAGAAGATGAGAACAGTTTGACTGGTCTGAAGTTCATGACCTAGCACAAGGGGGCTAGGCTTGTCAAGAATTTGTGACAAGTCTATGGTCTAAAGGAGAAGCAACCAATGGCACCCTGGTGAGGCTAAGTGAAGCAGCTCACATTGAGTTGACCAGAACCCAACCAGATGAAGAGAAGATTTTTGAACCTATGAACTGATGCATATTGTTGCTGACTTTTGGGATGGCCTGTCCTGATTTGACTTTAATTATGGCTGCAGACTTCACAAGGTCCCAACTGAATGAAGATTGTTCGCATAAAAGAAAATGATTGACTCCTCAGAGCACTGGGTTGATATTAGTGGGCAGAATAGAAATTGGATACCCAAAATTGGAGGGAAAGAGGCATGAAGTGGTTGGCTTACAAATTTTCATAGGTAGGGGAATATATTCATAGGATTATTATAGGATTATGCTGTAGGTGTTATGTAACTACAATTGTTAGCCATAGAATATTGTTATATTGTTCCCTTATAGAATATTAGGCTTAAATGAAGCTTTGGCACATACTGAATTATATGCATTTTCATTTTGTCTTGTTAGGTACAGATATGATTTTATTATTGTTTTGTTTCGAAATTATATATGGCTAAAGAGTTGTGTAAAGGTGTCAAGTTGACAAGAGGTGGTCTGTGGTACTTACATAACCTGATGCCAATGAGAATATTAAGAATGAAGGGGTGGAGTTTAGCCTGTCAATCGGGTCACAGCTTGATGACCTCATTTGGAGGCAGGAAGGATATAAATAGCTCACTGGAGTCCAGTGACTGTTGTCCATTCCTGTTGACAAGTCAGATGGAGCTATACTGATATAGCCAGAGTCCTGCAGCTGGAGGAGCCACATGGAGACCCATGCCAGCACTAAGTCTTATACATAGAATCACTAGACCAAAAAGAACTGATCTACATTTAACATTTTAAGGAGATAGCATATGAGCAAGAGCCAGTGGTGCTGAAGGAAGAAATTTCAATCTGCACTGAAAGCATTAGCTAAAAACAAGGCTCCAGGAATTGATGGCATACCAATTAAAACGTTTCAACAAACTTAAGTACTGAAAGCACTTAACTCATTTGTGCCAGGAAATTTGGAAAACAGCTACCTGGCCAACTGACTGGAAGAGATCCATGTATGAAACCATTCTTTAAAAAAAGATGATCCAAGAGAATGTGTAAATTATAGAACAAAATCATTGATAGTGACACATGCAAGAGGTAGCTAAAGATCATCCACCAGTGGTTGTAGCAGTACATTGACAGGGTGCTCCCAGCAGTTCAGGCCAGAATCAGAAGAGCACATGAAACAAGGGATACCATTGCTGATGTCATATGGATCTTGGCTGAAAACAGAGAATACCAGAAAGATTGTTTTTGTAAAATGAAAATTACTATAAAGTTTTTATTATCTATTTTTTAAATCATTTTATTGGGGCTCTTACAGCTCTTATCACAATCCATACATGCATCCATTATGTCAAGCACATTTGTACATATGTTGTCATCATCATTTTCAAAATATTTTCTTTCTACTTGAGCCCTTGGTATCTGCTCATTTACCCCCATCTCCCTCACCTTCCCTCCCGCAAGAGCCCTCAGAAATATTATTTTTATTGATTATGCTAAGGCATTTGACTCTGTGGATCATAACAATCTATGGATAGCCTTGAAAATAATGGGAATTCCAGAATACTTAATTTTGCTTATGCAGAACCTGTACATGGATGAAGAAGCAGTTGTGCTAAAAGAACAAAATAATACTGCATGGTTTAAAATCGGGGTAGGTGTGCGACAGAGTTATAGTCTCTCACCCTACTGATTCAATCTGTATCTGAACAAATCATCAGAGAATCTGGGTCATAGGAAGAGTTTGGTATCAGGTTTGGAGAAAGGCTTATTAACAACGTCCAATATGTGAGTGATACAGTCTTGCTCTCTCAGAGTAAGGAGGACTTGAAGCACGTGCTGGTGAGGATCAAGGAGTGTAGTCTTCATATGGATTACAAGTCAATGTAAAGAAAACAAGGATCTTCACCACTGGACCAATAGGCAATATCATTATGAACAGAGAAACGTTTGAAGTTGTCAAGGATTCTATCTTGCTTGGAAGGACATCAGCGCTCAGCAGCAGTTGAGAGATCAAACAATGCATTTCATTAGGTAAATATTTTAAAGTGTTCGAAACCAAGTATGTTATGTCACTTTGAGCACTCAAGTACACCTGATCCAAGCCATGGTGTTTCCAATTGCCTCAGATGTATGTGAAGATTGGATATTGAACAAGGAAGATCAAGATGCCTTTGATCTATGCTGTTGTAAAAGAATATTGAAACTATCGTGGACTGCCAAAAGAACAAACAGATATGTCTTGGAAGAAGTCTAGCCAGAAGGTTCCTGATAGGCAAGGATGGAGAAACTTCCTTTCGTGTACTTTGAACAAGTCATCGTGAGAGACCAGTCCCTGGAGAAGGGCATCATGTTGGGTAAAGTGGAGGGCGGTGGAAATGAAGAAGGCCCTCGAGTAGGTAGATGGATAAAGTGGCTTTAACAATGGGCTCAAATATGAGTCATTGATGAGGATGGCTCAGGCCCGGGGCATGTTTCATCAGAGGAGTGCTATGACTTGGAAGCAGCTCAATAGCATCTAACAACAACCTGTTTACACGAAGAAGTATAATCAAAGAAGAGGAAAGAGCGAAGGAGGGAAGGACAGGTGAAGAAAAGAAAGAGACAAGGAGAAAAAGGAGAATGTAAAAGGAGGCTGTACAGAGAAGGAAAACAGAACAAAGCACACTCACTGCTAGTGAGTCCGTTCTGACTAATAGCAGCCCTACAGGACAAGGTAGAACTGCCCTGTGCGTTTCTGAGACAGTGACTCCTGACAGGAGTGGTAGAGAGCCCATCTTCCTTCTGGAACGTGCTGGTGTTTTCAAACTTCTAACCTTGCATTTAGCAGCCCAACTCCTTAATCAGAAAGAGAAAGACAAAAGCGACCAAAGATGAGGGTGTGAACTAGGTGTGGGCAATGGAGATCTGTTGCTATGGCATCGTGAATATGGACAGGTCTGTGCACACAGGAACACGTTTTTTTAAAAAGGAGAAGCCCTTCTTTGGGTGAGTATGCTGCAGTCTAGAGGCCTGCCTGCTTTTGCCTGGGTGGAAGGAGCATTCTTAAGAGGATGGGGTTGTACCAGAAGAGGAAGTGGGAGAGAACTAGGGAGAAAACGTATTAGGACAAATGTACAGAAATCAAACCACCTTGTGGGTGGAGAGTCCTGCTCCGTTGGTAGTGTTATTGTGTGTACGTGGATGCTAGCTGCAAGGGTGGGGGGAGGGGTATGTGCTAGGGAAGAGGCTGCTGGAGAAAAGGCAAGAGAGGAGGAGGAAGGGGGGTGTCAAAAATGTAGCTTGGGTACTGAGACTGTCTGCACCACGCTGCCCTCTTGGTCTTGTACCCAAGGAGGTCCCCCAGGGTCCAGCAAGGTAAGAAGTCTGGCTGGCTGTATTGTCTCAGGGAGACCTGAAAACTCAGCTGGGCTGGAGAAGGGAGTCTCAGTAGGTAATGCAGTTCTCCCTCTTGAAGAAACTTTGATCTACTTCACTGACAGGATGTATGGGATAGTCTTCCTCCGAAAACCTCTCTGGCCGTTACTGAGAGCTTGTTACCTGGCGACCATCTCTGTCCGTCTACTTCTGTACACACCTTACCTCTTAGCCATGTCTGCAATAACTGTTTTTAAAAGGCTGTATTTCTGACAGAGTTTTTCCCAACTTGGATGATTAGCTTGGCCTTGAAGTTATTGAAGAAAGGCGTACTGTCATTCTAGGGGAGGGCAGGGCTGTGAAGGACGTTCCTACATACGGAATGCCTTAAAAGGGACTCTCAGACCTTACTGGTCATGTGATCACTCAAAGAGCTGGTGGGCTTAGTAGGACACAGGTTGCTGTGTCATGCCTTCGCAATTTCTTTTTTCTGCAGGGGTCGTAGATAGGGGCTGAAATTTGCCTTCCTAACAAGATCTCTGGTAATATTGATGCTGCCGTGCTGGGGGCCACTCTTTGAGAACCATTGCTTTAAAGAAAATAATTGAGGCCAAAAATCTCCCTATTTCATCAAACCCACTATGCCATAACAAGCAGAGAGCATCTGCGTGAGGCTGGTTTCTCTAGGGAAGCAACACCGGTGGCACGTATATAAGAAAGAAATTTATATCAAGAAAGAACAATCCGCACAGCTGCAGACGTGGAAGAGCCCAGCCTAGCTTAAGTCCATGAATCAAATGCTAAGCTGGATACCCTGGAAACTCTTATACCTGCCTACAAACAACAAGCAAGAAGATGAACCAGAAAGCAGGCTGGTAGAAGTCGAGCCAAATGAATCCAAGGTTAGCAGCAACAGAGGGAGCCAACAGTTCCCAGGCTCAGCAGGCAGCATGGCAGGATGCTAATCCAAGTCCCCACAAGGAGCCAAATGGAAGATCCCGGCCAGGAAGAAGAAAGGAAGGGAGTTCTCCACAGCATGGACCTCTCTGTATGAACACTCTCAAAGAGACCTCCTCAGGCTGGGACTTAATAAGGGATTGCCCTCCACCCTGATGTTTCCACAACTGCTTGGCTGCTCACAGCAAGTCCTTCTTAGAGTTGTCTATATTATGTTATGCCACAACATGAGGGAGGTCACAACTGTCAAACTATTGAAATTCCTGGTGCAGTCAAGTTGACACACAACCTACCACAGCCTCCTTAGCAATGTGTTCAGCTGCAAATAACAGAAAACTCTACCCGCCCTGGCGCATGCGGATAAGGAATCATCTGGCAGAATACAATCCATGGATGGTACAGTTTTTCAGGGAGAAAATAAGAGCCCCAGGTCCCTGCTAATGTCCCCCTTCCCATGGCATGCTGCTAGGTGTTTCATAACGTGCTCTCAGGAGGTTAGGGGAGGAGCTGCGTTCTGTAGCATTTGCTGATTTCCATACTGTAACTATTCCCACCATGATGACATCACTGAAGGTAGGGTTAGGAAGAGGCGGCAGCTCTGCAAACAGCTCTAACTTCTGTAGCATGTATCATTGATCCTCAAGCTCTTAAGGTCATCCTGTTAACGGCAAAGGTTTCTTTCCAACAGGAAAAGCCAGCGTCTTCCCAGCAGCCTCACCCAACAACAAATCACTACTACGCCTCATTGGCCAAAATATGGAAGACGTCTTCTTTGCTAAAGCATGACTAAAGGGGGAGAGTTGTGCCGATGACTTAGATCAGTCAGCAATCCGTGTCTGCTCCCCTGCCTGGTGGTGGCTTGTCTCTGTAAGGTTGCTCTGAACCACTTATGTCGAGTTAGAGGGGTAGGGAAAGCACCCTAGGAGAAGCCCAGGGTTACACACTACCATGAACATTCGATCTATAAGAACTGTATTTTCTTGTACTACAATGAGCCAGAGATGTGTCTGATTTGTGTCTCAGCTGTCTCAGGTCTGATAAGCATTTTCAGCTCATGGCGCATGGCTGACACAGCTAAGACTGGGAGTTGAGTGTGATGATAGATTATCCACCAAGAGCCAGTTTCCTGTTGGGATCATCTTTTTTACTCGCCTCGCTGAGGGGGAAACTGAGTTACCCTAAATCACAGTGGGTCAAGAAGAACCCTGTCAGCAGGACTTTGTAAATACTCCTAGCATCCTCCATAAATCAGACACCTTTTCCCATTTTCCAGAGTCCACATAAAGGAATTGAGACGGAGTGCCACTCCCCGTGACTGTCTGGCAGCAAACAGAACATTGGGACTGAAGCTTGCAAGAATAAGTTCTAATTCATTGTCTCAAAAATGGAATCATTCTCGGTGACCTTGAATCAGTCATATTTCTCCTATCAGCTTCTGTTACTGCATCTGTAATTGAAGGGGCTGAATCGTGTCTTTCTTTTATGGGTTGGTTGTCTGAGTGCTTCAGCAGGAAAAGCAGCTGGACATTTTTAGGTGACTGGGGTGAATAAAAATTAGGCTTCAATCACACTGCTGTTATTATTAAATGGCCACCGAATCAGACCTATCTTTCATCCCAAATTAATCTGTAATGACTCAAATTGCAATTTACCATTTGTAAAATGCTTGCTTCTACATTTTCCCCATTTTTTTCTCTTTAACCCATTTGAGGCAAGTAGGGCAAGCATTATTGTATTCGTTAGTTTCCTCCCTGGTACGGTAATGTACAGCTTCCAGCCTGGAATTCCATAGTTGGGAGTGGCAACTCTCAGAGATGGGCCTGAGTCCCTGCAGTCATGGTCTCTAGCAGGAACTCAGCACAAATACGGGTTACTGGCCCCTAGCACGGCCCTAGTAAACCAGAACCTGTGTGGTTAAGATCCTAGGGTCTACAGATCTAACAGCAGGGCCGCACTGTGTGTACGCGCCCTAAACTTAAGAATAACGAATCTACAGAAAGAGGGCCAAGGGCAGTGATGCTTGAGTCTTTATTATGCATCAAACACATAATATAGGCTATACCAACTGCTTTACCTATTTTTTTTTCATTTAATCTTCAAAACGCTGTCATATATATTTTTAATTGTGGTCCACTATATAGAATATAGTGTCATCTTAACCATTTTTAAATGTACATTTAAATGTACATAATGTCACTTTTTTCCATTTTATGTGAACTTTTAAAAATTTTATTTAATGGGGTTCTTACAAATCTTATAACATTCCATTATTTAATTATATTAAGCACACTTGTACATATGTTGCCATCAACTTTTCCAAAACATTTTCTTTATATTTGAGCCCTTTGTATTAGCTCCTCTTTTCCCTACCCTCCCACCTTTGTGAATCCTTGATCAATTATATATTGTTGTTGTTATTTCATGTCTTACACTGTCCCTTGTCTCCCTTCACCCACGTTTCTGTTATTGGCCCCTTCGTAGGGGGTGCTATATATCCAAGCTTGTAATGGGTTCCCCCTTTCTCTGCCTTCCCCCACCCCTCCAACATCCCCCACCCCTCATGAGATCGCTACTCCCACTACTATTCCTGAGGATTTTATCTCTCCTGAATTCCATGTGTCAAGAGCTCTTATCTGTCCTGATGTGTGTACTCCAGTCTAGCTGGATTCATAAGGTAGAGCTGGGTCATGGTAGTGAGCGGGGGGAGGAAGCATTCAGGAACTAGAAGAAAGTTGTGTGTTTCATCAGTGCAATACCGTAATGTCACATTTTAAATGTCACTCTACATACACTCACCATGTTACACAACCATCACATAATCTATTTCCAAAATATATTCATACCTCCCAGTAGAAACTCAGTAACACTTCAGCAGTAATCCGCATTCTCCTCTCAGCCCCCTGGTAACCACCAACAGACTTTTATCACTACGCATTTGCTTATTCTAGATGTTTCATCAGTGGCATTGCAAAACCGTTGCCCTTTTGTATCTGACGTGTTCGCTTAGCAAAATGTTTTCAACGTTCTGTTATGTTTTCATTGATGGTCTCTATCTATTTTACTTCTCCGGGCTTTAATACCCATTGCAATGGCCACTCAGCACTCATAGACAAAATTCAGGATTAAAGGGTTTATTACGGAAGTTAACAGACTGAGAACTGCTCAGGGTTAAGGTGTTTATCAGGATGTTACAAAGTTATTTCTGGTCTGCTAATAAATGCCCAAAGGGACATACTCCTCTGCTGGAAGGCTCCCCCCTGAGGGTGACCTCAAGCTCAAAGCTCAAGTTTCATGGGTCAGCAAGCCCGACTTCCCCAGTTAAGCACCCGGCGGCATCCCACTCCGCTACTTATGCCGGCTCTACGTTCTGCTGCTGCTCTCTGATGTCATCTGGATCCTGAATCCCACTGCAGAGGCACACTCAGCTCCTGGTTCTTGCTGGCAATAAGACCCCTCTTCCTGCTACTCACAGGGCTCGTTTTATGAACAATGGGATGGCACGCCAGAGAATCCTATTCGAAATGACTCGTGGGGAAATCCTGTCAGTATCTGCCCCCACCTCCTTCCCAGATCCATGCAGTGGAAGGTTGTTGGTGGGAGTTAGAGACTTTGGCTAAAAGAGTCACATTAAATCATTCACCGCCATATGTGGAATATAATGGGACTTCATTTCTCTTTATGCCTGAATAATGTTTATTATATGTATATACTGCATGTTATTTATACCTTCATCTGTTGATAGACACTTGAGTTGCTTACATCTTTTGGCTCTTTTATTTATTTTTCATCATTTTATTGGGGGTTCTTACAGCTCTTATAACATTCCGTTCATCAATTGTATCAAGCTTTTTGGCTATTTGAATAATGCTGTGATAAACGTAATGTGAAAATGTTTGTCTGGGCCCCTGATTTCAATATGGGTCATATGGCCATTCTATGCTTAACTTTCTTCGGTATCACGAAAATGTGTTTCCCCAGGGACTGCACTGTTTTACATCCCCACAAGCCATGAGGGAGCGTTCCAATGTCTCCACATTCTTGCCCACACTTGTTATGTCCCCTTTTTGTCTGGTAGTAGCCATAGTAAATGTGAAGTGGTCTCTCGTGATTGTGAGTTTCGTCTTCCTAATGGCTAACCATTTTGTGGACTAATTGACCATGTGTATATATTCTCTGAAGCAATGTCTATTGCAGCCCTTTGTTTTTTTCTTGTTGAGGGATGAGTTCTCCATAAGCTCTAGATCTCAAGCCTTTATGAAATAGATGTTGTCGCTGTTCTTGTTAGTAGGTCTCATAGAGCCAAGTCCAAGTCCGAGCAGCCCTACAAAGCAAGGTCAGCCCTGGGCCAGTCTCCCCATCACTGTTCGCTTCGAGTCCACTGTGGCAGCCGCTGTGTCAGTCCAGCTCAGTGAGAGTCTTCCTCTTTCTACGGCCTTCTACTTTACCAAGCATGGTGCCCTTTGCCAGGACTTGTCTCTCCTGGTAACGTGTTCAAAGTTCTTGAGACAGTCTCTCGAGCCTCACTTCTAAAGAGCATTCTGGCTGTAATTCTTCTAAGATATGTTTGTTCTTCCAGCCATCTGTGATATTTTCATATTCTTTCCAGCAAGATAATTCCAATAAATCGATTGTCCAGCAGTCTTTCTGATGCATTGCCCAACTTTCACATGTATAGAACGTGACCAAAAACACCATGGGTCGGGTGAACCTTAGTCTTCAAAGAGACACCCTTGCTCTTCACATTTGAAAGAGGCCTTGCGCATCAGATGGACCTAATGCAACTCGCTACTTGATTTTTTACCTGCTGCTCCCCTGGGTATTGGTTGTAGAACCAAGCAAGGTGAAATCCTGGATAGCTTTCATCTTTTCTCCATTTATCATGATGTTATCTATTTGTCCAATTAGGAGGATTTTTGTTTTGTTTACATTAGTTGCAATCCATCTTGAAGACTGTAGCCTTTGGTCTTCATATCAAAGATTGTTAATAAGTCCTTCTCCAATCCTACTGCCACGATCTTCTTCATCTACTCCTGCTCCTCTGATTATTTGTTCAGCATACAGAACAGATAAATATGGTCAAAGAATTCAACGCTGACACACATTTTTCCTAGTTTTAAACCACGAAGCATTCATTAAGTCTATTTGAATCTTGGTCCATATACTGGTTGCCCATGAGTACACTGAAGTGTTCTGGAATGTCCATCTTTCCGTGTTAGCGTAGTTTGTTATGATTCCCACAGCACAGTCGATATAACACAGGTGAACATCTTTCTGGTACTATTTTCTTACAGTCAATATTGATGCAAGCAATTATATCCGATACATGGTACCCAAATAGTTTCTCCATTCCGTAGGCTATCTCTTTACTGTCTTGAAAAATTCCTTTGATGTACAAAAGTTCTTCATTTTGATGAATTTATGTCACTTATTTCGTTGTTGTTGTGTTTTTTCATATTGTTGACATGAGAACTAAGAATCTATTGCTAAAAAAAGTTCTTAAATCTTTTTGTTTCATTTAAGCATCTTAAATCTTTTTTTCATTGACATTAAATACATTTCCAAGATCATGCAACCGTCATCGTTAGTTCTGAAGCTTTTTCTCTTTCTTTTGTTTTTTAACATTTTATTAGGAACTCATACAACTCTTACCACAATCCATACATACATCAATTGTATAAAGCACATCTGTACATTCTTTGCCCTCATCATTTTCAAAGCATTTGCTCTCCACTTAAGCCCTTTGCATCAAGTCCTCTTTTCCCCCTCCCTCCCCGCTCCCCCCTCCCTCATGAGCCCTTGATAATTTATAAATTATTATTTTGTCATATCTTGCCCTGTCCGGCATCTCCCTTCCCCCCCTTCTCTGTTGTCTGTCCCCCAGGGAGGAGGTCACATGTAGATCCTTGTAATCGGTTCCCTCTTTCTAACCCACTCACCCGCTACCCTCCCAGTATTGCCTCTTATACTCCTGGTCCTGAAAGTATTCATCTTAAATATTTTTATATTTGTTTCACTACAAGCATTCCATGGTTTGATTTGTGTTTAGGTAATTGATGTATTTTGAGTTAATTTTCAGAAGTATTTTAAAGTGTGAATCCATATTTTTGCTCTGATATATGAAAATCCAGTTGGTATATGGTATATAAAAATCCAGTTGTCCCAATACTAGTTATGGTAGAGACCTGTCTTCCCACTTTGAATGAACTTAACACCATTGTCAAAACTAAATTGGCCATAGATACCCAGGTTTGTTTCTGGATTTCCAATTATATTCTATTGACTTGTATGTTTATCTAAGTATTTCACTGTGTTCATAAATGAATGGTCTACTAATTTTGAGTAATGTAGCTTTTAGCAGATGTTTTGGAGTTGCTGGGTGTTACAAATGGTCAGCGTGTTTGACTGTTTACCAAAAGGTTAGAAGTTCATGTTCACCCAGAGGTGCCTCAGAAGACTTCAGGACAGTGGTTTTCAACCTGTGGGTGTGACCCCCTTAGGGGTCAAACGACCCTCTCACAGGGGTAGCAAAATGACAGTGATGAAGTAGCAACGAAAATAATGTTATGGTTGGGGAGGTCACCACCACATGAGGAACTGCATTAAAGGGTCGCAGCCTTAGGAAGGTTGAGAACCACTGACCTAGAAGATCAGCTGTTGAAACCCCATGGAGCACAGTTCGACTCTGATCCACATGGGGTTGCCATGAGCAAGGGTTTTGTGGCTTATGACATGGGAAAGTATGAGCCCACCACCAACATTTTTCAAGATCACTTGGCTATTTGAGGTCCATGCAATGTGACATGAGTTTGAAGGCTGGCTCTTCCATTTCTGCAACTGCAGCCACCACAAAGCTGTTGCCATTTTGGTAGAGATGGCGTGGGGTCTGTAGATTGTGTTGGGGTGCCCTGACACCGTTTACTGAGATCTTCTTTAATTTCTCTTTTACAGTGATAGAAATGTTTATAGTTTTCAATGTTACTGGTTTCTCGTCTCTCTGGTTAAATTTATCCTTAGGTATTTTTATTTTAGATGTTACTGTAAATGAAGTTATTTTCATAATGGCCTTGTCGGCTTATTCATTTCTGAAGAATAGCAAGTAGCTGATGTTTGGATGTTGATCTTGTACCCTGAAACGTGCCTGAATTAATTTCTTTGCTCTGATAGTTTTCTTTATGTATTCTTTGGAATTTTCTATATAAAGGATTGTGTCATTTGAAACTGGAGAGAGTTCTGCTTCTTCCTTTGGGGTTGGATAGTCCTTCCTTCTTTTCCTGGCCAGTTGCTCTGTTGAGAACTCCCAGGACAATGTGGAAGAGTGCTGATGAAAGCGGACAGGCCTTTCTTATTCCGATCTTAGCAGTAAAGCTGTCACTCTTTCGCCTTCGAGCAGTATGTTCAAGTTTTTCATAAATGCCTTTCATCCTGTTGAGGAATTTAACTCCCACTCCTACTTTAAGGATACATTTCTTTTCAATGCGCTCTTTATTTTGAATAATTCTTGTATATATAGAACTTCCTAAGATATCATACAAAGAATTTCCATACATCACTCACCCAGTTTCCATTACTCCTGTTGTTACTATCATACATCCCTAGGGTAGGTTACATTTGTCAACATTAAGAAAGCAGTGTTAGATATAAGAGGAGCCCTGGTGGAGTTGTAGGTTAGGCCTTGGAATGCAAAGTCAGTTCGAATCCAACAGCTGCTTCTCAGGAGAAAGATGAGGCTATCTTCTCCCATACTGGAAACCATATATGGGGTCACTATGAGTTAGAGTTGACGTGAGGGCACGGGGTTGGGTTTTTAATTGTATGTGGATGCATCTATGTGACTGTATACACATATATCCATATATATAATAAAGCACATGGGTGCACAGTTACAGATAGTTCTTAGACATAAGCAAACACCTTGAAGAATTGGACTTCTAGTGTTTAAGGATTATGACCATACTCTCGTGGGACATCTTGGTCAACTGGCATAAAATAGTTTAAGCAATGTTCTACACCTTACTTGAGTGAATAGAGTCTCCAGTTTTAAAAGCTTGCAAGCAACCGTCTAAGATGTAGCTATGGCTCCCTACTCATCGGTAACAGAAGAGATAGGAGGAAACAAAGACACAAAGAAGAAACTAGTCTAGAGGAGTAATAGTCTACATGAGCCAGGGCCTCATCTACACCGAGGCCAGAAGAACTAGATTGTATCCAGCTACCACCACCCAATGTTAACAGTAGGACTACAGTAAACGAGTCCTCATCGGAAGAAACATGTGGAGCACAACCTCGAATTCCTAGAAGCAAACAGCAACACCTTCTAGATTAGTTGAGCTTGAAAGACTTGTCGAGACTATTGCCCTAAGGTACTCTTGAAACCTTGAACCGAAACTAACCCCTCAAGTCACCTGTGGCTAAATAACAACGTGGTTTAAAATAATGAATGTCCAAAAATAATACTAATATAATGCATGTCAAAATAGTAACAATAATAAAAGAATGAATGTCATCTGTAAGGACAGTGCTTCTTTCAGAAAACGATCCCTACGGGACAAGATGGCTAGCAATTACTTTAAAACAAAAAGAGACACTATATGGGGCTGTAATATAACTAGAGTAGGAATAAGAAATAATAAGAATGTTTAGGCATTGTGCAGGATGTAGCCAATGTCATTGGACCAACTTTTGTAGAAATTATTGAATGGCAATCTAACCTGCTATGAATATGTCACCAAAAGTACAATGTCTAGGCTATTTAGTGTCGTACAATATAAATAACTATAAGCGAGTGGTTTTCGCACACAGAAACTTATTTTCTCGCACTTTCTGAAGCCAAAAGTCTGGACGCGGGGTGCCAGCTCTAGTGGAAGCTTTTCTCTCCATGGTGGCTCTGGAGCAAGGTTCTTGTCTCTTCAGCTCCTGGTTCCTGGTTTCTGGGCAATGTCCATGTGGCTGGACATCTCTCCCTTCCCATCTTGGCTTCCTAGCTTGCTTATTTAATGTCTTTTCGGTTGCGAAAAGTAACCCTGGTGGAGCAATGAGTTAAGCATGGGGCTACTAGCACACAAAGTGAGGGGTTCGAATCCACCAGAAGAAAGATAGCGCTATCAGTTACCAGATGCGTGTTCAGCCTTGCAACCATGTGGAGCAGCGCTGCTCCGCTCTACAGGCCTCTGTGAGAAAGAATGAACTTGATGGCAGTGAGATTTGGGTTATATTTTTTAAAAGGTTGGCTTAAAATGTACCAGAGACTAATGGAGCCTCGTTAACATCACGAAGAAAATGCATTCGTGAATGGGATTCGAACCACAGCCATGCTGTTGCTGTTAGGCACGGTGCAGTCCATTCTGACGCGGCGCGATCCTGTGCACAGCAGAACAAAGCACTGCCCAGTCCTGTGCCATCTTCACAATTGCCTTTCTGTGTTTGAGCCCATTGTTGCAGCCGCTGTATCTAGCTTGTTGAGAGTCTTCTTGGTCTTCACTAACCCTCTACTTTACCAAGTTGATGTTCTTTACTGGGGACTGATTTCTCCTGATAACATGTGCAAAGTATATGAGACAAAATTTTCACCATCCTTGCTTCGAAGGAGCATTCTGATTCTAGTTCTGTGGTAGTTACGTAATCTGGTGTCAATTTGAGAGGATTATGAGTAAAGGGGTGGAGTCTGGCCTGTCAATCAAGATATTACCGATGATGATTCAGTGTGGGCATGGCCTTCTCCTGAGAATTCTAAGAACTCCAGTATTTTCCTTTTTGAAGACCACTCCCTAAGAGACGCTCTACTGACAAGACACATGGCGCTACACCCTGGGAGCTGGAGAAGCCAAGTGGACCTACCCTGATGCAACCAGACCTCTGGAGCTGGAGAAGCCAGAAGAGACCCTGCCAGCACTGAGATGCTTACAATGACACTGGATCCACAAACCCTTCAACCTACTGGCCTGTGATCCTCCTGCATTTGGCATCATTGTATGTATTTCGTGAGTCTGAAGAGGACTTTATAGATTGGTATTGGACAAATGGGCTAATATTGGACTTATGGACTTCATCTGGACTGGGCTGGGACGTTTTCTCAATATTCAATTGCTCTTGTATATAAATCTCTTTCTTATTCACATATGAGTCTCCATGAATTTGTTTCTCTGGTCTACCCGGACTAACACAACTTCCAATAACCTCTTTATTTAATCAACTGAATTTTACCTTGTTTATCCTCCACAAGGGAATGTTTCTAAGATGAAAATAGTATTCATAAACAATTACTTTGCTTAAAACTATTCCATAATTCTTCATTATTTGCATGATATAGTAAAAGAAACTCATTTACTATGTACCAAATAAAATCCAAGTGTTTAATCATAACACATAAGACCCTTTGTGATCTAACCCTTGTCCACTCTTCACCTCCTCTCTATTCATCACCTCCCACTTCTCCCCACTATAACCTGCGTTTCAATCATGCTGACGACTGTCAATTCTTAAGTGTCCTGTGGCCTTTGTCAACCCGGTGGCTTTGCACATGCCCCATTATCACTGGGAATGGAGTTGGCTGCTAGTAACAGAAGACTGAATTCAAACTGGCTGATACAATGAAGATGACGATGGTGAAACACAGGGAGGCTCAGTCAGCCCCTCAGCTACATCCTCAAAGACCCAGGTTCTCCGTATCTCTTTGCTTTGCCATCCTCCCTAAAGTTGGTTGGCCCTCAGGTTACTTCCTCAGAGTCACAAGATGTGGTAGTAGTCATAAACATCCCATATAAACAAAACAATGTCTAAAGGCAGAAAAGGGGCTATCGCTTCCGGTATTGTCCTATTGAGGCCAAGAGACATAGTCTGAGGCCTTCCAACATGTTTCCTTTTTTGGCTAATTCAGCCAGAACTTGTTCCCATGCCCACCCTTAAGCCAGTCAAGGAGCCCTGGTGGAATATTTGTTACAAGCTGGCCTTCAATCTGCTTGGTTGGCAGTTAAAAACCACCGGCAGCTGCCCTGGAGAAAGATTGGGTTTGCCACTCCCGGAAACAGTTACAATCTCAGAAACCCACAGGGGGTCGCTAGGAGTCAGCATTGACTCGATGGCAGGGAGTAGTAGAAGCCAATCAAATAAAAGGAATAAGCCTACCACGGTTGATTTCAGGCCATCAGCCCTTACCTCTCATATGGACACCCTCCCTAGGGTCAAGTAGGGGAGGAGACACCTGAGGAAAACCCCAACTCTGTAAGGAAGAAGCAAGGTGATGGATTTGGGGTGGGCAGCCAGCAGTGTCAGCCAATCTATAATTACTGCCTTGTTCTACTAAGCAGACTCATTCTTTAACACTCAACCCAAAGTAATTCCTCTTCAAGGAAGACTTCTCTAACATCAGCAAGCAGAATTGAGAACTTCTTTCTCTGAGCACCCATATGACAGAGTTCATGTCCTCTACAATAAGACTAGAAGACCCTTATAGGGTCACCACGATCAGAATAGATTTGAGAGCAGCAGATGTTTTTTTGCTATAAGACTTCCTACACTGCTGGTACCTTACGCCTTTAGAGAGCGTGTTGAGACCAACTTTATTGTAAGAACAAGAGTAGGAAGAATTGAGTGAGGAAGAAAGTAGAAAGAAGAACAAACAGAAGGAAAAAGAAAATAAAGACTGAAGACAATTTGAAAAAGAAAAGCAATGAGAGAATAAAGATGGGCTTTAATGGAAAAATTAAAATGAGATTGGTGATAGGAATTAATTGAAGGGAAAAATTAACCTCTCTGACTCTCAGGCTGTTCATCTATAAAATGGGAATAATTTATTTCCAAATTGCTGTTTGGGGGGCACTGGTGGTTCAATGGCACAGCTCTCTCTTTTCATATGAGAGACCAGGTTTGATTTCGGCCAATCCACATCATGCTGAGAAACCACCTGGGACTCTTGAAAGTTCAGCTGTTACTATGATACAAAACAGGTCTCGACCGATCTTTCAGTAGGGCCTAAGAAGAATGGCCTACTGTTGAAATTCTGAATATCAGCCAGTGAAAACTCAGTGACTCTCAATGGTCCAATCTTCAACTGAACGTGGGGATGGATGGCACAGGACAAGACAGCATTTCGTTCCATTATTCAGGGGGCCAACTTGATGCCAGCTAACAGTAACAGAAGTTGCTTTGAAGATTAAATGTGATACTATACAGAAAGCGCCCCAAAACATTCCTAATAGGTAAAATCTTATATCATTTTGGAGAGCTTGTTACAAACACACTTGTTCAATACATGGGTTGATAGTTCGCCTCAATCCAAACAAACAAAAAGGTTACTGAACATATTAAACAACCAGTTGTTCCATGTCCTGATTTCTTGTGTAATGTTGACTAAAATAACTCTTAAATAACATCTCCTAAAGTCGATATTAACAGAACTCTTAATTGAGGCTTTCTACAACCGTCCTGCACATTAGATCTGCCCTTGCCCCTTCTACAGGCTTTCACTCTGCCCTCTTTTGCCTTTCCATTCCACCCTCTTCAGTATTCTGGGCTTCATTTCAGATCTGTCCTTCTGAGGTATGTCTCCCTCCCCTTCCTAACACTTTTTTGTTTCTAAAAATAGGTGATGTCCATTGGAGCAAAAACACTTGGCAAATCAGTTAGCTTTTATAGGTATGCCTTTATCTGTCTCTGTGAGATTGGGGGGTGGGTGAGTTTAAAAAAGAAAGAAGCGCTTTCTCCAAGCACCCCTGGAAGTCTTTAGATGAGTTTATAGAAACAGTGATACTATGTCCAGCCAAAAATGCACACGCTAAGGGATATTAAGCGGCCATCTGTAGAACACTACAGAGTAAATAAAACAGGTCGCTCAGAAGACCACCAACAAATGTCTTGAGGAAGCATTTCAAGGGCCCCAAGGCCACAAACTGGGATCTGTTGGTGATCACAATTCAACACACACTGCAAGGAAAACTGGGGCATGTACTATGGCTAGTTTTCCTTAGACTATCATGAATTTATATTCATTATGAGGAAGTCTTCCAGAGTTCTCTTACCTGGACTATCTCCCGGAATGAGATTGTTGCCTTGGATTCTGCCCGCTCGCAGATCCTTGTCCCCCCTGTGAAGCAACATGAAAAAGGCAGATTTATATTACCTAAAATATTTTAATCCATTAGCTATTCAATGGTTTAGAAATAACCTATTTCCCTACCAGTGGAAAATTTCTAGTAGATACAATATATAATGCTGTGTTAGGTGCTGAGAGGTTTCTGACTCATATCAATATTACACGCAAAACAAAGCAAAACAAAAAAGCTATCTCATCCTGCACTAGCCTAACCATTTTCAATGTATTTGAGCCCATTGTTGCAGCCACTGAGACAATCTATCTCATTGGAGATCATTCTCTTTTTCACTGGCCCCAGACTTTACCAAGCATGGTGTCCTCTGTAGAGCCTGGCCCTGCCGATGGCATGCCCAAAGTCTTACCACGCTTGCTTCCAAAGAAAGTTTCTTCTGGCTTCTGTACTTTGATTTGTTCTTTCTGCCGGTGGTTCACCATACTTTAAATATTCTTTGACAAAACCGCAATGCAAAGGCATCAATTCTTTGGTGCTCCCTGTGTACCGTCCAGCTTTCACATGCATATGAGGCCGTTGAAGATACAGTGATTCAGTCCAGGCCCACCTTAGTCCTCAAAGTGATATCTTTGCTTCTTAACACTGTAAACGGGTCTTTGGCAACTGATTTGCCCAGTGCATTACATTAGTTGAGTTTTTGACCATTTCTTCCTTGGGGATTGATTTTTGATCCAAGTAAAATGAAATTGTTAACAATTTCAATTTTTTTCTCTCTGTTTACACTGATGTTGCTTATGGGTTCAATCGTGAGGCTCGTTCTTTATTGAAGTGTAAACCAAACTGAAAGCTGTGGGCTTTTGTCTTCAAGTCCTTTCACTTCCAGAAAGCTGTGTCATCTACATGTTACAGGTAATTAATGACTCTTCCTCCAATTCTGATGCCACGCTCTTCTTCATATGGTCCTAAATCTCAGATTATTTGCTCAGCATACAGATTGATGAGTATGATGAACAATGACACACAACTGCCCTAATTTTAAAGCCATGCAATATCCCCTTGATCTGTTTGAACAACTGCCTCTTCGTCTTGGCATTGCTTCTGTATGAGTACAATTAAGTGCTCTGGAATCCCATTCTCCCCGGTGTTATCCACAATTTGCTATGATCCACACGACTAAATATCTTTGCAAAGTCAATACAACACAGGGAAATATCTTTCTGGTATTCTCTGTTTTTAGGCAAGACCCATCTGACATCAATAATGATATCCTTCACCCCACATTCTCCTCCGAATCCAGCTTAAATTTCAGGCAGTTCTCTGTGGATGTGCTACGACGGTTGTTTTTTAAATTACCTTTGGCAAAATGTTACTTGCACGTTATGTTACCGATCGTGTGATCATTTCCGCATTCTGTTGAGTCACCTTTCTTGGGAATGGGCACAGACGTGGCTCTCTCCCGGTCAGGTGTCCAGGTGGCTTTCTTCGACGTGTCTCAGCATAAACAAGGGAGCACTTCCGGTTTGCATTCATTTGCTGAAACATCTCATGTGGTATTTCATCCATTCCTGAATCCTTGTTTTTCTGAATGCCTTCAGTGCAGCCGGAACTTCCTCCTCTCATGCCATTGGTTGATGAGCATACACCACTTCCTGAACTGGTTGACTGTCAATCAATTCTTCGTGGCGGAGTGACTCTGTATATTCCATCCTCCTTTGGTGATGTCTGCGTCATTTAATCTTGCTCATACAATATTGTAACTCAAGACTTGACTTTTTTCCTTCGGTTATTTGGGACTGAGAGATGCCAAACATATTCTTCTTTGGGGGTTTTCTAGCTCCAGGTATTTGCACATTTCGTTGTAATACTTTCTTTTGTCTTCTCAGGCTTTCATTGGAAATCTTCTCTTCACCTCTTTTAAGTGAGCGTTTATTCCATTCATGTTAGCTACTCCATGATCAAGAGCAAGTTTGAGTCTCTTCTGACATCCATTTTGGTATTTTCTTCTTTTCATACTTTTTTAATGACTTTTTGACTTCTTCATATAAGGTATCCTTGATCTAAGCCCACAGTCTGGTCTCCAGTGACTGGTACTGAATGCATAGAATCTATTCTTGAAATGCTCTCTAGATTGAAGTTGGTTTTACTCAAGGTAAGACTTTGGCTCTTGAGTACTTGTTTCACTTTTCTTCAGCTTCCATTTGAACTTGTATCTGAGCAATTGATGTTCTGTTCTGCGGTCAACTTCTGGCCTTGATATAATGGCTGATAATGAAATACACCATTGTTTCTTTCCATGGGGTAGCACAGTTGATCCCTGTGCATCTGTCACGATGCATTATTTGAAAGAAAAGGTGAATATTTTTGGTGAATATCACTGGTTTTATAAAATTCTATCAAATGAGCTCCAATGTGGTTTCTGACACTAAGACCATAATTTTACATCATTGATCTTTCTTTGTTTCAAACTTTTTCATTCTAATCACCAGTAATTACCAATGTATCTTAATTGATCAATTTCAGACTGCAGAAGTTAGTAAAAAAATCTTCAATTTCTTCATCTATGGTATTAATGGCTAGTGTATATGAGGGCTGATAATGAAAACACACACACACACAAACAGATAGTTTCTTTCAAAGCTATGTATTTAAAAAATTTTTATAAAACAACCATATCACCTTCCAAGTACTCTCCATTACACATTTGTCAAATCTGTGATTCCGTTGTTGGAAACATTTTCAAACTCATCTGTTTTGAAGGCTGTCAACACCTCCCTTGTTTCTTTCTTCACCTCATCTATGTTGTCAAATCACTGTCCTTTCATGTCCCTCTTCATTCATGGAAACAAAAAGAAGTCTCACAAAGTGAGGTCAGGTGAGTACAGTGTGTGGGGCAAGAGAAGCATGCTGGTTTTTTCCAAAAACTAGTGCACTGAGCTGCCTGTGTGAGCAGGTGCATTGTCGTGGTGGCAAAACCAGTCCCCATCTGCCCCAAAACAGGCCTTTTTTGTCACACACTGTGATGCAATCTTTTCAGAACCTCTAAATAGAAAGCTTGATTAACAAGTCGACCTGGTAGAATGAACTCCAAATTCACTACAAGTTGACATTTTCATCCGTTCAGGAAGTTGATGGATGGCCAGAATGAGGTTTTTCATCAATCGACATTTCACCTCTTTTGAAACAAGAAAACCACTGGTACACCTGAGTTTTTCCCACAGTGCTTTCCTTGTAAGCTGTGTTCAACATCACAATGGTTTCTTCAGCATTTTTCCAGAGCAGGAAACAAACTTTCACAGCCACATGCTATCTCTTAAATCAGCCATCAGAGGAAATGAGGATCAAGCGAAAGTGCTTTTACCAAAAAATTCACAAGAATTGCCACCACGACAATGCAAGTTGGGGGGGATGGGGGGGAGGGGGTAACTCCCTTGTAAATTTAAATAACAATCATATTAACTGGTCTTCCTTATAGGCATATGACTATTATCCTATCACTGACAATACTGACATATGTAGAAATGTTCTTTTTGTTGATTCGTGTAAGACCATTCTTAGTTTGTCATTCCCAGAATTCATATGAAGGAAAAGGTGTTACTATAAAATCATAGAATGCCTTAACAAAAATATCAAAATGTGAAGCCATTATTTCTATACGTGTCCTCCATCTAGGTTCATCCACTTCTGATGGAGGTGTTACCATCTCCTGAAGATGTTGACACCCTTGGGTTTTTTCTTTCTACCACATCAAAACACCAATGTTTACATCTAGAAAGACCCAAATGATGCCCCTCTTCAATGTTCTTTGAGTTTGAGAAACAAAAGGAAGTATGAAGAGGCAATTTCAGGGCTGTAGGATGCTTGAGGTAAGGTTTCCCAATTAAATTCTCCTAGACTAATCCTTGCTACCTTTGAAGAATTAGTATGATGAGAAAAATTTTTCAATGCAATTTTTCTGGCCCTTATCAGTGCAGTTTTCGTTTTTCCTAAAAACTTCTGCCTAATAAGCCACTGTGATCATCATATGTCTTTCAAGAAAGTCTACCAAGATTACCCCTTTGGGATCTCCAAAAGCAGTTTGCATAACCTTCTCAGTTGGCCTCTATGCCTTGAATTCAACTAGCTCAGCACACCAGCCCTGAAGCCAGTGTTCGGGATGGATCTTTTTTTTTCAAGGTACCCTAATAAGCCTCGTCTCATAAATCTGCAGGCGAAGTTCTACTCTGTCCTATAGTATGCTCTGAATCAGAATCAACCCAAAGGTAGTGAGTTTAGTTTGGGGTTCAATGAAATTAACCCCCCACTAAAAGAGAATAAAAAACGAAAACCAAAAGCCCACTGCCATAAAATCAATTCTGACTCATAGTTATCCCTATATAGGGTTTCTAAAACTATAAATCATTCTGCAAACAGGCAGCCCTCTCATCTTTTTCATGCAGAGTGACTGTTAGGTTTGAACCACTGACCTTGCAGTTAGTGGCCCAACACTTAACCCAAGACCTAAGGAGTGCCCCTGTAAAGAAGTTAGCAAAGTTGGAAGGCTTGCTTTACCTGACTTTAGCACCTATTATGGAGCCACACTGGTCAAAACAGTGTGATACTGGTGTCATGACAGATATTCAGATCAATGGAAAATAACTGAAACCCAAAAATGTGATCATCAGCAAACAGACAACTGATCTTTGATAAGGGTCTGTATTAGTCTGGGTAGACTAGAGAAATAAATCCACAGAAAATAATATGTATATAAGAGAGTTTTATATAAAGGGTAAGTGTACATTAAGAAAGCATCCCAACCTAGTGCTAGCCAAGCTCATAAGTACAACATTAGCCCACATGTCCAACAATGATCTGCAAATTCCTCCTCCATCTCACAAAACACACGCAATGACACCGACTGTAGGAGGAAAGCCGAGTCAGTGCACGTGTAAGCATCTCAGCGCTGGCAGGGGTCTCCATTCAGCTGCTACAGCACCCAGGACTGCATCAGGGTAGATCCATGTGGCTTCTCCTCAGGGATGTTTCACAGGAAGTGATCCTTAACAGCTGAAGCAGGAAACTGGCTAAGGCAGCTCCACCCTGGTCTGACCATCACAGAGCAAGAGACCAGAGAACTAGAAAGGAAGGCTTACCAAGCTATTTATCTCTCTGTCCTTCAATTAACCTCACATGTGTTTATCAGACAGGTTGGCACAATAAACCTTAACTATCTCAGGGCCAAAAATGTATCAAATGAGAAGCAGATGCCCACTTCAACAAGTGATGCTGGGAAAAAATGGATAGCTAACTGCAGAAAAATGAAGCAACACTTTTACCTTACTCCATGCATAAGAATAAACCCAAGGTGGATCACAAACTTCTAGGTTAAACCTCAAATTATTAGGGCCATTAATGAGGGAATCGGGACAAACCTAAGAACTTTGGCACAGGGAATCCATAGGCTATCAGAAATAGGGAAGGACACAAAGACAGAGGAGACACGAATTGACAAATGGGATATACCAAAGATAAAACACCTGTGTCCATCAAAAGAATTTGCCAAAAGAGTAGTAAGAGACCCCACAGACTAGGAAAACATCTTTAGCAAGACACATCAGACAAAGGCCTTATTACTAAAATCTACTATACTCTGCTAGCCTATAATAAGAAAAAAAAAACAAATAGCCCATTGAGGATGTGGACAAGGGACATAAAGAGAAGTTTCACAAGGGTGGAAATTAAATGGCCAATAAACATATGAGAAAGTGTTCCCTATTATTAGCCACAAGAGAAGTACACATTAAAACCTAACAGCCTCAAAGATAGACCAATTCAGAAAATCAGAAAGCAACAAGTGTTGGAGGGGCTTTGGGGAGACCGGAACTCTCATTACTGCTGGTAGTCCTGTAGGTATATACAGCCATTATGGAAATCGATCCCAGCGATACCTAACACAAATGGAAATCAAGCTACCGTATAACCCAGCAACCCCCCTACTGGGCACATACCCAGAAGAGGTAAGAAACAGACCATGGACAGTCATCTGTGTGCCAATGTTCACCATGGTGCAGTTCACAATCACAAAGAGTTGGAAACAATCTATATTTCCATCGATGGATAAAAGGATTAAAACTGTGACCGTCAAATTAAAAGTATAGGAAAAGAAAAAAGGATGTGGAGAGTGGGGGGGGGCACTAACCCACCCATGGGAAGGGTATTGTTTCTGCCTCCACAGGAAAGGAAGAGAGGGACCAGATCTCAACCTGGTACACCGAGCCTTGAGGGCAACATACTAACATGAAGCAGTGAACGTACATAGAGGTCTGTGGGACCGACCCCAATCCCAGTGAAGTCAACCCCCCTCCCCAGAAGAATGCACTAGAGAGGACAGCGCTGAAGATACAGCCCCAGGAGAGTGGAGGGTCTGCCAGACCACAGGGGAGCAAACTAAGAGGGAGGGATGGAGACAGAGAGAGAGAGAACCTCATCGCGGCCCACTGTGGTAGCTGCATAATCTGGTGTCAATTTGGAACTTGAGAGGATTAAGAGTGAAGGGGTAGAGTCTAGTCTGTCAATCAGGTCATAGCAAATGAGGCCTCTGTGTGGGCATGGTCTCCTTTCTGGGAACTCCTGTATTTTCCTCCTTGGAGGCAGGAGACACTCTCTCTTGTTCTCTAGTGATTAGACCAGCATTTAGCTGTTAGTTCTCTGCCTCAACTTCTGCGCTACACTACCTGTGGGACACCCAACCTGTGGATCGTGTCACTAGAGCTTGAGGTTCCTTTGAGACCTGCTTCACCACGTTACTGGTGTATACATCACTTGATCTTGGGACTGTCAGATCCTGTCATCTGGCTGACTGTTGGTGACCCGCTTTGCTGTTTGCTGCCTGTGGCCAGACTGCCTGCATTTCTCTACAGAAGACTCAGCTGTCTGCTTCCTTGACCTTGGACCCAGCAGCCCTAGTGACTTGAAGGACCTCCAGTATGTTAACTGTTTATGGAAGTGAGTTGAACTGAGCCCTCTGTACTGCTGTGTGGACTAATTAGCTGTTATATTCTTTCGTGTTATGTATAATCATAAGTGTCCTAGTTTTGTTTCTCTAGAGAACCCTGTCTAACATTCCCACCAAGCCACAAGGACCACACCCCTGCTCAGAGCAGCCAAGGCACAGAGAGGACCATAGGGCTGGCCCCACGATGAGACACGACATCCCCTCAATGACCCACAGCGCTTCAGGGGACAGCACTGGAGAGACAGTGCTGGGTGAAACACCAGAGTGAAACACAAAGGGAGCGCAACAGAGCAGCAAGGGGAGCAAAGCAATGAAGTCCCCAAGGAATCCAGAAAATAGACTTCGGACATGGAGGGCAGGTCTTGGCACCTCATCAGACCTTATCAGAAAATATACATAAGAGTCATCAGACAGATCTGGAACGATTTATAGCCCCCCCATCTTTTTTTTCTTCCCCCTTCCCTTCATGTCTATCTATATAAGATAGGCAAAATAAACAATCCCAAGGAGAAAACAATGGGACCAACAGTTCTGGGGAGTACAGGGAAGAAGGGGAGGTGGGGGAAATGGATGCAGAAACTAACAAACCCATGGAGAAAAAAGGAAAGAAAAAAAACCGACCCAGAGACATGGGAGAAACAAGTGCTCTGAAATCAGGGGTGAGGAGGGTGTAGAATGCCTGGTGGGGTTTGAGCAAGTGCAGTGTAGCCGAGAGGACTTACTGAGAGCCGGATGAAGGTCGAGCATGATAGTGGGACAAGAGGAATGAAAAAGGAAATAGAGGAAAGAACTAGGAGACAAAAGACATTTATAGAGCAATATAGACATGTATATATGTAAAGATATTAATATATAACGATAGGGATATAGGTCTATGTACATATATTTAAATGTTAAATATCAAGGTAGCAGATGGACATTGGGCCTCTTCTCAAGTCCTCCCTCAATGCAAACACACTTTGTTCTAATAACCTGGCATTCTGTGATGCTCACCTTCCTGACAGGATCACTGAAGTCAAAATGGTGCATAAGCAAATGTGATGAAGAAAACTGATGGTTCTCAACTATTAGAAGATATAACATCTGGGGTCTTAAAGGCTTGAAGTTAAACAAGCAGCCCTCTAGCAGGAAAGCAATAATGGAGACCTAAAGCCCATCTGTAGACAATTGGACATCCCCTCACAGAAGGATCACAAGGAAGGGATGAGCCAGCCAGGGTGCAGTTTAGCACCGACAGAACACACAATATTCCTCTAGTTCTTTAATGTTTCCCTCCACCCCCACCCCCACTATCATGACCCCAGTTTTACCTTACAGATCCAGCTAGACAAGAGCATGTACACTGGTATAGAGAGAGCTCTTGACACACAGAATGCAGGACAGATAAACCCCTCAGAAACAATAATGGGAATAGCCATACCATGAGGGTAGGAGAAAGACGGGGAGAGAAGGGGGGGAAAGGCAGAACCAATCACAATGATTGATGCATAATGAACAACATAAACATGGGTGAAGGGAGACAGAAGATGGTTAAGATATGAAAATAATAATAATTTACAATTTATCAAGGGGTCACCAAGGTGGGAGGGCAGGGGGAGAGAAAAAAGAAGAGCTGATACCAAGGGTTCAAGTAGAAAGAAAATGTTTTGAAAAATGATGGTGACAACATATGTACAAATGTGCTTATACAGTAGATGTATGGATTGTTATAAGAACTGTAAGAGCCCCAAATAAAATGACTTATAAAAATTAAAATTAAAAAAGGAGTACCCGTGGGTTCCTGGAAGATATGCATAGTAGTGAAAGATGTTCTCTGCAGTCACTCACTGATAACAGAGACTTGGTATGTTTGAAAACACTTTGATTAGAGTAGATTGGTGCCTGCATGAATTGAAACTCTGGTCGTAACATTTTTTACTTCCCTTCATGCAATTGTCTAATTCATAATTGCCAATTACAGTCCATTTTAGCTCATGAATGCTGAGGATATTGATCTGCATGCCTTCCATTTCGTTTTGGATGACTAGATTCATACTTGGTATGAAACATATTTCCATTACTTATTAATAATACAGTTATGCAATGTCAGCAAATGAAGGTCCCCGAAGCTTTATTCCTTCTACCTCATGAAGGTAGACTCCACTTTGAAGAGGCAGCTCTTCCCAGTCATCTGTTGAGCGGCTTCCAGCCTCAGGGGCCCGTCTTCTGGCATTGTACCACACTATGCATGCCCTCCTGCAATGTATGAGGTTTTCATTGGCCAGTTTTGTAGACGCAGAACACCAGGTCTCTTTGCTAGGCTACCGTCTGCTGAAACTTACCCACCACAAGTGACACTCTGGGTTCAGCATTACAGCAACAGGCAAGCCATCACAGTTCAACAGACAGTGGTGGAAGCATATCCTGGGGGACAAAGGCCAGGATGCTTTGACCTAGAGAGCAGGAAGATGTGCTTGCAATGATTCTTGTGCACTGACACTACACAGAGGAAGGATGCTGTGTTCTCAGAAGCATCATCTGGGGACCCAGCACCAGGAGAGTAGAAGAGACTGCTGGTTCTGGTCTGATAAATGGTACTCAGTAAATATTTGTTGAATAAAAAATTGATCCAAGAATAAAATGTTCCAGGTCCCTCCAGAGGAGGAAAAAAGCTGAGCAATAAAAATATTTTACTAGCCCACAAATTTCATTAGAAATAGCATTTCCATCTACCTCAGCGTTTAATTCTAAAATGTCAAAGTCATTCTTAATCCAAAACAAACCTCTATGAGACATGTTTTGGTTGAGTTAAGAAAGGTTTTTCTTAAGTATCCAAATGGTAAACACAGGGAGGAAGTGGGAAGAACGCTGTTACATTGTGGGAAACGCAATCCCTGTCACGAATCATGAGTGAATTGTTGAATGGAAAATCAATTCGCTCTGTAAACTTTCACCCAAATCACAATAAAATGTGTTAAAGTCTCCAGAGTCACAAAAGCCAAGCTGTAAAATAGAACCCAGAAGGAATTGACTCCAATCAAATCTTAGGAAGGGGACACTTGACACCTCCATTTTTATTTCTTCAGCATGATACCCGCGAACAGAGTAATTGGACAGCTTTCAGAAGAAGCAATTAATGTTTCTTTGGAATTCAGCTGTTAGCCTGCCTTCTTCATATGAAGGTGACCTTGGGAGTCCAGAAAAGAAACATCGTCAAATAAGGTCACAGAAATAACCCCTGGCTGGTTCAGAACCCTTTCTCCTTGCCCTGCAAACTGCTCTACAATGAAGGAGAAAATAGGGAGCATTGCTCTTTCGTTCTTGGTCTATATGTGATGGATTCCAAAGATGCTTTTGTGCTGCATAATTTTTATTCAAAGAAAAATATCTTGGGGGGAGGAGGGACTGTCTGCTGGGTGGCGGATCTGTGGTGAGGGCCCCCCAGAGAGGGAGGCAGCCCTGTAGGAGGGATGAGGCTTACTGGTGGGAGGGGCAGAACAGGAGGCAGGGGAGGAAAAGGTCATGCTTGAGGGAGCTTAGGTGCAGGTCTGTTGATGGGAGGGGAGGACCTGGTGGGACCCCCAGGTGAGTGAAGAGGGGCTGAGAATGGTTTGGGAGACACTAGGTTGGCAGTGTCCTTGGTGGTGTGAAGCACATGGGCAACATTGAACTCAGGTGTCTGGGCGTATCCCTGCAACCCAGGCCAGGAATGCTGGGACACTGGATCCTGGATCTCCCAGGCGCACAGCATACTCCAGGGGCTACATCAGTGAGATCCCACGCGGGAACTCCACTCAGCGAACTGGATTCAGACACACTTAAGGACTTAAGCCAGAAAATACATGGTGTCAGAGGAAGTAGAAGACAGCTGTAGGAGAGTGGTGTACTGTTGGTTGGCAGACAAACAAGGTCTTGCTACATCAATGTGCTATGTGCTGCATTAAGATAGGCATGATTCTGACAATCCCGGGACGTGACGGACATTCTGTTTTATTCTGTTTATGCTTGTTCATAAATGTGTTTTTCAGTAAATGAACCCCAGGATTGATGCGCCTACAGAGACAGCAAATAGAACAAGGGTTGGGGGCTGGGGTGGGGGGTGGGAAACAGGCAGAGTGGAGGAGATAAAAGGGAGATGATATCAAGGAGTCCAGGAAGGAAAAGTATGTTTAGAGACTGATTATGGAAGCAATCACACAATTCTGTTTGACACGATTGAACTGTGGAGTGAAATGACTTATGTATGACGGTAACTCATAAGTAACAAATTAAAGAAGGAAAAAGCATTGATTCAGAAATGGGTTTGGCACTCGCATTAAATCCTAGCACCAACTTCAGAACTTTTAGTTCTTAGAGCATGGCCCTTCCTCAGAAGAGAACTCTTCCATAGAAGATACAGGTGTTACAGCAAAACGTGGAGAAGAATTTAGATGGTGCCCGGCTATCAGATAAAATAGCTTCGGGGATTTTAAAGGCTTGTCTCCAAACAAGCAGTTATTTAAGTAAGATGTCAACTAAGTCCACATGGGAGAAGCCCATCTCATCAATCACCAAAGGTTGTAATCCATATAATCAGAAGTGGAAGGATCAGAGCCTAAATTGTGAGATTCCGGTGTGCAGAAGATTCATTTGTGGAACTGCGTAGGAAATAAGCCTCCGGAGCTATCTCCTGTCTAAATGAAGGGTAAGAGGAAAGTGGTCACCAGACAGAGTGTTTGGGAGAGATGAGTATAGAAGACCGAAGGCATAAATCTGATGGTTTGAACAGTTAGAACTTTGTTAGTAGACACCCCATACACACACACAATGATTCAGGCTAGATCTCATTTGGTTTCCAAATTTTTCTGTATTTTTAGTTGGTATTGTCTTGTTTGGGTTTTGGCTTTTCATATGAGGGTGTAGCTCGGAGGTGTTAAGTCGTTGGAGGTCACCCTCTTAAAGTTGTTGTTTTTCTTTTATTGGTATCTGAAACCCAGGATTGATGAACCTATCGGCACAGCGAGTAGAATAAGGATTTTGGGAGGAGTGGCGTACAGTGCGGGAGGGGCAAAAGGAAGCGTCCACAAAGAAAAAGAATGTCTGCACACTGGTGGTGGGAGCAATTGTACAATTCCATTTGATGTGATTGGACTATGGAATGATATGCTATGTCCCAATTAATAATAAAATTTTTAAATAAAATAAAGAAAGAAAAGGATCTTACTTGAAGACTTTTCCACCAACCATAACTTAAATATTTAAAAAATAGCTTCTTTTCGATCCTTATAATGTCTTTCCCCCAATAAGCCAAGGAACTGGCGTAATATAGAGAGATCAGAATGTATGGGTTTAGGTCACAGCTCTGCTACCCAATAACCATCTAACCTTGATCAAATCACTTTGCAAATCTGAGCTCAATTTTGCCAACAGTAAAACTGGGGTGATGAGACCTGCTTCTCTGCCCATAATGAGCGACAGTCTCGGAAACCCCCACGGGTGTCTACGCTGTCGCATAACGAGCGACAGTCTCGGAAACCCCCACGGGCAGGTCTACCCTGTCCTAGAGGGTCACTATCAGTTGACATTAAATCCATGGCAATGAGTTCTTGTTTTGTTTTGTTTTTCTGTGACTCCGATAAGATTATGCATATGAAGGCAATCTTTTTAAATCTTTATCGGTGTCAAGGCCCTATAGTTTCACCCAGAACAGGTGTTTACCTGGTGATGGTTGGGCCTACTTCCATTTGTGCACAAAGCCAGAGGGATGAAAGTGGAGTACTGGGGTTGGGGAATATCCACTGCTATGCCAACTCCCTTTTACTTTCCACTCTATCTCAGCCCAGCTCTATGAGGATCCCCACCAACTGACTGCATCTGAGTTGCCCATCATCAACACTCAAAGGAATTTGGGGCAAAGGTAAGATACATCCAATGACGTGTTCCAAAGTCTCTGGGGAGAGTCCAAAGACTTAGCAAATGAATGTAGAGACAACAAGGTGTCTGGCTTCATTTTGTGTTCAATATCCATGTAACAGTTACCACCATACGTGAAACTATCAATACTGGCTTATGAATAAAGCTGACAAATGGAACTTGATGAAGGGAGGACACCCATCCTTCGTGGTTTCTGAATCAATGTCCACAGAGGCAGACCAGTTCAGAGACACAGCCATTCAGAAGCATAATCCTGAACAGATGGCGGTTCCCTACGTGCGAGCTCTGAAGGGAATTTTTCTCAAGGTAAATAGAAACAAATGTCTCCGTGCATTGTGTCCTAAAATAAAGATCTCATGAGGAGCATTTCCCAACATGAAAAAAGAGGTTCTTATTAAATCGCATTTTATGACAAAGACAAAAACTGGTTTTTGAACTGGTTTAAGACATTCGCTGCCATTCCATCATGAAGAAAAATTACATTCAAATAATAGACAATATACTTAGCTCCTTCTAAGATATTTAGGACGTGCCATTTTAAATCTGTTCAATCTACCTCTCACTTTCTCCTGAGTTCCAAACAATATTAAACCACAAAATCGTTTTTCTAACTTTATTTTAAAAACTATTCCCTCGATATTCCATAAATGAGTACTTTGTTTTGAAGAGAACAATATACTGTTCTTTCATTGATTTACTTATTTTTTAAATAATATTTATTCTTAAAAAGATTATTCAGGGACCAACACTGTGAAAGTATAAAGGGCTTACAAGTCCCCAGTCTGTCACTGAGGATGTGCCATCAAAGACACCTCATAAGTACTCTTGGTCTCCATATTTGGCTCACCCTCGGACAAACCCTATAACCCTATAGGAGCACAGATGCATAAACAAAGTAACTTTTTTAATAACACAGAGCGGTCCGACACCTTCTCTGGTTCAGTAATTCCCAAAATATGGTATATAGAGCACTAAGAGACACTAATTATTTTAAGTCATGGGTAGTTACATAATTTCACGTCAACTTGATCAATAAGTGGAGTCTAGACTGTCAATCGGGTCCCCACCTGAGGATGCCTCCTGGTGGACGTGGCCTTCTCATGAGGATTCTGGGAACTTCCTCTCTTTCTCCCTGGAGGTGGGCCACACTCTCTCTGTGTCACCTTCCTGTTGACAAGCCATGTGGAACCATGATGAGACCTGAGCGAGCCATGCAGCAGAGACCTGCACCAGCCTTGTGATGCTTCCACCACCCCTGGATCCAACAACAATTTTCACCCACAGATCTGTGACCTTCCTGCATTCTGCATCATTGCATGTGACTGCGTGAGTCTGAAGGGAGATGTTTGGATTAATATCAGACTTATGGGCTAATATTGGATTTATGGACTCGATCTGGCCTGGGCTGGGATGTTTTTTCGAGATACAATTGCCCTTTAATATAAAGCTTTCTCTTACACATATATGAGTGTCTCTGGATTTGTTTCTCTAGTCAATCCAGCCTAACACATTAATACATAAATAAGTTTTTAGTGGTTATGGGTTTATTTTCATGTGTATCAGGAAAAAAAGCACATACCTAGAACATGATTTCATTGATATTTGGGTTTAGGATGAATCTAAAGTAGGTAGCACTGTAATAGTTCACCTTGCACAGCCATGAGCAATTACAAGAGCAAGAGTCAGGTGTGGCCATTAGGGTTTCCAGCAGTCCATCAGAACATTAGAGACCCAAGAAGTACAAGAACAATAGAGCATTAGCAATTGCCTTGCATCCTGAATTTCCATAAGCACCACTTAGTCTGAGATCAGCTATAGTGTTCCTTCACTTAATGGTCAAAATATAAACAAAACTGGATCATGGCAACCGGCCTTTACCTTTTCTCAGTATAGATACACAGGCAGATTTGTTCTGTCATTCACGACACCACCTACTATTTCATCTGGGTTCTATATTCGTGGCAATGGCCACACAGAACTCACAGCCAATTCTGAGGATTCAAGGGTTTATTAAGGAAGTTAACAAATTGCAATGCTGCTGAGCAAATAATCCAAGAGGCTGCATTATAAGAAGAATGCAGCAACAGGACTTAAAGGAGAATTGTTAACAACCTGCAATATGCAGATGACACAACCTTGCTTGCGGAAACGGAAAAGGACTCGAAGCGCTTGCTGATGAAGACCAAGGTATGCAGCCTTCGTACCAATTACAACTTGATATAAGAAACACCCAAATTCTCACAACTGGACCAAGAGGTAACATTATGATAGAGAAAAGATTGACGTTATCAAGGACTTCATTTTACTTGGATCCACAATCAACTTAGGTGTAGCTGACCCAAGCCGTGGTCTTTTCAATCGCCTCCTATGCATTTCAAAGTTGGACATTGAATAAGGAAGACTGAAGAATTCATACATTTGAATTCCGGTGCTGGTGAAGAATATTGAAAGTGCCATGGGGTTCCATGGACTGCCAAAAGAACAAGCACATCGATCGTGGAAGAATTCCCACCAGAATGCTGCTTCGAGGCAAGGATGACTAGCCTTTGTCTCACATACGCAGGAGAGCCTAGTCGCTGGACAAGGACACAGAGCTTGGTAAAGTTGAAGGGCAGAGGAAGAGAGGAAGATTCTCAACAAGATGGATCGGCGCAATGGCTGCAGCAATGGACTCAGATATCACCATTGTGAGTGTGGCACGGGACCACCTCCATAGAACCTAGCAACAATAACCAGCAAGAGAGCTCTGGGAGCATCCTCCCCACCCACCCCCCAAAGAGTGAATGATTATTAACCAGGTCATTTGCTACGGATGCTGCTCTTGGTAGGTCCTGATTCATAGCAACCCTGTGCCCAACAGAAAGCACCGCCCAGCCCTGTGCCAGGCTCACAGCTGTTCTTTTGTTTGATGCAGCCACTTGTTAATCCATCTTGCTCAGAGCCTTCCTCTTGCTTCTTGCCCTGTTACTTTACCAAGCATAAATAATGTCCTTCTCCAGGGACTGGTCTCTTCTGATGTCATGTTCAAAGTACAGGAGATGAAGTCTGGCCTCGAAGGAGCATTTTGGCTGTACTCCCTCCAGGAGAGATTTGTTTGTTGTTTTGGCAGTCTGTGGCATGTTCAATATTCAAATGCACCAGCATCGTAATTCTTCCTCACTCTTCCTTATTCAATGGCCAACTCTCACATGCATTTAAGGCTATGGAAAATACTATGGCTTGGGTCAGGCATGCCTTAGTTCTCAAAGTAACGTTCTTGCTTAACAATGCTTTAAAGAGGTCAGGTGCAGCAGATTTACCTAATGCATTGTGTCGTTTGGTCTCCTGACTGCTGCATCTATGGATGCTGACGTATTATTAAAAACAAATGACCCATGCAGGGTCCAATTTACAGTGTTGCCATATTATTTCCTGCTCTGCGTCAATTTTTTGAAGCATTTCAGTTGTCACTCTGTCAATTCCTAGAGACTTGTTTTTGCGAATGACTACAGAGCAGCTTGGACCTCTTTCGATACCGTAAGTTCTTGATGATTTGCGACCTCTTGAAATGACAGTCATTTTAATTCCTTCCATCTTCATTGCATCATTCAATATTTGCCCCCAAATCCTTCAATGTTGCAACTCAAGGCTTCATATTCATTCTTCGGTTCTTTCCGCATGACCTATGCTGTGCCCTTCCCTTCTGGTTTTCTATCTAGAGGCATTTGTACATCTCAGTGTAATGCTTTACTTTGTCCTCTAGAGCTGCCTTGCATTTTGTTTCCTCTTTAGCTCTTGTCCTTCCTCGTGTCTTCCAGTTACTTTAGCTGCTCTGCGTTTAAGAGCAAGTCTCAGAGTCTCCTCTGCTATCCATGTAGGTCCCTTCGTTCTTGCCTGTCTTCTTAAGGATCTTCTTTGATTTCTTCAAGAAGTCCTGGTAGCATAAGGGATTCCACACTGGCCTGCTAACTGCAAGGTCGGCAGATTTAATCTCCAGTTTCTCAGAGGGAGATAGATGAGACTTTCTGACCCCATAAAGATTTACAGCCTCAAAAACCCAAAGGGTAAGTTCTGCTCTATCCAACCATCCTAATGCCATGCCCTTTCATACAGTTCCTCATGTGGTGGGAAACCCCCAACCATAAAATTATTTTCGTTGCTACTTCATCACTGTCATTTTGCTACTGTGATGAATCAAGCATCCCCTGTGAAAGGGTCATTCGACCCCCAAAGGGGTCATGACCCAGAGGTTGAGAACCACTGATATAGGGTCACTATAAGTTGAAATCAACTCCATGGCAGTGAGTTTTGTTTTTGTAATTTTGCTTTCTTCCCGCGTGATGTTCTTGATGACATCCCAGCGCTCATCTGATCTTGGTGTTCAAAACCTCCGATCTCTTCTCGAGATGGTCTCTAAATCCAGGTGGGCTTGACTCAAGGTTGTATTCTGAATCACGTGGGCGGCTTTCCTTCTCCTCAGTTTCAGCCTAAACTTGCACCTAAGCAATTCACGGTCTGTTCCACTATTCTGACTCTTGTTCGGGCTGAAAATATTGAGATTCTCCGTCATCTTTTCCCACTAATCAATTTGATTCGTGTTCACTCTTGATGGGGTTCACAGGCAAAGTGTTTTGGCCAAAAAAAAAAAAAAGTGCACTTGCAATGAGGAAGTTGCTGGTCTTGTGAAATTGTGTGATACGATCTCCAGCTTCGTTTCCATGCCAACACGGGAAAGGTGCTTTCTGGTCGCAGGGAATTTTTTCATAAAAGCAGTTTTGCTTGAACCTCATTTTTTTGTGCTGGCTGATTTAAGAGGGCAGCGTGTATCTCTGAAATTCTGTTTCCTGCTCGAGAAAAATGCCGCAGAAACCGTGGTGATGTTGGTCACAGCTTACAAGGACAGCACTATGGGGGAAACTCACATGTACAAGTGGTTTTCTCATTTCCAAAAAAGAGGAAATGCCGATTGATGACAAACCTTGTTCTGGACATCCATTAATTTCTAGAACAGATGAAAATGTCAATTTGTAGTGCATTTGGAGTCTGTTCCACCAAGTCAGACTGTTAATCAAGCTTTTTTTTAAAGAGGTTCTGAAAAGATTGCATAAGTGTGCGGGGGTGGGGGTGGCGGAGGCCCAATTTGTGCCAGATGGGGACCAGTTTTGCCTCCATGGTAATGCACCTGCTCACACAGCCATCGCAGTGCACCAGTTTTTGGCAAAAACCAGCATGCCTCTCTTGTCCCATGCACCTTACTCACCTGATCTCACACTGTGTGCCTTCTTTTTGTTTCTGCAAACGAAGAGGGGCAAGATAAAACAGTGATTTGACAACATAGAAGAGGTGAAGAAAAACATGAGGGAGGTGCTGTCAGCCATCCAAACAGATGAGTTTGACAAATATTTCCAAGAATGGAATCGCAGATTTGACAAATGTATTATGTGTAATGGAGAGTACTTTGAAAGTAATAACGTTGTTTTGTTTTTTAAAAAATTAACTACATAGCTTTGGGGGGGAATCCGGGGATTTTTGGTGGGGAGGCAGGGGGTACCTCCTCATATCTGAAAGAAGAAAAAATCCCAACCAAGAATCTTATTCAACAAAATTATCCCTCAAACAAGGAAGACAGAATGGCATTTCCAGATAAGGAGAAACTTAAAGGAATTTGTAAAAACAAGACCAGCATTACCCCAAAAAAACTAAGGGGAGTACTCCACCAACTATCATGATCCCAATTCTACCTTACAAACCTGGTTAGACCAGAGGTTGTACACTGGTACAGATAGGAACTGGAAACACATGGAATCCAGGACGGATTATCCCTTCAGAATCAGTGGTGAGAGTGGCGATACCAGGAGGGTAGACTGAAGGAGGGGTAGAAAGGGGGAACCGATCATAATGATCTACATATAACCCCTCCCTTGGGGACAGACAACAGGAAAGTGGGTGAAGGGAGACATCAGATAGTGTAAGATAAGACAAAATAATAATAATTTATAAATTACCAAGGGTTCATGAGGGAGGGGGAGCGGGGAGAGAAGGGGGAAAATGAGGAGCTGATATCAAGGGCTCAAGTAGAAAGAAAATGTTTTAAGAATGATGATGGCAACAAATGTACAAATGTGCTCGACACATGGATGTATTATGGGTTGTGATAAGAGTTGTACAAGCCCCCCAAAAAATGTTGGGTTTTTTTTTTAAAGAATCATTGCACTGTAAAAGGTATTCACAATACAACATACTTACAGAGCGGTGTGAAAAGGCAAGAATAATCCCAGCTTCAACCAAAGCCAGTGTGTCGTCCATCCCTTTGCTCAGCTCCTGTGCTCACTGCTGTCCCCACCCTGCCCAAGAGAAAGGCTGAAGGGGATGCTAAGCCAAGGGAGATAAAGCCAAGGTGAAGGATGAACCTCAGTGGAGACCAGCCGACTTATCTGCTAAACCTGCTCCCTCAATACCAGAGCCTAAGCCTAAAAAGGCCCCTGTCAAGAAGGGAGAGACGGGTCCCCAAAGGGAAACAGGGGACAGCTGATGCTGGCAAGGATGGAAATAATCCCGCAGAAATGGAGATGCCGAAACAGGCCAGGCACAGAAAGATAAAGGTGTTGGAGATGCCAAGTGAACTGTTTTCAATAACTGTACTTTTGAAGTATGTTGTTAGGAAACTTCATTGTTGTTGGGGGGGAGGGGCAAATGTCACTAATAAGATGTCTCCAAAGCTGGCTTGATGTGGAGGACAACCCCTTTCCCTGCTAGTTTTGAGAGACTCCCTTTTGGTTCCCAGGAGAAGGGATTCCCTGACGTTGGCACAGATTAGCCATGTTGGCATGAATGCCTTTTCACGTGGAAAAGGTACAATTCATTTCTACATCTCCACACTCCCTTCTCCCTGTCTGCCTTCAACGCAGATTTCGCACTCATCAACCCAGAGACCTGTTGGGACCGGGCCTCAAAACAGTGGTTATTAGGGTATCGGGTGACCTGAACTTTGCAGTGACGTCATCTGAAAGGCAGCGGTTCCTCTTTATAAGATTGTGGATCTTCGGATTGGTAACTCTGCCATGTTCATTTCCTTTTGCGAGAGTCAGGTCAGGTCAGCTCGTGCAACATCGTTAAACACCAGGCTAAGTGTGAAGTGTCGACCTCGCTCTAGCCTTTCCCTGATCAGAGTACCAGATGAAGACTCCGCAGGGTTTCTTAATGGCTTTCTGATTTCGGTAGCCCATTGAAGAAGGGAGTTTGAAAGTTACTGTTAATGACTGTCTGCCCATCATTTACCTGAATGCTATGATTGTTTATGAAAAGTGTCCTTTATAAAAGCAAGATACAGTTTGGCTTGGTGGGTGGGGGAGACATACTTAAAAGATTGAAAACAGGGAGTCAGAGATACCATTCTTTTTTTTTTTTTCACAAGAGAAAAGCTTGTAGTTCGTTCAAGGATCATTTGCTGGCCCTTAGGAGTGTTTTCCAGTCCAGTCTGTTGGGGCACCACGCCCTGGCCCCAAAGTCCACTTTCAGCATTCCCTGGGGACCTTGCCACTCCATTCCCTTGCTGTTCCGCTGCACTCCCCCAGTGATTTGCCTCGGTGTGGTGGGATCAGGTCAGGTGCAATTCCCACACTGTGTCTCCGGTGCGGTCACCTGTATCGCCCTTAGTCACTGACTGGCATCATTTCTCATAGTGGGGCCAGCCATGTTGTTCTCTCTGTGGACTGGCTGCTCTACTCAGGAACATCATCATCACGGCCTGGTGGGCCAGGCTGTGCTCCACTCTCTCCTCCTGCCCCTTCATCTGCTCCCGTGTGCTCTGATCAAATATGTCCATCTTCCAGAGCTGCAGAGTCAATGTCGTCCTTTGGAACAAATTCTTTTCAGGGGAGGGGCAGGAATCCACTTAATTTATGGTGCTGGGGCCAGCCTCCCAAGAGATACCATTCTATAATGGATGCAGACACAAAGAAGATAAAGGGAAACGTGTAGATATTCTACATGCAGAGCATTCTAATGAGGAAGCCAAATAGCTCCCAAGAGAGAACCCACTGTCTTCAACTTCTGAAGAAGACAATCGATACCAAAGTAACCTCAAAGAAAATGGAAAGAGTTCATCGCAATTAAAAAGTGGAATATCACAAAACTCTAGTAAATAGTAAAATAGAAGCAAAGAAAAAAGGACAAGAAAACTTTCAAACAAAAGGAACCCAGCACAGAAATTTATGACGAACAAGAATCCAATAACACACATACACACACACACACCAGCCAAAAGACAGCAACAAATCCATGCATATCAACAATGTCATGGAAGGTAAATGAATTAAAGCACTAGCCAAGAGACATAAAGTAGTAGCCTGGATAAGAAAACAAGACCCATCCATATGCTGCCTACAAGAAACACACCTTAGACAAAGCCAAAATTTTAAAAGACTAAAAACCAAAGGATGATAAAAAATAAATCATGCTAATGATGATCACAAAAAAAGCAGGTGTGACAAAATTACTCTCTGATAAAATAGACTTCCAGGCAAAACCCATCATTAGAGACAAAGAAGAACAGTACACAATTAAAGGACAATTAAACCAGAAGATGCAGCCATAATAAGCCATCCAGTAAAGACCGTCCAGACGCAGTCAGCAAACGGTTACATCATTGAAGAGAAAACAGACAATAATGCCGTACTAGTAGTGGGAGACGTCAATGCACCTCTTTAGATGTAAGACAGATAGCTGGAAAGAAATTCAATGAAGACAGAAGAATTAAACAACACACTCACCTTGACTTCCTGGTCACATAGCGACCACTGCACCCCACATCAACACAAGATGCATTCTTTTCCAGTCCAAATAGACGTTCTCTAGAATCGGCCGGGTGTTAGCACTCAGAGCAAGCCCTAATAACTTAAAATGTTGGGATCTGACAAGCCATTTTCGCAGATTATAATGCTGTAACACTTGAAATCGAGGGGGAAATCAAATACATTGGAATTAAACAACACTCAGCTAAAAAGCCACTGGATAATTGAAGAAACAAGGAGTACATTTTTTAAATTCCTTAAAACAAATGGTAATACTTTGGGACGCAGCAATAGAAGGAGTCCCGGGGGGCATGAATAGCCATAAGTGTACACCTCAAAAATGGAGGAAGAACCAAAATCAACACCTAATTCGACATCTTCACCACCAGAAGAAAGAAATGCACAAGAAAACAGAAAAACAATAGGAAAATCAGTAAGACAAAACGTTGGTTGTTGGAGAGGCTTAACAAAATAGAAAACCCACTGTCAAGCTTAACCAAGAAAAAGAATATTCTCACGCCAAACCCACCGCCCTCCAGTCCATGCAAACCCATAACAACTCTTGTGGGCTTCAAAGAGCAAACATTTTAACAGGAGTCAAAATCCTCATCATTCTCCCTCGGAGTGGCCGGTGTTTTCAAACTGCTGACCTTATGGTCAGTAGCCCAGTGCATAACCCACTATGTCACCAGAGCTCCAATGGAATGTATGTCATGCTAAAGAATCATGATCAAAATGTGAAGCGCCTCGTGAATGGATGGACTTGGAGAAGATTACGCTGAGCGAAATTATTAGTCAATCACAAACGGACTACTGTGATAAGATCACTGTTATAAAATGAAATTCAAGACCAAGTTTTTCATACCAAATAAAACCAGAGTTGGATGTTTACTAGAGCTGAGAAGAAAAGGAGTGAAGCATTAGGCTAGAGTGTCAACAGTTATTAATTTGGGTGAAGAAGACAATAGTTTTCTAGATCAGGGGGAAGAGAAATGAGATGGGGGGGGCGCCAAGACAAGCCATTGGGAGGTGTGATAAGCAGTACAGGTTGTTGAACACAAAATCAATTATCTAAAATTTAAACCCCTACCCAATTTACAATTTCAGGGATTTTGTTTTTGTTTTACACACACAAAAAACACAACACATTATTTTACTAGAGAGGAGATTTAAAGCAAATATCAAGATTGAAAAATTATAAAAATAAAGCCAATATCCCTCTGGGGACCATAATAGTAGTACATGCATCCTTTAAATACTCAAACTTACTGAAGATTTATAAAAGACTGTCATTAATTCAAAAGTTAACAAAAATATTTATAGTGAAACAATAAATGAATAAAATATACTTGATGCCTATTTTATAAGACAAGTTTATGATCTGATAGATTATTATGAAAAGATACATAAAAAAGAAGAATCAAGTTTCTTCAATAAGTGTGGTCCTCAACAAAATACAAAAATGAGGCACGTTAGCTTTAAAATATAGTTACAATATATTTATTTTGCCTTCATTAGTGCAAGCAAACCTTAACAAAGTTTAGGAAATATAAGATAAAGTGAAATGTTATCTAAATATCTTAAATGAAAGAATTCTAGATAAGAATAATTCATGGAAGGAATTTAAAACCCCTCGGGCTACGTGTGGCAATGTTTTAAAATGTAAAAGTGATTGCCAAAGAAATGGAAACGAGATCACTCGAAAAGTTAAGCCTGTTTTGCCCAAGAAATTAAATGATATATAAGCAGAGGTGCCAGTATCCTACCTTTATAGAGTGAATCAATATAAAATTCCCAGCAGGGCAAAGCCATTTCTGTTTGTGGATTGTTTTTTTGTTTGTTTGTTTGTTTGTTTCTACTTATCTTTATTTTTTTAACATTTTATTAGGGGCTCATACAACTCTTATCAGAATCCATACATATACATACATCAATTGTATAAAGCACATCTGTACATTCTTTGCCCTAATCATTTTCAAAGCATTTGCTCTCCACTTAAGCCCTTTGCATCAGGTCCTCTTTTTTTTCCTTCCCCTCCCTCCCTGTTCCCCCCTCCCTCATGAACCCTTGATAATTTATATATTGTTATTTTGTCATAGCTTGCCCTATCCGGAGTCTCCCTTCCCCCGCTTCTCTGCCATCCATCCCCCAGGGAGGAGGTCACATGTGGATCCTTGTAATCAGTTCCCCCTTTCCAACCCACTCACCCTCTACTCTCCCAGCCTCGCCCCTCACAGCCCTGGTCCTGAAGGTATCGTCCACCCTGGATTCCCTGTGCCTCCAGCTCCCATATGCACCAGTGTACAACCTCTGCCTTGCGGGACTGGATAGGGCAGAGGTTGTTTGTTTTTTTAAGAAGCCCCTTGTTCTGTTCTGATCATGGCCTCTGGGTCGGTATGCAGGTTCCGCAGGAGCACAACGCCAAGTTCTGGAACTCCCATTCTTCTCAAGGCCATCCACGACGCCTTCCGAACATGTGGCTCGGTGACTCTGCCAAGTGCACCGTTTCACAGGAGGGAACCTCCTCCTCACGGTGTCTCTCAGCTAAGAACTGCTCGCCACCCGTGGTGCAGTGTCTCTCCTCTGGCAGCTCCCCGTAGGCATGCTGCTGCAACAGTCATTTTCTCATCATCTAGCACTGACGATACTGCTTGCTCATGGCTGCATTGTCTGGGTTCATCTGGGTTGGCTAGAGGAGCAGATTCATTGATGCTCACGTACGTGTCCAAAAGAGCTTTATATCAAAGACTAATTGTATATTGAAAGAATGTCCCAGCCCAGTCCATATCAAGTCTATACGTCCTATTTAGCCCATATGTCCAATAGTAGTCTGTAAATTACTCTTTAGACTCACGCAGCCATGGCATGATGCCGAATGCAGGAAGATCATAGGCTGGTGGGTGAAAATTCTTGGGGATCTAGTGGTGGTGGAAGCATCTTAGCACTGACGTGGGTCTCCACGCTGCTCCTCCAGCTCTCTGCTTCCCCAGGACACACAGGGGCTGTCCCTAGAACCACCGTCACTGCGGGGCTCCTCCAGCAGCAGAGGCATCAGCTGGGGGGTGGGCATAGGGCCCAGGGGGAAGGGGAGTCCTGGCCTTCGCACAGGCGGGGGGCTGAAGAGTGGGGGCGTCACAGCCACCCTGTGAGTGCCCTCACTCAGCCCCCCGAGGCCTGGGGGCCGGTCAGGCACTAGCTGTGCAGGGGACTCTGGGAATCTTGTGGATTGTTTTTAATGCTCCAGTGCTTCCTCACACTTAATCCGTATCTTGGGAAAAAACACCAAAGACGAGTATATACTTTATTAGAAATATGGACGTATGTAGCTTTCTACCCAAACCTCAACTGAATGAAGAAAGGCACTGGGGTTTGGCTTAAATAAAGGATTATGAACTCTGTTTTCCTTAAAATTCCTGTATCAATGTTCACGAGGGACAGTGACCTGTCATTTTCTTCCGTTGTAACGTGTGTGAGGTTCTGTAATGTTCGTGGTTCTGTGATCCATGTAGCGCTAGCTTAATAAGATTAGTTAGGAAGTATTATTCCCTTATCTATAGTTTTCTGGAAGAGTTTGTAAGAATGACACTATTTCTTCCTTACGTGTTTAGTAGAAATCATCTGAAGCTGATGTTATCTTCCTGGGAAGTTGTCAAAATACAAATTCAATTTCATTAATAGATACAGCATGATTTAGGTTATCTGTCCTTGAATGCTGAAAAGCAATGATGCGACTGTGAAGACTAAGGTACACCTGATCCAAGCCGTGGCATTTTCAATAGCCTCGTGCGCATGTGAAAGTTATACATCGAATAAAGAAGACCGAAGAAGAACAAATGCCTTTGAGTTATAGCACTGGAGAAGAATATCGAAAGTACCATGGACTGTGAAAGGACAGACAGATCTGTTTTGGAAGATGTACCATCAGAATGCTCCTTCAAAGCGAAGATGACCAGACTTCATTCCATGTACTTTGGACATGTTGTCAGGAGAGGCCAGTCTCTGGAGAAGGACACTATGCTTGGTGAAGTAAAATGGCAGGAAAAGAAAGGACAGCCTTCAACAAGGTACGAGGGGGTACCCCAAAATAACCCCACATTTCCCCCAAAGCTATATATTTAAATTGTTTTACAAATAAAACCCTATCACATTTTTCAAACTCATCTGTTTGCATGGCTGACAGCACCTCCCTCGTGTTGTTGTTGTTGTTGTTGCTGTTGCTGCTGTTTTCGCCTCTTCTACATCATCAAATCACTGCCCTTTCCTGCTCCTCTTCATTCATGGAAACAAAACAAAGTTGCACGCACAGCCCCCAGGTAAGCAAAGTGCGTGGAGCAAGAGAGGCTTGCTTGCTGTTTCCCGCTAAAATGACACAATGAGATGGCTGCCACCACGGTCATGGTGGCAAAACCAGTCCCCTGTCTGCCACAAACAAGGCCTTTTCTGTCGCACACAGTTACTCAATCTCTTAAGAAACTAAATAGAACGTCTGATCTGGTGGAATGAAGTCCAAATGCACTATCCCCCTCACATCAAAAAACAAATGTTCATCGTCTTGATCTTTAATATCACTTGATGAGCTTTTTTGAGGTGAGGTGACCATGGTGTCTTCCAATGGCTCGATCGATGTTTGCTTTTGGAGTTGTAAGAACAGCACCATGCCTCGTTACGGGTAATGACCTTGACTGCTCTTTGTCCTGGTCACTCAGAACCCCGGGCACCAATTTCACAGCCAGCCTTCTCATTCCTATATCTTCCTTTAAGATTCACTGAACTGAGCTCCAAAATAGTCCAGGTAACTTCCCCATCACTTCAACGATCCATTGTCAGCCTTCAAGCACAAGTGCACGACTTTTGTCAACATTTTTGTCCTTTTGGAAAGTTGATGGATGTCCAGACAAGATTTGTCATCAATCGACATTTCACCTTTTTTTGAAATGAGAAAAGCACTCATACACTTGATTTTTTTTCCCCATAGCACTGTTCCTGTAAGCTGCGTTCAACATCACAACAGTGTCTGTGGCATTTTTCCTGAGCAGAAAACAAAAGTTCACAGCTGCAGATTGCTCTCTTAAATTGGCCATCACAAAAAAATGAGGTTCCAGTGAAACTGCTTTTATGAAAAAATTCACTGTGACCAGAGAGAACCAGTCCAAGTGATGTCACTTGATGCACCAACTTAGAGCCAGTTGCTTGATGCTCACCTGTGTACTTAGAAAGCTCTGCCCAGTAGAGCTTTCTCCCGGGTGTGTTTGTTTGGTACGTCCTTGTATACTGACACAGTGGCTTCAACAATGGCCTTCAACAGAAGAACAATGGTGCGGAGGGGACAGGACTGAACAACGCTTCATCCGCTGCACATAGGGTTGCTATGAGCGGGACTCAACGTGACAGCAACTAACAACAGCATTCTTGAGTAAACTAGGGGAGTTTGTGTCTTTCTAAATGAATTTGTCCATGTCATCCAAGTTGTTGAATTTATTGACATAACATTGCTCAATATGTCTCCTACTGTCCTAATTAACATCAGTAGCATCTCTGGTGGTGCTACTTTTCTCGTTCTGAGATTTGTAATTTGTGTCTTCTCTTTTTTCTAGCTCTAGGTCTTTGAACAGCTCAGTAAAATGCTTTACTTTGTCCTCTAGAGCTGCCCTTTGACATTTTCTTTTCAGCTCTTTATCACTTCTTCCACTACTTTAAATTCTCTACAGTCAAGATTCTGGACTTAGCAGGAAGTTGTCTTCACCTTCAGAAAACTCTGAAATATCACAACCTAGGAATTGGAGAAGAGAAAATTTGGTGTTCTGTATGCAAATCTGCTTTTCTTTTAAACAATAGATTGCTTTTGTAGTGAAAGAAAATGATTTAATTTTTAACTCACTATTGGGAAAAACAAGAAACTGATGGTGTAGTGTACTGAGAGTTGGGCAGCTAACCATGCAGGTTGGCAGTTCAAGCCCATAAACTACTTGACAAGTGAAAGATAAGGCTTTCAACTCCTATAAAGATTTATCCCACCACTTGTCTGTCAGTTTGTCATACTGTGGTAGCTTATGTGTTCCTATGACACTGGAAGTATTTTAAGTACTAACAGGGTCGCTGAGCTAGTTAAAGTTTATTGTGCCAACCAGGTCGATAAACACATGTGGGGTTAATTGAAGGATAGAGGGTTAAATGGCTCGGTGAGCCTCCCTTTCCAGTTCTTGGGTCTCTTGCTTTCTGATGGTCAGACCAGGGTATAGCTGCCTCAGCCAGTTCCCTGCTTCAGCTGGCAAGACTCACTTCCTGTAAGACATCCCCAAGGAGAAGCCGCATAGACCTACCCAATGCAGCCCTGGGTGCTGGAGCAGCCATGTGGAGACCCCTGCCAGCGCTAAGATGCTTACACATTCACTGACTCGGCTTTCCGCCTGCAGTTGGCATCATAGTGTGTGTTTTGTGAGATGGAGGAGGACTTTGTGGATGGTGTAGGACATATGGGCTAATGTTGGATTTGTGGGCTTGGGCAGCACTGGGTTGGATGTTTTCTTGATGTGCACTTACCCTTTATATGAAACTCGCTCTTATGCATGAGTTTCAGTGTATTTGTTTCCCTAAAATACTCAGACTAACACAGTCGCCAAGTGAACAGGTTTCATCAGAGCTTACAGACTACAAAGAAGCTTGCAGACTACAGAACGTACAGACTACCACTTACACTTGTGAAAAGTTCACCACTGAAAACCTTATGAAAAGCAGTGGAATATTGTCGACACTGAACACTTCACCAATAGCAGTGGAACCATGTCAGATACACTGTTGAGTGATGAGTCCCTCAGGTTGGAAGGCACCAAAATATGATTGAGGAAGAGCTGCCTTCTCAAGGTAGAGTCAGCCATCATGACATCTATGAAATACGGCTTTTGAGGTCTTCATTTGCTGATGGCATACCACTCCAAATGAGAAGAAACAGTGGTAGGCATCTATAAATAATTGGAACTTGGAATACACAAAGTATAAATCTAGGAAAATTGGAAGTCATAAACAATGAAATGGAATGTATAAAGATCAATACCCTGGGCATTAGTGAGCTGAAATGGACTGGTATTGGTCATTTTGAATCAGATAATCATATGGTTTTCTATGACAGGAATGGCAAATTCAAGAAGAATAGTGTCATATTCATCATCAAAAAGGATATGTCAAGATCTATCTTGAGTTACAATGCTATCTGTGTTAGGATGATATCTTTTCACTTACAAGGAAATCCAGTTAATACAACTTTTATTCAAATTTACACACCAACTGCTAACACTAGTGGTGAAGAACTTGAAGAAGTTTACCAACATCTTCAGTCTGAAATTGATCAAGCATGCAGTCTAGAGGCATTGATAAATGTTAGTGATTGGAATGCAAAATAGGTTGGAAGCAAAAAGGAAGGAAAATGGGGCCTTGGTGCTAGAAACTAAGTTAGATATCACGTGATAGAGTTTTGTAAGACCAGCAACTTCTTCGTTGCAAATAACATTTTCACCAACGCAAAAGGCAACTATACACATGGACATCTCTAGGTGGAATACACAAAAATCAGATTTGTGGAAAGAGACAATGGAGAAACTCAACATCAACAGCTAAAAAGAGGCCAGGGTCTGACTGGGAGCAGACTATCGATTGTTTATGTAGAAGTTCAGATTTTAGAAAATAAAAACAAGTCCACTGCAGACAAAATATGACCTTGACTCTACTCCACCTGACTTTGAAAACCAAGAATAAATTTAACATTACATATCAATGACAGACGACGTGACGAACAGTGGGATGACATCAAGAGTACCATACATGAAGAAAGAAAATTATCGTTCAAAATACAGGAACAACACGGGTGTTAAAAGAGGCTCTAAAACTTGCTCTTAATTGTTGAGTCGATAATGCAGACGAAATTATTAATTCAAAGAGATGAATATAACACTTCAAAGGGCAGCTCAAGAAGACAAAAAAAGTATTACAATGAAATGTACAAAGACAGAGAGTTAGAAAACCAAAAAGTAGAACACACTCAGTATAGATCAAGCTGAAAGAAGGGAGGGGGGAGATCGAGTCTTGAATTTCAATATTAAAAGATCTGTGAGAAAAACATGGAATGCTGTGGGACGCATCAAAATAAGATTTAAGGAATACACAGAATCATCGTATCACAAGGAACGGATCAATATCCTACCATTTCAAGAAATCGCATATGATCAAGAACCAATAGCACTGAAGGGAAAAATTCAAAATGCCCTGAAGGTATTAGGGGAAAAACAAGGCTACCCGAATTGATGGAATACCAATGGAAACATTTCGACAAACTGATGGAGCATTGTAAGCTCTTATGCCAGGAGATTTGGAAGACAGGTACCTGGTCAGTGGACTGGAAGACATCTGCATTTATACACATTCCAAAGAACAGTGACCCCACAGAATGCGGGAATTATCAAACTAGATCATTATTATCACATGCAAGAAACAATTTGCTGAAGACCATTCAACAGCAGTTGCAACAGCACATTGACAAGGTGTTGCTAGAAATTCAAGCAGGGTGCAGAAGAAGGTGTGGGTCTTGGCTCTGAGCAGGGAATACAAGGAAATCGTTTGCTTGTGTTTTATCGATTGGGCAAAGGCATTCAACTATGGGGGCCATAACCAACTGTGGAGAACGTTGCGAAGAATGAGAATTCCAGAACACTTCACGGCGCTCTTTGTAAAACTGTCCGTGTCATCCAGAAGCAGTCCTTCAAACAAAAATGGAGTTGCTGCAAAGTTTAAAATCAGGAAAGGTGTGCATCACAGCTCTACCCTCTCACCATAAATTCAACCTGTACGCTGAGCAAGCCGGAGTGTACGAAGAAGAACACAGCGACACGATTGGAGGAAGGCGGATTAACAAGCTGATATATGCAGATGACTCGGCCTTACTTGGTGAAAGTGAGGGGTACTTAAAGCACCTGCTGACGTATTTCAAGGATTGCAGCCTTCAGTCTGTATTACTGTAATGAAAACATGTAAAGAAAACCCAAATCCTCACAACAGGATCCAGAGGTAAGGTAACGATAAGTGGAGAAAAGACTGAAGTTATCAGGGATTTCTCCTTGCTTAGATCCACAAGCACTGGTCATGGAAGAAGCACTCAAGAAATCAAAGGGCAAATTGCATCGGGTCAATCCGCTGCACAAGATCTCTTTAAAGTGCTGAAGAGCAAGGATGTCATCATGTTGAGGACTAAGGTGTTCCTGAATCAAGCCGTGGTGTTTTCAATGACTTCATATACATGAACGTTGGCTACTGAATAAGTAAGACTGAAGAAGAATTGATGCTTTTGAATTATGGTGCTAGAGAAGAATATTGAAAGGACTGTGGACTGCCAGCTATGTCTTGGAAAACGGATAGCTAGACTGTTCCGTGGAAGCAAGGATGGTGAGACTTTGTCACACATACTGAAGACATACTGCCCTGAGAGACGAGTTCCCGGAGGGAAGATTACGCTGGGTAAAGTAGAAAGGCAGAGAAAAAGAGGAAGACCTTTGATGAGATAGACTGACACAGAGGCTATCGCAGGCTCAAGCACGACAATTGTGAGGGTGATGTTTCCTTGTTGTGCACAGAGTCGCTACGAGTCAGCATGGGCTCAGCAGCACATAATGACAAAAACTTATAGGGAGAAAAAGGAGACGATCTACTCCCATAAAGATTTAAAGTCTTGGAATCTCAAGTGGGCCATTATACCCTATATGGTCTACAACATACCCCATGTGATCTACAATATACCCTATATGGTCTACAATATACCCTATATGGTCTATGTGGTCATAATACCCTACACAGGCCTACAGGGTCACTATGAGTCAGAATTGATTCAGTGGTAGTAAATACAAGAGTGGATTAACCTATAAATGCTTGGTTAAGTGGTGCGTGGGGTGCTGCTATCTTTAAGCCATGGAAGAATCCAGCTGAATTTCTCCTCAAGTAGGCAGAAAGCAAATGCAATCACTAACTGAAGTGATATACTAATCTGGCAGACATACTCTAAGAAATAAGTAAAGGGCCAAGAAGATTGTGAGAACTAATGTTTGAGACAATCTCAAGAAGGCCATGACTTGCATAAGGAAGGCCCTTTGTCAAGCAGCGGTTGGTTTGCTACTCTGAGGTTTGTTAAAAACCAGGTTAGCCAGCATCGGAATGGGATAAGGAAGCCAGCCTTGGTCTGCTTCTGAAGGCAGGAACTTAGATTTATGTCACTCGTCATCCTCCTCCAACCCCCCAGGAGAGTCCCCACCCAACCTGCTCGCCCACAAACAAATACACTCAAAATCAGTCAAGTGGTGGTAATGAACCATCATCTTTCTGTTGTTCTGAAAGGGTCAGGAGCCCTGGTGGTGTCGTGGGTTATGTGTTAGGTTGCTGTCCTCAAGGTCAGCAGTTCAAAACTACCAGATGCTCCAAGGAAGAAAGATGAGGCTTTCTACTCCAGTAAAGATTCACAGTCTCAGAAACCCACAAGGGTGGTTCTATTCTGTCCCACAGGGTTCCCGTAAGTCAGAATTGACTCACTGGCAGTGAAGATTTTTTTCAGAGCTTGAAAGGATACAAGACAATTTGGAGAAAACCTTTCACAAGGGTTAAAAATATTCCAGTATCTCTAAGATTAGTGTCACATATGAGTAGCAAAAATCAAAGTCAAACCTTCTTGCTTTCATAATATTTGCTTGTATAAATATGTTGAATTTCCAAATCAAATGCCACAAAAGTATAAACTATTTGTTTATGACCTAAAGGAAGGAAAAGGTAAATAGAATTTCAATAGTGGAACAGATGTAGTCAATTCAAGTATTAAATGCATTTGTAACCTTTCTTGCTTGGCCTTCTATGATCCTCTTATATCACTCTCTAGGTTCTCTGTCCACCCAACTCATTTTTAGAATTATGGGTACAAAATACAATACATGCCTAAGATAGAGTGAGAGAAAAACGAAGACCAGAATTCAAAATCTTAAAAGAAACCCAGTGTACTGATCAGATAGAGATTGGTGGGACCCCTGAGACTATGGCCTTTAGTCATACTTCAGGTCTAGAACTAAACTCACTCCTGTATTAGAATAATGAACCACTTAAAATCAAAGAACAGTATTTACCCAAAAACAAAGTTCAGAGGATTAGGAGGAACTGAAACAAGAAACGCAGGGAGGAAGTAGGATAAACAATGATGGGGTGTGGTAATTAGATGCTTTTATGTCAACTTGGACATGTATGAAAGTGGTTGTGTGGAACTCAGCCTGTCACTCAGGTCACAGCCTAATGATGCCTCCTTGAGGCTGTGGCCTTCTGATGAGCAGGGAAACGGAGAATCCCTCTCTCTCTCTCTCTCTCTCTCTCTCTCTCTCTCTCTCTCTCTGAGACTTTATCTTCCTATTTACTGACATGCTGCCTCCAGGAGTAGCCCCAAGGGGGCTGGCAGCCTGATACTGAGAGCTGTCAGCGCCCTGCCATGTCTCCACCCACCTTGAATCCACGTGACTCAGCACCCACCAGCCGTGATCTTCCTGCTTCCCAGTTTGCCTTTCTGTGGCACTGGCCTGCAGCTACATGCGCCTGACGAGGCACTTTTTGACTAGCATTGGACTTCTGGACTTGAATTTGAATGGTCTGGAATGCTTTCTTCTATTTTTCTTCTATTTTTTATGGTAAACATAACATTACATAGTTCAATCACATCAAGCTGTATTGTTCAATTGCTACAACAACCAGTTTTAAAACATTTTCTTTCTTCTTGAACTCTTTGATATCAGATTCCCTTTAGCCTGTCCCCCCCACCCTACCCACCAGGAACCTTTATTTATTTACTTAACCTATAATACAGGGGGGTTGTTTGTTTGTTTGTTTGTTGGCCCTATCTTACACAATCCAATATATCCATTCAGATACACATCTGTTGTTGCACCCCACTGCGTGGGGTTATTCAGTCCTCAGTGCTATCACTCCTCACCCTCTCTTCCCGTACCCTCCGGGAACCATTACTCCTGTTACTGTCTCTGAAGGGTTACCTCTCTTGGTTTTCATAAAGCTCTTTCTCACACCTAGATGAGGGTCACTGATTTTGTTTCTCTAGACAACTCAGACTATCACGTGGGGATTACTTCAATGGATGGGTTCAAATGAAATGTGTATGAATTATTGAAATAAAAAACCTGTTGATTGGGTAAGCCTTTACTCAATTCACAATAAAAATAAAAGATACCTAAAATCCCATTCACATAGAGAGTGGAATGTCCTTATAGAGGCCTAGAACGTGAATCGAATCTCTCAAAGTTGTCTGCATTAAGACTGGAAGTTATATCTTGGCTTTTAGCTCAGGGACTCTTTTTACTCCACCGCCGTTCTGAATGTTACTTCATATTAGCTTTGAAAATTAGTTTCTTTTTTCTTTTGGCCAGACTTATTGTGGCTGAAATCTTCCTGAAATAGTGATATGGATTATCTACTCCCGATTTCTGATTAAAATCATCGGTAGGGGAAGGCTGCTGCAAAATATGAAGAATGTTCTGACAAGTAGATATTACGTAGATCATATATTCTCTATGAATAGCTAGCGATACTTTCTTAGACTAAAAATCATGGTATCATGAATTATGTGACTCACTAATACTTGAGAAAGGGGCAAGGTTTATTGAGTAAAATAAAACCCCATTAGTGCTATCTAAAAGAGGAACTTAGCTATAATCTTTGAACCTTGAGTTTTAAGGAAGTAGCAAGACTTTAGGGAAGGACCACTGTCCTAGAATTCAGAAAATTAAGGCTACCATACTGATTCTGCAACTTTCTAGCTGTGGACTCAAGCAGATCACTTCAACTTGTCTGAGCTTGAAATGAAAATAGGAATCCCAACTATTTCAAAAGGCTGTAAGACATCAAGCCAAATAATGAATGATCACTATAATTCAAAGGTCAGGAAATTATGATAACATATCATATCCGATACTGTGGGCTCATCACCCAACACAGTGTCTTGGCACATTTTCCAGGCGACCAGGAAGATGACAGCCATTCAGACCCAATGTGTTAGTCAGGGTTGACTAGAGAAACAAATTCATAGGCACTCATATGTGTGTAACAGAGAACTTTATATCAAAGAGTAATTGTACATTAAGAAATTGTATAGTCCAGTCCAGATCAATCTGCAAATTCCTCTTCAGACTCATGCGACACATGCAATGACACCGAATGCAGGAAGATCACAGGCCAGTGGGTGGGAAGTCTTGTGGATCCAGTGACAGTGGAAGCATCTCAGCACTGGCAGGTGTCTTCACCTGGCTCCTCCAGCTCTAGGACTGTAGCGTAGCTCCATGTATCTTGTCAACAGGAATGTCTCGCAGGGACATTCCTGCCTCCAGTGTCCTGCCTCCAGTGAACTATTTATCTCCTTAGCACCTCCAAAGGAGGTCATCAAGCTGTGACCTGAAGGACAGGCTAAACTCCACCCCTTTGCTCTTAATAGTCTCAAGTTGACAACAGATTACGTAACTGCCACATCACTGATGACTATCACCCGAAACAAAAAGAGGATCCTTAGGTGAAACTAGCAAGAAGAAAGTCCAAGTTATTGGGAGAGCATCAGTCTGGGCTTCTTGATGCAAGGGGGCGACAATGAGAGCACACACATTAAGAAGAAATGCTCTTTCACCAGTAATGTCTGCATTTCAGGTTGTATTCTGTTTGTCATGGTGACCAAGATGAAAATACAGGAGATCACTGTCATCCGCAAAGACTGCCTCCCAGGGAATTCAGGATAGATAAAGCCCTCGGGGCCAACAATGAGACTAGAGATACCAGGGAGACAAACAACAGAAAAGTGGGTGAAGGGCGACAGAGGACGATTTAAGATATGAAAATAATAATCTATAAGTTATCAAGGATTCATGAGGGAGGGAAGGTGGGGGAGGGAAGGAAAAAACAAGGAGCTGATACAAAGGGCTCAAGTAGAAAGAGAATGCTTTGAAAATGGTGATGGCAGCATATGTACACATGTGCTTGACACGCTGGATGATTGTATGGATTGTTATAAGAGATGTAAGAGCCCCCAATAAACGTATTTAATTTTTTTGACCCATCAATAAAATATATTTATATATATGCAACAAAAATTTTATGAGGTTTCTCGCTCTGATTTTTTTATTTCTCCATCTTAGAATTCTCTGAGAATTATTTCCTAGGTGCCATACATTTCATTTTCCTTCAAGTCATTTGATTGTATTATAACTTAAGGTATATTCTCAGAGAAGATCTTGCTTATTACTGTTCATAGAGAGTAACTTATGGAATTCTTTTCAGTTAAAATTCCCATACGGCATACCTTAATTCCGTATTTAATTTTTTAAAAATGAATAAAAGCAGTCCATCCCACCCAAATTTGCCCTTTATTCACTCCCCTCCCCCACTTCTTAATCAAAGATCCCAGCAGTGGTTGTTATGTTACCGTTTTAAGACTGGCTTTGGGCATCTGCATCATTAACTTCACAGTCATTGCCAAGTTCCTAGATTCAGCGTCCTTATTGAGATCTGTGGATGTCCTCTCTCTGGTGGGATTTGCATTGACTTTAACTAGTTAATAGCCCTCCTTCTGCCTTTTCCTTTCTTATCTAAAGTCCACCGTGGCCTGGGGTGAGAGTGGGGGAAGGGAGGAAGAGCAGAGATGGGTAGAAATAGAGAGGAAAATCAGTTCTGTTTTTCTTTCTTTCTGCTTTAAGCACTTAAAGATCGTATCTAAAAAGGCTGTGGGATAGGGTTCTGGTTGGAAATGTGTCTTTCTCTGAAGGGTCTTTCTTTGGTTTAATAGATGCACTCCACCACACACTTCAAAATTTCATGAACATATTTTTCTCTGCCATAGAGGTCAGGGTTTGGGGAACTGATAACAAGCCTAAATGTCAACTCAACTGAAGAGCCTTACCCCCTGGAACACCACGTTCTTGGCACTTGGCAGACTTTGGTAACACCCCAAACCCCGTGTGCTTTAGACAATACAGACAGGCCACAAGATTAAACCAGTCTAGTCCGGTCAAACACGCTCCAACCACTTCTAATTAGTTTGAGATAATTGATAGCCTCTCCTTGCCCTTGTAATAGAGATTTCAAATGGTTTTTAAATGGAGTTAGATAAAATTCACCTACTTTCAGCTTTCACAAATACACCATCTGACAGACACAAATAAAACCCGCTCAATCTGTAAAGAACAGGGCAGTAAGAGGACGTTGGACCTTGAAGCTTACAGGAGACTAATGAGATAATGTCTAAAAGGTGTTTGAGCTGCATGTGTGGAAAGCTCTAAGGAGATAGAAAATATAATAAATAATGCAAGAGACCTTTGTGTCCGGAAATCTCCTGTCTTCTGGAAGAATTAATAAGTATTAAATAAATATTTGACAAACATGGACCTGTTAGTCTTACCTGTCAAGTCCTACCCAGCAAGGATGAAATACTATTATTCACATCTAATAAGTAAGAATCTTGGATTCTGACGAAAATCTTTTCCAAGAATATTCCAACAGGGCATCATGACTATTTAGAAATGCCTTCATATGAAGTCAGACTTCCAACTTCACTTTCAGCCCTTAGTCACTCTTACTATCGACATGAAAGCACTCGGCCCTCCACCTTCCCACTTTATTCTAGCCATCTGAATTCCTGTGGGTTTCACGATCCTAATTTAAGAAAATCCACAACACACACCTTCCTGGAGGTTGTTGAACCATACATGCACACCCACCAAATTCAGTTCTCAACAGTGACCCCCTCATGGACTTCAATAACTGAAGAGCTCAACTCAATTACCCATAAGCCATAGTCCAATCCTTTGTACAATTTCCTTATTTCTTCCCTGGGCATCTTTTACCCCTAACAATTATAAATAAGGAAAATGAATTATTTTCTTGGGTCCTACAAATAACAGATGAGACACAAAATCTATCCAGAATTATCTGATGGAAAGTAGTGTTGTTGTTGTTGTTGGTGGTGGTGCTGGTGGTGACAGTGATGGTGGTGGTGGTAGTAGCAGCAGCAGCAGCAGCAGCAGCAGCAGCAGCAGTAGTAGTATAGAGCACACATTCTTCTCAGAAGCTCCTAAATACCACCTCAGTGTCATTTCATCTTTTCAGAATCTTACTACAAGACAAGCCATTATATTTTGTGACTCGCCTAAATCTTAAAAAATAATTTTCTAGACTCAGCGATTCACCAAATTACTCTTTGAGAAACCAAAGTCTCAGAGCTTGGAAGAACTTTGACATGTTACCTGAATGCACCTTTGCCTATGAACTGGTTTCATTAACAAATATTGAAAGTGATGACCTTGTGGACGGTATGCCGTGCCTGACCTTTTGGAAGAGACACCAAGACAAGACAACCCCCTTCACCTCCAACACGTTTACACCTCAATGTAGTGCTCCCCAAAGCACATCAGTATCACTTGGGAGTGTAGGGTATGATTTTCAAAATGAAGATCTTCAGGGTCTACCTCAGATTTACCGATTCTAAAATCCTAGAGTAGGGCATAGCAATCTACATTCTTAGATCATTCTTACGCCCAGTAAACATCTGAAAACCGCTGAGGGAGTATACAATATAATATCAGTGAGGCAATTGCTGAATGTGGACTAAATAGGGGACTCTCTTATAAGGACATCACACAAAATATTCATTATCTTATTAATAATTTCAGATATTTATCAGGAAACAATGTCCTCTCTTTGCCTTACCCAGAGATTCTTCCTTCTAAATCATGCTCACTTTTAAGTTTTAGCTACCAATTTGATAGTGAAAACTGCTTCATTTAGATTGTGAACTAGTAATTTTAGCCTATTCTCTTCCCAAAACAGGAGAGTTCATAAAGGATAAGAATTGTTATGGCTTTTTCCTTTGACAGAATTTTTAAAAGCTGAGTAAACATGAAGTTATAGAATTCAAAAATACGTGAGCCGTCTAGCCTTTAAGAAAGCAGGGGGAACCACCTCTGCTAGTGATCGACACTCAACCACACACGCCCCACCAGGGGGAAGAACCACGGAAACCATGGGGAAAGGGAGACAGTGGTTGGTATGAGATATGAAAATAATAATAATTTATAATCTGTCAAGGGGTCTCAAGAGGGGGAGCGAGAGGGGAAAAAGAGGAGCTGATACCAAGGGCTCAATAGAAAGGAATTGTCTAGAAAAGAATGATGGCAACATATGTACAAATATACCTGATACAATTGATGTATGGATTGTAATAAGCATTATAAGAGCCCTCAATAAAATGATCAAGAAAATTTTTTTCATAGAAAAAAAATCAAGCTCCCTAAAATAATGATACGATCAATCGAATTACCATATGCCCCGTGGAGATCATTTATAATGTTCCGCAATACAATTATAATGATTTCTTTAAAGTGGACCAGGGATTATAGATATAGTAATAGATTTGGGGCTCAAATGCAGTTGAAGTCCTGATCTAAGAACAATTAGTTCTTATGACATGGCCCCCCTCAATACTTGCCCCCAACAAGAGGATCACTGAAGATATGGTTGCTATTGCAAATTGTGGTAAAGAAAGAAATCAGATAGCGCTTGACTATAAAAAAAATAGTGTCTAGGGTCCCTAAAGGCTTGTCTTCAAACAAGCATCCATCTATATGAGATGTCAGCTAAATCCACAGGGAAGAAGCACACCAGCCTGTGTGATCCAAGGATTGTAAACAGTAATAATATCTAAGACCAGAGGAGGGAACTGGATTAGAGTTTACATTGAGCACCTGGTCCGCAAAAGGCTATGGATAACAATGAAAGCCCAAAATCCATACGCAAAGCCCCCCCCTCCCCCACCCCCACCACCATCCATGGATTAACCCTCAAGGGAATTCCTTCTGATCCTTGACAGATGATGTGAGCAGCCCAGCCGTGCTATCAAACAGTGCATTGGCAAGGGGACTAATGCAGAGGCAAATAGGTTAAAATTTAACATCTTATCTCTTGCTCTCCCTTTTGACCCATTTTAAATTGTCCTATTATTATTTGGTATGTTTTTCTTTATATGAAACCCAGGATAAGTAAATCTATAGACAGTAACTTGATTAATAGTTTCTCAGGGTTATGGCAGGGGAGGCTGGGGACAACGGGGAGCTAACATTAACAAGTACGAAAATGAAGAAAATGTTCTAAAATTGATGTAGTGATGACTGCACAACTCTTTTTAATATGTTCAAACCATTGAACTGTATGATATGTGAAATGTCAGTAAAATTGTTAGTGTTTTGTTTTGCTTTGTTTCTTAAGAAGAAAGCAAGTTCTCAGCAGAATTCATTGCTGCACACAGACTCTGTGTAAGACCCAGCACTGTACATCAAGAAGAATCCCTTGGGCAGTGGTTATCCATGCAATTGGACATGTAGAAGGGAGCTGGAGCTTGGGGTGTCTGAATTTTTAACAACCCCCCCCCCCAGCTGACATGGATGTGAATGGTTTTGAGAAACCATTCCAAGAATTTCAAATTTTCCAAGTTTTGTAGACTGTCAATACATGCATATTGAATTGAATGTACCGTATGAAAGGGAACCAAGAGGGAAATTTCATTCATTGAATCAGAGCTCACGTTCCGTAAACCAGAACTGGAGAAACACGCTTATATTTTGGATTACTGTTCTAGAATTATTGTTGTTGTGAGGTGCCACCTAGTTGATTCCCACTCTACTGACACTAGTACAACAGAGTACTGTGCTGCCAGACCCTGGGCCATCCGCACAGGCCTTGCTATGTCAGAGCCTGTTGTTGTAGCCACTGTGTCATTCCATCTCATTGCTAGTCTTCCTCTTTTTTGCCAATCTTCTACTTTACCAAATGTGATGTCCTTTTCCAGGGACAGCTTGTCTTGTCTCTTACAATAACATGCCCGAAGTGCATGAGACGCTGTCTTGCCATCTTTGCTTTAAGGAGCATTCTGGCTGTACTTCTTCCAACACCTCCAGAATTAGATGCCACATATACCTTTTCTGTTTGGTTTTTTTAAAAGCAACTTAATATATAGGTTTTAGGGGTATAAAAATCTAATCACATCCTTTAAAATTAAAATTATACTGAAGAGCGTGTGTGTGTGTGTGTGTGTGTGTGTGTGTGTGTGTGTGTGTGTATGAAGAGGGTGGTTGACTAAGTGTACGATAAATAAAAATTCTTTTCTGGCCAGTAGCAGTAATCAGAGAAAGATAGCTCTAAGGATCATACAAAAGCAGACCCAATGTAATCTGAATTTCTGACCAAAGCATTTCTCATTCCTGGTGGTAGAGCTTCCCCATTGTTTCAGGATTTATGGGCAAATTCAACAGTTGTGGTATTAGCTAACTACTAATAACTCTGTCCTACAGGATTTTCATGGGTCGGAGTGGACTCAAAGGCAGTGAATTTTGGTGAGAATAACTCACAGACCAACTGATATTCTCGTCCCCACTTCATTTGGGTGAAGCAGAATACCATTGCATTCTGGGGTGGTGAGCTTTCTGTGAGTTTGGGGGGCATACTGTAAATATTTATATAACATGTGATCCCTCAAACACGTACAGCCTGTAAAAGGCGCACTGGCTCACTGCTTAGCGACCTTGTGACCTTGAACAAATGCAACAACTCAGAAAGTGTGGCAGCCTGAAATGCTTGCTAGGTGACCACCTGGATCCACTTGTTGAGTGGAAGTGGGAGAAAAGCTGCAATAAAGAGATGGGTTGAGTCTTGCCACTGGCACCCATGGACCTGGTTTCTAGGAACCAGAGGAGAGCAGGTTGACTGGTCTGAAGTTCATGAACTAGCAGAAGGGGACTAGGAGGCTTGAGAACTTGTGATGGGGCCGTGGTCTAAGGCAAGGTGACCAATAGGGACGCTGGTGAGGCTAAGTGAGGCAGCCCACATTGAGTTGACCAGAACCTGACCACATGAAGAGAATATTTTTCAGCCTGTGAACTAGTCCATATTACTACTGACTGTATGGATGGCCTGTCCTGATTTGACTTTGCTTATGGATGCAGACTTCACAAGGTTCCAACTGGAATGAAGATTCTTCACATCAAGGAATATAGTTTTTCTCCTCAGCGCACTGGGTTGATGTATGTGAGCAGTATAGAAATTGGATACCCAAAGTTGGGGGGATAAAGGCATGAAGTGGTTCACTTACAAACTTTCATAGGTAGGAGAATATATTCATATGACTATAGGATTAAGGTGTAGGTATTCACACAAGTATAGAATATTTTGTTTTGTTGTATGCAGTTTAGTTTTATCCTATTAGGAACAGATATGATTTTATTATTGCGTGTTTGAAAATTATATCTGGCTAAAGAGTTGTGTGAAAATGTCAAGCTGACAAGGATTGTTCAGTGGTAGTTATGTAATCTGGTATCAATTTGAGGATTCAGAGTGAACGGAAGGAGTCTAGCCTGTCAATCAGGTTGTAGTTTGAGGACCTCACTTGGAGGCACCAAGGAGATAAATAGTCACTGGAGGCGGGACACATGCTCACTCCCTGCAAGCCATCTTGGTGGAGAAGACACATGGAGAGAGGCTGATGAAGCCAGACCTCTGGAGCTGGCAAAGCCATGTGGAGACCACTGCCAGTACTAAGATGCTTACAATGCAACTGGATCCACAAGACTGCCCACCTCTGGCCTGTGATCTTCCTGTATTTGGTGTCATTGCATGTGTTTTGTGAGTCTGAAGAGGACTTTATAGATCAGCATTGGACATATGGACTAATATCGGACTTATGGACTTGATCTGGACTGGACTGGGATATTTTCTCAATATTCAACTGCTTTTGTGTATAACGCTCTTGCTTATACATATATGAATCTCTCTGGATTTGTTTCTCTAGTCTTCCCGGACTAACACTCTCAGTTTCCTCAGCTGTAAAATGGGTACTCATATCTCTCTTGATTCTAGTTAGGTCATTCCACCAGGTGGTTTCTGACACCACAGGGCTTAACGAAGTTCTCTCGGGGAGGATCGCATAAGGTCATTTTGTAAATATGATCTGACAACTGTACAGCACTGTGCAGATGTAGCAGATTCTTATCCGTCATTCATCAAGTCCAGCTACAAATGTAACCCACCATCTGCAAGGAACTAGACTTACCTCTTCAGTTCTTCAGCTGCAGCCAGGTAACAATACCGGTACCTGGTGGGGCGCCACATCTAACAGAGTCGCATCATTGTCCCACCATTCTTTCTAGGAAATACAGGCTATTGAATGTTGGCTGCGTAGACTTCCTCTTGTGCATCTGGAAACCTGATTCTCAGTAATATCCTGATTTGCAAGCAAACCAGATTGATTCCCCTCACGCCACGAGCGCTACCACCACCACACGTGGACACACTCAGGAGAATGAGGGGCTGGCTGCCTGCCTAGGGAAGCAGTTACTGACTGACTTCCTAAGACCCTTCTCCACAGGCTTCCTTTGTGTTTCAGGTAACAGAAAAGGTGATTCACATTTAAACCCTGCAAATTATGTGACTGACAACCATCAACAACAGTCGTTTGTAGAATGAGGCAAGCCCATACTGGGACATACCACACTTCAGGGGAAAATTTATTTCCTTCTGGATGGGGCCTTGGACTACCTTTCCACCTGCCACTCACTTTCTAAATGTATTCTTAATGCTGGTTCCCATTTCTAAGACAGGAGGGGGTTTGTTTTGGGGCCAGGGAAACACACACACACACACGCAGTTGGAAAAACTTATTCCCTTGGACACTTACTTGCTTCTGATCCCGCGAAATCTTTCCAATTGGACCCTTTTTCTAGGATGGCCGGGAGGCTATCTGGTGGAACCATTTTGTGCAGTCAAGCTTAACTTCTTCAGAATATGAGACCACCCAACCCCCACCCCCACCCCGCCTCCCCTCCACATATACATTGTCATAGAGTTGATTCCCTACTCCTGGCGACCCTCTAGGGTAGAGTAGAATTGTGACATCTTTATGGCAGCAGTAGGGACACATCTCTCTCACTGTAAACCAGCCACCTTTCAGTTAGCGGCCCACATCATTTAACTACTGCCCCCAGGGCTCCTCAGAGACCACCCAGGACATGACAAATTCGTACATTTCCTTGACAGATTAAGCTGTACATTGAGTGATTCGGGCCCTGGTTTCAGGGACGTTAAAGGGAATAGGAGGGGAAAAAATGGTCAGAAAGATAAAAGAAAATCTCTTTACCTCCTACCAAAGATGTTGGTTCGTGGCAGGGGCAGGACGAGGGAATTAGGGACAAAGAAGACCTGGACCAAGCTAAGTCATTCAAAATGTGCCAACCCGTTCGGTGAGCAAGCATTTGTCAGGAGCTCTCGCTCCCATACCAGTCTGGCAGAAGGGTGGGGAGCTCGCTTGCTGGGGTACTGCTGGGAATCGGGAATCCAGGAAGGAGATAGGGAGGGGGGTCAGCGGAACCAGGAGGGGGTCCTAGCAGCCCCTGGCTCACTCCCCGCCCCACCCAGCTGGGTTCATTTCACAGCCTTGTTTCTCACATATTAGGTGCTCAATTAATGCTTGTGCAACGCAGGAAATGAAAAATCCAAAATCGCCCCAGTGCCCCGGGCGCTGGAGGCCAACCGGCCAGAACAGAGGTTTATTCAGCCCCACTAGCACCTAGCTTTGGCTGCGATCCCCTGGGCCTGGGCTGCTAAGACCCCAGCCTCAGGAGAACAAGCCGGGAGGAGAGCTAGCTGCTGGAGCCAAGATGGAGAGAGAGGAGCAGAGAACAGGAGAGCGCGCTGGGCGCTAGCTAGGGAGAGGCGGGCGTGGGGTTGGGGAGGGGGGGACCCCGAGCTCCCATTGACTAGGAGGCCAGCGCCTTGGGCGCGCGGGGCGGGGGCGGGGCTCCCCGGGGCGCGCGCTGGGCCTCAGGCCCCGCCCTCGCCGGGCACCGCACGCGCCCACCCCGGGGAGCCTCGGCCCGAAGGGTGCGGGGGGAGGGGAGGGCGCGCCGCGCGCGCGCGCCGCCATCGCCGCCTGACGCGGGCCCGACGCGCGCGCCTCCCCTCGCCACCCTCCCTCCCAGCCCTCCGCGGTCCCCGGGGCCCGGCGCGCGGCCCTGCTGACGTCAGCGAGCGGTTCGCCGAGCTGGGTGCGCAGAGCCGCTGGCGCACTCGCGCGCTGCGCTCGCAGCCTCCCCCAGTCCCCGCCTGGGCTCTGGCGCGCGCGCCCGCGCTCCCTTCACTCCCCCTCCCTCCCTGCCTTTCTCTCTCTCTCTCTCTCTCTCCCCCGGAGCTCCCCGCTCGCCGCGACTCCTTCGCGCTCGCCGCCTCTCCCCGGTAGGCTCCGCCGAGCGATGCGAGCTCTGAGAGGCAGCGCCGCCGCCCGCTAGAGACCTGCCCCTCGGCCCGGCCCCCTGCCCAGCCCTGCCCACCGCGCGGGGGTCGGCGACGGCGCTGCGGACGCACCGACGGCGGAGGACCGGCGATGCACAGGCACTAGCAGCACCCCCTAACTCACTCCCTCCACACCCCGCGCCGCCGCCGCCGCCGCCGCCTCGGGCAGCACCGGCCGAAGGACCCACCCTGCCCCCCACCCCACCCTCCGCCGGCTCCGGCTGCGGCTCCAGCCTCGACTCTTATTTTATTTTGGGTCGTGCACACGCCTCAGTGCCTGCAACCCGCGCCTCCCTGGCCCGCGGGCATCTCTTCCCTGGTCTCCGGAACCCCAGACCCCGGCCACCCTCCTCTCTCGACACCCCCAGACCCTTGCCAGCTGCCGCGAGTCTCCGTTGCTGCCATTTGGTTCGCGGCTGTGTTTTGGGGGAGTTCTGGTCTCCCGACATTTTTGTTTTCGGCCGAGGGGAGGAATTTTCCTCCTTTGAGCCAGGCTCTGCTCTCCGGGGGGGTGGGGGGCACGCCGAGCCGGGGAGCCGTGCCAGCCGAGTCGTGCGGGCTGTGGCAGGGAAGGGGCCACCATGGGATGTACTCTGAGTGCAGAAGAGAGAGCCGCCCTGGAGCGGAGCAAGGCGATTGAGAAAAACCTCAAGGAGGATGGCATCAGCGCAGCCAAAGACGTGAAATTACTCCTGCTGGGTAAGGACCGCGGCCGCCACCCCCGCCCCGGACCGCAGCCACCTCCCCCACCGCACCCTCGCCCCGGGGAGACCTGGGCCCCCGAGTTGGCACTACCCCCTCCCTGCCTGCTTGGCCCTTGCTGGCCCCCCACCCCGTTCCCTAAGCTGACACCAGTTTCCCCCCTTGTCTGTGTCCCAACAGGGGCTGGAGAATCAGGAAAAAGCACCATTGTGAAGCAAATGAAGTAAGTCCCCTTGGCATTGGAATATGTACTTTTATTAAGATGCATATTTTTTTTAAAAAATCAGTTTTATTGCCTTGCTCATTCCACACATTGCTCTCTAAGGCCTGCTGTTTAATTAGTACACACATACACACACGCGCACGCACACACCTAGATATGACTCCCCTCCCCCACATTCTACATTGGTTCTGGGTCTTGCACCCCAACTCAAGGATGGTTTTTTTAAAGGGGGTGGGGGCGGAAAGGGAACGCCTGTAGTTGGTTGTATGAATGACAGTGTCCGCCATATTGATCAGAATATCACACTATTGGCACGGTTATGATCATTGCTCTGGCTCATGAGGTGTTTCCTGTGCCTCTCTGCTTCTATTTCAGTCTTCCAGTTTTATTCCGTCTATTCCGGCCCCCAGCCCTGGCTCCCCATCTCCTCTCTTTCATAACCCCATTCTCTCCTGCTCTTCCCCTGGGGCACTGATTTTGAACTTGGCTACAACATGGAGGGGCCCCAGCCCTAGACTGGGGTGCAGGATCAAGTGTCTGCTGTTCATGGCTTTGGTGCTGAATTGGAGGGGAAGAGGATGAGGATTAGGGGAGGGGGCATGTGTTGGGGGAAGGGCGTGGGCTTCCAAGCGGATGTGACTGGCAGAGGCGGAAGGGGGATGGCTGGCATGGCTTACTGCCGGCCTCCTTGGGTCCCCTAGGCCCTCGCCGCCCCCACCCTCCAGGGTTAACTCTCCTGTCACCAGCAGTTTGCAGTCACTCTGTGGCCAGGATCACTGTGTTTATGTACATCTGAACAGGCCGTGCTCCACGTAACCGACCCACAATGCGGATGTCAGGCCCCACTTGCCGCCGCCCCCTTTTGCCTTAGCTATCAGTTTCCCCTCCTAATTAACTGGAGGTGGACTTGAGTGACGGTTGAAAATTAAAACAAAATGGGTTGTTGCTTCTCTGCCACACTTCCTCAATAAGAAGCCTCGCCCCTCCCTCCCACTCTCCGGCTCGCTTCTTGCCCCTCCACCTGACAGCTCCAGGCGAGCCTTTGGAGCAGCTTCGCTTGAGGAGGGGGCGGCTGGTGGGAAAGAGGCGTGAGCCCTCAGGGCCTCCTGGCGGGCGCACCCGTTGGCCTGTCCATTGAGGATGAGCCAGTTCGTTAGGACCGTTTAGCGAGGATTCCACATCGCTTTGCTGTGACACCTTCGAACACACACAGCTCCTAATTAAGGGGTGCTGTGCAGTAAACAAAAATGATTATTTTTCAACTTGACAGGATAGCCGAAGTAATTGCATCCCGCAGGGAAACAATAGGAAATTAAAACCCATTTCGTGGGAAGATGGGTGGGAGAAGAAGCATGCTTGCGGTTTGAGAAGAACCAGGATACAAAAAATCTTGCATGTGTAACAGGCATGACAAGCCAGTTCTAGGCGGCGCCATGATGGCAGGGAGTAGCGACTCGAGACAATTTCCCCCATCTGCTTGACATGTTCTTATTTTGCTCGGGAGCTCCCTGGAGCTTTCTCCGAAGAGGTCCCCTCAGCTCGCAGCACCCGTTGGAGCCACGGGTAATTTGGCCTGGGGCTTCTCTGGAGCGTGTGCAACCCAAGTGGATGGAGAGGCGGGGCCTGGGGAATTGCTTTTTGCAACAAGGTGCATGTTGCATCTGCCTGGAGCCCTTGCAGATGGGTAAATGCAAGCAACGCCACCCCCATCGCCCTAAGGAAATGCTTGCAAACTTCCGAGGTCTGTAAATCTGCAGTGGCGGGCTCAGAGCCCGGTAGAAGCCCAGCCACCCGGGCTGGGTAAGGTTTCAGGCGTTGCGAGTGGTGGACAGCGCCCAGCCGAGGCCTGAAAAGTCGATGGAGCTGAGCTCGGCGGCGCTCGGCTCGGCTCGGCTCGGCTCGGCACGGGCTGGGAGCGGGACTCGGAAGGACTCGGCAGAGTTCGGAGCCGAGTCCTTGCCCTGGCGGAGGGAGCCGAGCTGTTTCGGCGGGAGCCGAAGGTATTCGGAAACACTCCGCGTCAGGGAGGAGACTGAGGGGAGGGAGGAGGTATCCTAGAATCTACAAATTGGCTTAGCATCCCTCAAGCAATGTGTTAACTGCTTTCCCTCAGCATGCTCTATAAATCCGGTTGATTTAATAAGAAGTTTCAAAATATATACTTGAATCTACCTCCCCCCCCCAAAGGGTAATAATATTACCAACTTTGGCTTCTCCAAAGAGATGGAGGTGACATTTGAGAAGGAAGATTACTAATTATGTACTGGTGCAAGAAAACGTAAATTAAGGATGCACGTAGACTTTCCTGGGAAAGCCCTACCTGTCTCAAATACATATCTATATTTGCGTACACGGAGGTGCTGCCAGATGAGTGTGGGATTGCTAACTGCAAGGTCTGTGGTTCAAATGCACTAGGCTGCTCTGCGGGAGAAAGATGAGGCTGTCTGCCTTTCATAAAGATTACAGCCACAGAAACTCTCTCTGCGACCAGTAGGAGTTCCTGGCAGTGGAACGAAGGAAACATGTAGCGTCTGATGCTTTGAGAGGTTTAAGTCAGCAACCTAAGCCCTTCTTGCAATTCCCTCTTTGCTCACCCCCCACAGAAACATGGGCTGACACCCGTTTGGGGGAGGGAGAGGGGGGACGGGGCGGAGTGGAGCTGGAATTTAGGAAGTGAAACAACAGTTGAAATAAACAACTCATTACACGGGTTTCTTTAGGAACTGGGATGGGCTTGCTCAGAATATCTGAACAGTCTCTGGACTGGGTACATTTTGCTGTAAGGGTCCAGAGTGAGAACGCTGGGTCCTGTTCTTCCCAGGGCATTCATGAATGGCAGCTTTTTTCTCTGAGCCCTCCAGCTTGGCTTGAAATAAGTCAGATCAGGGCCTTGTGCCAAGCTTGATGTAGGACTTGTTTTATTAACCACAAAATGTGGGATTGGTGTCACTGTATCCTAGTGACAAATTCTTTTGAGTCCTCCCTTCCAGACAAGGTCTTTTTTTTTTGTTGTTTTGTGTGTGTGTTTTTTTAATCCCTGTATGACTGAGAGTCACTGCGTAGGAGACCCGTGTGGAGGGTGGGGCCTATCTGGGGGTCCCTGACAGAAAACAGTCCCCAATTTCCCGGTGCCATACAATTGGCAACTCACCCATCAGGACATCTGTATGAGTTCAGCCGGGTGCTGTTTTGACTTCATGTAGGCAGATGAAATCAGACAAAGGGGAGCTTGGGTTACATCTTCTGAGGATCATCTCCTAATGGGGGCTGGAGGTTTAATAGCCCCACAGGTTGGATGGAGAGGAAGAATATTGATATTCAGACATGCCCAGGCCCTTTTTATTCACAATTTCCAAAAATAGCAAAGAGCCATTCCATTTCGCCTGTGTTCTGATGTATGCCAATTAGGAGGAGGGACAGGCTTCTGCAGATGAGGATGTCCATAATAACTGCAGTTACAGGATAAAGGAACGACTGGCAGATGCTGCTGAGAACCATTACACCTGAGGGACTGACCTGTGGCATCCTCCTTGCCGCTGCATGCATTTCAGAAACGCCACAGTCAGTTGTCTCTCTTGAAGCCCGAGCCTCCCCATACTTTATTAAACATCCATTTGAACCTAGCTTTCTTGGCTTGTTTTCCTCTGAGTCTGTGACTGGGCGAGCCCTGTGTCAACCAATCTTCAACATTGCGGTTCTGGGATGGAAGCAGTGGCAGTTGAGACGGCACAAACATCACTGTGCACACACCACGGTCCGTCGGTGGGTTTTGTCTTGCTTTTCATCTGAAACAATTTTGAATGTTAGGGGTCACGGCCTCATTGTCTTTGCAGCCCGTCGGTGGCTGTGCAGACCTCAAGATTTTCCAAAGAAATGTCAGTTTTATTTAATCACCAGAACCTTTACCAGGAACTCTCGGGAGGAGTTTGATGAGGTGTAGAATCCACCGAATATTACACAAAGTGGCTGCCCAGTTCAGCACCAGTTGCGGCGCCGTGTGGGCCATCTGGGATGAGACTGTGGGTGAAACCACGGGGCGGCTGTGGGCGCTCGGCCCACCCTCAGTCAAGGTGTCGCGGCATGCAGGGGATGCTCAGGAAGATGGAGAGCTTGGAGGTAGCAGGGAGGTCTAGTGGACTAGCTGATAGCTTTAAAATCAGTCAACCTGGCAAGCCTCCCTCCCTGCCTCCTGTCTCCATGTTTATGCTAACGGAGGCCGCTTGCTCCCTCTGGAGACAGTGTGAGCTCAAACAGAATGTCAAGTCCAGTCGTGGATGAGCCCTCCTTTGCTGATGGACTGCGGTCTCTCCCTTCTCCCTGCTCCCTGAGCTGTAAATACCAGCAGACCTTCTGCCAGCAGAGTAGCAAATGGTCCACCCGATCCGCTCTGGAATCAGCTGTGGAATTCTTGAACCTCAGGCGCCTGTTGGGTTCTGAAATGGAACCTGGCTGCTTGTTGAAGAGACCGGTATCGGTTCATTTCGAGGGACACAGCTGGGTGAGCGATTGGCATGTTCAAAAGGAATCCGGAAGCATGGGCTTTTCTGTGTGCCGGGCTCTGGCATGGTATTACTATGCCCAGAGTCAGAGCGCTGCCAGCTTTGGGACTCCCTGGATACCAGTGTGCTCCTGAGCTTGCCACTGCTGCCAGAGACCAGATCTGCCATGTTTCTCAGCTACTCATTCTTCCTGTCACATAACATTTTATTATACTTAGGGGGACAACTAGGCTCCCATTTGACCATCTCTCGGCATCCGTGTTGCTCAGTGGCCTGGGCGACATTTCCTCCCACTGCCCCTTACCTTGTCCCCTGTGGTTCATGGGAAACACTGCCTGGCTGGTCTCATAGAGTTGGGTTTTACCCTTTCTCTCAAGATTCTGTAAGTGTCACAGGGTCCTGCTTTGCTGCCATGTGCACAGCCGATCGAAAGGCAGAAACAGCCCCCCAATCTCTCACATGTCATAGGCCCCCACCCCCACCCCAATCCCTCTCAAGTCTTTCCTGTCTCCTTCCTCATGAGGCCAGTCATTTCGCACGAGAGCACACCTGAAAGGTGCTGCTGGACAAGCTGGGAGGAGATTTCAAACGAGAGGGGAAAAAATCCAAAACAGTAACCGCCCCCCCCCACAAGTTGACCGTAACGAAGACCAACTTATGATTTTGAACAAAGAAAGTGTTTGCCTGGCACTCATACTACCCGATTTAAGAGCAGTCACAGACACGGGAAGGGCACCTCCCCTCACGTTCTTGTTGATTGCATCACCCGAAAGCATGCCTCGGTTCAGATCAACTCTCTTGTGAGACTTTCTTCATCTGTGGATCGCATTACCTATTTCACCTTCTCAGTCTCTTGCAGCGCCGATAGAAAGGGAATTGGCTGGCCAACTAGTGATTAGGATTAGGGCAAGGGACAGAAGGCCCAAGTAAGCAAACTGGTTCTGAGAAGCAGGTCCTTGGTTATCTAAATAAGACGTTAGCCCGTTTCTCTGAAACTGAGAGGGAATTATGAGCACAGGCACTGCAACCAGGCTGTGTGGGTTCAAATCTCAGTTCCACCAGTGACTAAATGCATGGCCTCAAACGAAATACTTACCTTTCCCTGCTTGTAAAATGGGGCTGGTCATTAAATTAACTACCTTGCCGTGAGCATGAAGTGAGTGAGTCAAGCTATGGAATGCACTCGGAACCGAATCTGGAACACGGAAAGTGTTATGCGCACATTCGCTGTAGTTTCCATGCTCTGATTGACTCCCTGTCTGGGGCTCTGTTTCCAGGGTATTTGGAACTTAGCTGTGCTGAGAGCCACAAGGGGGTCGCCGTGCGGGGTTCACGCTCATGGCTTCTCCCCTTCAGGTGCTTTGCAGCACAGATTATATAACCACCTGTGTTATCAAACTGACGTGACGTTTTCATGGTGCACCTGCTTCAGCCCAGGAGCCTTGGGTGATCCTGTATGGAGCAGGAGGGAGAGAGCACTGGGCCCGGAGTCAAGATGAGTGGCCTTTCCCTTTCTGAGAGGTCTCTCTGAAGGGCTGTTTCCTGAAGGCCTTGGGTGAGGGCCTTTGTTTTCAGCATCTGGATGCCTCTGGCCCTGCCCATTCTGATTCCATCCTGCAAGGAAGAGGGGAATCCGTCAGAAAAGTCAGGGATGACCGATCGCAGGACTGCAGCATCAGCCACGGAATTTCGGCAGCCAGGAAATCATCGCGGTGAGAGGTATTTTGAGGAAAACCATTTCTAAACCAAGCTTTCATGCCACCCTAGTTTTCAGCGCAGCTGAAAATCAGCAATTATCCCTTGGGCCGTTTGGGGCTGGAGGCCCAGGGAGATGTCCAGAGGAGAGGTGGCCTGTCTGTGGTTTCCAGGACGCTTAGAGGAGGAGATCGCTCTGACTTCCACCAGTCATGGCTGCCTGTGAAGGCAGCTGCCTTGGTTCAGGTGCCTAGGATCCAGACAGCCACCAGGGTGCAAGTAAGACCTGTTGCTGCATCTTTAAGGATTTCCAGGTAAGGCAAAACAGGTGCGTACAGTTCTCATGTAGTCTTAGGAAGGGCCCAAAGCCCTTGCAGTGATTTAAAAGCTGCAGTGGCTGCAAGTGAAGGTGATGGAGATAAAGCCATTGTTGAGAGCAGGGGTGGGTCCTGTCTTCTTCGCTTCACAGTGAGGGCCAGCTGACACTATGTGACCAGCTGGAGCTGTCTGGAAAGCCGATGGACTTTGGTCATGGGAGTGCTGCAGGTGGTGAAACGGAGGGTCTGGAGAATGAGGTTTTCCTTTTGACTCTCGAATGTGACTTGGGGCTGGTAGGACCGCTTCTCTCGACGTCTGTGCGCTCATCTCTGAATGAGAAGACTGGTGTTCACCATAGACCTGCTCAGGTCTCTTCCGGGTTTCCAGTGCTAGTGCAAAGAGAAACCTAGAAATCCAGTGGGGACTAGTGGGAGTATTTACCACCCACAGCTTTTATCTGCTGAGCCATCTTTCGTTCTAATTTTCTTTACAGAGAAGAGGAAAAACACTGTGCTTTTCATAGCACCCCCCCCAAAAAAAAGTAAAGTAAAATAAAATCCTGCAAGACTCAATACCCTTAATATGTTCCTCAGTTCCACTTGATCTACTGACGGTCTCTGGAAGCAAAGATAATGGAGAAAAGGAGAGTAGACTATAAGGCTAGGTCTCTTGGCCAAGGATTTGTCCGGAATCCTCTGCCTGTGTCAGCCTACAGGTAGATTTTCTGTGGAAAACTGCGACTTGAAATTGGCCTCAGTCCCCTGCCCCCAGGGTCTCAGGGTACCAGTGCCTATGATGCATCGCAAATTAGCTGGATGTTATATGACGGTCTTTTCAGTCCCTCCCCACCAGAACTCCTAAAGCAGAGATTATGGCTTCGTCCTACTCATAATACAGCTCTCAGCCCAACACCTGGCCCAAACGAGGTCCTGGGTAGCTGTTAAAGGGTGTTGGGGGGTTGGGGGGGGATATGCAGTTGAAACAAGTAAAGAAAGGACAGAGGTGCTTAAGGAATGCAAACTCATTCCCACCCAACCAGGATAATAACATGGAAAGCTGGTGGCAATCACTGGCTGCGCTCAGCATCTTCAACTCATTCATCACCTCCTTTGTTTGCTTGTCTCTTTCCTGCATCGCCTTTTGAGAACCATGGTCCGCCCTCCATCTTACAGACGAAGGAGGGAGGATTAGAGAAACTTGGTGGCTTGTTCCAGATCATACAGCGTGTTCAGGGACAGCTGTATTGTCCAGTTCCACAGTCCACGTTTTTTCCATCGTGGCCCTCAGCTCGTCTCACTGGACCACCACTACTGCGGGCAGTGTAGACTTGGCAGTATGGGCCCGGTGCCCATTAGAAGTTGGGATGGCCTGAACCAGCCTTGGCTGGGGCCCAGGGCTGAGAGAAAAGCCAATGCCTGGCAGATGCTAGGACCTTGGTGGAGACAGAGGCGGTGGTCATCACTGTGCATCGCTTGGGCTCCAAAGTGTTCTCCAACCACCATCCAGACAGTTCTCAAAATCATGTCCTACTCCCATCTCAGAAGTAAGAGCCATTTTCAGGGGACCCCAGAGAGGTTGCGGCTGACGGCGCTGGCTTTACTGGGGGCAGGTGGCTTACAGAAGACTGAGGAAAGGCAGGCGAGCAGGCAATTCATCCACCCATTTACCTATGGTCTGTAAGCATGTAGTGAAGGCCCGAGGTGTGCTAGGCACTTGGAGGGTAAATCAAAAAGCAGTGCTACCGGGGTTCCAGTTCATAGACGTACTGGTTCCGTCCAAAAGAAACACGTTTCTACAGTCATTGGATGGCTGCGTTCAAGGGCCCTCAGCAAAGTACACTTCTATGTTGCATTTTGTATAAAGGACCCAATGGAAACACTCCTCTGAGAGAATCTGCAGGGTCAGTTAATTTCAAAGCAGAAGGTATGGCGACTTTTGGGGGAACTCCCCCCCAAAAAAAGGGTAGCCTTGATGGATTTTCTCAAAGGACACGGGAGGGTCATGGGAGCTGAATGTGAAGACGTCCTAAGAACGCGGGAAGTGGCGTTGGTCATTAAAAGGGCGTGAATGTTGCCTGTGGGGGCTTTGCTCCTTTCATGAGATGCACCTGCCCATTTGCTGAGGGCAGCAAGGGCTGGCGTAGCAGAATTCCATTGGGCAATCTCGCCTCATCCACCCGACAGCCCCGATCATACCCCATCACACTTCTTTCTGTTCCTAAAATTCAGGGAACATTGAAGAGGCACCTGAGCTGAGCCCCTTGGCAATTTTGCCTACACTGCGATTTTTGACGTGGTGTAAATCACAGAGCACCGATTAGGGAGGGGGACACGCTGCCTTCAGAAGTGGGCGCACCGAGGTGGAGGATATGTGGGGACAATAGCGGTGCGTTTTGATATTTATGCTGAATGGAGCTTGCTGTCTTTGGTAGCAAGACTTTTTGACATACCTTAGTATATGGTACAGAGAGGGAGGGAGAAAACTCTTCGTCCCTGCCCCTGAGGACCGCACAATCTAAAGGGAGTTAAGTGAAAGTCTCTTACCCTTGAGGACAAAGAGTAAGTACCACAGTGCCTACATGTGCACAATGCTGGGCAGAGGAGGGGGCTTCCTGCAGACTATGGCATCTGGACTTAGCCAGGTAGGAAAAGGGGATGCCAGGCAGACGGACCATCCTACGCCAAGGCACTCGCGTGTGTCCCTGCGGGAAACCTGCTGGGATCGCATTTGGGTGGCTACATCAAGTCGTGTAAGAGCATCCAGAAGTGGGGTGAGAGATGAGGGGGATGCCAGATCTTGAAGGGCCTTGTCTATGGTGCACCGTATCAGGGATGTTATTCTGGAGATAAGGAAATGCCACCAGAAGGTTAGGAGGAAATGGGCGGCGGGGTCCGTGTGTACGTCAGAACGATCACCCACGTGGAACAGAGGAAGTTGGGTCTGGAGAGCAGGAGATCGGATGGGCAATTATTTCTGGGACCCAGGTGGGAAAAGGCGAAGAGCTTAATTAAAGCCGTGGTTTTAGGGTTGGGAAAAGGGGACCGAAGCAAGGGATATTTGGGTGGTGGAATGACTGAGCTTATTTGATGAATGATTGGAGCAGTCTGGCGGAAGAGCTAGATTTAAGAGCATGCCTCCAGGAATGAGTCTGGGATTCCTGGTTTGGGATTCTGTGGGAAAATGCAAGCTAAGGAGGGAAGACTTGGGGATAAAGATGGTCACTTAATGTGGCCCCATTGAGCTTGAGATGCTTGTGGATGATCCAAGTGGAGAGCCTAGGGACACAGCTGGAGATGAGGCAGGCGATAGAAGGGCATCTGCGAAAGGTTACATCACGTATTGGTGAGTGGTTCATGCACAGCAGTTATGCATCAAGCGGCCATCCTCAAGGTCCACAGCTGAAACCCACCAGCCACTCCGCGGGAGAAAGATGGCGTTTCTCCTCGCAGTCAGTTACCGTCCCAGAACCTCACAGAGGCAGTTCCACCCTGTCCAGTAGTGTCGCTGTGAGCCGACATCGGAGCCATGCCAGTGAGTTTGGCTTTGATTTGTTTGTTTTGGTGGGCTGGGCTGGTGGTGTGGGTGCGCACTGGGTCGCTGCTCTGAAGTCTTTCTACTCCAGTAAAGAGTTCCAGGCTCAGAAACCTCACAGCCCGGCCAGGCCCTAGAGGGCCCCTGCGAGTCAGAATGGACTCGGTGCCAGTGAGTTCAATTTATTGTGAGCCCTGCGAGCCGTGGGTAGCAGTAGGTAACCTTGTGCCACCGAATGAGGAGGGGAGAAAAGGTGGGGGGGGGGGGAGGTGCATTCCCCACCACACACATCCCAGCTCCAGGAAAGCAGATTGCTTTAGGCAGAGGCGGCTGTGAAGGAAACAGGGAGAGGGATTTGAACGGTGGAAAAGAAAAAGCCAGAGCAGCATTCGTTAAATACATTGCCGGTGTTAGACCCAGTGTTGGCCTCCCCAACCAGAAAGTCAAGCCTGCGCTTCTTCCTCGTGCTTTCTTACTAATCCTTGGCCCACAGTTCCACCTTTCCAGGCCCCATCAATGATTCTGCCTCTAGGTCCGGCTGGCACCTTGCCCCCCACCCCACAGCACCTTCCTACAGAGTCGAAGTCCTTTTTCAGCAGCAGCAGCAGAGTACCTGGTCAGCAAGGTCCGCATGGGCTGGCTGGTATTGGCTTACTGATCTGTAGCGAGCCATTTCACGTTCTTCACCATGGCCATGCTTGTCGCAGACGTGGTGGAGCATGTGTGACATCAGTTGACTGCACGCGAATAAGCACAACTCAACCTGTGCTTGCCTTGCTTGTTTAACCTGTGCCCGCTTAACGAAGACGAAGACTGGCAGGTGCCCAGTTGTTGGTGGCCGTGCCAAGGTGCTCAGTGGAGTGGTGAGAGAGAAGTCAGATTGCAGGGGGGAGTTCAGCAGTGGGTGGGACTGAGCACGTGGAGGCGAGGGATGGAGCCCTCTGAAAAAACCTGGAGCGGTGGAAGGAAGACAGAGGGAAGAGAGGGGTGTGGAGCCCAGGAAGGATTTGGTCTTGTTCATTTGACTGTTGTGCATGAACTTGCATCCCTTGAAAAGCTTCGAAGAACAAGTCCAGAGAAGTGGAAGGTAGGGGGTGGGGGAGTCATTGAAGAAGCAGAACCCCAGCCAAGCTGTACGAAGTGGAAAGGGCGGGGGAGAGACTTGATCTTCAGATGAACACATATCTCTTGTTTCTGACAGAGGGGAGGGCAGTAAGGATGGGGAGGGGAGCATCTGTAGAGAAGTGGGGCGGGGAGGGGGCAGTGGTGAGGACAGGAAGTCGAGGGAGCTCCTGCCTTAGCATTGACTTTCCTCGTGACGTGGGAGGAATGAAAAAGCAGCTGTGCTCATTTACTGTAGCAGGAAAGACCCATAATGTTGGTTCACCTGTTCGTTTATGTAAGACTCACCTGGCCCCTATGAGGTGCAAGGCACTGTAGTAGACGCTTGAAGGTTCACTGGTGAACATGCCCAGGAGAATCAGAAGATAACATCAGAAACACAGCACCAGGCCCAGTCCTGACAGACGGCGAAGCCTTTTCTGGAGCCGCCTGTGTGAGGGGTGAGGACTTATCCCAATGGCTGAGGGGTCCAGCTCCTGCTCTCAAAGAGGTGAAGCAGTTGCAGGAGCCCCATCAGAGTCCCGAGGGGACAGCCAAGGAAAGGTGGACTTGTGTTTGGAGCAGGTGTACTCGGATTAGCGAGGTGGAGACACGACAGTTCCATAGTCTCTTGCTAGTTTTATCTCATTCCTTCCAGGCAGTCTCTGCTCGCTGCCCTCTGCCCCATGAAGAGAGAAGTGGGCTTAGGATTGGGCTTGTCCATTCACAAGAACCCCCGACTCCTGGTCATGTGATTGGCTCAGGGAGAGACATGTGACTCAAGTGAGGCCAATCAGAACCCTTCTCTGGAATTTTATAGTCACTGTGAGAAACAAGTTCTGGGATCTGGGATCCCAGCAAGGTCCTTACTGGTCTGAAGTAATGACAGCCTGAAGCCTAATGTGGCCATGTTCCCTCTCCTTTCTTCCCTTCTGTCATGGAAAGGACTAAGGCTATGAAAGATTGGAGGTTGGGTGAGGAAGGGAATGGGGAAAAGAGAAAAATCCAGGAAGACATCTGGCAAGATGAAGTCTCAGAAACCAGGTCTAGGGGCCTGATCATTATGGGACCCAGTAAACCCCTTCTTGCACGTAAATTAATTTGAGCTGGGACTGCGTCTCTTACCATTAACATCATCGTGACTGAAAGGATAAGACCGTTCATGAAATTTTAAAAAACCAACTGTGTGAGCATAATTACAGAACCAGGCCTCACATATACCTGGGCCCACTGGAGGTCGTTGGAAGTCTCCCGTGGCCAAAGCATCCGGGGGTAATGAGCATACGAGAAGCCGCAGGGAAGGACAGTGGACCATGTTCCCTCTGCACTGTGCTAAAGGACAGAACTTTAATATTAATATGATAGGGTGCCAGGTCAGGGGGGGGGGGTGAAGAAGGGAGACTGGAGAGACGGCATAGCCGCTGGGAGAGAATTCTCACCAATGGGGAGTTGGAACGGGGGAGAGGATTTGGAGGCATGAAACTGGGAACTTGATAGCTACTTGCCTGTGGAGAGATGCCTTGGCATCTGGTGGTAGAATTTGTGTCCTCAACTCAAAGAGAGGGAAGCTAAGGGAGAGAACAAGTCATACCACAGGCCCGGGCTTCCGTCCCTGTAGGGTCATGTTCTAGAAATGCCCCGCAGTTCGCTTGGGTAGTAGCTCTGGTTGTTAGAGAGAGCTCAGGACTGGAAAGGCCAAGGCTCAGAGGCTGCACAGTGTGAGCGGGCGGTGAGAAGGGAGAATGGAGAGCCCTGGAAGGGTAGTACTTACTGCCGATGGAAAGGTGGAGGGGGCTCTTGGGCTGAGGAGAAGCCCACCCCTGTGGAGTTGAGCAGCAGAACCTGTTTTCCAGAGTAGCCACGGGCCGCCCCACCTGGCCTTCTCCAGGGCTGCTGGACAGAGATGGGGTAGCAGAGGATGCAGGACTCTGGCGTGTGTGGAAGATCTGGGCATCCAACAGGATCCTGAGTTAGATCCGAACTGAGAAAGGGCCGTTATATTTGGTGATGGAGGCTCTTGCCGGCCTTCGTAAACGCCATCTCCACGGAGGAAAAAGGACCGCGCAAAAAAGAACACTTTATGAACGAGTCAAGAAGCCTGAGTTCATGTCCCATCCCGTCCCCCTTCAGCTTGGTGGCTCCAGACAGGTTCGTGACCTAACTTCTCTTGGACTTAGTGTTTTCACAGATTTAGTTAGAAAACTGGGCTGAATGATCTCCAAGCGTCTGCCCTTCTCCGGGTCGCACTTTCAATCTTGCTGTCCGGCACAACAGATGTTCTTGTGGCAAAGGAATTCCCCGCCTCCTCCCTTGGCCACCTCCAGCCGAGATAATACATTATAACAAAATTAAGCTTTCAGATCTCTAGTGCTAATTGAGAAGGAAAACTGGGGCATCCGTTGAGGGAATTGTGGACAGCAGGGCGTGGGGCATCCACGCGGACTCTCCACTAAGAGAGTGTGGAGTCTTGTGAGGAGGGCTGTGCCTCGTGAGGCTGCCAGGGTTTCCTCCGCTGAGACCGTGCGCTGCTTTCACAGGCTGGCACGCTGTGGTTCCAGAGGACAAGGACAAGGCAGCCTCTGGGGTCGCCCCCTCTCTGCACTCACGTGCGAAGAGGGAAGGCCTAGGAGCCCAAGTTGCTTGTGTGGGTGAGCTTCCGCTAGCAGAGTGCAGGAGAGCTGGAGGCGGCTCATGCCTCAGGAGGGGGACAAGTCCAAGGCTACCAGCCAGTGGGGTCAGGAGTGACACCTGCTCCGTGTCCCCTCATGGAAGGGCGTTCGAGAAGGGTTGTGTGCTAGAGGCATTCCCTCTCACCCTTTATTCCCAACGCGCTACACAAGGCCCATTCTTCTGCAGATCTGTCCTGCGAAGTTTCCGCCACATGGACTTGGCCGTGCCATTGAACATCTCTGGTGCATGCTTGTTTATTCTGCAGATCCCAGTGCAAGACCAATCATGTGCCAGGTGGCCAGGCCCCTTGTCCTTTCTAGGGGTAGAGCCCAGTGGGGTAAGCTAGAAGGCTCCCTGTCCTCAAGGACTGTCGCGTTTTCAAGATGGAAGATAAAGTAAATGAACAAGCAAAGTCCTTCTAGAAGCACACTAATGGGAGAGAGAGCCCCATTTGGAGGGGACACAGAGATCACTCCCCATCAGTGGTTGTGGGGGAGGGGCACGGGGGACTTTGGGAGGGGGGGTGATGTAATATGCTGTATCTACTATGGTGGCGGCCACCCAATGGTGTGTGTGTATCGTCCAAGTGTCTCAAGCTACGTACCTACCCAATGGTTATTTTTACTGTCAGTAAACCATACTTCCATAAACCCATTTTTTTTAACTATACAGTTTTCTACTTAAAAAAAAATACATTAGCTTTAGCCAAGGACCCTAAGGTCTGGAGGATGGATGACGGGAGCAAGTGTAGGAGTAGGGGGCCCAAGACACGGTCCAGGCAGCGGGGCCACCACGTGTCCAACAGGGAAGCTTGCGTCCTATGCTGCTCCTGGCGGCCCTTCCCTGAAGCAGTTGACTCGTGTGCGCACCTCATTTTCCTGTTGACGTAGCTTTCCTTCACAACCCGTTTGTGAATGCCAGGTGTGTAGAAGGCGTCTGCTTTGGGGGGCGGTGGGGAGGGCTCCTGTGGTAGATGCTATTGTATGCTATTTTGCTTACATTTGAGTGGTGTTTGGGTTTTTCAACCTGCTGCCTCTGCTCTCCTTTGAGCCTCACTGTAATAGTCGACGAGGATGCACATCTGTCACTATGTCCCCACTTTACCCATCGGTGGAGCTGCTGGTAGGAAGAGGTCTCAGCCTGCTCAGAGCTGCTCCAGCCCTGGGGACCTCGCCTTGGCCATTGTTGACTTGGGGGCCGTGATTCAATCTTCCGGAACTCATCAGAATGGGGAACACCTGACCCAGGAGGGTTCAGTGAGGCACCACGGCTGGGTTGCAGTTCATGAAGTGGTAGTCATTTGTGTTATCGTACTATCAGACAAACTATTTAGGTGGTTGGTTTCAGGTGATGTGACGAGTGTGGGACAGTTTCCCTTACTCTAGCTGCGACTCTACTTCCATCAGCACATTCTTCCCAAACCAGGCAAACCCACTGCCACCGCTTCAGCTCCGACTCAGCGACCTTATGCAGGGTTTCCAAGACTGTATCTCTTTACCAGAGCGGGCAGCCTCACTTTTCTCTCAAACATCAGCGAGTGGACCTGAATCGACAACCCTGTGTTCAACACCCTAATGCTTAACCCACAGCACCACCTGGATCCTTTACTGCAGTCACTGATGAAGTCAACAAATACTTGTAACAGCCATGTGCTCAGCACTGTCTAGACACAGGATAGATGGTGAGCCGAACAGGCTCTGTCTCTGCCCCAGTGGGCAAAGAAGCCAACTGGAGAACGCCAAGAACTCCCCTACCTTGGGTTCAGGGTCTTGGAAGACTTCCTAGAGGAAGTAACATTGAAATTGTCTTTTCTAAAGAAACACTCTCGTGTCATAAATCAGTGTGCATTCATCTGAGGTTCAACAAATGATTTAAAAGAAGTCATATGCCTAACCATAATTAGGTTTACGAACCCCCAAACTCAGAACTCTGCTAGCACACAAGGAAATCCCTGAATATCCCTTCTCCGTCACAGCCTCCCCTCTGCCCCTGCTCCACTTTCATGGCAAATGTTTTCTTGCTTGTTTCGATTAGCCTCTACCAAGTCTGTAAACATACCTTTTATGCTATAATTTTGCCCAGCCAGTTTTTGTTATAATTGGAATGACACCATACTCTGCCTCTGTCTGTCAACATTTTTCTGTTTTGTAGTACTCCTCCACGCCATTGTTTGTAGCTGTTGCTGGGGTGGTGAGGTGCCATTGAGTCGGCTCTGACCCATAGCGACCCCGGGTACAACAGAACCAAACCCTGCCCAGTCTGCCCAGCCCTGCACCGTCCTCGACAGTTGCTCCAGTGTTTGAGCCCATTGGGGCAGCCACAGTGTCAATCCTGCTCCTCGAGGCCCTTCCTCTTTGTTGCCAACCCTCCACTTTACCAAACATGCTGTCCTTCTCTAGGGACTGGTCTCTTCTGACAACATGCCAAAGTCTGTAAGAGGAAGTCTTGCCATCCTTGCCTCTAAGGAGCACTCTGGTCTTCTTCTTCCAAGACAGATCAGTTTGTCCTTTGAGCAGTCCAGGGTCCTTTCAATATCCTCCAGCACCACAATACAAATGCATCAATTCTTCTACGATCTTCCGGATTCAGTGTCTAACTCTGACCTGCGTATGATGCAATGGAGGGTATCGGGGCTTGGGTCAGGCGCATCTTAGTCCTCAAATTAGCATCCTTGCTCTTCCGTGCTTGGAAGAGGTCCTGTGCAGCACGGTTACCTAGTGCACTATGTCTTTTGATCTCTTAACTGCTGTGGCATCAGTGTACAGCTGCACTCGGTTCATTTTCGTTTCCATTTTCTATAGCGTTCACTTTATGAGTGTAAGTTTTCTATGTATAGAATATTTGTGATATGTTACACAAGCATGCCTCATCTCATTGTGCTTTATTGCCTTTCGGAGGTACTGCATTTTTGGACAAAGTAAAAGTTTCCGGCAGCCTGGCATTGAGCAAGTCTACTGGCACCGTTTTGTCCAGTGGTTCACCTTGCGGGTCTGTGTCACATTTTCATCCTCCTCGGAATATTTCCAGCTTTATCATAATGGTGTGGCACTATAGGCAAGCATTGGACTGCAAGCTGCAAGGTTGGAAGTTCAGTCCCACCAGCCACTCTGCAAGAGACAACTGAGGCTGTCTGCTCCAGGAAAGATTTACAGCTTCTGAAACCCTGTGTAGAGTTGCTATGAGTTGGAGTCGGCTTGATGGAAGTGGGTTTTGGATGACTGCCCTTTTCAGAGACGACCAAGCCTAAACCTATTGCCATCAAGTAGATTTTGACTCACAGTGACCCTGGAGGTAAAGCTTCCCCTTTGGGTTTCTAAAGCTGTAAAGCCGTAACTCTTTATGAAAGCACGCTGCCTCCTCCTTCTCCCCTGGATCAGCTGGGGAGACTGACCTGGCAGTTAGCACCCTAGTCCATAACCCACTGTGACACCAGGGCTTACACCTTCTAACGGACTACAGTGCAGGTATGCATAACCTGTATATGCTTTGGCAAACCAGAGAATCCATGGGACCGGCTTTATGGCGATGTTTACCTTTTGTTCAGTGGTCTGGAACCAAACCGGCAAAATCTCCGTATGTGCCTTGTTTACTGCCTTGCTGTGTGGCAGTCCCTGTTCTAGACCAGCTGTGACTGTGATTTCTCAAAGCCAAACTCACTGCCGTTGAGCCAATCCCAACTCATCCTGACCCTATCGGATAGACTAGCTCTATCTGCCCCTGTGGGTTAGGAGGCTGTCCACCCTGAGGAGACCAGAGAGGCTCATCTGTCCCCTGGGGGACAACTCGTGGTGATCTTGTTAGCAGCCCAACCCGTAACCCACTACACCACAGGGGTTCCTGCAGCAAATTTACCCACACCACTGTTGCCAGAGATGCCCTTGGGCTAATGGTGAAGACTGCAGCCATGAATCCCCATGTACACATATCACGGGGCACATGCATTCCCAAGAGGTTCTTAGAAGTGGAGTTTCTGGGAATAGCCAGTCCTACTAAATAATACTACATTGTTTATCCAAGGTGGTTATTGCTATTTTACACTCAGGCTAGCAGAGGACATTTTTGTTATTACAAACCCTTGCAAATATTTGGTGGTGTCAGACTGTTTGACTTATGCCCAAATGATAAGGGACTAGTCATAGCTCATGGTCGTATGTGTATGCATTCTGGGTTGCTGATGAGCCTGTCTATTAGATTTTCCCCTTTGGTGAAGTACCTGTTCTTTTGCTACTAAGAAAAAAAAAGGTTTTAATTGTCTCATTTATTGGTAAGCGTTATTTTTATGTTCTGGATGCTAGTCCTTTGCCAGTTTTATTCATGAAAAACAAACTTTCCCTTCCCTGGCTTTACTTTTCCCTTCATGAATGCACCCTTGTGGTCAAGAGGTGGCCTGATTTTTAATTAGTTGTATCTTCGGCAATTTCGCTTTTTGTTAGTGTTTGCATGTGTGTCCTAGCTAAGAAATTCTTCATTGCCTTAAGAGAGCAAATGCCATCTTTTTCTCTTCAAAATACTTTGAAGATTTTTTTTTCTTTCCAGCTTGGGTATTAAATTCACCCGTAATTAATGTTGTACATTGTGTAAGATAAGGTTCCGGTTTCATTTTTCTCTGATGGATTGATCCTCTTTTGTCCCAGGCCCATTTATTGAAACGGCCATTCTCTCTATTACTGTTCTGTGAAACTACCTCTATGATAAGTCTCACGTTTGTGTCTGTGAGTACCAGTCCATTCTCTGCTCTTGTGTCAATACCACATTGCCTGACTATAGCTTTATGGTGCATCCTAATATCTGGGCTGTTAGTCCAGGTAGATTGGAGAAACAAATTCATAAACATGCTTATGTGTAATAAGAAAGAGCTTTATATACAAGAGCAATTGAATATTGGGAAAACATCCCAGCCCAGTCCAGATCAAGTCATGAGTCCAATATTAGCCCATATATCTGATACCAATCTATAAAGTCCTCTTCAGACTTAAGAAAAACATGCAATGACACCAAATGCAGGAAGATCACAGGCCAGTGGGTGGAAAGTCTTGTGGATCCAGTGGCGGTAGAAGCAGAATCTCAGCACTGGCAGGGGTCTCCACGTGGCTTCTCCAGCTCCCAGGGCATGGGATATATCATAGTGCCCTGTGTCTTGTCAGTAGAGAGTCTCTCAGGGACTGAGCAGAGAGAAAGAGTGTCTTCTGCCTCCAGGGAAGTACCCAGGAGTTCCCAGAATCCTCAGGAGAAGGCCATGCCCACACAGATGATTTGATTGACAGGATAGACTCCGCCCCTTCACTCTCACTCCTCTCAGATTGAGAAGCGATTATATAACTACCACATCTTGTTTGCCAACTCTTCTGTCCTGCTTACCTTTATGAGCATCTTGACAATTCTCTGCCCTTTGGATTTTCATATACTAAAGGCCTTCAAAAAGTTCATGGGAAAATTGAATTCAAATATCCTGAAATTTTCCCATGAACATTTTGAAGTCCCCTTACCTTAGAGTCTGCTTGTATTACACACGTGAACTTGCACAAACACACCTTCACAATCTGTTGGGACTTTGGTTAGAATTTCCCTGAACGCACAAATCTGTTTGAGTAGAGCCAACACCTGGAAACCTCTAGTGTCCAAGGCCTGTGAAGGTGCTAAATTTCACCATTTATTTAGATCATGAAGATAGATCTCAAGAAAATTATAATTTTCCTTCGAGGACTTCTGTACTTTTTATTAGATTTCAAGTTATTTAATATTTAGAATCGCCTTGTAATTGCTGCTCTCTTTGAACTGCATTTTATATCTGTTGCTGGTATTTAGAAACACCATTTTTGCGTATTTTGTACTCCGCAACCCTCCTTAGTCCTAACCCCAGATTTGTAGAGGAGATGGCCTGCAGAGGGCCGTGACCCGGGTAGGTTCCCACAGCCAGTTAGGAACAGAGTAAGAGTGGATGTGGTCCTCTCTGTCCTCCACTTCCCAAGGGAGACTATTCCGAATGGGTTGGAGGAAACCGGCTGGAATTGCTTGTAGCCCATGTGATATAAAATGCTTCAGATGCAGGATTAGCTCAGCCTTCGCTGGAGTGGGTGGTTCTTGTCCCCGTTTTGTTCATGAGAAAGTAGGACTGAGTGAGGAATGCGCGTGTCCAGGACCACACCTTTCCACTCTCCCGTCACGGAGGGGCCCTCAAGAATTGAAGGAGGCCCTGTGCCCTGGCATTCTTCCACCTGCCCGCAGACCTCTGGATTCAAGTCCAGACACCAGAGACTTGAGTCTTGACTTGGAACCACGGCTTGGGCTTCACCACCCTGCTGCGCTATGCAAAGGGCCAGAGAGGGTTTATGGCTGCAGGCCTGCCCCGCAAGCCCATTCTGCGGACTGTGGAGAGCTGCCTGCGGGAAGCAGAGGGGGTGTTGTGGCGCCTGGCTGTGCAAAGGGCTCCTGAGATGCTTGGTGAACACGGCCCAGCAGTTCCCTCGCCAAGACAGCTTCTTAGTCTGTCACGCACAGCCCTGCACAGCTCAGGTCAACTCGCTGCCATTGAGTGGGTTCCGGCGCATGGCGACCCCGTGGAATAGAACTATGGATTCCCAAGACTAACTCCTTCCGGGAGGAGAAAACCCCATCCTTCTCTCTGGGAGCAGCTGGTGGGTTCACCCTGCTGACCTGGCCTACGTGTCACCCCCTACCCCACCAGCTCCCCTGACCTTTCCTGCTGTCATTCGGTGCCATCAGGTCAGCTCCGAGTCACCGTGACCCCGTGTCCAATGGAACGAAATTGGCATCCTCACAACTGTCCTTGTGATTCAGCCCATTGTGAACGGAGCCACTGTGTCCCTCCAGCTCGGGGCACGCCTGCTCCTTTTCAGTGCCCCGCTACTGTGCCAGCACGGTGCCCTTCTCCAAGGACTGCTCTTCCCCGACCGCATCCCCAAAGGATGTGAGATCCAGGCTCACCAGCCTTGCCTGTAAGGGGCATACTGGCGGTACTAATTCTAAGGCAGATGTGTTAGTTCGTTTGGCAGTCCCTGATACTTTCAATATTCTTTGCCAGCACCGGACTTCAAATGCACGCATCCTTCTTCAGTCTTCCTTATTCAGTGTCCAACTTGAGGCTATTGGAAAGACCATGGCTTGGGCCAGGCGCACCTTAGTCCTCCAAGAAACAGCCTGGCTTTTCAACACTCTAAAGAGGTCTTGTGCAGATGTACCCGATGCAATGTGCTGTTTGAGATTGCGCTTCACCGGGGAAGTGTCAATCATGCAACGACAGCGCAAGACGAAGAACGGGCAGTGATGGAGGGGAAGGAAGGGATGCCCGTGGACTCAGCCTGGGTCTGAAGTGGGAGGGTGCACACAGGATACTCAGAGATGGGTGGCAGGTCGCCCTGCCACGGCGCAATGTGTGAGAATGAGCTTTACTTGGAAAGCATCATTGATCAACACGGTGATCAATTCAGGAGTTTTACACACTCGGAGGGACATTTACCGACCAAAGTAGTCAGGCGGCGCTCCCATAAGTCCTGGAATGCCACATGCAGTGTGTCACCTTTGTCCCCTTGACCTTGAGTTTTCATTTCTCATTATTGCCTATGCTGAAAGTCGGGCGCCCTGAAGGACAGCTGGTGTGCAGACTATTTGCCACCCCACCTCCCTTCAATGGGTCCCGGGATGCAATTGACTCCGCTCCAGTGTGTTCTGTGTCCTTTCCCTGCCTTTTCCATTGCTGTCATCGGTCATGTCTTGCTACTTCAAGTGCTCCTCCCCTTCCGCCCTCCTCCCAGCTCCTCTGACTCTGCTGGACCTGGGACACCGTGCGCCCCTGTCTGCCACCGCTGGGCATGACTGCAGCAGTAGACGCCTGCAAGCCCTCTCGTACCGGGGCTGCCGTGTTCTCCTCTCTGCTGATGGGCCCGAGGGTGCAAACACCAAGCAGCAACCGTGAAAGCCCACACACACCTGTGTAATGGTTACGCGACTGCGCAGAGTTATCAATTGTCCACACTGGATCCTGGCAGGGTTTCCACCCACAGAGAGTCCTGGCTTGGTCGCCAAAACATTCCTCTGGACCTTTCCTGTGAAGAGGTCTGACGCAAGGGGCGGGGGCACCCTGTGCCCGGCAGTCACGTCCCAGAAACCCTGCTCCCTGTCAGGCGCCATGTCAAGAGGATGTAAGTCCACTCAGTTAAACCAGGCTAGACCAAATCACTACTTTTTGGTCAATGAATGCCAAACAGATTCTTCTACATGTGTGTAGCATTTCACAGTTGCCGGTTCAATTTTACATACTTCAACCCATGCGGTAGATTAGAATACAGGACAGCTCCAGTGATGGAAACCTCACTGCCATTGAGTCAATTCTGGCTCATAGTGACCCCAGGGGACAGGATAGAACTGTCCCTGAAGGTTTTCTGAGACTAACTTTTTACGGGAGTAGAAAGCCTCATCTTTCTCCTTCGGAGCTGCTGGTGGTTTCAAACTGCTGACCATAGTGTTCGCAGCCCATCGTGTAAGCACTGCATCACTGGACTCCTGGCTAATACTGAAGCACACCAAAAAGCCCAAGCCCACTGCCACTCTGAGTTCCATCCCGACTCTAGCCACCGAAGGTCCACTTAACTGTCCTCGCGTGTTCATAACTCCCACAAGGAAGTGTCTGAAGTCATGTGGTTAGAATGCTTTGCACCAACATCGTTTTTCTTCTGCTTTGTTTCACTGCACAGATATTGACTCTTAAGATGTGCCATGCATAGTTTTAGGCACCAGAACTGAGCAGAACACACACACACACACAATCCCTGTCCTCATTAAGCACTTGTACATTATAATGGCGGGGTGGGGGGCAGTAATAAACAGATAAAGTAAAATCAATCGTTTGTCAGCTGGTGACATGTACTGTGGAGAAAAATGCAGCAGGGAGGGACAGGGAGAAGGGGGGGATGTTACACCTTTGTGAGTGGTGAAGGCAGCCCTGATTGGGGAGGAGAAGTCAAGTGAACCTGGTGGAGGGAAAGGAGTCAGTGGTGGGCGCTCAGGGAAGAGCTCCCTAGGCAGAGGGGATAGGGGTACAAAGGCCCCGTGTGTATCAGGCCAAGGACAGTGCCTGGTGCATTGAGGACCTGCAGGGAACTATGTGCGGTGGGGGTTGTGGGTGAACAGGGGAAATAGTACCCTTGCACCCTCAGTGTGCTCTCACCTAAAAGCAGGGGTGAGCAAGAGAACCCTACGTGGCCCTGAGTGGACTCGTCCCTAACAGGCTCTGCTATTGCCCTATGAGATCAGGTTCTTTTCGGGGGGTGGTCCCTTATGTGAAGTGGGCATTCCCGGGTAGTACAAGCAGTTAAGTGCTCGGCTGTGAATCGGAAAGGTTTTCAGTTCCAGTCCACCCTGAGGCCCCGTGGAAGAAAGACCTGGCAAACCACTGCTGAAAGCCCGGCCACTGGAAACCCAGTGGAGCTCTGCTCTGCTCTGACCCACGAGTCAGAATCCACTGGGCTTTCCTGGGGTGGGCGTGCATGGGAGTGGGTTGCCCCGGGCCAGCCTGAAAGAGCAATCCCTTCTGGTTAGTCTGTAGCGGGCAGGGTGCGGGACTGCTCTTCTGCAGGCAGAGGCTCTCACCACTTTTCCAGCGGCCCTGGCTCTGCCGCTGCCCCCTCCCCACCTGCACAGGACCATGTCATAAGCACGGAGGCTGAGCCAGAAGACTGGCGTGAGGACCTCCTTCAGGGCCACTGACCCAGCACAGCCGGGGCCCTGCATACACTTGGCTGGCAGGTGAGCTGGCTGGGTGCAGATCCCTGGAGCCACTGCAGGTTTTCCCAAGTGCCCCTGAAAAAGCAAAACGGATAGTGTACAGGTGAGCAAGGTCAGCATTCTGTTCCTCTGTTTGCTGTCACCTGTGCGGGCACCCGCTGCCCACTAACACATCAAAGCTGTGGCTGTACACGTAGTGGTTAGGGGCATGGCATGTTGCCCGGACCATCTTGGGACACTGAAAATCGCGAGGGTACCAAAACCACTGTGGCTCCGTGAGCCAGAATCCACTGACTGGCGGTGGGTTTGATTTTGGGGTTGGTTTAGGTCTAGCTTTTTGGTTTAGGGGTTTGGTTAGCTTTGAATCTGCTCAGTATAGGGAGCGGATTTCTAGCCAGGCATTGCGTCTTCTGCGTGGCCAAGATCACCGGGGCAGAGGTCAGCTTCCGCCATTGTGGGAAGGTGGCAGCAGTCTCTCTGCCCCAACCCCAGGTCTATGGCCTGTCCCATTATTCCCACTGGTCTTCTTCCCAATGTGTGCCTGCTGGCTGCATCTGCCCCAGAGCTGGACAGAACCCCTGCTCTGAATCCCTCATCAGGCTCCGCTACCCCAGCCTCTCTCTGTGTCTGGCGGGGCTTCAGCCCCCTTCCAGAAAACCCTGCTCTTCACTGCCCTGGTCAGTCACCTAAAGTGGCTTCTCTCCACCCTCCACAATCGGTCTGGGGCCCCCTTGACTTTTCTCTAAAGCCGTGGCTATCCCACCACACTGGCCATGAGCTTGCTCCTCCTCCACAGGATGCCTTCCCTCTGGCCTCTCCCATATTCCTGGCTCCATGCTGGGTGAGAGGCAGGCTTCCTCCCTCCTCCTCCTCTTCCTCTTCCTCCTCTTCCTCCTCTTCCTCTTCCTCCTCTCAGAGCCCTGGCCTCCAAGAGCCAGCTCAAGCTTCATGGACTCCATGGGGTGTTGCTGTGGACACTAATCCACCCTGGTGTCTCAGTGACTGTATGTGATATCCGTGTCATGCCATTAATTTTGTGTGCTGTCAGGGCCCCCTACCATCAACCCTCGGCCCACCTGCATGATTCCTAGCAGGAATGGCTTCGTTCACTGCGGGCCTGGCTGAGAGCTGCGCTGTAAGCTATGTGGAGAGAAGCAGTTTTAGCCTAAGGGTAAAGGTCAGCCCTGCTTGGCATGAGTCTTGGCCACGCTACTCCCTAGCTCAGGAACAGTGGCAAGGAGATTCGAGGATGGTACAGAACTGGGTTGGCAGCACGTAGCCCAGTGGTAGGCACATTCAACAAGTCCCTGCCATCAAGTCATTTCTTCTGACTCACAGCGACCCTATAGGACAGGATGGAACCGCCAGTGGGTTCTGAGACTCTTAACTCTTTCGGAGAGTAGAAAGCCTCATCTTTTTCCCACGGAGCAGCCGGTGGTTTCAAACCGCTAACCTCCCAGTTAGCAGCCCGACACATCACCTACTATGCCACTGTGGCTCCTACTAGGGCTTCAAATTTTGTAATGTGGTTGTTCTTCATGACCAATGGGAAAGCTTGTGCTAGGTGGGGGCCTTGATCTATAAACCTCCTGTGGAAGGAATCCAGGCCCTTCTTCTTTTCCACCTCAGAACCCAAAGAGGTCCACACAGTACAGTGACTATTCAGGATACATTTGCACAATAAGTAGAGCGGCCCATTTACACGTTGTGAGTTTTCTCAGAAATTGGCTGTTAAGCTTAGAAGTTTTTGGGTGCTATATAAAGTGTCAGTCTACCTATGTAATCGGCTCTACCTGCATATTTGAGTCCCCACTAGACTTAAGGACAACTGAGCCTATCAAGCCATAACTCTTTACTGCACACCTCCTGTGCGCAAGAAGAAGGAGAAGGGAATTCTTCCACCTTTGACTGCCCCCACCTCTTCCTCAGACCGTAGACCTGGACCTCTGCCTTCTCCTGCAGACCTTAGGAGTTTCCGCTCCTGCAGACACCAGGGCCAGGTCTAGCCAGGTCAGCAGAGGCGTGTGAGGCAGGGCCACGTTGCCTTCCTTAAGCTTGCTCCTACTGCTAGAGGCAAAAATCTACAGGGCCTATCTTAACCTCGGTCATGACAGACTGGACACGCTTGAAACAGAATGGTGCTATGCATGTAAGATGTTTTGCTCTATGTAAATTAGGCCCCGTTTTTTTTTTTAAGTGAGACTTTTTATTAAGGGACAGACAGCCTAGGGGATTGAGCAGTCCCTCTGAATTCATGCGCTGTGGGGACCAGGGAGAAACTCGGTGTCAGGATGGGGTTGAACCCTCAAAATCCATGACATGTCCCAAATAACTTACTCAACCATTAGGAACCTGCCAGAGGGACTTAGCCCCTCCCCACATTGACTCCCAGGAGACAGACGTCCCAGCACCCACTTTTGATGCCCTGAACTGCCCAGCACACCGAGTTCCTGACCCCAGCCCATCCTCGAGCACACTCTGCCTGCCTGCTGCTGTTATAGGGTGCAAGTCCAGGCTCAGCCACTCAACCGGCAATGAATCAGCAAGTCCTTAACACTCCCTAAGCCCCCGGGGTTTTTTACCCCCTGTAAAATGGTGATAAGATCTGCCTTATCAGTTTTAAATGGTTGCTAGGAATATCCACTGAGATAATGGCTGTGAAAGTGGGTCTCTCCATTTGGGCCTCTGCTCAAATCCTCCCTCAATGCAAGAACACTTTGTTCAAATAGCCTGGCATTCTGTGATGCTCACCTTCCTGACATGATTGCTGATCATGGGGGCATATGCAAATGTGCTGAAGAAAACTGATGGTGCCCGGCTATTAGAAGATATAGCCTCTGGGGTCTTCAAGGATTGAGGTTAAACAAGTGGCCATCTAGCAGGGAAGCAACAAAGCCCACATGGAAGAAGCACACCAGCCTGTGCGATCATGAGGTGTCTTTGGGATTGGGTAACAGGCATCAGAAGACCCAGAACAAAAACTCATCTCGATGCGAACAGGGGGGTCAAAGTGGAGACCCAAAGTTCATCTGTAGACTATTGGACATTCCCTCACAGAAGGGTCACAAGGAAGGGAAGCGTCAGCCTGGCTTCAGTACAGCACCCACAAAACACACAACATTCCTCTAATTCTCTAAAGCTTATGTCCCGCCTGCCCCACCCCCACTATCATGATCCCAGTTCTGCCTTACAAATCCAGCTAGGCCAGAGCTGTACACAGGTACAGATAAGAGCTCTGACTCATGGAATTCAGGACAGATAACCCCTCAGGAACAGTAGCGATATCATGAGGGTAGGGGGAAGGTGGGGGGAGAAACAGGGAACTGACTACAGTGATGGATGTGTAATGCCCCCCACCCCCAGGGGGATGAACAACTGAAACGTGGGTGAAGGGAGACAATGGACAGTGTAAGATATGAAAATAATTATAATTTATCAATGGTTCACGAGGGTGGGAGAGTAGGGAAGGAAGGGAAAAAAGAGGAGCTGATACCAAGGGCTCAAGTAGAAAGAAACAGTTCTGAAAATGATGGCAACATTTGTACAAATGTGCTTGATGCAGATGTTGCATGGATTATTAATAAGAGCTGTTAACAGCCCCCAATAAAATGATTTATTTAAATAAATAAAGGAAAACTGTGTCTCTCACTGCCTTGGAGATAGGGACCCTAAGTGAGAGGGCAGACATGCCCTTGGGGGTTTCCAAGACTCTAACTCTTTTTTTCCCTTTAATCATTTTATTGGGGGTTCGTATAACTCTTATCACAATCCATACATCCATCCATTGTGTCAAGCACACTCTAACTCTATGGGAATAGAAAGCCTCATCTTTCTCCCACAGTGGGACTGGTGGTTTCAAACTGTGGACCTGTGGTTATCGGGCCACTCCTGATGAAGACGTGCCGTGTAGATTGCTGCCTCTAGCAGAGAAATGTATGTAATTCATGACCCTCTGATCGCTGGGTCACCGGGGCTACCATGAAAGTCCTTAACCCCAAATTAACAGACATCAAGTCCGTGCTGACTCATAGCGACCTTGTAGGACAGTGGGGAAGTGTAACGCTTCATGGGAGTAGAAAGCCTCATCTTCATCCCCAAGAGCTGTATAGAACTATAAAATATAAACCAGCAACACAATACACCTCTAAGCTCAGGTTAACACCACTGATAGTTGACAGCAACAGGAAGCACTAGCTGGCTGGCTGGAGAAGGACATCATGCTTGGTACAGTAGAGGGACAGAGGAGGAGAGGAAGGCCCTCATGGAGACAGATTGACACGGTGGCTACAACAATGGGATGGGACATGGGAACAGTTGTGAGGTGGGCACAGGACCAGACAGTGTCTCGTTCTGCTGTGCATAGTGTTCGCTTGTGCTACGGGACAGAACCAAATGGATGTGATCGAACCACAGTTGGCTGTATGTAGCTACAAGGGTTCCCAGGAGAGGAAGTCTCTATTCTGGATCACCATGCATCCCGTTAAAAACGAGGGGTTCCTTCTAATAGAATGGTGGCTCGGGGTACAGGCTCTAGAGGCAGGCTGCCCACTGGGCCCATTGATCCTGGCCTTCAATTTCCTCCACTGTAAAATAGGAAGAATGGCAACATTTGCTGCCTCTGGACTGCACTCGGGGTGAGATGAGCTCACCCAGACAGAGCAGTGAACTCGGGGCTCTGTTTTACTGCCCATCGTCTGGGGGTGCGGCTCTCTGCTAAGCCTTAAAGGACATCGTTGGGCACACCAAATCTCCTTTGGCTATAACTTGCTCCATGTGTCGCTTAGTTTCTCAACTTGGGTTCTGAGATGGGTGGTTTGCTGTATTGGGTAGGTTTTCCCATCCTGAGACCTTCCATCTTTCCACGTTGACATGGCTCCCTGTGCCGTGTCCTTGTCTACAGAATGTTGCTGCAGCGTAGATTGTGGGCTTGCTCTGATGCGCTGTTCAGCAAAAAACGTGACAGGCTGGGTGTTCCTGTTCAATTCAAGGTGATTGCTGCATGGTCGTTTTTAACAGGACACCAGATGAAGGGAGGTGGTGTGGTATTCAACTCAGGACAGTGGCTATCCAGTGGTTGTCTAGCCTCCGCCTTGCCCAGTGAGAGTCTGTGTTCTAAACAGACAGACACCATGATGGGTTCCATGCTGCCTAAGGGAAGGGGAGCAAGCCCCTATCATTGATCATGTGTTATCTTTTCTGCTAGTGGTTTTTGTTGGTTCGTTTGACTAGATGTGTGTGAGTCCCTGAACTGGACTTGGTAAGGGAAGTGAGCAGAAGATTGGAAAGAGTAAGGAGGCTCATTTGTTGAAGGTCTTGCAGGTACCAAGGGTCGGGCTTGTGCTACAGTCAACATTACGCCATGAGTCAGGCAGGATGACCCCCTTGTTATGGCCTGTGATCCCACGTGCTTCCCGGCCCCGTGTTGCACACTCCCAGTGCAGCGTCCACACTGTGTCCACAGCTTGTCATTCCCGAGCAGCTTAGAAGAAAACAGGGGAGCTACCACATGGAAGTAAGCTAGCACCCTCGGAAAGCCCAGTAAGAGACAGAGCTTTGCGTGTTTCTCGGAAGGAAGAGGCCTTTGCTAGTGCGGGCAGCCAATCACGTCGTCGGAACACAGTTCGAATGGCATTTGGGTCCGCATGTATGTTGCTGATATTCTTAGATTTGCCAACACCACTTGTGAAGCTGTGCCCAGTTGGACAGGAGGTCCTCCCCGAGGTCCCACTATGGGCTTCCCTGGCCAGGTCCTCCCTTCCCTTGGCTATTGATAGAAAGGACCCATTGCGGACAGCTGGGTGGCGAGGAAAGAGGTGATTAACATCTGGGCCTTTTCTGGTGTGTGGGGATGCACCGCCACCAGGTGCTCCTGCAGGGGTGGGTGGAAGGACTGAGAATGGTAGGGAGCATGTCAAGGAGGGGGTGGGGATGTCAGGGTAGAAAACAAGCTCAGCGTCAATACTCTGAGGGTGTTGGCTTGGCGGGAAAGGCTTCCAGTAGATGCCACAAACCAGCGTGGGGTCCATGCTGACTCATAGCGACCCCCTGTGGATTTCCGAGCTTGTCACTGTTCACGGGAGCAGAAGGCCCAGTCTTTCCCCCACAGGGCTGCTGGTGGTTTAGAACTGCCCACCATCCAGATTGCAACCCAGTGCGTAACCACTACACCACTAGTAGATAGGTCACCTCTAAAGAAGCTAAGAAATGATGAGGCCTGGCGAACTGGAAGCCCATCTGCAACATCCACTTCGGTAACCGCCTCCCTGGGTCAGCTCTCAGGAGCAGCTCCACTGTGACTGACCGACTGGCTCCCTGCTTCCCGCTTCCCAGGTCTGCCCCAAGGTCCTGTCTGATCGCCCTCCTCCACCTCTCCAGCCTCTGCCCTGGGCAGTTCCCTTGCCTCCTGTTTCCCATGAGCTACCCTCCGTTTCTGAAACCGTGTGTGTGCTCTCTCATTCGGCGACAGACTATTGCCGGCGCTCTGACCTATTTCTGGGGCCCATTGAATGCGGCTCTCTCCCTGGCCAAGCCCCCCTCCTGTTCAGGTCTCGGCATGGACGTCACTTCATGGAAGTCTTCTCTGAACCCACTGGACCGCTGGTGTTTCGATCACACTTGTGCAGCCCGACTCTTCTGTTCTCCTTGCATGATGAACAGGTGCCCACATGTGCTAAAATGTGGACAGACACCACTTGGGGGGAATGTTCTCGGTTGGAACCATCCTGCCCCCTCTCTCCCCGCTCCCCAGCTACTCCTCTGAGCCAATCCATTCCAGAGTGAGGCCTTTAGAACCCCCAAGCAGCAAGTTCACCTGACATCAGACACTGCTGCAGATGGAGATCTTGGGGAGGCCAATTGCCATACCTTTTCCGTCCCCCTGGGCTCCGGGTTGAAACCACTGCTCGCAGGCTCAGGTCTGTTATTGTCATTCTGCGTCTTCCCCTGCCTTTCTGGGCCCCACACCTCTTGGTAAGGAGTCCTCCTCCAACCCTCCCACCTCTGGTGAGATCCTGGCTTGGGGCAAAGCTCTGCGGTGTACAAACCAGTCAGGCCTAGGAAGCCAAGCGGCCCCACTCCATCTTTGCTCTTGGACACGGCAGCTGCTCAGTTTGTCGGAGCTTTGTGGCTACAACTTTTATGGCAGCCAGCATCCAGAAAATGGAGCTTCCGCAAGGACACTTATCTTTTGTCCCAGATGTCCCTCGAAGATACGCCCTTCTCCTCTTCCACTCCGTGGCATCTACTTCACAAAAACACGGACCTTCCCTCCACCACCCACAGAATCCACGTCTCTTGACCTGGCTCTTGTCCGTTGCCATGTTCTGCTGTCTGTATAGTTCTCCATGCTCTGATACCCACCCACCCACCCACGCCTGAATCCTTCATTCCACAAAGCACCCCTAAGAAGAAAGCCTGTGTGTGCTAAGCCACCATACGACCCATCTTTAGTGTCGGCCCTTGTATGTCAGGCTCTCCCAGGTCTGAAAATGTGAATTCCTGGAACCAGAAGTGATTCTTGACAGTCCCAAAGTTCAGCCAACCAGAACCACACCAAACACAGCCATCGAGTCGATTCCAACTCCCAGTGGCCCCAAAGACAGACTGGAACTGCTCCGTAGGGTTTCCACAACTACTCATGTTCATGGGAGCAGACAGTTTCCTCTGGCTCCCCAAGGAGCAGCTGGGGGGCTTGAACTGAACACCTTGCAGTTAGCAGCCCAACACGTAACCAGTTCAATAAAGCCAAGGAAACGCAATCCTATCAGCTTGGTGCCTGGAAACCAAAGGACTTGGACCGGCAGGAGGCAAATACCAGGAGATCGCGATTGTTACCAGCCAAACTTCCCCACACTTCACAGTTTGCCGGAATATTCCACAGCCCCACAGATAGCTCCACAGATGTCCTTTGACCTCGTTACAGATCAAGTGAGGTTGCAAGTAGGCCTAGGCTAAGGATCCAGGCCCCTTTAAATCTTCGACTGGGGGGTGAGGGGGCGGGGAGGGTCAGCCATCTTCCCCACCTCTTCCACAAACCCCTTCCCTCCCCACATGGGAAGAATTTTTTTAAAAAACACCTTTGAGAATGTTTTCAGACATTGTTTGAAAAGCCCTTTACAAAGTGCCTGCTAGTGGGGCCAGGCTCCTAGTGCCAGGCCACCAGAGAAGAATAGCACTTGGCCTTTTCGCCAACAAGACCTCACAATCTCGTGGAGGGGTTTGAGGCCTTTGGGGTCACAGACCCCTTGGAGAAATTGGTGGGACCTGTGGATCCCCGCTGGCATCCAGTGGACAGAGTAGAGTGGCCCCTCTAGGTTCTTGAAACCGTGGCTCTGACAGGAGACTTGGTAGTTAGCAGCAGTCCCCTGCCCTCCACCACCATGGCTCCTTGACACTATAGCAGGGGACAGTTCACTGTCCCTCAGACCCGTTGGCGGGCCGGACTATAGTTAAAAAAAAAAAACTATGAACAAATTCCTATGCACACTGCACCTATCTTATTTTGAAGTGAAAAACCAAATGGGACAAAAACACCCGGCGGGCCAGATAAATGTCCTCGGCGGGCCACATATGGCCCGCGGGCCACATGTGGTCCGCGGGCTGTAGTTTGAGGATGTCTGGACTATAGCCCGTCTCCTCATCCAAATGGATGTGCCTTGTTGCATCTGGATCAAGGCTGGCGGCCAGAGGTTACCAGCCGGCCACGGTCAGGCTAAGGACCCAGCCCGCCCCCTCTCGGGTGCTCCTGGAAGGCTGACGAAGAGCGGGGAACCAGGTGACGAGATGAGCGCCTTGTTCTTGGCAACAGTGGCATACGGCCCCAAGGCTGAGCGCCCAGAGGAGAGCATGAGCGTGCGGCAGCCGGGAGGCTGCTCCCCTCCCTCGCTGTTTCGGCAGTCAATCTTGCAGTCATCCTCGCACCAGTGTCCTGGGGTCTTTGAGTTTTCATCTGGGGGGTGCAGAGCGGAAGCCAAAAGGAGTGAGCCTCATGCCCAGAGTCAGTGAAGGTGTGTGGGAAAGGCAGGAAGTGTCCGGCACCAGTGCTCTGTATCGGGGTGGGGTGAGGGGGGCAGCTAAGAGGTCGGGGGGGGGGGGAGGGTGGGAAGGGGGAGCAACTTGGGAAGAGGACTTTGAGTCAAACGCAGAAGTTTTGCAGTGGGGTTTCACAGGGCTTTTAAGAGCGCTCAACTTTGGAGGTTCAGAAAGCCTTTATAAGGTCTTTCTAAATGCTGCTGACAGGTAAGAGCGGCATGCCCCTGAGAGTCTATGATTATCTCGCAGGAGAGAGCTTTATGGGAGCCTTATTAAAGAACAGAGCATGTCAGTGGGAGGGCGCAGCGTGCTCACAGCTCAGGAGGGCAAGTGAGGCAGCCGCCTGCCTCTGCAACGTGCCTCTCAGGCCCTCTTCCCCCTCATTGCTGCAGCGGACCCTCCAGGATCGGGGGAGAGCCCCCCGCCGTGCCCCACAAAGTGCAGCGCTGGGGTTGTTGCGAGAATGCCTGGTGGCGCCACGGTTAAGTGCTCCACTGCTCACCGGAAGGCCGGTGATTGGACCCCACTAGCCTCTGTCCACAGCAGAAAAGGGCCAGGGATGTGCCCCTGTCAAGATCCGGTCTAGAAAGCCCAAAGGGATGGCTCTCCTCTCGACTCCACAGCACACGATTGCCAGAGGGGTATGGCAGCAGGACAGGGTGATGCCACCGCCTGGATTAGAATGCCCACCTTCACCACCCTGCCCCGGAGCCCTGTGACACCCTGGGCTGGAGGTCTGTCCTCCCTGAGAACCTGAGAGCTCATTGGGTGCGGTGGGGGGTGGGGGGAGGAGGGGGATACTGTCAGGTCTACCAGGAGCCTGGATGGGCTTCTACTTCAGATGTTTCTAAGGAAGGGACTGCAGACACGCAGTGACCAGGGCCAAACCCAGGAGAGGGAAGTCCCTGGAGAGCCCTTAGTCCAGTCCCATCACCTGACACATAGGGAACTCGGGTGGCGGAGCTTTGCCACCAAGTTGGAAGGCTTGGAGGCGGACGTGGGAATGTTTGCAAGCGTATGCCGAGCTGCCCTGCTGTCCCCAGCCTAGTGGTGAGCAGGCGTCCTCTCGCGCACTCTGTGAGAAGGGCCTAGTCGCCGTAGCCCAGTGTCCACGGGAAGCACGAAGGCCTCACACCACCTTCTGGGGCTGCGACTCTTAGTTTCCTGCTAGTCTTGTACCAAAAGAGGAACAGTCTCCTCGGAAACCCACAGGGGCCACTCCGCCCTGTCCTATGGGGTCACCATGAGTCGGAAGCCTCTGTCCGCAGCAGAAAAGATGGCATTGAGTTGGCTTTGGGCCATACCAAAATTCAGGGACACCCATTGAATCGCTTGCAGTGCTGTAAGTCAGAAGTCCCCTGTGGGCCTTCCCTCACTGAAACCAAGGGGTAGAGGCCCTGCTCCTCTCTGGAGTCGGGGTGGGGAGGGGTGGGGCAAGGCGGGCACGGGGGAACATTCCTTCCCTGCTCTGCCAGTTGTGGGCAGAATTTCATTCTTTATGGTTGTGGGACTGAAGTCCCTTTTCTAGCTAGAAACTGAGGAGCCGTTTCTGCTTGTAAGGACTCACCTGATCAGATTGGACCCAACCTGGAGAATCTAGTGTTCTCTCTCCACATCCAGCATCTGAAGCCATACTGACACCTGCGTTGTCAATCATGTACTCGCCGGTGTGGGGACTTGGAGCAGGTCCATCTCTAGAGGACTGCTTCTTTGGACGGTGACTGAGGGGAGCCTGCTTGACTCTCTATAACGTGGGGGAGGTGATTGCACCTACCCTGGAGGTGTGAGAATGAACCTGAGGGGCAGCGTAGCACCCGGAACCTTGCTAGGCATTCCCTCAGTGTTGGCGATTCTCAGACCTGCTTCGCCAATGAGTCTTGGAGAGGTAAAGCGATGTACCCAAGAATAAGATTCATAACTCCTGGAGGCAAACGACTGCACTCCCCACACCTCTTTCGTTCCTTAGCACCCCCTGCACGCTGCCTGGCCTAGAAAAGATGCTCGTGGTGAGTGTGTTGCTGAGCAGCAAAATGAGCAAGTGACTTGGATGAGACCTTCCCGTTCACTCGTGGCAGGACCATTGGACTCAGAGACCAGAAGGGTTCTTGGAGTCCAGCCCCCTCATTCTACATCTGGGAAACTGAAACTCCGTGGAGAGGGGCCCGGCCAAGGTGACAACAGGTCACGGCAGAACCCCAGAACGCAGCTGGAGCCTGCCTGGCCGCTTCTCCTTCCTCTGCCCCAGGCTGGACTTATGTTGCTGGCATCTCTAGACTCGAAACCAGAGGGCAGTGGCCTTGGACTTGGACTCCAGTGCAGCCTTGGAGAGGGGAACTGCCTTTCCTTCTTCTTCAAGGGTGACCTCCATCAAGGCCGACCTATAGCCTCCTCCTCGGGCTTCTATTTATTTGGTAAGACAGTGACCCAACGGGGCAGCCACCTTGTTCACCAATACCAACAACAAAAACCACCTCCCCACTGTGACCTGAGGCTGTATGGTGTTATCAAGGCACCTGGATTTCAGTCTGACCGCTGGTGTGTAGAGTCTGGGGGACAAGAGGGGGGAATGGAACCATTTGTCTCCTTGAAACGCAGTTTCTTCATTTTTAACCCACCCCTGGGTTTCTGAGTCCTTTCAGAGAGATGGCTAGAGACTGTCCACGTCAGCCTCAGGGACAGAAGCGTGCTATTGTTCCCAGGGCTGTCTAGCTCTGCTGAGGCTGAGGGCAGCGTGGTAGCCAGCGAGCTCTTGCTGGGCAGCTGGTAGTTTCCCCATCTCCATAGGAGCCAGCTAAGGCATGACAGGGCAGTGCCCAGTGTCTCTGGGCCCTGCAGCCGTGCCAGGCTGCCCCTGATACCAGGCAGCCACAGGGAACGCCATTATGCTCTGTAGAACAGGGTGTGGCATTTTATGCTGTCTCATTAGAGTTGGGCCTTGGTGGTTGTGCCTGATGGTTCAGGAAAGGCTGAGTAAATCTGAACTGGGTCCTCCCTAGGCAAGAAGCGCCCATGTCACAGTGCCGGGGCCCTGGGTAACTCCCGGGGGACTGACAGCTAAGGCCGCACTTTGAAAGGGAAGTGTATGTGTGTTCCTACCATGGGCCAGACCTCTGGCTTGACACGTCTGCGCGTTGGTTAATTCGATGATGTGCACCAATTCCCCAAGGCAAGGATGATTTCCCTAGTTGTGTACAGATGGGAAAATGGAGATTGGGAAGCGGTGACTATCGGGTAGTCCAGACGGCACGAGCAGAAATTATTTGGGTGCTACTAAATTGAACGTGAGCTTCTGCCTTTGGGTGTGTGCCATCTCTCCAGATCTGATGGAGCTGGGCCTTCCTTCTCGCCCAACGAGTGGACGGTAGAGCTTTATTCCAGGAGCGAGAGAGTGGCTGAAACAGTGGCGTCCTCATGACAGCCCCTGGGAAGAACTCCATCCTCTCCGCCCTTTCTCACTGCCTGCTGCTCAGGCAGCCACTGCAGAAACCCTAGCCTCATCTCTCTCCCCTACTCATCTCCATGGTGACCCTCCGCCCGGCCAGCAGAATAAAATAACCATAGCCCCCGCTTATTAGTAAGTGCCCAAGTATTTACAGGGTGCCTGCCGTGTGGCCTGCTCTAGGGAGGCACTGACGATAACAACTAAACAACCCGAGCAGTCTTTGCCCTCAGGGTGCTGCCCATCTGGTTTCAGGAAGTCAGACAAACACCATCGAAATGAGACTTGCAGGTACAGAAGAGTAGGGAAATGGGTTGGAGGGTACCTGGGGACCGGCTTGATATAGGGGGTCTGGGAGGGCTTTCCTCCACCGCGCCATCAGGTGGCTTCCAACTCGCGGCCACCCCGTAGGTGAGTGAAACTGCACCACTGGATTTTGAAGGCCTTTCTGGGAGAAGACAGACTCGTGTTGCTCCTGTGGGACAGCGTCTAGGTGTGCAGCCCAGGGCGGAACTTACGGCATCACCAGCCCCCTTCCCTCCGGAGCGAAAGCTAAGCGTTGACCCGATGATGAAACAGGAGTAGCCTGTAGGGGTTAGAGCAAAGGCAGAGGCAGCCATGAGTTGGGCGTGTCCAGGAGACAGGAAGGCCGCCAGGGTGCAGGGGTGGGATAGGAGGTAGGACTGTGGGAGGCAGGAGCCGTGGTGTGGGCAAGGCCTTCAAGAATAGTCTCTGAGAGTAGCCATACCAGGAGGATGGGGGGAAGGGGCGAGAAGGAAGATGGATCACAATGATGACATATAACCCACCCACCCCCAGGGGGACAGACAGCAGGAAAGTGGGTGGAAGGAGACAGCCGACAGTGTAAAACATGGGGAAATAAAGTTATAAATTATCAAGAGTTCAGGAGAGAAGGGAGGGTGGGTAGGGAAGAAAAAATGAACTGATGCAAAGGACTCAAGTAGAAAGAAACTGATTTGAAAATGATGGCAACGTATGTACAGATGTGCTTGACACGATGGGTGGATGGATGGATGGCTTGTGATAAGACCTATAAGAGCCCCCAATACAATGATTTTGTTTTTAAAAGATTGTATAGCCAGTAAAGGGCAAGGCAAGGTTAAACTTAGTCTGGTTTGATCCCACCCCAAAAGCCTAACCATTGAGCAGACTGCCCGCAGTCTGCGCCCCCCTCCCCCCACCGCCCCCGGCTCCCAGAACACCGCTCATCCCCTACTCTTCGCCCCAGCGCTTGGGACATCTGGAGCGGGGCTCCACGCAGTTTCAGAGCTGCAGAGCAGAGGGTGTGAAAAGGGTACTTGAGGACTCCAGCCTGCCTTCAGAAGTGCTGTTGCCGGTGGGTGGTTTGTTTGTTTGTTTGTTTGTTTGTTTGTTTTTAATGCGTTCCCTTTTGTTTTATCCTCCTGTATGATGGAAGGAATGAAGGCTGGAGGGACAGACAAGGGAACAGAAGGAGGGAGGGAGGTGTTCCGGGCGAGTAGGGGCGAGCCTTCTCCAGAGTGGCTCTCTCCCCTCAGACTCCTTCACTCCCTGTTGTCTCACCACCTGCCAGCTTTCCACGGGTGTCTCTTGCTTGGCCTGGAGGGCATTTGAGTGTCCCTTGTTCCAGAAGTACAGTGGCCTCTGCAGGCTCGGCCTTGGCATGGTCCAGAGAGCTGCGGCGCCCTCACCCGCCCTGCCCCGAGCGCGCGGCTGGAGGCCACGTGTTTGATTTGTGTTCTCAGCCGCTCTACGCTTCCTCTATGGTGCCAGCGCCCGGAGGCACGGCTGTGGGACCTCGGCAAGAATTGTGGTCTTTCTGACCCAGTGCAGCCAACGCCGTCCTGCCTCTCACACAGTGGAGCTTGGCGGGGTTGCCTTTCTCTGTGGACAGCCCTTTGACCTTTCTTTCTCGTGATTTGGTCAATGTAGTGGGCCTGCAAGGTCACGAGGTGGGGCTGGAGGCAGGTGAACTATTGCCATCAGGTGGGCTGAGAGGACAAGCTCTGGGCTTGTCCAAGGTGGCCGCCTCTGCCTGGCTCCCAAGCACAGAGAGCACCCATTGCCCGGGGCCCTGCCAGGCTTGTTTGCCTGGAGGCCACAGGAGGATCCACAGGAAGGTCTCACCTTGAGGTTGGCATGACCAGATGATCCTGAGCACTGCTCCAGGACCAGTGGTCCTTTCTAAATCCAAGAGTGAAGGCCAACCTGTCCCTGTGTTAGCCCAGGTAGACTAGAGAAACAAATTTAGAGACACTTACATGTGTGTAAGAAAAAGATTTATATACAAGAACAATTGAATATTGAGAAAACATCCCAGCCTAGTCCAGATCAAGTCCATAAGTCCAATATTAGCCCGTATGTCCAATACCAGTCTGTAAAGTCCTCTTCAGACTCAAGAAACACATGCAGTGATGCAGAATGCAGGAAGATCACAGGCGAGTGGGTAGGACGTCTCCAGTGGGTGGGCAGTCTTGTGGATCCAGTGGCATTGTAAGCATCTCAGGGCTGGCAGGGGTCTCCATGTGGCTTGTCTGGCTCCATCAGCCTCTCTCCGTGTGTCTTCTCCACAGGGATGTCTAGCAGGGAGTGAGCCGAGAGCGGGAGTGTCTCCTGCCTCCAAGGAGGAGGAAATGCAGAAGTCCATGGCTCAGAAGGCCATGCCCACACAGAGACCTCTATGGCTGTATCCTGATTGTCAGGCTAGGCTCCACCCCTACACTCTGAATCCTCAAAATGATACCAGATTTTGTAGCTACCACAGTCCCCATCTGGACAAATCCATGTATTGCAAGCCCAGCGAGTTTCCTCAGGCCCTGCAAACTGGACAAAGACAGGCAGAGACACATGAGACAGTGGCGGGTGCTCCAGACAGCTTGGATTATGCACCTCTTTAGCAAAAGACATTAGCCAGACTCCCCAAGACGTAAACATGCACACACATATTGTATCCTACACGGCAAATGGACTAGTAGAAGACACGGCATCCATGAAGAATTGTTAGAACCAGAGCTGCATGTGTTCTCCTGTGCCCCTGTGGGTCGTGGTGGTATGTTCTCTCCCTGGCTCCTTCGAGCCTGCTGCCCTCGGGCGCCAGGGCACAGGGAGGAGAGCACTGGGTGGTCAGGAAGCCTGCTTCTGAGGGAGGCCCAGGTCTGCCAGTGGACATGCAGTGCTCCACCGCCGCGTGGCCTCGCCTCCCGCCGCTCTCTGAGCACAGACCACCTTTGCCGAGGCTTTGCAGACCTCCGGTGGAAAGTAGCGCCCCACTCCACCTGTTCTTTCCCGGCTTGATAGTTCCGTCGGTGGCTTCTGTCTTGTTCGCCTGTCCGCCTGGCCCCGAGATGTTCCGTGTGTGCTCAGCATGTGCTGGGAGCGCAGTCACTGTTTGCTTTACGGGATGAGCCTCTCTCCGTCGCCTAATGCTGCTCAGTCAACCTGTGTGATAAAAGAGGGTTGGAAGCAATGTGGCCCCAGGTTCAGAAAGGAGGAGAGGCTGGGAGGACCACCGAAGGATGCCTGTTCTTGGTGGCTGGCACACGGTGGGGGGAGAGGAGCATCAGGTAATGGGAAGGTGGGGGTGGGAAGGGGCTGTCCAACAAGTACCAGACCATCGTCATGTGGGAGATGACAGCATCGCATGAATCTAATCTTCACAAGCCAACGACACCATCTTTTAGATTTTTTAAATTTATTTAAAGAAAAACACTTGAGCCTCAGAAACCCAGGTGTGGCCAACCCCACAGCACCTGAAGCAGTGGCTAGCCCACAGCAGGGCCGGTGGCTCCCGATGGACTGAAACAGAGCCCGCAAGCTTGCCTGCAAGTCACCCTGGAGGAGATGATGGGGAGTGTGTGTCTCCAGAGGCGGAAGGGCACCCCCCAGAAGCAGCCCTGCTCCAAGTCCAGACCCCGCCCCCCACCATGTCGCATTCTCCTTCATGGTACATCTGTCAGTGTTGTGTTAAAATGAGGCTTTCTGACGCTTCAGCTACTTCCATGGCATCACTTTTTGAACCTAACTTCCGTTCAGACTTCCGCTCTGGGATTTACCTGGGTGCACGCTATGTTCCTGGGGGCCGTTCAGCCGAGTGAGTCTGCAGAGACCAAAATGGAGCCTGGCGTGGGGCCTGGTCTGCCCCTTCCATACCCGGCCCCTGTGCAAACACAGCTTGTCCAGAGGAAGCAGGAGGCTCACGCCTAAGCCCGGAGCCATCTGGCGTTTCAGACCTGGCTGGTGGCCGCACCTGGGTGCCCGGGGCCTTGGGCAAACAGTGCCTGGGCCAGCCCCTGATAGGAGCTGCCTCACCAGAAGATTGTACAGCGTGTGGGCGGGAACCTTGCAGGGGATGGAATACACCCGCAGCTGTTGGAGTAACCTTTAGGGTCTGTTTTATATAAACCAGAGGTCGGGGGTGGTATGTGAAGCGGATCACTGCGACTCAGCCCACGGGGCTTTGATGTGAGATCGCTTAGAAAAGGGCCTTTTTTCGGGTGAGTGCTTCAACAACTGAGTTACTGAGCCTCCCCTCTAAGGCGGTGCATAAAGACTTCAGGATGGCCGATGGCTCTGAGAAAAAAACAAAGCAAAACTTGTTATTGTGAATTAGGCGGGGGTTTACACTGCAGACCATCCTTTCCATACTCAGCAATTTAAGCAACTTCTCAACCCTCCCAATAGCTTGCCCCTTCTATCCAGCACACCCACTTTTTTCTCTTCTCCCTGTTATAGGAGATTGTCTTTCCCTCCCCTAGTGAACACCCTCTGCCCTCCAGCCAGTTGCTCCCCCGCCTCCCTGCCCCCCCTCCCCCCCCCCGCCCCCGGTGGTAACCAGCAAAGTCTGTTTCTCTCCAACAGCATTTGTCTTTTTGTGAGTGGCAAACTGCTGTTAGGTGCCATCGACTCAGTTCCAATCCCGTAAGGATCCTGTGCGCAGCAGAAGGGCACAGTGCCCAGTCCTGTGCCATCCTCACATGGCCGCAGCCACCGGGTCAACCCATCTCACGGAGGACCCTCCTCACTGAGCACAGCAGAGCAACCCGCACCAGCCCAAACCAAGCTTGCTGCCGTGAGCCCGTGCTGACTCATAGCGACCCACTGTGGGTTTCCAAGACTGTAACTCTTTACAAGCATAGAAAGCCCGCTCTTTCTTCCTCGCAACTCCTGGTGGTTTCTAACGGCTGACCATGCCCTGCTGGTAGCCCTTACCCCATGAGCACAGCCTAATGGCCTCCCAGCGCAGCCGTATCAGGAGGAGTTGTACGGCGCCTTCATTGTGCCTGAGTGATGTGCTGGATTCCGCTGTGTGTGTCCCATTCATCCCTCCACTGAGGAGCTGCAGGCTGCTTCCCTCTTCTGGCTCTTGGAACTGTGAGGAGCGTGCCTCCGATCTCGTTGCAGCTCTTAGTTCTAGGGGTGCTGGGTCTTGTGATAGTTTGTTCTTCTCAGTTGTTTTGGGAAGTGCCGTACCTCAAACCACAAAACTGTAATTGCACATGTTTACAGTCCTAGCGGCAGTAGACGGGAGTTCTGATCTCCGGCATTTGCTATTCTCTGGTTGGCTGGTTTTAACCTTGTCATCGATGCTGGGGTGAGGTGGTATCTCATCATTGTTTGAGTTGCCTCTCTCGAATGACGTGATCTTGATATGTATTTCTTCATATGTCTGTGGGCCACTTGGAGATCCTCTTTGGTAGATTACCTGTTTGTGTACTGTGACATTTTTTTCATTGGATTATTTGTCTTTCTCTTATTGAGGTGTCGCAGTTTTCTATAGATTTTAGAGATTAGTTCCTTGTCTGATACACCATTGCCCAATTTCCCCCCACCCCACCCCCCAGTCCATGGGCTCACATTTCACTCTTGATGCATGGGAGTGTCTTAATTTTAGGAAGCCTTAGATATCTATTGTCTTCTGGCATGAGCATGTGTTTCATTATGTTTGATCGTGGGTTTATGCCTTGTATTAGGTGGTACAGGTGGTTATAAGCTGAACTACTAGCCACAGGGTCATCAGTTCAAACCCACCAGCTGCTCCACAGGAGAAAGATGAGGCTGTCTGCTCCCATAAAAATGTGCAGTCTCGGAAACCCAAAGGGACAGTTATCCTCTGCCCTATAGGGTTGCCTTTGAGTCAGAATTGACTTAGTGGCAGTGAGTTCGGGGACTTTAGTATTCAGGCCCATAAGCTTGTCCCTGTGGGGTCTTGGTGGCATGGTGAGTCTTGAGTTGGGCTGCTAACCACAGGTGAGCCATTTGAAAACCACCAGCTGCTCAGTGGGAGACAAGGTGCTTTCTATTCCAGGAAAGAGTTACAGCCTTGAAAACCCGCAGGGGGAAGTTCTACTCTGGCTCATAGTTGGAATTGACTCAACAGCAGCATGTACTAAGTTTGTCCCTATTTTTCCATTGATGATCTTAATTCTAGGGTTTACATTAAAGTCTTTTATTGTCCTGATTTCATTTCTGTACATGGAGTGAGTTATGGAACCTGTTTCATTCTTCTTCAAATGGGATTGCGGCTTTCCCAGCACCATTTGTTAAAGCAGATTATCTCTTGCCCAGTTAATGCATTTCTGCCCTTTCTCAAAATCAGTTGTCTGTACGTAAGTGGATTGATTTCTGGGTTCTCTATTTGGCCCCATTGGTTCACGTCTCTATTACTGTACTTGTGCCAGGCTGTTTTGACTACCATGACTATGTAGTAGATTTTGAGGTCATTAAGTGAGAGACCACATACTTTATTCTTCTTAATGCTTATCCTGGATCTCGTATTTTTCCATATAAAATTGGTGAGTAGTTCAGCCATTTCTTTAAAGAGCGATGCTGGACTCTGATAGGAGCTGCACTTTTTTAAAATAAATCGCTATAGGTAGTGTTGGCATTTTTACAATATGAAGCCTTCCTATCCATGACCAGGGAGCACTGTTCCATTCATGTGTGTCTCTATTGGTTTCTTGTAGTACTATTCTATCGTTTTCTTTGAACAAGCCTCTTGTTTCTCTGGCTTGGTTGTATTCCTAAGTATTTAATTTTTGGTGTGGCTTTTGTAAATGGTATCTATGACTTGCTTGATTTCCGCTTCAGAGCTCTCTTCCTTCGTACACAGGAGTCATATCCTGCCATCTTGCCGAGTCTTTCAATTATTTCCAACATATTTCTTGTGGAATCCCTGAGGGTTTCTATGTATAGGATCATATAATCTGCAAATAAACTAAGTTTTACTTCCACTTTGCCAATTTAGATGCCTTTGATTTCATTTTGTGGTCTAATGGCTAAGACTTGTAGCATAATATTGAATAAGAGTGATAATAAAGGGCATTTTGGTGTGGGTTTTATTGACGAAGGCTTCGTTGAGAATTGTTACGTCTGTTAACATGGGGTATTTTGCTGTGGTTTTCAACTGTGGGCGTGTCTTTGTCTGGCTTTGTTAGGAGGGTTGTGCTCACTTCATCGAATGACCTTGGGCGTTGGCTGTCTTTTTCTGTATTCTAGAATACTTAGTGGAGAACTGGTGTCAATGCTGCTCTGAGTGCTTGGTAGAAATTCCTTGTCCTGGCCCTTTTATTTTATTTTTTGTCAGGTGTTTTTTAATGATATGATGTTTCTGAGTTTGCTATGGGTCTGTTGAGGTTTTCTGTGTCAGTCTGTTAATTTAGCTAGGTAGAGATCTGTCCATTTCTCCTAAGTTTGGAAATTCGTTGGAGTGCTGTCTTCTGTAGGACAGTCTCTCAAAAGGATTAACTTCTTCTTTTAAGCTTGTTGGTGTGTTGGGACATTGCCCTTTTCTTTTCTTATTCTTGGAACTTGCTTCTCCTTTTCCTTTGTTAAGCTTGTGAGGGGGTTGCCAGTTTCGCTCATTCTTTCAAAGAACCAGCTTCTTGTTGACTTTTCTCCATTGGTTTTCTGGTTTTGGACTCATTTATTTCGGCTCTCATCCTTCTTGTTTATTATCTGTTAGTGTCTATTTTGGTATTTTATTGCTTTTGTTCCAATTGCTGAAAATGTTGGGTTCAAGTGTTGGTTTTGAGTCCTCTCTTTTGATGTGTGGATTTCTTGGTATAAATCACCCTGTGACTACTGCTCTTGCTGGGTCCCAAAGGTTTGGGTATGTTGTATCTTCATTCTCACTTGCTTCAAGGAACTTTTAAAATTTCACTCTTTGTTTCTTCAATTACCTAGTAGTTTGGGGGCAGTGTTGTTTAATTTCCACATATTTGATCTTTTCCACTTGATCTCTCTATTGTTGATTTCTAACTTAATACCATTGGTATCTGAGAAAATGCCTTGAATATCTCTATATTTTTACATTTATTAAGCCTTGCTTTGTGTCCTAACGGATCTAATATAGAGAATGTTCCAGGTGCAATGGAAAACGATGTGCATTGTGTTGTTATTCTGTGGAGTTTTCTATGGGTGTGCTAAAAGCCAAGTTGATTAATTGTGTTATTTAGTTCTGCTGTGTCGTTATTGATTTTCTTTCTAGTTGATCTGGTCGTCATCTAGAATAGTGTAATTTTTTTTGTTTTTTTCTTAAGAATCGTGTATTTCAATAATCTGTTACTATTAGAGTAGTATTAGCTATTTCTCTCTTCCACTTTGTAAGAATCTGATTAGTATATTTTGAGGGCCCTTCATTGGCTATTTTTATGGTTATGTCTTGTTCAGTTATCTCTTGGTGGATTTTGGTTGAAATCTTTGTCAGTGATTACTATTGCCATTCCTGCTTTTTCTTTTAATTGCCATTAATTTGATGTATTTTCTTCCTTCCTTTAATTTTAGTCTACTTTTTGTCTTCAAGTCTAAGGTGTGTTTCCTGTAAGCAGCATCTTGTCCTGTGTTCTTATCCAATCTGCTACTCTACCTTTGACTGGTGTATTTAACCCATTTACATTCAGTGTCAATATTGAGAGATGTTAATTTATTGCTGTCATTTTGAATTTTTTGTTGTTCCTCATAACTTGTTCTGCTGAGTTCATTTTTCTTTCTTTTTTTATTAAATCATTTTATTGGGGGTTTATACAACTCTTATGACAATCCATACATACATACATCATGTCAAGCACATTTGTACATTTGTTGCCATCATCATTCTCAAAACATTTGCTTTCTGCTTGAGCCCTTGGTATCAGCTCCTCATTTTTCCCCCTCCTTCCCCACTGCCCCCTCCCTCATGAGCCCTTGATAATTTATAAATTATTATTTTGTCATATCTTACACTGTCCGATGTTTCCCTTCACCAACTATCCTGTTGTCCGCCCCCCAGGGAGGAGGTTATATGTAGTTCCTTGTCATCGGTTCCCCCTTTCTACCCGACCCTCCCTCCACATTACTGGTATCGCCACTCTCAGCACTGGTCCTGAAGGGATCGTTGCTCTGGATTCCCTGTGTTTCCAGTTCCTATCTGTACCAGTGTTGATGTTGTTTTCTTGCCATGCTTTTCTTTGCTTTTATTTTACTATTTAATAGGTCATTGTGCTTATCTTCTTTTTGATGATTTTTCCCCATTTTCTTCAAAGTTACCTTTTTGATTTTTTATTCTCAAATTTAATAAGTACAATCTGTTTTGGGTTTTTTTCTTTTAAACTACTTGACTTCTTCAATATTGAGAAGCTGCTGTTCTGACTCTCTGACCAAAGGACTTCCCTAAGTAACTTTTCTGAGTTTTTGTTTTGTTTTTACATCGTTCTTTCATTTCTCCTTATTGGGAAATGCCCTTGTTTCCCCTCAGAGATGCTGAATGTAAGAGTCTTGATTAGGATTTCTTTTCCCCTTTCAGAATGTATTATATGTCATTCCACCACCTACTTGCCTCTATGGTTTCTGCTGAAAAATCTGAGCATTTTCTAATTGGGCTTCTCTTGTGACTTCCTTTGTCTCCCCCGAGGTGGTCTCAGTGTTCTTTCCTTGTCCTGGGACTGTCACGGGCTGTGGCAGTCTCTTCTGAGGTCTGTCCTATTGGGGTTTCTTTCACTTCTTGGGGTCATTTTCTCCTCGTTAATAGTATTGGTAAAGTTTGGTTGCAGTGTTTCTTAGACTGGTTTCTGTGGGGATTTGTCTGTCAGTTCTTGTCCTGGACTCTCAGTGAGGTATGACTTTTCTTCTTAGACTGTTTTTTGGATTTGTTTTTCTCTGTATTCATTGTTTCCCTCATAAATTGCTATTGATAGATTTGTCTTCAAGCCCACTGATTCAGCCTTCCATCGCTTCAGTTCTGATGTTTTTTGAAGTGCCATTCAAGCCTGATGTTTTGTATTCATCTTCTGGACTCCTGTTTGAATTTTTTTATATTGTTTGTAATTTTTTAATTGCTTGTGTCAGATTGCTCTTGTAGTACTTTTCTCAGTTCTTCTACAGCTTTTCCTCTTTTTCTGTTGTTCCCATACTCTCATGATCTTCTCCATCCCTTGGAAGTAGCTGAGAATTATCCTTTGAACTTCTTTCCTAGTAGTTCCTATGTCTTTTCTTCCTCGAGAAGGTTCTTTGGCTCTGTGCATTGTTCACTCATTTGGGTCATTTTGTCTACTTTTTTGTATGAGCAAAAACTGGCTGTTGTCTCCAAGACATTGTATTCTTTGTTGTTTTTATTTTACTTCTCTTTGTTCATCGGGTAGTCCTGGAGTGGATAGTGGCTGTTGCCCACTAACTATATCAGTTGGAGGGACGAGGCCGTCAGGCTAGTGTCAGGATAATTGATTCTGTCAGATGGAGCGGGAAAGGAATGGTAACAAATAAAACAGAACACAAACACTAATAACAAGACTGAGATCACACACACACACTCACAAAGTCCCACCTTGCATGCCCATAGTAGGACTGGATCCTTGGGTGCACCCATGTAAGAGTTGATGACATATCTGTTTCACAGAGGGTTGTGAGTGGTTAGGGGTTGTGTCAGTCTGGGTAGACTAGAGAAACAAATACAGAGAGATTCATATGTGTATGAGAAAAAGCTTTATATACAAGAGCAACTGAATATTGAAAAATTCAGTCCAGCCCAGTCCAGATCAAGTCCATAAGTCCACTGTTAGCCCATATGTCTGATACCAATCTATAAAGTCCTCTTCACACTCACGAAATATATGTAGTGGTGATAATGCAGGAGGTTTACAGGCCAGTGGGTGGGAAGTCTTGTGGATCCAGTGGCGTTGTAAGCATCTCAGTGCTGGCAGGGTCTCCACGTGGCTTCTCCAGCTCCAGAGGTCTGGTTGCATCAGGGCAGGTCCACGTGGCTTCTCCAGCTCCCAGGGCGTAGCACCATGTGTCTTGTCAATAGAGTGTCTCTCAGGGAGTGAGCAGAGAGAAGTGTCTCCCACCTCCAAGGAGAAAAATACAGAAGTTCCCAGAATTCTCGGGAGCAGGCCATGCTCACACAGAGGCCTCATTAGTTATATCTTGATTGACAGGCCAGACTCCACCCCTTCACTCGTAATCCTTTTGAATTGACACTGGATTATGTAACCACCACAGGGATGGCTTTACTCATGCTGTGGATTGTCTCTCTCCACTTACTGCTCATCCAAACAACAAATGGACAGGAGGGGGGGGGGGGAAGCAAACAAACAAGCATCAACTTCCAAAACCAGAACTAGCCAGTTCTTTCCTCAAGGCCCTCTTCCTGAGACTGATTTCCCTGGTTACCCAGGTAGATGCTGCCCTTTGTATCTGTGTTCCAAGCCAAAACCCAGAGGAAAGAAAGTGTACGAAGAGGAAGGAGGGAAACCCTGTCTTCCAGCTGTGAAATTGCTTTAATCCCAGGCCGCTGCCACCTTTTGGAGCCTGTGCTGAACCTAGTGTAGATTATAGCCTCTATCTGCGCATACCTAATCATGAGCCTTCTGGCCAGTATCCCTTCCAGGCCATCCAGTATGATTCATCCACTCCTGTGTCATGTGGTACTCCCATCGGCTCCGCCCCACCTTCAGTTGATATGCTGCCCTGGGGGTGTGAAAAGAGGGGTACAACTGCCCTCTTAGTGGGCTAAATTGAGGATCAGGTATTCCTCCATTTACCTAGAGGTATGGGGAGCAAGGGATTGACCTGCTTTTCTCATAACTGGGTGCTCCAGGAACTGTTTGCAACTGTGGGAGGGGCTACCAGGCTGGTGCTTGGCCTGTCAAGAGGTCACTGCCCTTTCTGATCTGTTCATGGGGATTCCACCTTCCGAATGTATCACCATTCAGCTCATGAATGTTCGTTTCTCAGACACTCGGGTCTCCAGATTTTCCCGCCATTGATCTCTTTTGTCCACATCTTTGTTGAAGAGGGTTCTGTAGCACTTTGTCTATGGCACCATCTTTATTGAAGGGTTCCTGTCCACTGCTCTTAAAGTTGTTGGGTTCTTGTACTCTCTGTGTCTTTGTTTGCCTCGTCCTGAAATTCCAGTCCAGATACAACAGCAGATGGGTGTTTAGAACTGGAAGGGCTCTTAGACCCTCCGGCCTTCATATTTCACAGATGGGAAACTGATGTCCAGCAACAGAAAGAGATAGGGGTCTAGCCCATGATACTGTGCCAGCCTGCAAAATCCCAGCCTGGAACTGTTATTGTTGTTGCCCTGGATTCTGTCTCTGTTGGGAAACAGCTGAGGCTTTGTCCAGCTTTTCTGGTCTGGTGATGCCCCAGCCTTGGGTCCTTCAGAAAGCCAGACCCAAAGGCACAGTAAGACAAGAGAAAGATGGAAGTGTACAAGCGGCTACTGCCTTTACCTGGGCAGCTTGTCTTATTCTTCAAGTGCAGGACTTAGTGCATATTCAGAGTGAGCTGAGCCCTTTCCTCGGCCAGGTTGGGATCTTGGCTGGAGACTTTCCAACCCTCTGAAATCTAGGGTAGGAGACTTTGCAAGCCAGTGGGAAATGGGCTCAAAACACACTTACTCTTATTCAAGTATTACTTCTTCCAAGAGGACTTTTATGACCCTTTCTCTAAAATAGCACTTACTGTCTCAGAAATCCAAGCTAGGCTCAGAAGAAGATGTGGAACAAGGGATATTGGAGAGATTTTAGCTAAAGACAAAGAATCATTGGCTGAAGCCAGAGAGAAAGTTATCTATGTTTTATTTTTATTGACTATGCAAAGACACATAATTGTATTGATCATAGCAAATTATAGATGACGTTGTAAAGAATTGGAATCCCAGAGCACTAACTTATACATGGACCAGTGCATAGACCAACAGGCAGTCATTTGAACAGAACAAGAAGCTAGTAGGAGGTTTAAAATCAGGAATGGTATGTCTCAGGGTTGTATCCTCCCACATATTAGTCTACCTGCTCTGAGCAAATCATCTAAGAAGCTGGACTAGATAAAGAAGAATTCAGAGACACAACACAAACGGGTATGTGCATGCAGACCCCACCACAGCGTGCCAAACCTCGAGAGCAACGTAACCACATGGAGCAACTCTTGAACAGAGTGGGCTACAGGGCCGACCCTAATCAGAGCCAAACTGACCCCCTCCCCAGAAGTACCTGCTACAGAGGACAACCCTAAACCTACAGGCCAGGGAGAGGGGCTGGCCCGCCACACCTACACAGAAGCAAACCAAGAAGGAAAAAGACAGAGTGAGGGGCTAGACCCCATATCGACCCACCAAACCCTAAGGACGACGCCCCTGCTCGGAGCTGCTAAGGCACAGAGAGGACTGTAGGGCCGCCAACAGCTCGAGACAAGGTGTCTCCTCACTGGAGCACACCTCGACAGAGGACAGTGCTGGGGACACACAGTGGGGAGTTAGTCCAGTCAGAACCCCCCACAGTGGGGCGAACCAAGAAGGAAGCATAACAGATCAGCAACAGGAGCACAGCGAAACCACAAAGCCCGCGAGGAGCCCCCAAAATAAACTTCAGGCTAGGAGAGACAGTTCCCAGAACCCTTCAGGACCAGTGGGGAGGTAGTCATACAGATCAGTGGACAGACCTGGAATTGGGAAAGTTGTTTTTTGGGGGGGTTGCTAAGTTTTTTTTACTCTCTTTTTATTCCATCTTTTGTCTCCATTGTTGTTAGTTTGCCTACCTATATAAGATAGGCATGGGAAGCTAGCCCTAGGAGAAAGCAATGGGACCGACAGTTCTGGAGGGACTTGGAGGGAGGAGGAGGCGGGGGAAGGAAGCCGTGAACAAACAATGCTGTAGACAGGGCAGTAAATAGGGAATTAACATCAACAGCAAGGAGGACGTAGAGATCCTGGGGGTGTTGGAGTAATAGAAATCTAGCTGAGAGGAATGACTAAGAGGCAGAAGAAGGGCAAGCATTGACGGTGGGGCAGGAGGAAGATAAAAGGAAACAGAGGAAAGATCTAGGAAGCAAAGGTATGGATACAAGTATAAACATAGGTGTGTGCATATGTAAATATATTAATTCATAAAAATAGAGGTATTGGCCTATGTACATATATGGCAATACAAGGAGGAAGTAGATGGACTTTGGGCCTCCACTCAAGCCCTCCCTCAACACAAGAACACTTTGTTCTAACAACCTGGCATTCTGTGATGCTCACCCTCCCGGCACAATTGCTGAAGACAAAATGGGTGCATAAGCAAATGTGGCTATCGAAAGATTTATTGTCTGGGGTCAAAGACTCCAAGTTAAATGAGCAGCCATCTAGCAGAGAAACAATAAGCCCACATGGAACAAGCACACCAACCTGTGTGATCATGAGGTGTAGACAGGATCAGGTAACAGGCATCAGAAGACCCAAAACAAACAAACCAACCATATTGTTGAGAACGAGGATGGTAGGAGCAGAGATCCAAAACCCATCTGTAGACAATGGGACATCCCCTCACAGAAGGGTCCCAAAGAAGGGATGAGTCAACCAGGGCACAGCATTTCATCAGTGAAACACACAATACTCCTCTGGTTCCTTGAGGCTTCCTTGCCCCCCACTATCATGACCCCAGTCCTGCCTTTCTCTGTGGGCTAGACGGGAGCATGTGTACAGGTACAGACAAGAGATAAGAGCCCAGAACACATGGAATCCAGGAACAGGAATGGGAGTAGTGGTACCAGGAGAGTAGGAAGAGGGACCCGATCGTGATGATTGACACAACCACACACTCCCACAGGGAAACAAACAACAGAAACAGTGGGGGAAGGGAGACAGATAATGATAATTTATGATAATGATAACTTATCAAGGGGTCATGAGGGTGGGAGGGGGTCAGGGAGGGAAAAAAGAGGAGCTGGTACCAAGGGCTCAAGTAAAAAGTAACTGTTTATAAAATAATTATGGTAAAGTATATATGAATATGCTTGATACAATTGTTGTGTGGGTTATTATAAGAGCCCCCAATAAAATGATCTTTTAAAAAAAAAGTCTTCCCTCCAAAAATATGTTTGAAGATTAAGAAAAAAGAAGAATTCTGCATCAGGGTCGAAGGAATGCTCACCAGCCACCTGTGTTCTGAAGATGGCATGGCCTTGAGATCAACAACCGCAACCTCAACGTGGAGGGAAAAACCCTCACAACTGTACCAGTCAACAGCATCGTGACACAGAGAGAAGAGACCGACGTCGTCACGGACGACCCCCATCAACCCTTGTGGAAACAATGGTGAAGATAAACCGGCTGCAGAAACACGTCCTTCAAGTGTCCCCGAGGAAAGAGGTCACTCGGACGTACACTTGGCCCAAGCGGCGATGTCGTCAGTCATCTCCTGCGCCCGTGAAAGCTGGACCATGGATGAGCTGAGCTGGAGTCATTCTCGTGTTTGAATCATGGTACTGGGGGGAGAATGTTGACTATCCCATGGGCTGCCAGAAGAACCAACACATTTATTTTGGAAGAAGTACAGCCAGACTGCCCCCATGGGATGAAAGCGGTGAGACTTTGGTCATACCTGCTTTGGACATGTCCTCAGGAGGGCCCCAGTCCCTGGAGAAGGACATCCTGGCTGATAAGGGAGCCGGGCAGTGAAAAGAGGAAGGCCCTCACTGAGTGCCAGTGACGATGGGATCAGATGTAGCGAGATCTGGGAGGCTGGCCCAGGACCGGAAAGTACTGTGTCCTGTTCTACGTGAGGTTGCTCTGAGTAGGAACCCTCTCGACCGCACACAACAATAACAACAACAACACTTATCAAAAAAAATTGCCATCAGTTTCAATTCCCAAATCCCATGTGCTGCAGAGTAGAACTGAGCTCCATCAAGCTTCCTTCCCTTCAGAAGGAGATCGCCAGGCCTTTCTGCCAAGGTGCCTGTGAGGGAGTGTGCCCGGTGAACCTTTCGGTTAGCAGTGGAGTATTTAACCATTCCTGCCACTCAGGGAACCCTCTGCTTGCTTCTTCTCCGCCGTCGCCACCACTTAGGTACTTGTTTCTTCGTTTCTGTTTGCTCTGTCTGCAGTATATGTTCCCTGAGCCCTGGTGGCCCCGTGGGAGAAGTATTGAGTCATGAACGGCAACGTTGGTGTTCAGACCTACCAGCTGCTCCCACAGAGAAAGATGAGGCTCCCTTAAGGATTTGTCGTCTCAAAAACCCCTGCAGAGCGGTTCTACTGTGCCTTCTAAGGTCACTGCCTCAGAATCAGCTGGGTGGCAGTATCTGTGGCTGGGTAGGCAGGAGCAGGCCTGCCCTGTCCACTACTGTATCCCCAGTTCTTAGAAGAGGACCTGACCAGGGGCCTTTGAAGGGTGGAGGGTGTCTGGAGGTGCTTAGGGACGCGTAGGTAGCAGTGGGTACTGGGAAGGAGTGGCCGGGATAGAGCAAGGGGTTGGAGAGATAGTAGAACTTGGGGAAACAGCTAGGGGAGCTGGGAAAGACTAGGTCAAGGCAGGGAGTAGGAGGCCACATCCCTTCCAAACCACTTGAATACATCTCGATGCAGACTGTCTGGCCGCACCTGCTTCTACTAGGGCCCCCCTGTGGTTCTTTAAACAATAGCAGGCTCTGTACCAGGCAATGGCAGTCACGGTTTCTCCATCCCAGGTAGTCCAACCTGTCTACCCCAGGGCCTCTGCTCCTGTGAGGCTCAGTGCCCGCCCCACCCAGCAGGGCAAGGCCTTCAGCAAGGTGGAGCCTGGCCCCAGGAGCCTCCCCTTCTTGTGACTCTTGCCTGTGAGTCTTTCCCACCTGTGCTTCCTGCCTCGTGAGTCTCGCAAAGCGATCCCCGCTTGGTGAGCCTAAGCGATTCCGACACAAATGGCTTTCGAGACAGAGAAGAAGCATTCCCACCATGAAATCAAATGGATGGCGATGCCAAGCGCTCAGGAGACAAAGCGTCATTGCACGTAAGAAGCGGGCTCGGGGGCAGAGTTCCCCAGGCTTGAGTCCTGGCGTCACCAGGCACAACGGCATGAATTGATGGAGCTGTGTCCCTCTCGGTTCCTCTCCTGCGAGGTGCGCCGCACACAGTGTCGAGCTTCATTTTGAAGACGGCATGAGATACATAGTTTATATTCAGAATGGTTCCCGGCGCGAAGCCAATGTTTGCCTGTCATTATAATCACTATAAAGAAACCTTTGTATAGGCTGGAGCTCTATTTGCTCGACCGCTAGACCCCAGTGTCTCCAGCAGAGCTGGCACATGGCAGCTGCTTAGTAAAACCTGCTGAAATGCGTGTGTCTGTCTGAGGCCCAAGCATCAGACCCTAGACTAGAAGCAGCATGCCTCCTCCCTCCCCGTTCTCTCGGTGCACGAATGAGGAGTCACGTTGGAGCATTCAGAGGCAGAGAGTGAGGTGATTTCCTGGAAGGTGACAGTGTCTTCTGAGTATTTCAGGCCTGCAGGTTCCGAGCCTCACAGGTTTCTATTCCTGGTGACTATGCGCAGGCTCGGATTTGCCGGAGCCAGAGCGCTGCCAGCAGGAGCGCTGTCTCCCCTTGGACGTTGCGGAGAAGAGGCCTGGGGTGCTGCTCTGGGAAGCACCAATGTCCTCGGGTCTCTTAGGGCAACCGGGCCACCAGGCACTCCACAGTCCCCTGCCGTGGTTGACACCCCCGGCAGCACCCACGCCACCCTAGTGGCCTGCTGGTGTTGGTTTTTGTCCTCTTTCGGGGGACATACCCAAGGCACAAGACCAGTAATCAGCCCAGATGCTTTGCTTACCCACTCTACTGGGAAAGAGGGGTGTTGTGTGTGTGTGTGTGTGTGTGTGTGTGTGTGTGTGTGTCTCCTGTCCCCTGCACCCCGCCTGGCCTCTCTTTCCCTTCAGAACCGCGCGGTCCATTCCCATATTTCCAACGGTCTTAGGAACCAAGACACCGCTCCTCTATCCATCTCCATGGGATCTGAAGTCTGGTCACCATTAAATTTTCAGCTTCTGAAGACGTTTCTGGGGGGAGAGGGAGACTGTTGGAAGTGCCTTCACCAAGGGTCATGCTGCTGACATGTATGGGTTTGGGCCCTTGGATGTCTGTGTCTGGTTCCACCACTTACTGCTGACTGGCGGCGGGTAAGTCCCCTGGATATGTGTGCCTCCGTTACTTCATCTGGAAGATGGGAGCAATAGCAGGACCCAGCTCCCCAAGCTGCGAGGCGCAGGTGGAATCCTGTACATAGAGCCTGAATCCCGTCTCCTGGCATGCAGGGGGCGTACCAGGAATATTTGCGATTTCCATCAACATCGTCATTATCGTGTGATCCTTTAGTTGCCTTTGTTTGACGTCCACTCCCCCTTATTACAGTATCGTCATTATGGGTATCAACCCATGTAGGCAAGCATGGTACAAGGAACCTGACAAATCAGAGGGCTTAAAGAGGAGCGGTGTCCATTCGCAGGGTCACCCAGTCATGTAGCAGGTTTTTACTCAGCACCTACTGTGTGGCCCACACGGACACCTTGAGGTGGCAGTGTGAATGGACAGGCATGGCCCCACCTTTGAGAGTCCCACCCTCTTGCAGGGGTGAAATTGATCAACCCTTGGGGCCGATCACCAGGGTGCAGGCTTCCATGTGCCCTACGCTGGAGAGAGAGAAAGAGCCCACCACTCACACCGGAACACAGCGCTCTCCTGGAAATCAGTCTGTTCCGATTTATCTAGAGGGGGGAACGCCCAGCCGTTCTGTTTCCAAACGGGAATTCTACCCCCCATGTGTTCTTTGGGAAGCACAGATGCCTTGGCGTTTTCCCTCCAACAATAACAGACTGTTCACAATTATGAATGGTTTTAGTTGACTTTAGCTCCAACGCAACCATGAATCATTTCATAACGTCTGAAACTGCAAGGAAATCGCAAACACCCCACCACCAGAAGAAAAGAAAAATGGACACATTACAGAGCACAAAGTGGCCTAAATTGCAATGTGAATCGTGTGTGTGTGTGTGTGTGTGTGTGTGTGTGTGTGTGTGATTTGTTTGTTTAGCAGCGGCACATTGCAGGGCCAGCTGGTGATGGGTGGAAACGCCCAGGTCAGCATGTGGCACCTGAGGCACAGCGTGTACAGGCTTGTGTGTGCGGGCCCTGACCTCTGTTCCCCAGCCCCCTCAAAGCGCAGGACCAGTCGCATCACAGCGTACCCATCACTGTGCTCTACGGACACGGGGCTCAGAGGGGCCTGGCATCCCCATGACAGTCCTCCATCTGCGGGCGCAGCACTGCGCTGGTAGGAGGGGGAACTTTCTCCAGCACACTTGTTGGATTCTCCTAAAATCCACAGATCCATGACAGGTGCCAGCAGGGCCTAGGATTTGAGCAAAGCTGAGATCCAGGTTGGCAGCTCCTCCTCTTCCTTCTTAACCCAGGAAGGTGGATGTCTCCCACATGGCCCTGGTCTCCATCCAGCTTCGCCCAGGCAAGGCAGCAGGACCGACCGCAGTCAGGTGCTGGTAGCTGACTGACAGCCTTTTCACAGACCGTGGGGCCATGTGCTCCCATCCCACTGACATTTTTGATCCTAATAAGATCACAGAGCCACAAACCTTTGTTAAGGTGCTGCTTTGGGTTGCAGGGGGCGCGGCGATTGTTTTCCTCCAAGTCTGCCTTCACTCCTGGACTGTTTCTACACTCTGGGGGTGAAGGAGCATGCAGGACAGACAGCCACAGGCTCCAGTTCATACTTTTAATAAATTAAAAAGACACCCCCCCACCAAAAAGAGCAGGAAGCAGTAAATGTAACCTATGGACTGTGATAAGAGTTGTATGAGCCCCTAATAAATTGTTTAAAAAATTAAAATAAATGTAACCTGTATTCCCACTACCCAGAGGAAGCTCCCATTCACGTGTTCTTTCGACAGCTGTGTGCACGCCTTTGAACCAAGATTAGTACCAAATGGAACACGTCATTTTGATAGCCTTCCTGAAATGCAATGAATGTTCTAAACCATTTCCTAGATCAGTAACTGTAATTGCGACCCACTTGCTATGCACTGCAGACACCCCTCCATCTTGGGAGAGTCTTTCCCTTGTGATTTCTTTCCCTCTTCTTGACTTCAGAAGAAAAGGAAAAAGATATTCTTAGCCTTTTAGATCGAAGACTCACATCTTCAGCACCTGTGAAAGTTTACCGCTGCCCATCTCAGGCCCTGAGCCAAAGAAGACCCTTCGTGCCGTGAGCTGTAATGATGAGCTCAACCAGGCCATGGGTCCTCGCTGCCCAGTGGGGGCAGCGCTGGAAAAGGCACCACCGGCCTCGGCAGGGGAGCAGTTGGAGAACATGGAGGGGGCGCGGATTGCCTTGGGGCCATGCAGAAGCACTGAGTAGGCTGTCTCAGTAGAGGAAAAGGAACCATGTTTTAATAGAACCCCCTTTTTTTTCGGTTCTTAGATGCTTTTCAGAAAACAGGTCAGCCTTCCCCTCCTCAGCCTCAGCTTCCTGCAGGAGCCCGGGGAGCCCTCCAGGGACAGAGAAGGTCCTAGGAGCGTGCGGCACAGGCCCTGTCCCCAGCTCCTCAGCTCAGGGAGTCTGGCCAGGCCCTGCCAGGGGGGACTCTTACTGCTTCTTTCTGGAGCCGCCACCCAGAGGTGCTGAGGCACCCCATTCCCCGAGCTCTAAGGAAGAATTGTTTCAGCAGCGAGCCCTGTGCAGATTATTGCTGGGTGTTCATGGTTCTGGGGAATACGTTGCAAGGGGCCATGTCTAGAGCAGTTTTGCAAATGTGGCCACCCCTGCGTGTAATCCAGGTGCGGGCTCCCTGTGTCATGGGTCATTACCACGGGCGCCTTCAGCCGGGAATCTCTTCCCCAGAATTAGCAGATTAGATGGCCATTTATTCATTAGAAGATCGGAGCGGGTAACACGGAGCTTCCTTTAAGGTGTGTGACCTTTCAGACATTCGGCAGCACCCTTGGGAGACGAGGGCGAGGGGGAGTCCTCACTGCCCCCCCAAGCCGTCCTCGTGCATCTGAGAACAGGAGTCTCCTAAGTCAAGCTTCAGAATCAGCAGAACAGCTTGCAGTTGTCCTGCGGGACTACAGAAGGGGAGGGGGGTGGCGACTAGAAACAGGAGGAGGAGGAGAAGCCTTTGCATAACGCTCTCTGGATCCAGCAGGCACAGCCAGGCCCCTAAAATGCAATCCAACCAGGAGCTACAAGTTCTCCGTAAAGGCATCTGAAAGCTACATCGCAGTCACTGGCGTCAGGCTCAGGCTGAGCAGGGCTCCGGCAGGTTCGGAAGCAGACCCAGCTGCTCTCTGTCCTGAACACCATTCTTGGGCCCCAACCTGTCCATCTGGCCATGGAAGATGTGTTGCTGCCCTCCACATCTGGATTCCGTTTAGCCAACTGCCACTGGGCCCCCTGTTAGGTGGGCAAGACAGGCGGACGCCAGTTAACCTCCCTCCCCATTGTGAACCGCTGCCCTAACCTGGCTGGCTCCAGTCCATGGATTTCTGGTGGTCATGCTCCGTGCTGTCCTTGGATGGCAGGCCCCATGCAGAGCTGTGTTCCGTTTGGTGGCATTTCTTCTGTTGTCTTGAACTTTTCTTGGCATCTCACATCAGAATCTAGTTCTTCCTGTTTCTGTCCATCCTTTGCGAATTCCTCAAAGCCTGCACGGGGCCCTCAGAGAAGCCCCACGGCTCCGTCTTGGTCCCTTTAAGATTGTAGTAGAGTTGGTAGGTCTTTACCCGGCGACCCCCCTCACTCCCCAGACTCATGTCCACTTATTAAGGGCAGGCGATGAGGGTGAAGGTCGTGACCGGTGACGCAGGTGTGCACCTCCTGGTGCAGTTAGGCCTCCGAGCCCGGGTGTGGGAACGGTGCTGAGAAACTGCACCCTGGTGGGTTCTCGGGGCACTAAGGTTTGCTTTGTCTTGCCTCACGAAGGGCACCCCTGTGCCGAGAGGACCAGGGAAGGGCATGGCCTCCAAAGCCAGGAAGCCTCCTGAGAAGGTACTTCTTCCAGGAAGTGACTGGGTGCCATCTGCCCTCTGTACCCTTGTGTGCTTGGTGGCTCCAGCTCTGTGCACTGCTTCATGGGGTGGGGACAGCCGAGTCCTGCGCCCTGCTTCCTCATCTCCAATACTCTAGGCTAGATCTGAACAACCCACGAGCTGCCTCTGACAGTGGCAATGCCGGTCTGTTGACAAGTCAGCATTTCCCAAGGCGAGTCCCGCGGGAATTTTCTACAGGCCCTAGAGGGCTCTGACGGCTGGGTCCTTCCCTGACAAGCCCGGAGGCCTGGGGCCTGGCTCCTGCCACCTGGGGCAGGACAGGAGGAGTGCACAGCAAAGCTGTGGGCATCGCGCCTCAGCCCTGTCCCCTGCCCCTTCCCCCACCTGCTCTGCACAGGAGAAACTGCCCAGAGCACACCACGGGCTCACTCTGGGAGTGGGTGGGGGTGGAAGCCCCTCTTCCAGGCTCTCCAGTCCAGATCGCGTTGGAGAAGGGGTTTAAGGTGGGCACTCTCAAACCAAACCCCCCGCCATCGAGTCACTGCCGTCGGAGTGGACCGAGACTCTAAGTCCGTAGCAGCAGAAAGCCCCCTCTGGCTCCCGAGGAGCTGCTAGTGGTTTCGAACCGCCGACCTTGCATTAGCCGCCCAACTCATCACTCGCGCCCACCAGGGTTCCACGTTAACCCCTCTCTAACACTTGTCGGCCCTCCTTTTACACAGAGAGCCTGTCAATGACGTAGATTTCGTGTAGAGTGGGTTCTCCGCGGTACTTGTTTGCAGTTTTTGCCTGTTCGAGGTATCTGATTCTGGCTTTCCATTTAAGGCAATGACCTAAAGTTAATTTTCAAAAAGTGACATTCTGGTTTTTATCCAGTGTGTGAAATTAAACTACTGAACGAATCGGGTACCGTGGTGCGTGGCCGTGTGCCAGCACCGTGAGGGCGGCCCTGTAAGGAGGGAAGTTTGAGAAACGCTGAGTTAGGCCCGTGTGCCTTCTTGCCAAGACAGCCGAGCAAGTGCGGTGCCTCCCGCGGTGCCCCAAAGCCACACCTGTGGGAGCTGAGCCCGAGCAGAGCGTGTGCCACCTGCTGGTAAAGACCCCAGCCTCTGCAGGCCTCAGCAGGGAGGTGGACAGCCTTGGACTTAGGGGGAGGGGGTATACCCAGGTTCTACCTGGGAGCAGGGGGTCACCACCCTTCCCCAGCCAGCTCAGGACAGCCTGCCAGCACAATCACTGCCAGCAGACTTGGGCTGCACCTCATGCAGGGCCCACTGAATACCTCCCTTCCTGCTCACAATGCTACAAGGTAACAGCAGTAGCCGTGTAAGAAACAGCAAAGGGGGGGGGGGGGGAGAAGATCAAGGATAAAGGTAATAATAAGCATCTATTGAGTGCCAGGCTCCGTTGTAGGCATGCTGGCGGCAGTAATGCCTTTTTCTTTCGCTGTCACACACGAGGGGCATCCCTGTCAGACGAATGGCTCCCTTTTACGGCCGAGAAAGGGGAGGCAGCGTTGCCCCAGTATTCTGGTTTCCCAAGGCCAGGACCGTGCCTGTGGCCGCCCGGCCAGAACACGATGGAGGTGGCATTGCAGCTAGAGGTCAGCTCCCTTCTCCCCCGTGCCTCATCCCACCGCCCGGGCCTGGACATTCTCAGCGCTGCCCCCGAGGTGTGGACAGGAGCCCTGTGCTGAGGAGCTTCCTCTCTGCCAGGAGGCTGGCAACCCACTATGGACCTATGTGTCTCCACTCTGCGGCATTAGCAGCCTGGACCTCAGCGTCCTCATTTCTGAGCCACGTGCTGGGACTAGGCCCAAGAGGACCCCCACCTGGGATCCTCGGTGGTTGTCGCACTGGTCCGTGACCAGGTCGGAGCCCTTCCAAACTGCCTGTGGCGATCCTGCCTGTGACCAGGCCTCTGGGCTGAGGCGAATAGGAGCGTCTTGGTTGTTGGCTGGAATTACATCCAACCAGGCCAGTAACCCTGGTTACCTCCGGCTGATGAGAAGCTCTGATTAGCAGTTCGTATCTGACTCTGCTTCCCACGGAGAAGAGACTGAACCCGGCCTTGTTTGAGGAGTGCTGGGAGGTGGGAGAGCCTGTAGCCAGTGGGCTGCGTGGAGTGGGGGAAGGCCACCCACAGGCCCGGGGCTTCCATGCTTGGTCCAACTGTGGGTCACCACGTTCTCCCAAGCCCCAGGGCTGCTGGCACCACTAGCGAAGGCCCCACCAGGGAATTCTGGGCGAGGAGGGTGGGTGGGCCCTCTCGGGCTCTGCACCTCCGCTGCTGCTCCTCTTGCTCTCCCTGGGCCTACTCACCGCAGAACCCTCCAGTCACGGTGACAGTCAGATGTTGAAAATAAGCCCGAATCAGGACCGATCAGGGGACAGGCCGCTTTACTAGGTGATATTGTGTCCATGTAAAGGAATATACGACATCGATATAAGGCGTTAAAAGGAAAAGGCCCTGCTTGGCCAGGTTACACCCCACCAGGGAGGTCATCCCCCAGAGGGGCAGTGTCTTTCCCTGGCTCTGCGTCCTCTTCCTCTGACCATCGGACCCCCTCAGGCATGGTGGTCACAGCTCCTGGACTCCGAAAGGCCTGCGCGTCAGACGGCGCCCAGGGGTCTGCCGTCACCCTGCCTGGCAGCCCTGAGCAGTTTCCTTTACCTGGGATAACCCCAGCCCTCATCTCCTACGTCTCTGCCTGTCACGCCCACCTATCTTTCTAGGCCGCACAGCTCCTGGTCCCCCCACCCCCACCCCCCAAGCCACTCCTGACTGCTCCCGTTAGCTGTGCCTCCCTCTCCCTGGGCCCCTTGGGAGCACTGTGGGTTCCCTTGTGGCATCAAGGGCACTCTGCTGCCTGTGATCGGGCCCCTGGCTCTGGAGCTAACTCTCAGGCTGGGCTGTAAGATGCCCGTGGGCAGCCTGGCACCTCTGAACTCCCCCAGGGACTCATAAAGCTATGCAATTGGGTGACAGTGGATCCAGCCGCTCTCCTCCTGGGGAAATGGGGCAGGGGCTCCCGGAGCAGCAATGTGGTGGACACTGGATGAACGCTGATTGATTGCGTGAGCGACTATTTGCCAACAGTCTTCCCAAATAGAGGGCTGGACCCCTGTGTTCTGTAAAGCAGGGAGTTTGTTGACCCTGTATCGCTTCTGGACAAGTACCTCCCGCCCAGAGGCACCTCGGAGGAAAGTCCTGGCGAGCCACTTCAGGAAAACCAGCCATGGCCAGCCCTGTGGAGCACAGGTTGACCTGGCACACATAGGGTACCGGGAGTCAGAATCCACCCCTCAGCAGCTGCTTTCTTTCAGTGAGATCCAAACTTGCAAAATCGCCATCCGCCCAGGTGAATCAAGAGACAGAGAGAGAGAGAGAGAGTGAGTGTGTGTGTGTGTGTGTGTGTGTGTTTCTGCACGCACCCCCAGCAAGGATCACCGTGGTCTTCAGAGTTAGTTCACAGTGTCTCTGAAGGTCTCCTGGGGCCCAAGGAGTTTTGAGGGGCATGTATCTGCAGTCTCACCGCTCGGTGTCTGAAACACCTGGCTTTCCCCGCCAAGGGAAATGGGTCTGCTTCTTCGAATGACTTTTAATGGTGCTCTGGTAGCATTTAGCAGTCTTTCCCAAAGTGGGCCCCCTGGGGGTCGCGAGAATGATCCAGGGGGCTGCAAAAGCAGATTCCCAGACTGGATTAGGGGCTAAAGCACAAAAGTTTTTAATTGCCAGCGGGGAACTGAGCCCTTGTTTGTTTGTTTGTATGTTTTTCCTGAAAAGGGAGTTAGGCCAAATCTGCTTGGGAATCTATGATTTAGAGCAGCGGTTCATAACCTGTGGATCAGGAACCCTTGGGGGTCAAACGACCCTTTCACTGGGGTCACCCGATTCCTGACAGTAGCAAAATTACAGTTATGAAGTAGCAATGAGAATAATTTTATGGTTGGGGGGTCACCACCACATGAGTAATTATGTTAAAGGGTTACGCCATTAGGAAGGTTGAGAACCACTGATTTAGAGAAATGCACATCCCAAAAGTCTCCTCCCCCTTGACTGTCATTTTATTCTCCTGTAGTCCTTGCCCATATGTATCCAAGGACATTTCTTTTCTGCCAGAAATGAGACCCAACTGCTGGCGCCATCCTTTTGTTGTAAACATCCATCTAACAGGCACACTGAGCCCCACCCAGTGCAGAGGAGGGTGCTGAGAGCAGAGGGAAGGACACATGAGAGGAGGGTGTGCACATGGCAGGAGTCTTGACCAAGCGCCTGCTCCAGGCCTGCAGCTGTTCTGGTCCACAGGAGGCAGTGGTGGCTGAGACCGAGCCCCAGCCTCAGGGACCAAACTGAAAACCAGTGTCAGGGGAAGGCAGTCCTGGGAGAATAAAGCGGCGTAAAGGATGGCAGAGGCTGATATTTTAAGACAGGGCTAGGAGACAGTCTTTCTGACGTAGCATTTCAGCAGAGATCTGAAGGAAGCACGGGGGTGAGAAAGGAGTGTGCTCGGCATTGAGAACAGCGAGTGCAAAGGCCCTGGGGTGGAGGCATGTTTGATGTCTTTAAGGAGAAGCGCAGGGGTCTGCGGATGGAGCGGTGCAGGGATGGGGTGAGGAGCGGGAACCTCAGGAGGTTAGACCTGGTCCTGCTGTGTTTGAGGCCGGGCAGTCGGAGCCTTGGGAAAGCACGCACCTCCCCAAGAGGAACAGCCAGGGCCCGGGACCAGGCCTGGCAGTAGCGCAGAGCTGCCAGGGGACTGGCGACGTTAGCCAGGAGAGAGCCTGGTGGCCTGGAAGGTGGGAGAGCAGGCAGGTTCTGAGTGTGCTTTGACGGCACAGGCCATCAGATACCCTTAGGGACTGAGTGTGAGTGTGCGAGAAGGGGTGACTCCGAGGTTGAGTAAGGTGGAGGTGTTGCTTGGGGAAACACGGAAGGACACTGGAAGAAGAGGTTTCAGTGGCAAAATCGGGAGTTTTGTTTGGACATGGTCCTGCCAGTGGGCATCAACTCTCATTCTCACTTTGCCCGAATGTGGCTTCTCTCAACCCCTCTTCAACCTGTGCTTCAGAAACCCACTCCCAGACGGACAGAATGACCACTGTAGGAAAACAGTTGCTGTCACCTGGAGGAGACGAACCCCAGTGAATGTGGGGGTGGGGGAGCAGTGTCAGGGGTGTTCCTATGGGCTGGCCTAATCGGTGACAGCGCCAAGGAGGAGTGGGGCTTGAGCTGAGCCAACTCGAATGGCTCCAACAAAGCCCGCAACTATGAGCCCCTGTAGCAAAGAGTGGGCACTGAGGAGGGCAAGTTCTGCTCACTGAAGCCATCGGGGTGCCCGCTTCTCTGCCTTTTCATTGTGCTAGCCGGGCCCCTCGACTGCGGCAGCTCCAAGTACCCTGCTTCCACACACCTAACACCAAGGCAGAAGCCATTTCCCAGTGACTCCAAGGATGACAAGTTGGGCTGCTAACTACAAGGTCAGCAGTTCAAACCCACCAGCTGCTCCACAGATGAACGCAGGTAGACTCTCTGTGTGTCCCAGCCCCAGTGAGTTATTTCTCTCCATGGTGCCTCCAAATGAGGTCATCCAGCTGCGACCTGATTGACAGGCTAAGCTCCACCCCCATAGTACGCTGACAGGAGATTAGGTAACTACCACAGCCAATCACTGGCTTTGTTGTTATTCTCCACAGGCATGGAGTGGATGCCGACTCATAGTGACCCTGTAGGACAGGGTAGAACTGCCCCCTTTGAGTTTCCCGGACTGTGACCCTTTATCTGAAAAGTGTAGAACGCCCTTTCTCCAGAAGAGCAGCTGGTGGTTTCGAACTGTCAATCGTGTGGATTGCAGCCCAACACATAACCACTAGGCCACCAGGACTCCTCCGATCACTGACTAGGACGACATTATTACCTGAGGAGTTTAGCCCAGTCAGGAGACGTTGGCCCCAGAACACAGCTAGATTCAGCCGGCAAGGAAGAGAGGAGTTACGATGGATGAGCTGGTCACCGACCATCTCTGCCCCAACTTTGAATTGCTGGAAGGACTGGGTATTGAGAATGAGGATGGGAGGCTATCCTAGGTGGGGTGAAAAGCTTGAGTAGGGACCTAGCAGCAGGAAGGTGCCAAGTCTGCCCATGAGACAAGTTGAATGGTGGGTGAGTTGTGTACAGTGTGACAAAGAAGGCCAGAAGACAGGGTCACAGCAAAGTGTGTTGGAGATCCTCAGATGCTTAGGTTTCAGACCAGCCCTCAAAACCTACAGCACAAGAAGGGCATTCCCTCCCAACAAAGGAATTCTTGAAGAGCCTTGGTGTCCGAGCCTTTAGACTGGGAAAGTTAATTGCCCCTTAAGCAATTCCACTTGGGAGGAAGATGGGATGTCCTTGGCCCCATACTGGTGTCCAGAGTCAGTCGGGTAACCCATAGGTGCAAAGCAGAGCGTATTGGACAGGCCTCCCCCTTTGGAAGACATGGCGGGAGACTGACACTGATAAGTGGTCATCCTGCTTTCATCCAGACTGCATGTGAGACCCTTCTGTTGTAAATTATAGGAGCCCCGTGCCACACGTAAGCGATAAAGAAACGTGGTGGCACCTGTCACTGAAACGCCGGGGTCCAAAGTCTGCAAAGATGGCGTCAGGACCTGGGGCTCTGCTTCCCTCAGTTCCCGTCTCTCCGGGGCAGTCACCCTCAGAATCACACAGCGGCTGCCACAGCCTCAGGCCCCGCATCTGCTCAGCTCCAAATCACTTCCCCAGATTCCCCAGAAAAGTTCTCTTGCTTCGCACTCATTCTTTTTGGTTTACGTGCCCACCCCTGAACCAACCATTGTGGCTTTGGGGGATGTCGTGTGCCGCCTTAGCCCCCATCCCTCAATAACATTGACCTGGAGTAGGGGACAGGCAGCACTTCCAATTCCTGATAGTGGCAAAAAGGTGAAAGAGTGGTTATTCGGTAGCTCAAAGCCAAGAGTACCAGAAGATTCTACCACCAAACCCAAGAACTATCTTACATCCGTTTAAACATTCCCAATTTCCCCTTATGCTAATAGTATTCAATAGTCTCACAGGCTGACAAAGGAAGCTGAGTGAGAGTTATTATCCCATTTTACAGATCATGACACAGGGCCAGGGCAATGAGGCGATTTATTCAGGATCATCCAAATGGTACATGGTGGGTCAGGCCTTTGAACCCGGCTCTTAGGACCCCCAAGACAGTGCTCTTCCCTCCAACCATCCAATAAAACTGTCCGTTACACGTGCAGCTGGACAGGCGTCTGCAAAGCCTATTTGAAGTGAGAAATTCTAAATACTGCACGAGGAAACTCAAGTTGAAGAGTCAGCTCAAGTAGCTGCCATCACTTAAAGGCTTGCAATATGTCAGTGGTAAAAGCAAGAGCCTCATTAAGCTCAAGGGCATGTTTTAACAACAGTTAATTAACTTTCACAAAACAGTCAGCAAATGTTTTCCCCTTCTGCAGAGATGGTCTCGGGGAAAGGCAGAGGGGTTGTCCAGGACCCCTAGGTGGCCAAGGTGCATGATGGGAGTTTATGCATGGCCCCCCCCTCCCCCTCCTCCTCTCACTCTCGCCCTCCCTTTACCAACACTCCAACCATTGGCAGCAAATGGTCCTGCAGACCGAGTGACAAAATGTAATCCGCTCCAGCGGTTGGCACACTAGGCTTTGCCCTGTAGGTGCCCTTCGAGTACCAAGGGAGATTGCTTATTCTCCCAATCTTCACCTGAACTACCAACTCCTGTGGACCAACCAAGCCGCCATTCTTTCTGCAAAACAGGTGGTCCAGAAGGAATCCTGAAGCATCCCTGTTAGGTCTCTGTGGCGTTGTAAGCATTGTCTGGGCCGTGACAGAGCACAACAAAGCAACTCGCGGCCATTGAGTCAGTGCTGTCTCCTGGCGAAGCTACAGGACAGGGTTGGCCTTGCCCCGTGAGTTTCTGAGTCTGTCACTCTGTAGGGGGAGAAAGCCCCGCCTGTCTTGCTCTCAAGGAGCAGCTGGTGGTTTCGAACTGCTGACCCTGCAGTTAGCAGCCCAAAATGTAACCAGTATGCCTCCAGGGCTCCTTCATGGCAGAGCCAGGCGGGGTCAGACCAAAGGACACCAGCTCTCCAGGCCTCTGAGGCGTGGCCGGGTGGACAGCCATGTAGACTTGCTGCCTACAGAAGACAGAGCAGGGGGCAGGATTAGCAGAAGTGGGGCCACGCCCAGGAGAGCAGAGGGACCGCCTGCACCAAGCAGAACCCTGGGTTTTGAGAACATGCGTGCACGTGGGAACCGGAGGCCGTAGACTGCCCTGTGTCCCCATTAGTCACGGATTCCTCTCTGGACAGTGAGTACAGGGTAGGACCACCTCTAGGAACCCAGGTCTGCTGATTCTAGCTCCCCAGGGCTGGCCCCACTGGTGAGGGCAAGGGACAGGAGGGAGCGCAGGGCCAGCCCTGGGGAGTTGTGAGGCTGCGGGGTAAGAGCTCAAGCCAGAATCCCGCAGGAGCTTGGCGCAGCTACCTACTACCTTGGGAAAATGATGCAACTTCTTTTAGCCTCGGGGTTCCCCTCCTCCCCTCTGGAGGAGAACTCTGGTGGCATAGTGATTATGCATTGGGCCACTAACCGCAAGGTCAGCAGTTTGAATCCCCCAGCCGCTCCTTGGGACCAAGAGGGGCCTTTCTATTCCAGTAAACAGTGCCGTCTCAGAAACGCACAGGGGCAGTTCTGCCCTGCCCTACAAGGTCGCTGTGAGTCGGCATGGACTCAATGGCAGTGAGTTTGGCACATAGGACTAATGACAGTGCTGTCCTCTCTGTGAGCCTGTGAACTGCCCACCGCTTCGGTCCTGGGGAACAAAGGAGACCCAAGTGTCAGATCAAACTTAAGGAGAACGTGCATTACATCTTCATTAGGAAAAGCCAAGACAGAGACAGGCCATCTGGACAACAGAGACCCTGAGCACGAGGTCGTCATGGCCTCCCAGGATTTGGAGATTCAGAGCCTTAAACCGGACATGGGAGGACAAAGAAAAGTTATGGCAGCAGCATGACTGGCAGCAGACCCGTGCATCACAGTGGCAGGCGGGCTCCGGAAATGGACCTGACTGTGACTGGGACATGGACACCATGCTAGACCAAAGGACATCAAGACCACCCCTTAAGGGAGACTGGCCCTGCCTGGGCGGGCTGTGGGGTGGGGAGACGGTCAGGGTGGTGATCTACTTTCTATCGCGCTCTTCCTGAGGGCGACCCCACTCAAATACCTGGCTAGTAGTCAGAAGGAATTCCATGGAGACTTACTCCGTAGCCTTCTGCAAACACAGAGCTCAGAATTGAAGGTCAAATCCATTTCAGAGGCCTCCCAGGGCCTTAGGGATGCTTCTCAGGGAGTGGTGACATGAGGCGCACCGCCCCACTCCACCCCCCAAGCAGGGATCCATTTGCCTTCCCACCCCCCACCAGTCCTGCTGCTCTGGGGAGACACCCTGCTGTCCAGGAGTGCCCTGACCTACACTCCCCCAGCTCGCAGGACCCTCTGGCAGGCAGTGCACAACATACACACACACACACACACACACACACACACACACACACCACCCCCACACCCCCAGGAGGTGCCATGGCTGGGCCCCGGTTCTGAAGCTGCAGTGGGGTCTAAGGCTGAGGGGCTGGCACATTTGCTTCCTGCCAAGATTTCAGCTAGGAGGTTGCTGTCTCGTGCCCCCTGGGTGTCTGACTAGACAGTGACAGGAACAGCCAGTGTCTGAGCAGAAAGGACACCAGCCTGACCGAGGTCTGGCAGCTCTCCCAGAGGCTCCCTTCGCCTCCCCATGTCCCCTGCAGCCTGTGACCAGGCCTGCCACTTGGGCCTTATCAGAGAGATAAAGCGAAAGGAAGCCTGGACGTGCCCTCAGGCGGGCTTGACGTCCCAGTCCCACCGTGGCCTGCTGCCCTGTGACCTTGAGCAGGCTACACCGACTTTCCAAAATCCTTAAGGTGGGGTGGGGGTGGGGGTTTCAAAGCTGGGAAATAGGGAGAAAAGAAGGGCTGGGTTTTTCGCTCCATAGAGATGTACCCCCTTGTCTGTCGGTGTGTTGTGCTGGGGTGGCTTGTGTGTTGCGGCGATGCCAGCAGGGTCCCCCAACATGCGCAGAGCTCAAGGCCAGGAACAATTGTGAGGCAGTGTGCCCTTCGGCTATGCACCGTCACAACTTGGACCTGACTCACGGCACGTAACCGGGACAGAGGATGTGTGAACGTTGAATAAAGCCCAATGCTAAGTTGCTTGAGACGTTTGTATCCGCTGGGCGGCCAGCAGGGGAGTGGTGGGAGGGGGTGGGGTGCGGGCGGTGCAGTCAGTGACCGCTCATTGGACTATTCTGCTACTTTGCATTGCTGAGCTGTATGCACCGTGCTGAGAACCCCCTAGGTCCGGCCCCCACCAAGAACAATTGACAGCCATGGAAGGCCTCCCAGGACACGAGGTGTCTGACCCAATGGGCTACGTGCTTTGTCATCTCAGGGGAGCAGAGTCAGGGCAAGCGGAGGAGGGGAGCCAGCTTTGAGGCTCTGCCTCCCCCTCAGTGAGAGAGAGATGTCAAGTTTGCCTGGACTTGAGCTCCCAACCTGCCTCCCATCAACCCAAATATCCAATAAGACTTGTGTTTTCTCTGGGAAGCGTAGCATCTCACTTGAAAATGCCCAGACTGAAAGGCCCAGCTCGATGAATTTCCACCAAGAGAGCACCCCTGGGCCCTAGGCACCCAGGGTTCTCCGCATCTTTCCTTCCAGCAGGGGAGCCAGAGGCTGACTCCCCAAGCAGAGTGGCTTTGCCTGTTTTTGTATTTTGTAGACAGCTAATCGCACACCGTTTGCACGCTGTGCGGCCTCTCTTCCGCTGAACATCCCGATTTCAGCCGTGCAGTCGCCTGTTTCTTCTCGTTGGCCGTGTGGCATCGCACTGTGACTGGCTACGCCGAGCTGTCTCTTCCTTCTGTGGGTGGCCACGTCGGTGGCTGCTGGCTTTGACCGCTAGTGCTTCTAGGAACTTTCTTGTCAATGGCGTCTGGTGACTAGATGTACAAATTACTGTTGGGCGCAGACATAGGAGTGGGGCAGCCAAGCAGAAAGACGCTGGATGTTCGATCTCGTAGGTTCCACAATTGAGTTTCTGGTACGATTGTGTCACTGTTGTGATGGGGGTCCCACCCCACCCTTCCGGGTGCTTAGTCCCAGGGAGAAAGCGATCAATCCTGATGTCAATTATAGTGGGGGCTTTTGAGACCATAAATTCTGAGGTTTTTCTAGCCATCCAAATATCAAAGGGATAGGCACCGTTGATTACCCTGTCCCTGCTGCCCTAACTTTAGGCAGTGGCCCGAGAGGATGTGCTGCCATCCCTTCGTAGCTGTAGATTTTCACTGGGACAAGTCTCGAATGTCACAGTTTGAAAGCAAACTCTAACTCACTGCCACCGGGTCCATTCTGACGCACGGCGACCGGAGTCACAGCTTAATTAGGTGTGGTCTCAGTGCAGGTCAGCGTCAAGTGGTGGGACCCTTATGACCCTTAATTAGTGGTGGCTCTGGATCCTGCTAGTGAATGACTTCACATTTCTGGAATGAACAAGTGTAGTTGTAACACTTTTTATCCCCCCTTAACACTTGTCTAGATGCAATGTAACAATTTTTTAAAATAATTTTTGGATCAATGTGATAAATGAGGATGGTATTTTTTGAGGTGGCTTTTGTATGCTAACTTGTGGATAGTATATAAATGTTAATAATTAAGATGATATACCACTACTTGGGGGAATTTTCATCTTTTTATAGGACCTTCAAGGGGGTGCCAAACGGATGCTCATTTGTTGTTTTTTTTTTTTTTGGGTTTTTTTTTAACAATTTATTGGGGCTCATACAATTCTTATCACAGTTCATACTAATACATACATCAATTGTATAAAGCACATCTGTACAGTCTTTGCCCTAATCATTTTTTCCTCCTGTTTTATTTTTTTACATTTTATTAGGGACTCATACACCTCTTGTCACCATCCATACATATACATACATCAATTGTATAAAGCACATTTGTTTATTTTTTATGTGAGAGGGATAGTGCATTTGGAGTTTGTTCCACCAGGTCAGACTGTTAATCAAGCTTTCTATTTAGAGGCTCTGAAAAGATGGCATAATGGTGGGCGACAAAAAAGGTCTGGTTTGTGGCAGACGGGGCACTGGTTTTGCCCCCGTGACAATGCACCTGCTCACGCAGCCATCTCAGTGCGCCAGTTTTTGCAAAAAGCAGCACACCTCTCCTGCCCCACACACCTTACTCACTCGACCTAACTCAGTGGGGCTTCATTTTGTTTCCTGGAAGGAAGAGGGACATGGAAGGACAGCGCCTTGACTTCGGGGGAAAAGGTGAAGGGAAAAACAAGGGAGGTGCTGTCCAAATAGATGAGTCTGAGAAGGGTTTCCAAGAACAGAATCGCAGATTTGACAAAGACATTATATGTAATGGAGAGCGCTTTGAGGGTGATAAAGTTGTTTGTAAAAAAATTCAAATACAGAATTTTGAAAAAAATCCATTTTGGGGGTTTATCCCTTCATATAATCCTTGAAGTAAGATTAAAATTATCAGTGATTTGAAGGATAGGTAAAGTTTACTAAAGCTATCTGGTTCTAGGGCCATTTCTCTGGTACATTTTTTAAAAAATCATTTTATTGGGGGCTCCTACAGCTTTTATCACAATCCATACATCCATCCCTTGTGTCAAGCACATTTGTACATTTGTTGCCCTCATCAATCTCAAAACATTTGCTTTCTACTTGAGCCCTTGGTATAAGCTTCTCATTTTCCCCCTCCCATCCTCACTCCTTTCTTCACGAACCCTTGATAATTTGTAAATTATTATTATTTTGTCATATCTTATACGGTCCAATGTCTCCCTTCACCCACTTTTCTGTTGTCCGTCCCCCCATGGAGGAGGTTATATGTAGATCCCTGTAATCGGTACCCTCTTTCTCCCCCACCTTCCCTCCACCCTCCCGGTATTACAACTCTCACCACTGGTCCTGAAGGGATCATCTGCCCTGGATTTGCTGTGTTTCCAATTCCTATCTACACCAGTGTACATCCTCTGGTCCAGCTGGATTTGTAAGGTAGAATTGGGATCATGATAGTGGGGGCAAGGAGGAAGCATTTAGGAACTAGAGGAAAGTTGTATGTTTCATCGTTGCTACCCTGCACCCTGACTGGTTCATCTCCTCCCTTTGACCCTTCTGTAAGGGGATGTCCCGTTACCTACAGATGGGCTTTGGGTCCCTCCCCAATCTGCACTCCCCCTCCTTCACAATGATATAATTTTTTTGTTCTTTGATGCCTGATACCTGATTTCTTTTGACACCTTGTGATCGCACAGGCTGGTGTGCTTCTTCCATGTGGGCTTTGTTGCTTCTGAGCTAGATGGCCACTTGTTGATCTTCAAGCCTTTAAGACCCCAAATGCTATATCTTTTGATAGCCGGGCATCATCAGCTTTCTCTACCACATTTGTTTATGTACCCGTTTTGTCTTCAGTGATCATGTTGGGAAGGTGAGCATCAAGGAATTCCAGGTTAATAGAACAAAGTGTTGTTACATTGAGGGAGTACTCTTACATTGAGGGAGTCCCCCTGCTACCTTAATACTAAACCTATAAATACATGCACATAGATCTGTTTCCCCATCATCATATATAAATATATTTACATATGTACGTGCCTGTATTTAGACCTCTATAAATGCCCTTTGCCTCCGAGTTCTTTCCTCTATTTCCTTTTACTTTCCTCTTGTCCCACTATCACGCTCAGCCTTTATTTGGGTTTCAGTAATTCCTCTCAGTTACATTACCTTTGATCAAGCCCTACCAGGCCTCCTACACCCTCCTCACCACCGATTTTGGATCACTTGTTGTTCCCTTGTCCCTGGATTTGTTAATACCACTTCCTTTCCCCCACGTCCCCCTCTCCCATGTAACCCCTGGAACCATGGGTCCCATTGTTTTCTTCTCCAGATTGCTTATCTGTCTATCTTATCTAGATAGACCTGGAGAGATAATAATATGCACAAAAAACACGACAGAACAAAACAACAAAAAACCAATGACAAGAAAAGAAAAGCCTGTAAATAGTTCAAGGTCTGTTTTTTGGCCTTTAGGAGTGTTTTCCGGTCAAATCTGATGGGGTGCCATGCCCTGGCCCCAAAGTCTATTTTTGGTATTCCCTGTGGACTTCCTTGCTCTGCTCTGTCTTGCTGTTCTGCTCCACGCCCTTAGTGTTTTGCCTTGGTGTGGTGGGTCAGGTGCAATTCCCACACTGTGTCTCCAGTGTTGCCCCCTGTAGGGCTATGGGTCAGTGAGGGATGTCCTGTCTCATAGTGGGGCCAGCCATATGGTCCTCTCAGTGCATTGGCTGCTCTGAGCGGGGATATCATCCTCAAGGGTTGATGGGCCAGGATGTGCTCCACTCTCTTCCTCCCCCTTCATTTGCTCCTGTGTGCTCTGATCAGACATGTCCCTCTCCCTGAGCTGCAGCTTCAGTGCTGTCCTCTGAAGAAAATTCTTCTGTGGGGAGGGGCGGCTGTCCATGTAGTTGGGATTGGGGCCGGCCCCTGAGATCTCTCCTCTGGTTCCCTGCTTCATCCCTGGTAGATCTTGAATCATCTTTCTAGTGTTTTCTATGGTAATTGATCTATTCAAGGGTGCTTTTGTCCTTGGGTCAATTTCAGGACTTTATATTTGGCCTAGAATCCATCAGATTCGCAGACTTGTCCTGAGGGGGCATACGCAGCCTCGTATGATTCCCTTGATCATATCTGTACCTCTCCTTTCTCCTTCATCATCTTTGAGTGCTTGCTCTTTTTTCCTTAATCAGCCTGGTAAACCTCTTGCTCCACTTCAACTCTTACATTCCTTTATGTTGTCTATTTGAACTCTTATTAACCTCATTCATTTACAGTCATAGGATGCTTTGCTGTCGTTGATTCTTTTTGCAATATCTTAAAAAGAAGACTACGTTTCTATATTTTTCGTATTCGTTCTTTAATCAAGATGCTTTAGATTTCTTCTGAGCATGACTTTTGCTCTGTCCAATCGGAATTCATCTATTTGAAACCGTTCACGCTTTTGCAGAAGAAATCCCTGGTCATCGGCTGCTAACAGCATGGTCAGCAGTTCAAAACTAGCAGCCACTCCATGGGAGAAAGATGAGGCTTTCTCCTCCCGTAGAAAGGTACAGTCTCAGGAATCCACAGGAGCAGTCCCGCCCTGCCCTATAGAGTGACTATGAGTCAGAATCTACTCGGTGGCAATGAGTTTGTTTTGTTTTCCAGATAATTTCCATTTCCCCTTTTATCCCCTCTCTTTTCCTAAGTTCATCTGGGAGTGGGACTCTTACCTCCTACGTAAATCGTTTTCTTCTCACCTTTGAATTGTTCATTTATAATTGTGCTGGCTCTGCTGTGAGATTGTGATTCGCCAAGGCTTTCCTTTGTGACTTGTCTCCATGACCCACTTGATCGGTTAGTGTCAATGACCCAAGCCCTTTGCTGTCCAGCTGTTTCCCATTCCAGTGACCGGATAGGATGGAGTAAACTGGCCCTTGGGGTTTCCAAGGCTGTGCCATCTTTATGGATCCAAGACTGCTACGTGTTCCTCCCTCAGAGCCGCTGGTGGGTTCCGCTTTAACCTCTGTGCCACTAGAACTCAGCAAACGATCCCTAGAAATAGTCCATTCTCATGCAAATGAGGGGTGCCAGAGCAGAGACCCAAAGCCCATCTGTTGACAATTGGACATCCCCTCACAGTAGGGAGGGGACAAGCCAGCCAGGGTGCAGTATAGCACCAACAAAACACACAATATTCCTCTAGTTCTTTAATGTTTCTCTCCCTTTCCCCCAAACTATCACGACCCCAGTTCTACCTCACAAATCTGGATAGACCAGAGCATGCACACTGGTACAGATAAGAGCTCTTGACACACAGAATTCAGGACAGATAAGCCCTCAGGAACAGGAATGGGAGTAGTGATACCATGGGGGTAGAAGGAGGTGGGGGTAGAAAGGGGAGAAAGGGGGAACCAATCATAATGATCGACCTATAACACCCCCCTGAGGGGGGCAAACAACAGAAACGTGGGTGAAGGGAGACAGTGGACGGTGTAAGTTATGAAAATAATAACTATTATTAATAAATTGTTATTTATAATGTATCGAGGGCTTACGAGGGAAGGAGGGGGGTGGGAAGAGGAGCTGATACCAAGGGCTCAAATAGAAAGAAAATGTTTTGAGAATGATGATGGCAGCATATGTACAAATGTGCTTGACACAATTGGCTGTTCTGAGAGCTGTCAGAGCCCCCAAAAGTTATATATATATATATATATATTCCATTAATATAGTGTTTTAATGGCATAGTGCATGGTGTAGATATAGTGTATTAAAGAAATGTAAGGTCCTACATATATCAACCAACCCAAATCATTGTATCACCTATTTTCTGCGTCCATTAGCTCTTGCCTACAAGGTCCGCCCACTTCTGAAACGGACATGAAATTGCATGCTAAAATTCTGCTGATTCCATTGTTAATCACATCTACTGGGTATGTGTGGTGCCTGTGCTGAGTAACGGCTTCAGGTTTATGATAGCTGTAACTTCTCCTGCATGTTATCATGACTCATACGTGTCTTTATCCGCTGCGGTATTTTCCATCGCAATCGCCCCGTGCCTACTTCATTGTGAGGCGCCTTCTTCTCTTCTTTGGGTATTTTCCTGGCACCTTTATGCCTGTTCATTCATTTTCAACATTTCAGAAAGCTGCGTTTTAAGTCGTTGTCTCCCAACATCGCGTACCTGGGTTTTGGTTTTGATGCTATGTTTTACCCCCATGGCACCTCTCACTTCAGTAAGGAATTCAATCCCATGGACTGGATTTGGTGCCTCCTGTCTAGCCTCTCTCATTTCCTCCCGTCACCGTTGCCCCTTTCCCTGTTCCTCTGTTTGCACAGTGCGATGTCATGGTTTTGAATTTCACGTTTTCCCTTGGTATTCCGGATGCTTTCTGCTTCTCCGTCGCATTACAGTGTGTGCTCCGTTGTCGGTCATGTGCAACAGGACATGCACTGCTCTGCTCTTACTAGAAGCAGAGTGACGAAAGAACCACCTCCTTTCCTCCAAGACGCTCCAGTCCCCGCTCCTTCCATGGACTCCCCTGCCCTCCACTTCAGAGGAGACCCAAGGCCACTTGTTCTTCCCTCCGATTCGACGTCACGGGTCTTGTCAAGATAATTTAATACCTTTGGTTTGGGGCGCTTGTTAACATTTCCCTTGTAAGGTGACCTCTCTGCGTTCAGAGTCTTTATTTAGCCGTCGCATTCCCAGAGTTGACTGCTGCCCCCTGAGATTTAGGAGGAAAGGACGGGAGGCAGATACTGTATATACTCATGTGTAAACGGGCTTGAGTTTTCCATCACATTTTTAACGCAGTTAGGGTGGTAAAATTAGGTGCCTTGGCTGACAGTCAGGTCGGCTTATACTCGCGTGTATCCGGCATGTCCAGCAAGCTTCCCTGTGCTCTCAACAGAAACTTGCCTGCAGCCGCCAGGAAGACACGTGGTTAGGACCTGGGGAGCTCTTTCTGTCTCCCCGACATGCTTTGGGGTACGTGTGGTTTTCTGCTTGCGTTGTGTCCAGCCACCAGCGTGTTCTCACGAACCTTCTCCGGGGCTGTCAGGGGGGCTCTTTCTCCTGTACCGGTGTCTCTGATGGTGGGGTCCGGAGTAGCCAGACCCCCTAGCTGTCGTCGTCGGTGGAGCTGTTCACACCCACGGTGCAGGGAAGGCGCGCCTCCAGACAATGCCTCCCGGCCTCATCCTCTAGCGCACTCAATCAGTTGCTTCTTGGCTCCCAGAGTGCCAGGAAGACCTGAGCCCACAAAGCAAAAGGCATTTCTTCTCACCTCATCCCCAAAGCCTACCCTACCCCACCCCACCCCCCCACTTCCAATCCACAGGTTTCTTGTGGCCAGGCCCTTCCCAATCGCCATAGCTTTTGCCCATAGCTGTAGCTTCTGATCCTTGCCCTAAAGCTCCCAGACACTGGTTTCTGGGCAAAAGGAGACAGCCCACACCGCTCTTTCCACCTCGTCCTGCACAGGTTCTCCAGTTCTCTAACTCGGGGTGGGGAGGGAGGCTGGAGGTCAGCTTAATGGCTTCCCCACATACCCGCCACCTCCTCTGAGGTCCACTGGGACTGGAGGACCCCTGCAGGGTGCCAGGGAGAGATCCTGCTTAGGAACCAAGCCTTGTCCTCTCTGTCTCTCTCAAAAGATGGTCTCTGTGACTAGCAACCAAGCGCCCTCCCCTGGCCCCTCCGTTTTGTCTCTGCGGGCGGCAGTTTGAGCACTGGCTCCTAGATCCCTCTGCTCCAGACTCCTCCCGTCCTGCACCATCACGGGCAGCCACCCGGACGATTCATGGTGGGTCATGGACAAGGTGCTTGGCAACATTGAATTCTGTGCCTGGGGGCCCAGTTTTCTTTCTTTTTTTTATTAATCATTTTACTGGGGGCTCATACAACACTTATCACAATCCATACATACATCAATTGTGTAAAGCACATTTGTACATTCATTGCCCTCATCATTCTCAAAACATTTGCTCTCCACTGAAGCCTCTGGCATCAGCTCCTCATTTTATCCCTCTCCCTCCCCATTCCCCCCTCCCTCTGAACCTTTGATAATTTATAAATTATTAGTTTGTCAAATCTTACACTGCCCGATGTCTCCCTTCACCCACTTTTCTGTTGTCCATCCCCCAGGGAGGAGGTTATATGTAGATCCTTGTAATCAGTTCCCCCTTTCTACTCTACCCTCCTGGTATTGCCACTCTCACCACTGGTCCTGAAGGCATCATCTGTCCTGGATTCCCTGTGTTTCCAGTTTCTATCTGCACCAGTGTACATCCTCTGGTATAGCCAGACTTGTAAGGTAGAATTGATCATGATAGTGGGGGCAGGAGGAAGCATTTAGGAGCTAGAGGAAAGTTGTATGTTTCATCATTGCTACATCGCACCCTGACTGGCTGGTCTCCACACCGAGACCCTTCTGTAAGGGGATGTCCAGTGACCTACAAATGGGCTTTGGATCCCTACCCTATACTCACCTTCGTTTACAATGATATGATTTTTTTGTTCTGATAATGCCTGATACTTGATCCCTTTGACACTTCCTGATCACACAGACTGGTGTACTTCTTCCATTTGGGCTTTGTTGCTTCAAGCCTTTAAGACCCCAGACGCTATATCTGTTGATAGCTGGGCACCATCAGCTTTCTTCACTACATTTGCTTGTGCACCTATTTGTCTTCAGCAATTGTATCAGCGAGGTGAGCACACAATGACATGATTTTTGTTCTTTGTTGCCTGATAACCGATCCCTTTGGCACCTCATAATCATGCTGGTTGGTGTGCTTCTTCCATGTGGGCTTTGTTGCTTCTGAGCTAGATGGCCGCGGGGCCAGTTTTCTGCTATGTCAATTCTCTTCCAGTTTGTCTGGTTCTGATAAATAGGACATCTTCTTGAATTTGATGTCACTTTGTCTCTGACACCCTTTCAGACTTACTAATCTCCTTTCCCAAAGAGGGAGGGAGGGAGGGAGGGAGAGAGAGAGAGAGTGTGTCCTGCTTGGGTTGTCTCCTAGGACAGCTCTGCTTTTCCAGACATGTGCACTGCATGTCCTCACTGACCTTCTCAGGGGCTGTTAGGGTGCTGTTTTACAAAAGTGTGTGTGTGTGTGTGTGTGTGTGTGTGTGTGTGTGTGTGTGTCCGTCCTGCTCAGAGCTTCGGTTAAGGTGTGGAAGACAGAAGTTTGAAGGGACAATCAGTACTTCAGGGAAGGGTCCGTTTAGTGTGCACTGCCTAATGCAAAGCTAAGTGGGGTGTCGGCAGTCCAAGATCTGCGTCCTGGGGCCCCCCCAGTGTTTGGAGATTGGGTTCCTTCTTGCCTGCCAACCAGCGCATAGAGCACCATTCCCACTTGTTGGCTAAGTGCCTCCGCATTGGCTCACGAGAGGTTTGCTTCCCATCGCTTCTGGGCCACTTCTCGGCAGCCAGGACCACGTGATGGTCATTAGTGTTCTGCGTGTGGGACCAAACCGCACTTAAGTACAAATGTGGCCTGTGGCCAAACTCCCAGCCGTGCAGAGCCCTCGGTTGAGTGTGCGTCCGTGGGGGGCGGGGGTGGAGGACTCCCACCGCAAGACAACACACAAAGATGGAAGCAGGCGGGGCCTGTTCGACCAATGTGATCCTGGGTCAGACGGACTGCCCATAGGGTCACTGGACCTGTCCAGGTCCTGCCTACAGACAGACTAGTTACTAGTAAGACGCACACATCTGCCTCTTAGTTCAGCACGTTGTCTTCTTACCAGCATGCTGGAGACATGGAACTAATGCCAGCAACTGGTTCTGGGAAGGGGTCATAGTGCCAACTGTCCAGCAGACTCAGTGGTCCACCTTCAGTTGATGTGGCCTGTGGGTTACCAGGCAACCACACTCAGATCCCACCCCTGAAGGCAGGTCGGTATATCCCACAGGGCAGAAATCTGTACTTTTGTGGGGGTGGATGGGTGGGGGTGTCTTCCCATTTTACTTGCTCCATTAAAGAAACACTAAACAAAAAGCCGAAAGCATCCCAGGCCAAAGAAAACACATCTCTCTAGTCCGTCCCTAGGCTGCAGGTGGTCAGTTTGAGGTCTCTGGCCATGACAGTGGCCAACCAGTCACTCTGATTCTCAGACCGTCCTCCCCCCCCCCTTATTATAAAAATGGGGCCACAGCCAAGGGTGTCGGGGTGGAGGTTGTCAATGACCTCCTCCACCCTCACTCTCCTCAGCTCTGCTCCACACCTGGCCAAATCACTGATTGGCTTTGCTAGCTCACCTGATCAGCATGCTTGTTGGAGTGTGATGCCCGTCGGGTGCAGAGGTGGCTTCGGAGAGCTCTCTCTGCAGGACTGGCTTGATGAGAAGAAGCAGACATGGGTGTGGTGGGGACACATGGCTGTGTTGGGGCTCTCCCTACATGGCACAGTCATCATTCATGCATGGTTTGCGCCTTGAGCAGCCGTGTGCCTGGCACGACGCAGAGCTTGGAACACACAGGGACTCTAGGTGGATCCTGCCTTCAGGGGGGTTTCTAGCCAGCGAGAGTTGAGACGCATCCACAGGGCGCTAGACTCTCATGCAGGGAGTGGTGAGGGTAGCAGACAGGTTTGCAGAAAAGGCAGGGCACGGCAGTGCACTTGTTAGATTAGACAAGTTGTGGAGTGGGTTCCAGGTTGGGTTGCCTTCCACAAGGTCAGCAGTTCGAAACCAGCAGCCCCTCTGCAAGAGAAAGAGCGGCTTTCTACTCCCATGAAGATCGGCAGCCTCGGAAACCCACAGGGCCAGTTCTCCTCTGCCCTCCGGGGCTGCTATGAGTCAGAGCCAACTTGGTAGCAGTGAGTTTGGTTTGGGAAGCTATGGCACAGAACGATGCTTAAAGAGGGGCCCGGTGCCCGGTCCCACCCGTGCCCTGCCCACTCTTTCTCTACTGGAATCAGATGCAGCCCTGGACGCGATTCCGGAATCAGATGCTCCAGTGTTCTCAATGGGGGAGTTTCTTCTGGTTTGGTTTTATTGTTGTAACACAACATTTGCCAACTCAACGTTTTTCGTGCGATGTAGTGACACCAATTATATTAATCACGCTGTGCAGCCATTGCCAATGGAATAGCCGCAGCCAACTTCTGAGGGTGGAAATTCCTTCCTCCGAATGCCCTGGAGACCCCATCAGACTCCCCTGTCCACTGTGGGCCCTGGGCTGACCTATCCTGACAGCTGAGAGTGAGCCACCTGACCTTAGAAACACTCCTCCACTCCCCTGCTAGCTTGCTTCCTCCAGGGCTTCCAGAAACCCATTCAGTCCAGTTCACCCCCTGCTGAGAATCAAAACCCCCCTTCACCACCAGAAGTATTTAATCTGTATCTCTTGTTTCACAAGCTCCCCCAGGGGATTCTTATAGATCTGATTTGGTATCTGGTGTGGAGAGGCACATTCTCAGTTGGGGATCAGGCCACCGGAAGCTTCCTCTCCTTGTCTTTCCTGCGCAGCCGGCCCTGCCCTCTAATGAGGCTGGATGCTGGCAGGTGAGGCCGGAGCAATCCCACCTCCGTGGTCATTGTGAGGATTCAGTGAGGGGCTGTCCACCGAGCCCTCAGCCCAGTGCTGGCACCACTGTGCGCCCTGCTCTCGCTCCTGCAGCGGGGCTGAGCACTGGAAAAGACAGTGTCCCAAACAAGGAGAGTCTGATGGGGACAGCCGCTGGGTGGCGGCACCAGAGGCCTGTGCTCCTCCGACAGCTGGTCTGCGACCTGGTCCCAGCTGCCTGATGGTCCACCCTCTGTAGCCTCTGCTCTAGCTGCTGGACCAGAGGCAGCCCCTCCCCCATGGTGGGGGCAAGACCCTGCATATCCTCCTGCCAGCCCCACGGACCAGCCAAGACTGGGCTCCAGCGTCGGCACCCACAGGCAGGGAGACTGAGGCGGGCTCTCAGCAGGATCTGAGCCAGGGCACGAGCATCCCTGGATAGGGGAATCGATGGGGGAGCCCACAGAATGGTTTCTGTGGCCTCTCTGCTTGGGCCGAGACCACACCAGAGTGGTTATTAATGAGAAGCACTCACCTCCTAGGGACAGGCTGGGATGTTTAAAGCCACCACCCAGAACCTGACCTCACTTCTGAGCCACGTCCATGCTGGGCTGGGTCCCACCGTGTGTCTCTGTGGCTTCACTGTGCTGCGGCCAGCAAGACCTGCCCTCTCCTGGCCTCCTCTCTCGCCCTTTTCAAAGGCCCAACAAGCAGGCAACACAGAGGGAAGCAGAAGAATGAGGCTCACCTCCACACTGTCCATCCATCCGTCAGAGGCCTTGACCCTCTCTGCCCAGTGAGAGCTGGCGTGGCCACTGGGGGAGAAGCGGAGCCCTGGAGAGAAATGTGGATTCAGACTTGCGCGGGGCAGAGAAACCCTGACCACTGGGACCGATCTGTGACATTGCCGTGAGCTCTCCTTGCAGGGAGCAGAGAAGAGTGCTTTTTGTCTGTCTGTTTCAAACACTCACCTGGACCCTGGGCTGAGGAGGCTGTGGCCAATGGGGAAAGCCTCTGGGGGATGCTCTTGTTGTCCTTTTGTCTCTCAGGTTGGTGGGAGTGGTCTGCCACCCTGCCAATCATGCGGGAAGAGGGGGGGAGAGGGAAAACAGCAGTCATTTAAAGGAACAAGAAGGGTTTTGAAAAACTGAGAGCCCATGACCAGCATTTCCCAGGCTGCCTAAGCCTGTGATCTATAAAGGAAGCAAAGCGGGTGGACCGCCCAGTGTTTCCTCCAGGCAGAGAAGCAGTGCCCTCGGAGCAGCTGCCTCCCGCCCCCGAAGGCCTGTGAGACAGAGCTGCCCGAGCCCGGTGCCTGGCTTGGCCACTAGCAGTGCAGACGCCGCTCCTGCAGTGCGGGTGGGCCTCAGAGCCTGGGAAAATTGTGCAGCTCAGGAGGCCTGGTGGCCCACCCAGCACCCTGGACCATCCTTCCAAACACAGCCATGGCTGTGCAGCCAGGCATCAGGGGTGGGCTGGCGAGAACAGAAACCGGCTTTCCAAAAAGGGAACTGCAACACAAGATGAACTCACTACCATCGACGCAGCGCCGGCTCACGGCAACCCTACCTACGGGACAGCATAGAACTGCCCCATGTGGTTCCATGATGCAGCTGTTTGCAGGAGTAGAAAATCTCATCCTTCTCCTGTGGAGCGACTGGGGGCTTCACACTGCTGACCTTGCAATCAGCAGCCTGACGTGTAACGACACAAGAGGGCAGGGCAAAGCTTTGGCTCTGCTTCAGGTGGGGCTGGATCCAGGGGCTCACACAGTGGTTCTCTTCCTCATCTGGTCTCCTTGGTGGTGGCTCCGCTCTAGTCCTCTGGGTGGGGCAGTTCTCAGCAGCCCTGGGCCTTGATCGTGGATACAGAACACCTGAGTCACCAGTCTCTGTGGTTACCCTGGTGGGCCGGGCATGGGTCAGGGTCCCATCCCTGGAACTTGGGCTATGGCTGGGAGAGAGCCCCCAGAGTGGGAAAAGGATTGGTCCCCAAGGAAAGTTGAGCTTCTGTCTCCCAAACCCAAACGCCAACCTCCCTGCCATCGAGTCAGTGCCAACTCAGAGTGACCCTACAGGACAGAGTAGCACTGCCCTGGTGGATTCTCGAGGCTGTGAGGCTAACGTGCTCCCTCGGAGCAGCTGGGTGGATTCAAGCTGCTGACTGTGGGTAGAGCTCAGCTCACAACCCACAATGCCCTGGGACTCCGTCACCTTCACACACCCACACACATCCTCTCTCTCTCGTTTCACAATAACGACAAAAGCATGGGCCGCTGTGGAGTCAAGTCTGACTCGTAGGCCCCCTGCATCGCACAGTGGAACTGCCCCATAGTGCTCCCAAGCCGTGGTCTTCCCAGACAGCCACGCCTGTCTTCTGTGGAGCCGCTGATGGATACCACTGTGCCGCCAAGACGCCTCCTTCACACAGAGGGCTTTTATACGGAACACTCATTGTAGAGTTCATGAGGTTGGGTTAGTCCAGGTAGACTAGAGAAACAAATTCAGAGACACTCCAATGTGTATAAGAAAGAGCTTTCTATACAAGAGCGATTGAATGTTGAGAAAACACCCCAGCCCAGTCCAGATCAAGTCCATAAGTCCGATATTAGCCCATAGGTCCAATACCAATCTATAAAGTCCTCTTCAGACTCATGAAAAAGCATGCACTGATGCTGACTTCAGGAAGATCATAGGCTATTGGGTGGAAGTCCTGTGGCTCCAGGGCGTTCGTTGTAAGCATGTCAGCGCTGGCAGGGGTCTTTACATGGCTCCTCCAGTTCCCAGGGCTCTGGCTGCATCAGGGCAGCTGCATGTGGCTTGTTGGCTGCAAGGTCTCCCTGGGAGTGAGCCTGTGTCCCACCTCCCATCTTCTTAGCACCTCCAAATGACGTCATCAAGCTACGACCTGACTGACAGGCTAGACTCCTCCCCTTCACCCTTAATCCTCTCAAATTGACAGCATGTTATGGAAGGACCACAGAGCTCTAAGCAATTGCCTGTATCATCCAGTCATTCACCCCGCATATGCACCAGACGCCACTCAGGACACTGGTCAGGGGATAAGACAGACAAGGGGTCTGCCCTCACGGAGCGCACATCGCTATGTAGGGGGTGGGGGAACACAGCATACACATAAATGTGGAGCAGATGATGGTAAATAGTACATGGGAAAGTCGGCCAGATCAGGACGTGGTGGAGGGAGGGAGCATGTTCATGCCTGAAGAGGTGACATTTGTGCAGGGAGGGATGCAGGTATCGCGTTCAGAGTTCCTCGGTCTTTTGCAGGCTGAGAACCCCTTTGAACGCTCACCCCCGTGAGCCTCCCATGTGGCGTGACCTGCTTTATCCCCAAAGGTTGCACTTGGCAACGACACAGGCATAAGCATCACCATGGAGCTTGGGCAACGGTGGGGAAGCGTGGAGACCGCAGGGAGTTAACGCCATCAAACCCCGAACCCAACATCTTACGCGTCCAAGAGCCAGCGGGTTAGGAAGAGGGGTCAGTGCTCCAGATGCATGAGCCCCTCCAGCTCACGAGTCTTGGGAAAGTGTAAGGTCCGGCTCTCTTCCATTGAATAAGGAAGAATGAAGAAGAATCGATGCATTTGAATGATGGTGCTGGACAGGAATATGGAGAGTGCTGCGGGTTGCCAAAAGAGTAAGCATCTGTCTTGGAAGAAGTACAGACTCTTCCTTAGAGGCGAGGATGGTGAGACATGCTGTCAGGAGACCAGGCCCTGGAGGACATCGTGCTGGGTAGACGGGCAGGGAGAAAGCAAAAGGCCTTTGACAAGATGGACTGACCCCCCGTGACTGCATTAAGGAGCTTAAATGTAAGAACGTTTGTGAGGATGGCACAGGACCAGGCAGTGTTTCGTTCTGTCTCATAAGGATGCTTGTCATTGAATCGAGAACCCATCTGGTAGGACAGTGGTTACATGTTGGGCTGCTAACCGAGAAGTCAGCGGTTTGAATCCACTAGCAACTCCTCGAGAGAAAGATGCGGCTTTCTACTGCGATAAAGAGTGACAGTCTTGGAAATCCACTGGGGAAGTTCTGCCCTGACCCATCGGGCCACTGTGAGTCATGGTCACATGGACTTATGACCTTTCACAGCCACCTATGAAGTCGTCTTTGGAAAGGCCTGGGAATGGCAAGCTAGGATAGGATAGGGGCAAGATGGGGAGACGGATAGGAAGCCTGTTCTCAAAGGCCGTGCTCTTTATACCAAGAAAGGAAACTCTCCCAGAAGCACTTCTAGCTGTTTTCCTTTGGTCTTGGTCCCTTGAGCTGAACCACAAGGTCACTCCAGCCACAAGGGAGGCAAGGGGACAAGGGAGCGGCTGGGAGATGGCAGCCAACATTGCCTGACACTTGTGCCCTAGTTGTCCCTTGAAAGATGTCTCTGCTCTTTCTCATGATCTGAACCCTAACTCCACCTCTGGACTGAGAGCCCTTGGGCGGCAGGGACCAGGCATCAAAGGCTTCGAAACCCCTAAGACCTTATCCCAGCCTCCACCCAAAGGAGGCACGTCGAGCTGCCTCTTGGTTACTGACTTTACCTCTCCCCATGCCTTCTCTTCTGGTCGAGGGGTCCCCGGGCTAAACGTAAAGTATCTGTCTGTCACCCATTGGAAATGGTCTGTTGTTTACCTAATTACAAAACTAACAAAGTTTAAAATGCAACAAGCAAACATATAAAGAGGTAACGATCACTGACTAGCTCCAAAAGGGGACCACCCTGTTTACCTGAAAATAAAACAGTGTCTTATATTGATTTTTGCTCCCAAAGATGCACTAGGTCTTATTTTCAGGGGATATCTTATTTTTCCATGAAGAAGAATACGGTACACATTTATTGTTGAATAACATAAAAGGGAATTTATTACCTGTATACAGTACGGTAGTAGTTGTCATCACAAACCAGCATAACCAGACAAACTGTGAATCCTACAGAATCGAGAATTTCTTATTACTAACATTATTTCCATGCACAACTATCTATGGTACATTTACTCATAATCTATGGTACATTTACTTGCACGTCCTGTCTGCTCCGGCTGCACTGTGGCCAACAGTGAGCTGCGCGGCGGGGCCCACCACAGTGGTCGAGTTACGGTAGCTTTGGGGGGCCTTATTATCGGGAGGCCTTATGTTTGGGGAGGTCTTATTTTCAGGGGAAGCCTTATATTTCAGCAAGAAGCAAAACTACAAGTAGGTCTTATTTTCAGGGGATGTCTTACTTTCAGGGAAACACGGTATAGGTAAACATTTTTGTCAATGATATTTTCTCAGACAGCCTCCTGTGTCTTTTCTCTCTCCTTCACAAACCTCGCTGCACTTGACACATGTTGTTCTGGGCCAGTGGGTCCAATGCACCTGGAGGGTCTGGGGAGCCCCTGACTGCCAGCATCTGCCCCTGACCTCACTAGCGTCTTACTGTACACTGTGTGGAGAATGCTCCTCCGTGGCCAGTGTGGTCATTTCCCCCCCATTTGTCAGGAAGAAAGGGCTAGAGAGTCATATCTCAGTTGCTCCACAGGGCTCCCTTATTTCTGGAAACTGTCATAGTTACCTACTACTGCTACCCGTTATACAAATAACCAACGGGAAATTGTTCTCTCACAGAAATTGCTCAGAGTGTAGGCTCTGGGGGGAAGCTTGTCTCTCCGTCAGCTCTGGAGGAAAGTCCTTGTCTCCTTTTGACATCCGTGGGCCTGGCATTCCTTGGAGACCCGCCTGTGTCTTGGCATCAGTCCAGGTCTGGGAGGTTCTCAGCACAAAGGCCCCAAGTTCAAAGGACAGACTCTGCCCCCAGCTCTTCCTTCTTGGTGGTCCCTCTTTCTCTGCTTTCACCTGCCAAACCACTGGGCATCGTGGCCCAGCCGAGTGGTCAGCATGGGGGGTGGGGGCGGGGGGTGAGGAGAGCACCATTAAAGTGACAACAGAAACCACTGTCCGTGGCTGCACAGGGAAACACATGTGTTGGCCCTCAGCCAGGCAGCCATCAGGTGTGTTCAGAAGCACATTGATCACATCTCACCAGGGGCCGAGTTGCCACTTCGAAGATGTCATTTGGTAAAAGAGCCACCTCTGGGCCTGAGGCCCGCCAATGCCCCTGTCCCCGCCCCATCTCCTCTCCCTTGCTCTGGCTTGAATGTTCACTGCTCTCTCCTCCCGGGGCCCTGGTGGCACGGACGTCAAGCACTTTACTGCCAGCCAGCCAAGAGGTCAGCTCCTCTAACTTGCTCAGCATCAGCGGCGGTGGGAAGAGAGAGGCCTGGGGAGGGGCTCCCCCCGGGGGGAGAGCCTAAGAAACCCTGTAGCGCAGTCCTGCTCTCCCCATGGGGTTGGCGAGAGTCGGGGTGAGCTCGATGGCACCCCACATCACTTCCCCCCCAGCAGGCAGCGCCCTCCCATGGTCTCCCCGCCTTCCCACCTGGTGCCTTTCTCAACACAAGAGACCCAGGACACCTGGCCCCACTGCGCCCACCCTCCCCACTTCCCAAGTATAACTGGCACCCTGACAGCATAGTGGTTACCCAGTGGGCTGCGATCTGCACTGTCCGAAGTTCAAAACCACCGGCAGCTCCGAGGGAGAAAGAGTATGTTTCTACTCCCATAAACAGTTACAGTCCGGGAATCCGTTTCAGGGGGTCACTGTGGGTCAGCATGGACTGGATGGCAGCCCATCAAAGGCTCACTCGGGCGAGCCCTCGCCATTGTGTGCATTCAATTACTGCTAAGCACACCCTGGGGGCTGGTTACCCCAGGCAGGCCCACCGCCAGGGGATGGGTGACACTGAAGCCCCCAGCGTTTGAGGACATTGCCCCAGTCACGCAGCAGAGGCTGGACAGTGAAGGGACCACAGGGCAGCAGTGGGGCAGGATGCTGAGAAGGGAGGCAGAGAAGGGGCATTGGTCTCAGCTTGGAGGCGGGGTTAAAAACCTTGCTTAGGGCCCCTGGACCCGTTGATTGGTGGGCTGGTGCGCCTGTCACCACCTCAGAGGGGTCTGTGACTCTGTGGAGGGTAAGGGCTGCTGGCCCAGATGGTCCTCAGGCTCCCTGCCAGCAACCTCAGCCTGAGCTCTGTGACCATATAAGGCCACGGTGCCTGGGAGTCTCCCTGCAACTGAGCGTGTCCCACACTGAGAGGGGCAGCTGAGAGCCTGCCTTCCTGCACGGCCTCCATGAACTGGAAAGGGGGCTGGAGTGTGAAGGATGGGGGTGGGGGGCTCCTCCTCCATCTCTGTAATAAGCTGAGCCCTGCTCACGTGGGCCTGCCTGATGCCAACCCCCCCACCCCACCCCGAATAGTTCCACGTGAGCTCTCCCTGAATGTGCTGCAGGCTTTCCAGAGTCCAGCAGCCGACTCCTGTCCAAAGTCCAGCACTCAGGGCTGCAGAGTCAGCCTGCAAGCAGACCCTCTGCTCCCAGGTGTCTTCTGGTTCCGGGACCTAGAACACTCCTTACAGGGCCAATGGTTTCGGTTTGCTCCGGTGCAGAATTAGCTTGCTGCCCCCACCCCTGTGCTTCCCTGGCTCCACAGACACAAGAAATCTGGTTGATCTCCCACCCTCTACCCTCCTCACGCCACCCCACTACACACACACACACACACACACACACACACACACACCTGCCTCAGGTGAGCACCTTGGGCAGGGCAAGTCTTTGCACCTGTGTACTGGTTCCTGGTGTTCTGTCCCAGTTTCTCTGGGCACCACTCCAAGGCCAGCCCTGTGCCGGGTACTGTGGACGGCAGTGTGGGAGGCTGGTAGACATGGTGAGACACTGGGCTTGACCCCAGAGCATTGCTAACAAGTTTATTGAGAGATGATCTCTGATTTGAGTCACACTAAAGGCGCAGCCCGTTTCAGTCAGGACCCTGTTGGCTGTGACAGAAGCCCAAGTTCAACTTGAAAGAAAGGCTCAGTGGCTTTCCCAGCAAACCTGCCGCCTGCGCCTCCCCCCATTCAGACTGGGTCTGCTTGTGAAGACTGACTAGCATTTGCCTTTCTTTTCAGTGGTTTGTTTTTAATGTTTCAAACATGAAAACTCTCGATCACACAAGGATTGTGCCACTTTGCATAGAATATAAAAATTCCTCACCTTCCTCTGTATCCTGCCGTGTATGCTGGGTATGTTAGTCCGGGATGACTAGGGAAACAAGTCCAGATACACTCATATGTGTGTAAGAGAGAGCTTTATATCAATTGTACATTAAGAAAACATCCCAGTCCAGTCCAGATCAAGTCCATAAGTCTGATATTACCTCGTGTATCACTACTAGCCCATACATTCCTCTTCAGACTCATGCAGCCATGCAATAATGCTGAATGCAGGAAGATCATAGGCCAGTGCGCAAAAAGTCTTGTGGATCCAGTGGCAGTGGAAGCATCTCAGCTCTGGCGTGGGTCTCCAGGTGGCTTCTCCAGCTCCAGGGCTCTGGCTGCATCAGTGTAGCTCCATGTGTCTTGTCAACAGGAAGACGAAGCAGAGTGTAGTGTGTCTCTTCCCTCCAAGACAGGAGTTCCCAGAATCCTCAGGAGAAGGCCCTGCCCACACAGAAGTCTCATTGGCTATGGCCTGATTGACAGGCTACACTCCATCCCTTTGCAAGTTGACAGGAGATTCTGTAAGTGCCACACTGGGGTTGCATACCTTTTACTTTTACCTGCGTTTTAAGCATCATTAGACATTCCCAGCCCTTGCTTCTCACCTGCTGCACTTTGGGCAGTTTCTGATTGCTGTCATCAAATTCACTGACCCGCACGCAGTTCCGTTCAATTCAATGAGTGTTCCAAGGTATTGTCTTTTTAGCTCCTCATGCTCTGCTTTATTCTTTTTTAAAATAGCTATTTTTTCTCTCTGGGTTATATTCAGATATTCTTTTTTTAACTTCTTGAAACTATTTTAAATAGGCCATTTGACAGCCTTATTAGCTAATTGTATCATATCTGTCGCTTTTGGCTCAGTGTCTATTGACTGGTCTTTCCCTTGCTTATAGACTACCCTGTTCTGCTTCTTTGCATGTCCAGGGATATTTATTGGATGCCAAACAGTATGAGCAGTATTAAAGGTCTGAATCTTGTCTTCATCTAGAGAATGTTTGACTTATCCTAGTGGTGGTTAAGTTAGCTACAGGCCAGCTTGAATTTCCTAAGCCTTCTTTTTATGCTTGGCTAGGAAGACCTAAGGTAGCCTTTACCACAGGGTTAGCCTACCCTACTATTATAGTAGCCTGCAGTTCCTGTGTGTGAACTGTCTGCATCTCTGCAGAGTGCCCCACGTATTCAACAAGGATTTTCCATTCTGGCTGCTCAGAACTTGAACATCTCCCGACCGTGGTGAGTTCTGGGAATTTAAAATATATATATTTTATTGTACTTTCAGCAGAAGTTTACACAGCCACTTAGGTCACCGCTTAAGAACTTTTGGTCCCATACTGAAGAAAGGTGACCCAGCAGAATGCTCAAATTTTTTTAAATATCACTGATCTCACACGCAGGTAAAATGTTGCTGGAGATCATCCAACAACAGTAGCACCAGAGCATTGACTGGAAGCTGCTGGAGGTTCAGGCCAGATTCAGAAGAAGACGGGCGGCAAGGGATAGTATTACTGACATCAGATGGCTCTTGGTTGAAAGCAGAAACTACCAGAAGAGTGTTTACTTGTGTCTCATTGACCGTGCAAAGGCATTCGACTGTGTGGCTCATCACAAAGTGTGGACAGCCTTGAGAAGAGAGGGACCTCCAGACCACTTCACTGTGCTCGCGCTGAACTTGCACATGGTTGCGCACCCAAAACCAGGGCATGGTGGGCACGGGGGAAGTGAGGAAAGGAGTGCAGCAGGGTTGTATCCTCTGGGGGCACTTCTTCAGTCTGCTGGATTGCATGAGGAATTTAGCATCGGGACGGAGGACGACTTATTAACAACCTGTGGTGTGCAGATGATGCATCCTTGCTTACTGAAAATAAGGAGGGGTTGAAGCCCTTGCTGATGAGGATGAAGGAGTGCGTGTGTGTATGTGTGTGTATGTATATATGTGTGTGCATGTGTGCCTGTGTGTATGTGTGTGTACATGTGTGCCTGCGTATGTGTGTGCGTCCTCCTTGGTAGGTGCCGGCGAATCCATCTTGACTCATAGCGACCGCAGGTCTTGGGCCAACCTCACAATTGTTCACAAGTTGATCCCATCGACGTGGCCACTGTATCAATCTATCTCGTCAAAGGTCTCTCTCTTTCCCCCGCCAGACACGATGCAAGTCTGCAGCGGCTGGTGTCTCCTGACAACATGCCCAAGGTGTGTGAGACGACTCTCACCATCCTGGCCCCTGAGGTGCACTCTAGGCAAACCTCTTCCAAGACAGCTGTGTTTGTTCTTGTAGCTGTGGGGACTTTCCATAGTCCTCTCCAGCACATGTGGGTGTGTTTATATGGTACAGCTCCCACATGTCTCGATCCGCTCGTCCATTGATGGGGCTTTTCACTGCTCCCGTCCGTTTGCTCATGGGAACATGGGCGAGCATGCGTGTGTCTGTTCACGTCACTGCTCTTGGCTGCAGACCGAGTAGGGGGTTGATGTGTTTAAGGTATTCCTCTCTGCAGCTTTAGGAGAAAGCACCCTTCCATTTCCATCGGAGTTACGCCTGTGGCTTACTCCACTCAGACCTCGGGGACTGTCCTCCTCGGGCAGCGGTTCTCTGCCCTGGCTGCGGCGGTTCACTCTGGTCCTCGGCCTAGAACTCCCTCAGGAGAAGTTGATAAGACTGAAACATCACTAGAAAGAAACCCCAGTGGAGGGATGGGCTCAGTGCTGGACTGGTCACTGCGAGGCCAGCAGGCGGAGACCACCAGCCACTCCCCAGGAGTCAGCTAAGGCTGTCTACTCCTATAAAGAGTTAAAGCCCCAGAACCCCTCCCCGGGGAAGGGGGCAGTTCCACCCTGACCCATAGAGTCACGATGAGTCAGAACCGACCCAATGGCAGTGAGAAAATCACTAGGGCCCCTCTGGGCTGCTTCTTAGAGAAAGTGGGGAGAAGAGACCCCCAGGTCCACGCTGAGGCTGATTTTGCAACAAGCAGGGTTAGTGTGCCTCAGCTGATGAGTAAACCAATAAAAAGCACAGCCATAGAGCGGGTGACTGCTGGGCAATGCATGGAATGAAATACGGATACTTGTAACACAGTATCCATCCTGCCGAGTGGAAGGAACCAGTCCCGTTGGATAATCCATAGGTGTGCAATGCCCAGAGTGGGCAAATTTATGAAGCTAAACTACAGACTAGCCATTGCTGTGACAGGGAGATGGGGAGTGACTTCTTTGTGGGGCACAAAAGTATTCCAAAATCATGATGCTGGCCGCACCACCTGATTATGTCCTTAAAGGCACTGGATTGCATACTTCAATGGGGTAGACGGTGTGATATGTAAATTATATAGAAAGAGGGTTGGTTTGGTTTTTGTTTTCAAAAGAATCAATTGCAGTTTTTTCCCGGAAATGAAGGAATGACAGGGCGAGATAGAAAAGAGTCTGATCATTTATCTATCATCTTTTATCTAAGATGTGTTCAATCTTGGACGGGGACATGTGAAAACTGTGGCTACCAGTGGGTATCAGTCATGAAATTCACCTGCTCTTTCTTAAGCCTGGGTGGCACAGTGGGTGCCGCCTAGAGCCGCTCACCACAAGGTCAGTGGTTTAAACCCACCTGCTGCCCTGGGGGAGAAACATGAGGCTGTCCATCCTGTGAAGATTTCCAGCCTCAGAAACCCAAAGGGGCAGTTCTGCTCTGTCCACAAGGGTCACCACCAATCAAAACCACTGTTGATATCGAGTCTTTCTGTTTTCCTCAGTGTCAGTCATGAGAGGACTCTCTCTCCATTTTGGCTGCGTGCAGGGTCAAGGCCCTCCCCCTCTGGCTTTTCTCCTGTCTTCAGTGAGCGTTTATCCAGTGGCCACCAGCTCCAGGCATGTCCCCACCTCAGAGGACCCTGCATGCTGGAGGACAGGGACTGGCCGTGAGGCTCTCTGGTCCCACCGCTGAGTCCTTCGTGTCGGCATTCTGGGCCACCAGAAGAAGGAAGACACAGAGGTGGAATCCCAGCTCGGCTGGGAGAGTAGACAGGCTTCTTCCCTGGTCGCCTGCTTCGGTGTGTGCTCTAAGGGGCTGTGAGTTTCCGGGGAAAGGAGATTACATCATCAGTAGTCCTTGACTGGCAATCGATTCCAATCTGACAGTTCTGTCATAAGTCGGTTCTGTCATAAGTCGGTTCTGATGTAAGTCGAGTATCTCATTTTGGTTTTCAGTTTTCAGAATGATTGCCTCCTATTATCCGTGTCTTTACAAATCTGATTTTCATTCATCTTTGGGGGTTAGAAACAGATACAGGCTTACAGATGTATCTTAACACTGTAGTGCGCATAACTCACAAGATGTAAAACAAACAAACAGCTATAGTGGTTAAGTGTGAGCTGTCCTAACTCAGATCCCCCCTACGTCAGGACTGCCTGAATTGCCCTGCGCGCGGACTTCTTGCAGGGATCCGCGACGACCTCTGCCTGGACGGATTTTTAAGTTCAGTTCATGTACATGATGTAAGCGTACATGCCCCACCGGTTCCCAGTGCTTGCGAGTAGTTCAAGCATCCTTTAGACCCCATTGCTTTCATGGTATAGGAAACCCCGCCATCGTAGTGAGCCAAGAAGCAGAGCAACTCCATCTTTCCCTCCCAGAGCACGGGGTGGGTTTTGAACCACCGGCCTTGTGGTTAGCAGCCCAACAATAGGGAATGTAAAATCCTGTATTTTCTTTTTGGAATATTCTGCTTGGCAGGCAACTTCTCAGTAGTTCAGGTAGGTTTGTCCTTCAGTTTTTATGGTACGAATGCAGCAAGGTATTAGCTCAGCATTCAAACTAGACCTGGTCCTCAGCCATCTGAACTTGGGGGGGGACATGGGGAGATTGGCCCTGGGGGCCTCACATGCCTGGTTCTTCTCTGTGTCGAGCAGAGACAAGTACACCTGTCAGACTTGATGTGTGTGGTCTCTCTCTAGGATCATCCACGAAGATGGCTTCTCCGGGGAAGATGTGAAACAGTACAAGCCTGTGGTCTACAGCAACACCATCCAGTCCCTGGCAGCCATTGTCCGGGCCATGGACACTTTGGGCATTGAATACGGTGACAAGGAGAGAAAGGTAGGCACTTAAGCCCGTGGGCACTGGCTCTGTCCTTCAGGATGCCTTAAAGGACGAGAAGAGATGGCTCTGGGTGTGAGGGAGGCCAAAGCCGACACACCGAGGGACTTGCCAAATACACTTGTGTTGGGCCAGGTTGACTAGAGAAACAAATCCAGTGACCCTCATAGATGTGTAAGAGACAGCTTTATATCAAGAGATAATTATGTATCAAGCAAGCACCCCAACCCAGTCCAGAACAAGTCCATACATCTGATACTAATGCATAATCCTGCTACTAGTCCTTAAGTCTTCAGACTCACACAGCTACAGAGTGATGCGCGATGCGGGGGTCGCAGGCCAGTGGGTGCAGTGTTGTGTGGATACAGTGGTGGTGTCTCTGGCAGCTCCCGGGTGACTCCACAGCAGGAAGGTGAAGCAGAGAGAGAAGGGAGGTTCCCAGGACCCTCCTTAGGAGGAGGTCCCACCCACAAGGAGGCACCAGGGGCCTGTGTAACCTGATGGACAGGCTAGACTCCACCCCTACACTTTTATATCCTCAAGTGTAACTACCGTGCCATGCAAACCCGGCCTTCAGTGACAGACGCCTCCAGGGCTAAGTCGGCAACAAAGACAATGGCCACAGAATTCCAATAGTTTCTTGCAGATGAGAAAGGTCTGGTGACTGTTCTCAATTGGGATGACCATAACACTATTCACATTGCTATGATTAACTGGAACAGAGAAAATATGATTAAAGGAAACCAACCCAAGCTGGCCACTGCCGCCGCCCCCCTCCTCCTCCCCTGCCCTCCCTCTGAAGGACTTCCCTTGCCTAGCTGGCAGTGAGGGCAGCATCTGGATGGCTCTCATCCTGCACACCCAGGTGTGTGATCTGCCTCTCCTGGGTCAGTCTGAGGACCTAAGAGACTCTCCTTCCTGCAGGCCCTCAGTGTCCTAGAACAGGGCCTGTTTTTCAGTGACGTGTCCAGGCATCTGATAAAGGGTGAATGGAATACATATATTAAAGCTTCGATCTGCCAACATCGGCATTAACTGTCCACCGAACCGGTAGACAACAATCCTGGCCAAGCGAAAGGGATGAGAGGGGAGGGGCCCCAGGGAACTCGACCCAGAAGTGGCATTTTGTCCTCTGGGACTCAGAGTTCTGTGGCCTAGGGCCTGGAAACAGGGAGCAGGTGCCCCCCTGCTCCCCGCCATCCGCACACCTGGGCTCTGCAGTAGGCCGTTAATCTTCTGATTGCTGTGCGATTTGGCTGCAAATCACACACAGCCCATCTTTGCTAAAAACCACCTCCCTCACAGGAAGCCTCCCGGTACCTCCTCCGGGTCCTGATAAATCAACCATGACAGGTGGCTCTAAATGTAAAATTTCATATTCTAGCCACAGAATCCTGATTCCACGGGGCAGCATTTTCCAAGCCCCAGGTTTTGGCTCCTCCAGGTCCTGGGGAATTCAGGGCCTGCACACATGCCTGAGGCCAGCCTGGGACAGGGAGGCTGGGGCAGGAGCCAGCTCTGCCCGGGGAACACTTCCTCCGGGCGGGCAGGCACAGGTTTGGGTCATAGAGTCAGTGCCTAGGGGACAAGGGCAGGACGGGGAACCTCCGTAGGGCCCCTGCCACCTCTCAGTCTCGGTTCCGGGAGCAGTCGGGGGCTGCTGCTGCCTTGGGCATGGTGCTGGGGACTGGGGGTGCAGGAGCAGGCACAGTGGGCATGGTGTCTGGGGAGGCCAAACTGGCAACAATGGGAGGCTGAGCCCCAAAGTAAAGATTCTGGAGGGGTTCCAGGTCACACTGGCATGAGTGGATTCTGAGGACAGCCTGTTTAAACAAGCCTCCGCCATGAGGGGAGGGCCGCAGACAAGTTCTCCCAGTGGTTGCAGACACGCGTCTTCGTCTCGTTGAAACAAACCAACCCATACTCACTGCCCTCGAGTCAATGCTGACTTTAAAAAATCTTACCCAAACAGAGGCTTCCAAGGGAATCTACTGGTCCAGTTAAATTCAAGACAGAGAGGTCGGCTCAGAAGGGTCTCGCCACTGTCCTGAGGTTCCCAGAGGGGTCATCTTGGTAGATGTTCTTGGGGGGCTCGGGATGATCATGGGTGCTTATTACGAAGAAGTTTACTAAGATGGACAGCCGAATTCAGGAGGAAAGCCCAGCAAAGTGGTTTCGAGGAAAAAAGATTTTCCCCTGACAACAGTGCGCCCGCTTGTCCCTGGGGGTAGCCAGGGGTGTCCTGCTAGCGTTGCGGTGGGAACCTTTTCCCATTTACCCTACCGACTGTTTCTCCAGACTTCCGTTTGTCCCCTGAGCTGGAACATTTGACCTTGAGGCTCTCGGAACTGCTGTGTGGGCCCAAGGCACAAAGACATGGACCGCGGGATTCCTGCAGGAAAGGGTTGGGACTCAAGCGCACTGGCATGGGGTCGATGCCAGCTCTCAGAGCAGAGCCGCCCCTGGGGGACTCTGAGACGGCAGCTGTTGACGGGAGTCCAGAGCCGCCTGTCCTTCCCACGGAGGAACGGGTCGTTTCAGACTGCTGGCCTGTGGTCAGCAGCCCAGCGCCATCACCCGCTAGGCTCCGGGGTAAGAGTTGAGATGGGTGGAACCAAACCTACATGGAGGATGCGCCGAGAAACAATAGCTTCGCATTTGGGTGTTCTTGTTTAACAAAGGTTTCTTCGATTTCGTACCGATGTTTTTTGACTTACCCTCATGCCTTCTCCCGTGGACCGAACTGCCCAGAACTCCCCCGTGCCGTGCCCACTTTGGCAATAACCAATCCGGGGTCAGGAAAACAGCTGCGATTAGCCAGCCCTTGCTAGCTGCCCGGCAGTGGACTGTATTTCGTACACACATGAACTCAGCTTAAGGAACTCTGGCCTTAAAGTCCACGAAGGGGCATGCTAGTTTGATCTTCAGATAAGGGACCGGCCCCAGGCTTTGGCTCTCTCTGTCTTCCTTGTGCCAGTGAGTGAGCCCAGTGCCTCAGTTTACCAGGTGACAGACAGCTCGTGTGCCCGTAGCATGCACCCCTGACACACACCCAAAGAGCCAGAGAGAGCGGCCGGGGCTGTGTTCCCCACGCCCCCCACCTCCCAGCAAGTCTTCCTTCCCACCCAGCTGCTCGGATTGCTACCCAGGAAGTCGGGGTGTCTTAGGGATGCTTTTCTCCTCTGCCTTTGGGAAACAATCGTTGTTCCTGTGGGGATCCCCCCCCCCATTCTATTGTCCTGAATAGAGAAACGATTGCTCACAGCTGCTAGGAATATGATCTAGTAAAGACTACTGCTCCTCGGGGGCCCTGCTGCTGTTTTCTCCTCCGTGGGAGAAGGGGCCAGTGGAGAGGGAGCGAGGGAGTGGACTGGGCCTCCTCAGGGAGTCCCCGTACACGAGAGAGTCCAAGCCCAGGCCTGTCGGGCAGGTGTCCCTGTGGCAGGTGCCTAGCCTACTCCCAGGGAGCACAGGCTGGAGGGGCACCATCATCCTGGCTGGCAGAGGCCTCTCGGGCATCCAGGCACCTCTTCCTGATGCCTTCCCCACCACGAGGAGCAGGAAAGGCAAGCTAGCTCCAGGATCAGGCCAGAGGGAGCCAGGCAACGGGAGAAGGTGTTTCCTGGGAGCAAGTCAGCATGACTCTCAGTCTGGGAAGCCCGGGCATATGTGCATTGGGCAGAAGAGCTGTCAGGTCTCCCCTCTCGATGGGCAGGCAAACAAGGCCTGAGAGACCACAGAGCCTTCCAGGGTGAGGTGGCAGTTCACACCCCCAGGTCCTTCCCTCATCTGCAGGGAGCATCCCTTGTGGAGGGACAGACTGACGGCAGGTAAGTCCACAGAGGGGGCTGCCATCACCTGAGTTCATGCTGCAGGAAGTAGCTGCTCAGGGAGAGGCCTATTGGGACAGGGGTCAGTGAAGTCAGACTGGGTGGCAAGTCTCTCCAAGGAACAGGCATTGTGATGCAGCCTGACAAGAGGGGCCTTTAAGATGCCAAGTGAGCGGGCGTCTAGGCCGCCCCGAGGGAGGAGTGAGCCTGCTGTGCTGGGAGAAGAGGAAGTCTGGAGGAAAGGCTGGGCGCTGGGGTACTGAGTGACCCCTGGCTCTGTCTACATTGGGAGCCAATGTTCGGTACCCAGGGATCTGTTACTTGAATAGCAGAGGACCTGCCCCGGGCAATGTGGACTCAGACTGGTGATTTGGTCTCTAAAGAAAACAGCCCGTGCCTCTCCCTCCTTCCCCAATCCCTGCCACCTTCCACCACCATCGTGGACGTCTGGGGGAAGCTGCCCCTGCGCCCCTCACCCCCACCCCTCACTCAGCACCTGCTTGGGCCAGCAGGCTTTGCAGTGCACCCTCCAGACAGACAAGCACCTGATCACATCCTTGCAGCCCCTCCATTTCAGCTATCAGAACAGGCGGCCCTGGCTTCTCCTGTTAGCACCTGCCCAATGGAGGGGACTGGTTTCCCTGCTGGTCACTCTGTGGTGGGGACGCACTGAGGTCACGTGGTCATGTCTGTGGGTCCCAAGCAGGAAAGAATGTCTCGGGTGCACATCCCCATGCAGAGCGCACACCCTGGGTCCCAGCCTCATCAGAGACACCCTAAGACTCTCAAGCCTCCAGTCAGACGCCCCGAGGCTCCTCTCCCCCTTTCTGCCTGTGGAGCTCCCTCCTATCTGTTCATCCCTTTCTTCTCCGTCAGAGGGCGCTGCTCAGGGCGTTCTGTCTGTACACTGCCATGGAGATGGGTGGCTTCCTGCCCATGGGAACAGAAGGAAACGCTGCCCGGCCCTGCTCCCTCCTCCCATCTGTTCCTGGGTGTGAGCCCGCTGTCGCAGCCACGGTGTCCGTCCATCTCACTGAGGACCTTCCTCTTTGTCCCTTCACCAAACATGATGTCCTTCTCCAGGGCCTGGTCTCTCCTGGCAACATGTCCAAAGTACGTAAGACCAAGTCTCTCGCCGTCCTTGCCTCCAAGGAGCCCTGAGGCCGTACTTCTTCCAAGACAGACTTGGGTGTCCTTTCTGCATTCCAAAAGGCACGTTCAGGATTCTTCTCCAGCGCCACCATTCAAGCGGGCCCATTCTTCTCCGGCCTTCTTTGTTCAGTGTCCGACTTTCACAGGCATACGCCAGTGTGCTTGCGGCTGGTTAAAAGCCCCCCTTGTGCAGCTGGTGGAATTCATAAATCTCCTCTCCAAAACAGGGCGCCGATTTAGGAAATGGTGCACACATGCTCAGAAGGTTCTAGGCCTCCCAGGTCCCACCCGGGAGCCCTGCAATAAGAACCCCCTCATAATTCCAGGTGTGCCTCTGGATCACCCCCGACCCAAACAGCCAGTGCAGCGCTCAACACAGAGTCAGGCTTCAACGGATCTTATTCTTGGAGGCAAAAATGAAAAGCCCCCGTCGTGGCATCACTGGACGAACAGTGTGACTGAGGGCCTGTTAGGCGAGGCTTTGGGCTAAGCCCTGTGGAAGGATTCTGAGGACAGAAGGGCCCCTGAAGGAGCCAGTGGTCATCTCCTGAGCAAGTGAGAGCAGGCAGGAGGAGTGCGGCCATCCCAGCAAGGTGGCCCCGCGCTGCCTGGCCCTCAGGGGGGTGTCTTAGTCAGCTAGTGGGCTCCGGCTTCGAAGGGGTTTCAGAAACTTCACAGGGAAATGGAATGCAAGGACAATGGCCGCTCCACCCACCCTGAACATGAAGCCCCCTCCTTTGAATATCTGAAATACCACCAAGAGACAGACATTTACTTTCTTTTTCATGTTTTATTTTTGTCTGGTGATGGTGTTCTGTTATCTAGAAGCTTGTGGGAGAATGGGTTCACTTCCCCAGGTTGAGCTGGATTGACAGTGCACAGAAGCAAGGAAATCAGAAATAGGACCATGGTTTCCAAAAAGATGAGCTATCAAATCCAGACCATTGTCACACCACTCTGGGTCTTCTCCAAACACTAGTATTTCCTCACAGTCAAGGGCAGGGGTCGGCAAATGTTTGAGATGGAAGAGCCAGTAAGTTCTTCAAGAACCAGAAATATACTTTGACGAACAACTGAAAGCACCGTGATCTGAGCACTAGCCTTTAAATTTTTACAGTTTTCCTTCAGAGCGACACGTGTGCACCGAAAGAGTCGCGGATGTCTCCTGAGCAGCAGCTGGCCCAGCCTTGGGGTGGAGGCTGGCTGGGGAGTTTAGGTCAGAGTCCTGGCGTTGAGGCTGACTGACTGTCCGAGTTTAGGTCCTGTACGGGGAGGCTTGGTGACATATCCACCCTTCTCTGCTTGTGGTTCTTGGCTCCTTGAAGCTCTCCTGTGGCCTGACATCCATCTTGCCCCACCTGTGCTACCTTACTGCTGTGACCTGAACTGCTCAAGCGCCCTGAACTGAAACAGCCTCATCAACGTCCCCAAGGAAGCTCACTCCCAAACAGGAAAATCACCGTGGCCATGGCACAGGGGTTGTGATTCACCATGCTTGTTCTGCAGCAGGGGGGCACCATTCAGTCCATAGCTTGAGGAGGGAGGGGCTCCGACAGTCAGTGGACAAAGGGACTTGAAGTGAGGAAAGAGGATGAGCAAGTCTTGAAAGCTGACTACTGTCTCTTTCTCTGCCCAAGCGGAGACAGGTGGGCTGGAACCACTGACCTCAGGGTTTAGCAGCAGGTGCTTTAACCACTGTGTCACCAGGGCTCCTTGATGCTGATACTAATTGCCACCACCACCACCACCACCACCCCCTAAAAGAACCAAAACCCACTGCCATCAGGGAGATGCTGACTCATGTCCACCCTGCTGACTCATATCCACCCTGTGTCCCGTATTCAAGACTAGAAACCTCGCCAGGGCACAAACCTCTTGTGTGGGGTGTGGAACAACTGGTGGATTTTATCCACCAATGTTGCGATCAGCCAGGCAATTTTTCTGTGCTTGTGTGCAACCATGAACCTGATCACATGATTTAATCCTGGCATCACTGACCCATGAGATGGGTGCTGTCGCCAGACCCACTAGACAAGGGAGGCACAGAGAGGTTCGCAGTGAAGAGGCTTGCCCAAGGTCAAACCAAGGACACCAGGCTCACTGTCTTCAAGTCAGTTCTGACTCACAGCAGTCCTGTCAGCCAGGGCAGACCTGCCCCTGGGGGTCTCTTCTCAGGAGTAGAAAGCCCCATCTTTCTCCCAAGGAGCGACTAGGTGGTTTCAAACTGCTGACCTCGCGGTTAGCTGCCCAACCGGTAGCAATAGCTACCAGGCCTCCCAAGGTCACGAAGTGCAAAATACTGATGCATAAAATACAAATAATCAATCCGTAGTCCAGGGGCACAGGCCCAGAGCAGAGTCCCACTTAAATAGACACAGCCCAGGAAGCCACAGACACCCTACACACACATACCCATTCTTGACCCTAAGTGTCTGTGTTGCTTTCCGCTGGCGTTGGTGCTGGCTCAGGATGCCAGGGCTGTGCAGTGGACCCAGGCCCCGCCCCTGGGGCTGTCAGAAGCTGGTCTCCAGACTGGCCTTCTGCGCCCCGGAGTGGCTCGGACTCACCAAACTGGTAGTCCAACACTTAACCCTTTGCACCACCAGGGATGCCCCCCAAATATGAAAAGGGCACAAAGGACAGCTCCCCTCACGGATCCCTTGGTCTGCCTCAAGACCTCCTCGCCCCATTCTCCCCTCCACTCTTTGCACCCTCCTTTCTCCAGCTCTGTCTCCTCCTCCCTCCCCACCCTCTCCGGGCTCATTAGCATGTAAATTGTCTTAACCTTTTGAGCGGAGCCTCTCCCAGCTCCTTCCCCGCTCCTTCAGCAGGGCCTGCATCTGCATGACAAAAGCAGAGGGCCTTGCAGGAAACTGGACAATGAGGACCGGATTAAAAGGTTCACTGTGCCCGGCGCGGGTGGGGAGAGCCTGTGAACCATGCCGTGTGAACAATGGGCTGACGTGTGTGTTATATAACTCTGCCCAAACCCAACCCAACCCAGGGCCAGCAAGGGAGCCCCCCCCCCTGCAGACCGGCCCCAGAGGACAAAGTAGACCTTCCCCTAGGTGCTCCAAGGTAGCAGGGAGGTTGGGAGTTGGAGGTTGAATGAATCTTCCTGGGAGCCCACTGGCATATCTGTCTCCCACTGAGCAGCTGGTAGGTTTGAACCACCAACCTGTGGGTGAGCAGCCGACTGCTTTAACCACAGTGCCACTAGGGCTGCTCATATGCAGATCTATTGAATGTGTGTATGCATGTGTGTCTGTCCAAGTCCACGGGACAATAAGGAAGAAAGATGTCTGGAATTGGTATGAGACGCTTTTTCCATTGAAAATACTCTATTTAAATTTCCCCCATTGGTACATATGCCTGTTTCTCTTCATTGTAAGTCCCTAATGAGGTGGGCTGCTAACTCCAAGGTCAGCAGTTCAAAACCACCAGACAGGGCTTTCTACTCCCATAGAGAGCTACCGTCTCAGAAACCCACAGAGGCGGTTCCACCCTGTCCTATGGGGTTGCTGCGTGTCTGCGTCGTCGGCATGGATGATGGCAATGAGAAGGGCAGAGGAAAAGAGGCTCGGGCATGGGCTCCCTTGTGAGGTGGCGCAGGACCGAGCGGTGTTTCCTTCTGTCGCTGTGGTTCGGGACCGGCTTGGTGGCACCTAATAATGACATGAGTCATCATTGACTCAGTGACAGTGAGTGAAAGACAGAGCGCAGAACCCTCGTGGCGCAGCGGTTAAGCACTCTGCCCCTAACTGGAAGGCCGACCTTGTGGGCCGTTTGCACCCAGCAGCCGCTCCAAGGGAGAAAGATCTGGCAGTCTGCACGGGCAAGCATTGCTAACCAGCACCAACAAAGCCATGGAATCTGTTCCAAGTCGCAGCGACCCTGCACGACAGAGGAGAAAGTCTTAGGGTCTCAAAGGGTGTACTCCTTCTGGAGAGCAGACAGCCTCATCGCTCTCCCACACAGAGGCTGGTGGATTTGAACAGCTGACTTAGAGGTGAGCAGCCCAACTCCTAAGCCTCAGCACCACCAGGGCTCCTGGTAGCCTTGGAGATTCTATGGGGAAGTTCTCCTCTGTCCTGGAGGGTCACTGAGAGGTGAAAGGGACTGGGCCACACCTGTCTTGGGTTGGATTTGGCTTTGAAAGCCTAATACATCTATCCATCTCTTCAGCACAGTGTCTGATACAAGAAGTCTTGGACACAGGGTTGAAACCCCAGCGCTATAACTGGGTCCATTATTTAACTTCTGCGAGCCTGGGTATTTTTGCCTATAAAATGGGCAAAATCTTAATGCCCCTTACCCATCTGCCACAAGGGTAAATGGGATGGGTCAGTGCAGGGGAGGGGCCGAGGCGCATACCCCATGCACAGAACGTTCTCTGCTCATCTGTGCTGACGCAAGACTGCTACTGCTTCTTCCTGAGTGCTGGTAGGTTTGAATCACTGGACTTTAGACTGGTAGCTTAACCCCAGCGCTGTTGGGTCAGTGCCCTGAGCAGGACTATAAACCTGGTGCCCCTGGCCTGCTGTCCTGGGCTCTCTTCTCCGTCCCACCAACGTCTCCCAGAGGAAGGGCCCCGAGGATGATGGTTGCTCTTTGAGGAGATGGAATCAGATCTGACTGGGTGTCATTGGATCTTCCCTGGTGACAGAAATCTCGACACTTAAGTCACAGTGGCGCTCACCACCGTCCCAGTTTCTGTGATGGGGAAGCACTGAGGCGCTATGCTGTGGTCTACACAACTCTGCAGCGACAGAAACGGAGGCCAGCTGGTCCGTGTTCTCTGGGTCTGCTCCTGGTGGTGGTCCTGGTCATCAGGTCTGATGGGGGGAGGAGCTGACAAATTCCATAATGCTCCCTCCCCCACATGGGAGACGACTATCAATAGCAGGAGAGGCTATATCTGACCTCCGGGCTTCCGTATTATCGGGAGGCAGGCCTCAGGCATGCCTCCCTCCTCTGCACCCTGTCTGACACCATCGCCTCCTCCCGCAGTGCTGGACTTCTGTGCTGGGTCTGATCATTCTCTGCAATGGCCGCCCAGAACTGACAGACTGTAGGACCCATCCAGGGGGTTCCTCAGGGGAGTTGACAGGCTACCACAAGTGAGGATCAGGAAACAGTAAGGATACAATTATTGGATACGTACCATAAGGATACAGCAGCACCTCTCCTCAGCCAGCAGTGTGTCTCCCCTCAGTCCTCTGCCCATCAGCCACATAATCTCTTGGCCTTTGCCTCTGTGGGCCAGGAAGCCCACCTATGCACAGTCCCCTAGTCTTGGGACTGCATTACAAGTGTGCCCTCGATGCCTGTGGCTACAGTCCCTTTATGGAGGAAGTTCACTGTTATACTAATGGATAAAATTAAGGTGCTCAAAGACAAAACCCACACCTCCATCAAAGCCATTCCTCCGTGCAGAAGAGCTATCTCAGACTTAGAGAGAAGCCGTAGGACCACCTGCAGAGCACATTCAAGATCTCCATGCGAGGCGGTGGAGGCCGGAGACCAGAGGCACCAGAGCCGGGCATGGAGATTCCCAGGAGCAGCGCCGCCGAGACTGTGGGTCACCTTCTCCGCCTCCCTCTGCAGGATGCCCAACCTCACCCCTGCAGCCTGGCCCTGATGGAGCCTCAGACTTTGGGGAGCAGAGCCAGCCTGCCTTGAAGAGATGAGAGCCGCGAGCTCAGAGCTGGAAGAGGCCTGAAGGAAGCCAGGGCGTGGGTCCTCGCACTCATCCCACGGACATGAGCACCTGCTCTTCCCACTGACGGGCTGCCCAAGCGTGCGTGCTCAGCGAGCATTTGTGGAATGACTAACCGATCTCCAACCTCCGACCAAGGTCGAACCTTGGTTAGACCAACCTCTAACGGAGGCCCCGTTGCCTGGGTGATTCGAGATGGCCTGGGGAGATGGAAAGAACAGAGGCTCAGGAGACGAAATTTGGAGCCTGGCCTGTCACCTAGTACCTTAAGCCAGCCCTTCCCTGTGTGGAACCGATGGAGCGTGTTCCGCAGAATTCAGTGGGCTGCATGGAGGTGCTTCACACCTGACTCATCTGGGCAATAAAAGCTCTGGGTCTGGGCGAAGGAGGGCCTCCGTGCCCAGCACCAGGCAGGTGTACAGGTTGTGAGGGTAGGTCGACAGGCATTGCTAAAAGGGTTTCCATTCATACAGGCATGGGTTTACTCCAAACAAATCAGGTGTGAGCACGTTTCCACCATCTGTGGATGACTGCAGACCAGTTCTCTCTGTCATTCACCTGTCTTGGTCCCACTGGGCTGCCTTCAAAAGAGAGCCAGTCAGACAGTGGCTTCCAGGTGACTCTGCCGGCCAGGGACATTTGAAGCACATGGGTCAGTTCAGAAGATTACAGTGACTAATTGGGGTGGGGGTGGGAGGGAGGCTCAAGAAATAATCTTGGTAGAGTTCCCGGAAGGATAAAAATGATCACTTGGACTTACAATGAAGACGTTTGGAGGAAATTGCCTTGCACTGCAGAAAACCTTGCATGGGGATTTTTACCATCCCGAGGCTAGCAAAGCTGTCCGGAGAGGATGCCACTGGGGAACCACCCACCCCCACCATACTTCTCTTCCACCCCCAAATGCAAAGAACACTGGAAAGGACCCAATTTCAGTCCACCAAGGAGGTCAAAGCGGTTATTTTGACATCGTGGAACTCAGGGCGTGTGCAGAATTCTTCACGGGAGGGCTACGGAGATGGAAACCCACTCTCTGAAGTACATGGCCTAGAGGGAGGATCTGCTGGGAAACAGCAGCTTCACATTGGGGCATCTTTGTGCCTTACAGTTTCTGTGATTTTATAGCACTACTTTCTGACTTACCTTCGTATGCACTGCTGCCCAGTGAGAAGCCTCCTCTGGGTCTCTGTGGTGACCGTTTCTTTGAGACGGACTAAGACCAAACTAGTCCCAAGGAGGTGAAGAGTAAGAAGTGTCCCAAATGTCCAAGATGTTATTCCAGTCTCCCTGCCCCTGCACGCCCCTTTAGAATGTGCCCGTCGTCTGCCTGGGTTCACAGTTCTCGGTGATGTCTCAGAAACGCATGAAACTTTAAGGAAATGTCTCACGTGTGGTGCAGTTCTGTCCCAAATCCAAGGTTCCGACAGAGGCGAGCCAAACCCAGGGTCCCGAGCCAGAGGTCAAGTCTATCCGAAAGTCAAAGCAGGTCTTTCTGCGGCTACCACGGCGCAGTCAGAAAACACAGCTCACCAATAAAGGAAGACTCAAGGGGGGCAGTTGTGTCCGCAGAGGTTACTATTGTTGTTATGATTAGTAGTAATGACAGTACCACTAAGAATGTCCCCGTGGTGATGGGGCAGTGGGAGCTGGACTGGCCCAGTGGAGTCCTAGTCTACTCCCGACTGCCCATGTGTTACTAGACCAGATGTCCGTGCTTCGCATTCTCATGTAGACAATCAGATGATGACGACAACAGCGAAGTCGTGAGCTGAGGATCAAATGACCAAGAACAAGGCCAGACTCACAGCAGGGACTCAGGAAAGGTTGATGTGTGAGTCCCGATTGACTAGAGAAACAAGTTCATAGGCACTGATGTGTATAAGAAAGAACTTTATGTAAAGGAGCAATTGGATATTGAGAAACAGCCCAGCCCAGTCCAGATCAAGTCCATAAGTCCGATATTAACCCATATGTCGGATACCAATCTATAAAGTCCTCTTAAAACACAGGCACTGATGCTGAATGCAGGATGATCACAGGCCAGTGGGTGGGAAGTCTTGTGGATCCAGTGGCAGTGGAAGCATCTCAGCACTGGCAGGGATCTCCATAGCTCCGTGTCTCTTGTCTTCAGGAAGACAAAGCAGAGTGTCTGTGTCCCGCCTCCAGCGAGCTATTGATCTCTGTAGCACCTCCAAATGAGGCCATCAAGCTGCGACCTGATTGACAAGCTAAACTCTACCCCTTCACTCTGAAGTTAAGGTGACCAGGCACCCTGCTTTTGGCAGGACAGTCCCGATTTTTAACAGTTTTTCCCACGTCCCACGGCATTTTTTTAAAGTCCCAATTTTTGGAAAGAATGCATGACAAGCTAGGATATACGGTTTTCGGCTGCCATGTGGCTATTTCACGAGCGAATGAGTTTTATCAATGGTGTCCCGCTGGTGTCCCGCTTTACCAGTGTTAAAATCTGGTCACCTTATGACTTAAGAGTCTCAAGTTGGCACCAGATTATGTAACCATCACAGTTAACTAGTATGAAGAGCATTTTCCTGGAAGCAAAGTGACACTTACCCCCGTGTGTTAGTCTGGGTAGACTAGAGAAACAAAATTCATAAAGACTCCTATTTTACAAGAGAGTTTTATATAAGAGTAATTGTACATTAAGCATCCCAACACAGTCCAGTTCAAGCCCATAAGTCCAACATTAGCCCATATGTCCGACACCGATCTACAATGTCCTCTCGATCTCACAAAACACACACACTGCAGGAGGAAAGCCCAATTAGTGAGCGTGTAAGCATCTCAACGCTGGCAGGGTTCTCCACCCAACTGCTCCAACACCCACGGTTGCATCGGGGTAGGTCCATGCAGCTTCTCCTCGGGATATCTTGCAGGAAGTGAGCCTTGCAAGCTGAAGAAGGGAAGTGGCTAAGGCAGCTGCACCCTGATCTGACCATCAGAGGGCAAGAGACCCGAGAACTAGAAAGGCGAGGCTCACCGAGCCATTTTTCTCTCTGCCCTTCAATTAACCCACATGTGTTTATCAGCCAGGCTGGCACAATAAACCTTGACTATCTCACCCTGGTTGATAAGACTTGAACCAGTCAAAATGGGACAGTAGGGGATGGTGGGCCCTGCAGGCAGAGGGCAGCCTGAGCTGAGGGAAGGTGTGCACAGGGGGCCTGGGAGCATGGAGGAGGCGGCGGGGGAGCATTATTTTCTCAGGTTTGTTCTTGTTGAAAGAGCGGTTGTCACCCTTGCGAGCTAGAGAAACAGGAAATGTCAGCATTGACTTGACCTGGCCCACACATGGCAGAGTTGGCCTTGAATGAGGAGGTGTTACGACTTGAGCAGGAAGGAGAAAAATGTGGAACACGACTCAAAGTCACAAAATAGGTCAGGCTGAGTGGCCGGAGAGAGGCTGGCAGGACCCCCAAGACTATGACCCTTGATCCCCCTGCAGGTGTGGGACTGACACACCCAGGCGGTAGAATGGTCAACCATTTAAGACCTAAGGGGCAGCAACATAACAGATTAGGGAAGAGGGAGAAATGGGGCCAGGACACACAGGTACGAGACGGAGAGGTTTCTACAAGCGTGAATGAATTGTTGAGTGTACAACTGATGATCCTTTCTGTAAACCTTCTTAATTCATGATGAAACTTTCACAAACAAAGAAGCGGGTCTAATGAGCGGAAGAACATGCCCGTCACGTGATGGTCCTCCCCAGCAGAATCTGGGGGCTGACTGAGGACCAGACAGGAGCCCGGGTGGCCCGGTCCAGTGTTGACCATGCTAACCACAGGTCAGCAGTTCCAACTCAAATCATGGAGCAACGTTGAGGCTCTCTGCTCCCATAAAGACTTACAGCCTCAGAAACCCTATTTAGGGAAGCTATGGGTCAGAATCAACTTGATGGCTGTGTGTTTGGTTTCTAAAAAACAGTTAAGTATTAATGTCTTGTCTTCTCGTCTTGCTGATGGTTGATAAAACGAGGGTTCTTTGCAGGGGTGGCCTCCTGGTGCCTGGGGGGCCCCTCAGCTAACACCAGTTGCTGTTGCTCAGGCCCAGAGATGAGGGACCAGGCTTCCCTTGGGCCTGGGGGCGGGGGGTATTCTCTCTTAGCAAGCTTGCTGCAGTGCATAGAACTGCCCCATAGGGTAAGCACCGGGTGGCTAACCACAAGGTTGGCTGTTCAAACCCACCAACAGCTCCTCAGGAGAGAAATGAGGCTGTCTGCCCCTGTAAAGATTGACAGCCTCAGGAGCCCTGTATAGGGCCATTAGGAGTCAGCATCAACTCAGTGGCCATGGGTTTGAGATTCTGTTTGAATCTTTTCAGGAGGATGCCCCAGACCCTTTCTCCTGCAAAAGCAGGCGTGACCACTGACCTTGCTGTTATCAGCCAAATGCTTAGCCACTGTTCCATCAAAGCCCCTCCCTACCTTCCTTCTGAGGGCCCAGTTACTCTGCTCAGACAGTGCGCAAATGCCGCAACCATGCAAATGAATTTTCCCAAGTATGAAACGGCCCCATGGGAGCCTGGGGCGCTGCTCCCCTTCCCCTACCCCCCCCCATTCAGAGCCTTCCCTTCCTATGTCCTCCCTCTTCTCTGCCCCCCAGACACACACACACACACACACACACACACACACACACACCATGGCGGGCACAGCCCCTCTGGGCTTCAGTGGTCATTTTAAGGTGGCGGGCAATCACCATGGAAGATTTGCTGAGCAGTGGAGCCAGGTCTCTTTGTCTACATCACAGATGCAACTGTGAGGTGACGTGCTGAACAAGGGACCTAGGTGCTAGGTGCCAACGCAGACCGGGGGTCACTCTGGGAGATGAGGACTTTCTTATTTAGGAGAAGGTCACTTCCAGAAGCGAGGCGCTGCTTGTCTCCCTGTGGCCGCCCACAGGGTCAGGGTTGGTCTTGGGTGGCACTGCCTACCGAGCAAGCCAGGGTTTTGGTACCATCTGCAGCAGGAAAGAGCAGGGGGTATGAGGCTGGCCAGGCCCCCAGGGAGCTGCTCCCCTGAGACAGCCCATGATGGCTGCTCAAAACAGCCTTGGTGATCGGGTGTCCTCAGAGGCCAGCACTGGCCCCAGGCCGCGGAGGGGAGGGCTAGTCTTGGGGTAGGCTGTGGATGGCACTGTGGGGTGCTCGTGTACCACACACGTGGAATACAGTCGCACTCTCTGAACACAGACGAGCAGATTTAGGACAACACTGAGTCCCAGTGCATTGCTGGCCGGGTGGTCTGGGGGTAGGATATGGGTTGAAAGCCTTGTGGTGGGCATGGCCAGGTATCCCAGCCAGAGACCCCATTCTGGGCACATTAGAACACATGGGTTATGACCAATCCACCAGCCCCGGGCTGCCCAAGGAGCAGCTTCCGGTGACGCTTATAACATCAGCTCCGACGATGTCCCCCACTTCTCGCCACCCCCATCCTCTGACTCACTTTGTGGGTTGGTGCTGACTCAGAGCGACCCTATAGAACAGAGCAGAACTGCTCCATAGGGTCTCCAGGGTTATAACACTCTATAGAAGCAGGCAGCTCCAACAATCTCCCCTGGAGCTGCCAATAGGCTTGAACCGCCCACTCTCCAGTTAGCAGCCCAGTGCTTGACTCTTGCACTACCAGGGCTCCTCCTTTCACCTTCAGGTACCCTAATATTGGCCCCCCTCCCCATCCCCCCCCACTGCCCCACCACCTCCTTGCAGGAGAGCTGCTGGGTCATCACCCCTTACCTCTCCAAGTGCACTTGGATCTGAAAGAAGGCCAAGTCCCACAGCCAAGGGGACAGAGAGGTGAGAGAGGGGCCGAAGGAGGAGGCAGGGCCAGCCCTAGGAGAACAGCCACTGAGCTGTGGAAAGAATTTGGTCTCTTTGTCCCTGGACCTACAGCAAGTCCTGCACCTGGCTTCCTTTGGAAGAGGTTCTCGATGGGCACAGGTGGGCAGCAGTAGTGCAGCCAGGAGGGGAGGTGGGAGCTTGCTGTGGGTCTCCAGGCACTGGGTGCTCAGTCATTCGGGGGGGAGAAGTAGGCCGTGTGCGGGCCTGTCCCCTGTCCCGAGTGCATGGATCTTCTCTGGAGTGCACAGCTGGCACAGAGCCTGCCAAGCCCTACAGATGCCTGCTGGGTGAACCATGGTGCCAGCCCCCCTGCCTAGCCGGTGCAGGTGGGACCCCAGGCCTGGAGCCCATAGGCAACCCAGCCTCAGCTATCCTCCAGGCCCTACCCAGCCCTCCATGTCTCAGCTGTCACAGAGGAGCAGGGGAACCGCACGGTGTGACGTGCTCCAGCTGAGGCAGCGTGGCATGGGGGCTGGCTCCCTGTGACGTCCAGGAGCCCTCCCGGGCCAAGGCAGTGAGCTCCAAGCTGCACACAGGGGAGGCCAGACAGTCTTTCCTGCCTTGCTCCCCAGCCAGCCCAGAGCAGCGGAGCCCTGAACCCCTGAGGTAGTGGGGATCAGGAGCCTGTGCACACCAAACTCTTCTTCCCACCACCCCCCAACCTCACCCCACCCCCAGTATCTCTGCATCCTTGGGGCACAGCCTGAAATAGCTCAATGCACTGCTGAATTGGTCCGGCTTCTCCAGCTCTGTGGGCTCCGGGCCCCCTTCTCTCCCAGCCCTGCCTCTCTGTCCTCTCTCTGCCGCACTTCCCATGGACCCCGCTCCCTGCAAGGTGCAGAGACCCGCTGCTTCCCCTGATGACAGCTGGCCAGGGAGAGGAAGGACAGCCCTCTGGCCATAGGCCTGCAGGTTGGGGTGTCTGCTGGGACTCAGGCCAGGCCCGGGGCTCCCCGCCCAGCTTTCAGAGCCTGCAGTGGTACACCTACATGATGAAATAACCTTGGTTCCCAGACACTGCCCTCCCAGGAGCAAGCTCGAGACCCCCTCTGTAGTCAGCAGCCAGTGAGAAGCCTGTTCAGGGCCTGCTGTGTCTTCTCCAGAAGAGCGGCAGCACACAGCCTCTCATGGGAAGCTCGGTACTGGGGTTCAGATGGGACCAGAAGGGGTAAAACCCTCAGGCTTTGGATGCAGAGAGGGACAAGATGAAAAGTTAGCTCCTCTTGTTTCAGCTATGTGGCCTCAAGCAGGTTCCTTAACCAGCCTGAACCTCAGCCAGCGTGTACCAGTTGGGATACACTCTCAATTACAGTAACAAAGACACCCCTCCCCCCAATAACAGTGACGCAAGGTACAGCAAAAACGCATTTCTCTGTCACTTAGGCAGCCCAGATGTGACATGAGGCCAGGCCCATCTGCCTGGTGGCTCGCTCCCTCAAGGTCTCCGCCTCCATTTCAGGTGGAAGGGGCTGTTCTCGCCCGCAGAGGGGAGAGAGGTGGTGGAGGGCACTTGGGCAGGAGGAGGGTGGAACTGTAGAGGGCTGAGGGATATGGGTGCCCCAAGACTGGGGCCGAATGGTGCCTGCGTCAGAGGCAGGTCCCGAGATGCGCCAAGTCCCGCCAAGACTGACAGGGCCATGAGAACAACCCAAAGGGCCGTGCAATGCGCTGTCGCCTCTCAGTGGGCTTCACCCTGCTCTTCCATGGCACGGGGTATCAGAAAGAACCTCAGACCCTTTGCCACCGAGGGGCAGGCTCCATCACAAGACTGGGAACCCTGGTGGGCCCTGCTGAGGTCCTTTCATTTGACTCACCCACTCTTCAAGGCCCAGCAGACTCGCCCCCCTCAGGGAAGCCGTTCACTCTCATTTGCATACTTCTTGTCCCCGTGAAGGCTGTTCTGTCCAGAGCAAGTGCTCTCCCTGTGCAGGGTAGCCCTTTGAGCCTCTTGTCTCCGCCCTTGGAGGATACCGTGATTCTTGGCAGGACCCTCATCGGTGCATGTTATTGCTAAGTGCCCAGGAGTAGCTTCTGTAAAGCGGAGCGCCACACTGCCCGGTCCTGCGCTGACCTCACCATTGTGGCGGCCACTGTGCCAACCCGTCCTGAGGCCCTTCCCCTTGGTCTGTGACACCCTACTTCGCCAGGCATGAGGTCCTTCTCCACGACTGCCCCGATAGGGTGCACTACTGTCTCCTGCCACCCGCGCTCCTGTGGAGCGTTCTGCGTGGCTTCTTCCAACAGAGGTCTGTCTGACCCTCCGGCAGTCCGTGGGAGAGTCGATCGTCCAGGCCAGCGCCTTATGCGAAGGCATCGACTCTTCGGTCTTTTTCTTTTCCTTGTTCAGCTTGCGTGTGAGGCGATTAAAAATACCACGGCTTGGGTCAGGCACCCATCGTCCTCAGAGTGACACCTGGGTTTAGCACTGCTTCCTAGGATCGTTTGCTGTGAAGACTTCTGATACCCCCCAGAGGGTCCTCTCCCACATACAATACAAATATACATTGTTTATAAATAATGATCATTGAAGCGCACCAGATAGACTCCGCCACCTCTTGTTGATCGCAACCTGCAGTTTGAAAACCTGTTTCAGAGCATGTTTATGAAACCAAATGGGGAAAGTGCTTATGCATACTGCAGATTGTTCTAGACATTTTGCAAACAATGTCCTCGCTGAACACTCACAGGCTCCCCGTGGGACAGGGACTGTGATCCCTAGTCTGGAAGCAGATGTGGAAACTGAGGCCCAGAGAGGTTAGGCAGGTTGCCCAAGGAAGCGCGCCAGGACACGGGGAGGGCTGTCCTTCAATCACTGGGCCTGCTGGATCGGCCCTCGGCCTTGCTCTGGAGTTAGCAATGACGCGACACTGAACGAAGGTGCAGAAAGATCCAGTTGTATGTAGCCTGCTCGATGCTTCGAACTCTCACGGGGCAGATCCTTCCTCAGGGGAGTCCGTTGGCTTTGGAGCCGTGACTCTCGTTCCTCCCATCTTCTGTTGATGCTTCCTAGATTGCTCAACATGTTGCCCCGAGAATCTAACCCTTCAGTATGGCAACCCAAGGGTTAAGTTTTTCCCATTTCTTTCAACGCGAGAAATGCTGAGCACGTTCTGACCGTTTGATGTTCACACTCCTGGTCTTGGCGTGATCCCTTATAATACTGTTCCTTCCAATGCGCCCCTTGGAAGTCTTCTGTTCCGCTCTTTGATGTCACATCTCTTCCATTGGCTTTGGTTGTTCTGTGCTCAAGAGGAAGTTTCAGAGTCTCTTCTGACATCCCTTTGGACCTTTCTTTCGTATCTCTTTCATAACCTTTGCTTTCATCGTGTATGATGCCCTACGGTAACCCCCCTGGCCTTCACTACATCAGATCTGTCCTGGAGATGGGCTCTAGTTTTAGGGGGAATAGACATACTCAGGGTCACACGTTGGCTCTCATGGATTTGAGCTCACTTTGTCCGGCTTCAGTTTGAACGTCCATGTGAGCATTTGATGGTCTACCCACAGCCAGCCCCGCTCCTTGTTCTGACGGATGTAGCTGGTTTGATGTGTGTGTGTTCCACCCAGTGAGGTCCACATGGGTAGTCGCTAGATATATCATTGCAAAAAGGTATTTCGATGAATAAGTCTTTGATCTTGCAAAATTATCATGCTGTGTCCAATGTTGTTTCTGTCACCAAACGCCTATATTCTAAATACCAAACCACCTTCTTAATTCTATCCTTCACATTCTAGTCACTAATAATTATCAATGCATCTTGGTTGCATATTTGATCAATTTCAGGCCGTCAAAGTCGGGAGGAATCTCCCCAGTGCATGAGTAGTTATGCGTAAACTTGAATAGCGGTGTTTGTTCTAAACACGGAGTATTATCCTCTCACTGGCAGTATTGTACTTCAGGATGGACGTTGACATGTGCTCCTGACAAGGAGTGTGACGCCATTCTTACTCAATGTATCATCCTCGCACCTGATGAGAAGTGATTGTCTGATGGGAAATGGCCAATACCAGTGCGTGTCGGCTCACTAATGCCCAGAGTATCTCTCTCCAAGCATCCCACTCCGTCTCTGACAGCTGCCCATTTTGTAGATGCTACGTTTCAATTATGAATGGATGCTTGCAAGTGTTTCTTCTCATATCGAGTCATGTCACGTGAGCATCTATGTCTATACTCGTGTATACACTGAGTTTTTCAGCACATTTTTAAGGCAGATGTGGCAAAATTAGGTGCCTCAGCAGATATTCAGGCCAGCATATACTCGAATATATATGGTAAATAAAAGCCCCTCTCCCCCCAACGTCACTCCATCCACATCATGAAGGTCAAGTCTACTTCAAGGAGGCAGCTCCTTCCATTCGTATTTTGAGTCCCTTCCAACCTGAGGGACCCATCCTCCAGCCCTATATCATTTACAATTTCCCAACTGCTTTTAAGGTTTTCACTGACTAGTTTTTTTTCAGAAGTTGATCACCAGGCCCTTCTTCCTAGTCTGTCTTAGTCTGGAAGCTCCACTGAAACCTGCCCACCATGAGTAGCCCTACAGGTAGACCAGTGGCCCATACCGGTGACATCGCTTCCAGCATCACAGGACCATGCAAGCCACCACAGGATGCCGCGCTCACAGATGAGCAGTGGAGTGGGTGCCTGGCTCCAATGATGATCCTGTCCTACAGATGAGAAAACTAAAGTGATACACGTCAGTAACTAGCCCACGGTCACACCTTGGTAAGCGGGGAGCCAGGTTTGAACTCAGGCAATCTGGGTCCAGCACGTGCTCTGTTAGCCCTTCTCTGAAAGATGCAGGCCTAGGCCAGCCTTCTCCGCCCTGCCCCCGGGAACGTCACTGCAAACCATCGTGTTGAGTGAGCCACAGAGCCTGTCACGCGGCAGATAGCCCCAGGAAGGGCCAGCCTCAGCCAGCCGTGACTCTGACGTCAACTGTGTATGACGGTGCTGCTCACATGACCGCCACTGCCAGCCTGCAGCAGATGAGACAGAGGTGCCAACCGAGTGATGAAGGCCTTGGCTCTGCTAGACATGGCTGCTGCTTTCCCACCCCCAGAGGGAGGCTTCTTTTGTTTCCTTCTAGTGAGTGGAGGGAAAGTTTACCGAGCAGGTCATCTTTTCCATTCATACGCATTCTGTGTCAGCTCACTGCCACGGCCATCCCCTCCCCGTGGTTCCTATTTCCACTCCTCCACCTCTCCTAACCCTCTGAACTTTCTCCTTGGGCAGTGGTGCTCTTTCGATCTCAAATGGCTGATTGTTCTAGGGTGTGCACACCTCACGACTTTGTTGTTTCCTGATAGAGCAGGTGGCGCAGTGGAGTGCACATTGGACCGTGAACTGCAAGGTCAGCCGTTTGAAACCACCAGTTGCTCTGCGTGAGAAAGATATGGCTGTCTGTTCACATACAGATTTTTTGAAGTCTTGGAAACGTAAAGGGGCAGCTTGGTTCTGCCCTGTGGGGCTGCCGCGAGTCAGAATCTCCTACAAGGCAGTGGGTTTAGGCTATTTGGGGAGGGGGTTGTTATACACCCGTGTGTTGTTTGGCTGAGTTTACTTCCAGACCTGAAAGATGACTGTCGACTATAGTCTCTATGACTACAGGCCCCACCAGTCTCTCTCTGACCAGTAGGCCTAGTCCATTTATGACTTTGAGTTCTGTTCCCTATTTTTCTCCCTCTCTACTCAGGACCTGCTAATGCGACCCCTTTCGCAGCAGCTGGTCACCAAGTTCCATCAGCTCTTCTGGTCTCGGGGTGGTGGAGCCTGATAATCATGTGTCTTCCGTCTCCATCACTCTTCCTTCCTTCAGACAGGGAGAGACCAGCAGGCGGCGCACGAGCTTTGAAGTCCTCAGTCCATCCCCACCAAAGTAGGGTGTCCATCATTGTCTTTTTGGACTCTGCTCTGCCACCTGGCCTTGATGCTCACCGAGACTGAGGTCCTGAGCCTCCAGACCCAGCGTTCAGTCTAGATCCTCTTCTCCCCCTGGCCCTGGGCCTTGCCAGCCATAGAGGTGGGCAAGCAGAAAGACTGTTCTGGGGTCACCTTCTGAAGCATGCCAGGAAAGCAGCCCAGAGCATCTCCTTGGGCTCCAAATCCTGGAATGTTCCATTGCTGGGTGGAGGGGGATGGGGATGAGTCCAGCACCAGCACAGGAGTTGTCTCTCCACTGGAAGGGGAGAGGGGGACAGGGAATAGCCTCCAAGCCCTTACTGGGCAGCTCTCCCAGCCCCACTGGTCAAAGGGGCCAGTGTGGGGGCCCCCTTCAGGCATCCAGAGGGGCATGGGTCTAGGCCACCTGGCCCCCATGCCAGGAACTCAGCAGGTAGGAACTTGTCAGGTGAGCATCCATCTTGAAGTAAACCAAGGGTAGTGGGGAGAACAACTCTTCCCAGAAAAGTCAGGCCCCAGGCCCCACCCTGCCCCCACTTGCTCTGTGACCGCAGACAAGTCCCTTACTCTACATTAAAGCTGAGACCAAACAGGCCCATGTCAGTTCTCTGAATTCTAAAAAAGTGCTATGTAAGTTTTCCTGGAAGAACTTAATTGCTGAACGTGGGAGCTTGACTGCCGTGCACAAGGTTGTCCCTTTATTGGGAAAGAGAAAGCAGAACTGGAGCTTCCCAGGCAGGACATGTGTGGGGGCTGAGGACCGACTAGCTCTCACGCAGCAAAGACAGCCCAGCTGGAGAGGAAGCCCTCTCAGCACCAGGGCCCACAGCTGGGCCCAGGACCCGGGGAGACGTGGTGTGGACAGGCCCATGCATACCTGCAGCCCAGCGACCTGGATGACACCACTGAACCAGGCAGGAAAGCCACTGCCACGGCTTCCTGCTGCAGCCTCTGTGTCCCGGGATGCGGGAGGAGAGGAAGGGCCCGTGCGGAGTTCTCAGTCTGACCAATCCGGACAGCTCCCAGGTGCCCTTTGCCGGATGAGGAACCAGGAGCAGGCGCAGGGTGGGGTGTAGGGGCCAGGAGGCCTCTGGGCAGGCGGGTGAGGACACGGTCACAGAGGTCCGCAGGCATCCCATGGATGGGCTCATGCCCCACACCCCATCCGGAGCACAGAGCTCTGAGAGCTGCAGATGCCCGTCTGCTCCCCCCACCCCTCATGACACTCCATGGTCCCCCTGCCTCTCCTGCACTCCGCCCCCCTGTAATCTGTGATCCCCAGAGTGAGCTTTGAGGAGCGATGGTCAGGTCCTCTGCTGAAAAACTCTCTGTGTGTCTTTTGTCCTCATCCCTGTAGGGACCCTGGCTTGTGCTCCCACCCCAGGGACAGCCTCTGCTGGTGACGTGCTCTGCCACCCTGTCCCTCTTGCTGAGCGCCCTGGACCTTGACTCTACTGTCCCTTCCTGGGAAGCAGCCCCTCCCTGGTCCCCAGGCCAGGCCCTCCTGGGACCCTGCAAATGCTTGTGCATCACCATAACTGAGGGATGACCGCCCCCACTGCCAGACCGGACAGGGACAGGGACAGGGACAGGGCCTGTGTGACTCACACTGGAATAAGCGCCCAGCTGGGATCAGACACCCTCAATAGCACATGTCTCCAGTTCGCTGACCCAAACCGGGAGGCCTCTGGCACTGTCGGGCCCAGGAAATGGCCAATGGCAGACTCCAGCGGACCAGCCTCTTAGTCTCAGGCCTGGGAGAGTCCCTGTGATGTCTCCGCCCAATGGCAGACTTAGGAAAGCCTGGTTCTCACATCCAGCCACGCCCCTTCCTCTCTCCAACTCTGGGGGTGGAGGGCAGAGAACTCTCCCCTTTTACCCCAAGGGCAATTCTTAAATCTACACAACCAAGTGCAATAGCTTCCTGGGTGACTTCAGACAACCGTGATGTCTCACAGGTTACCTCCAGCATGTATAACAGAAGGTGCAATCTAGTGCACAGCACCGAGAAAGGCAGGTTTTAGGGGCTTCTCTTCCCATCTTATTCCATAAATGTCCCTTATGATTCTATCTTCCAACCTTGCTTCCAGCTGGGGAGCGGGGGGCGGGGCATTGCTAGAGGCTCAGAGCCCAGAGGTCACCACCATGCCGTGTGTTGAGTCTGACACCCAGCTCCCTTGTGCTGCTCTGCGGACAATCACCAGCCCCAGGAACCTGCTCCCCACACGGGTACTGTCCCCACAGGCTGGATGGCCTCGAGCTCCAGGATTTCAGGCGAGTGGGTCACAGTCTGCCCCCGTGGGACTGGTGTCCCTCGGCCGCCATCATGTCGTCGCGGTGGTGGCACTTTGGCTCCGATGGTTGAGTTGTTCCCGTGGTGGGTACCCTTAGCCCGGGGATGGACACGCGGGGTTGTGGTATGAATTTGGGGGGAGGAATCCCCCACCACTAATCATGGGTTCAATAAGCACAATTGTACGGTTCAGATATATAAATATTATATTAAAGTCTTCGAGAGCATGAGCGATAGAAGAGACATTACAATAATGCAGTCAGACACATTTCACGGTAGCATGCTCGCCTCAGCCCTGCCTAGTGGTCCACGTGGAGAAAGGGGAAAGGGAAACAGGGGAGGAGAGGGAGCCAAGGAGAGAGCGTGGAGAGACCAACAAGAGAGACCTCTCTCTTGCTAACCCGGGCCTACATACCTTTTAGGGGCGTGCAAGCCCACTGATTACAGGTAAAGACCTACGTCGCAGGAAGGAGTTGCACTATAGGTTATACAGCAATGAGAGGGGGTGGTCTAGGGACATGAGGAGGGATTGGGGGTATACATGTGAAGAGGGATTGGGGGGTATACATGTGACGAGATGTGCGGATCCTGGATTTGGGATGGCAGCTTAACTTTGGATGTCACAGAGCCGGTTTGACTTGCTCCCTGGTTCAACTGATAGAGACCGTTATGGTAGGGTGTGAACTCCACCTACAAGACCCAAATAGATGACTGCAGGCCTGTTCATTGTCTTGAACAGCAGGGAGCGGGGCCCACTGCAGTCTGGCGTGATCAGGGAGGATGCCAGAGCATCTGACATCCCCGCCCTCCCCCCGCCCTACACACACACACACACACACACACACACACACACACACACACACACACACACACGGGTGTTTCCACACAGGGACTTATTCATGGAAACCTGTGTCACCACTGGGGGGAGCGGGTAAATATATATAAGTAAAATTACTTGGCCATGCGATGAGGGAACGTCAATTTGATCATGAAAATCCCCAGGTGCTTTCTGAGCGGTTGTACTATATAAACCCCACCTGCCGTGAATGGAAGTTCCCACCATTCCACTTCCTCCTCAACTCCCACAGCCATCAGCCCCCTTCCCTGTAGCTATCCCCCTGGGTACCTGATGGGATGTCCCTGGAGTTTCCATTTGATGTCCCCATGAGTAATGAGGAGCCCTGGGAGTGTGGTGGTGACACGTTGGGTGCTGAATGCCAAGGTCAGCAGCTCCGCTCTGCAGGAGAAACCCAGGGCTTCCCACTCCCAGAAAGAATTCCCGTCTCAAAAGCTCACGGGGGCAGGCCTGGCGTGTCGTCTGGGGTTGAAAGTCCACATCAACTCGTGGCCGTGCAATTGGTTTGGATGAGGAAGGACCTTTCTCCACAGTACCTGTTCAAACAGTCTGTGTCTCTCATTAATGAGTTCTACGAGTCTCCTTGTATATTCCGGATGCAAGTTTTTTGTCCGGCGTGTGTTCTGTGAACTCCCCGCCCCACCCCCACCGGCCCCCTGCATCTGTGGGCTGACATTACAGTTATATCGACAGATGAAGGAATATTGAATTGCTGACTCTCAAACGTTCTTCTCCTGCCCACATCTCCCTCTTGAGTGCTGGGAGCCCTTTCCTCATGACCCTGCTTGGAACCCCCCGGCGAGATTTCTGTATCTGCAGGGCAAGAGGCAGCCTGGGATTCCAGGCTGTTCTCCTGGGCATCTGGAGTCAGACAGGGTGGGGCCGCAGGCCCAGCCCACGCTCCTGAAAGAGGCCAGGCCACTGCACCTGTCCTCTGTGAGCCTTGCTTTCCTAGTGTGTATGATGGAGACAATAAAGCCCCTGCTTCCCCAGGAGGTGGTGAAGGCTCAGGCCAGGACCATGCAAAACCACGGCACAAGCCTCTTCCACCGCCATTCTTTGTACGGAGAGCGCCACCACACTCACAATCAGGAGAGGCAGAAGCCTGGACGCCTTCCTCTCCTGTGTGCCAGCAGTGCCTTCCTCCTCCTGTCCAGGCCACTGCTGGTGGGCCTCCTTACCACCCCCAGACACCCCCCCACTCCCCACACACATACACCAGTGTTCTTGGAATATCTCTTTCCAAACCTGGTCTCCCTGCCTTCCTCCCCCACCTTCCATAGTTGCCAAAGGCTTCGCCTCTGAATCACGCCAGGGCTCCTAGGTGGGTGTTTGGGGCCCACTTTGTAAGGGCAAAGCCCTGCTGTCACTCGCTTCCTCTCCAGTTATAAATAACAAGCTCTATTCTTAGCCAACCAGCAGCCGATTCTCCTCCCCTACCTCCCAGAGTCTCTGAAAGCTTGGCCTGTCCTTTCCGGAGACCGGCCATTCCTTGGCCTTTGGCAGGACCCAGGCCTTCGATATGTGATCAGAAAATTCAATTACGAACCCAATTACGGCTGTCCTGAGCTTTGTGAGGGAGACGTGAAAGTTTGATTCACTTTGAATTCCTGGTTGGCCGATTGCCAGCCCAGGCCTAATGGGCTCATGGGAGATTGTTGTTGTTGCTGGGGTGGTTTGTTTTGCTGTTTGTGTTTTATGGCAGCCCTCTTGGGGGGAGGGAGCATTGGTTTTGTGTTGGGGTGGGGGGTTACCCCATAGTCACTGAGTGGCTGTTTCCCTCGTGCTGCATGAGATGTAAATCCCCCAAAGATCTGTTGCCAGGGCGCTGGCTCTGGAATTGAGCTCAATCAAACAAAGCCCTTCAGCTTGGAAGGGAGGAGCATTTGTTTCCCAAGGCATTCAAAGACGCCTCTGGTGACCAAGGGTGACCAAGTGGCTCCCTGATCACGTGGGAGAGCCTCTGGCCGTGTGGCCAAGATCAGACAGCCTGTACCACCCCCTCCCCCGGGATACACAGACACTCAGGCCAGGAAGACTGGATGTCCTGAAGGTGCCTCTGCCCCTGTGGTCACCTTGCCCCAGAACCTGCAGTGCTGGCCTGCAGCCACCAGCAACCTGCCTTAGCCCCATCACCCAGGACCCAGGGCTGGGAGGGGTAGGGGCGAGGGCAGGTATGTGTCAAAATGCAAAGTTGTCTCCAGCCTGCATGCCTTTATTACTGTTGCGTATTGGCTGTGGATCTGCAGGGCTGGCAGTTCAAATCCACCAGCTGCTCTGCCAGAGAAAGACAGGATTTTCCCTCCCGTAAAGAGTTACAGTCTCAGAAGCTCACAGGCTTGGTTCTGCCCAGTCCTGTTGGCGGCATGGATGATGGCAGGGAGTCTGGTTTGGTGATGTTACTAGGACTGGGGTTAGGGTTTGGACTCGGGTCAGAGTTAGGCCAGGGGGACCTGACTTGCTTCCTTAGAAACAAACTGAGTGGATCCCCGTTCTCTGGAAGGCTGGGGTCAAGTATCATCCCAGCACAGCGGCGGGCCTCGCTCACATGTCTCTCCCCTTTACGTGGTGGTGGTGGTGGTGGTGCTAAGGACTGCCAAGACGGTCAAGGCCAAGTCCTGTACCGTCCTCACAACGGTGATGTTGGAGCCCATTGCTGCAGGCACGGTGCCAACCCATCCAGTGTCAGCGTGGACTCCACCCCTCAGGAAGGACCCCTGTCCCCTCCCCTCCCCTCTCCTCTGCCCCTCACCACTGCCCAGGGAGCAGGTGCGACCTGCACACTGTGCGGAGCGCAGGTTCAAGACTGGGACCAGTCCTTCTGAGCCCAAGTCCAAGCCCGTCCCCTGCGCCCGACAGCCTGGCCCGCGTCGCCCGGGTGCTGTTCCCCTGCCCCTCCGCCAGCTCGAGCTCTGTTTGTCTCAGGTGAGGGTTTTCCATCCGGCTGGAGATTGCTGGGTTTGTTGTTGGGCTTTGCTTCAGGTTTGTTTTCCATTTGTTTGTTTGTTTGTTTTTAAGGACCTTGTTGCCGTTTCCCGGTACAGTCGTAATTAGGAAATTCTGGGTTAGTCACCACGGCAGAATTGAAAAATAACCAGGCAGGGCTGCATAGAGGACTTCTGCTCCTCCTCTGAAATTTGGGAGGGGAGTGGGGGAGAGGCTGGAGGGATGCGTGGCAATGGGACATTGCTCTCTTTGTGTAGGAGGGTTTTGTTGTTTTGTTTTCAGGCTTTCCACTCCAGTGAAGAGTTACCATCTCAGACGCCCCGGGGGAAGTTCTGCCCTGTCCTCTAGGGTGGGCAGGCATCAGCCTCCCCTGGATGGCAGTGAGCTGGGGTCTTCTCATTTGGCAGGTGGGAGGTCAGATGGCCAAGGGGAGAGGGTACAAGTGAGGGAGGAAGCCGGGCTCCAGTGCCACCTGTGACAGTCAGCAGAGTTCAGCCCCAGATGGGGATGGGCATCTGGAGCAGGTCCCCCGCCCCCTCCAGCCTGCCAAGTGCAGCTGCAGTGGGAACTGCGTGCACTGGCTGGTTCTGGTCCTAACCCAGCCAACCCTCTCCATTTGACTGGTCTTGCATTCATTTATACGTCAATTAAAAAATAGACCACCCGGACCTGGGGGTAAGTGAGTCTAGCAGAAGGGAACCGTGCAGAACATGACAGTAGAGCCCTGGCCTGGACTGGCAGGCCACAGCTGAGAGCCAGGCGACCTCGGCATGCCCACGTGAGCAAGGTTGAGTGGCTCACCCTCTGTGGTGAAACTGATAGGCGTCTGAGCCAGCACCAAGACCCAGGCTTGCCTGACTCCAGAGGCAGGTCGGTGGCCCCAGCAAGGCTCCGTGAATGCCCACAGAAGCCTCAGCCTGGCTCTCTGCTGCCTGCCCACTGGAGCTGCACGCCTCTCTCTCCCCATCCTGAAGGATGAAGGGGAGCACAAGCAGCCTGGGTGGTAGGGCCCTGGGGCCTGCTTTCTCGGAACTGCCGCATCCACTTCTCCGGAATAAAAGCCCTTTCAGAAAGGGCCTGGCGTGATGCTGCCTGTGACTGGCAGAGCCCCCAGTGCCAGGAATCAATCCCTGGGCAGCCTGGCCCCCGGGGAGCGCCTGCCCCTCCCACAGCCGCGGCCTCCTCCTCTCTCCCTTTCTGGTCTCCGTGTCTCTCCCAGACCCTCCTCCCTTCCTGGTTTGTGAATCACTGTTTCCAATCAGTTGTCTGCTCGATCTATCAAATAACTCTCTCAATGGTTTCTGAAAGCCTCCTCCTCATAACTTCAGCCTCGGGCCTGGGGCCACATTTCTATGTCTGTGGGCCGAGACTGCGGTGCAGGGTTAAGTTTGCATGAGGAGCTAGCCCAGGGCACGGGGAGGAAGCGGCGTGCTACACAAGCCCCTGGCCCCGGGCTGGCCCTCTGCGGGGAGAAGCCAGCGCCCTTAACCAGGGGCACCAAGGGGCAATGACGCAGAAACCACCTGGGTGCCTGTGCTTATAACTGGTCAGCTTCATAAGCTGGGCTCTCAGGCCACACCTCAAGAGTCAAAGGCTGATTGTGTGTGCGCGCGCGCACGTGCATGTGCGTGCATGTGCACGCAAGTCATTGGACATGTAGTTGTTTGTGTGAGAGAGAGAATCTTCCCCCTCTAAGGAGAGAGGTTCAAGCTTCCATACCAGCTCCGAGGGGAAGGCCTTTAACCAACCCCGGAACACTCACACTAAACTCTAAGTGCCCCGATGTCTTAATTGTGTTCTCTGTTTTACCCCTCTAGTTTCTAACATCCACGGTGATGTCTACACAGAACTCACAAACAAAATGCATGCTGAAAGGGTTCATTGAGAAAGTTAACAAGTTGAAATGCCAGTGAGAAAGGCTGGGGGTGAGTTATCAGGACAAAGGGAAAAAGGAATTGTGACACAGTTCTGACCAGTCTGCTAACCACTGTCGAAAGGGCATGCCACTTTGCTGTAGCTTCAACCCGAAGACATTCATTCGGCTTACGCTCCCTCCGTGGGGTCGGCAAGCCTAACTTCCTGAATTAAGTGTCTAGAGGCACCCACTCCAATAAGCCTCAGCCCGAAGGCACCCAGCTCCAATGCTGTGGGTCAGCAAGTCTAACTTCCCCAATTAAGTGCCCAGAGGCACCCCACTCCACAAGCCAGCCTCCTGCACTCGGCTTGGCGGGCTCCCTGGGTTGGGAAGTCCATTCCTCCCCCTCTCCCCCCCGTGCTCTGGCTCCTGGTTCTGCTGCTGCCCCGCTGATGGTGTAGCTGCCATCTGGATCCAGGAGGTTCACAGCGTAGGGTTCATGGGGTCCAGAGGACATGCTCCACTCCAGAGAATCCTGTTTGCAGTTATTCATGGGTGGATCCTATCAGGATTTTCTCCCACCTTCTTATCAGAGCTACCATACAGGGAAAGGTCATTTGGTGTGAGTTAGGGACTTTGGCCAGCAGAGCCAGTAATCCACTGTCCCTGCAGGGGCCAGGCATGGAAGCTGCCCGCTGAGGTCTCTGGGAAGAATAGCCCTCATGCTGCCTACAGAGGAAAGCACAGAACATGGCTGAGTAGTGCCAGGATTTCAATAATCATGCACTAAATGGGTGCCAGCTAAAGTCAACGGCCACCTGGCTCCATGCCACCACTCACCTTGGCCAACTGTGTGATGGAATGACAGCTAGCATCCACGGATTGCTCACCGGGGACTGGGTGCGCTATGAGGATGGGAGGATCCGTTCCGTTCCTCCTCAAGCCGCTCTGAGAACTCGGGACCGTGCAAGGGAATGGACTCGTGGGCTTGGCGTGGTCACCCGGGTAGTGGCAGAGCCATGGCTGGACTCTGGGGTGGTTGGGTGCTCTCAAGTCAAGCCCTACGCACAGAGACCCTATCGAACACAGCAGGGTGCCCTCGGCTGTGATCTTCACCCACCTCCAAAGACTTCATCTTTGTCAGCCATCAAAGTGAGGGGGGTGTTCTTGTTTGGTCCCACGGAAGCAAATGAGAGTGCTCTGAAAGCCGGACCTTTTATGCAGGCTGGCCCACAGGACACCTTGTCTGGGCTCAGGAGCTGGTAGCAGGGCTGCTGGGGGCCTGTGGCAGTAATTCAGGCTACTGAGTTTCCCTGGGTTCTCGGGCCCCCCAGTGGAGTCATCCACATGCATTTCACTTGAACTTCATGTTGCAAATGAAGTTTGCAAGTCTGTTAGAGCCCAAAGCATATGTCTTGGGTGGTAGACACATAGCTCCTGTGACCTTTGATTAACTGCTTCTCAGACCTTAGCTTTTCTTCTGCCTTGTCTCAGGGGGTGTAGGAGGCAGGGATTTCTGTGTTGACCCCCCAAAGCCATTGTCACAGAAGCAGTTCATTTCTGATTCGTATTGTGTGTGTGTAAAGGGAGGTCAGCACTTTGGGGTTCTTGTGGTTAGTGGTGGAGGTTGGTCAGTGTCGAGCCTTTCCCCGCATCAGAATACAGCATGACTCACTAAAAACACACAGCCACCCTATGGGGTGCATGCCACTGTGATTCCTGTTTTACAGATGAAGATACTGCAGTTCCACAGCCCAATTACGACTACCAGAATTGCTGTCCAGAACTGTGGGCAGAAAGTTTGGGGGCCCTGCGTATCCCACTCACAGGTCCGGCCAGCCTCATCCTGGGCAGGGGCATGTGATACACGCTCACATGGGTGTGAGTAACTTCTCTGATCTGCGCCCCAAAATCTGGCTCCCTCAGTACCTGCCCCCGGCGTTCAGTTCTCAGGGGCCCAGGGTCAACCCACGTAGCCTGATGTTCACTGGGCTTTGACAATTGGCTGCTGGGCTCTCCCAAAAGGCCTTCCACCAACACTTGCCCCTTCTCTGTCCCAGACAGCCTGACCTTGCCCTCCCCGCCTTGCTCAGGACTGCTCAGCTAAGCCTCGAGCGAGTCCGTTCCGCTCTGTGCCTCAGTTTCCCAACTTGCGTAACGAGGCAGCCCAGACTGGATCGTCTCCCATGGCCCTCCAATCTCAGGTGCGCAGTCAGGCCTCCATCTTCTCACCGGTGACCCCAGTGGTCACTCGGTGGCGCTTGCCTGCCCCCATCCCCTGTCCACTCCGCACACAGCAGGCAGAATGATCTTTCTGAGACACAATGCCAGTTCTCTCTTCTCCTTAACCCTCCCTCGGCTTCCCAGCACACTCAGAATAAAGGCCAAACTCCTCCCTCCTCTCCCTGGCCATCATGCCCTGCGGTGGACAGGGTGGCCCATGCTGGCTGCAGCTCAGGAGGCATTTGAGCCGAGCCAGCCGTCCAGGCCGAGCTGCCACTAGACATTTTAGCATGTCACACACTCCATCACAGAGCGTGTTCTAGGCTCCTCACCCAGCCTGCGTCCTCAACTTCATATCCATGGCTCGCCCTGCCATTCCCCTCTCCTTGCATGTTCTGATTTATTAAAAGCAGCTGCTTCATAATTAATTGCATGAATCATGGAAAAACACTTTTTTTCCGGGTCTATAAATAATTCCACCTAAAATGTTGCTGGGCAGAGTGAATGCCATGACACACGCCCGGCGCCAGCCGGGGCAGTGGGCTTTCTCCCCAGCCTGGGCTTGTTATCTGCAGATGCCACTTGGAACCCCTACCCCCAGTAAGAAACAGGACCTACTGGGTCAGGAGACAAGGACCCAGGAGCCATAAGCAATTAGTCTACCCCTGGCCCCCACTTCCAAACATGTCACATGACTTCATTGTCACCAACTGTGTGTTGGGATGAGAGGGATGGGGAAGGTGTAGCTCCCTCCCCCAGTGGGACCACACAGTCTTGTGTCACAGACAGACTGAAGTACAGAAACCCACCCGTTGACCAACTGTATGATCAGAGGTGGGGCAGAGCCTCCCAGGGCAGAAGGGCCACACATCCTTGCCCCTATGTGCTGTCTCAAGGCCGTCCTTGTCCTCCTGCAGGTGCTGGGAGGACCCAGCCTGGAGGCGGCAGAGCCCGCGTTGGCATCTTGGGTGGGAAGGTCGCATCTGCGTGCCTGCCTCTTTGCTGTGGCATCCGTCACACACTGTGAAGACTGACAGTGGCTTCAAAGATCACTTTCCAAGAGTGCACAGATGTGGACCACATGCTACCGCTGCCCACTGACTCTTGTCCCTGGTGGTCACTGTTACGTAATCACTGAGCCTTGGAGCTCTGCTTAGGCCACCCAGCATGCCACTCAGCCATGCCGGGTACCAGAGCTGACCTTGAAGTTCTCATCTCCCCATACACCCTCACCAGTACAGTCCCCTCCCCTCACCGAGTGCAGTGGAGGAGAAGGCCTCTTGGAGCCACCGAGGGATGAAAACCCATCACTCACTGACATCCCCCCACACGGACTCATGGCAAACCTACAGGACAGCAGAGACCTGCCCCTGTGGGTTTCCAAGACTGTAACCAGGACACCACCAGGCCTCCAAAGATCATCTATTGGGCACCCCAAATGCTCTACCCTCCTGGTTCAAGGCTTTGAGGTTCGTTCCCTGGTAGGTTCATTCACTCAACAAATGCTCACTAAGCACCTACTGTGTGCTGGAGCCTCGACAGATGTTCACTAAGCACCCACTGTGTGCTGGATCCTAGAGACCAGAGGGAGAGTGGGATAGCAGCGTGGGTCCAGGGCAGAGACCTACAGACACCTACCACGAAGGTGGCGTGTGCCCCACTCAATGGCCCCAGGCTTCAGGGAGCCCCAGTCTCTCCCAGGCTTTATGTGGGGCTCGGGGTACCTGCATTCTGTCTATTCCTGTTGAAATCTGTGACCTCAGTTCCAGTTTGGTCTGCTGGGCCATCCAGGCGGGCTGATCGCTGGCCCCTTCCAGTTGGTGCCCAGAAATCGCTTGTTGGACCAGGGGCTTCAGGCAGACACTGATGCTGTCCACTAGTGGGGAGGCTGTTCAGAATAGGCACCGACCGTAACATCGCATTCTAACTTCTTGCCCACAGTCCGTCACAGCGAAGGTGGGCCCCTCACATTGCCTGAGGGTGCAGGAGTCTGTGTGGAGGTCGTCATACCGCCAGCCATGGCCCATTTGGAGCTCCGGACTTATTCTTGCTCCTTTCTCTCACAAGCAAACCACCTCCCTTTCCCTGCATTTTAGGTCCTTTCTTTCACAACCAGCTTTAACTTCACAACCAGCTTTTTAGGAAGAATATTAGGAGACTTACGATTTAGACAAGAAACAAATTCCTTCGCCCTCTTGCAAACGGCCCTAGACCATCCACTGCCGAGGCCCGGCGGATCACCCAGTCAACAAGATAAGCATCAATTGACTTGTGTTTACTTACTAACCTTGAGAAATTGTTCACTGTGGATTAGTAAGTAAGCACAAGTGAAACGCTGCTTACCTTGCTTATTTGGTGACCTGCCACTACTGCCCGTGATTCCGTTTCAGACTCTCGCTGGTTCCCAACTGGGGCCAGGCGGGGGGACAGGGTCCTGGCCTGCCCCTGCACGTGCAGGTGGCACCTATGAGGCTGTGTCGATTCCAGCTCACATGGATGGGCACATGACCTCACAGAATGACCAGCTGGAGGAGGCCCCCGACTTCAGGGAGCTGACAGTCTTGCCAGGAAGAGACATGGTCGGCAAGGAGACAGTCAAACGCCTAAGCAGACACTGTGACAGTGCAGTTTAAGAAAGGAGGTCTCAGGGCAGCTGGGATGAGTGGATTTAGGAAGCCAGTACCGGGGCATGAAGGGGGAGTCGACATCCATGTGAAAAATAAGGTAGATAACATTTAGAAGTTGCTTGTGGCCATGACTGCCACAGCCTTGTGATATGATTGTAACGACTGAGCTGTATGCTTTGTTAATGACAACTCAATACAAATACAAAAAGGCACCCTGGGGCAGGGGCCACCAGAAGCAGCTGCTTAGATTGGGGGCAGAGGCAGGGGACGGCTGAACTGGAACTGGGCAAAGGAGGGGGAGCCAGGCCCTCAAAGATGAGAGAAGAGCATTCCGGCTAGCAGAAGCCTGTGCAAAGGCCCTGCGGTGGGGACAAGCTTGGCACGCGTGTGCAAGGCCTGACAGGAAGGGCATTTGTCTGGTGGGTGGTGAGGAGGGGAGGGTTTCCGATGGGGTACGACCTTCCTGTGTGAGCTCCTAGGTGGCTCTGCATGCCAGAGAAGGCTCTTCCCGGCCCGGCGTGAACCCCGTGCCTGCAGGAGGCTTTTCTCCGAGGACTGGTCCTTCCTTCGAAGGATGGACTGGCAGGTGTTTAGGGTGTCGAAGATGGAACTCCAGGCTGAGGCCTCTCTCGCCAGGCTTCATCAGACCCTTGGAAAAGAATGAAAAATCCTTCGGCTGAGACTCGGGGTGTTGAAATGGGCCCCTCCCTCAGTCTAGCAAGAGCCCAGAGTGCTGTCCTGTGCTGGGAAGCTGGTGTAAACGCTTGAACACACTGCACCCCGGCCCAGAGCTTGGGGCGTGGGGGGTGGTACATTCCAGCAGACCCTCCACCCTCTACTGAAGAGGCAGATAAGTACAAGAAGGGAAATGTCCTGGAGAAACTACCAGAACATTCAGGAACCGTGACGCCAGGCTCCATCTGACTAAGATGACATTTTACCAGGGGTTGGGGGCCTGGGGGGGAGGGGGGAATGTGTAATCACAAGGCAATTCTGCGGTCTCTCTCATTTGGGTTATGAGTGGAGTTTCCAGTGGTAACAGCAAACAGGACTTCAAAGGCAACGCCTACCACTGGCCTGGCTGAGCAGTGAAAGGGGCCGCATGGGGTCCGGGCACAATGTGGCTGGGCTCTGTGCACGGGTAGGGGGCGCCCAGACAGCCCGCTGGGCCTTTTGGGGATCAATGGAGCCGCTTTGGGTAGGAGAGCTAATTGAGGCAAGGGCCAGGTCCTGGGAGAGAAAGCTTTTGTTTAGCCTGGGCCATGGGAGGGGGCATGCTCACTGGGTGGAGCTCTGGCCTGAGAGGGTCCCAGGCCTGCCCTCCCCCAATGTCCCCGCTGCTGGAGAAGTCGGCCTGGCTTGTGAGTGCCTCTTGGCGAAGGGGCTTCTCCTTCCAGGGGAGGCCTGCCAGGTCTGGGCCTGTGTGTTCCCTCCTTCCCAGAATCCCCAGGGGTTGGGGAGGGGAGGCTTCTTCGACATACAGAAGGTGGGCATGCTGACTAGGAAGGCCTGGCACTCAGCTCTCCAGCTCTCTGGGCAAGGCAAGAACATAGCCTCATGGTGGCCTGTGGAACCCTCTGCCCTCAGAGGCCCCTCTTCAGCCTTCACCTGGTTCACCTATTAGACCTCGTGCCAGACAGTTGTCTGCTGCCATGGCTGTTGCTGTGATTCCTGCTGGGGTCAGGTGCCATGGGGTCAGGTGCCACCCAGAGCCACCGCATGCACAGCAGAGTGAAGCACTGCCGGGCCCTGCGCCGGCCTCCCGATGTGTCTTATGGGGGAGTCTGGCTGGTCGAGGGCCCTCTAGGCTGCCCTCCGGGGACTGGTAGCTCTTGATAACATGCCCAAAGGACACGAGACGGAGTCTCGCCCTCCTTGCCTCTAATAAGCATTCTGACGGTGCATCCTTCAAACCCGTTCCCTTGGCGGTCCCTGGAGCTCTCAGACTTCTTGGCCAGCACCGGAGTTCAAGTGAACCAGTTCTTCCTCATTCCATGTCCGACTTGTGAGGCTGCTGAAAATGCCATGGTGAGGGGTCGGCCTCAAGGAACCCACCTTACTTTTTAGCATTTCAAAGAGACCTTGTACCCACTGCCATCTGTCGTTTGCTTCCGCTAGCATTGGTTGTGGATCCAAGCAGGATGAGATCCTTGGCCACTTCGATCTTTTCTGCATTTATCTCCATTTATGATGTTACTGATTATCCAGCAGTGAGGATTGGGGGTCTTCTTTACGTTGAGTTGTAACTCTCCCTGAAGGCTATAGCCCTTGGTCTTCATCAGCAAGTGCCTCAAGTCCTCCTCACTGTCAGCAAGCACGGTGGTGTCACCTGCAGCTCTCCAGTCGTTAATAAGCCTTCCTCCTCTCCTGATGCTGCGTCCCTCTCCGTGTAATCTGCTCAGCATACATACGTCGTGGTAATGGGTCCCCGTACTGCTCACCCTGATCTTCTCGTGCACACACACCATGTCCTTCCTCGCCGAGGCCCCAGGCGGGGAACATGGCCTGGAGAACACCACCATTTACAGGTGACGCTGTGAAGTCACCAAGTCGATGTGGCTTACAGAGGTCTCCTGGTCTCCCCCGGTCATTGCTTCCCACTCACCTCCACTAGCCAGCCCCCGGGCCTCTGCCCCTTCGCCATCTCTGCCTTTCACACTGGTTTCCTCCCAGTTCCTCCACAGACACAGAGGCAGGGTGGCCAGGCAGCGGATGCATGGAGGACAGGCTGGGCTTCCGATGTGGCGAGCAAGGTGGCCTGGGTCCTGGGGAAGTCTGGAGACATGGAGGCCTTTAGGGGGCCGAAGGTCAAAAGAAGGGGTAGGCTGGAAGATGGGTGTGGATCTGACACTGGGGTCCATGTACTAGAGGGGGTGACATTGGAGAGTTGGAAGGGCCAGGCACCCAAGCTTGTCTGGGGCAAGTGACAGTTCTTGAGAACCTCTTGCTGCCAGAGTATAGGGCAAGAAGAGCAGACAGCTGACCCTGGGGATCCCCTGCCTGTAGGATGGGGGGTGGACATGCCCTTTAAAAGGGACTGTGTGCCCCCAAGTGGCACTGGCCTTTCATACCGACCAACATTTTTGCTTACAAGGGGAGAGAAATTGTGTACATCCCTCTGATTTCGTGCATGGTATTGCTTCGGATAAATAAGCCGCTGTCTTCGTTAAGGGGTCGCGTGCTGTTATGTGTGTGGTGGGCGTGGAACGGGTGGAATGGTGCACTGGCACGAGAGTGGGGGGATGACGTTGGGGGCCTCGGGGCACCCTGGTAGAAGGAGGGAGGGTGGGCCGGGAGCATGAAGCGAGTGGGGTGGGGCAGGAGGAAGGAGAGCTGCTGGGATGTGGGGGGAAGAGGGTGACGTGTCTGCAGATCTACCCCCACCCCCACGCCACTCCTTGCACCCCCATAATTCTCTTTGGTGGCCAAAGAGTCTGAGAGACCGGGAAGGCAGGCCTGGACTTGGCTCTGGAAGCCCAGGAGAGTGCCCACAGATGAGGAGGCAGGCCATCTGCCCCCCACACAGGAGACATCCTACCTCAGTGGGGCTCAACTGCAGGGGACACGGGGCGGGGCATGGGGGCGACCCTTCTGTCTGGTCTGTCTGTCCTCCCTGTCGAGTGCTGGCCCTGGGCCGCCTCAACCAGAGCTCCTGGACCCGAGACCAAGAAGAGCAGCAAGGCAGAGAAGAGCAAGAGCAGCCTGGAGCCCATGGGTGCCCCGACCCTGTGCTGCCAGCTCCGCAGCACCAGAACCCCGTGGGAGAGAGCCAGGTTACCAAAGGTGGCAAGGAGCCTCCCCCACACACACACCCGGTGCCGCCCCCAATGGGGGAAGGGAAGGGACTGCAGCGGGAGCTTGTTGCTTTCTGTCTCAGTAGCCGCTCCCCCGGGACATGGATATCAGAAGCCCAGGAAAGAAGCCTGTCACACAGGTCCCTTCACAGCGAGGATTCGGAAGGATACTTTGTTTCCTCGTGAAAGATGTGAGAGCAGAAAAAGGTCTAAAGAGGATTGAGCAAAGGACAGTAGGGCGGTAGCCGAGCCACCGTGTCGTGGTACTCACTGAGCACCGGCTATGTACCAAGGAACCCTGGCGGCGGCATGGCATTGGTTGTTCCCAAATGGTCGGCACGAGGAACCCACCACTCGCCTGCCCGTGCAGCCGGGGCCTTGCCCTGCCCCTGTCTGTTGTCAGCAGTGGTGACGGCAGGGCAGATGAGAATGGCACCCTGATGCAGGCCTTGGGCCAGCTGTCTGGGGTGGCGGTCCCCAGGTTGCAGGGGCCTGGCCCTGGACTAGACCACACACCCTGGAGTTGTAGCGCAAGGGGCCCCAGAGGCCCCCAGTCCCCGTGTGCCTCTCCTGGCCATGTGCCGGGAGTCAGGGGGCTGGCATCAGGCCTGGCTGCACCGCCCAGGGGAGGACCCACCAGGACGTCTCTGCCTGGCCCAGCTGGTGCATAGCCACAGGCACCCCTCTGCCTTGCGCTCCCCGCCCGCTGGTGTTTTGGTTGATGGCATATTTGTCACCCTTGTTTTTCACACCTGTCGCCCTCTGCCTGCTTCTTGTAAACACGTGAGTGCTGGGTTCCCACGTGGGCACCGCACGGGCCAGCCCTCTGGGAGCGCACGGCCCACAGCGGCAGACTAAGGACAGGATGGCCCCGCCCTAGAGCCCGAGTGGCTGGTAGGTTCACCAGGGGTTGTGTGGCCCCGTAGGGACAGCCAGAAGTCTAGGGCTCTGGGCCCAGATCCGCCCCAGCTCGATGGGTGACCTCGGAGCAGGCCCCACCCCCTTCACCAGCCTGTTATCCCCTGGGAAGGTGGGGTGACCAGACCAGATGAAGGCAGCACTGCGTGACCAGGGTCAAACGCATCGTTGGGATTGGGGGCTGGGGCTTACAGCCCTACCTCCAAGTGCATGCAAAAGGTCTATGATGGACCAGTCGCAGGGTGTGTCCGTGACCCCAGCACCACGGGGCCTTGTGTTGCCCTGAGAGGCCATCTTTGCAGTACCCTCTCGGTTGGCCGGGTGAGAGTGTTTCGGTGAGGGCATTCAGTAATTCGGCCTCACCAAGTCTCTGTCAGCCCGCTGCCCACTTGCCTTAGGGAGAAAGACTCACTCTGGTGCTGGTGCGCAGGGAGAAGGGGCTTGGGCGGAGAGCTGTCTCCTCAGCAGGATCCGCTGACACTGGCCGTGGTGTGGACTCCATTGCAGTTGGACTTCCGAGTGTCTTCTCCATAACACCCTTCCTCCAGGGATTCTGCTTCCCAGTAAGAAGTGCATCTGAGAGCGCTGAGTGTGAGATGCGCCTGAGGAAGATAGAGAATAGAAAGTCATGGTCCTCACCGTGCAGGATCTGGGCAGAGGTTACGGGAGGAGGGGTGATGTCTAGGAAAGATCCGGTCCAGGGATTCTCCTACTGTTTAGTCTCAGGATTCCTAACGCTCTTGACAATTATCAATGGCCCTTAAAAAATAATAATAACCCCCCTATTTTTGCCTGAGCTCTGGCTATCAATTTTTATTGTCTTAGAACCCAACACCAAGAAAATACTAATTTTAAAATAGCCCTAGTAAGCCCGTTACATGTCCTTATAAGTAACCTGGTTGTGAAAAATAACCACTTTCTGGAATGTCTCCGTATGAAGGGCGGCCTTGATGTGTGTTCTCCCCCTCTCCATGGCTGCCGGAGTCCGAGACACGGCGTGGCCAGGTCTCCCTGCAGGCTGCAGCCCCTGCGATGTGTGCTCGTGTCAACGAACAGCGGTTACGATGTGGCCTCCTCCACAAACATGCTCTTGGAGCAAGATGGAGTTAACTCGCTAGCCTTTTTGGAAACAAAGTCGTTAGTAGTCACCACAATTGGAGGCTTTCTTCAAGCGTGGTCGCAATGTGGAGGCTGAGACCATGGCCGTGAGCCTTCTTGTCTGGGACGTCAAGGCCCCCAGACTGCCTGACGGGGACCCCATGGATCGTTGGCTCCCATGCAAGGTCGCGGCTTCATGCAGTCTTTTGGGAAATGAGTGCCAGCCCAGTAGCAAACTGACTTCGTTCTCAGAGTTGCCCAGAGGCTGACAGAGCAGCACCCAGTGCGCCCCCTGCTCCCCATCAGCACTGACGGGGTCGGACAAGTCTGCGGGGTCTCAGAAGCTGCCCAGTTTGGGGTGGTGTAGACTAGCCTTTCAAGGTTGGCATGTCCACCCAAAAGCTGGGGTTCTATTGTGTGAGTCACGAATCATGGCGGGTGTTTTCCTTGAAGCTCACGGGAACTCTGGCCTAAATCCCCACATCTGTCTGTCTTTACTCACCCCTGATGTAAAAATGGGGTCTGGGGGGACAAAGGGGGCTAGCGCAGCAGCCGGCTCAGCCATGCAGCTGTAACCAGCCAGCCTCCTGCGCGAGCCGCAGACTTGCTTCGAGTGAGCTCATTGCCGTCGAGCCCAGACCGATGCCTCATGACCCATTAGGACAGGGCGGAACCGCCCCTGTGGGCTCTGGAGACTAGCTCGTCACCAGCCCCATCTTTCTCCCGAGGCTTGGCTGGTGGTCTCCAACTGCGGACCTTGCCGTTAGCAGCCCAAGGCGCAGCCACCAGTCCCCCCTCACGTGGTCGTCGCAGACCAAGCTCACCCGCTCACTGCCTTCATGTCAATGCTGACCCATAGCAGCCACTTCATCCCACGCAGTGTTGAAAAGACCTGTCCTCCAGGATCAGGGGTCAAAACGATTCCTCGTTCACACGGCTCCCTGGGGCTGCGCGGAAGCACAAGCAGCCCTGGTGGTCCTGTGCGCGTCTGTGGTAGAGATGCGGGCAACTGGCCCAGCGTGGTGCCCTGGACCTGACTCCTGCCCTGGGCCCCCCAGGTGGCACACCCGTGGTTTTGAGCTGTGATCACAGTGGGAAGGGTGAGACCAGCTCCCCTGGGGTTGGGCGGTGCTGTCGAGTGGACTCGAACTATCTCAGGGCAGTGCCAGGCGGAACAGACTAGACCTCACCCCACCCCCACCCAGCACTCTGGGTGTTGCTTTTGGAGGACGCAGTGGGAGCCCTGGCCCACTGCATTAACATCTCAGTCCTGCCTGAGTCCCTGCCCCACCCTTTGAGAACCACTGACGTAGCCCCAACCCTCCGTGGTGCCTCTGGGACACTGGCACCCCAAGAGGGACTGAGACCTGCCCAGGGGGGCAGTGCATGGACTAGAGCCAAGTCTTCTGACACCTGATGCCCTGTCCCTGCCACATCCCTGAGACCCTGGGGGTAGGCGAACCCCTTCTTTTGAGCAGCCAAATCTGGCCCCCTGAGTGATGTATGCACCGAGCTGATGTCCCAGTGAAGGGCGGGGGCGGAGGCTGGGGCACAGTGAACTGGTCACCCTCGGGACCCCTGCCCCATGTGTCTGGTGTTATGGTGTTGTTAATACCTCCTAGAGCTTGAGGAAACGAGAGATGAGGTTGGCCGTGGCCACGCGGCTCTCCTGTGGACTGGGCTCTGGGTGGGTGACGCCCTGCTGCCCGGCTGCATCTCAGAGAGAGCCAGTCTAACCGGTTCGAGTTATTTTCTCCCGTCTTAGAGGCAAAGAGGCATCAGGGTCGGGAACGGGATTTCGACCTCTTCAACCAAACATGTCCTTGTGGCTTGGCAGGGCTGCCCACAGAGCCCCTGCTAAAAAGGGGCACCGAGATGGTACTGACTGGCAGGTGTGGGCCTGCTGAGGGGAGAGGGGTCGCATAGGAACACCCCACTGTCCTTCCTGTACATGTGCCATGGGGTGGGGGGGGGGCGGAGCTGTGCTCGGACCTCATACACCCCTCCCAGGGCCCCCAACCTGGCCTCTGCATGGCACTTCCCTTCCAGGACACCCACCTGGCCCTGACACTGTCACCCATTTCAGGACTCCCCTGCTCTGCAATGCAGCGCCCCCCCTCCCCAGAGCCCTGCTCTGCTCCCCCCTTCCAGGGCCACTGTTGTTCCATTGTTGATTGGATCCCATGCCAAGAGACCCCGTGTGCAGACCAGAGCAGCCCCCTAGGGTTTTCGTGGATGGCCAGACCTGTCCCTTGAGGCCACTCTGGGGGCTAGACCTGGCACCCTCTCTGCCAGCAGATAGCCAATTGGACTCCCGGTGCTCCTAGGGTGGCCTTAGGAGGTGTATCGATGACCAGATCCCAAGCAAGTCAGCTCAAGAATGGCAGAGTTGGTATGGGGTGGGGAGGGGAGCTGAGGGCTCTGGAAGCTCGGAGACAACACCTGGCCCTGTCCTTCAGCCGTTCCCTGGGGGACAATGCCTTCTCGGGGTTCCCTGGGGGACAGTGGCTCTTCAGGGGTCCCCTGGGGAAGAGTCTCACAGCCCAACCTGCCCCTGATGGCACACAAGGCGGCCGGTCCCCTGAGTCCCCTCCCCCAGGCCGCAAGCTGTGGCTACCCAGGGCAGCAGCCCAGCTGAGGGACAATTTGCTTGAGTGCCACTGGGTGTGGCGGCGTGGCAGCCCTCGTGCCACATCTCAGAGCTCGGTGGACTTCCCGGCCCCTGTGAAAACACTTTCCTGACCCCTGGCACCTCCAGCCCCCTGCTTCCTGGCAGGGCTCTGGCTTTGCTGAGGCCTCTGGCCATCCCCCTTTATTCCCTTCTAGAGAGTCCGGCAAGCTCACGCCACGTCCCCTGCCCTCTACTCAGCCCCATCTCCCAGACTTGCCCCCTCACACACCCCCACCCGTGTTTTTCCCAGCGGCTACATCTTTGGAGCAGCCTTGCCTGACTCCTGGGCTTTGATCGATGCCCTCACTGGACCGCAGCGTGGGCTGGCCAAGGCCCAGAGCCTCCTGGCAGGTCCAGCACAGCGCCAGCCCCGGGCTTACCACAGTCAGCCTGCAGGGAGGGGGCAGTGGCTGGGCCTCCTACCCACCTGCACAGGGCCCTCAAAGATGGGCAGCAGTCCCAGCTGCAAGTGTTCCCAGGTGGCCTCAGGGGGAGCGTATGCAGATGTCCAATGCCAAAGCCAGTGACGGGACCATCGTCAACCTCCCATCCCCACCCATCACCCAGTTCTTGGAGGGGGTAGTGGGAGGGGCTGCTTCTGAGTACAAACCGTTGATATGCTCAGCTGCTGATGGAAAGATCTATGGCTTTAAATCCACCCAGACATATCGCACAGACCCCAGAAGAAAGGGCTGGTAATCTGCTTCCAACAAAATCAGCCCTTGGAAATGGGACACACTTTCCCCGGCACCCACCCCCAGTCATCTCAGTGGCCACAGGTGTATTTCAGGTAAACCATCAGACCGTCCAAGGTTCTGAGGTTGAATGCATATCACCTTTCAGGAGCCTGGATCAGAAACCCAAGCCTGGGCCTCAGACAGAAGTGGTTCTCAAAGGGGCTTAAGACGAATCCAGGAAGTGGGGACGGCCTTCTGAGCTCGAGAGCTCTGGAAGGCCTTCAGTAGCAAGGACCCTGCAGATGGTATCATGGGAGAGGGGAGGAATGTCAGAGGTACACCAGGGTATTTATGCCAGGTTCTAGCTGAGGGGCTGGGGAACCTCAGGCAGGGTGCCCCCTTCACACCAAACCCCAAAGTCCTGAAGGCCACGTTCCACATCCTGTCTGTTCCATGGTCCTTCCCTGGACCGCAGAGGAACAGACAGAAGGTGGGTGAGTAGTCAGAGAGATGAAAGCGGGGTGAGAGGACGGATGGACAAATGAGTACTGAATGGAGTGGGAGATGGTGTGGAGTGTTCTGGGTGGGTAGGGAAGGAATGGGTGGGGGTAGGGCGTGGGGAGGGGATGGACAGATGGGATGTGACGGCCCCATGGCTAGGTGGGTTTGGACCAGGTCATGGTAGAATTAAGCCCAAGTAAGAAGAGAGCCCCGAGCTGCCTGGCTCATACCACTGAGCATTTGCAGGGCCCTCATGAGCCCCACTGCCAAAGACATGCCCCCAAAGTCCTAAAACTACTATTGCCACCTCCACTGAGGACTCCAGACGGGGGGGGGGGGGGGGGGGGCGGGGGGACTGGAGGCATTTCCTCAGATGCACAGGACTGGGGATGGGATGGGGTCCCACGGACAAAGTGCCCCCTGTGCCTCCCCTGACGAGATGCGCCCTGTGCTGCTGAGGCTTAGCCTCCAGTGGCCGTGGCCTCCCTGCCCTTACCCCCCTGCCCCCCCTCCCGCTTCACCCACTCCCCCTTCCCCAGGCAGGATCCACAGCTCAAGAAGGTAAAGGCTGCCCCTGGCCGGAGCCCTGTCCTGCCAGTCACCTGGCTGAGCAACCCCCTGGCCCGTAGCCTGTGTGCTCCTGCCCTCTGGTGGTCTGAGGGGTAATTGCAGTCCACGGGGTAGGGCAGGCCGAATGGAGGCTTTCCCTGCAGTAACTTAGAAGATTGAGGGGGGAGTGAGTGAGGAGTGAGTGAGTGAGTGAGTGAGTGAGTGAGTGAGTGAGTGAGTGAGTGAGTGAGTGAGTGAGTGAGTGAGCGAGGGAACGAGGGAACGCACACGCGCACTCACACGTCACTTGTCCTGAAAGATTAGAGAGCAGAAAATCTGCAAGATCCAGAGCAGCTCTGCAAATGGAAGGGGTTGTTATTATAATTACTATGGTTATTGTTATCATGATTATCATGCAGGCCTGGAAATCTTGTACAGAGCAGGCTCATTGTATGTCAGTTTGCTGTTTGGGTCTGAAGTGCATCATCATCTTCTCTTAGAATAGCTCCCATTCGCAAGGCTCTCTCATGTGGCACCGCGGCGGCCCTCCTCAGCCCCGCCAGGCAGGCTCAGAGGGCCTATGGTGTGTCTGAGGGGACATAGCTGAACCGCCTCCGCAGGGCTACATGGGCAGGAAATGCTAGGGCAGGAGAATTAGCACGGGCTAGGGGGCACACAGAATGGTACCTTGCCAGGTGGGCTGAGTTGTTCATGAGCACGGTTTGCCAGCACGACCCCCACCCCACCCCTGCAGGAGGCTGGCTAGTCTATGTCACCAGAAGGGGCCTCAAGTATACTGCTGGCTCCCTTCATAGCCACCCCCACCACCACACTGCACCTCCTACTCTGGGCAGGCAGTCTGCTGCCCTCACCCAGCTCCCTCCTCTGGCATCCTGGCCTCTGAAGCTCAGGGACACTGGCCCCTGGCCAGTTCAGTGACCCCACTTGCCTGCTCCCACCCACCCTGGCAGATGGCTCCTGTTGGTGACCCTCTGTGGAAGTGGCATGACCTCTGAGGGCCTCGTCCATTTCTGAGGGTGGCCCAGGTGGGGGGAGAGTGGGGCACTGCCCTGTTTAGGGGTGAGGGCCCCGCAGGTGCCCATCAGTTCTGCAGAAGGCAGGATGCCCTGGCAGGGCAGGGCCCAGTCTGTGTGAGCACCCCACACCACCCCCAGGGTCCAGCCTGTGGGTCCTGCACCAGGGTGTCCCCCAGACAGCTCTGGAGCAGAAGCATGGAGGGGTGGGGGCAAGGCTGAGTGCCTGGGGGAGGGGCTCCCTGGAGGAAGCCTGGCTGGCCATGGCAGAGCAGGCAGACTAGTAATGACCATTTGAAATGAAAATACACCAACCACACAAAAACAGTTCTCACTGGACTGAGAAACAGCCAGGAGTACGGATGGCTCCGGGACCTGGGAAGCCCTCGGGTCAGAGGCTGCCGGCACAATGGACGCAGGCACCCACCTGGCTGAGCATGGCTTCACATGCCCCCTTTCTGGCTTCTGCTCTGGTCAGGACAGGCTTCACAGCAGGAAGACCCTCTCTTTGAGAGCCTGTCATTGCGTCCATTCCAAAGCACTGTGTTTCCCAGGCTGTGAGTCTGCAGAGGCAGGCAGCCTCGCCTGGCTCCCACAGAAGGGTTGCTGGGTTGGACCCGCCCGCCTTGCGGCCAAGCAGGGCTCCTGCTCTGCTCATGATGTTAGTTGTTAGGTGACCCCTGTCCAGCAGAAGGAAGCCCTGCCCTGTCCTCACCGTCACTGTTGGGCGGCAGCCGCTGTGTCACTCCATCTCATCCAGGGTCTCCCTCTTTTCCTCTGCCCCTCCATTTGACCGAACACGATGTCCTGATAGTCCCTGGAAACATTGTGAGTCTGATGCGGTACATCGGTCCACTCTAAGCTACTTGCCGAGACCAGAGGGGGTGATTGGCTAAGCCTGGAACCATGGGAGAGAGTCTCAGCCCTATCTAAGTCACCCAGGCTGACAGTCAGGGAACAGAGTCTAGTCCCCCATCTCGCCTGACCAGCGTGAGGGGCAGCAGCAGCAGAGGGGATATTGCTGGGAAATGCTGCCTACCACTGTGCCTAGGAAAGCCCTGGCAGGAAGGTCAGGCTCAGAGTGAGCCCACCCCCAGGGCCTGAAGGAAGGACGCTGAAGGAGAAGCCAATCTCCCAGCTCTGTTACTTGCTTGTTAAACTTGGCACCCACTGGGCTCACCCATGGCTGGGCCCCTTCCTCAGTCCTCCAGGGCACCCTGGCAAGGCCCTTCCTTCCCCCACAAGACGTCCCCTTCCCTCCTCCCTCATTTCCCTCCCTGGAGCTGGGAGCTGCGCACCAGAGCGCCCTCCTCTCTGAGACGCGCGCTCAGGCCTGTGCAGCTGGCACTGGAGAGGAGGTTTACTAAGCGCCACACTCACCCTACTGCGCGATATAGAATCAGCGAGTTTCTGCCCCTCCGAGCCTCGGTTTCCCCATCTGTTAAGCAAGATCCTAAATATTTAAATGTGTGTACGCATACACACAGAGAGCGCCCTGTACTTGGATGTGTGTGCGTGTACACAGAGAGAGCGCCTGTACTTGGATGTGTGTGTGTGTACACAGAGAGAGCTCCCTGTACTTGGGTGTGTGTGCGTGTACACAGAGAGAGCTCCCTGTACTTGGATGTGTGCGTGTACACAGAGAGCGCCCTGTACTTGGATGTGTGTGCGTGTACACAGAGAGAGCGCCCTGTACTTGGATGTGTGTGCATGTACACAGAGAGAGCGCCCTGTACTTGATGCGTGTGTGTGTACACAGAGAGAGCGCCCTGTACTTGGATGTGTGTGCATGTACACAGAGAGAGCGCCCTGTACTTGATGTGTGTGTGTGTACAGAGAGAGAGCGCCCTGTACTTGGATGTGTGTGCGTGTACACAGAGAGAGCGCCCTGTACTTGATGCGTGTGTGTGTACACAGAGAGAGCGCCCTGTACTTGGATGTGTGTGCATGTACACAGAGAGAGCGCCCTGTACTTGATGTGTGTGTGTGTACAGAGAGAGAGCGCCCTGTACTTGGATGTGTGTGCGTGTACACAGAGAGAGCTCCCTGTACTTGGATGTGTGTGCGTGTACACAGAGAGAGCGCCCTGTACTTGGATGTGTGTGCGTGTACACAGAGAGAGCACCCTGTACTTGGATGTGTGTGCGTGTACACAGAGAGAGCACCTGTACTTGGATGTGTGTGTGTGTACACAGAGAGAGCTCCCTGTACTTGGGTGTGTGTGCGTGTACACAGAGAGAGCGCCCTGTACTTGGATGTGTGTGCGTGTACACAGAGAGAGCTCCCTGTACTTGGATGTGTGTGCGTGTACACAGAGAGAGCGCCCTGTACTTGGATGTGTGTGTGTGTACACAGAGAGAGCGCCCTGTACTTGGTTGTGTGTGTGTACACAGAGAGAGCGCCCTGTACTTGGTTGTGTGCGTGTACACAGAGAGAGCGCCCTGTACTTGGATGTGTGTGCGTGTACACAGAGAGCGCCCTGTACTTGGATGTGTGTGCAGGTACACAGAGAGAGCACCCTGTACTTGGATGTGTGTGCGTGTACACAGAGAGCGCCCTGTACTTGGATGTGTGTGCAGGTACACAGAGAGAGCACCCTGTACTTGGATGTGTGTGCGTGTACACACGGAGAGCGCCCTGGGGACCCAATGGTAAAACTCAGCTACTAACCAGACTCCCCAGGGCTCCAGGGAGAAAAGTCCTGTCAGGCTGTTCCCATGACAACGACAGTATAGAAAACTCCATGGGGGTGGGGGTGGGGGTGGACAGTCTGCGCTGTCCTAGAGGGTCAGGCTGAGTCCATGTCAGCCCGCAGCAGTGGCATACAACTGCCACACCAAGCCTCCAGAGGGGCAGATGGTCAGCGCTCCCTCCTGCAGGCCAGCGGGTGGCTTTGCCCCACCACCCTCCTTAGCACCCGAGCACTTAACCATTATGCCTCCAGGACTCACAAGCGTGCTTACAGAAAGTAAGGAGGGCTTGGAGCACTTGCTGGTGAACAGCAAAGCCTCCAGCCTTCAGTATGGATTGCAACTCAGTGTAACAACAAAAAAACAGAACCAGCATCTCCACACTGCACCCACAGACGGCATCGTGGTGAACAGAGAAGATGGGTGTGGTCGGGGGGCTCACGGACTTGGAGCCACAGTCAATGGCCCTGGACACACCAAGCAAGGAGCCCGACGGCACCCAGCGTCACCTGGAAGTGATGGGGCGCCCAGCCCAAGCCATGGTGTCCTCAGCAGACCATGAATGTGGAAGCTTAATAAGGACGAAGAAAACTTGAAAAAGAATTGATGCCTTTGGATGATGTGGCTGATGAAGATGGAAGGTGCCGTGGACTGCCACGGACTGCCAAGGTGCTACAGACTGCCAGAAGAACCAGCAAACCTGGAAGCACAGCCAGAATGCTCCTTGGAAGCAAAGATGGCGACACCCTTGGCCCATCGGTCATGGTATCGGGAAGGCCTGGGTGCCACAGGGCCTGCAGTGTGCCTCAGACACAGCAGCGATTGGCGCAGATTAAAGGAGCGCTTCCCTCTGTTGTGCACGTGTCACTGTGAGCCGGAACCACCTCCAAGGGTACCCCCACAGCTACATGCAGGGTGCAATTCACAGGAGAGGAGGGAGGGTAAGACAGGAGGATCTTGCTTGACTGGTCCCACAAACAGTGTTGAGCGCTGCTGCGTGCAGTCCTCAGTGAGACCCCACCCCTGTGAGTTTCCAACACTGAAATGCTTTTTTGTTTCTCGTGATTATTTGTTTGTTTTTTAATCATATTGGGGGCTCATACAGTTCTTATCAATCCATACATATCTCCATTGTGTCATTCACATTTGTACATTTCTTGCCATCATCATTTTCAAAACAGTTTCTTTCTATTTGAGCCCTTGGTATCAGCTCCTCATTTTTTCCTTCCCTCCCTCCCTCCCTCACGAACCCTTGATAACTTATAAATTATTATTTTTTTCTTGTCTTACACTGTACAATGTCTCCCTTAACCCATTTTTCTGTTCTCCGTCCCCCTGGGAGAGGGTTATATGTAGATCATTGTGATTGGTTCCCCTTTTCTACCCCTACCTTCCCCTCACCTCCTGTATTTGTAAGGTAGAACTGGGATCATGATAGTGGCAGGGACGAAGCATTAAAGAACTAGAGGAAAGTTGGATGTTTCATCGGTGCTATATTGCACCCTGGCTGGCTTGTCTCTTCCTTGTGACCATTCTGGAATGGGATGTCCAATTGTCTACAGATGGGCTTTGGGTCTCCACTCCACACTCCCCCTCATTCACATTGATATGATTTTTGTTCTGGGTCTTTGATGCCTGATACCTGATCCCATCGACACCTCATGATCACACAAGCTGGTGTGCTTCTTCCATGTGGACACTGTTGCTTCTCAGCTAGATGGCTGCTTGCTTATCTTCAAGCCTTTAAGGCCCCAGACACATTATCTTTTGGTAGCTGGGCACCATCAGCTTTCTTCACGACATTTGCTTATGCACTCATTTTGTCTTCAACAATCATATCAGGGAAGGTGAGTATCATGGAATGCCGGGTTATCAGAACACAATGTTCTTGCATTGAGGGAGTACTTGAGTGGAGGCCCAATATCCGTCTGCTGCTTTAATACTTGACATATAAATATATGTAGATCTATTTTCCTCTCATATATATGTATATTTACATATGTACATGCCTGTATTTAGACCTCTATAAATGCCCTTTGCCGCCTAGTCCTTTTACTTTCCTCTTGTCCCACTATCATGTTCAGCCTCCATTCGGGTTTCGGTAATTCCTCTCGGTTACATTGCCCTTTATCAAGCCCTACCAGACATCCCTCTTCTCCATTGATTCTAGATCACTTGTTGAGCCCTTGTCCCTGGGTTTGTTGGCATCCCCTCCCTTTCCCCTGCCTCCCCCTCTCCAGTGTGCCCCAGAACTGTCGGCCCGTTGTTCTCTCCTCCAGATTGTTTATCCCACCTGTCTTATCTAGACAGACCTGCAGAGATGATCATAAGCACAAAAACATGACAGAGCCAAAGAATATAACAACAATGACAACAAAACCGCCGACAAAGGAATAAAAGCCTATAAATCGTTCTAGGTCTGTTTGTTAACCTTAGGAATGTTTTCCTGTCCAGTCTGATGGGCGCAAGACTGAGACTCCTTACAGGAGTAGCATCCCTGTATTTCTCCAGAGAAGCATCTGGTGGTTTTGAACTGCTGACCTTGCAATTGGCAGTCCAAAGCGTGCATAACCACTGTGCCACGGGGCTCCTTCTGAAGACCTCCTATACCTGATTCACCATCTGTGGGCAGAACTTGCCACATGCAATCTTTCTTGAAGATCAGTGACCCAACTAACTGAAGGCTGTTGGACCCTTTTCTAATGAGGGAGGGGCAAGCTTCTGTTAGCAGGAAACAGTCTATCACCACCCCACCATCACACACACACCACCACACACACCCCTCCGCTGAGAGCCCAAGGGTGGCCAGAGCGATGGGCTTCCTTCCAGCGGCAGCTGGAGCTCAGGGTGCGTGGGGAGATGGGAGGCAATAGTAGGGCTGATGGCGGAGCCTCCTCTGAGCTGGGGAGACAGGTGGGGGGACTGCCAGCAGGGCACCTGTGCGCTGGTGATGCACCCCGGCAAGACTGTCCCTCGGGATTCTTGGGAAACCATCTTGTACATCCTTCCCCTAAACATGGGCCACACCTCACTCATCGCGCTGAGGCTGCCCTACCCTCCCAGCCCACTGCTGCCCCCAGTGTGTGGCTCCCCTCCGAGTCAGAGCCCTGCCCTCTGGGCTAGGGGGGTAGGGAGAAGCTGCCCCCAGGGAACTGGATCTGGGCTGGCACTAGGGGCCAGGTCTCCCAGCCCCAGGCCAGTGGGTAGCTCCCTCCAGGGCAGGCAGCGGGGAGGGGACACAGCTGCCAGCACCTGCCCCTCCACCTTCTGCAGAAAATAGGTTCTGACAGGAAAATAGCAGCTTAGCCGGACAGCTGGATTCTGGAAGTGTCTCCTCTCACACACCTTTTGTCCAAAACCTTTTGTCAGCCCCAACCTTCCAGGTGCTGCTCTGGTCTCCTTTGTTCTACCCCCCACCCCTCCCACCACTTCCTGAGCCAGGGGCCAGGCTGGGCCATCTGCCCTGTGTTTAATGAGAGAGGGAAGGGGCTAGCCAGAGGGCTTGGGATGGAGTAATCATTAGCAGCTAATTATTAAACCCAGGAGTGGAAAATACTCCCTTTCTGGAGGGTGGTGAGGTCAGGCAGCAGGTGGGCCCAACAGGAACACAGTCACATGGGCTGGGGACCAAGCAGGAATCTCTACCTAGCCTTGCCCTCCCAGACCTGCCTCTCCTCTGCCCCCAACCCCAGGGCCAGCCCCAAACCCACCTACCCTCCTTTCCCTGGCAGAGAGTAGCTCTTGCGGCCACAGCCCCTGGGATGCTGACAGGGACAGGGGGCACAGGTGTGCACCAAAATGAGTGCCCAAATGTTTGAGGAGCTGTCCCAGGCCTGGCCTCCAAACGCCGGCCCCAGCATGGGTGGGACATGACTGCCTCCAGACCACCCTGCTCGTGCATCAGTCAGTGCCCACGCACGGCAGCCCATTACAGAGACGGGCTGTGTCCTTTCTTTTTAAAAATAATTTTATTAGGGGCTCATACAACACTTGTCACAATCCATACATACATCAATTGTGTAAAGCACATCTGTACATTCATTGCCCTCATCTTTCTCGAAACATTTGCTCTCCACTTAAACCCTTGGCATCAGCTCCTCGTTTTCCCCCCACTCTCCCTGATTCCCCTTCCCTTGTGAACCCTTGATAACTTATAAATTATTATTTTGCCATATCTTGCCCTGTCCGATGTCTCCCTTCACCCACTTTTCTGTTGTTCGTCCTCATTTTCCCCCCTCCCTTCCTGCTTCCCCCTCCCTCATGAACCCTTGGTAACTTATAAATTATTATTTTGTCGTATCTTACATTGTCCAGCGTCTCCCTTCACCCACTTTTCTGTTGTCCATCCCCCAGGGAGGAGGCTATATGTAGATCCTTGTAACCGGTTCCCCCTTTCTACCCGACCCTCCCTCTGTCCTCTTGGTATCGCCACTCTCACCACTGGTCCTGAAGGGATCATCTGTCCTGGATTCCCTGTGTTTCCAGTTCCTATCTGTACCAGTGTGCGTCCTCTGGTCTAGCCAGATTTGTAACATAGAATTGTAATCATGATAGTGGGGAGGGGGGACATTTAGGAACTAGAGGAAAGTTGTATGTTTCATCGTTGCTACACTGCACTCTGAATGGCTCATCTCTTCCCCGTGACCCTTCCGTAAAGGGATGTCCAATTGTCTACAGATGGGCTTTGGGTCTCCACTCTGCACTCCCACTCATTCACAATGATAGGATTTTTTGTTCTGATGATGCCTGATACCTGATCCCTGCAACACCTCGTGAGCACACAGGTCCACTGGGCTTTCTTGACTAAAATCATGACCACAGGGCTAGCCAGGCATTTCTCGTGCTGTGTCACCGCTGAGTGAGTTTGAGCCAAACTGTCCCCGTCTCTCGGGCCCCATGCACAGGCCTGTCCTGGTTCGTTCCCCTCCAGAAGCCGACCTTGGTGGTGTAGTGGGTTACACGTTAAGCTATGATGCACAGGGTCAGCAGTTCAAAGCCCCCAGCCAGCCCACGGAAGAAAGACAAGGCCTCCACTCCCATGAAGTCTGATAGTCTGAGAAGCCCAGAGAGGCAGTCCTGCCCTGTGGAGCCGGAAGCTTCCTGATGGCAGGGAGTTTGGCTTGGGTTTGAGGCCCTGACACCAGGACTCAGTGAGACAGACGTGGGCGGAGAGGCCACGTTGGGAAGCGCTGAAGAGGGAGGGCAACTAGTGTCATGTGCTGATGGGCAGACTGCAGCTCTGGGCAGCCAGGCTCAGTCCCAAGGGGGCCTCAGAGATGGCTCTCCTGAACGCAACAACCCCAGGGTGTGTGTCCCCTGACTCCTGACCGCCCTGGGACATGAACCCCCCACACACAGCTGAGGCAGGAGGTGGCAGGGCCCTCTGCAGACAGCCCAAAGGACTCCGATCTCCGATCTGTGACCTGTGACCTTAGTGAGGACCCCCCTCTCTGTCCCTCACTTTCCTCAGCTGTGAAATGGGACCTTGCTGGGGGAGGGGGGACATTTCAGCGGAGAAAACCCTCGGGGAAGTGCTGCTCTGTCTCGCAGGGGGAACCGGCGCAGGAACACCCAGAAACCGTGTGGAAAGTTCGCTGCGCCCCAGCACTGCTGTGGGACCCACATCCTCAAACTCAGCAGCATCCATCACGGAGCGCTCACTTCCCCAGGACGGGGGGGGGGGGTGGGGGGGGGAGGGCTGGTGGTGCTAGGCTCTGTGTCCCCAATCCTCTCCCTGAGGCGATGGGAACCTGGGCAGAGGCAGCACCAGCTGCTGCCTCCTGCACCTCATCCAGTGGGCCACATTCAAAGTCAAGGGAAGTTGTTCTGCTGCTTGCGGGAGGGACTGGCCAAGTGCAGGGCGGAGGTATGCACAAAGGAAGGTTGGAATTTGTGTGTGTGTGTACACTAAAGCCCTTTGTGAACTGCAAGGCGGTGGCAGTGGGGAGGCCCTGTGACCCCTCCAAGCCTGGATATTCCCAGTTTGGATGTTACATGGACTTTACTGAAGTCTCTGACAACGATTGTGTTAGCCTGGGTAGACTAGAGCAACAAATCCATAGAAACTCACATGTGTATAAGAGAAAGTTTTCTCTAAAGAGTAGTTGTACACTAAGAAAGAATCCCAACCCAGTCCAGTCCAAGCCATAAGTCCGATATTATCCCATATGTCCAATACCAATCTGTAAAGTCCTCTTCAGACTCACGAAATACATGCAGTGATGTTGAACACAGGACAATCACATGCCAGTGGGTGGAGAGTCTTTGGATCCAGTGACGGTAGAAGCATCTCAGCACTGACAGGGGTCTCCACGGGGCTCCTCCAGGTCCCAGGGCGCAGGGTCTATCAGCGTAGTGTCATGTGTCTTGTCAGTGTAGAGAGTCTCCAAGAGAGTGAGCAGAGAGAGTCTGTCTCCCACCTCCAAGGAGGAAATCCAGGAATTCCCAGAATTCTCAGAAGGCCATGCCCACACAAAGGCTTCATTGACTATGACCGGATTGACAGACTAGACTCCACTCCCTCACTCTTAATCCTCGCAAGTCCCCAATTGACACCAGATGATGTAACGACCACAGTGACCCGGTTTGGTACCAACGTGAAGGGAAGCAAGGAGGAGGCATTCACTGGGAAGGGCTGGTTTAGCAGCCCTGGAGCGATGCCTACACAAGGTTGCCTGGGCCAGAGGGCAGGATGGAGCAGAGCAGGAGAGCCAGAGCCCAGGAGCTAGCCCTGACCCTTCATTCCTCTAGGTCAGTCCTGAGCCTCCTGCTACCAGGAAAACGTGGGACCCTTGTCAAAAGAAAGTTAATAAATAAAAATTTGGCAAATGAAGGTTTAGCTTTGGGCTATCCAAGGGCCCAAATTCCAAGATGTTCACCAAATGCACTCTTGAAAGCCAGCCTCTCCTTTCTCCAGCCTCTGAGGTCCCACCTCCCCTGTGGCCCAGTCCCCCGGCCAGTCCCCCCCTCCCCCCCCCCGCTGGCCTTGGGCTCTGCTCCAGGACGGCACTTTACGCACTTGGTGAATAGGCACTGACTGCGCTTTCTATGAACAGAAGCCTGGCCATGACCCTAAGTCTGTCGGCGCCATTTTCCCCACACCACGCGCTCCTCCCCTGACCCGTGTCCATTGTGGTCAACCTCGCAATGTCCCAAATGCTTGTTCCACACTGAAGGGTGTGAAGGCCCAAGCCTCCTGGGGCTCGCTGAATGGTGACATTCCTGCACTGTCGTGGGTGACCGGGCTGCCATTCTTCCAAGGGACGCCGGTGCAGAACATTTGCAAACTGAGCCAAGATATTAAAGATCCTTTTCTCCCCCACACAAAAGATAGCACAAAAATCAACAGGTAGCAAAATAATTGGAAGCAGCACGGCTGTGAGCCCGGGTCCCCATGGGGCACAGTGAGAGGCCTCAGCGGCCCTCGTTCTCCCACCCACCAGGGAAGCAGAGGGGCAAGTGTCCTGGGGCCACACCCCAGGGCCCTGGTCCAGCCGCAGCCCCGGGCACAGCCATCCGCAGCATCTCCTGCACCCACTGAGGTTTCACAGGCCGCCGATCTCTCCTCGCAGGCCGACGCCAAGATGGTGTGTGACGTGGTGAGTCGGATGGAAGACACGGAGCCCTTCTCCCCGGAGCTGCTGTCGGCCATGATGCGCCTGTGGGGCGACTCAGGAATCCAGGAGTGCTTCAACCGCTCTCGGGAGTATCAGCTCAACGACTCAGCCAAATAGTGAGTGTCCCCTGCGGGAGGGGGCGGGGCGTGCCCGAGCCCCGCCTCCAGGCTGACAGGTGGCGGGAAGGCCGGGAGGAGCATCCTCTCTGCCTGCGCTCAGGACAGGGAGAGCCAGGAAGCCAGAGGGCACAGGCCTTGCCACCTCCTTGCCCTATGCAGGGCCAGGCATTCCGGAAGGAAGGTCTTTGTGTCGCGGTCTTTTGCTCCGGACTAAAGTTTAGAGGGAAAATGTAAACATTAATATATACGCCCAGAAATAGGGTGTCATTTTCTTTCATTTAGAGGCAATAAACTTTACATCCTTCCCGCTTTAAACTTTCAAACGCGGGATAGACGCTGTTTTTGACAGTGTCAGTGGCACATAATCCACATATACAATCCGATAGGTCAGTCCCTAAGAAGGGTTGTGTACTCAGCACCTCAATGAATCTTAGAACATTTTCTTCTTCCTTGTACTCATTGTTATGACCTCTCCGCCCCCCCACCCCCCCTGCCGTGCCCCAAGGAACTATTCATCCAGTTACTGCCTCTGTAGATTTACCTGGGTTTCTTAGACCCAAAAACAGACACGCACACACACTCACACACTAACAACAATAACCAAGTAAAACAGAGGGAAAACCCCAATCAAAAAGATAGTAGAAAAAAAATTAAAATAAAAATTATTTTCAAAAAAAAAAAGATAGTAGAAAGTATTAAAAGCTAAAACAAATGTTAAGTGGGTCAAAAGGGAGATCAGTGATACGGTATTATTACATTTTAATCTAACTGCACCTGCCATCATCCACTTCCCAGTGCCCTCTGCCCAGTAGCAAGGCTGTTCACAGGGATGTGCTCATAACGCTACTCAAGATCGCTAATCAGATGTAGCCTCTGATTCTCTGTTAGGGTCCAAGGAGAGGGAGGGAGGGGTGGAGGGAGTGGAGCCGTGGGAGGCAGCGTGGACGGGACAGGGAAGGGAGTAGGCTGGGGAATGGCAGAGAACGTGGCCGCCAGGGCCCGTCAGTGGTGGGACAGCAGGTCACAGGACAGCCCGCACAGCTCAGACACTCCAGTGTCCCTGTGGACATCCTTGCTGGTTGGAGGCCCTGATGTCCTGGGTGGGAGACCCCAGGCCCCTGGGTTGGTCCTCGTCGGTCAGGACGTGTCTTCTGGCAGAGACGTTGGGAAGGCGCTGGAAGCACACCACGCTCTTGAGATCTTACATCCAGTCTGGGCCTAACCCACCACACTGGGGTTCCAGCTCAGGGGGCGGGTGCTCTGACCCGGCCAAACCCCACTGGGGGGACTCCCCTCAGGACCACTGCACACAGCAGGTGGGTGGGCCATCACAGCTAGGAGGCTCCAGGAGGTCAGAGAACACAGAACAGAGATCCCTTCCCCTGCCAATGGTACCTTCAAGAGGACTACAAGACTTCAGGGGGGGTGTACCCTGCCCCACCCCCACCCCCCCACCCCCGCCATTCCACTACAGAACCATGTACAACACAGAGGGCTATCAGGTGCAAAGTCAGCTGTCTCCTGCTCTGGCCCCACCCAGCCCCGCCCCACTCCTACGCGAGCCATGCCCACCCTGTTGTCCTAGAGCAACGGTTCTCAACCCACCAAATGCTGCGACCCTTTCATACAGTCCCTCATGTGGTAGTGACCCCCAACCATAACATTATTTTTGTTGCTACTTCATCACTGTCATTTTGCTACTGTGATGAATCGGGCGACCCTTGTGAAAGGGTCATTCGACCCCCCCCCCTTACCCTCCTGCCCTCCCGCAAGGGGTCGCGACCCACAGGTTGAGAACTGCTGGCCTAGTGGTTTCCAGCAGAATTTGACCCTCCGACTTTTAATAGTGTTTTCTCACCACACAGCCACAGGACACACACCACACCCCGGGCTCTGAGACGTGGCAAGTTCCGCTCACGTTTCCCTCCCCTCTCCCAGCTAGGGCTCGACTAGTTACGGGATTATTTTCTCTTACCCATCAGTCACAAAAGGGCCACATAAAATGTACATGGGAGACATCAGCCTCTCTTCCCCTCTTCCTTCCAAATTGTCCTCTGATAATACTGCACCGTGGGCCAAAAACGAGGGACAGCCTGAAGGAAACTCCTTCTGTGTTGTGTTCTTGTTAGCAGCTGACTCTTCTGAAGACCTCTTGGGTTGATCCCCACTTGTAGCACCCCATGTGGTGACAGAGTAGAACTGCCCCCACGGGATTTCTTAGGCACAGACTTGGTGGAAGCCCATGTCCAGTTCTGTCTCTCAGGGAGCATGGGGTGGGTTTGAAGAGTCAACCTTTCGGGTAGCAGTTGAAATGCACTTGACCATTGCCTAGCCAACCGAAAGCATCAGACCCACTGCCATACAGGCAATGCCAACTCCTGGCGACATAACTAGGACTACCAGGGCTGTTCTGGCCTGGGTACTTTAGAGAAATGAATCCACAGAAACTCATGTATAAGAGAGATTTTATATAAAGGGTAAGTGCACATAAAGAACACATCTCAACCCAGTGTTGCCGAAGCCCACAAGTCCAACATTAACCCATTAACTCATATGTCCAACACCAATCCACAAAGTCCTCCATCTCACAAAACACACACTACGATGCAACTCCAGGAGGACCGCCAAATCAGTGAATGTGTAAGCATCTTAACGCTGGCAGGGTCTCCATGCGGCTGCTCCAGCACCCAGGGCTGCATCAGGATAGGTCCATGTGGCTTCTCCTTGGGGATGTCTTGTACGAAGCGAGCCTTGCCAGTTGAAGCAGGGAACTGGCTAAGGCGGCTGCACCCTGGTCCAACCATTACAAAGCAAGAAACCCAAGAATTAGAAAGGCAAGGCTCACTGAGCCATTTATCCCTCCGCCCTTCAATTAACCCCACATGTTTATCAGCCAGGTTGGCACAATAACCTCAAGGGCTATAAATGTTGACAGGAGCAGGCAGCCTCATCTATCCCCCAAGCAGTGGCTGATAGCTTTGAACCGCTGACCCAGTGGTTAGCAATCTAGCACTCACCCAAGAGCAGGGCCAGGGCTCCTTAAGACCACAGAAAGCAGTTGCTTTTGTGCTGCCTCTGACTCCGAGTGTCCAATTCGACCAAGTAGAACTGCCCCTTGGGGCTTTCTCTAGAATGCGATCTTTCCAGAGCCCTGGCAGCAGACTGGTTACGAGTTAGGCTGCTAACTGCAAGGCTAGCAGATCTAAACCACCAGCTGCTGTGCAGGGGAGAGATGGGCTACCTACTCCCATGAAGAGTGACAGTCTCGACCACCATACCATCAGATGGGTAGTGGCCGAACCCCGAGCCAGATCGTGGAGCAGTGGTAGACTTCCCAACCCAGAGAGCAAGGAAGGCTGACTGCTTTCCTGCAGGAGACTGGCTTGCAGAGTAGGGCGCCTCTGGGCACTCTATTGGGGAAGCAGGGCATGCTGACCCAGAGAAGTGGAGAATGCCTTCAGGTAACTTTGTAACAAGTCCTGATAAACAACTCTACCCTGAGCATTTCTCCCTGGCATTCCAACTTGTTCAACTTCCTTAATAAACCCTTTCATCATGAGAAAGAGAGGAAAAAAACAAAGTCTCAGGAACCCAGAGGCAGTTCTTCTGAGTCATTAAGAGTCAGCATCAACTCAGGGAAATGAGTGTGCTGGTTTGGGTTTAATCTTCACAGAAGCGGCTCACTGGGGCTTTCTCCCGTAAAGCACCCCTGGGTGAGCGCCCATGTTAACAGTTGTGTCACCAGGAGGCATAAAATCTTGGGGTGGGAGTGGGAGGTGCCGTCAGAGCGGTCTTCCGGACAAGAGAACAAAAAGCGGCCTGGCCTGCTCCATCCCCACAGTGCCGAGCATCTATCTGCGGAGGGTCTTTAACTGGGCTGTTCCTTCACTGAGCACTGTGCCCTCCTGATAGCATGTCCCAGGTTACGAGGCAGTCTCGTGACCGGCGCCCTTATAGGGAGCACTCCTCCCGTGCTTCTTCCAAGACACGCGCGCCCATTCTGTAGGCAGCCTGTGGGCCTTGGGGACAGTTCAGGGGCGTGTCCACTCCGTTCCAGCCTTCCCTCATTGTCCAGCTTCCACATGGACGAGGCAGGGAAGTGGGTCAGCCGCACCTTTGTCTTCACACTGACAGCATCTTAACACAGCCTTGTGAATTGGGTGAGGATTTACAGAAGTGAGTGGCTCCCCATTCAGCGGTTCCCACACACTGTGTCTCAGCTCATCGATCGCCATCCCCACAACGTAACATCACTGCTGCCACTGCCGCCCGGGGTTTCCTGTCCTCTCAAATGACCTCTGTGCTTTTTAACGCTTTAGAGGGGTGTTTGCAGCAAAGCAGATGGGGCCCAACATGAAACCCGGTGAAAGGAGCCAGGCTATGATAGGGAGGCGAGGCTGTCGGGTCACATGATTGCGCGGGGTGTGGGGTGTGGCTGTGCAGGGATTTGAACCTTGACTGCTTGACTGGCTCTCCAAGACCACGCAGTGACCCAGGTGTTTGGTCCATGACCCTGTGTGTTGTCACCCTCAGCTATCTGGACAGCCTGGATCGGATCGGGGCTGCGGACTACCAGCCCACCGAGCAGGACATCCTCCGAACCAGGGTCAAAACCACCGGCATTGTAGAAACCCACTTCACATTCAAGAACCTCCACTTCAGGTATGCCCCCACACACACACCCTCCACCTCAGCTCCTGCCAGAGTACCGGCGGCCCCTGCCCTTGGGGAGCCGAACGGGCCTGTGTGTGTGTTTCCACCCACTAGGGTTGTGTGGGACAGGAAGGACAGGCTTGTCCCCAGGTGAGTGGTGAGGAAGAGAAGGGTGGCCTCTTTGTGGGGAAGGGCGTGGTCAAGCCTGGACAGCATCTGTGAGACCACAGGCGGCACAAGGGGCTAAGGTTGGCTGGCCACTTCGCAAGGGGCTTAAGGGGAAACAAAAAGCTGAGGGGCCAAGGGTTTTGCACCCCCAATCCCAGTTCTAGCCCAGGCCCTGCAGGAATGCTGTCTGGCCTGGAGTCAGGCCTGGGGTCCCTGCACGCCCCCACCTGCCTTCCCAGTGCAACCTGGGTAAGGGATGGAGCAGGAAGAAGCTCAATCCCTGTGCCTCCCGGCAGGCTGTTCGACGTCGGGGGCCAGCGGTCCGAACGCAAGAAGTGGATCCACTGCTTCGAGGACGTCACGGCCATCATCTTCTGCGTGGCGCTCAGCGGCTACGACCAGGTGCTCCATGAAGACGAGACCACGGTGAGTGCCCGGGGCCGCTGCCCCCACCCGCAGGCAGGCAACTATGCCCAGTGTGGCCTGGTGAGGACCTGGCCGACAAGGCACCGGTGCCCGCGGGCAGGCTGGTATCAAACGTTGCAGGATTTGGGTCAGGAGCTTTCAGCGCAGTGCGTCGTCGTGTGCAAGCTGCAGCGTCCCAGAGGCCACTGGGTCAGGGCAGGGCCAAGCAGGCCCGGGAGCAATGGGAGTGTGGCCAGGCTGCTGGAGGCACAGGAAGGGCACGCTGTCTGGATCACCGAGGCCAGACCAAGCACCTTCCCCGCCGTCGGTGTGGGGCTCCATCTGTGTGTCCCCCCACCCCCAGCTCATTTGCGCGACCTGTAAAATGGGGCGTCATGATGGTGCTTACCTCGCGGGGGTCTTGGCCAATGAGAGGAGAGAATCCCGGGAGTTCTCAGAGCCGCGTGTGGCCCGAAGCGCTGCGTCGGTGGTGTTGGTGTCGGTGTCAGTCGCCCGCCCGGGCAGTTCTGCAGGGTAGCCAGGCCTTGGGGTGCACCCACGTGCCTGCTGGGAGCGGGTTACCCGAGGGTATGCGCCGCCCCAGCCAGGGCTGTCGTAAAGCGTGGAGCGGGGGCACAGGCGACCCTATGAAAACACTGTTGGGGAGCAGGAGCCGGTTGCTGTGCCTAGGGCCTTGGGCCAATGGGTGGTCGGGCCAATGGGTGGTCTGGCCGAGGCTGGACAGACCCCACCTCAGTTCATCTGGAGCTTCCTGTCTTGGAGCCCCTGGGTACCGTACCTCTGAGCTTCGCTGCCCAGAGGAGGTGCCAGGGGCCTTGGCACACCGCTCTGCCTGGTAGCTCTGTCTTCGGATTCTGTGTCTGACCCTGTGGGTGCTGCCACCCTGTGCCGTGCTCAACTATGCCCACTGACCCTCCCGGAGGATTTCGTAGGAATGGCCCTAGGCCCTCTGCTGCTCGGTGGGGGCAGACATGAGGCCTGGGACCTGGTCTGAGCGTGGAAGCCAGGTGCTGCTGTCACGATCGAGCAGTGCTCCTATAAGCCGTCCGTGCGCGGTGCTCCCAAGCCTTGGCCTCCAAGAAGGCCGGGAGAGCCTAGGCTGGCTCAGAGCCACAGGTGGGTGCAGGGGCTCCGGCAGGTGACCTATAAGCAGGCCCAGGACTGTGTGTGGCACCAGGGATCAGGCCACCCACTGCTGCCCGCCTCTCCCTCCGCCTGTCTGCTCCTCTCCTCATCCTCTGCCCTGCCCCCAGTGCCTTTCTCCCGCCAGGGCCACCAGCACAAAGGCCCCTTCAGGATGTTTCCATCCCCCAGGCTGAGCACCCCCGCAGCTCTTCTGGGGACTGGTGGTGGCTTCACTCCCAGTGGCAGGCCCAGGCAGCTCCCACCACGCTGCTGCAGAAGGGAGAAGCCCGGGGCAGTGCCTGGGCTCCCGTGGGCCTGGTCCAGGGTCTAATGTGTACATGGGCATCATCACACCCTGCCACCTCCTCGGTAAATGGTGACAGTGGGACATAGTCACCAGGGCCGGTGGCATGAGTCCTGCCTGTCATGGGCCTGCACTCAGACCATGGTCACCCAGTCAATACTGGCTCGGGGTGAGTTGTGGGCTGTGGATTCTGCCACCATGCCCCAGGGAGGCCAGGGCAGGCACTAGTGACCCTGCCCTCGGCCCTCAGTCCCCAAGGCGGTCAGCCCCCAGGCCAGGGGGAGAGTGGGAGAGGCGGGAGTTGCCCAAGAGGAACATGTCTGCTGGCTGCTCCTCAGACTAGGCCGCCCCAGCCAGCCACCCTGTCTGCAGCCCCCTGGGACTCTGAGGGCCTCACCTGTCCTCATGCCTGCTCTCAGCACCACCCAAGCCCTGGGCCCGTGCCTCCAAGGGGCCCTGGGCCTCAGCCTGCCGCACCTTCTCCTCCACCACCTCCGCCAGCGCCACCGGCAGGGCCTATGGGCCAAACCAAGGCCAAAACCCTGAGCAGATTCTGAGAGACCCTACGAGCCGGCAGGTATGAAGCGCCCCCGCCCCCATGGAAACCCCGGCTATGAGTTGAAAGCAGCAGGTCCTTGGGCACTGCTGGGTGACTTGCTGTGACAGCTGGCCCGGCCACCCCCACCACCCCTCTGCCTGTACTCCTCACCAGCCACTGGCCCAGGCTGCCCCGCCCCCATCACCAGCCCACACAGGGGCTGCCCAGGGGCACAGAGGAACCCATTTCTGGTCCTCCTTCCTCTCGCTCATGTTCTCTGCTGGGTGCTTACACCCACCCACCACCCTGCCCACTCCCCGTCTGCATCTGCTGTGCTGTTTCCTTTGGGGGGGGGTCTCTGGCCCATCTCCTGAGAAGCAGCCCCACAACCAGCTCGCCCAGAGCCGCAGCCCAGCCAGCCGACCACGCTCAAGCCACAGCAAGGCCACCCCTCAACGCTGTCCCCCGGGGTGTCTGCTTCCAACTCAAGATTAACTCGAGGGCCTCTGTCCCCGGTTAATGTGTCCCCGCTGAATGCGTGCCCCTCCCAACCCCGCCGGGTGGGCGAGGCCTATGAGCCCTGAGGAGGTCTGCATGTCCCGGGTGCAGGGTAGATGTGCTGGGTGGTGGTCTCAGCCCACCCTGCATGCATGGTGCATGTCCTCTCTGGGGCTGGACACCCCCAGCCCCTCACTGCCCCTGTCCAGGGTCAGCTCTCTGGGCCAGGGGGGAAGCTCCTACCTGGACCCTGGGCCCCCCACCCCTGCCTGTGTGTGGAATGAAGCAGGGGCTGCACCCTGTCCGTCCTGGTCTCCCCGTGGTGCGTCAGCGCGTTGGCAGACCTGCCCTCTGCTTGTCCCTGGTGTCTTGGCTGTGGTGGGCCGTGCCCAGGGCTCTGCCAGCCCTCACGCGCCTCTCCGCCCTTGCAGAATCGCATGCACGAGTCCCTGAAGCTCTTCGACAGCATCTGCAATAACAAATGGTTCACGGACACGTCCATCATCCTGTTCCTCAACAAGAAGGACATCTTCGAAGAGAAGATCCACAAGTCCCCGCTGACCCTCTGCTTTCCGGAGTACGCAGGTAGGGGCTCCCGGAGGGCTCAGCTCAGGCCTCTGGCGGCAGCCCTGCTGCTACACCAGCTCGGCCCCAGATCCCCGGGCCCCAGGATATGCCCCGTCCAGCCAGGCTTTGCAAGAGCTGTGGGGTTCCTCAGATGCACAAAGGAAGGCCTCTCCCCCAGGTGGGCCCCTTCGGGCTTCAGCCAGCATGGAAGTCCACCAACTTAGCCTCAGCCTCCCCGTGCCCCTGCCCCTCCCTTGGCAGACCCTCCACAGCTTGTACTTGGGCCCCGATTCCTGGAAGCTGGGGAGGCTGCTGTGTGCATTGGACAACCCTGTCCTTCCACTCCTCCCCGTGCCAGCTGCTTGTTCCTGGACACCCCGGGAAGCACAGCAATATGGCGAACCCAGAGGGAGGCAGCAAGTCCATGAGCCACACCCTTCTAAACATCTTGACAGTGAGCTCAGGACTACGGGGAGCGGGAGGGGATGGAGGCTGACTCGGCCTGCTGATGGCCATGCCCAGCCCCAGCCCACCAGAGGTCCTACCTCTTCCACCCAGCACCTTAGCCAGGGCACCTGTGGTTCTCCAATGCCCTAGAGCAGGAGTTCTCAATCTGTGGGTCTCAACCCCTCTGGGGGTGCAATGGCCCTTTCACAGGAGTTGCCCCTTGCCCCCCTTGATGTGCTGCTGGCTTCCTCTTCCCACCCCGGCTCCTCGAGCCACACATGCTGCCAGGGCCTGGTTGCACATCATGGGTTCCGCTGGCCAGCCCCGCCCTGATGGCCACCCTGGTTTCTCCACAGGCCCCAGTACCTTCACAGACGCCGTGGCTCACATCCAGGCCCAGTACGAGAGCAAGAACAAGTCAGCCCACAAGGAGGTCTATACCCACGTCACCTGCGCCACAGACACCAACAACATCCAGTTCGTCTTCGACGCAGTGACAGATGTCATCATCGCCAAAAACCTGCGGGGCTGCGGACTCTACTGAGGAGCCCCGCGGCCTCGCAGGCCGCTCCTCGCACTCACGGGGAGAGCTCAGGGGCTGCCACAGGGTGGGGGCCTCTGCCCCACCCAAGCCCTCCACCCAACAGCCTCCTCGGCAGGCCTGAGCCCCTGCCCAGGCCTCAGAGAGCGTGGTTACAGGGCCTGGGCTGGGGGGCTGCTGCCAGGTGCCAGGCCTGAGCGGCTGCCTCTGCTGCACCACCATCTCTGAGAGTCCTGCCTGGACGTGTGGGTGTCAGCCATGTTCACCTGTGGCCCTCCTGCTCTCAGTCCCCCATGGCCTCTGTGGTCATGTTCACCTGGCTCTCCCACCAGGTGCGCTGGCCGTGGGGACATTGGGAGTCATGGTGTGCCTTTCCTGGGGTCTGGCCACAGCAGCTCCGCCACCAAACTACCGGTGGACCCAAGCCACCTGTGCGTGGGGTGAGGGCCCTGCCTTGACCCGTGCCCCCTTTGGAGCTCAGCCCTCTGGGCCTTCCCTGCCTTCTCAGACCGATTTGTGACAAAAGCATGTGGTAGATGGTGGGGGTGGGTGGGGTGCACCGTGCCTGGGGAAGGGCAGGAGAGAAGCAGGTTTGTGTGGACGGAACCTCGCGTGGTTGCTGCGGGGGAGCGCGATTGGAGTAGTGTGTTTTTGCTTCTGATTCACAATGCAGACACGTAAATGAGCAGGGACCTGTTGGGGGTTTGGGGGGGTATTGCTAAGTGACCAGAGCCTCCTTCACTCTGTCTTGTGAGAAACCAGAGAGTTTGTCCCCAGCCCTGGGGCCCTGAGTGTAAGCCTCCAAGGGCCAGGCTGACTGGGCCTTCGCTGTAGCCATTCCTGCACAGACAGAAGGGCCTAGGGGCTTCTCCCATTCACCAGTCTGCTCCCATGGGCACCCCTGCCCACCTGCCCTGCCCTCCGGGCCTGTGTCCTGGGCTCTGCAGGAACCAGTGGTCACTGTCTCCAGCCCAGCCCCTCTGGTGCTGCCCAGCTTGGCCAGGCTGGCAGGCATGGGGGATCCAAGCAGCACTCCCCACCCCGTGCCCACATCCTGCCAGGGTGGGTGCCCTGGGTGAGGCCCAGCCCGGCCAGGATGTCTGGAGGCTGGCCCGACCTGCGGGAAGTCACAGAGCAGCCATCTGTCAGAACCACCTGCAGCTTGAGCCCACTGCATTCCGCCGTCCCGTCATGTCAGGTGCCCAGATGGGGCAAAGGTTAGGCCGCCCAGTCTCCCACCATGAACAGCTGGGGCTGGTGGGAGCTTCTGCCCCAATTAAGTGCCTACCTTGCCCTGTGACACCCACTCACCCCCATGGCCTGAGGGAAGGTGGCCAAGCTACTCCCTGGTCACTGCCTCCTGCCTGGGCCTTACTGTCCCTCCGACAGCCGCTTTCACACCACAGGCCCCAGCCCTCGGGGTCTGCTCTGTCGAATGGGGGCTAGGCAAACTGGTTGTATGGGACTTTCAGGCCCCTGCGCCTCCCCACCCCACCTGATGTCCTCCAGGTTGCCTCCTTCGCTCTGGGGGTGAGCCTGCCAAGGGAGAGGTCCTTGCTGCCTGGTTCCGGCTCTCCCCAGCCAGCGACTGTCACGGGGACCTGTGTTTTGGTTCCGTCGCAGATAAGGGGGTACTGTGGTGGGTGTGTGTGTGTCTGTTACCCACAGAGCCTGTGTGAGCCCTGAGGGGCCTATTGATACCTGAATAGCTGCCACCAGCGGGAGAGGGGACCAGGCCTAGGTGTTCTTTTGCCAGCCCTTGAAACGTGCCTGCCACCTAGATGCCTGCAGGCAAGTCCTGCACCCAGTACCACTGCTGCCGAAAGAGACCATCTGCCCTCTGGCTGCCTGAGCACCTTCCCTGGAGGGCCCTGGCCCCCCTCCTCTGGCCCCAGCAGAGCCCATGGGCCTCTGCACATACTCCCAAGAAAGGGCAGTGGACAGGACCCAGGCAGGAGGCAGCTTGGCTGCCCAGTTCCCTGTCCACCCCCAGGGCCCCAACAGCCAGGAGTCACCCACCAGCACTGGCCTTGGTGGCCTGCTCCACTGAGCACCCTCTCAGTGGTCTGGGGCCCCTCTGCAGAGTCTAGGCACCTAGCCCTTTTGCCTTGCTTTTTGCTGGCCCGGGGGGCTTCCGATGAAGCCTGACTGGCCTTGGGAGCCCAGTGTAAGGCTGCACTCGCTGGCTACCAGAGCCTCATTCTGGGGTGCCAAAGGCCATGTCCCCCAAGTCAGGCCACACACCTAAAGAGGACAGAGCCCCAGACCAGGGGGCAGCTCCTCCCCCATGGAGAGGAATCGAGGCCCCTCTGTCCAGGCAGACCCCTCCTCCCTCCAAAGGCCCCAGCCTCTCTGTCAGAGAAGGGTCCTGCAGGAGGTTTTCCACCCCACCCACAGGCTAGACCCTAGGGCCCACCACACCCTTGCCCCACAGAGCCCCAGCTGTGACAAAAGCCATCCTTCTGACCCTCCAGCCCCTTAGGAGCCCAGCTCCTCCTCCCCCTCACCCCCCAGGGGCAGAGACACCCCAGCCAGGCCCGCTGTCCTGTCCCCATGCCCTCAGCCTACCTGAACCCCTGCCTCCTAGCTCTTCTGCCCCCCCTTTCTCCCGAACAGGAGGGGCTTGGCGCCCCCTCCCTCCTTAGCAGAGCCTTCTCTCCCCCAGCCCACTGCCTCCACCCACCCTATTAACTGTAATTTTGTAAGCAGAGTGACTTGGTTTAATAAATCTCTAGTCATTGTAATAATTTGTTGGCTGTTCTCGGTCATTAAGAAAAGGTGCCAGCTCGTTCCATGTGAGTGTGGTGCCCTGTGTTGGGGCCCTGCCCGCAGCCTGCCCAACAGCCTATGTGTCAAGCATCAAGGTTGTGAGGGCAGGAGGCTGGCGGGCATAGGCCACCCTCCTGCCCACACCCCTTCCCCCTGGCGGGCCTCACGGAGGCAGAGGCAGGCCTGCGAGGGCGGGCAGCTGGGACTCACCTGGGCTTGCTTACAGAGCAGTGCTTGTGAACTTGCTCACTACAACTTAGTGAGTCAGCTTCCCCGCGCTGCTGGGTAGTTAGTCCGCCTGGGCAGGACGAGGACCTGGGGCACCTGTGCCTGGCCGGCCGAGGGGGCAGCCCCGGGAGGGCTCCCAGCAGCTCTGTAGGCAGGAAGGTGAGCTTTTGGTGGCCACTGGCCTCTTCCTCAGGTCTCAGCGGTGTTGGCCAGTGTAGCGCCGGTCAGCTCTCTGGGGCAGCCTGTGCCCTTGGTCCTTGGGGCTGGGCTGCAGAGGGCAGGCAGTGGGGGTGAGAAGGAGTCTTGGCGCCGGCAACTCCCCCTCCCTGTGGTCAACTCCTTTCCTCAAGGGCCCACCTTGCCTGGAGGCCCATTCCCCCACTGTCTTCCATGTGAGCATCACCTCCGCAACTAGACTGTGCGCTCAAGAGAGCAGGACTGGCAGCCATGGGGAGAGGTGGGGAGTGGGGGGTGGCAGTGGCGGGGCTGAGATGTGCCCTGTCGTCCCATGGTGCCTGCAGCCGAGCCGAGCGCAACGGGAAAGCTCTTGTAGACCTCGCCCAGTGGTCTCATTGGTTTGAAGAGACTCACCAGCAGGGAGACCCTGCAAGGTCATCCTCAGCCGCCCAAGGGCACAGCAGCCCGGAGGCACTCGGGAGGTGGGGTGGCAAGTATGCTTCAGCTCTCCAGTGAGGCTGTGGGGGAGACAGGCACAGTCCAGGGGTCTCCAAGTCTCTGCTCTGCCCTCCTGGGCAGCCAACAACAAGGATTCGCTTGGTGTCCTAGAAACATAACGTTTTCTGAGCCGAGACCACCAAGGTGACATGAGGCAGGCCAGTGTCTCTCCCCCCCCCCAGGGGTACCAGTGGGTGCCAGTCAGCAGAGGGGCCAGGGCACCTGGAGTCCAGCGGGAAGAGTACATTTCCTCCCTTAGGGGTGGTCAGACCATGCCACTTATTGAGGGACCCTCAAGGGACAAGTGAGGCCTCAGACCACCCCTGCCACACTCTGCCAGGAGACTTCAGCCAGTATTAACCAAGCCTTGAGGACAGTGGCCTCGACAAGCCCGGGGTGTCATGGCACAGTGGTGGAAGGCTTTGATGAAGGGTGAACCAGTGTGGTCCTCATTTGGCCACCTAAAGGTCACAGGCCAATGGTGACAAGTAGAGAAGCCCAATGCAGGTGCAGGTCAGCCTGGGGGAGAACACCCCAACCCCAGAGGGGACCAGCTGAGAGATGGGTACAGCTCCATTCCAACACAGGGCGCTTGACCGTCCTGCCTCTCGCTGTGCCCACCCTTGGAGCAGGGAGGTTGACATCCTGAGTCTGGCCCAGAGCTCCCATGGCCCTGCTCTGTCCCCTCTCCATGTCCCCTGAGGGTAGGAGAGGTTACAAAGACAAGGCAGGGCGTGGTGCTCCACCTTCCTCACCTGGACAAGTAATTTACTTAGCCCCTGGTGTTTGCCCAAGGACCCTGGTGGCGCTGAGGCCCAGGCAGTGGGCTGCTAACCCACCAGCAGCTCCATCCACACAGTCTTGGAGAGGCTGGGGCGTGGGTTCCTTTCTGAGAGGGCGGTGCCCACCGCCCATCCCTTCTCAGATATCAGGTTCTTCTCCTGTTTCAGAGCCAGGACTCTGGCTGTGGAGCTGGGTGTGCAGTGGGGTCGAAGGACAGGGGTCCCGGGGGAAGCCGAGGAGTGTCTCCTCTGCACTGCCCAGGAAGAGGCAGCCACGAATGTGCACAAGGAAGGGCCAATGCACAGCCATTCCTGGGGGCAGCCCTGCACAGCACGGCTCCCCATGGTGGCTCCCAAGCCAGCAGGAGCTTAGCGGTCCTTCCCTCAGACCACTGGAGTACCCTCCTGGACATCCTACGCCCAGAGACCCTCCCTCAGAAGTAGGCCCAGGAGGAAGTCCAGACAAGGGAGACTGGAGGCCAGCTCTGGGTCTGCAGCCACCACTGCACGCTCATGTTTGCACACATACATACACACGTACAGGCGTGCACACACGGGGCAAGAGACTTGAGCCAGGCAGGCCGGCTCGGCTCCCAGTCCTCTGTGTCACTGCGCCCCAAATGTAGCAGATTCTCTCCGCAGCCTGATTAGACCCCCAGCACACACACCCCAGCCTAATTCTATTCTTCTCTTCCCGTCTGTCTCTCCCTCCGGCTGTCTGTCTGCTCTCTCTCCCCCTCCCTACCTGGGCTGCAGAACCGCATGCACGAGTCTCTCATGCTCTTCGACTCCATCTGTAACAACAAGTTCTTCATCGATACCTCCATCATCCTCTTCCTCAACAAGAAAGATCTCTTTGGCGAGAAGATCAAGAAGTCACCTCTGACCATCTGCTTCCCTGAATACACAGGTGGGTGACCCAGGCCGAACCTGCCAGGGGCCGAGTCTCCCCCAAAGGGCCTGGGCCTGACTGCTCTGGGCTCAGGGAGCAGTGCCCAGGCCACTGAGGAAGTGTGCTCCTCTCCTCCCCAGCCGCACACCTGGGTGTGGCAGGGACGGCCCCCTCCGGAGTCAGAGGTGACACAGGGGTAAGGTGGCAGGGACCAGGAGGCAGGACAGAGCCACAAGCTTTGCAGGAGAGCTGCCCTCCGCCAGGGCTGGGGCCAGGACTGCCGCACCCCGCACCGCTGCATGGACTTGTGGTCAGGAGTTGTCAGGTCAGCCTCACAGTGACCCAGGTGGAAACTCGGCTCAGCCTGGCCCTGCACAGCTACACTGCACGAGGGAGGGTGCTGTTGGACCCTCCGTCTGGTGAAGGGCCTTCCTTTCCTCTGACACTCTGCTAAGGATGATTTTAAAACTTGTCCCTCCTCCACCCCAGGGGGCACACAGCCTACCAGTGGGGCCGGCACACCAGCGTGCCTCCTTACCAAGTGCTTCAGGGCCACTGTGCCCAGCCAGGCCACCGCCCCCTCTCTCCCTTCTCCCACCTGAACCTCGGGACCGTGCCAAAGCCTGTGCCCTGCCCAGGGCAGCAGCACAGGGAGGATGCTCAGAGAGCAGACTGACTCTGTGAGCCCAGGGCAGCTGTCATCCCTGCAGACCCACAGACATGCCCTGCGTCTGACAGCTAATGGTGGCACTGCTGTGGCGAGGAGTGCACAGGAGCCCACTCACTCTCCGGCCCCAGACTCAGGTCCCAGGGCTACCCAGCTTTTGCCCAGCCAGGACGTCTGGATTCCAGAAAGACCCATTCCTACCTCTCCACCAGCTGCCTTCATCCCTGGGCGCAACGCAAAGGGCAAAGCTGAGCCCAGCAGGCCGCCTCCTGGGCTCCGCCTGGCCCCCTGCAGAGGGTGAGTGGGGCCAGGAGCGTGCCTGCCCTCTCCCCAGTCTCTGTCACACATGGCAGCGACAGGGGGCAGCTCAGCTGTTGTGCAGTCCCACCTGCCACCCCACCCCGTGTCAGAGCCGCGCGCAGCCCCACATTTCCAGTGGGGGTTCTTCAGGAGATCCCCAGGCCTGCCTTCCTTCCTAGCCTTCCCGAGTGGTCTAAATCCTCCAGCTTCCCCTGAGCAGCTTAGTTCCTTAAATCAGGCACCCTAGGGTCCTAATAATGCTGGGAGCCCCCAAGAATGGGTGGTGGGGACCGAGGGGCCCTATGCAGGGTGGGGCCAGTTCAGGAAGGCCCAAGCCAGGCCCCTGCAGGGCTCAGCCTCAGCTAAGGCACCCTGGACCAATTCAGGTCTTTCAAAAGTTTGGATACTGGATGGCACCCAGTAGTCCACCCTCTTCAGGGGACAGGCTCATCCTTGCCCTCAGGACCTCCAAGTGCCCACTGGAGCCCACTGGGGGGCAAGACTGCATAGCGTGGGTCCTGGCAGCACCAGCCCAGGCCCCAAGGGGAAGTCCTGTGGTTTGATGAGACAGCTGAGTCTCCATGGCCTTCCTGGGGCCCATGGTAAGCCCCAAACAGTAGGCTGGTGGACAAGTGGTCAGTAGCGATCCTCCAGGGGCGCTCGGATGACTCAGCACCCCGCCCCCATCCAACTTCCTGTTCATTTGCTCCAGAAGGCACCTCCCTTCACCACCCAGCACCATCTTCATTGTATTTCTGACACTGTGAAGTCCCCCCTTCATGAGAATTGCCTCCCCCAGAGTGGACAGGCTGGAGAAGCAGCGCTCCAGTAGCCATCCTGCACCTAGGCAGGCAGGCCGTGGTGGCCCTCCTGGACAACTGGAGTTGTGGAGTGACGTGGGGGCCAGTGGCAGTGCCCGCCACTACGCGCTCTAAGGGCCAGGCTTTGAGGGACTGCGGAGGCGGGAGGGGGCTTGATAAGAACCGGTGATGAGACACCACTGCGATCAGTCGGTGCCTGGGACCGGGCTCAGCCACAGGAGGGTCCTGTGCACAGACGTGGTGCGGGCCTCGCCAGCTGCAAGCAGTGGCTGTGCCAAGCAGCTACACACAGCGTGTCCCGTACCTGGTGTCTAACGTGGAGCCCAGGAGGTGGCTCTGCCTGGTGGGAAGCCCAGGGCTGCTCCTGCTCCTGACCCAGCTCTGTCTCCTTATCCTGACCGCAGACCTTTCTTCCACGCCCTCCCCACTCCCCCAGCCCATGGCTCCACTCACCCTTAGCAGGAGGGGGAGGGAGAGGGCTGGCCCTACGGACTCAAAGGGCAATTGGGCTGGGTCCACCTCGGCCAGCGCCTGGCAGCGCGCAGGAATGGCAGCCACCTTTCACAGCGTCTCCAGGCACCTCTGTTCACCCCGAAAGTAGTTTCGTGTCATGGGACACTGGGCAGAGCCCTGGGGCTTGGGCTGTAGGTGCCGGGCACCGACTGGAAATTATCCATCACCCAAGGTCAATCCTTACCACCCACGCCACCCCAGCCTAGCAAGGAATTGGCTTGGGGCAGTGGGCGTTATGCAAGCCAGTGTCCCCTTGCAGGCCCCCCTCTGAAAGGTCAGCATGTGGCTCGGACTTAACTGTCTTGCTTCCTGAGAAGCAGCGCTCAGGCAGGGGGGCGGTGGGTCCAGTGGCCGGAGGTGGACGCAGGCCCTGGGGGCCTCAGGTAGGGCATCTGGAAAGCAGAGGGTAGTCTATGTAAGGGGGAGAGGCATTGAAGAGGCAGAGGCCCGGCCACTGTGTAACCCTCCTGTTAACCGCAGTGCTCGTGTCCACGCCCCCCCACCACGCACCGGGCTCCCTCCTGCCCCTTAGACGGACGGCTCTGCCTTCCTGACCCCACCTCTCACCTCCGCCCCCGCCCTGTTCTTGTGTCTCTTACAGGCCCCAATACCTACGAAGACGCAGCCGCCTACATCCAAGCACAATTTGAGAGCAAAAACCGCTCACCCAACAAAGAAATTTATTGTCACATGACTTGTGCCACAGACACGAATAATATCCAGGTGGTATTCGACGCCGTCACCGACATCATCATTGCCAACAACCTCCGGGGCTGCGGCTTGTACTGACCTCTCGTCCTGTATAGCAACCTATTTGGTAATGATTCCAGCACTCAGAAAAGCTTGCGCGCACACACACCACTAACAAATGCAAGTTGGTAAATAAAGTTTAAAAAGGCAGAGCAAAATCTTATATACAAATACACAGAACAGTCTTTTTAGTTTACGTTAGAGAGCGCTGTGGACAGAACTATGCACCATCTAGCTCACCAAGCACTCACATACTCACAACACACGCACATGCACACTCACCCTGAGATACTCACACTCACGAGGCAGAGCCTGGGTTGAGTCCCTCCCTTCCAGATAGCCCTCCATGGATTGGTCTAAGGTGTGGAGAGACTGGCCGCCCAGGCCTGGGCCCGCCTGTTTCTCAGCGTCCTCCCCGCCCAGGCCTGTGCTCGCAGTTCTGTCCCGCTCTTCTGCAAGTTCCAAAACCCTTTTAAAATCGGCCTGCACCTATCCAACACCCCAAAATCAACAGTTCCAAGACATTTCTCTTTTGAGTGGTGGTGGTGGATTTCAAGAATTTAGAAGAATCATCGTTCCAACCAACCCCCTCTCCAAGGGAGGACCCCCCAGAGACCCGGCTCCTGGTCACCCCTGGGTGGCAGGGAGTAGGGGAGCCTGGGACAGCTGCAGCCTGGGGCCCTGGGGGTGTGGGGGGTTTCACTGGGCCTCCACCCCTCCCGGACGCTGCCCCATCACGCCTGGCCCCAACCCAATGAGAACGGCCCTGGGGTGTTGGTTGGTTGGTGTGTTGGTTGGTTGGTTGGTTGGTGTGTTGATGTGTTGGTTGGTTGGTTGGTCAAATCAAAGACAGAGGCCCTTATCTCTCTCTCCGCAGACTGCTTCCCGGACTCTGCTGTTGACGTTGATCTCCCGTAGCATGACCTTTGGGCCTTTGTAAGACACACAGCCTTTCTGTACCAAGCCCCCGTCTAACCTACGACCCCAGAGTGACTGACGGCTGTGCACTTTCGTAGAATGCTGTAGAATCCGGTTTTAGTTGAGTCTTTCCATTTAGAATTTGAAACGGGGGGAAATAAAAGAACATTACTCACGTGCTTTGTAGCTTAAAAACAAAAGGGAAAGGGAAACCCCACCATTTCCTCCATCTACTTTTTTCTTCTTTTTTGTAAGTAAGCAAGCATCCCCCATCTGCGCTCCACCACGACCCGGAGTTGGGCCAATCGGTCCTCGCCTGCGCAGTGGGCGGGCTTGGGCAGCTGCGCTCAGGCCTTGCCTCTGGAGCCTGGCAGCCAATTGACGCGGGTGGGGCCCCCCCAAGCCCCGACCGAAGCCACCCGAACCACACCCTCACTCCAGGTTCGTAGAGGAAAAGCACAGCCCTCACTGGCCAGTAGCTACCAAAAGAGAACCCCTGTCATCCGTGGGAAAAGAGCCCTCTCGAAGCCACCCAGCCCCTTTGTCCTTTGTCGGTGTTGCTTTCCGGTGAGCACCATATCTCACCCCGCAGCGGCGCTTGCTCCCAGCCTGCGGGCAGCGAAGGCTCCTGCGCCCCGTGCCCACCCGCAGTCTGGGGGGGGGGGCACCTCCCTTGCCCCCTTCTCCCTTCAGTGGCCCGTGTCCGCTGCTTCTCACGTGGGGATGTTTGTGCTGCAGACAAAGAGGACAACAATTTAAATGCACGGTGGAAGGAGAAACCACGGAAAGAGGACAAACCGAGAGAGACTGTGGTGTTTACATTAAAGCCACAGCTTCATGGCCGGGCCCATGCCATTTCTAGCGACTTCGCGTCCAGACCCCTTCACAGTTTTACTTTTAAGACTTAATATTTGCTGAAGACTAGTCACAGCCATTTCAAATTTAAAAAAGGAGGCAAAAAGACAACACACACAAAAAATTAAAAACCTAGGAAAAAAAACTTGAAAAAAAGAAAAAAGGAAAAAAAAAGCCCACGGGTCTTTCTAAGCCTTTCTATTCCCAATCGGTGAGGTTTCGGTGATATCTTACACACTGCCAGTCTACTTCTCAAACGGAAAATTCACGTGTAGCTCAATAAAGAGAATGTTTGTCTGTATCTGCCAGTCTCGCACCCTCTGGCTCGTGGATGGTGGTCATTTGGTGGGGCGTGGCTCTGGCAAGGTGGGGGAGGGGTGGGCAGGTAGTGAGGGATCCCACCCGCCTGGAGCTTGGGCCACACACCCCCCAACATCAGGGGTGAGGGAGTGCTGTGCTCAGGAATCAGTGCCCCCAGCTGTCAAGTCGCTTAGGGCAGGGTGGGAAGGGACCGCTACCCTAAAGTCCCCTGTAGTACAGGATGCTACTGTTTCTGTTGCCCTGACAACCCCTGTCCACCCAACCCAGTCACAGCATGGAGGCCCCAGACAGAAGCCAAACAAACTGCCTGGGACTGCTGCACCCAAGGGGGCCTCTCCCCCCAGCACCAAGGCCAGGTCGCTTTCCTCCTGCTTTGCCCCTGGAAGCCACTGTGGGCCAGAGGCAGGGCAGGGGAGCCAGTGTGGCTCAGGGCGGTCCTCTACCCACTCCAAGCTGGGCCCTCAGTTGAACACATTTTCCCCATACTCACCAGATTTCTCAAAAGCAAGCCGAACAGAATTTGCCCCCAACGTCAACTGCATTTTCAATAGTCAACCGAAGGTTTTGTTGTTATCCTGTCTTAGAAGTGAAGTTTGGAAAGATTCAGGAGAAGCCCGTTAGTTACAACCAGGAAGCCGCGTCACGTTGTCTTAAAAGGAGGCAGTGATGCTAACAGGCAGCCAGGCTGTCCAAACCCCAAACCACTCGCTGCCATCCAGTGGCTTCTGGCGACCCTGCGGGACAGAGGACTGCCCGTATAGGTTTCTGAGGCTCTAAGTCTTCATGGGAGCAGAAAGCCTCATACTCCATGGTCCGGCTGGCAGGTTTCAGCCACTGACCTTGTGTTTAGTAGCCCACATAACCCACTAACCACCAGACACCTTGGCCGCGTTTCAGACCTTGCTAATTTAGCCAAAAGGGTGGGCAATGAAGAAGAGGCAGTCTCAAGAGTGGCTGCCACACTGTGGTCCCCTTTTTCCCCCGTGTTGCCCGCTTTCAAAGGGCCCCTTCTTCCTCTCCTTCCTGGTGAGGTCACTTCAGAGGGTCAAGTCTGCTACTGAGAAGCTAAAATGGAAAACCAGGTCCAAGTGGCCTTCTGAGCACATAGGTACGTGTCAGCAACACAAGTCAAAGGCCCGCCTGGACCAACATTCTCCTAGAACACTGAAGTCTCAGCAGTCGGGGGAAGCCGGGCCACACTGAACCCCAAGATGGTGATAAAGCAGGACCCATAAGAAAACAGAGTAACAGTTAGTGACAGAGGGCGGCCCATCACATGGGTCAGAGTAACAGGCTCCTGGCTTTCTGTTTACAAACTTAAGCCAACAGCTGGGCCTCAGCGCTCCTTCTACAGAGCTGAACATGCGGTAGCCTTTGGCCCTGCACACCTGCAGGGGGGAGGGAAGGGGCGCCCGCAGCAGGTAATGACGCAGGGCGCATGAGGCTACCTTAGCATCCCTCCCAGAACTCCACTCAGACACCAAGTGGGTTTCTGGTGGCTTAGTGGGCGACCCTTAGCTGCTGACCTCAAGAAAGGGCAATGCCAGAAACCTCAGCTCTCCGGGTGCCAAGTCTCAGGATGCCCTTCAGGTTTCCCCTCCCGGGTCACTGTCAGCTGACATGCTTCTCATGCCTTGGCCAGTCAGCCTGTGCTTCCTGGTGTCCCGGGCCATCTTGTCATGGAGCTGGGGCAGATGGACACAGGGATGTGTCATCTTTAACGTGTGCCACCTGCAAACCCAAGAAAGCCATCACTCTTCAAAAAGAAAGGGACGCTTCCCTCCCACGGTCCTGAAGATGTGAGGGGCATACAGGGGCGAGACACTCAGTTCTGTCTTCTCCAGACACGTCCCAAGTCAGCACGCTGGGGACCCGCCAACAGATCCCCGCCAGGCACCGCTGGCCCCAGAGCAGCGGTCCCTGCATCCAGCCACACAGCGCACTAGGAGAGCTTGCCTTTTATTATTGTTTTACAGTAAAAACAGAAACAAACAGCTATGCTCTTAGCAAAACAAAACAAAATTTTAAAAATCACAGAAATTCACTAACAGCATTTCAAGCTAAGGCTTTGTCAATGCTTTATTGAAATAAATTATCTCTGCCTAAATATTTGCTCACCACCCTCTTCTCGTGGCTGGTCAACATTCTAAAAGGTTGCAGTTATGGAAAATACATTTAACTTCACCAATAGTTTCAGATAATACTGGACTCTTCCCCAAAGAACTACCCTAAAAGGATGCTTTCAAACAAGAAGAGAAAAATTGTTTTTTTTAGTCCGAAGGGACTGAGCTGTGTAACCTAAGCTTGCTTGTTTCCAATCTTGAAGGCCAAGCGTGTGAGAACGGAGGGATGGGGACTCAGTCTGCCCCCAAGGCAGGTGAACTCAATGCCCCAGCCTTTCTGTGTTGGATTAAACCAGTAAGAACAAAGTTAGGAAAATGAAGGGCTTAAAGAGCAAACCAGGAAGACGCACTGCACTATCTTTTCTTTCTTCAGTCAGGCCCGCCACAACCTACTCCCCCATCTTGCAAGGCCCACACCTCCCCCAGGACCGGCCTCCCTCACTGACCGGGGATGAAAACCACTGAGCAGACTAGACTGCCTGCCCACTCCCTTCAGGGCCAGCTTCCCTGGGACTCAGAGGGGACACACACAAGGCAATGCTTGAGCCCGATCCCAAGATCCCAGGGCCATCAGAGATAAAGCCCCCCCCCCGTACCCCACCCCCTCACCCCCTGCTGGACTTCCTCAGGTCAGGCCTGGCCCTGCTGCGGCACAGCGGCACGCTCCCTGGCCTACACCAGCACCAAGTCAAGAGCTCTTTCTCAGGATGCCCTGCCAGTCCAGAGGGCCAGGCACCGGTGGATCTGGAATGCCTGGCACCAACAGGAGCTTGAGCCCCGACCTCGCCGATGGTGTGGACGGGGCTCGGGGTGTCTGTCCATGGCTCGGCTGCATCTCCCCGACCCACCAGAGCTTGTGCACAAAGCAGCCGTGGAAGCTGCCTGCTGCAGGTCTCCGGTTGCCCACTTCCTCTCAACCTCCCCCAACCCCAAGAAGTCCAGTCAACACCAGAAGAGATCGCGCCTAGAGTTAAAATGTGCAGTGTTGCAAGGGGAGGAGAAATGTCACATACGAAGTATCACAAAAAAGGATTAAATGTGTCAGCTGTCCAGACACTAGTAAGACCACATGCTTTGTACAGCGGCGACCCGGCCCACTTCTGCACACGGCAGGCAGAACGGCGGAGGCCTCTCCTCTCGGCGCGCACGCTCCGGGACGGCTGCAGAGGAGGGCGAGGCAGCGCTAGGAGACCTGCTGCTTCTGAAGTCGCCGCTCGGCGGCCGCAGCCAGCATCCTTCGACGGAGGGTCACCGGGTCCGAGGACGTGCCTTCTAAAGGGAGGCAGCTCTCCGAGGCTGAGTCATCTTGGGAACTTTTGTTCAGGAATCGCCTATGAAACACAGAGGAGTGGCATAAGAGAGCCAGGAAGTCCTGGACCACCCAACAGCGGCTTTTCAAATTTTTCTTTAACTTCTCCATGTTTTCAGACCCCCTCATGAAGCGATCACTTGGAAAAGACCTCTCCCCCCAAACAGAGGAGCACAAGCACTCTGTACCAGGGAGGGGCCCGGCCAAGGACACAAAGTCCTCGGTCTCAGGGTCTGCGCTGGACCCACAGAATGGGCCCAGTCCTGCTGCGGGGCGGTCCTCCAAAGGGCAAAACCACCACCACACACCACGCCCCGCCCCGCTCCTCCCACCCAGCCTGGAGCCTGCGTTCCCCCGACAGAGAGGGCAATGGAGCCAGCCCTCGGCCGGGCACTAACCTGCCTGGGCCCAGTGTCCTCAGACGACGAGTCTGAGAGCTCAGTGTGGAGGAGCTCCTGTCAGAGTGCAGGATGACACAGACATGACGGCGCATCAAAAGACACCGCTACTGGGTTCCAGCCCAGCGCGCACAAAGCACGGTGACACCCGGCTGCCATCAGGGCTGGCTGCAGACCTGTCTCTCCATCAGACCTCTGTCTTGTCTCATCAGGGGGCCTTCCAAAAGACCCTATCAAAACCACACCTGGCCCAGCAGGTAGAGCCGAGGCAGGGAGCTCAGCTGGGAAGAGGAGGAGGACTACCTGGCGGGACCTTGAGGGGATCATCTCCACTCTCATGTGGCGATCACAGGGGCTTAGGATGAGGGAGTTGTAGGAAAACGCAAAAGAGGCCAGGGAAGCCGCACAAGGACTGTGTCTCCCCTTCACGGCAACACACCTGCTCGATCTTCAAGGGCAGCAAGGCCATCCCTGGGGAACCTCTCCGCTTCCACCCCCAGTCCTGGGCTGGCCCCTCAGACCTCGCTCTTTCTGTGTCCCGGACTCCAAGAGCACTACAATCCTCGACAAGGAAGGAGAACGGTGTGCGCCCTCGCGGATGCGCGGGCACATGGCACGGGGCAGGCCGACGGCAGACCCTTCAGGGAAGGCTGGCGAGGATCTAGACCACCACCCTCGCCCTGCCTCTCAGCCTCCACAGAAGCGAGGGCGAGAAACGCCCGCTTCATACCTTGATGTTTTTGTTCAATTCGGGCTTCTATGGTTTTGTGGCCACACTCTGTGGAGATGCTTATGTAGGGGCTCAGACCTGCAGGCATGACAGTGTGGCTGCCGCCCTGCGGATGGGGGATACTACGGCCCCGGTGCTGCTTAGACGCTGTGCAGCCTTGGTGCTCCGCGGGAGGAGATGGCTCTGCAGTGCTGGACACTGGGGGGGGGGGCTGTGCCCAAGCCAGCAGCAGGGTGAGTGGGGGTCACTCACTTGCGCGCCTGCTGCAGGAGGTCGTCCTTGCGCTGCACCAGCATGCGCTGCCTCTCGTCTGCGGACTTGGAGAAACGGCTGCCCCGGGCCTCAAAATCCTCCACCTCGCTGGGCTCGGCATCCACCTCGCTGAAATCCAGTGTCTCCTCCAGCCAGGGGCTGAGGTCCAGGGGCACACGCTCAGTCTGGACACAGGGAAGGAGGCAGAGAGGCAGTTGTAAGCACAGACCACCTCCAACGGTCACTCACCTTGCCCAAGAGCCCCAGAGCGAGGTTTCTCTGGGCTGCGGCAGAGTGGCAGGAAGGTGGGAGGCGCAGAGGGCAGGCTGTGAACCCCGCCAGGCTGTGAACGCTGGTCAGGATGCGGGACTGTCACCAGCGTGAAAATCACAAGCAGCTGGTCTGCAAGCAGGATCTTCCTGTCCAATCTACCAACTGCTCAAAGTGCACACAGCATGCTTTACCACGGGGACCCGGGCACTGTGTGACGGGACATGGGAGGGGCCTCATGTCCTTACAAAGGTGCCTGTCACTCAGGTGACAAGACTGGAGAAGGTGCCTGAGCGGAGGCAGAAGGGGCGGGGCTCCAGGTGTGCTGTGCGCTCCCTGCCCCCCACCCCGCCCCCTTTCTGTCTCCAGCCCAGGGAGAAGGGCCTGCAGGAGGGCGGGCTGGAGAGCCTGCGGTTCGAGGCTGTCACACACCTGAGACACCCAACAGACAGACCCAGAAAAGGAGCACAAGCCACGCTGACGTCAACTGTGAGGCCATGGAGTGTGTCTGTCTCTCTCTCCCTCCCCCTCCCTCTCTCCCAGGAGCAAACGTGTGAACTTTGCACAAGAGGACCACTTGGGGGCTGTCGAGACCCTCATGCAGGCGGGGTGGTCAGAAGCAGCCAGCCCAAGTACACAGGCCTGTCACTGAGTGTCTACTTACACATGCTGGGGTCCTACCACCCCACTTCCCCAAGCCTGGCCTAAGAAGGGGTTAGAGAACACACTATTGAAAGGGGGCGGAGACTGAAGAAAGCAGAAGCCCATTGAAGAACCTTCGACTGTAGGCTGCTCAGGCTGACACAGGCCTGAGCCGGTGCTGGGGGAGCCCCTGAACGAAGTGAGTCATCCATCAGGATGTCCTACTGTGATGCTTTCGTGGTGGTGAGCTGCTAAAAGCTATGGCAGCGGTGTCTCAACTACAAGCAGGGCTACCCATGCACAACAGGTCTCAGCTGGGAGAACCGCTTCTGAGCAAACTGGCCACTGAAAGTGTGCGCGCCGTGTGGCCCGGTGCTGGGAGAAAAGCCCCTCCCACTGGAGACCCGAGAACCAGACTGGGGAGAGCTGTCCCCGCAGCGCTGAGCTGACCTTCATGACATGAGGGAACAAAGACTTGGGGGTCCTCACTAGCTGATGGGGCACACCTGAAAATGTGGACACACAGCTGCAAACACCCACTGACACTCAGAACATGACAGGCATCTTCACTGCAAAGCTATGAAAATTGGAAGCCATCAAAAATGGGACGGAATACACACTGATACCCTAGGCATTCATAAGCTGAAATGAGATGGGTGTTGGTTCAACTGAACAATCACATGGCTTACGATGCTGGAAAAGACAAACCAAGGAGCATTGGCATCACATTCCTCATTAAAAAGAACGTCTCAAGAGCTGCCCCTTAAGTACAGCGCCGTCAGCGATAGCATACACACACCCGCGAGGAAGACCCCTTCACGTGACAGGAAGCTCACTCACCAGCCACCCGTGCTTCAGAGGAGGCAACAGACGCCTTTTACCAATGCCGACAGCCTGAAGTTGACCAAACATGCAATCAAGATGTATTGACCACTACTGGGAACTTGAACATGGAAGTCGGGAATACAAGGATCGGAAGTTGGGAAAGACGGCCTTGGTGAGAGAAAACCAAGTCAGCAGCATCTGTGGAGAGACACTGGCGGAGCTCAGCACCGTCCGTCAGAGCAGACACCGGCTCTTCCCGGGAGAGGGTGGGTGGGGGCCCGGGACAGTGAGAGCCAAACTGCCAGCACGATCACATAAGTGCACCCCACCTAAGCTGAGAGTTCACCTCGAGCTAACCAACGAAGAGCCTAGGAACTGCACGAACGACCTCAAAACATCAGACCCAAACCAAAAAGATCTTCCAGAAGAGCAGAACGATGTCAGCAGGCACGCGGGCACTGGCTGCTCCAGCAAGGAGAGAAGCTGCGGCACAGGAAGGCCCGGTGGCATGGAAGAGCTGAAGAGAGGATCCAAGGGCATCTCGAAAAGACAGGACTATCATGACTGAGCCGACTGGCGTTGGAAGATCAAACGGGAAGAGCATGCTCAGCACTCCGTCAGGCCTCGAGGGGCAAGAGCAAGAGCCTACGGACGGAGATCACACAACACAGGCAGCGTCCAAAGAAGTCGGGAAGCCTGACAGCGTAGCTCTACCACAAGGAGCAGGTCGATGTTCAGCCATTTCAGGAGGGTGCTTATCATCGAGAACCAATGGTATTAAAGGCTCAAGTCCAAACTGCACTGAAGGCACTGGTGAAAACAAGGCTCCGGGAACGGAATGAATGCCAGGTGAGATGTTTCAGCAACTGGATGCAGCGCTGGACACGCCCACTTGTCTAGGCCAAGGAGTCTGGAAGGCAGCTCCCTGGCCACCTGACTGGAAGAGACCCTCTTTGTGCCTGCTCCAAAGAAAGGTGAGCCAACAAAACGCAGAAATTAATTATCGATATCATCGGTATCGCACACAAGTAACATTTTGCTGAAGATGCAGAAATGGTTGCAACCGTACAGTGACAGGATGTGTGGGTGTCACTGCCGATGTCAGATGATCTGGGCTGAAAGCGAGGCTGCCAGAAGGGTGTCTGCCTGTGCTTCACAGGCGGTGAAAGGCCGGAGTGGGTCATGACAAGTGGCAGTAACACTGCTGAGACTGGGGGCTCTGGGGCACTTCATTGTTCACCATGGACAGGGGAACAACTAGGGAACTAAAGGCAACAACAGGGAGGATGTAGCGATCCCGGGGGTGCTGGAGCAACAGCAATATAGCTGAGAGGAATTGCTAAGAGGCAGAAGAAGGGCGAGCCTGATGGTGGGGCAGGAGAAAATAAAAGGAAACAGAGGAAAGATCTAGGAAGAAAAGCTTTGGATAGAGGTATAAACATAGGTGTGCACTCATGTAAATATATTAATCCACAAAAATGAGGTATTGGCCTATGTTCATATATTTATATGGCAATACATTAAGGAAGTGGATGGACTTTGGGACTCTGCTAAAATCCTCCCTCAACGAAAGATCATTTTATTCTAACAACCTGGCATTCTGTGATGCTCACCCTCATGGCACAAGTGCTGAAGACAAAATTGGCACATAAGCAAAAGTGAAGACAGTGGATGGTGTCCAGCTATCAAAAGATATAGCCCTGGGGGCTTAAAGGCTTGAAGCCAAACAAGCAGCCATCTAGCAGAGAAGCAACAAGCCCACATGGAAGAAACGCACCAGCCTGTGCAATCATGAGGTGTCCATGGAATCAGGTAACAGGAATCAGAAGACCCAAAACAAAACCAAAACACATACTGTTGAGAAGAAGGATGGTCGGAGCAGAGCCCCAAAACCCGTCTGTAGACAACAGGACATCCCCTCACAGAAGGGTCCCAAGGAAGGGACGAGTCAGCCAGGGTGCAGTGTAGCATCAATGAAACACACTATATTCCTCTGGTCCTTTAAGGCTTCCTCCCCCCGCCCCCACCCCTCACTATCATGACCCCAGTCCTGCCTTTCAGTTCTGGCTAGATCAGAGCACATACACTGGTACAGATAAGAGCTCACAACACATGGAATCCAGGTCAGATAAACCCCTCAGGAACAGAAATGGAAGTAGAGATACCAGGATGGTAGAGAGAAGGTGGGGGGAGGAGGGGAGGAAGGGGCAACTGATGGCAATGATCGACACATAACCCTTCCTCTAGGAAAACGAACAACAGAAACATGGGTGAAGGGAGGCAGCAGTCGGTGTAAGATGAAAACAATAATTTATAATTTATTAAGAGTCACAAGAGTGGGAGGTTGGGAGGGAGGGAGGAAAAAAAGGAGCTGATACCAAGGGCTCAAATAGAAAATGTTTAGAAAAGGATGATGACAACATATGTAAAATATGCTTGATACAACTGATGTATGGAATGTTGTAAGAGCTATAAGAGCCCCCAATAAAATGATTAAGAAAAACAAAAGGAGCAGTTGGTCCAACAGAACGTGGGGTCCGGTGTGGCTCAAAGTCAGGAGCAGTGTGTGTATCAGAGCTGTGTGTTTCATCATAAGCACGCCATCCGCATGCTGAGCAAATAATCCAAGAATTTAGACTAGATTCTACAGAATGTAGCGTCAGGACTGAAGACAGATCATTAACAACCTGCAATATGCAGATGCCACAGCCTTGCTTGTTTAACGTGAAGAGGATTTGAAGCACTTACTGATGAAGATCAAAGACTACACAGGCTTTAGTGTACACTACGCCTCACCATGAAAAAAACAAAAATCCTCACACCTGAGTCAATAAGCAACAACTTGATAAATGGAGAAAAGACTCAAGTCGTCAAGGATTTCATAGTAAACATCACCCACAGAAGCAGCAGTCAAGAGCCAACGCAAGGAATTGCACTGGGCAAATCTGCTGCAAAAGAGCTCTTGCAAAAAATATATAGCTATAAGAATAACATAAAATTATATATATCGTGTGCCAACAAGCAAAGATGTTGCTCTAAAAACGAAAGCATGCCCGACCCAACTAGAAAATGAACGCAGCAGACTGAAGCCGACTGGAGACCCGTGGGTTACGGACTTGGCAAAGAGGATGAACAGACAAGCGCACGACTGGACAGACTTGGTCTTGCATTCTGTGGAACGTCATCAGGAGGGGTCGGTGGCTGGGGAAGGGCATCGGTTTGGTAGGGGTCAGTGAAGAGGACCTCAAAGGCATGAGTGTGACACAGTGGCTGCCACGGTGGCCTGGCGCAGAAACAACTGTGAGGGCGGGGCGGGGTGGGCAGTGCTTCGCTCCGTTGTACAGAGTTGCAATGAGTTTGACAATTTGACAACATGAGTTGCAATTTGACAGCACCAACCACAATTCGGTATGATTGAGGCAATGACTCTGAAGATGCAAGACGGGGCTCCTTCGGCAGCTAGGCACCAGTTTCCAATGATGTCCATGACATTTGGACAGAAGACATTTATTTTAGTAACAGATTAGAAAAAGTCTAACAACTTTCAAAATGCTAGGTGTGCGGGAGACCAGCCTGAAGGGCTCAGCTCATCAGCCTCCATCTGGGTTGGGATGGACCCGGCCACACTCTGAGTTCCGGGCAGGCTAGCTTCACCTTGCCCTTCCTAATGTACCACTGGAGCCCCAGATGGCAGGGCCGGCCTGTGACTCCTTCCACCACCAGGTCACAAGTGCGAGCCTTAGGGAGTGGGCAACAGGCCCAGGTAGAAACAAAGGCCAGCCCCTGGGCACAGCTGGATTCAGCAGAGGACCCCAGCCTCACAATGGTGTGTGGGGAGAGGCGGTGGGGGTGGGGAACGGCATCACGGTCAAGTACAATCCCACGTGCTCAGTCTTTCTAGAGCAACATCTTTACCTGAGTAGACACTTCCCCCTCCTCCTGGTCACCGCTTGGCCTGTCCGTGGAACTGTTCAGCGCAGGTCTAATGCTCTCTGAACGCTGAAAGAGAGAGAGGCCGTCAGCCATGCAGGCTCTCCCAGAGGGCCCCCTGGCGGGCAGGAGGCGCTGCAGCCCCACAGGCACAGGCAGCCTCAGAGAAACACAGGTGCCGAGGATGAGTGGGAGGACACAAGTGAGGCTGCCAGGTCGGGAGCTGCCATCAGCTGCCCATTTCACTCCCTTCCGGCACCGCAACCACACAGCAGTGGCCAGCCGGCCCTCGGCAGGACCATGACGAACCAGCCTCGGGGCACCTGGCACCAGGCCAGCGTGGCAGGATTGGCTCCTCAGCACCTCTTTCTCGTTGTTCACCAGCTCCAGATCCCGGCTTTGGGGCCCACAACCCCCAGATCAACCACCTCAGTGCTTACCAGTCAGGGCCCACCTTCCACTGCCAGAGGGCTCTACCTGGCACTGTGACCTGGACCTGCCACCCCAGAAGCAGCCCTGAAGCAGTGACTGATGGGAATTGGTATGGAGAAACCCCCAGCCCCTCCCTCTAGAGGGATAATATGCCCATCTCAGACGGACTCCCACCAGAGGTCCCCAGTGGGGCCAAGCCTCGGTTGCCCACAACATTCTGCTTGCTGACAAACCCTGGACTGACCACTTTCCCTTTTCTGACTCCACCAGCCCACCAGTGCTTACTGGGATCCCATCCACATAAACTATGCACCCGGAATCCTCTTTTCAAGTCTGCTTCTGTGAAGCCGACCCGGCCACCAGGTCCCACAGCTGAGAGCTGCTGAGCCGCGCATGTAACACCCCAACCCTCTGGAGGCCAGACATGCTCACGTTTCAGGATTTCACTAACCAGTGCTCGTATTTTTCTTTCCTAAAGTTGAGTTTATTTTTGCCAAGTTATTTCCTGGTTTTATACAGTATGTATATTTATTATACTTATATATATTATATATTCCTTGATCCTACCAGAAAGCTTTGTCCTTAAGATGGTCACACAGGTAAGTAATGATGGGTCAGGAAAACTGACCTTTTTTAAAGCTAAAAACACAAGTCTCAGAGACATGTGAACTGTAGCTAATAGAAAACCACGCCAACATGCCAGTGTACCAGCCACCGAGCATTACACAGGGGCCGGCAAGCACAGGGCAACTCCACCCCATCTCCTAGGTTAGCACCCAGTTAGCCCAGCCCCACTCACTCATTTGCAGATTACCTACGAGGCCTTCAGTGCTGCCACAGCAGAGCCTAGTGGCTGCCACAGGCCATGTGGCCTCAAAAGTGTAAAACCGCCACGCTGTGGCACTGTGTTCTCTGGAAACGCTGTGACTTTGACAGAGGGAGGGGCTGATGCTCTGATCTTCTGGATCAGCGAGGGCAGGCTGGCCGAAAGTGCAGTGATGCCAACAAGTCCCCAAATCCCTGATGGACTCTGAGTTTCTTCAGCAAGTCTGGGCAAAGTGAAGGAGCTTGGAGAAAACCTTGTACCAAATCCCAAGTGATACTCCGTAAGCCAGTCATTTAAACCGTTAATGAGGAGTCAGGCTCTGGGAAGCAGAGCCCATCTGTCGTACTTAAAAACCCGGTTTACCTGCGTGGGGAAAGGTACTTGAATCCGGCCTTCTAAAATGTTGTCTGTGGTTATCTCCACGGAGCGTGTCAGCTGGAGGTCCTGCAGCACCAGGTGGTAGGGCACCTGGGGGAACATCTCCTGGATCCGGTGAGCCTGCACAGAGCAGAAGAAACATCCGCGTGACGCCACGTGGGTTTCCAAAAGCAAGCACAGACATCCAGCTAGATCCCAGGACATGTCCAACTGCAACAGGTGACTTTAAAAAGTAGTGACTTTTCAGCTCAGCAGACCTTGGTGTGTTCTGCTCTCAGATAGAAGAGCGAGCCGTCTATGTTGAAATGCATGTATATAAAACTTACCTTTCACAATAAACCCCCATAATTACAAGTATTTTGAAAAAAAAAAAAAAAAGAAGAGCGAGCAACCTTCTGACAGACACCGCACAGGGTGACAGCTGCCCGAGAGAAACCCAACTCCGCAGGCACAGGCCATAGGACTGGCTTCTGGGACACGACAGGGAGGACACTTGACAGGGAGCACAGGCAAACAGCTGGCAGATGATGGCTGCGTGTAGGAGGGACTACGGGACACAGGGAAGGAATGCTGGGGGAACAGGCCTGGGGCTGTTGCCTACAATTGCCTACACATGTGAGCCTGGCCAAGCTCAGCGCTGGAAACAGAAACAGGTAAATTCACTAGATATAGATTACACTTCCATGTGGACAACAAACCATGAAGAATGCAAATTCTCACTGCTGCCCTGGAGCTAGAGCTCCCACCTGGCAACCTTGGTCACAGGTCTGCACAGGGCTGGGGTGCAGGGGCAGCCAGCACAGGCCTCAGCACCCCAGCACCCACTGCCCAGGCCTCACGTGGTTCTGGTTTGAGCAGAAGAAAGGACAATCTCCGGGTTTTCTGTAACCGTCAGGGAGTCTCAGGATGGGGGTGGAGAGGGGGGCCCTGGGGCCTTGCACCCTGTGTCTTGTCTAGCCAGAAGTGTTGTTGTATGGGGGGGGTGTCATTTCGTATGTTTAAATGCCTGTTTATTGTACACCAGGGAGCAAGGGCAGCAGGGCAGCACCCCACCCGCTCTGCAGGAGGGAGGAGGCTATTTCCCCATGAAGAGCTTTGGTCTCAGAAACCCCGACAAGTCTACTCTGTCCTCCAGGGTTGCGCTGAGTCGGCATGGGCTCCGGGGCGGAGTGTGGTCCTGCGGGTTACTGGAATGGAGCAATGGGACCACAGAGGCGACGGTCTCCAGGCCAGGCAGCTGCAGGACAAGCTTCTGTACAAAGCTTTGCCTAGAGCAGCCCTACCCAAAGTGGGTGGTGCGGCACCCTGGGGGGCTGCAAAAATAAGTGGCTACACTTCATCGGGTTTCATTGCCAGGGGGGCCCGAGTAGCTTTTTCCCCTCTGAAAAGGAAGCAGCGGGCCGAGTAAGCTTGGGGACCTATGGCTTAGTCGTCACTGGGCTAGACAGGGTGCCAGCCCCACGCCACCCCACCCCACCGCACCATCCAGAGACCTCAACAGTCCATGAGACATGGAGACTGTTCTTGCCTCTCTGCTCAAACCCCACTCCACCAGTGGCAGGTCCCTCGTGCATGGCTTCCATCTCATTCCCCGAATAAGAAGGCTGGAGAGAAACTGATGACCAAAGCCTTTCTTTCAGGAAATCCAGGCAATTAAATGCTGGCTCTCAATTTTCGAATCTATGGTTTCAGTTGTGCTAACAAGAATTTACTGCAAGCCAGCACAGACTGGAGGAAACCCAGCGGGCTGGCCAAAGGACTCTCACCACCCCCAAGAATGTCACTCTCACTCCTACAGGACCGATTCCCCTGTAACAGCTGCCTGACCCTGAGTCCCGGCCAGAGCGGCCAGCACCTGAGCCATTGCTGGGGGCACTCGCCCTCTCTGGGGAGCCTGGCCCAGTGCTTCCCCGCCGAGAAAGAGGCTGCCAGGCTTGCTCTTCAGACCCAACCTTGATCCCACCCACCGCAGCGGCACTCACCCCTCCTCCCAACAAGCCCAGGCTTCTCCCCACTCCCCCACCCCACCTCCAGGAAGGCTCTCTCCATCCGTCCTGCTTCTCCTCTGCTCAAGAACTTGAATGAACAACATGTCTCTTCGATACTGCACCTTCAAGTCACAGCTCCACCTTGTTCCTCCCTTTTGAGACACACTTCCAGAGCCTGTTTCTCTGGCTCCCACTGCACCCACCCCAGTTTCCGGTCTGCTCCCTGGGACGTGGCCACGGCTTACTCGCCAGTCAATCACACAGCCACCCCACACGCACAGCTCAGCTGCTCTTCGGAGAAGTCCCACGTGCTAGACCTTTCCCTCCTGGAAACTCGCACTCCGCCTTCTCTCTGCGTCACTCACTCACGCCTCCCTCACCCCTCCCCTCAGGGGGTCAGCCTTGGGCCTTCTCTCCTGTGATGACAGGCTTTAAGTCACCTAGAGACTCCTCGTCTCCTCTACCTGCTTACCCACAGAGAGTGCTGGGCGGCCTTGCCAATCTTGGTGCAGGGCGCACCATCCTTCTGGAGGCTCAAACCAAACCACGACGCTTCACTTTCTGCCCTCACGTCCAAAGCAAGACATCGAGTCCTGCCAGCCCCTCCTCCCACGAGCATGTCCTAAGCCTGCCCCCTTCTTCCCCACCTCCTGCCTGGCCTGCAGAGCTTCCACGGCCGCCTCTCCATGCCCGGGTGGAGCACCTGGCTGCTAACTGCAAGGCTGGAAGTTCCAGTCCACCCAGAGGCAGCTCGGCCGAAAGACCCGCAGCTCTCCTTCGAAGAACCCCCAAAGGAGAGCCCTCTGGAGCCTAGCTCTGCCGCACAGACTCACCGAGAGCCCTAAGAAGCCGAGCCACGCTCTCGGGCACATGCGGGCAGTCCCCACAAAACGACCGATGCGTTCAGCCTGCATGACACACGGCTCTGCACCTCCATTCGTGTCACCACCTCAGTCTCCCTGGGCTCCAAGCACACTGTCTCCAGGGTGTTCTCATCGATCGCGTGCCTCTGTACACCAGCTGCCTCCGCTGCCTGGCAGCTGCCTTCATGGCATCCACCTCAACGTCACCATCACTTAAGAGAGCGTCTCCCGTCCCCTCCCCGGCTGACTCCAGCGGCCTCTGGCTGCCAGCAGAGCGCTCCTCACCGCCCAACGCGCACCTCCCTGGTTTGTGCCCGCACCAGAAGCTAAGTTTGAAGGCAGGAACATGCGTGTCTGGTGCAAACTGCGGCTGCTGAGGCCAGCGCAGCCCCTGCCGCAGGAGCGGGCTTCCCGGCCACCCGTGTGGCGCAGAAGGATGCAGCCTGCTGCGCAAAGAGCCAGCACCTTCAAGGCTCCGGCACTGCGCTGGCCACAGTGGGCCCAGCTGTCAGCCACGGTGGCACAGGTCCCTCCACCAAGGTCGAGTCAAAGCACAGCATGCCTGACAGCAGGGGGAGGGGCAGTCTCGACTTTGTGAAGCCACGCGCTTAAGCAAACAGTAAGCCTCCATACTCGGCCTGCTTTGCTATTTATCTGCTTTTGGAGGGAGCGGTCAGGATCTTAGGAACCCCATTGGGTAGTCTTGCCGAGGTTTGTGTAAAAGGAGCATGTCCAGTCAAGTCCCTAGCATCCCTAGGCTGTGTGGCTCACCCCCTGGAGAGGGCCAAGGGATGCCCTAGTTCCGCTCAGAAAAGCCCAGGGTATCTGCCACACAGTGAAGGAAAGCTGGCTCTCAAACTGGCTTCTGACGTCAAGTCAGGGGGACTGAAGGGGTCTCCATGGGTGAGGGAAGGCCCGGGTGGTGGTGGGCAGAGCTTACCATGGCGTTCAGCTGGGAGTTGCTGGCCTGCGTGATGCCAAGGATGTTGGTGGTGTGCATGACCTCCACGGAAAAACTCGGCAGCCAACTCGCAATCCGGGACCCTGGAACAAACGAGAGCCCAGCCCGGACCTAAGTGACCGCCACTTTCCCTGGGCCACCCCTCTACAGCAGGGCCCTGGCAGACCTGGCTAACACTGCTGACCTCCGGCAAGCCTTGGGCCGAGCATTTGTAGGAACCAACTCATTTAATCCTCTCTAGAGCCCTCCTAGTATCTCCCCTTTTCTCTTCTCAGAGCCTGGGCAGTGGTCCCTGGAGCATTCTCAACACAAGTTGTCCAAGGTCCCAGAATCTGCAACTCTGGGTGTCAGTATAGGAGGCCTGCAATACTTCCCCACCCGCCTCTCTGCCTCCCAGCGTTTCCACTTGCCCCCAACACTGCCCCCACCTCCACCCCAACCCCCGCTCTACTCTCTAGGTCTACAACACTCCCATCAATCCATTTCCCCAGCGTGCACTGCGCCGAGGCTCCAACCTCGACAACTCAGTGTGGACAGCCGCAGGACTGCCTGCTCAGAGCTCCAGGGAGGCCAGTGAGAGCAGCCTCTGCTCAGGGACCCACGGAGGATGCACACTCACAGCCCCTCGTGTGGGGCCCTGGCCTCAGATACAGAACAGTCAGCATTTCTGGGCAACAGTTTGATTGTGTTTCTGGTTTTCCCGGCAGAGCGACTCGCTGACCCTTCCTTACATGCATCACTGCTACCACCGCACCGTCGGTAATGCGCATGGGCTAACTCTTAACCTGATTGCGGGTGCTCCTCCTTAAGGCACGGGGACTCCGTTTGACTCCCCCCACCCCTGGGCCCCCTCACCTCCAGCCACACACAGTCTAGCAACATGCCAGGTGCAGCGTACCTCCGCGGTTTCAGTGCTGTCCACGGGTAACGGAACTCTGAGTGCGAACTGAAGTCTGGGCCCTGACACTGACCCCCTCCAGCTGTGCCCTGCAGGAGGAAGCCCACTCACGAAGTCTGGCGCTGGGCGGGCCCACGGGCCCTGACACTGACACCCTCCAGCTGTGCCCTCCTGCAGGAGGAAGCCCACTCACGAAGTCTGGCACTGGGCGGGCCCACAGGCCCTGACACTGACACCCTCCAGCTGTGCCCTCCTGCAGGAGGAAGCCCACTCACGAAGTCTGGCACTGGGTGGGCCCACGGGCCCTGACACTGACACCCTCCAGCTGTGCCCTCCTGCAGGAGGAAGCCCACTCACCGTCAAAGTGGAAGAAGTGATTGTGCTGGTTGAGGCGCGGCCTGCCTTCGGCGGCCGCCACGGGAACCAGGTTCTCCTCCAGGTTCTCCCCCTGGTGGTCCTCGCGGGCACGGCCGCTGTCAGCGATGTTGAGGGACATTCTGCAGGTGGGGCAGGAGGTGTCTTGTTCTAGCCAGGAACGAAGACAGGAGCTGGCAAAAAAGCCGAGAGGGAGACAGTGAGCACGCTTATGGCCCCCGTCCGCGCCGCCAGCAGAAGGCCCCAGAGCACCCCAGGGGCGGTGTCAATTGTGCTCGCACGTCACCGTCTCCTCACCAGCATGAGATGCACGTGTTGGTAAGATAGACGGCATGACCCCCTTGCCTGGCTTCTCTGCGGGGCACTTCCACGGGCACTCGCAGCTGTCTGCAAGCGCTCCCTACTGAGACTGCCTGGCCTGGCTGACTGGCTCTCTCCAACCCTACGGCCACTTCAAACCCACAGGATGGAATCCTCTGCCTTGGGGTCTCCTGCCCTACAGTCCACTACCCCCGTGACCTACCACAGACAAGGTCTGAAGCTTAGCCTCGCCTTCCGTGAGCTCGACTCTGATGAAAGCTCCTTTCTGGGACTCAGCCCCGTGGCGCTTCCCACCCCCAGGTAGCCCTTGTCCATCAGGCATCGCCCTCTCGGGAGCTCACTTCCCTCCTCCACTCACCTCACCTCATACACTACCTCTGCTCCCCAACCCGCCTCCATGTGTAATCTGCCCTCTCCGAGGAGAACGCCATGCCCTAACTGTGGCAGGCACCTGAGAAACGCCGGCCGTGCCAGGTAACAGGGAAGAGATGAGACTAAGGAGTGGGGAATTTGTGACCTGGTCCCAACTCCGCCATTAACTAGCTGGGTGACACCAGGCAAATCCTTTAAATGGTCTTGATCGATCGTCTCCACTGGAAATTTAGACGTTCATGAAATGATCCCCAAGAGCACACTCTCCATGCTCACCATGCTGCTTGTCCTCTAAGACCTCCAAGTGGCATGGGCAATAATGCTCACTTGCTGCAGGTGTGCACTTCACGTCCTCAGTGTCCAGCATGCACGCATTCCCGCGAGAACCTCACCACAGTGTGATGGTCCTCGGGGCCAGCGGCCACCTCGCCGTTATTACCACCACTGTGCCCACCTGCGGCTGACCACATGCTCCAAAACAAGGGACTCTGCATGAGTGTGTGCACACAAACTACCAAAGCACCCACAGTTTGTTTGCCTTCGTTTACACATCAGTCGACTGGTTACGTGCTTTAAAGTCCACTTTCCCTCAACGGGGGCACCGTAAATCACAGCACTGCTCGAAGGAGCCATGTGCAGGCCCAATCAGCTCTGACAGCCTTGCCCTCCAATCCTGCGACCCATCTCATCCCGTAGACCACACAAACCTCCCACATGAACTACAACGGCCTAGCCCCCCAGGTGAGGACCATGAGTCAGACATGACAAACGCAGCAGGAGCGCATTGCTATCTGCGCCATTCTGACTCAGTGACCCTGAAGTCACCCTACAGTAGAACTGCCCCGGGAGTTTCTGAGACTAACTCTTTAGCGGGGTAGAAAGCCTCGTCTTTATCCCAAGGAGTGGGCTCTGGTAGTTCAAACTGGTGACCTTGTCGTCTACAGCCACGTGTAACTTGGCCTTGCATGCCAGCAAAGATTCCGAGTTAGGCAGAATTGCCTTCAAAAAAGAAAAAAAAGCTAACACACTTCCAGAGCTGAAAGAAACCGTACTTCAGAAAATACAGGTACTTTCTACATATTCTACTGAGGACGCACTCCCTCCTCTTTCTAAGAACGAGGCGTCAGGGACACTGGGCTCTGAAACACTGCAGACACCTTCTCTTGCATCCGGTCATTCAGCTTGACACCAACTACAAGGGCTACGGGGCTTTGCCCTCGCGGGCATCGCATCGCAGGAGCCTGCTCCCACTCTGCTATAAAGCAAAGCTATCAAGCAAAGCCAACCAGGAGGAGGCCCTAACAATGGGTTGCTCATTCAACCCGGGGGAGCAAGGGTGTCAACCGTGAAGCTAAACTGAATCTAATCACACGGCTGGAAGCCTTTCTTCCTGGCGACAATGTGCTCAGTAAAGACCAGGCTCAGCGGAAAGGGAGGTCCTCGAGGAGGTAGACAGACAGTGGCGGCAACAAAGGCTCAGGCTTAGAGACAAGGTGAGGATGGCGAGGGCCAGGCATGGCTTCGTTCTCTTGTACCGGGGTCGAGGCAGAGCCTAATCAATGACCCCCAGCAGGAGCAGTGACGGAGGCAGCAGCCTCTCCAAGCTCCTTCAGGATGCCTGAAAGCTCTGTGAGAAATGTGTGTGAATTCCCTGGTCTGCCCAACGTCAGCAGGAAGCATCCCCCCACCACCCAATCGAACAAACCAGATTTCTGACACCTCGAGTTCCCACTGTCCCACACCCAATCTAACAGCTCATGCTTCCTAATCTCTCAAACCTATCCCTCTCCCCACCTCACTGCCCCACCGGAGCCGCACCTGCTCACGGGGCTACCAGCCAGCTCCAGGGTCAGCTTCCCAAGCTGCAGCGGGGGGTCTCGCCCCCATGCCTATTTTAAACCTCCCATGGCTTCTCACCCCTCCCACTGGCCTTCCACTCGGCAGGGGCAGGGGCAGGGGCAGGGTCACGCCCGCCAGCTTCTTTCCCCGGCCTCAGCTGACACCACTCTCTGCTCATCTAGTTCAACTTAATGCAGCCCCCGAGGGGCCTTTGTGCACAGCTGTCTCACATGCTCCTCCATCTGACCCCGCCACTGCCTTCAGGTGACTCCCACTCATCTGCAAGCCACGTCCTCCTGCTCTCCACCACATTCCTGTCCTTGAGAGCACTGGAGACCTTCAGCCTGTACTCAAACCCTCAGTGTGACTGGGCGATTCTTCATGTCTGTCTCCTCCATTCAACTGTGAGCTATGTGAGCACAAACACTATCTATCTCCACAAGCCGCACCCACTCTCACTGGCTCGGCCGTGTATTTGATCTGACTCACGGCATCAGCCCTGCGGGCAGGGCAGGGCAGCGCAGAGCTGCCGCTGTGGGTTTCTGCAGCTGTAAGTCCTCCGGGAGCGGAGAGCCTCCTCTTTCTCCCACAGCGCGGCTGCTGGGTTGCAACCTGAACCTGGCCGTTGGCAGCCTCGGGTGTAACTTACTGCCCACTGGGGCTTTTCCCAGCACCAGCACGGCAGCTGAAAGCAGGAATAATCTACAAAATTGCTTGTCGAAGGGCTGACACTGTAGCTCCGAGGGCCTTGAAATATTCAAAAGGAGAAGGAAATCTATTGGGGAGTATTATTTAAGAAGTGGAAGATTAAAAATGTAAAAGTCAAAACTTTCTCAATATGCAAAACTGACCACAGCTGCAAAAGATAGCTTCAGGTCTATCACACCCAAACCCTGATAGCAGAGCAGAAATGAGGTCAGCAGCGAGGCTACAAGGCCAGGGAGGAGGACGGGGCCCGCCCACGCACAGACGGATTTCCATCCTGAAGGGCGACCGGCCGGATGGCTCTCTGGGTTCATAACCCTGGACACCACCGGCCTGCTATTCGAGACTGTGCTGGTCCCAACACGGTGCGCTCTGCCCGCCTCTGCGAAGGGAGAACGGACACCGCTCCCCTCCCGAGGCTGCAGCTGTTGGGAGGAAGGCTTCTCCCAGGCCCTGTCCCTGAAATCTAATCTTACAGGCTATTATTGGCTGTGCCTTGGCGCTTACGTGGAGGGGGAATACGGGGATGGGGATGGGGATGGCTGGCATACCTAGGAACCCAAGAAGTTACAATGGCCACTTGTGACAGGGCACCCAGGCAGGCCCCTGTCGCTGTGTTTTCCGAAGGCTGGTGCCTCTGGTAGACTTGGGCCTCCAGCCTCTCAGAGAGCAGCTGAGCTCAGGAACTGACTGCACCACCAGGGATGTCAGAGAAGGAGCGGACTGGCAGGATATTGAAGAGACTGGGGGACAGTTGCCCCAAAGAGCACCCTGGGACCTGAGCAAGCAAGGAGCCCTCCTTCCTCTGTGAGGCTCAGTCAAAAGCTCCCACAAGCCCCAGCCCAAACAGCAGTCTCGGGGCCCTTCCCGGAGTGCCTACTTGTGGAAAAGGTGTCCACAGGGCAGCTTCCTGGCGGCCTGCATGGAGTCCCAGCAGATGGCACAGTCGTCGTTATTGACAGCCAGCTCCTCCGGCGTTGCCACGGCAAACCTGTGACAGACAGACAGACAGACAAAAGGAGCTCAGCCTGAACCTGCGCGCGCGCATGTGCACACACACACCCTCAACTGAGCACCGCACAGCACCCACCCCAGTGCCATTCAGGGGGTTCCCACTCCAACACCCCAGGCAGGATTTCCAAGACTATAGATCTCATCTTCCCCCTGGGAACAAACAGCAGGGGGTTTGAACAGCCGGCCTGTGGTCAGCAGCACAGTGTCTTACCCACAGCACTACTGGGCCCATGGACACTGCCACCAACTACCAACAAACAAGCATCCCCCGCTTTCTCCATGCAGCAGGGCAAGCTGGAGAGCTGTGTCCTCCTATCCACGAGGACTCCTGCCAGCAAGGCCTCCAGGAAATGTTTATGGACAAAAGAGAGGAGCAGGCCCCGCAGGGGCCTGGAAACCAGCAGGACACACATGAACCCGGCTCCTTCAGGCTGGCAAATGAGAGGCTTCTGAGAGGAGTGGAGGGCGTCCCCTCTTCACAAATTAAAGAAGTCAGAAGCCCAAGGAAGCGATGATAAAAAGCATAAGAAAAGAGAACGACTCTCTCTCCAGGGTCTTCACATGGCCAGATCGTCTGAGCACATTGCATGCAGCTGCTTGGACCCGCCCACAGCCCTCAGGAGGAGGCTCCCTTGTCATCCTTTACTTCCGAGATGACGGGACTGGGGAGGCGAGTGAGGGCAGCTTCACCTGCGGGGAGTCCTCGTTGGAGCCTGCGTTGTCCCCACCCTCCTACCAGCCACAGGCGCAGTGCTGACCAGACCTGAGATGCACTAGCAACAAAGCTAGTGCAGCCGCGTGGGAAGAGCCAGCATGCTTATACTTACCTGGCCTCCATGTTCCCAACCACGCGCAAGTAGTTCTTGTGCCGACGGATTCGACGCTGCACCTCGTGAAAGAGGTAGCGCAGCTGCATGAAGATCACCAAGCTGGCCATGGACAGCCAGATGTTGCCGAACAGCTTCAGGACGGGACAGAGAAGAGAAGGTGCCATAAAGACCAACCAAGAACTCGCTAGTAAAAGGGGCATGGCGTGCAAAAAGTTCTGAATGGTCACGGCAGCAGCGGAGTGGGTTTTCAGAAAGCAAATGCAAATCTCTAGCTCATGATCTTAACCAATGCGCATGATCGTGATGGCAGTCCTGAGGGACTCGTCAGACATTCACAAACTGGCTGGACACAGTGCTTCACTCCAGCGATGTGACGAAGGCAACGCGAGAGGGAGTGAAACTCGCAGTGGTGGACGGGACATTACGTAACGTCCCTGGACACGAGACTTTGTGAGCCCAGAGAATGAAGCCAAGATAAACGGGAAGCCTCACTAATATTAATACAAAATGCCTAGCCGGTGGAAATGTAACTCACATAATATGAAAGCATCGTTAATTATAGTTATCATATACAATATTCATTATTGATATTATACAAGTAGATATTTGCATAATATACTCTTGGTTCATTTTATATTTTTTTCATTTATATTATGCAAATATATTTTACTTGTTTATATAATAAGTACTTTACAGTATACTTTTTGTATAATAAACACTTATTATATGATGTTATATTTCTTGTACATAAATGAGGAAGCTTCAAAAGTTCATGGAAAATGGAGTCAAAAGATAGTGGCTGAGTCCTAAGAGAAGAAAATGCTCTAAAGTCGATGTGGTGATGATTGTACAGCTCTTCTTGATATGACTGGCTTCCTGTATGCATGACATGTGAATTGTGTGCCAGTGAAACTGCTTAAAACAAGCAAACAAAAAGATAACAGATATTTTTCATGAACTTTTTAAAGCCCCGCAATAAATATTTGTTATCTATTTTCCATGCAGTAGTCATTTATTAACTATATTATGCTTATTCGTGCTAAAGTAACTAGCTGTTGACCTGGGGCAGCAGAGGTTACCGTGAGCCCAGGAGGGCGGACATGCCTCCAGGGACGGGCACCAGTCAGAATGGCTGCAGAGCAGCGGTTCTCAACCTTCCCGATGCCACGACCTGTCATACAGGTCCTCATGTTGTGGTGACCCCCAACCACCACTCCATAACTGTGAAGCTTGCTACTGTTATGAACCGTCATGTAAATATCTGATATGCAGGCTGTAGCAGGCGACCCCTGTGAAAGGGCCGTTTGGCCCCCAAAGGGGTCGAGACCCTCCGGTTGAGAACCGCTGCTCGAGACGCTGCCGTCCCCAGGACAGGAGGAAGGGCGCAGCTGCACTCAGTTTCACAGCCTGCTGCGGGGCTGATGCAGGCCTCGGTGCAAATGCTCCTTTATGAACGTCCCACCCGGAGTTCCCGCTCCCGGGAGAGAACTCACCAACATGTGAATATGGTGCATGAGGTCCAGGGACAAGAGCGTGAGCTCCATGACAAAGTCTGTGTAGTACACATAGGTCCCCTTTCCTTCCCACGTCCCCTCGTGGTTGAGGTCCCACAGGTGAATGACATATCTGAAACAAACAGCAAAAAGCACCGTCGCCATTCAGGACAACTGGATTCGGTGTGAGCACGATACAGCATCGTGTGATTTTGATATATTGTATGTGCACGTTTTCTCCAAAAAGAGACTTTATTGTGCTTAAGGTGAGCGCTTCCACAGCAAGCCGGGACCCATCTGCACTTTCTGCACAGAGCTCTCGGTGATGGTGATTCGTGTTCACAGCACACCACCGCTCACATTCACGCCGTTTCCGGAACTCCCTGTCCCCTAACCGGCTCCCCTCGGCTCCCGAGTGAGTTCTGACCAGGGGGTCTCAGACTTTACAGGAGCTCCTTACCCTTGGGGTCGTTCTTCATTTGATGAGCCAACCTGCTACTGAGCTTTAGGGTGACCTTGAGCAATCATTTCCGTTCAAGGTTTAAGAAGCAGCTTGTGGGAGACAAGTTTTTCTCCCAGGTCTCTCCCCCAGATATGTTAGACTTAGGACACTGCTGGCAGCCAATGGTAAATGATGGTCAAGTCACCTCCCTGAAGGCCGTCAGCTGCCAGTCTACTGTCTGGTCCCACTCCCTGCTCTTAAGGACAATGGGCTACTTCTCCCTAAGGCTGGCAGCCATCAGTCTGGTCCCTGCAGATGAGGTTTACACCCGACTGGTAATAGTTTTTCTATAGTGAGCCAGAGAACAGGTCAAACCTGCTCAGTGACTTCCAACGTTGGGCCACCATCATGAATCTGGGGTCTTGTCAGGTGTGTACCCTTATTCCCTCCTCTTCCAATAGCATATGAACCCCTAGATTGCCCCCCATTACTGTATTACCTATAGCACAGCCCTTCCTGTGACCTATGTCCTCACCTGTAACTAGGGGGCTTGCACGTCCCCAGAGAAGATAAAAGCCATGGTTAATAATAAATCTCTCTCTCTCCACGTGGAGCACCAGGTGAGGCTGAGGTGAGCATGGCACTGTGAAATGTGTCTGACTCCATTATTTCAATCTCTCTTCTATCTCTCATGCTCTCTATGACTGTACTATAATCTTTACTTATTATTGCTGTACAATTGCACCTACCAGACAGTGATGAGGTGTTAGGGGCTGGCTTCCCTCACAGCAGCTCAGGACAGTTGCCTCAGAGAGCTCTCTGCTCTCACGCAGTCAGTAAGTCTGCACGGGTTAAGAATCGGAGCTCCTGCCTATTTCTCCAGCTCTCTGCCATACATTACACCTCGACACCAGCTCTCAGTCACTCCGCCCTACACTCTACTCACCGTAAAATCACATGGGCAGTCCTCACGGTCACAAGAAGAGACTGTTTAAAAAAAAAAGATAATTTCATTTTCTTTTTAATAAAACTTAGGATTTCTCAGACCAATCTTACTTTTGTAAAATGATAGAGGACAAAATGTCTTATTTCACTTAACTAAAAGTAGATCGAGTCACCAATCACTCGATTTCCTCTGCTTCAAACTTCCATGGAATATGTTCAAAATCTAAAAACCCAACTCTCATTCAGCGTTTGTAATCTCTCATTGAGATGACAAATGTTTTTAATGAGCACTTAAATGTTCCCTTTCTGAATTGACTTGTCTCCTACTAAATTCAACTCTGAAATGAACACTTCAACAAAAATAAAACTTAGTCCTGCATTGGCAAATTCCCAATTAGCAGCTGAAACTAATGTTTTCAATATGAATTAGCTTAGCATAATGACTATTTCCTTTTTCATTAATAATATAAATTATGGATAATACAAAGGTATCTTTCCTTCGGCTATGAGAAAAAAACAAATATAGCCATTGAACATAGTGTTCACTGCTACTAAGCCGAAATCTGTATCTTTGAAAAGATTTTAGAAAGTATTTTTTTCTTGAATTTAAAAATTTTTGTGGATTATCTGATTTTCCTTTCAAAAATGAGTATATTCTTTATACTTAGGTATTTATTATATTCTTCTCTTAAACATCAATGTATGCCCTATCTCAAAAAAAAAAAAAAGGTTACAGATGATTTCAGTATCAATCAACACAGACCAGTGTCGGTGCCCGGGGGATCTCGGGTCCCTGTGCTGGTGGCAGAGGATGAGGGCGGGCACAGCACCACTTGCCACTCGGGCGGCATTAGTCATTCATCCCATCTTTGCTGCCTCGGTTCCTCCATCCGAACAGAGTGAGATAAGGGCCACGCGTGTGCGGCACGTACAATCACGCCGGGCATCAAGAAAGGATGCCAAAAAGATCCCGTACTATCGCAGACCGAGTATGGCGCCTGGCTGGAAGCGTCTGCGTAACCTCCCAGAGCATCTGCTGCCAGACCCGGCCGCCTCACCTCGGCAGCCATGAAGGCCAGCGTGTGCATGCCGTGCGTGTAGCCGGTGACGCAGCAGACGACCGCGAGCCCGCAGCACGAGAGCAGCATGGCGATCAGCAGGGACAGGACTCGACCGTGGCTGCTCATGGGCGTTGTGGGCGAGAAGGAAAGCTGAAAAATGCAAAACAAGGACGCACGCCAATTCACCCCACTCAGCAAGGCCACTCCCGGCTCGTGGCTCTGGGCTTCTGGGTTAACCCGAAGGGCATTACCATAGGGACAATGACCTTCTCCCACCCGGACAGGGGCTGGACAGGGACTTCTGCTGGCTAAGGGAACAGCGAGCCTGGTTCGCATCTTGGCCTTTGGGTCAGGCCCTGGGGAACGCTGGGTGAGCCCCCTGACACAGAATTACAGCCTGCAATAAACCTGAAACATCGGACACAGAGCTGCAGCCTGCAATAAGTCTGCAAGAAAACATGCGGGCGACCCAGGCACGCCCTGAGCGAGCGGCTAAAGAGAAAACTGCCTGACCACCTGCAGCGTTGTGATCGCCATCCCCGGGCCTCTGCCTGTGAAAACAAGAAACGCTCCTGCCTCGACCCCCTAGGAGGGGCCTGCTGACTTCTCATTCTTAAGGCTTCAAGGGGGGCCCTTCTCATCTCATGAGGAGGACCTTCATGCTTTTGAAGTGTCTCTACTCTATGCTTATGTAAAATGTGTGTGTGTGTGTGTGTGTGTCAGTGTGGCTTATCTCTAGCTCCTTAACTGTAAGTCCCACGTGGGTGGGACTTCCTGGTACCCCAGAGGAGCGCTAGCGGAATGTCACACACTCTACCTAAATTTGAGAATGAGCTGATACTTAGAGATCCTTGTAGTTTAAGAAACAGAAAAAATATGCAGGTTTCCATCTCCTAACTCTCAAGGATCTTGCTGCTCCTGGACCAGAAACTAGGGCAAATGCCTCAGAGTATGCAGGTGTCTCCTGGGACACTCGGGGGGGGGGGGGGGGGGGAGGACGTGTCACAGTACACAGGTCTCTCTGTGTGGTAGTCACATAATCTGTCAACTTGAGGAAGGGGTGAAATCTAGCCTGTCAGTCAGGTCGCAGCTTGATGACCTCATGTGGAGGTGCAACAGTGACAAACATCTCACTGGAAGCCAGATATGCTCATGGCCTGCAAGACACGCGGAGCTACGCTAGAGCCCTGGAGCTGGAGGAGCCACACGAGACCCCTGCCAGTGCTGAGATGCCTCCACCGCCCCTGGATCCACAAGACGTTCCACCCAGTGGCCTGTGATCTTCCTGCATTCGGCGTCATTACATGTGTTGTCTGAAGAGGAATTTATAGACTGGTAGAGGACATATGGGCTGATATCGTACTTATGGACATTATCTGGACTGGGCTGGGAAGCGTTCTTAACATACAGTTACCCTTTGATAGAAAGCTCTCTCTTGTACACATGAGTGTCTCGCTGGCTTTGTTGCTCTAGTCCACCCGGACGCACACCCTCCTGGACGACAACACTTCCTTTTCCCTTCTCTCAGTCTGGTTCTGGCGTCCCTCCCCCACATTCCCAGGGACGGTCCAGGGCCAGGACACCCCAAATGTAATTCTGGTGCACATTTTCTCCGGATGCAACCTGTGTTAAGCAACAGCTTAGAAAAGCAGGCCTGGAGCTGTGACTCCTGAGGAAGTGAGTGAAGAATGGCAAACCAGTTTGGGAGGTTAAAAACTTCAGTGGGTGACAAGGGATAAGGGTTGGATTGTAAGGGAGCTTAGATTAGAGAGCACGATTAACTCACAGAGGGGCTAGGGCCAGCTGGGCCACGCGGACAGGGCAAGGAGAGGGTGGACGAGGCCCCGGCCTTGCTCTCACCGGGGCAGCGCTGTAGGCACAACTGCCTGGGAGCCCTGAGCACGCGGTGGGAGGGCTCACTGCTCGGGTGGTCCTGATTTGCTGACAGGGAGCCTTAGACTTAGGCAGAAAACGATCCTGCTCCCCCAGCATGGAAGAAACTTCAAGAATTCATTCAATCCTGGCCCAGTTAGGGTGGACACAGTGTAAACCAGTCAGAAAGAATTCTAAGAATCAAATGGAGGAGATGGAGATGGATGTGCGCGCACACACACACAATTTCTAGAGACCAGTTCTTACGCTATATATATGAGGGGCTTCAAAAATCGTGGATGGCAAGGGGGAATTAAAAGAGAGTGGCTTTTTCCGTGACCCTTTGGAGGCTCCCTTGTGGGCACGGGCTTCGCAGCACCAGGACTGACACAGCAGGGTCCCACAGGCTGACCCTCTGGGGCTGCAACATGTTACCCCTTGGGGCAAGGGAGGGGCCTCAGGAAGAGTCTCTTGAATCCTTGATCGGCTGTGGCAAGTCCCTCAGGAAACAGCCGCCTGAGCCCGGAGGCGGCCAGAGGCCGCTGAGGTTCATTCCTACGGCATGGAGGGCCCAGACCTGGAGCCCATGCTGCATGAGGCTCATTCCTACGGCATGGAGGGTCCAGACCTGGAGCCCATGCTGCATGAGGCTCATTCCTACGGCATGGAGGGCCCAGACCTGGAGCCCATGCTGCATGAGGCTCATTCCTACGGCATGGAGGGTCCAGACCTGGAGCCCATGCTGCATGAGGCTCATTCCTACGGCATGGAGGGCCCAGACCTGGAGCCCATGCTGCTCTGCAGCAAAGAGCCGGGGGAGAACTCACGTATTCAAATCGGTCCTTGCAGAGCTGAACCATCAGATGCAGAAAGACCAGGCCAGCAAACCAGAGGCACCACATGACCACCTCCTCCACGGTCTGGACATTCAGCACGCCAAAGATGAAAATGAACTTGTAGAAGATGAAATTCCAAAACTTGTCTTTGAGGTGCTAAAGAGAAAGACAGAAAAAGTCGGTAACGGTGGTCCCAGAGGGGCTAGCAGGCATGGGCTGGTTTCTGCGGAGGACGGATTCTTGCCCTGGCCTTCCAAGAGTTTTCCACAGCAAACAGGCAGGAGCACCCCCAGGGTGACCAGAGAGAGGCCACGAGACTGTGCCTCAAGGCTGTGGGTGCTAAGCCTGAACCATCTCCGATCAGCCGCCTCTCCTCTGCCACCTCTCATTTCTGATCAAGAAGAGCAGGGGCCGTGAGGGGCACCGTTTTATCTGCTGAGCTTGAGGCCACCATGAATTGGCATCAATTCAGTGCGTGCCTGGCTATAATCATTTCCACTTTAAAAACATGAAGCAAATAAGGCAACATGGCAGGCTTTGATGACGGCTGACAGTGGGGTTTCATCATACTATGTGCTGCATTTTGAGTGGTGAACCAATGTATTATAAAAACACTGCTTTAAAGTAAAAGAAGTGGGGGAAAGTATATTACGAAATGAAAATCCCTCAAATTTTCAACACACGCTAGAAAAGAATAGCAAGGGCTCTTAGCACCATGCTTATAGTCTGTTCTCCCATCTAGGTTGGGCTTTTTATTTTTAAAAAACACTCTTCAGATTTAAAAAAATAACACATGCTCATTGCGAGCCCAAATGGAGGGAGGGTGAGGGAGAAAGGGGGAACAGATGACAAGGTCACATGTAACCTCCACCCTGGAGGTCGCCCAGCAGAGAACTGGGTGAGGGAGACGTCAGATGGTGTAAGATATGATAAAATAATAATTATTTAGAAATTATCAAGGGTTCAGGGAGAGGGTGGTCAGGGAGGGAGGGGGACAACTGAGGAGCTGAGTCCAAGGGCTCAAGTAGAAAGCAGGTGTTTGAGAATGATGATTTCAAAATACGTACGAATGTGCTGGACACAAATGATGTATGTACGGATTGTGAACAGAGTTGTATGAGCCCCTAATAAAATGATTAAAAATTAAAAAGTACCCCAATTCAAGTAAAATGCCTTACCATTTCAGGCATTTTCCTTGCTCCGTCACATGTGTAAAACACGTTGATTGTCGTGCACTGCTTTCTTTCTCTTGCCACACTGGGAGAGCTCTACCAACCCTGGGAGAGCAGGCTCTCAACGTGCATCGTACAGGCTGTGCTTGCAGCGTGAAGCTGTTTCTTTCACCGCTCAGAAAACGTTGTACTAGTGTCTTTGTGCCTCCCAGTTCCCATCTGGCCCAGTTCTGACTCAAAGGTCACACACATTTTCCCAGCTTTTCCACACTCTGCCCATCAGCTTTCCCAGAAGCCGTGCAAGTGTGTGCTCTGAGCCCAGTGCACCCGCAAACCCCCCCTGCACCACCTCCTACAGGGAGGACTCCTCGTTTTTAAATCACCCCAACCCTAGAGCAAAAGAGGGGCGATAAAAAAAGAGGGGCCTCGCCCCGCCAGACATGAAAGCGACTGTCCAGTCATCTACAGGGGCAGCTGGGAAGTACGCAAAGAGGGCACTGATGGAAACACAACTTTGAGTCTACTCTTTTGTGCCATTTTGAGCCATGTAAATGTTTTAACAACCCCAAAGTAAAAATAAAATGGGGGAAACAGCAAACGGGAAGTGAAGGCAAACAAATAATAACAGAACCTAAATGTATATGAAATTGACAACATGCTCTCTTTGAGATAGGAATTACTTCAAGAACTTTCACACACTACACTCTGACTATGCATCCTTGGTACAGTCAGAGAGTAAGATTAAAAACTGTGAAGAACATAAAGTATTCCCTAGCGCTGTTCCCAAAAGGCAAAGCAGCGCTGCACAGTCATCTGCTAAGTAAAGCTCTTGTTTTCTGGGAGCCATCGTCCTCAAAAAATGCACAAGGACGAGCGCATTTAGGGTGAGCGTCTGCCTCCAGCTCTCACACAGGAAAGCTCCAAGGGCACTCTGCGCACTGGTTTTGAATCCCGCCTGGGTCACCCGTGTACTGGGTAGGCTGGAGCATCCTTGCTCTTTGATTTCCCATCGATAAACTGGGTCTCTGAACAGAATCAAATGGGGGATTCCAAATATTTATCAACAAATGAATTTTCCCACAAACTTTTTGAAGCTCCTTCATACATCTCATAGGATTATTGGGGAGACTAAGTTAATCTGTGTAAAGTGCTTAAACAAGAGTGTGGTACATTACGTGCTTTAAAAAATTGCCTTTGATTTCAATTCCACCGAACCTTATAAGATTACAGTTCATTGAGCATCTGTGTCTTTGCCTTTAGCATTACCTGAATTGAGCAAAAGAACTCAAAATGCTCAACAAGTGCTCATGGCTGGCACTGACCCCGTGGCAGGAGTCAATGCACCACAGCCTGGAAGAGCGAGTTGTCCTGAGCAAACAGGAGAGATCGGCATGAAGAACGCCCTCTGAGTGAGTCCCCGGTGGCACTTGCTGTAAATCTCAACCCAGCAATCGGCATGCTCAGGAAAAGAAAGCAGTATGAACAGCTCACTGGTGCCAGTCAGTCCACCAGCAGCTCCATGGCCTGCCTGCGTCCAACCAGTTTCTGGCTGACAAAGCAAAACTTTTTCTTGCAAGAAAAAAACGCATCAAAAAGAGCTACAAAAAAAAAAGGTGAAGAAGAAACTATGTTCTAGGGATCCAAGGTAGATGATCCCTTCAGGACCAGTGGTGCGAATGGCAAACCCGGGAGAGTGGAGTAGAGAGGGGGAACCGAGTACAGGGATCTACAGGTGACCTCCTCCCTGGGGGATGGACAACAGAAGAGTGGGGTTAGGGAGCCACCGGACAGTATGAGATATGACAAAATAATAATTTATAAGTTATCAAGGGTTCATGAGGGAGGGGGGAGCGGGAGGGAAGTGGAAAAAATTAGCTGATGCCAGGGGTTTAGGTGGAGAGCAAGTGTTTTGAGAATGATGAGGGCAACAAGTGTGCAGATGTGCTTTACACAAGTGACGTATGTATGGACTGTGATAAGAGTTGTATGTGCCCCCAATAAAATGATTTTAAAAAACTAAAGGAACTATGTTCTACTAGCCCTATGTGAAAAGCCCCGTAGCACTGATATTTAAAGAAAAGTGCTAAAAAAAAGTGAAGAACTTCTGGGGAAACAAGAGAGTCTGGTTCAGTTGGCGCCCTTGTCGGCGCTGAACGAGGCCTTGCGTTGAAATGGGCAGGTCAGGAAAGACCGCAGTGCGGCTCTTTGCGAAAGCAGTGACTCCACCGTTGTACCTTTACTGCTGTTCTACTTTTAATGACGTCTGTGTCTTGTCAGGTGACATGTCAAATACCGGTCACACCATCCTCCACCCATTTATACTTCCTTGGGGAAGTATAAATCAGAAGAATATGTTTGCAACGTAATTCTTTACTGAGCATGTCCCTACATACTATCTTCACTCTGTGGCCAATCTCACCCGAAACTAGAACAAGCCACCTAATTTACCCTGAGAGGCCAATGAATCTTAACCTACTTTCCTGAAGGGGTCGGGGTGGGGGAAGAGGGCAAGAAACTACTCAATCATTTTGGAAAAGAACCCATATTCTAAAGAGTGATATTTATGATCACACAAATTGGAACAATTCAATTCTACATGCCTAAACTTCATGGAAAAACATCTAGAAGGAGCAATGTTACCAAGGACAGCTGGCTACCCTGATTATGGATGGTGAATAAAAGTATTATCACAATACTAAAGTTCTTGATTCTGATAAGTGTCTATGGTTTTAGAAGATAATGCCGTTGTTCTTAGGGAATCTGCATCTGGAGGCAAAAGAGTACGATATTTGCAAGTGACATACAAGAAGGCTTCAACAAGCTTGTGGAAAAATGGAGTTCAAAGACATTGGAATCTTTCCATGAACTTTCCGAAGATCTAGAAGTAAAACTTTATGATGCCTAAAACTGAAACAGACAGGAAAAAGAAGCATATGAGATATTAAAAGCAGGTGGGATAAACTGTTACCTACGGATGAATCTGGTTAGAGTTGGTGTAACATTTTGAGAGTATAACAAACAAAGGGTGGAGGGTTCTGGTCACACAAAGGTCCCCGTGTGCGTGACTCACCTGCCTCTCGCTCACTCGAAGGGGACCAAACACAATGCATTGGATGAGCTTAGCCACCAACATCAACACACAGCACGCAGTATTTACCAGGACCTGCATGCAAAACAAAAAGATGTTTATTTTCTCCTGTGAAAATAAAAGCAGCCCTAGAAATGATCGTGTAGGATTTCTACCATCATTTCCACGCTCTACAACGGACAGAGTACACTGTATGGGAGGGGCAACACGAGGAGGAGCAGGGAGAAGATCAGCTTTCTAGTTAATTTGGTCCCAACCTGCTCCTTCTGGCAGCCTCCCTTCCTTTGAATTCTAACAACATTGTAGGTAAAGTATCCTCTCACAGAGGGGTCACAGGAAAGGGATGAGTCATTCAGGGCGCAGTAAGGCACCGACGAAACACACAATATTCCCCTGGTGCCTTGAGGCTCCTCAGCCCCCACTATCATGATCCCAGTCCTGCCTTTCACTGTGGGCTAGGCCGGAGCATGTACACAGTTACAGATCAGAAAGAAGAGCTCACAACACACAGAATCCAGGAACAGGAATAGGACTAGTGATACCCGGAGGGCACGGGGAAGGTGGGGAGCAGAGGGGAGGAAAGGGGAACCAATCTCGATTACCTGATCCACACATAACCGCCCACCCTCCCAAGAGGACAAACAACAGAAGCCATGGGGGAAGGGAGACAGCAGTTGGTATAAGATATGAAAATAATAATAATTTATGATTTATCAAGGGGTCATGGGGCAGCTGATACCAAGGGCTCAATAGAAAGTAAATGTCTAGAAGATAATGACGGTACCATATATACAAATATGCTTGATACAATGGATGCATGCGCTATTACAAGAGCTGAACAGAGCCCTCAATGAAATGTTTGGTTTTTTTTTAAGGCTGGGACACAAGATTTTTTGTTTTGTTTTGTTTTTATCTTTCTTTTAAAGAACAGAACATGGACACTAGTTTTTAAGGAGAAAAATGGAAACTGTTATAAAGGGCTCATCAAAGCAACAAAGTCCCGGAGGAAATTCCAAAAATAGACTTTGGGGCCAGGGCGTGGCACCCCATGCCACACAACTGGAGCACACCCATAAAGGGCAGTAGACAGACCTGGAATTATTTATAGGCATTTCTCTCTTTTTTGCTGTTGGTTTGTTGTTGGTGGTGGTGTTTTGTTTTCATTTTCTCTTGTTGTGTTTTGCTTTGTCTTGTTTCTGTGCTTATTATTCTCGTTGCATGTATACCTAGATAAGCTAGGTAGGATAAACAATCCAGAGAAAACAATGGGACCGACAGTTCTGGGGGCACACGGGAGAGGGGGAGGTTGGGGAAAGGGAGGGGGTACCAACAAGCCCAGGGACAAGGGAACAACAGGTGATCTAAAACTGATGGCAAGGAAGGCAATGGTAGAGCTTGATCTAGGGCAATGTAGCCGAGAGGAATTACCGAAACCCAAATGAAGGCAGAACATGATAATGGGACGAGGCAAGTAAAAGGAAATAGAGGAAAGAACTCGGAGGCAAAGGGCAATGATAGAAGTCTAAATACAGGCATGTACATATATAAACATGTTTTCATATGATAGGGAAATAGATCTATGTACATATATTAATTTGTTAAGTATTAAGGCAGAAGACAGACATTGGGCCTCCACTCAAGTACTCCCTCAATGCAAAAATACTTTGTTCTAATAACCTGGCATTCTGTGATGCTCACCTTCCCTGGCACGATTATTGAAGGCAAAATGGGTGCATAAGAAAATATGGTGAAGAAAGATGATGGTGCCCGGCTATCAAAAGATACAGCATCTGTTATCTTAAAGACTTGAAGACAAAAACAAGCAGCCATCTATCTGAAAAGCAACAAAGCCACAAAGAAGCACACCAGCCTGTGTGATCATGAGGTATCGATGGAATCAGGTATCAGGCACTAAAGATCCAAAGCAAAAAATCTTATCAAAGCAAATGAGGGGGAGGGCGGAGTAGAGACCCAAAGCCCATCTGTAGACAATTGGACATCCCCTGGCCAGTCAGGGTGCAGTATAGCAACAACAAAACACACAACTTTCCTCTAGTTCTCCCTTCCACCCACTGTCATGACCCCAATTCTACCTTATAAATCCAGCTAGATCAGAGCATGTACACTGGTACAGATAAGAACTCGCAACACAGGGAATCCAGGACAGATAAACCTCTCAGGACCCATAATGAAAGTAGCAATACCAGGAGGGGAAGAGAAAGGTGGGGGAGAAAGGGGGGGGAGAAAGGGGGAACCGGTCACATGATCTACATATATAACCCCCTCCCTGGAGACGGACAACAGAAAAGTGGGTAAAGGGAGACAGTGGTCAGTGTAAAACATGAAGAAAAAAAAGCATTTATAAATTATCAAGGGATTATAAGGGAGGGAGGGGAGAAGGAGCTGATATCTAGGGCTCAAGTAGAAAGAAAATGTTCTGAAAAAGATGATGACAACATATGTACAAATGTGCTTGACACAATGGATGATGGATGGATTGTGACAAGAGCTGTAAGTCAACCATAACCTAGACCACACCCATAGGACAAAACCATGACCATGATCTGTAAATCACCCCCCACCCCCAGCAGAACAGGATTTTAAAATACCAGACATCCTCTAGTTCAGCCACACCTAACATACTTGAAGAGAGGTGATGAAATTACATTCAGTCATGCAATCACGTTTCTCTCCAAAACAACATTCCCACACATTTGGAAAACAGAATAAAAAACACTTACTCTTATTGGAACTTCTTTTTTATTTTTAAACATTTTATTTGGGGCTCATACAACTCTTATCACAATCCACACATATACATACATCAATTGTATAAAGCACATCTGTACATTCTTTGTCCTAATCACTCTCAAAGCATTTGCTCTCCACTTAAGCCCTCTGCATCAGGTCCTCTTTTTTTTATTTTTTCCCCTCCCTCCCCGCTCCCCCCTCCCTCATGAGCCCTTGATAATCCACAGATTGTTATTTTGTCATATCTTGCCCTATCCGACATCTCCCTTCCCCCACTTCTCTGCTGTCCATCTCCCAGGGAGGAGGTCACATGTGGATCCTTGTAATCAGTTCCCCCTTTCCAACCCACTCACCCTCTACTCTCCCAGCCTCGCCCCTCACACCCCTGGTCCTGAAGGTATCATCCACCCTGGATTCCCTGTGCCTCCAGCTCCCATATGCACCAGTGTACAACCTCTGCCCTATCCCGCCCTGCAAGGTAGAATTCAGATGATAGTAGTTGGGGGGAGGAAGCATCCAGGATCTGGGGGAAAGCTTAATTGAACTTCTTAAAGAAGTGTTGTGAAATTGAAAAAAATAAGGTTATATTATGACAAGTCTGTATCTTTGAATCAGTAAAAAGAAAGAAAATCAGAAAGCTAATGACTACAGATACCCCATCACTTAATGTTAACCATTTGCTACTTGAATCTAACTGAAAGAACTGAAAATTAGCAGGGTGAAGGAGGAAAAGCAGGTGTGAGAAAGCACAGTGACACTAGAAAGGGAATGTTCTGGGTCAGACTAGGCCCCAAGGCCCCACGCACTGCAGAAACCCCTCTACAGCAAGCAGGAAAATCAGCGCCAAACGAAAGCCAGGCACTCTGGGTTTTAGGAGACAAGGCGACGTGAACAGAATCTTCCTACCCCAGAGGCTGGGGGCCAACAGCGGGACAGAGGGAAGGTCTGGCCCGCTGGCCTGGGAGGGGAATGGACCCGAGCCGAGCCAGCCCTGCTTCCCCAGGGATCCAGGGTGCTGGGGAGCTACATGCCCACACATTTGCAAGTGGACTAGGCCACAGAGTGGGTGTGAGGTGGTTTTCTTTTCTCTCTCTCTCTCTCTTTGTTGCAGCTCCTCATTGAACCCTAGCCATGTGCCCTTTTTTCCTCCTCTGTAAGCCCTGGGAGCTGAGGAAAGAGATGCCAGCTACAAACTCCTTGAAGTTCTCTCTGCCAGCAGGGAGCACCTGCTCACATAACCCTGGAAAATTACTCCCACCGCAGAGCCATCCACTCTCCCCTCCCCAAAACCAGTTCTCTGGGGCTGAGGAAGAGTCCGGCCAAACAACACACATTTTTTTCCTTTTCCTTTCTTTTTATTTTTTTGGGGTGTGTGTGTGATTTTTATTTGTCCTTTCCTGCATCACTTGAGAGAGTCAATGGTCCCCACAAGACTACGCCACTTTCCCAATTGAACTTCTGATTTCATGGAGACAGGAGTCAATCTTGGCCCACACCAAGAAGCAGAAAAGACTGGCACAAACAAATGACCAATGCACAGATCAAAATTCGATTAAAACTAAGGTAAGAGAAATAGACAACACTTTAAAAGAGCAAGGAAAAAATGAAAGCAATGGGCAGCCAAATTAGCTTGAAGAAAAATCTGTCAATTCCGATTTCCGAGAAGATCAATAAAACTGAGCAAGAAAATCGAAAGAAAGCCCAAGAGGGGCACTATCAAGAGGAACAACTCTAGTCTCATTGGGATTCCAGAACAAGAAGGTGTGGGAAACTGAGACCCAGGAAGAGAGTATAAGCAGACAAATCCTCTACGCTCATAATTGGAGTCTGTTAGGCTGACTCCAGAGGCCATGCAGCTGAACCCGTCACAATCTCCTAACTAAAAATTATTCCCCACCATGTCCTTCCACCCACACCTCCATACACACCACACACCACCACCACCACCCCGATAATGCCAATTTGAAAATGCTACTTACAAGCTCGTGGCTGCTTACTATGATTAAAGGTTATCTGCCTTCTTGAGCAATCAGACCTATTGTGCACCCCACCCTAAAGACAGCCTACTTCCTTCTGATAAGAATCTCAGATTGTTCCCCTAAGGTCAAGCCAGCTCAGGGACGACCAAGGCTACGTTGCCATATTAACTCTATGAACTGCCCATCCTGTTACGTATGCCCCTTCCTGTCACGGGTATGCCCCTACCTCCCCTTCCGTCGCGGGTATGCCTAGTACCTCCCCTTCCTGTCGCGGGTATGCCTAGTACCTCCCCTTCCTGTCGCGGGTATGCCTAGTACCTCCCCTTCCTGTCGCGGGCATGCCCCCCCCTAGTACCTCCCCTTCCTGTACGGGCATGCCTAGTACCTCCCCTTCCTGTACGGGTATGCCTAGTACCTCCCCTTCCTGTACGGGTATGCCTAGTACCTCCCCTTCCTGTCGCGGGCATGCCCCCCCCTAGTACCTCCCCTTCCTGTCACGGGTATGCCTAGTACCTCCCCTTCCGTCACGGGTATGCCCCTACTACCTCCCCTTCCGTCACGGGTATGCCTAGTACCTCCCCTTCCTGTACGGGTATGCCCCCCCTAGTACCTCCCCTTCCTGTACGGGTATGCCTAGTACCTCCCCTTCCTGTACGGGTATGCCTAGTACCTCCCCTTCCTGTACGGGTATGCCCCTACTACCTCCCCTTCCTGTACGGGTATGCCCCCTACTACCTCCCCTTCCTGTACGGGTATGCCCCCTAGTACCTCCCCTTCCTGTCACGGGTATGCCTAGTACCTCCCCTTCCTGTCACGGGTATGCCCCTAGTACCTCCCCTTCCTGTACGGGTATGCCCCCCTAGTACCTCCCCTTCCTGTACGGGTATGCCCCCTACTACCTCCCCTTCCTGTACGGGTATGCCCCTACTACCTCCCCTTCCTGTACGGGTATGCCCCCTAGTACCACCCCTTCCTGTACGGGTATGCCCTAGTACCTCCCCTTCCTGTACGGGTATGCCTAGTACCTCCCCTTCCTGTACGGGTATGCCCCCTACTACCTCCCCTTCCTGTACGGGTATGCCTAGTACCTCCCCTTCCTGTACGGGTATGCCCCCTACTACCTCCCCTTCCTGTACGGGTATGCCTAGTACCTCCCCTTCCTGTACGGGTATGCCTAGTACCTCCCCTTCCTGTACGGGTATGCCCCCTACTACCTCCCCTTCCGTCACGGGTATGCCTAGTACCTCCCCTTCCTGTACGGGTATGCCCCTACTACCTCCCCTTCCTGTACGGGTATGCCCCCTACTACCTCCCCTTCCTGTACGGGTATGCCCCCTACTACCTCCCCTTCCTGTCACGGGTATACCTAGTACCTCCCCTTCCTGTTAAGCACGTGGCTTGCATGCCCCACGTTTATATAAACCTGCGGGAGATTATATTAACCCTCCCTCTCTGGTTCCAGACTCCATGAAAGAACTAAGCCCTTGCTTGTCTGTTGTCTCCTTAATTTTTCCTTGCAATTACACAACCACTCCTTGGGACCCTAATCTGTTGTGGAGGCTGATCACCCACAGAAACAAAAAACTCAGGGAAAATGGTACATAACCTCCTGGAAGGAAACTTCCCTAACATCACAATGGGAGAAAAGAGCTATTCAAGAAGCTGAGCGATCCCCAAAGAAAATCACTGTGACACACTGTTGTCGATTTTTCCACTATCAAGGACAAGGAGAGAACCGTGATGGAAGCTCAAGGAAAAAAAGAATAGTTACCTACAAAGGAAAACCAAAAGCCAGAATTTTCCAGCAGCAAACATGCAGACAAGAAGGCAATGGATGGCATGTATAAAACTCTGGAATAAAAAAAAGCCAACCAGGAATCTTATACCCAGCTAAAGTTTCCCTCAAAAACAGCAGAGAAATAAAGGCATACCCAGACAAGTACACATTTTTTAAAATGTGTAAAAACGAGACTAGCTTTACCAAATGTACTAAGAAGAGTCCTTTGGACAGAGAATCAATAATAACCGAAGACATAAACCCAAGATCAACATACAACATCATCACCACGAAATCAACCTACAGTATTCAAAATAAAACATTTACAAGACTGAAAATAGAGCACAAGATTTCAATCACTGAAGGAGAACACAGAGAAAATGGGGGAGGAAGGGTGTGATTTTTAAAAAAACCATTAAAAGATAAAGGTACATCTAGACAGTTGTTCACAAAAGACACTTAAATATGGGAAGAAAAATATTAAATAACAAGGCAACTTCAGGAATATGGAAAAGTCTCATTAAAATAGTAAGAGGACCCGACCTGATCCCACCACACCGAGGAAAAGCACTGGGGGAGTGCAGCGGAACAGCAAGGCAATGGAGCGGCAAGGTTCCTAAGGAATGCTGAAAGTGGACTTTGGGGCCAGGGCGCGGTGCCCCAACAGACTAGACTGGAAAACACTCCTAAAGGCCAACAAACGACCCTTGAACTAACTAAAAAAATAAAAATAAAATAGTAAGAGGAAATTGGGAAAATGCTACTAAAAAGTAAAATAACAACCAAGGGGAAAATAGGTAAGAAAATAAGAAAATTCACAAACAAAAATCAGCACAGAAGTCCATGAAGAAGAAACCAATACCACCACACACCAGCAAAATGATAGCAACACGCCCATACATATCAATAATGACATTGAAAGTAAACAATGAAATGCACCGGTCAGGAGACAGAAAGTAGCAGATTGGATAAGAAAACAGCATCCATCAATATGCTGCTTACAAACCACAGATCTTGGACACGAAGACAGAAATAGACCTGTCTTCAAACAGCCATCATCTAAATGAGGTGTCAACCAAGTCCACGTGGAAAAGGCACACCAGTCTGTGTGACCCAAGGAGTGTAAATAATATATTCAAATCTGAAGGAGGGAATGGTTATCAGGGCTGAAATTGTGAAGTGCTAGTTTGCAGAAGGCTACGGATGACAGTGGAAGCCCAAAGCCCATTTGCAGGACCATAGTTGAGGGACGTGAAGAGCCTGGTTAGCAGACAGAGTATTGTAGAGATGTTTAGAGTCGATTAAAATGTGACATCAGATTTAATCCCCTTTTGGACACATGTAAAAGTATTAGCAGGCAACAAAAAAAAAGTTAAAGGCAGCTACACACGAAGGAAACCTCCAATGAGTCCCCTCTGCCCACACAGCAGGATGTGAACTGCCTTGCTGTCATTACCAAATCACTGGGAGGTAGATGACGACATATATAACCAGGTTAAAGTCCAATAATTTATCATCTGATCTCCCTTTTGACTCATTTTAAAGTTGTTCTAGTCTTTACTATTTCTATTTTATTTCCAACTACTTTTTCACTATATTATTTTGCTATTTTTTAAATTAAAAGATCATTTTATTGGGAGCTCTTACAACTTTTATAACAATCCATACATCGATGTATCAAGCTTATATGTACATATGTTGCTATCGTTTTCTTCTAGACATTTACTTTCTATTGAGCCCTTGGGATCAGCTTTCCCCCGCCCCCATCCTTTTGACCCCTTTATAAATTATTATTTTCATATCTTATACCAACCACTGTCTCCCTTCCCCTGTGGTTTCTGTTGTTCATTCCACTGGAGGCAGGGTTATGTCGATCATTGCAATCAGTTCCCCCTTCCTCCCCTCACCGCCCCACCTTTCCCTACAATTCTGGTATCACTACTCCCATTCCTGTTCCTGAATTCCGTGTGTCTTGAGCTCTTATCTCTCTCTCTCTCTTTTTATAGATATCAAATTTTATTAGTGGTTAGTTTACAGAACTAGGATCAGTTTACAGAAAGTGGGGGGTGGAGGGTAGAGGTGATAGAAAAACTACATAGATTAGATTCTTGTAATTGCTGTTGGTAAGGCTTAAACCTGTAAATAACTGAACAGGCAAAAGTTGTGAGACAGATATACAAGGAGGCTTCAAAAAGTTTGTGGGAAACTTCCATTATTTTAAAATTGATCTGCAGTCATCACTGGGACGATTTGCTGATCTGTCTGCTAGCCTGCTCTTCCACCTGCATGGCCAAGCACAGGGCCTTCATGAAGCCTTGCAGGGCGGAGAGGTATTGGTAAAGTTGGCGAGGGTGGATTCTGCTTTGTTCTAAGCGGTCTCCAGGTCACAGTTAAGCTGTTTGGTCATCTCAGGAGAGCATAAGTCAGGTGGGCCCTTGCTCTGAGCTGGAGAGGTGCGAGGAGTCTCGGGCAGAAGACACCGCTGAGAGCACCAGCTACGAAGTGTTCAGGCTGCGGGTTCTTTTCTGGCACTGGGCTCCCCCAACCTCTAATCTCTTATCTGCTCCTGTGCCCATCTCTAACTCGCAGTGAGAGGCAGGACTGGGGTCATGGTAGTGAGGGGTGAGGAAGCCTCAAGAAACCAGAGGAGAATTGTGTGTTTCATTGGTGTTGTACTGTGCCTTGGTTGACGCATCCCTTTCCTGTGACCCCTCTGTGAGGGGCTATTTTGTGAAGCTGGATTCATGGTTCCTTGGAAGTTGGGCGGGGGGGAGGGGGGGGCGGCAATTGGGAGCTAGTACCAAGGAGCACAATAAAAAAAGAAAATGTTCTAAAATTAATTGTGGTGATGATTGCACAAGACTTCTTGATGTGAGTGAACTATTGAATTGCATAATTGGATGGTGTCCTAATACAACTGTTGATTGGAAATAAAAACAAATTTCAACAGACTTATAAGAAAGAGACCAAACTTGCAGAAAAAAGGAAAAAAGCCAGGGCCAAACTGCTTCACAAGAGAATCCTACCAAACATTCAGAAGAGTTGACACCAATTCTACACAAACTATCCCATAATACAGAAAAGGAGAGCAAACCCCAGAATCTGCTGTACACCGTGATCATAACCCTGACACCCCAAACCAGGCAAAGACACGAATTACCGGAATAGAAAAGCATAGATCGATATCCCTTATGAACATGGATGCAAAACTTGTCAGCAAAATCTTGGCAATAGAATTTAACAACACGTATTAAAAATAATAGCTCACGATCAAGTGGTGTTTACACCAGGTAAGCAATGATGATTAAACTTTCTAAACCAATCACTGAGATCCACTTTATACATAGAACCAAAGATAAGAACTGCAGATAAGAACTACATGCTGTATACCAATGAGGGGAGCTCTGAAAGGGAAATCAAGAAAGCAGTAACATTTACAAAAGCCATCCTAAGGATGGAGTTCTTAAGAATAAACCCAATGATAGATAAAAGCCTGTACAAAGAAAATCACAAAGCACTACTGAAGAATCCAGAAGAGACCCACATGAAGGGAAGAATGCTCCATGCTCACAGATGCTGTTGCTTGTTTCCAACTCTGAAAGCCCCTCCTGTGCACAAGAGAACAAAACACTGCCGACTCCTACACCATCCTCACAACTGTTCTTGGTCCGAGTGCCCTGTTGCAGCCACCAGGTCAATCCATCATGGTGAGGGCCTTCTTATTTTTCACTGTCCCACTCCTTTGCTAAGCAGGATGTCCTTCTCCTGACAGCAAGTCCAAAGGACTTGAGATGAAGTCTCACCACTTGGCCGCAAAGGAACATTCTTGTACTGTGTCTCAGATCTATTTGTTCTTTTGACAGCCAATGGTACGTTCAATATTCTTTGCCAGCACCGTGATCCAAGTGCATCAATTCTTCTTCGGTCTTCCTTATTTCATGCCCAACTTTCACACGGAGAGGAGGTGACTGAAAATACCATGGCTTGTGTCAGGCACACTTTAGTCCTCAAAGTAGCATCCCTGCATTTCAACACTTTAAAGAGGGCTTGTGCAGCAGATGTACCTGATGCAATGTGTCCTAACTGCTGATTCCAGGAGCACTGATTGTGGATCTAAGCAAGAGGAAAATCCTTGACAACTTCAATCTTTTCTCCGTTTATCATGAGAATGATTACCTACTAGTTGTGATGATTTTGGTCTTCTTTACGCTGGGTTTTGTAATCCATACTGAAGGCTGCAATCATTGATCACCAGCAGGTGCACAAAACAATCGCCCTTTGTCAGCAAACAAGGTGTGTCCGTTGCCTATCACAGGTTGTTAGGAAGCCTTCCCTCAATCCAGATGCCACAATCTTCTTCATCTTATATGCTCAAGGGTAGGAAGGCTTAAGCTTGTGAAGATGCCGGTATTACCCAGAGAAAGCTATAAATACCATGCAATTCCCATCCAGCTCCAATCCAGTTCATTCTTTAAGGAAAAACTAATGAGCAACTTTAGATGGAGAGTACAGAAATTCAGGATAAGCAGAGAACTACATAAGAACAAAGTAGGAAGCTTCTCACGGCCCAGCCTCAAAGCCTGTTACACAGTCACCACCGTGGAACAATAAAGAACTCAGCATAGAGAACACAAATAAACCCATCCACCTACGGACCACTAATCTTTGACCTAGGATCAATGAAGAGGAAATGGAGATGAGAGTCACTCCCACAAATGGCCCTGGCCACATTGGATTTCCATCAGCAGAAGAATCAAGCAGGACCTATACCTCCCTCACCCCACATTAAAAAAGGAAGTCAAGACTGGTTAAAGGTCTAACTATAAGTCCCAGCGCTACAGAGACCATCAACGAGAAAACCAAAACAAATGTAAGGGCCCCTAGGACAGGCATAATCATACTAACAAACTCCATGATTAGTACACACAAACACGCACACAGAACAGAAAACAAATGACTTGGACCTTCTGAAAACAAATGTGTGTGTGTGTGTGTGTGTGTGTGTGTGTGTGTGCATCCAACCCCAAACACCAAAGTCAACTAGCTGTGTCTGTTTCCGGGAGTAGAAAGCTACATGTTGGGGTAATCCAGCCCCTAACACATCATCACGGGTCCGGTAGGTGCAACTGTACAGAGATAATAAGTAAAGATCATAGTAAAGTCATAGAGAGCATGAGAGACAGAAGAGAGATTAAAATAATGGAGTCAGACACATTTCATGGGAGCAATGCTCACCTCAGCCTCACTTGGTGGTCCTCGTGGACAGAGGGGGAGGGGAAGGAGGACAAGGGGAAAGGGAACAGGGGAGAGGGGAGGGGGAACCCAAGAGAGAGCTCTCTCTTGCTAACCCAGGCCTATATACCTTGGGGGGAGTGCAAGCCCACTAATTACAGGTAAAGACATGCTTCACAGGAAGGGGTTGCACTATAGGTTATACAGCAATGAGAGGGGGACAATCTAGGGACATACACGCAATAGGAAGAGGAGGGATTGGGGGTATTCATGTAATAAGAAGGGAGGAACCTAGGTTCAGGATGGCAGCCTAATTCTGGATGTCACTGAGCCTGTTTGATCTGTCCTCTGAATCTCCAAAGAAACCATTATCAGTAGGGTGTAAACACCTACAAGCACTAAATGGATGACTGTAAGCCTTTAGGGAGAAGCAGCCCATTGCCTTTAACAGCAGAGAGCAGACCCTACCAGTCCAGACAGTTGTTTGGCAACTGACTGCCTTCAGGGAGGTAACTTGACCATCATTTACCACTAGCTGCAAGCAGTGTCCTAAGTCTAACATGTTTGGAGGAGCTGACTTGGGAGAAATCTTTCTGCTTCCCACAGCTACATCTTCCTCCTGTGGAGTGGCTGGTATATTTAAACAGCTGACCTTGTCGTTAGCGACCCAAGGCATAACCGGCCACACCACCAAGGCTCCAAAAGACCCCACCAAGAGAGTAAATGGGAATACACAGACGAGGAAAAACTTGTTTGCAACAACATACTGGACAAAGACTAATCTCCAACACGCCTCAACACGAAATGGATCGAGCAAATGGGTAGCAGGCATGAACAAACAGTTCTCCACAGAAGACACCAAGGTGGTCAACGAACATATGAAGACATGCTTATTATCACTTGCCATCTGGAGATGGGAATCAACACACAATGAGACACCAGTTTCCATCAACACTGACAGCAAAGTTTAAAAAACAACAACAACCAGAAAACAACAAATGCTGGAGACATTGGAATTCTCACGCATTGCTGGTGGGACTGTGAAATGTGCAACCGATGTAGAAAGCCATATGGAGTCACCTCGAACAGCTATGACTAGACATTACTGCCCATGACCCAGAAGTCCCTTTGCTGGATATATGCCTTCAAGCCGTTAAGAGCCGAAACCGGAGCAGACATACACACACGTGTTCATGGCAGCTCTGTGAGGTGGTGAGAAGCTGGAAACAACCTAACTGCCCATCAGTAGAGGAAGGCTAAAGAAACTGCGACACACGCCCACAATGGAACACTCCCAGATGAAGCCACAAGGCTCCTCGAGGCATGGATGGACCTGGGACCATTGTGCTGAAGGAAAGTAGTCCTTCACAAAAGGACAGGTATGACACGCATGGTACCCCGGTCATTAAGAAAAACATCAAGACAGGGGTTTCCATACATATCCAAGGAAACAAACGTGGATGGTCACCAGAAAGGGAGGGCAAGGGAGAGACCAAGCAATAGGTTAGAAGGGAGACAGAGGCTTCATGTGGGTGAAGGTGGGCAGTTTCCCACAAGGACACACACACACACACACTCACCGCCACTGCGTGAGAGAATCCACCTCGGAGAGCCCAAAGCACAGGGGAACTCTGCCCCTGTGGGTTTCCAAGGCAGCAAGTCTTTAAAGGAGGCGAAAGGCGCCTCTTTCTCCAACAGAGGGAGCGGAGAAATCAAGGGGGGGTGGCGGGGTGGGGAGGGAAACGTGTTCAAGGGAGATATTGGAGGCTTGACAAGTCGTTTCAGTTGTCATATACAGAATCGACGAACTGAAAGGTAAACTCCTAGCTAATTCACATAAACTTAAATTTTTTTCTAAGTGAAAGCTTTGAAGGGCTGGCTGGAAGCAAGTAAATATCATTTTAAGATTACAAACAAAGTTAAGGAGGGAAACAAGCAATAACTGTTCTATTAATCTCACCTCCAGTACATGATGAGGCTCACGGCCAGAAGGCTAATTTGAACCACTACCTATCCACTTAGGCAACAGTGAAAGTTCTGCTCATTAGCCAGCTAATTTCCCCTGGCTGCAGAATCTAAACTTCCATGCACCCTAAGTGCAGGGAGCAAGTGGGAACCATCTCAGGTCCATCAAGGAGACCAGTCCAAGAAGCTTGAAATACCCACTCAGCGGACTATCACGGCGCCTGCAAACTAACTCAGCAGCTCTAAACGTACTAGCATCATTAGGAGCCTTCGAGAGGAATCATTCTTTAAGCAAAGAAAAAAATGTGGCTACACTCGCCTCGGTATAGAAAGAACACAGGTGGGACTTAGAAAGAGTCCATTCTCTTGATGTTCCTCACAGGTGCACAGAGCCCTGGCGGCACAGGGGTGACACGGTGGGCTGCTAACAGCAGGGTGGGCAGTTTGAAACCACCTGCGGCTCCGGGGGTGAAAGACCTGGTTCCCTACTCCCATACAGAGTTCTGGTCTCAGGAACTCACAGGGACAGTCCTGCCTTGTCCTGCAGAGTCGTGTGAGTCAGGATCAATCGACTCGATGGCAGTGAGTCTGGTTTTCGAGTATGTATGCATACATGATTACGAATGAGCTAGGTCAATTTGGGTACGTCAGTCCCCCCCTTACCCTTGGAGACACCTTCCAAGAACCTCCTACCACTAAGGATCCCCAAACAGCGGATGGTACCAGTATACAGAACCCAATATACGCTGGGGTTTTTTCCCCTTACACACACAGGACAGGTATCAGGGCACCCTGGGCTGGCAGGGTTCACCCTTAGGGCACCAGCGGGTCACAGCACGGCCATTCACTGGAGCACAAGTGCTGTGGCCATCTGAGTCTGTCTGGAAACCCAGATGACTGCCAAGTGACTAACGGTGGGCAGATGCGCAGGACAAAGGTGATTCTAGTCAGGGCGGGAGGAGGCAAGCTTGTAGGGCTACTGAGGGCAGCACGTCATTGAAATGTTTGGGGGCTCCGGCTGGCTGCGGGTAACTGAAATTAAGGGGAAAGGGGAGCCCTGGGTGAGGGAGTCCTACCCATTTCTTAATCTCCTACTTCCCAGCCCAACCAGCACACGAGACTGCAACACCCAGTCTGGGGGGGGGGGGGGGCTGCTGGGAAGGGAGTGGGCGGCGGGAGGGAAACTTACTGTCATTTCTGTACTTTTTAACCGTTGCACCCTGAGCAGTCATTATCTTATCTAATTTTTTTTTCTTATCTAATTTTTTGACGAACATTTCAAAAGTTTTGTTTCTACTAGTCTTAGCTGACCATTTCTAGAATTCCAAATTCCGTTTTCTCACCATATGACAAGGTACTGATGAGTAACAGACCAAAGCCGCACAGACGAAGTCATAGCTACCCTGTTAGGGTGCACAGCATTTGTACTAGAGGACAAGTAGGAGCGCGGCGGCACTGCTAGCCACAAGGTCAGCTGTTCAAACCCAGCAGCTGCTCCTCCAAGGAAGGAAGGCGCTGTCTGCTCCCATCAGGATCTGCAGCCCGGGACCCAAAGCAGCAATCCTACCGGCCAGCATCGACCCGCGGCAGTCAGGCAGTGAAAGACAGCGCAGCTCTCAGGCACTCAACGCTCAGGCAGTGGCTGACTGCACACACCTGGGCTCTCGGTTCTGTGTGCTTTTAAAGGGAAACCAAAATGTCCTTTTATTACTTCCTCCTAATGATTTTAGCCACTCCCACCCCAACACTACCAAGCCCATACTCTTGCTGCACTAGATAGTGGGGGGGGGGGGGGGAGACAGGCAAGTGAGGCAGAGGACGTGACTTTGGGCACCGGCTCTGTCTGGCAGGCAGATTGCCGTGGCAGCTGAAGCTGCCCAGGTGGGCGGCGGAGCAGACAGGGTGGGGCATGCTCTGCTGCTCCGGGATCACTTCCTCTCTTCCTCTCCCTCCATCCGGCAGCTGTGACCAACTCGTCCCCATCCCTCCAGCCTTTGCAGCCGCAGTGACAAGGATGGTCGGAAGTGGGCTCCCGTGCGTTTTTAATATGGTGTCCGCTCAAGATTCAAAGCACACAATGCCATATTTGTCGTGAACACATGGGACACATACCTTTACCTCCAAAGAGCCCTCGTGGTTTCACACTGGCTGCTAACGGAAAGGCTGGTTCAAGCTCACCAGCAGCTCCCTGAGAGAGAGACCTGCAATTGGCTCCCATAGAGATCACAGCTTAGAAACCCCGGAGGGGCAGTTCGAGTGCCCTCTGCACTGAAATCAGTTCAATGTCACATCAGCAAAATCCACGACTCAAGGAGCGCCTGGTGGGTTTGCTGTTCACAGGGGAGTCAGCAGCCCCGTGCTTACCTGACAGCGCCACCAGGTCTTCCAACCCCAACAAAGAACTTCAGAAATCTCTCTCATCTATTAGAAAACCACTGCCACAGTGTTGCTTCCGATACGTAATCTTTGCCCGAGCAAGACACCCACCTTTCTCCTGCTGAGCAGCTGGTCTAGACCTATCAGTTTGCAGATGGGCAACTAGAACAGGTCAGGCAGCGCTGGTCCAAGGAGCCCCTACCTACTACTGAAGCTGAACTCTTTCGTAACCATGGGACATCGCGTACCCACCTACGTTTTAGAGTTACAAGTTAGAGTTTAGTAGAGTTTTAGTGTATGCTGCCACGTGGTAAGGGCATGTTGTAACTGAATAAATGGGTCTCACCCACAAACCCCAGCACCAAAGACTCTCTGGGGCATATGAGTCCCACTAATTATTTTTTAAAATGCATATTACCAATATATATATGTATGTATTTTAAAATGTCATTCAAAATGCCATCCATTCCTCTAAACACAAACACCTAGTTTTAATTTTAAAAATTCAAAATGGTTTGGTCTTGTAACACTTAGACCAGAATGGGTCAACTGGGCTCCCTGAGAAACCAAACCAACATTCTACCACTGTTCCAACTGGAGGGGAAGGGAGGGGAAACAAATGGCCTGGCCACCTGTGTCAGTGTGTAGCGGTCGAGGTGGTTCTGACCCCGTACAATGCTGGCCACCCGCAGGGGGGGAGGGCATGAGCTTGCAATGCTGTGTGGTTAAACTGCGGGACTGTTCCAAGGCCAGGGTCAATTTGAGTGTTTCTTCGTCTCCAATTTAGGACCAGCGCTGTCTACTCCCCAGCCTGTGTGCAGGACACTCCCTGTCGGGACAGTATGTGTATTGTCACCTTTCAGTCAGCTCCCAGAGACAAGTACAAAATGCCAACAAAACAGAGCTTCATACTCACCTCCCCTGAGGACAGCGGTTCTCAAACTGTGTTGCCTGATTCTTAACAGCAGCAAAATGACAGTGATGAAGTAGCAACAGAAATAATGTGATGGCTGGGGGGGGTCACCACGTGAGGAACTGTCTGAAAGGGCCGCGGCATCAGGAAGGTGGAGGACCACTGCCTTAGGACATTAATGAGCGTGTCCCTCTTCAAAGCGCGAGGGCAGTGAGATGACGCATGAGCACACCTCGCGGCAGGCGGGCGGTCGCCCCCTTGATCCAAGCCCTGCATAGTCTATTACTTGTGAGACTAGCCAATTTCTCCTCCGCTACCCCGCATTCCTGGGGTAAAACTCTCCGTCTTTGGGATACTAAAACCATAGAGACAAAAAACTAATAGGCCACTTTCGTCTCTAAACGTTCATAATTCCGTGAAACAGGTCAACGGGGTTTCCTGGACAGGCAGCTGCTGCTGTCAGGGGCCATCTAGCCCATCGCCTAGAGGCCAGCGTGGAAGGGACTGAGGCTGTCACCCCTTAGGAGCCGAGCGTCAGGTCTGCGCATGCGTCATCTCAAAACCACTGCTGATGGTTTGGAACCACCGACCTTCCACAGCTAGCACCCACTAGCGCGCCTTTGTAAAGAACTCACAGAAAGTAACCCGTGAAGGCTCTGCAGGCCACACATTCTCTCGCATGCGCTTGGTTTCTGTTTCCACAACTCCTTAAGAATTTCAAAACCATTCATAGCTCCTAGGCTGTGTACAAATGAGCGCAGGTACCATCAGCCACCAGTGTGCTCTCTGCAGCAGTTTCAGCACTCCCCCGCCGGCGAGACTTCTGTTTGAATGGTGCAATCTCTTTGTAGCTCAGTCAAAATCTCAATAGGTGTTTCAACTAATGCTTTACAGGAGAGAGAGACAGAGACAGAGACAGAGAGAGAGAGAGAGAGAGAGAGAGAGAGAGAGAGAGAGAGAGAGAGAGAGAGAAGAAGAAGAAGAAGAAGAAGAAGGAGGAGGAGGAGGAGGAGGAGAAGGAGAAGAAGAAGAAGAAAGAGAGAGAGAAGGGAAGGAGAGAGTACAGAAACATACTAAGATGCTCTAATAATCTAAAACAATGAAGGCAGGGATCAAGGGGCACTTTCATGGAAATGATAGTTTGAATCATGTAAATAAAATAAGCCTAGAAGCAGATGTCAAAGACATTTTAAAATTCTCAGAAATAGACTCTAAAGGAAAGCCTGCAAAGGCATGGGCTAACATAAGAGCTGAAGCCAAAGGCATGGGCTAACACAAGAGCAGAGGTCAACGGCATGGGCTAACACAAGTGCGGAGGTCAAAAGCATGGGCTAACACAAGAGCAGAGGCCAAAGGCATGGGCTAACACAAGAGCAGAGGTCAAAGGCATGGGCTAACACAAGAGCAGAGGTCAAAGGCATGGGCTAACATAAGAGCGGAGGTCAAAGGCATGGGCTAACACAGGAGCAGAGGTCAAAGGCATGGGCTAACACAAGAGCTGAGGAGGCCAAAGGCATGGGCTAACACAGGAGCAGAGGTCAAAGGCATGGGCTAACATAAGAGCGGAGGTCAAAGGCATGGGCTAACACAAGAGCGGAGGTCAAAGGCATGGGCTAACACAAGAGCGGAGGTCAAAAGCATGGACTAACACAAGAGCGGAGGCCAAAGGCATGGGCTAACACAAGTGTGGAGGTCAAAGGCATGGGCTAACACAAGAGCAGAGGTCAAAGGCATGGGCTAACACAACAGCAGAGGTCAAAGGCATGGGCTAACACAAGTGCGGAGGTCAAAGGCAGGCTTTGATTGCAAGGATCTGGGAGCTTCCCTCAACCCGACCACAGGTCCATGTCACAGGACAGCCTGCAGAGACTGTCATTTGGTGGTTTTAGGTTCCTAGCTCACTGGGCCTCTTCCCATTCTGCATAAACGCTACATAAATACATCTTACACACTGTTCCCACAAACTTTCCCCTCAACAGGGCGGCCCTTCCCCTAGAACTCCAACATTTTTTCCACACCCACAAAATCCGGTTTACATAATCTGGCCTGGGCCCTACACACCGCCTCCTCTGTACGTTGGTTTCGCAAACATACAACTAGCGGCCACTGCGTCAATTCCAGCTTCTGGTGACCATGTGTCGGAGCAGATCCATGGCTGGTTTCTTGGGAGCAGATCACCAGGCCAGCCTTTTGCTAACACTCAAAGAGTGTCAACCGCCCGCACCTCCCAGGGCCCCCTCTCAGACATCAAAACCAAACTCACCACCATCAACTCGACCGACTCATGGGGACCCTCAAGGACAGGGTGGACCTGTCCCTGTGGGTTTCCGAGACTGTCACTCTTTATGGGAGTAGAAAGACTTGTCTTTTTCCCGAGGAGGGCCCGGTGGTTTCAAACTGCTGACCTTGCCTTTGCTGTTGTTCGCTGTCTTGGAGCAACTCGCGTCTGCAGGGGAAACCGCTCAGCGGGTCTCAAGGCTGTGACCTTCAGGAGGCCTATCACCAGGCCTTAACTTCCGGGGTCCCTCTGCGTGGGTCTGGACTTCCAATCACAAGTCTAGTTCTTCCCTATTTGTGCCACTAGATTCCAAGGCTCCACTCCTCTCCCACACATTGGCTGCCCAGTAGTGCTGCCATTGGTGTTGTTGTCAGTTGCTATCCATCGAGTGCGTTCCAAGGCACAGCAGCCTTACGCACAACAGAACGTAACACGGCCCCATCCTGCACCATTCTCACAACTGTTCCTGTGCTTGAGCCCATTGTTGCGACCACTGCGTCACACCTCCTTAAGGAACGTCCTCATTTTTTGAGGCCCCTCTATGTTACCAAACACAACATCTTTTCCAGGGGCTGGTCTCTTCTGCAACATGCCCAGAGGACATAAGAAGTCTTGCCATCTATGCCTCAAGGGAGCACTCTGGCTGCACTTCTTCCAAGACAAACCAGTTTCTTCTCTTGCACCACAATTCAAACGCATCCATTCTTTCTCGGGCTTCCTGACTCAGGGTCCCCTCTCACATGCTGATCCCCTGGGAGAGTCCGATAAACTGTTTTGTAAGTGCTCAGGTGACACCAAATCGGGATGCCATTTTAAGAGAGAGAACGTCAGAAGAGATGCTCACCTCTTCCTCTCGCTCACAGATAGGCCTCTCTGCCCACCGCTTGTGACACCTGGTGCACAGAGGGGTGTGCACACACACGGGCTGCCACACCCAGGCTCAGCCATTTGAAACCACTGGTCTGTGGGAGAAAGATGAGCCTCTTGAACCTGGATCCCCCGGGCACCTTCCCCTAGCTCCTTCCTAAACCGGAAAACACAACGATTTTAACTGAACAGCCTAGTTTATGAACAGTTCTTCACAGGTTCAGGGCTGTTTCCCTCACCCCAGACTAAGCTTCACAGGCTGCACTCTCTGCCTGGAATTCCCAGCATGACTTGTTAGGATAACTCCTCATCTTCCCCGTCTACATTCAAATGCCGGTCGACGAGTCCTTCCCTGGGCACTGCGATTCTCTTGCCTCCACACTCACCATGTTTTGCTATGCAGCTATCAATAATCAATTCTTGCTTTGTTTTGTCTATATGAGCTGCTTTGCGGTCAGGGGGTGGGGGAGTTGTTAAAAGGTGCAGGGGATGTTCACAACTGTGACCATCAGAATGCCCCAAATCGAACCCCTGAAAGGTTTTGAACTAAATGTATTTGTCTAAAATTCCCTGTTATGTTATTGAAACAACAAAAACAAGCATACCCATTGCCACCAGGCGGGCACCAACTCCCAGTGACCCCACTGGGGTCACACATCTTTCTCCTGCAGACCCCTGGCTTTTCAGTTCGCAGCTAAGACTTAACCACCGCACCAGCAAGGCCCTCCTTTAAGATGCTCAGCAGACCTGTAATGTCTCAACATAGTACTTTCTAGAGAAGAATCCGCTTTGGGCTGTTGTCTTGTTGGACCCCCCCCCAAGGGGGTGTCAGAGTGCTTTAAAAGTGAAAGTGAATGCCTTGTGCAGGGCACCAAAGGGCCCCTTTCCACCGAGGGCCCAACACGCATTCACTCAAGAATACCACCTGCCAGGCTTTTGAGACCCTGACTTCACCCCCTCCAGGCTGCTGGAGCAGAAACTGCACGGGACAGGAGAAAATTGTACAGCGCCCGCCTGGGAGAGTCTGCGGAATCCCGGAAGGCCGACATGAAAATAGGAAAGTGGGCAGAGGAGACCCCAGGAAACAAGACCTCCGTGACAGGCAGGAAGACATGGCAAGGGTGTGGGATGCAACGCCTCTACCCACCATCTGGGGAGAAAGGGAGAGTCTGGTAAACCTCCATTTGCCACAGAGAAACCAACAGACTTCCCCTCAGGTTTTATGAAGGGGTGCCAACTCAGGAATCTGAACATGGGCTTTGTTAAGAGAAAACTCTTGAAGAGAAAAAGAAATGTAGAAAATCATTCAACAATACGGGTGGTTCTATTAAACACAATAGCAGTTCTTTCTCAAAGGCTTATTCAGACCTGACTTATATATATATATATATATATTTTTAAGTCTGTTCTGAATAACTGACTTAAAAATATATATATCAAAGCCAACATTATGAACCTTCACACTTGCCAAAGGCACCCTTCCCGTCTCCCTAAACCACAGACCTGCTCCTTCAACACAACCAGGAGGCCCGAGCGCCTCCTCTCCTTCCGGCGGGGTTCTCTGCACCTGCAGGGGAGGAGTGGAGCTTCGCCCTGGGCCGCCTTCTGCTAATTTCTCCATCAGCAGGGCCCCGAGGCTTACTTCCACAGCCCCCAGAGTTCCTAAATCCCTGATGAAGCACAATGGGATTAATTACAACAAATGAGTTGCATATCATCCTGTCAGGGAGGAAGATTACTCCTGCAGTCACTTACAGCCTTCTCTCCGCGCTCCCCCCCCATCCCAAGGAGGCCTGGTGGCACAGTGGTTAAGCGCTGGGCTGCTAACCGCAAGGCTGCCAGTTTGAACCTGCTCAGCCGCTATGAGGAAGGGCCCTCCCCAACCGGTCTCCTGAGTCACGGTCAACCCAAAAAACACGATCCAGAACAGTGGCACACACCCAAGCAACCCACTCACTCTTGGTGCAACTTTTCGTTTCTCTTTTTTTGTTTTGTTTTGTCTTTTTTTTTGGGGGGGGCGACTTTTCGGATCCCTGCGGAGTGGATACAGGTGGGGGAACTCGGGTGGCGGTGGAGACAAAATTCTGAAGCCAAAACACAGGTGGTGGGCCCAGTGTGAAACGCTGTGGTCCCATCAGGTCCGCGCCGGGCAGACGGCAGGGCCTTGCTGAATCGCAGGTTCGGTGGCGCCCGCCCGTCCGTCCGTCCGTCCGTCCATCTGGGCGCGGGGGGCAGGCGGACGCGGAGTGACCCGGAAGCACTCGTTCGGAGGGCCGCGAAGGGGGCCCAGCGTGCGCCCCGGCCGTGCTGCTCGCCCGCGGGCCCGCTGCAGGCCGCGCTGCCCAGGCGCCCCGCTCTCCGCCGCCCCCGCCCCGGCCCGGCCGCGCCGCGCGGTGGGTGCTCGCTTCGGCCGCCCGGTCCCCCAGGGCAGGCAGTCGCCCATCAAATCCCCGGTGGCGCTCGGAAACAAAGTTGAGCGCCACGGCCTCTGTCTGCGCACACGGGGCAAGTGCCGGCGCACCCACAGGCCTAGCATTCCCGGAGAGTCCACGCGGGAGCTCCCCGGGCCCGGGGGGGGGGGGGGCGAGGGCCGGGGGGGGGCTGGCCGCGGTCCAGCAGCACCTTCTAGAACTCCCCGCGGCGAAACGCCGGGCGACGCGGGCTCCCGGGCCCTGCCCGTCCCGAGGGCGCCCCGCTGCCCCGCCCCGGGGTCCCGGCACCCGCGCTGCCCCCCGCTTTCTCTCCCCGCCCCCTCCGCCCTGCACGCGCCGAGGGCCCCCTCCCCGGCCTCCAACCCCGCCTGGTTGGGAGCTCCCCCCCGCCCGCCCGCGGCCTCTCCGCCGGGAGCCCGGGCCTCGGGGTCCGCGGGAGGGCACCCCGGGCCCGGCCACGCCTCCCCCACCCGTGGGTGACGTGGCGGCCCCGGCCTCGCTCACCCACACGAAGAGGCTGTCGGCGAGCAGGTAGTGGGCCACGTCCCCGGGCCGGGGGGCCGGCGGGGGCGGCTCGGCGGCGCGGGGCCCGGGCCCGGGCGGGCGCAGGGCGCGGTGGGCGCTGAGGACGGCGCCGAGCAGCGCCAGCGCGCTGAGGCCCGTGTAGGTGCGCAGGCTGGGCCACGGGAAGCGCTCCAGGAAGAGCAGCGGCATGGCGGCGGCCCCGGCGCCCGGGCCTCCCCGCGCGGCGAACGGCGCCCGCGGCCTCGGCCTCCGCTGCTCCCGCCGCGCGGGCCGTTCGCGCCGCTGCCGCTGCTGCCCCTGCCGGCGCGGAAGAGGCTCGGCGGGCCGGGCGCGGGGTGCGGGGGCGCGGCCTGGGTCCCCCGCCCCCCGCCGCGGGCCGGGCCTCGGTCCCCGAGGACGCGCGCCCCGCCCGGCTCCGCCCGGCCCGGCCCGGCCCGCGGCGGGCACGCGAGGACGGCCCGCGGGCGCGGGGATCGCGGATCGCGGCCGCTCGGGCCCTGGCCGCCTCCCTGGGGATGGACGGCGGCGGGAGCGCTCAAGACCCCGTCCCTGGAGCGACAGACAACGGGTCCGCCCGCGGGGTGCCACACTGCCGTGCACGCACGCCTGATACCCTGCTCCCGGGTCCCGAACGGGCAGCCACTGCCGCTGCTCGGAACGCGCAAGGCTGCCCCAGCGAGCCGCCACTCCTAGGGGGGTGTGTGTGTACCCAATATTTTTTTTTTCATTAGGAAAACAGACGTGGGTAAATCGAAATGCACTGCTGCCAAACCATAACTTTAATTGAAAATAAATAAAAATCTGGACATGCCCTCCACCGAGGTCTACACTTCCCAAAGTGATGTCCCCATCTCTCGCTCCCTTCCCTGAAGGATTCTAAGCTGGTCCATTCCCGACACATTGGCCAGGTGTGCGCGTTTAAAATGATCTGTTGGGGGGGTGGGGGGTAGGAAAGGTCAGGGCTGGTAAAGTTCCCAGTGACATTCCCATAGGGACAGCCCGGGCCACCCTGGATGGATGAGCTGGTTCGTGAGGAGGAGGTAAATGTTCCTCAGCATAACTTCCCAGGTCACCAATGTTCAATTTTCTTTAAAAAAAAAAACATTTTATTGAGGTTCTTACCACTCATCACAATCCATACATCCATCGTGTCAAGCACACTTGTACATTCGTTGGCATCATCATTTTCAAAATGTTTTCTACTTGAGCCCTTGGTATCAACTCATTTCCCTCCTCCCTCCCAAATAATTTATCATTATTATCCCAAATAATTTATCATGTCTCCCTTCACCCACTTTTCTGTTGTCCATCCCCCAGGGAGTGGGCTGTATTGTTCAATTTTCTAGAAACTTCCTCATACCTGTCCTGTGTCCCTCAAGAAAATCTAACAAGATTACCTCTTAGGGATCTCTCAAAGCCAATTAATTGTCAGTCTGTTGTAGGGACCATCTCTTCCCCTCTAATTTAACTGGCCCAGCAGATAAATTCCTTCAAAAGCCCTAGTTTGGATTGACCTTTCCCCTCTAGATCATATCAGTACAACCAAGACTGCTCCTGGGGCATGAGTCACTCCATAACACTTCCACTGGCTTCAGTAAAAGATGCAAGATCAGCTCTTTGAATACCTGGCCTTTGCCACCATCATTCCAAACCCTGGCTGAGGCCAGTCTGTTTGCTTAGCACTGAAAATGCCAAGCTTGATGGCAATTCTGTTGGCGTCTTCCACGCGGCTTTCCTGTTCATTGCTGAGGTCATACCAACCTTCCCCAATGCGCTTGATCCATCCGAAAACCATTCAACTGGGCAGCTGCATTCCTACCAACTTGCTCCGGAGCTTCAAAGATCTGGGAACATGCCTGCTGGAGGCTTGCTAAAATTGTATTTTAACCCTGACCTCAAACCTTTTGTTCCAAGGCACAATAATGTATCTTTTATGTAAGCCACTCTAGCCAAGTTGAGATAAAATTTAAATGTTGCTGAACTTGTCTATAGCCATCCACTGATCACACATGGTTGGAATAAACCCGTGTATGTACATGGGCAACACAAATGTCCATCAACTGATGAGTAGGTCAACTGTGCGATATTAATTGCCTTGAAAAAGAATGAAGTACTGATACATCTACAGCATTTCTGTGAAAATGGCATGGAGGGGCAGGGTCTGACCTCCATTCATTCCACAACGGGAAGCCCAAACTGTAGCATCAGCCGGAAGTTGATTCTATCCCCATCCGCCACCAGTTCCTCCACGGGCATTCTTTTCTGCTGGGCTTGATAATGTGCTCAAATGGCCACACACAACTCAGACTACACTCAAGATCCTGGGCTTTATTAGGGAAGTTAGCAGGATCCAATCGCTCAAGATACATTTGATACACCTTGAAAACATGGATGCTAAAAAAAAAGACAAAAGGCCATACTACATGTAGTATGTGCCTCCATTTGTAAGTTCAGTGTAGGCAAACCTACAGACCGAAGGGATCATGACTGAGGATGCAGGACGCTGGCTAAAGGGTAGTATCTCTCTTTAAAGGCGACAACATTGAAATTGATTGTGGTGATAGCTGGACAATTGTGAGTATACTAAAAGCCATTGAATTGTATAATTTAGTAAACTATGTCAGATTTTTTATTAAGATTTTTATCTTCGTAAAGCTGTTATCAAAAAAGTTACTGTTTGTGTGTGCATGACCGTTGCATCCTAAGGCCCATAATAGTGCCTGCTCCACGGGTTCTTTTTTAACATTTTATTAGGGGCTCATACAACTCTTATCACAGTCCATACATATACATACATCAATTGTACAAAGCACATCTGTACATTCTTTGCCCTAATCATTTTCTTTTTTTTCTCTTTTCTTTTTTTACATTTTATTAGGGACTCATACAATTCTTATCACAATCCATACATATACATACATCAATTGTATAAAGCACATCCATACATTCCCTGCCCCAATCATTCTCAAAGCATTTGCTCTCCACTTAAGCCCTTTGCATCAGGTCTTTTTTTTTCCCCCTCCCTCCCCGCTCCCCCCTCCCTCATGTGCCCTTGGTAATTTATACATCGTTATTTTGTCATATCTGGCCCTATCCGGAGTCTCCCTTCCCCCTCTTCTCTGCCGTCCCTCTCCCAGGGAGGAGGTCACATGTGGATCACTGCAATCAGTTTCCCCTTTCCAACCCACTCGCCCTCCACTCTCCCAGCATTGCCCCTTACACCCCTGGTCCTGAAGGTATCATCCACTCTGGATTCCGTGCCTCCAGCACCAGTGTACAACCTCTGTCCTATCCAGCCCTGCAAGGTAGAATTGGGATCATGGTAGTTGGGGGGGAGGAAGCATCCAGGATCTGGGGGAAAGCTGTGTTCTTCATCGGTACTACCTCGCACCCTGATTGACCCATCTCCTCTCCTAAACCCCTCTGTGAGGGGATCTCCATTGGCCAACACTTGGGCCTTGGGTCTCCACTCTGCACTTCCCCCTTCATTCAATATGAATGAATATATGTATATGTATAATATATTGTATATATATGCATATATATACATACACACATATATATACATACACACATATATATATACATGTACACACACATCTTTTTTTTTTGCATGATGCCTTATACCTGGTCCCTTGGCACCTCGTGATCGCACTGGCCGGTGTGCTTCTTCCATGTGGGCTTTTTTGCTTCTGAGCTAGATGGCCGCTTGTTCACCTTCAAGCCTTTAAGACCCCAGACACTATCTCTTTTGATAGCCGGGCACCATCAGCTTTCTTCGCCACATTTGCTTATGCACCCATTTGTCTTCAGCGATCCTATCATGGAGGTGTGCAGCCAATGATATGATTTTTTGTTCTTTGATGCCTGATAATTGATCCCTTTGGGACCCCTCGATCACACAGGCTGGTGTGTTCTTTCATGTGGACTTTGTTGCTTCTGAGCTAGATGGCCGCTTGTTTATCTTCAAGCCTTTAAGACCCCAGTCACTATCTCTTTTGATAGCCGGGCACCATCAGCTTTCTTCACCACATTTACTTGTTCACCCACTTTGGCTTCAGCAGTTGTGTCGGCAGAGTGAGCATCATAGAGTTCCAATTTAATAAAAGAAAGTATTCATGCATTGAGGGAGTGTTTGAGTAGAGGCCCAAGGTCCTTCTGCCACCTTAATACTTAACCTATAAATATAGACACATAGATCAATTACCCCATCCTCCTATATATATTTGCATGTACATGTCTTTATTTAGACCTCCATAAATGCCTTGACTCCTAGCTCTTTCCTCCATCTCCCTTGACTTTCCTCCTGCCCTACTACCATGCTTCATCACCACCTGGGCTAGAGTATACCTCTTTTCTCCGCAACCTTACCCTTGATCATTCCCCACCAGGCCTGCCACTCCTCCCTCTCTACCATTTTGGGTCCCATGTTGTTCCCTTGTCCCTGTGTTTATTAACACCACTTCCTTACCCCCCCCCACTCCCCCACCCCAAGTCCCCCCAGAACTGTCGGTCCCGTTGTTTTTCCTCCAGATAGTTCATCCAGCCTGTCCTATTCAGACAGACCTGACTCCCCGGGTTCTTAATGCTCAGCATTGCGAACTTTCCAAAGGGAAGGTTCACTTTATTTTTATGGTCTCACTATTCTAAGATTTGTTATTTTAAAAAATAAACTTATTATTTACTCATTAGTCACCAAACAAGATCTCTCAAGATTGCCATCCACTTTGGAATTCCACGAATCGTCTTACAAGGTCTACGATGAACAACTGTTTAACTTTACTGGGGGTCCCCTATACACACTTCTATAAGACACTGATGTAGTGGATTGTGGTAAGAGTTGTATGAGTCCCTAATAAAATATAAAAGAAGAAAAGAGAAAAAAATGATTAGGGCAAAGACTGTACAGATGTGCTTTATACAATTGATGTATGTATATATATGAACTGTGAAAAGAATTGTATGAGCCCCAATAAATTGTTAAAATTAAAAAAAAAAATTTAAAAAAAGACACTGATGTAAATACTTGGGTTCCTTTTAGTTGTCTGAAGCCATTTGATTAAAACATTAATATTTCAGCTGTATGATTTTAAAACACTTTGGAAAAAATGCTACTTTTCCAGGGAATAAAAGTACTTTCACTTTACACATCAAGGTCTGAGCTGTAATTTTTAAACCACACAAAATGTGCAAACTTACCAGTGGCTCCACAGAAGCAGCGGCAGTCTGCTTCCAGGAAGACTAGAGCTGGGAAAGCCAAACAGCACACACAGTTCTACTCTGCCGTTTACTGTCACTGATTCAGAACCAAAAGCACTGGAAACCAAGTCTCTATAGTCAACCCATGTTAAAATACAGGCAGTTACAAAATACACCACTCACAAAGCAAAACCCTACCGCCATGGGAAAGTGGCTATTAGATTTGCCTTTTGTATAATATACATGATTTCACCATCTTCAATTTCAAAGTTCCATAGTTGACATCAAACTATTCATTACGTTGAAGTGTTAAACTTTATACAGCCCATTTTTTAGAATATCTAAGTGTTAAATAGCAACATTTTAAGCGCAGCTTATGTAAGCTAGAATTGATCTTTCAAAAACTTAAAACTTTTGAAGATGAGAATTTTCCAATATGTATTTTAATCAGATTAAAAGCTCAGCATCAAGAAACCCCATTAGGATAATTCTTCTCCCAATAATTTTTCCTCTTCCATTCTAAGTTTAAGATGCTGACTTGTGTTTTACTATGCCAAGGCATTCAATTGTGTGGATCATAACCACCTATGGATAACCTTGAGAATGAGGATTCCAGAACATTTCATTTTGCTCACTCAGAATGCGTACACGGAGCAAGGAGCAGTTGTGCAAACAGAACAAAGGACCACTGCGTGGTTTACAATCAGGAAAGTTGTGCACCAGGGTTGTAGCCTCTAACCACACTTAAATCAACCCGTACACTGAGCAAGTCATCAGAGAAGCTGGCTTATATGAACATGCCGTCAGGATCAGAGGAAGGCTTACCGACCACCTGCGATAAGCTGATGACACCATCTCATGTGCTCAAAGTGAGGGCTGGCAGCACTTGCTGATGAAAATCAGAGTGTAGCCTTCAGTATGGATGACAACTCAATATAAAGGACAAAAGCTTCACAACTGGACAAATAGGGAACATCATGACAAATGGAGGAAAGGTGGATGAAGTCACGGATTTTTGTCCTGCCTGGATCCCCACCCAATGCTCACGGAAGCAGCAGTCATTAGGTAAAGCTGCTGCACCGAGACCTTTTAAGAACGTTGAGAAGCAAGGGTGAAGACTCGGGTGCACCTGACCCAAACATGGTGTTTCCTACTGCTCGTATGCACGGGAAAGTTGGACACTGAGTAAGGGAGACCGCGTGTGAAGTGTGGTGCCGGAGAGTACTATGGAGAACACTTCAACAAACAGATGTGTCTTGGAAGGGCGTGGCGCGAATGCTCCCTAGAGGCAAGGATGGCGAGATTTCAACAGTACTTCGGGCAGGTTGTCAGGAGAGCAGTCCCTGGAGGCGGACATCACGTGTGGTAAAGCAGAGGGGCAGTGAAGGCGGGGAAGGCCCTCCAGGAGCGGGAGGGAGGCGGTGCACGCCCCACTGGGCTCCAGCACAGGAACTGTAAGGACAGCACAGGGCCAGGCGGTAGTCCCTTGTGCTGTGCACACAACTCTACAGCCTCGACAACTCCAAGAAGTTCAGCCATATCTTGTTTCAAGGACATCCTGACAAGACTTAATCCTGCCCTCTGAAGTCAGTGCCCACTTCTGATCGGCATCCCTTTCCTTAAGAGCAGGGGAGGGCGCAGAGAAGCACAGATAGGACCAATGCATACCGTGGACAAGGTGGTTACACTAGATTACCTACCTGTGCTAGTTGAGCTCCAAGTACCGCAGGGAGGCCACACTGGGGGACGGGCCCATGTTAGCATAAGAAAGCGCCACGGACGTTCATGACGGATGGTAGAGGGTCTCCTCAGCTCACCTTCATGTCAGAGTGTGATATAAGTCTGGAATTTTGCGGGAAATTGGGTAGGTCCTCTACCCAGAAATGACTGAGAGAATTTCTTGCTATTCTTGTGAAAGGGTTTTATATAAGTAGTGTGTCATTTCAGATAAAATGAAGTTTGAGTGAGACACGAATTAATGCTATTTGCATTTTCTTTAAATACTTGACGTCTTCTTCTATTTATGACTTCATTTATTATTATTATTTTTTAATCATCCGGCTAGAAGCGATTTGTGGTTTTAAGATTTTGTTAAAATCCTAGATTTTAATAGATTCCGGTAGCTTTAAATGTATTCCTGAGGACTGCTGGCCTTTCATTAGCTATGTTTTTTACCACTGCATCTAGCACAGGAAACACTAGTGACTCTTAAAGATTTTAAAAAGGAAAAAGCATCTAAATTAATGGATATATCCCAATGTTTACCTTTCTTTTCATACTTGCTTTTTACTGATTCTTGGCGCCTCCTATAAATATGCTAGTAAAATTTCAGAGAAGTCTTGCAATAACTTTATTAGGTTTCGTCCCAACTTCTGTTCAGCTACGAAGCCTCAAGGCTATGGTAACATTGCACACGTATGACTGCTGTAATTTTGGGCAAGCTATTTCAGTTTAAGATGCAGACATATAAAGTGTGACTTCAGCAGGGTGACTTCTGAGCAACTTTGCCAATCAATTCTTCACACAAGAAACGGAGTCCCAGATAATACCGCCACCCCAGAGGGACCAACGCGGCTGGTGTGGCACTGTCTAAATTCTAGTCTTCACGTTCCAAATCTGGTGGCCTCGTTACCTTTCAGGACACTGCGGCTCAGCTGTGTCCACCCTTCAGGTTCTCACTCGTGTGCCGCGCTGCCTGCTTCTTACTGAACGGCACGGACCCGGAGGCCCGTCAGCTCGCAGCTCAGTGGCCACACGCAGAGGACCAGCTCAAGGCAATCAATCATTGTTTTCATGGGGTTTTTTTCCTTTTTATTATTGAAATGACAATGAAACAAAATTTAAAAGCAACAGTGACTCTTTCAAGCTTTTACTTTACAAATATAAAAATATAACCGAAACTTCAAACAATTTCTTTTATACATTTCTATAAACTTAACACCAGAAAAGTTCTTGAAGCCTAGCGATTCACAACGCTCGTCCATCATAGTGTGAACACAGTCCCCAATGTCCGTTTGTAAATGCATGATCGTTCCCGCAACACAACAGCCCAGCTCAGACATTTGCCCACTTTACCTCGTTTCACAATACAACCCATCACTAAGAGAAAAACAAGCAAAAACTATCTAGACTGCCTTAATCTAGACTGACTTACAGGTCTAGTTTTCCACAAAAACAAGCTTGATGACAATGCATCCTAACATGGAAATGTGTGTTATGGCTCAAGTGAAATTACAGTACTGTGTTTCTCATCATGCATTGCTCATCTCAACGACAAAGGCAAACGCACGGAAGGTGTCCAGCTCACCCAGGCAGTTAACTGATCCAAACAAGGGGGGCCATGATGAATGAGGAGAAACGGATGCTACAGACGTGGCATAACCCAACCCACCCCTCTATGGCAGCTCAACATAGAAAACGGGAAGCTCTCAGAAACAGTGCTAGTGACCAGCACGCGGGGTCCACCCCTGTGCACCAGTGCCGTCATGATTCAGCTCGAGGGACTCAACTGGGGAAGAGCGCCTCCGAGTACTTCCTCCCAAGTGACTGAGCAGTCCTTAAAAATGGAGTCATTGAAGAGCTGAGAGCCAGCGTCCCACCACGAGAGAGACTGAGAGAGAAAGAAAGGAGGGGAGGGGAGGGGAGAGGAGTTCAGGCCGAGTGCTGGCCAGCCTGCAGAATTTGGAGGACCCTCTATTGCTGGATCTAATTAACAACAAAGTAGACTGGCTAGTTACATTCTGTCCACATACGATGCTAATTTAATGGAGTCCTTAAATGCCCCAGTGATAGCTGAATCACAGACTACTATGTTCTAGGTAAAACAATGATAAAGAGCAGTATCCATTCAGAGGAATTAGCATCAGCATAATGCCATGTTCAGTATTACCTACTTAAAAAAAATAATCACAGTGGTCTTCATTACTTGCAAAACCAAGCTTCCTTTTTCTTCATAGAGATGTCAATTCTAAGTATACTACTAGTAATGATGGAGCACACATTTCAGTCTTTTCTTTTATCCACTAAGCACTTTATAGTGCCAGTTAGTGTACAAAAAGACTGTGAGCTCCTTGGGTCCTCGAGGAAATAGCGTGGTCTCCATTGCAGTTACACATTGCAGACGAGGGCTGGCTCGCAGCCCTCTGTGGGAGCAGTTGACACCAAAATAAAGGCCTGAAGAAACAACCCAGGAACTGGTAGGCTGCTAAGCTGAAAGCACAATGTCAGACCATTCGCTCTGGAAGAAGGGCGAGGACAACTCACATATCAAAGAGTGTGGAGTTTCTAAAGCTCTAGAAGCAGATCTGAGGTCCTTTCATTTGACTCTTTCCACCAAACCCCCACCCACCTTCTGAGCTGTCCCATCAAGAAACCGACAGGCACACCTGACCAGTGCAGAGACGACTCTGAAAAAACGTTTGTGCAGCCTGCCGGTGTGTCCTCCCTCGTTCAGCAAGAGGAAGATGTTATCAGAGCAGCCTCGTGAAATGAATTTTACATTCAAGCCTAGACCTCTTCCATGTTAAGAGTGATACCCCGGCACAATCAAAGGTTTCTCTCACTTACCTAGCTAGATGGCTGACTAACCAGATGATGGATGACTGGCTGCAGTTCTGAGAATGGTAAGCCACTGAGAAGGAATGTCTAGGGTGAAGGCCAAGTTACAAAAGGAAATGACTGGCCTCAAATCCGATGACTTCCACACACACACTCTTACTGACAGCACTTAATGCATCACACCTTGCAAAACCCCACCTTCTTCCACCCCCAGAGAAAGGTAGAAAATGGGCTGGAGCAACCTCCAACCTCATGCTCTGGCCACGCCCCCCAACTTCCCAGTCTCGCAGGTCTCGGTTTCAGGGATCTTGCCAGCCACATAGACCTGCCTAAGAAGCGTGCTCATGTACACGAGGAAGGCTGGGCTCTCAACCCTCCAGGGAAGAGGAATGCCCACAGAAGGAATGATGGCCCCAAAGGGAATCCCAGGCTGCTTGGAGCCATGGAGACTGCTCCTCCTTGCCACTGAGCAAGAGCACAGTTACAGCACTACTTGATACGCAACCAGGTGAAGGTCTGACATGACCTCAATTACAGAAACATGACAGCTCACGAAAGAACTGATTTTCTCAAGTCTACGGAGGAAAGGACATACGACAGACCTTCCACATCACCCATATTCAGTTCAGTACTATAATCAGAACCAAAAGTGCTTTTTTATCTATTGAATAGTGAACTATACCAATCTCTGTTTTTAAAAGCAGTTGCATCATACAAGATTTGTTTTATATTACACCTACGGTCAACAGGCCGGTAAGACATCCAAAATATACTTTTACCTACGGGAGGATACAACCAGCAAACTCCTTTGCCCTAAAATTCTTTTATTTCCCCAAATTTAATCTTAATTTGGCAGAGTTTTAAAACGTTTTTAAACCTTGTATTTTCCCCATAAGCTGGCAAAAATCTATCCCCTCTCCTGTCCCTAGATCTCAGCTGATTTAGACTCCAAGCGGTTTCTGAAATGGTCTGTGTCACACGCTAAAGACACTTTCACCCATGGCTGTAAACATCAAGTTAGTTGAAGTCATGTCCAATAAATATCCAAGCGTTCCAAATCTCACAGGACCACTTTAGAAACTCCATTCACAGATCATTATTTTCACCATAACAAAGACAACTGAAACATATATTAAATACCAGTTATGTGAGAAGTGAGGAAAGGAAGCTCTAAATAGTCTTTATCGATTCCCCTGACTTTGCCAACCTGGCCTATGTACTAGTTTCCTATATGCTACAGGTCTGTTACTTGTGAGGCAACATCTGGACTCATAATTTGTTACCAGTTGGCAATACAGAGAGAGAGAGAGAATTAGTTTAGTACCGAAGATGTACTGTGGGCTCAATCAAGCAAACTAGGTCCTAAAAGTAAGGTAAGTGCCTCATCATACAAACCTATGAAATTGCCTTCAGTACATGCCCCCAAGAATGGTATCTGAGGAAGGGTCCAATACATTTAAATGGACTAAATCTGCCAGTGTCCTTAACATTCACCATCCTGGAAGGAAAAATAAAATTCCATCTTTACCTGTAAAAATTTTTAAAGTTTAATGTAAAGTTGTTAAAAAAAATACAAATAGGAAGTCCACTTGTTTAATATTGTACAAAAAAAGTTGAAGTAGAACTCAAAGTAAATGAAGCATTATCACGTGTTGACACCACTATCTAGTTATTCATAGTAACCTTACTACCCGAACAATAGAAAATAGGGAGCAATTGAGGGACTGAGGAAGGGAGAAAACCAAAAGCTGGTCTACCAAGGTTATTTTTCTACACTGCGGATCGCTGTGCTCACAGAGACGGCTTCTTTGACTTCTCCACTGCGCAGGAAATCAGTTGTATATAAAGTTGAACCTGCATGTAGAGAACAACAACATTCCTAATTAAGAACAATGTTATTTACCAAGCTTCTACCTTAGACAATGTCTTTCTAAAACAAAACACGTTTTCTCTATCACATCGTATGCATTAAATACCAAAAATACTTATCGTTTTAAAAAAGAAATAAGGCTGTAAGTTTGATTATAGCCTTAAAAAGATCCTTAAAGCGAAGAGGCAATTTTTAAATATTGGCCTACTTTCCTCCCTCAGCACAGGTCCCTACAATTGTCAGAGCTGCAATAAATAAACAGCATGACTCCTTCCACTCTCCTTTATTTCACCACTCAGCCCATGCGTGCGCCAAAGCCACCGACGTCTGCTAGTGACCGAGTTCTACTCAACAAGCTTTCCTGTTGTTGAGTTTCCTGTTGTTATACCCAACAAGTTTCCTGGAACGCCCAAATCACTACTTATTGTTTTAAAACTTCTATTTAGTGGGCTATCAAAATACCTTATCTGTTATTTTACTTGGTCTTTATATTCTATGAAGGATTTGTCCTCATTTTACAGGTGATTCTCCACATTTTTGCATGTACAATCTGTGCCCCTACACCCCAGACCCCATCTATACAATCTTATTGCACCATTTCTTCTTTGGAGGTAAACATCAAACTTATCTTCAAGCACTATCAGATTTAGATTAGAGGAGTTACCCTAGGGCCTTTGTCAGTCATTAAAATATAACATAAAGCTTCTTTAAAGACCAAAATTCATACGCTACGCTTTCTTGAGTGTGTCCAAACAACTAACGTCGGCGTCTGTAAGACTAATCCACAACGGTCAGCATCGCATACCTGCTCAAGAGCTGAGGGAGACTAGAAATGATGGGTCCGTATCCCGGTGCGTTGTCATACAACTCAAACAGTGGTGCAGCTACCAGCTTGTAATTTTTGGGGACTGCAAACAAGGCTAAAATAAACAAAACCAAGGAGGAACCGATTATAAGGATCTACATATAACCCCCTCCCTGGGGAACAGACAACAGGAAAGTGGGTGAAGGGAGACGTCAGACAGTGTAAGACATGACAAAATAATAATTTATAAATTATCAAGGGTTCATGAGGGATGGGGGCGGGGAGGGGAAAAGTGAGCTGATACTAAGGGCTCAAGTAGAAAGCAAATGTTTTGAGAATGATGATGGCAATGTACGAATGTGCTTGACACAATGGATGTTTGTACGGATTGTGATAAAGAATTGTACGAGCCCCCAATAAAATGATTTAAAGGTAAAAAAAAATAGGGAAACATAAAAAACAAACCCAAAACCAAAAAAAAAATCCAGAACCATATTTATTTCCCATTTTCTATAATTTTTCTCCCCAAATAATCACTGTTTCCTCCTTCATTTCACTCTATATGAATCATAGTGATTTTACATTTGAGAAAAATTTGTTTCAAGACAAACATGTTTATGGAAAACGGCATTCTCGGTAGGACAGTCTGTGCCTTTCAGTGAGTGTTCAGGGTGACAGCTTTGAAAGTATCGAATCCTCGGCACAGAGATCTACCACCAGCATCTCACCCACCCTCTTTAGGTTTGGAATTTACATTAGATTCCGTTACAAGACTGTTATAAGAAATGAAACGATTGCTTAATAAAACTGACAGCAGGCCCAGATGGTATTAAACATTTCTTTAAAACAATTCAAGTGTCTCCCAACATTTTCAACGTAGCCACACCTCAGAGACTGCAAGTTCGGTTCCAGACCACCCCAGTGAAGTGAGTGCTGCAGCAGAGTGAGCCACGTGCATTTCCGTGGCTTCTTATTGTATGTAAAAGTTACGTTTCTATTGTGCTACAGTCTTGTGTGTATGCGATAGCCTTGGGAGAACATTTGAAATACTTTGAGAATTACCAAAATCCGGCAAGAACCGAGCACATGCGTTGGAGAAAAAGGCACCAACAGACCAGCGCGATGCAGGGTGGCCCCAGACCTCCCAGGGTCAAACAGGTACTGTCTGTGAGGCGTGATACAAGGAGGCCTGCCCGTCATTTACCACCCACAGTGAAGAGGCTTTGGATGACAAATAGTTTCAGGAGATAAAGGGACTGTAAGTTGGCATTTGGGATTAGTTCAATTATCTATAGGTGACTCCACAGGCTTGGGTGGGCTGTCAGTTTTACAATGAACATCAAGGAACTTGGAGGAAGCACAAGTGAGGTATCCATGGAATTAAGGAAGTTTTAAAAGGTTACCTTAAAAATAGTGAAATAATTTACCTTTCTCTTGAAGTTGAACCAGAAATAACTTCTTGTGTTCCTTGGGCTTCGTGATGTGCGCAGGAATATATGGATACTGAAAGAACAAATGAGAATGAACTGCAGTTTTCAAACCCACCACCTTACAGCTCCCGGGCTCTCCCACCTTCCCCACCTCAGAGGTTACGCTCAGATATCGCCACTGAGAGCAAACAGGTCCTCAGACTCCCGACAATCTATTACAGTGCTTCTCAACCTTCCTAATGCCACAACCCTTTCATGTAGTTCATGTTGTGGTGACCCCAACCATAAAATTATCTTCACTGCTACTTCTTAACTGGAGTTTTATTACTGTTATGAATCGGGTAACCCCTGTGAAAGGGTCGTCTGACCCCCCAAGAGGGGTCGAGACCCACAGGTTGAGAACTGCTGCTCTATTATTTGGACATGTAGCCAGCCCATAGCTCTTTCTTTCTTAGTATGTTTACACTTCAAGACAGTGCAAACGGCTGGGGGAGGAGACTTCCTTCCAGTCTCCCCTTTAGAGACCCAACAGCTGACACATACATGAATTGGGAGCTGCCTTACTATAAAATAACAAGTACCAAACCATTGGAGGCAAAAAATATGCAGTCACAGCATTTGCAGCTTAAGAAATTTTTAACAACACAATAAAATCTGGTCTCAGTGATTTTAACAAAAATTGTTTGTTGTCTTTTCCCCTCAATAGTCACCTAGTTGGAGAATATCTAGGATCCAGATGTGAGTAATTTTACTAGATTAAAAGTTTAAACATAACCAAGAAAGTAACTTGACAAGATGTCAACACATCCCAGTCCAGGAGCCAGCATCAGGACGCCAGATAAGCCACGGAAACGGGTCTCTGCCAGCTGGGCAGGGCTGACTGCTGGGGCGGGGAGTGGCGGGGTAACAACACGGCACAGGACATGAATTTTTTGAGACATGAAAGGGATGTTGGCTGAGAAAAACATTTTTCAATATAGAGAAAAATGTCTAAATCAGTGTTCTTCTTGTTCCTCTGAATGAGAATCTATGTTTTTGCACAAAACATTCAGAAAAATCTACTTTGACTTTTGTTAGCCTTGTACTTGAGGGCAAGGGGATCAAATGACCTTACACTGGAGGAAGCTGGAAAGCAAAGCTTTTACAATGGCTTCCAAGTCCACAAGCCAGGCATCAGAAGTCACCAGGTTGCAGTTCATACGCCTGTGAACTCCCAGTCTCTCGGAGACTGGTGGATGGCTGAAGACAAGCTCTCTCAGTAACAAACTTGTCTTTGTCTCATTAGGGGTCCTTGAGAAATAAGGTCCGATCAAAACACTGGCTTCCAACACTGGGGACCTACTGAGCCAATTAAATTCAAGGCACAGAGGTCAGCTCAAAAGGCCATAGTGACTGTTTTTTGGGGTCCCAAAGGGGTAATAGATTTTCTTGAAGAACACAGATTAGTCATAGGGCTTACTATGAATAAGTTGTAGGAAAATGGAAAACTGCATCGTGAGAAAAATGTCAAGAATTTTTGCCCCATCGTGACAATGTGCCCATTCATTCCAGGGTATCAAGGCTGTCCCACAGGAATTTCACTGGGAAACCTTACCCCACCCTCCCTACATCCCGACTCTTGCCCCATCCATCTTTTTTGTTCCGCAGACTCCAAGAACATTTAAAAGGAACGTCAAATTGACATTTTCCCAGGCACAAATTGAAGAGCACAAGTGCAGGATTCCTCAGGGAAGGGTTAGTGATAGAAGCTGCTTTCGGAAGTGTATAGATCTAGACAGAGAATTTGTCGGGAAACAATAGCTTCACAATTTGCACTTTGTTTAATAAAAGGTTCTATAATTTCTACCAATACTTCTTGACTTACTCTAGTCAATTTATAAGGGACGGTGACTGTATTAAATGCTTTATTCTTTCAATTAATCCATTTTACATTAACTGCCCAAGAGACTACATATCTTTCTCAAGAGAACAAGGATACGGAGTTGATAGCCAGTTAACTCCGACAGGAGATAAAAGCCCTGTTCATTTCCACTATGCTCACCCATTGGCACGTATTACGGATCAAATGACGGCCCTCAACATTGTGCCATCAATCCTAGCCTCTACGTGTAGGGTTATAATCTAACTTGAGAAGGGATTCTGTTATGTTCATGAGACAGGATGTTGTTCCCCAACATATTTAGCCTACCAGTCACTTTTCAGGAAAAATAAAATTACTCTGCAACCTCTTCTGCCCCAGGAATTAAAACCTTTAGAACCCTAGCCCCTAACTGAAGAACAGGGTAGGCATCTCCTTCCGCAGCCCCTGGGATTGTTCCAACCCCCCACGCAGAGCGGGGGTTCTTGCCTACTGTGAGAAACACTGGTGGAGGGTATGTCTTGATCCAAACTCTCTAGAGATGAGCAACGACGGGATACGATAGATGGCCAGACACAGGGTGTCCCGAGGAGCCAGGAAGCAAAGCAGGTAAGACAACGACATTCTTCGAGAGCTGAGGAAACGCCTTCCTCTGGAGTTAGCACCTAGAATTCAGATTTCTAGTCCTCTAAACAGGGAAGACCTGGTAGTGGTCAGGTAAGCATTGGACGGCTAACCACAAGGTCGGTGGTTCAAACCCACCAGCTACTCCATGGGAGAAAAAGAGGCTGCCTGCTCCCGTAAAAACTGTCAGCCTCAGAAGTCCCAGGTAGGGTCTATGAGTGCTGTCCAGGACGCCATCTATCCCCCCTGCTACACAAGGGAGGAGGATCCAACTCATTAGTCCTAGTCTCCAGACTGCCTCCACCCTCCTCCCTTCCCTTCTTCGGACAACAAAGGGACCTTCCACAGCATTCGACTTCTCTGCTGGGTTTGATAATCCATTGCAACGACCACACAGAACTCCCAGACAGTACTCAAGATTATGGGGTTTTTTAAGGAGGTTACAAGGATTAAAAAATATTAAGGATATCGTCATTGGTCCAAAGCAGTACTTTTCTCCTTAATCAGCAGCTAAGTCTCTCTCAGCTACAGGGTCATGGGGCCTCTGCCTCAATGGGCCAAGGCTCTGACTCACAGGCTCATAGTCTAAGCTCTGCTCCGATGGCCTACAGCTTGGTCCCTGAGCCAGTCTCTGGTGCCCGTTCCTGGTCTCTGCCAGTTCACAGAGTTATCAGACATGTTCCACTTGAGGCTCTTCCTCTTTGGTGGTCCTAGGGTTTCTCTCTGCTTCAGAGGACGCACTGATAGACATGTGGGTTTTGTCTTTCAGCAGACTACATTCCCAAGGAGGCAAAAGGTGGCTTGGTTCACACTTTCTGGTAAGGTGGAGATTCAGAATACATCCCAACTTGCCCATTGGCTTAGCACAGAACTCCCTCCACAACTCATTTTATATAGCCATAGGCATAGGGGGTAGACTATGAAAAAACAGATGAGATGTGAGAGGGATGGTGCATTGGGAGTTCATTCCACCAGGTCAGACTGTGAATCAAGTTATTTAGAGGCTCTGAAAAGATTCCATTAACAGAGTGCAACAGAAAGGCCTGATGTGTGGCAGACGGGGGACTGGTTTTGCCACCACAAAGCACCTGCTCACACAGCCATCTCAGGGCGCCAATTTTTGGCGAAAATCAGCATGCTCCCCTTGCCCCATATACTTTAGTCACTTGACCTCACTCCATGTGACTTCTTTTTGTTTCTGCGAATGCAGAAGTACATAAAAGGGCAATGATTTGACGACTTAGAAGAGGTGAAGGAAAAAAAAAAACCCACAAGGGAGGTGCTGTCAGCCATTCAAACAAATGAGTTTGAACAATGTTTCCAAGAATGGAATCACAGATTGGACAAATGTATTGAATGCAATGGAGAGTAATTTGAAGGTAAAAAAGTTGTTTTGTAAAGAAATATAAATTTAACTACATAGCTTTGGGAGAAAATTCCTTTGGGAGGGGCTAACCCCTCATATATCACATAAAGAATTACGGCTATCAGGGGCCATATTAACTGACTACATCTCAGGTCACTCTGAGTCAGAATGCCTCAAGGGCAATAGATTGGTTTTTCAGTTTTAAAACTTGAGAAAATGAGTTTGTTTAATAAAGGATATTTACTAGGATATTTCTTTTAGAGACGCATGAGACAATGAAGACAATACTCAACCAATATTCCGTTCAAACAATTACCAACCACGGCCAGCCTCCGGGCACAATGAACTGAGGTGACTGTCCTAGGCTTTGGAGGGCCTCTACAAACCAAGACGACGAGGCGTTTGGTATCAACAGACGAAGGTTTAGGCAGTGGCTAATTAAGCAGCAGCTTGAGCGGCACCGGCCAGAAGACCTACGGCACACATACAACGCAAGTTTCCACACGACCACCGGGCCAGAGTGAGTGGTGTCACCCAAGTTCCCTCTGGAGTCCACACGGGCCTTCCTTCTCGTCCTGGCTCTGCCGTTCCTCAGACCCCTCACCAATTCGCAGTGGTTAGGAGAGGCCATCACACAGGCTCCCAACTCACGGGGAACTGAGGCCTGGGGGGTCCCGAGTTATCTTCTCAATCGTTGCAGCTTCACAAATGAATCCACTGTTGCAGCTGCTGTGTCGATCCATCTCATGGCAGGCAGGCCTGGCTTCACGGACCGGATGAGGTCCTTTTCTAGTGACTGGTCTTTCCGGATGATGTGTCCAAAGGAAACAAGACATGTCTCAGCAGCCTTGCTTCCCAAGAACATGCAGCCGTTCTTTCTCCAAAAGGGATTTGGTCATTCTTCTGGCGGCTCAGACAGAGATACAGTCCAGTCTTTGCCACCACCACAGAGCAAACGTATCCGTGGTTCCTCCGTCTCCCTGGCTTCATCGCCCTGCTTTGGCATGCCCACGCGTGTGTCCATTCGCCGTCTGTGTGGTGGCTATGAGACTGCAAACTGGCATCAGCAGTCCCCGTTCCAGCAGGGCGCCCTCACGGTGGGCAGGTTTCGGCAGAGCTGCTAGACGAAGGCAGGCTGGGAACAAGGGCCAGGCTATCATCCACACACAAAAACCAGCCACGAATTACTTTATGAAAACCACGTAAGCACAGAGATTTCATGTTCTAAGGAACCGTGGTGGGGCAGTAGTGACAAGTCGAGTTACATGGTCGGCAGTCTGAAACTACCCGCCACTGCAAGGGAAAGATGGAGCTTTCTATTCCCAATCAACAGTTACGACCTTTGGAATTCACACTGGGGGGCAGAGGGGAGTGGATGCTCAAGTGAATTAAGACTCCGATCCGAATTTGGCACACTGAGGATGTAGTGGGTTTCACCCTGGGCTGCAGGTCAGGAGTTCAAACTCACTAGCTGCTCCATGAAAGAAACACAGAGCCATCAGCTTCCATGAAAGTTTACGGCAGGGCTCCTCAAACTTGTTTAAACAGGGGGCCAGTTCACTGTCCCTCAGACCCGCGGGAGGGCGGACTGTAGTTAAAAAAAAAAAACTATGAACAAATTCCTATGCACACTGCACATATCTTATTTTGGAGTATAACCCAAACGGGACAAAAACACCCAGCAGGCCGGATAAATGTCCTCGGCGGGACGCATGTGGCCCGCGGGCCATAGTTTGAGGACGCCTGGGTTACAGCCTTGGAAGCCCATGGAGCAATGCCACTCTGTCCTACAAGGGTTGGAATCCACTAGAGGGCAGTGGGTCTATACTGAGTTTGGGTCCCCAGGACCAGGTAAGGAGGATGAATGAGGACATTCGGAGTAGCGTCAAACAAACAAAAAAGAGTAGCCTGTAAAACTTCGAGGGTTATCACCAAGCATTTTCCAATTGGATCAAGCAGGGTCAAGAGACCAAAGACCCTGTAAAATAACTATTCCATCACTCTTTGGAACTTCACTCTCTGCCCAAGAAACTGTTTTCTTAAAGCTAAAATTCACGGCTGTTCTCGGGCAGTCAACACTAGAACTAGGATGAACAAGAAGAATCGGCTCTCCCCCAGCCCACAGCACATCTCCTCCTAGCCCACGGCTACCCACGGACTGCGCGGCCCTGCCCTACCTGCAACACTAGGCAAGCAAAATACACACTTGCCCCGCGGGACCTGTCACAGCAAGTCAGGGTACTGAGAAGATCATGTATCCTCCTTTAGAGAGACACGCGGAAACAGCTCATTGAGATATGGTACCTAGGTTTTGCTTCAAACTAAGCCAAAGACAGGGCAGGGGAGAGGGGCACGGGGGCTAGGGGCTGAGGAAACAAGATGCTAACTGGCTAAGCACTCATTCCTTTACAATTCTCTTTTGTGTACATTTGAAATTTTCCATGAAAAAATGGTTTTGTAGTGTTTAATCTGTAGTAGAGAAAAGGAAACATCAAGTCAAACTCTGCTTTTATTTCTTAAGTGCAGGGGGTGGGGTTAAAGTACTTACCTGAGGAGGCTCAAAATTCGGTCTCCACCAGTTCCCAATGCAGTCATCAATGACCCAGTCTTGCAGGACCCCGTCTTGACGACCTAGGATCTGTCACCAAGAAACGAGGCTCCAGTTAGCAGCTAACGACACCTCTCGTGACTACTCGCCTTTAGGGAAGAGAATTCTCCCGGCAACACGTCTAATCGACATATGGATAATCAGCCTTCGGTACAGGTTTCTTCTCTAGAAGTTCTTGTTGATTACTATGTGTCACTCTACACTTATCAGTTCAGAAGACATCATTTAAACTAGACAAGGTCCCCCTCTGTCATAGAACTGTGTCCCCGGGGGTTGCAGGCTGGTGTTTCTGAAGCAGATGCCCAGGCCTTTCTTCCGAGACACCTCTGGGAGGAGGTCTGCGGTCGTCAGCCCTCTGTCCCACCCAGGAACGAAGGCAGCCCGGGACTTGAAATCAGAGGCAGTGTCTCCACTAGAAAGCTACTCTTTGTAAAACATCCTCTTGTGACTACGCTGTTTTCAAAAGCAAAACCCCCAGAGCCCTCTATTTGTGAAAACTTAGATCTTAAAGCCACGCCCCTCCTTCATATTTCATCTCCCACCACTCTCATGATCAGTATTTGTCAAAATTCTGCACTGAAATCAGTATGACTAAGCAAATCAGTCACAATTAAATTTTAACTACATGTCCTTCGACATACAACTATTTATTTTCTTTATAATTAATAATGGTTTCATTTCCCTTGCTAGCACTAATTCATTCTCCACGGAAAGTTTCAATTCAAACACCAGTTATCCTAATTCAGACATGAAATAATGAATTAGTTACTTTCCCCAAGAGACATCTTCCTATCACCCTGCCCCAACCTCCTCCAGGGGCTCTCGAGCCCTGCCCAGCAGCTGGGGACTCCCTGTCTCTCCTGAATCCTGTAGCTTAGGTTTGCTCATGTTCGTGGCAAACACTCTATAGCTTCTTGAGAAAATGCACCGGATAACATTTTTGTGTGTGTGGAAATTCTGCACGTCTGAAAAGAACAATTCTACCCACTCATTTGATTTGCAGTTTGATTGAATGGAAAATTCTCAAATGTACCCTCCAACCCCCATCTTTGGGGGATTTGGGGATCCTTACTCGTCTCAAATTTCAGAAAGACATCTTGTCACACTCACTGTCTTTTTTATCGGAAAACACATCCTTCAAGGTTCGAATATTTTATTGAATCAAATTCTTCCTTTTCTTTCTATTCTCTTTATCTGTAGTTTATATTGATCCTTGAGTGAGCCACTAATTTTATCTTTTCTCAACTCTGTTCCATCATTGAGTATTTTTATTGTACTTTCTGATAAGACTTCAAGTCAAACTTTAACTCTTCTACTGCATTTTATTCCCAACACTTAAAAAACTTTTTTATATACCATGCTATTGGGAGCTCTTACAGCTTAGAACAACCTATACATCAATTATATCAAGACATTTGTCTATATGTTGCCACCATTATCAAAATATTTTCTTTTCTACTTGAGCCCTTGGTATCAGCTCCTCTTTCTTCCTGCCCTCCCAACCTTGTGACCCCTTGATAAATGATAAAGTATTATTATTTTCATCTCATACACTATCAATCACTGTGTCCCCTCACCCACATTTCTGTTGTTCATCCCCTGCCAGGGGTGGGGTGGGTTGCACCTAACACTGTCTTACTACCCGAGTCTATTTTTTTCTTTGAATATCTTCATTTTTTTTATTTGTACAAAAGCTTTATATAAGAGTTATTATAGATTAAGAAAGCATCCCAGCCCAGTACAGATCAAGTCCACAAATCCGTTATTAGCCCTTATTGTCTGATACCAGTCTGTGAAGTCCTCTTCAGACTCACACAACACATACAAGAACATTGAGTGCAGGAAGTTCACAGGTCAGTGAATGGAAAGTCTTGTGGATCCAGTGGCAGTGGAAACATCTGAGCTGGCGTGGGTCTTCAGGTGGCTCCTCCAACTCCAAGGCTTGGGCAGCCAAGCTCCATGTGACTTGTCAACAGGAATGTGAGGTAGAGGGAATGTCTCTGGCCCCACCCCGTGAGCTATTTATCTCCTTTGCACCTCCAAATGAGGGCATCAAGCTGCGACCTGATTGACAGGCTAGACTACACCCCTTCACAAGTTGACAGATTATCTCACTGCGACACCATTAGATGTGAGGGCAGTTCTAACCTTTCGTATTTTTAAATTTTATACAGTAAGATATACACAACAAAACTTTGGCCTTCCGATGGGTCGTGTGGAGGAGTTGAGCCAGGCAGGGTGCAGTGTAGCACAGATGAAACATACAACTTTCCTCTAGTTTTTTAATGCTTCCTCCCCTCCTCTATCATAACCCCAATTCCACCTTACAAATTTGGCTAGAGCAGAGAATGTACACAGGTACAAATAAGAGCTGGAAACACAGGGAATCCAGGACAGATAAACTCCTCACGACCACTAATGAGAATAGCAACACCAGGAGGGTAGGGGGAAGGTGGGAGGAGAAAGGGGGGACCAATCACAAGGACCTATATATAACCGCCTCCCTGGGGGACGGACAACAGAAAAGTGGGACACAGAAAAGGAGACATCAGACAGTGTAAAACACAACAAAATGATAATAATTTATAAATTACCAAGGGTTCTAGAGGGAGAGAGAGTGGGGAAGGGAGGGGGAAAATGAGGAGCTGATACCAAGGGCTCAAATAGAAAGAAAATGTTTATAGAGAATGGTGATGGCAACAAATGTGCTTGACACAATGGATGGATGCGATGGATTGTGGTAAGAGTTGCACAAGTCCCAATAATGATTTTAAAAATAAACAAAAAATGGCCTTTTTAACCATTTTTAATTATATGGCAACATTAATTACATTTACCATGCTGTATTAGCATCATCACTACGCATTTCCACAAGTTTAGCATCACCCCGAAGAGAAACTCAGTGTCCCTTCAGCAGGAAGGCCACTCCATTCTCCCCTTCAAGTCCTGGCAACCACGGACAATCACTGATCTCTCTGCTTGTGCTGGACAGATACTTTGTTTACCTTTCTGTCTTTCTCCATTACTTTAGCGGCACTCTTTTATAGGCCCAGCTCCTCTCAGTCCAGGAATGCTGAGCATCGTTGGATTAATGGCTGAACTTGCTTTCTACAGAGCTCTTTTCCCTTTTTAATTTTAATAGTTAAATTGACAGATAATTCACCGTCCTTTGTTTAGTAAGATACTCTCTCCAAAAGCCTGCTATCTGGTTCTGTGCTCACGGTGGAAGACGAGGCAGAGAGATGCACGCGGTGACCTCAGTGCACAGGAGCCAGGGTGCATTGCTATTGCTTTGGGGTGGCTCCAAAGTCAGCACCTGCGGGTCTTTGTTTCTTGGACGGATCATTTCCTCTTCGGTCTTCACTGTCCGGGTCTGCTAGCTAGGACAAATGCAGGGCTCCACGTCTTCGGGGTGGACGCCTTCACTTAGCGCCCCAGGCCCCAAGCAGGGGTTCTCACTCTTCCTCAGGCCGCCACCCTTTCATCCTGGTCCTCAGCTGGTGGCAGCCCCCAACCATAGCATCATTTTCATTGCTACTTCATCACTCTCATTTTGCTACTGTTAGGAATCGGGCGACCCCTGTGAAAGGTCATTCAACCCCCAAAGGGGTCGCGATCCACAGGTTGAGAACCGCTGCCCTTGCTTAAGGGTTTCTGATTACGCCCCTACAGCGAAGCCATCGCCTGCCAGCCTCTGCCTGACTGCAGAGAGCAGGGAAGGTAATCTCGACATACAAACACCTCCTATGAAGACTTTTGGACAAAACCACTCTAAGTTCATGCATGCCTCACTTCCCAGGTAACTTGACACCACTAATTCCTCAGCCTCTCTGTTCTGCAGTGTGGATTTCAACCTGTCTTCTAGCTAGACTTGGATCCTTTAGTCAGTTAGCATTTGCCTATCTGCTTTATAGCTTCCATAAAATGGCCTTGCTATCGTCTCACTGTGCGCGTGTGTGTTACTAATTTTTTAGTGGTTTGAGAAGCAAAGATATGCAGGTAGGTTCATTCTATAGGACATCTTTAAAATATCATAAAGACCAACCAGTAAGGCATAGTTTAGGGTTGTTGCTTCTTCTGCTTTTCAGAAACTGCCAATGATTTTTGTACTGAGTATGCATGAGGCTTGTGATCAAAGAGAGAAAATGGCATACTATTTTTTCTCAAATTTTATAATGAAAACAACCTGCCATCTCAAAACCTTCCAACATCTATTGATTTGGTCCCAAGCCGTTGCAAGCCAACTTTAGATTGACTAACCCAGAGTAGGGCATTTGGGGAAAAGTATAAAAGATGTGCAAACAGGAAAACAGCACTGAGCAGGAATCTTTCTCTAGATGCTGACTCTAGCCCGAGCCTGCCCACGCTGCCCACGCGCCACAACACACTAGCGGTGTGACACCAAGGGCCTTAACTTCTGCAGACCGGCATCAGTAGTGCCCACTCCCTCAGGTGCTAGAAGGACTAAAGGATTCAGAAACATGAAGGAAGTGCCAAGCACTGTGCCTAAGAGAATAAGCACTCAGTAAGTGCTGGTTTCCATTCACCATAATTGCTGAAACATTTCAATGAAGGGATGAATGAATACATGAAATAACCAATTATCACTTCAATTTGCAGAAAATAAGTACTTCACTAACCACAGAAGTTTCAATTATTGAAAACTAAACATTCAGCTGGGAGGAATGCTGCTACACTGCAGGGACATTGACGGACAAGATGGCCATGAACTGTTGAATGGAAAACCAACTGTTCATAAAACGGATGGTAATCACATGGGCAAGAAGGAAAATGCCCAAGTGGTTAAACAGAAAAATACCTCTGTCATTAAGCGTTTTAGTCCTTCAACTTCATCTTCTCCTGGATTAAGTTCACCACCAGGTCTACAGAAAAGGGAAGAATTTCAGCTTAAATTGTGGGGTCAGCAGGGAAACAGGCTAGTTATTTCTATCAAGAAACTCAATATGCACTTTATGTCACCGGATACGGAAATCTAACCAAACAGGTATTGTAGCTAATTAAAATATGCTAGAAAATGGAATGTATGTAAATTTACAGCACGCAAAGCTAAACTTTAAATAAAATATACACCAGAACATAAACTAGACGGGAAAGAAAACCTAACTGCAAGCCAGCAGGCCACCCAAGTCTCTTTTCTCTGGACTCACTGCCGTCTAGTCAGTGCTACGCAGAGGGACCCCTTGCAGGTTTCGGGACTGTAACTCTTTACGGGAGTAGAAAGGCCAGTCTTTCTCCCACGGAGCTGCTGGTGGTTTTGAATTGTGGATCATAGCCCAACAGGTAACCTGGGAAAGACAGGGTCTAGAAATGCCCAGACAGGCAGCGGCCCCCATTCTTCAGCCCTGACGTATGAAACACTTTTCCAGAACTTCAATCTTAAGTATCTGAGGTACTCTTTGGTCAAATGGCTGTGATCTAAATATAAATTGAGAGATTTATGAGTTGAAATAATCAACGTAAATGATTACCTTTAGGAATGAAAGTCACTGAAAGAACAGGAAGCCCGCCTTACCTATTCATCCTACAAAGAGCAGTACCCTTCCATGCTCGGTAATGCTGCATGAAGCCTAGAAATTGAGCTTGGATGAATGTATTGTGCGGAGCGCCCACCAAACTATCACTAGTATCAGCAACACAGCCGTGCAGCACTCAAGTGAGGCCATCCCATCCATACAGGAGCCCTGCACCAGAGAACTACTCGTGATTTTCTTTCTAAAGACTCTATTAACAGTGGTGTTTGGCAAACCAAATGACCAAGAGCTAAAGCTGTGTTGAAACTACATAAAACTACCGTATATACTTGTGTATAAGTATACTGAAGTTTTTTCAGCACATTCTTAATGCAGTTTTTGTGCCTCGGCTGATATTCGGGTCGGCTTATACTCAAGTACATATGGCACATAAAAATTGTCATGCCATGAATTTCCAACACTTACAATTTGAAGAAAGTTGTTCCAAGCTGCAGCAATAGCACATGGGGTAGCCGGTGTTCGTGCACAATCAGAACTCCTTCCACAGTTCTTCTCATTCCAATTTTATCGAATTCCTCCCTCATGCGTTGAAATCGGGCAGCCACAGAGCTGTCCTTCTCATAGAGGGGCTCCTTTGTACCGAAAGTGTAATTGGTAAGCGGATACCTGTGATCCAAAGACAAATACTACCCATGAGACCCAAAGATCAAAATGCCTTACCACAACAGACACCAATCACACAGAGAGAGCTCAGCGCACACACTGCAGATCCTGTACTGAGATAGAAGACGTGTCCAGAGTTACACAGCTACTTCACAAAGACTGCAGAACTGTGAATCCAGCTCTCAGGAACATGAGGCCAGAGCTTTCTGTCAGACCCTGCTGCTACTCCTCACTTGAACTTCCAGGCCTCAAACTCAAATGTGTTGCCATCAAGCCCATTCTGACTCACACAGGGCAAGGCAGGGCAGACCTGCCTCGGTGGGTGTCTGAGACTGCCCATCTCTACAGTAGTCAGCTTCATCTTGCTCCCGAGGACCTGCTGGGAGGTTCAAACCGCTGACCTCATGGCTAGCAGCTCCAAACATATCATAACAGGCCACCAAGACTCCTTATTAGGAACTCCCCAAACCTATAAAACAGAAGAACGCTTGCCTTTAAGCCTTTAAATGCTAAGAGAGGCAAATATTCTCTGGTTTTAGGTCTGGCTAATATACTGTTATCTGGCTGATATCGGGTTAGTGTATCCTTCAATTCCTCTAATCTAATTTGAAGTGCTTTTAATTATAGGTGGTACTCTGTCCTCTAGAGTCAATATGAGCCAAAATAGGCCGAAGGCTGTGAATTTTTTTAAATGTCAACTTCCTTCTATAAACAGAAGCACCACTTTCCATCATCACCTCCCTTGTTAGCTGCTATTTCTCCTGGTCACCCCTCACAGGCTGTTGACACCACAACCTGTGCTCTGCAGATCACCTGTTTGAGATCCCACCCAGTCCTAGTAAGAAGCCACTATTCAGTAGCCTTAGCCTTCCCTTCTTTTTTTTTTTTTAACAATTTATTGGGGCTCATACAATTCTTATCACAGTTCATACATATACATACATCAATTGTATAAAGCACATCTGTACAGTCTTTGCCCTAATCATTTTTTTCTCCTGTTTTATTTTTTTACATTTTATTAGGGACTCATACAACTCTTATCACAATCCATACATATACATACATCAATTGTATAAAGCACATCCATACATTCCCTGCCCCAATCATTCTCAAGGCATTTGCTCTCCACTTAAGCCCCTTGCATCAGGTCAGCCTTCCCTTCTATTCTCATCAACTGCCACCCCTTTTACCTGGCAACCAAACTAGGCTAGATAAACAGTGAAGGCAGTTTTCATCCCATCAAATAAAGCTCTAACTTTCCCTTAGACCTAGTTTAAAACCCTACCTTTATGGACCTTTCAATTGCACAGAATTTCAAGGAAAAATGTTCTGGACACTTGCCTACCTATCCCAAAGCATCAAAAGCCCTGGCATGAAGGCAGAATGTCTATAGAACCTACTCAGCTATCCTAGAAATGGGAACAAAGCAAGGGTACCAAGGCGGGAGGAACAAACCAAGGGAGCAGGAGGAGAAACACTTGTAGAAGGCACATTCTTGGTCTAAGTGAAGCATCTTTTAATACCAATTTTAAAGAGTATTTTCTGTGTTCTTTAGAGACTACGCCTACTCTTCACTTGCCAACTACCTGACATCTCACATTTACCACAACAGGCAAAAACCCTACGCTCTGACAATGCAGTGTACTAACTTACACCTGGCAGCAATGCTTAGCCAGGTGAGAGCTAACGGTGGCTGTGATGTGAAAAGCAAATGGTAATTCGGGTAGACCATGATCCTCAAAGGTTTGGCAGTCAATGTAATGATGTAATTTGACAGTTGCCAATCATATTAAAAGTACAGTAGGCTAAAGTAAACTCTCAAATATAGTGTTGGTTAGATCTTTTACCCACCGCTGATGCATCAAGTCCAAATAAAAGTGAATCTATAGGAAAGAATACGAGAGATGTCATTGATGTCAGATGATCTTGGTTCAAAGCAGAGACTACCAGAATCATGTTTACTTATGATTTACAAACTATGCAAAGGCACTCAACTGTGTGGGCCATTATAAACTATAGGTAACCTTGAGCAGGGGAATTCCTGACCACTTCCCTGTGTTCATTCAGAACCTGTACATCGATCAGGAGGCAGTTGTGCGAACAGAACCAGCGCAAACTGCACAGTTTAAACTCAGGAAAAGTGTGCATCAGTTACACCTTCTCAGCACACTTGTTCAGTCTGTATGCTGAGCAAATCATCAGTGAAGCTGGCTTAGATGAAGAAGAATGTGGCATCAGGATTGGAGGAAGGCTTGTTAACAACTGCTACATGCAGATAACACACCCTTACTAGCTCAAAGTGAGGACTTGAAGCACTTGCTGATAAAGGATTGCAGCCTTCAAGATGAATTACAACTCATCGTAAATGGGAAACTGGAAGTTGTCCAGGACTTTGTCTTGCCTGAATCCACAATCACTGCTCATAGAAGCAGCACTCAAGAGACCAGATGACAGGTTGCGTCAGGTCGATCTGCTGCACTTTATTTATAGAGAACTACTGAAAAGCAAGGATGTACTTTAAGCACTAAAGAACAGCTGACCCAAGCCAGGGTATTTCCCATCGTCCCATATGCATGTGAAAGTTAGAACTCTGGTGCTGGAGAAGAAACCCTGCAACCGACCTATGTCGGTGAGTGAGGATTAGGTACATACAGAACTTCTTGACCCAATGTTGCATCTGGCATTGTTGGTACAGCCATCCCTGTGTGCAAAGCAAAATTTTTTTAATGTTTTAAATATATATTAACATTGCATTGTCACCACCTGGTATCACAAGAATTAGGGCTCGCCAGAACATCTCCAGTCAGTTCTCACATCAAGCAAGATGACATCAAGATGAAGCATGCGAGGTTCTAACTGAAATCAGCATCACGTCAGTCACACACATAACATATTAGGCCCATCATCCTCTGCCCTTAAAGCACAGCCCACATTTTACTTCCTCACCACACAGACCCAGCACCAGACACAGGGCCTGAAACAAAGTAAGCATTCATGCAACACTTCCTTAAAAGAAAACAATTGGGGGTTGGAAGAAAGACTCCTTTGCAATTTAATAGACCACCATCTATTCATATGAACTGAGTGCAAGGCAGTGATTGCTTCTGAACCCTGTGTTTACATGGAAAAGGAACAGCACCTTAAATCTATCAGCTCATAACCCTAATGTAGCAACAACGTAAAACATGTTACTGAAAACACAGCTATTTCATCTAGTTAAAATTGTCAAGCTTTGCATCACTGATTCAGACAGTAAGGGAAATGAAAAGAAAAGAACCGGGTCTTAGTTCTGATCACCACACACTAATCCAAAGGGTCTGCTTTAAAGGAAAACATTTACCTTTCCATTACATGGAACTCTTTTGAAACTAAAATGAATGTTGATGGAATACTACCTATCGAGGTACCAGTAGTAACTATCAAGTAATGCTCAATTGTATGTGCCCAGCATTTTTATTACCTTAATTTCCAAGCCAATTTATCTGAGAATACCTAAAGTGTGGTACCCCAAACTATCAGGAAATCCTTGCACGGCGAAAACCTGACCAATAGAAACCGGTGCCTATCCTTAAAGACCATCAGCATCACAAACTCAGAAATGATTAAAAAAAGAGAAAAGGCTGACAGGCCAATTTCTTTCGTAAAACACACGACAAATGCAAGTTACCTGCCACAGCAAGACTGTGTATGAGAGCGACCTTGAAATGCAATACTATTTCGTGCTCAATCATAAAGGTGTGTCGAAAATACAATGAGTCCACAATGAACTAACTACCTGCGTCTCCACAGCCTGAAACGCCAACCATCACAGCACCCTAAAACCTACTGGGTGCCTGGATGCTGTCGCGGCGTCAAAAAAGATAGTGAATGGACAGGAAGGAAAGAGAGCCAAAAAGAGAGGAACGAAATGTGGCCTACGTATAGCGGAAATACGATAGCAGTTAAAAAGCAAAAACTAGACGGATGCATTGCCGTTAGATCATGAAAGCTTATTGCTGGAGAAACAGGAACACTGCAACAACAACAAACACTCTACGGCGGGCCACTGGCATAAAATGAAATATCGAATATCAAATTTAAAAATCCCCAGCTTACGGGAAAGCATAAACATTGACTAGATTTTTAACCTAGCGACCTCCACAAGAAGGCGGGAAAAGGATGCGTTCAAAGCAAACTCCGTTTACGTTTGTTGATTCTACTCAAAAACAGCAGCAGATGAGACTGAATACGGGGGTGGGTGGGTGGGTGGATGGATGGATGGGGGAGTCCTCTGTGGGAGGGCTGACCGCGCGAAATCGGAGGACGGGTAGGGGGCCCGGAAAAGAGCGCACTCGCGAAGGGGAGCCGGGATCCGGCAGGGGGGCGCGCCGGAAGAGGAAGGGTGGCTTCGGGAGTGCTCCGGGGTGCGGGGTGCGAAGGCCGCGGGCGACGGCGGGCCGCACTTACAGGTTGATGGTGCGCTCCAGCGTGAGGGGCTTGGTCTGCTGGATGTACTTGTTGCCGAACTGGTTGACGCCCCGAGGCCAACCGGTCTGCGAGCGATTGGGCGGCACCACAGACATGCTGGCGAGCTCGAGTCCTAGCGGCTAGCGGCGATGGAGGCGGGGAAAAATCCTCCCCGTGTGGGTAGCGGTTCTCTGTGTCCCCTCAGAGGCCGCCACCGCCCGCCATTAACATGAAAGCGCAAGAGGAGGCAAACGCACGCCGGAAGTGCATGGGACCCTCTGGCGGCAGGAAGTAGATGGGTGTGACCAAGATCTATCAGACCAATCGCTGGTGGGCTGGCGGGTTCGTAGGAAGCTTCCATTGGACATAGAGCCACAGGTCCCGCCTCCTTACGCTACGTTTCTCCTTGAACGACGCTGGGGAGCATGGGAAAGGTGGTGTTCTGGGAACTGTAGTCTCCGTAGGAAAAGCGCTGCGGCGTGATCCGTGTGGCGTGGGTCTCTAAGCCTTAAGGAGATGAGTGGGAAACGACCCGCGGAGTCTGACCGGGGACGGATAGGAAAAAAGGGAAAGAAGGAACTGATGGCGGAGTTATCCAGCGCTGTCACGGGGGACTCTTTGAAAAAGCAAGTGGCTGAGAGCTGGAGGCTGAAGATGCCATTGAGTCACGGTAACCGGGTGCCTGTCCGGGGAGGGAGCTCTCGCTCGCTGCCTGGGAGTCGATGCCTGCTCCTAGCAACCCCGTGGGTCGGGGTGGAACTTCCCCTGTGACTTTCAGAGACTGTAACTTTACGGGAGTAGAGAAGCCCCGTCTTTCTCTCACGGGGACTCGGGGGCCTTTGAAAGAAACGTCCTGGGCAGAGCGAGGGGGAAGAGACTGCGGGAGAGAGTGGCTGGGCGCCTCGTCTCTCCTGCCGCTCGCTCGCCTTCATTCCAAGTTCGGTTTGAATTTGGGAAACTGAGAGGACCGAGAGAGCAGGCCGGGGAGTGAGGGGGGCGCAGAGTTGGGCTAGGAAATCGGAGATTGCCGCTGGAATCCTCGCCACTGATTTGTACGCCTCGGGGTAATTGATTTAACTTTTTTTAAAGCTTCGGTTTCCTAGTTTGTAAATCAAAACCAAATGCCTGCCACCGAATCGATTTTGACTCGGCAAACCCTGCGTGGGGTTTCGAAGGCTAAGTCTTTACAGGAGGAGTCGGCCTCCGCTTTCCTCCCGCCGAGTGGCTGGGGGGTTTGAACCACTGAACTTGAGCCTGAGGAGCCCACAGGCTATTCCCACAGCACCACCAGGGCTCATATTTTGTAAAATGGGGTGATTGATATAGCAGTTTCCTAGGAAAGTTATTGAATGGGATGAATACATTCGTGCATGCGTGCATCGATAAATTTCACCCTAACTAAAGACCAATTCACATTTGGATAGATATTTGCATGCCTTATGTGGTGGTTCCTCTTAAAGTCGCCCCATCACAGGGCATTGGCTTTAAGCTTCTCGTTTTTTTACAAGGCTACAGCTTAGTAATAACCTGAGGTAAGTAAGCAGGTGCCACAACCTTGCTTGGTGAAAGTAAGGACTTGAAACACTTGCTAATAAAATGAAGCTGATACCAAGGGCTTGAGTAGAAAGAAAAATGTCTTGAAAATGATGTTGGCAACATATGTACAAATGTGCTTGATATAATTGATGTATGAGCCATTATAAAGAGCTGTAATAGCCCCCAATCAAACGATTGATTGAACAAAAGAAAAACTACTGCAGCCTTTAGTGTGGATGACAACTCAATGTAAAGAAAACCGAAATCCTCACCACTGGACCAGTAAGTAACATCAGGATAAACAGAAAACATTCAAGTTACCAAGGATTTCATCTTGCTCGGGTCTACAATCAGTGATCATAGAAGTAGCAGTCGAGACCAACCCATGCATTGCCTTGGGGAAATCTTCTGCACAAGATCTCTTTAAAGTGTTAAACAGCAAAGATGTTACTTTGAGCACTAGGGTACACTTGATCCAAGCCGTGCTATTTTCATTCACCTCTATGCATGTGAAAGTTGGACATTGAATAAGAAAGACTGAAGAAAAAATGCTGCGTTTGCACTATGGTGTTGGTGAAGAAAAATGAAAGGACCATCGACTGCCAAAAGAACAAATAAATATGCCTTGCAAGTACAGCCAGAATGCTCCTTAGAGGCAAGAATGGTGAGACAGAGGCTCACATACTTTGGACATGTATGTTATCAGGGGAGACCATGTATGTTATCAGGGAGAAGGACATCATCCTTGGTAAAGTGGAAAGGCATGGAAAAAGAGAAAGACCCTCTATATAGTGGGTCAACTGTGTGGCAGCAACAGTGGGTTCAACCATAAGAGCAATTTTGAAAATGGTGCAGGAACGGGTGGTGTTGGGATCTGCTGTACATAAGGGTCACTATTAGTCGGAACTGACGCCACAACACCAAACATGGACAACAGCGATAGAGTGGCTAAGTACAAGCTGCTAATTGGAATCCACCAGAAGGTGGAAGATATGTCAATCTACTACTGCAAAGACTACGACTTAAAACCCTTCGGGGCAGGTCTACTGTGTCATACAGGACCTCTGACTCCGAATAAACTGCACCACAGACAACAGCAGTTCAACTACATAGTCCACGCAGGGGAGATAGATGCCTGATCAATTGCAGCTCCCGCTGAAAATGTCACATTAGAGAGTGGTGCTGTTGGGTAAGCATTGGACTACTGACCTCAGGATCATGGGTTCAAACCTACCTGCTCCTGTAGTTTTACAGCTTGGAAATGCTGTGTAGTCTGGATGCTGTGGGTCTGGATTTGGTGGAAGTGTCGAGTTGTTCCTTCTGAGAGATGTGTGTCTCAGTTGCTAAGCGCTTTGAAGAGGGCAAGCCTAGGTGCTCTGGATGTGCGGAGAATAACTGAGCTTGCAAGTGCAAGGGCTCTTGCTCTCAGATGTTTCTCGGCTTCTTCATTTGCAGAATAAGTGTAGCGACTCAGTCGGCCGCAGAGTTGTTGAGACTAAATGAGAAGCTGAATGTAAAGCCCCACTTGCCCTGGCATCTGGGCAGGCGGTGGTGACTAACAGAGGAGCGCATATTTTAGCCTGGGAGACTCAATGGAGAGAAACGTTGGAGTAGAAATCAAGGAATGAGGTCATACCTGACCTAATTTTAAGAGGAAAAGACGCATGTGCCTTGTAACTTACTGCAATCATAATTAGGGATACAAGAAGGGAAGTTTGTCAAGACGTGCTACTCTCTCTTTTAATTTGACATTTTTAACTTTGGGGGAGTAAGTTTTTTTATCCAAAATACATTCAGTTCATAAATAGTCCTTACCAAAAACAATCATATCAATGTGAATGTGGGGGGCCAGAGTGGAGACCCAAAGTCCATCTGCAGACAATTGGACATCCCCTCACAGAAGGGTCACAAGGTAGGGATGAGACAGCCAGGGTTCAGTGTAGCACCAATGAAACACAATATTCCTCTAGTTCTTTAATGCTTTCCCCACCCCCACTATCGTGTCCCCAGTTCTGCCTTATAAATTGGGCTAGACCAGAGCCTGTACACTGGTACAGGTAAGAGCTCTCGACACACGGAATCCAGGACAGATAAACCCCCTAGGAGAACAGTAATGGGAGTAGCAATACCATCAGGGTAGGGGAGAAAGGGGGACTAGATCTCAATGATCAACATATAACACATACCCCACCTCTGGGGGCGACGAACAACAGAAACATGGGTGAAGGGAGACAGTGATGGTGTAAGACATGAAAATAAAAATAATTTATAATGTATCCAGGGAGGAGGGAAGCAGAGCTGATTCCAAGGGCTCAAGTAGAAAGAAAATGTTTTGAAAATGATGATGGCAACATATGTACAAATGTGCTTGACACAATGGATGTATGGATGGTTGTAAGAGCCCCCAATAAATGATCTTTAAAAAAAAAAAATGAATGAATAAAATCAAGCCATCGTTGTCACCAAATAAAATAAATAAATAATCATCATCAAGTGTTACAAAACGAGCAAGAAGCGTGTTCTTAGAGACGTCACACGCTCTCGTGTTCAGGACTAATGTGGGTACAGTATCTTTGAAACACCACAGTCATCAGTTCTTAATAAAGAAAAATACTTCTAATCTGTCGCGCACATTTTATCTTCAGGTGTTCGGTTCCCCCAAATTCATGACTTGCCCTTTAGTACTACTCCTGCATTGACACCTGGGAGCAAGGACACAAAAGCGGAGCAGCTATGGATAATGTTTTCCTTTCAACAGAAGCCATTGTCGTAGACGAGGACCCCTTTCTTCACTGTGTGATCCCAAACTTCATCCAAAGCCAAGACTTCTTGGAAGGACTTGAGAAGGAACTTTTGAACTTGGACTTCCATGAGAAGTGTAATGACTTATATAAGTTCCAGCAGGTATTGATGCCCATCCCATTATCTATAGGCCCGTTTACTGCCATGAGACCAGAGGGTTTAGGCTGTGTTCCCCTGGGCTTAATGTTCTCTTTCAGCTAGCACCCCTTTCGATGACCTCTCCCGCTCTGCACGGTGGTAAACTTATAAAAATGAGTCTGTAGTGTCTCAAATCCCTCTCCTCTCATTCTTGTAAGCTACTTCCTGAAACTTTGACCTCAGTCACTCCACTGAACCTGCACTGGTGGAGCTCACTCAAATCCACATCCAAGTTTACCCAGGCCACTCTCATTGCTCACTAGGATGGTTACAAGTCTCCATGCTTCTACCCTTGCCCACGTTCACAACGACAGCCCTCACGTACATGTGTTTGCAAAATGTAAAGAGGCCCAAGAGAATTAGGAGTGTGCCCAGTGACATACACAAATGCTCATAGTAGCATGGGAGCCAAAGAGAGGCACCGGCCCACGTGCCCATCATTAAAGAATGCATGAACAGCACGTGACCTCTCCACGTGATGGAATACATATTACTCGGCCATGAAAAGGAATGGAGGATAGATGCATGCTACCACATGGGTGAACCCTGGAGCCCTGATGTTGAGTGAAAGAAGCTAGAAGCAATACCACAGGTTACGTCTGTGATTCCCTGCACATGCGATGTCCACAGTAGCCGCATCCATAAAGATAGGAAATGGATCGGTGGTTAATAATGGCTGCTGCAACAGAAAAATGGGAGCTAGGGCTTAGGATGAGGTTTCTTTTGGAAATAATGTTCTGGAACTAGCGGTCATCATTTCACAACCTTGTGAATATACTAAAAGCCACTCGATTGTGCTCTTTGATAGTAAGATACTGAAACCTCTGCTAGGTGAGTGTGCGCTCCAAATGGAAATGGGATCACATTGCACTGCTCACAATCTCCATTGGCTTCCCATTTTCTTTATTAAAAGCCAAGAACCTAGCGTGGCCCCAAGGCCTCCGTTGCCTCCTCGGCCTTGCCTACTGTTGTCCACTTGTGCTCTGGGCTCTAGCCACATGGTCCCTTTGCCCTGGGCATGCCTTACACAGGGCCAAGACTCCTTTTCCATATCTTCGGGCACCCTCCCCAACCTCTCCCTAGCTCTGCCTCATGTCAGTGACTTCTACCTGTATGATTCTGCTTTAAATTGCAAACACCTGTCATCCATACTACTAGTCCCTCATATCCCATTGGGTCTTTTTCCCCTGTGTCCTCAGCACTTTATAGACTAATAATCTGCTTTTTTGTTCTCCTTGTCTATTTCCCTCAACAGAAATTTCGGCTCCACCCTAAAAACTAAAGTGTATCTTGAGTTAATGAGGCATAGAGAGGCAAGTCTCCTACTCAGGTCAGGCAGCTGCCCAGGGAGGGGTACCAAGCCTTCTCAGCCACAGTGCCGGGGGACTGCCCTCCTCTGCATGTCTAAGACACAAAACCCATCCCCCCTTCTTTTCTTTCTCTTTCATGATCAAGTCTGATGACCTAAAGAAAAGAAGAGAGCCTCACATCACTGCTTTAAGGTAAACAAGTCGTCGTGTTTGTTGACCTGTGTCATCCCCGTTTTATAGCAGAAACAGCCTCCCAAAATCCCTTCAGATGAAGATTCCATAAGGTGAACCACCAAGTCAGTTCCAGCTGCTGACCAGCCCCTTGTGTGTCCTAGTAGACGGTGCTCGGCAGGGCTTTAATGCAGCCGTGTGAGAAGTGGCCTCCTCGGGCTTGCTTCTGAGGCAGCTTGAGTAGTGCGATTTATGTGGTCACACGAGTGTTCAGTGAGCAGTTTTGTGATTCCGACATGCTGAAAATCAGTGACTTTGACAGGGCCGGAGTGCCATAGTCATGAAGAGGGCCAGACCACTGCATGACAGACCATGCTAGAAGCATATTGTTGTAACCGTTAAGTTGATTCCGAATGGGCGCACACGCGTGGGCTGGGTCTGAGACCCGTGAACCGTTGAAAGCAGATCGCCAGGCCGGACTGAGTGTAAACTGCCAGCTTTGGGGCAAGTCCAGTGCTGGACCACTGGCCGCCACCCTGGGACTCCTTACCAGAAAGTGAGGGGAAATCAAATGTTAAGAAAGTAGGATGAGCATCAGAGCAAAGACCCCACCACAGTAATACAGGCTTCCGTCTCTCCGGGACAGTTAGTCTTCATCTCTCCCGGTTAGACCCTAGGATCTCTCAGGCATGGGTCCCTGAAATGCACCCGACAGAAAGAAACGGTTGCGGGTGGACCCAAACGGAGCCCACGTGATGGCTGATGTAATGAGGACCTGTGACCTACCTTTCCAGGAGAATTCTCTATGAAGACTTCCGGGCCTGGCTTTCTGACGTCTCTAACATCGACCTGGACTCAACCATTGATATGTCCTGTGCTAAGTATCAATTCACAGGTAAGGAGAGGTAGCATCCGTGTGGAAAGTACTGGAGAGATGCCCTTCCGTGGCTTCGGGAGCCTCCTAATGAGGGAGATCAGAATTGCAACAGCATGGACATTTGCCAAGTCACCCCCAGAAGCCCCTTTCCCTGGCCCTCTTCGTCCCAGCGGCCTCTGCTGCCCCTGTTTGGGGAGCATCCTTCCACTACTCTCTCGGAGCATCTACCGTCTGTACCTGAGTATAAGCCAAGTCTTTCAGCACATTTTTTATGCCGTTTTTGTGGTACAATTAGGTGCCTCGACTGATATTCAGGTTGGCTTATACTCGAGTATATAAGGTAAATGTCTTTTTCCAAAGCGGCAAGTTTGACTTTCCACCCTGAAGAAAAACTTATTTTCCTGAATAAAAATGTTGGTGTGGGTTTCCTGTCCAGAGGAAGTGTGCGCTTTTGGAGGACAACATGGTGGTAGACATGAAATGCCATATTGTATACCTTGGGAACTTTTATTTTTCCTTTGAACAATTTCAAACCGAGAGAGAAGTGGCCATCAGTACAAATTCATTTTCTGTGGCTTTTTTCTTGGACTGCTTGAGTACGTTGTTGGCATGATGCCCTGTGCCCCTGAAACCTGAAGGAATTCCTACCAAGACAGCCCATTTGGGAAGTTAGCATTGATCGAGTGTTACTGTCTAACCCGGGCCCCATTCAGGTTCATGATTTGGTCTTTTATCCAAAGGATGCGGTCCAGGAGGACACCGTGCACGTGACTGTCTTGCTTCTTTAGCCTGCAGTCTCCAACTAGTCCTTGGTCTTTCATGATCTGGATCAGCAGTTCTCAACCTGTGGTTCTCGACCCCTTTGGGGGTCAAATGACCCTTTCACAGGGGTCGGCCAATTCATAGCAGTAGTAAAATTCCACTTATGAAGTAGCAACGAAAATACTTTTATGGTTGGGGGTCCCACACAATGAGGAACCATATGAAAGGGTCACAGCATGAGGAAGGTTGAGAACCTCTGCTCTATACACTGCAAAACTACCGATTCAGCAGGTTCTTCGTGTATAATTATGCAGCAGGGGTGGTAGCTTCCCGCTGTGTGCCCATTCTCACCCTCCTTTTCCTGGGTGGTTACTCCCTCATTAACATAAGCTCACTGCCACCTGGGTCCCTGTCTAGTCTCGCAAGCTGCTTTGTCAAAGACCATAATGCTCAAGGCAGCCATTTGTCACTAGGTAAGTGAAAAACTGTTAAATTTGGTTATCAGGAGGCTGGCTTCGTTTAAGGCAGTGGTTCTCAACCTGCCTCACGACCTTCGCCACGACCCTTTAATACATTTCCTAATGTTGTGGTGACCCCCAACCATAAAATTATTTTCGTTGCTACTTCATCACGTCATTTTGCTACTGTTAGGAATCGGACAACCCTGTGAAAGGGTTGTTTGACCCCCAAAGGGGTCGCGATCCACAGGTTGAGAACCGCTGGTTTAAGGTTTAAAGATAATTTGAGGGCAATCATTTCAGAGGACTATGCAGTCTCTCCATGGGTCCAGAAAGGTTGGAGTCTATTGAGAATCTGAAATGAGGTCCTACATTTCCCCCTTTAGATAAGAGTCTTCCATAGACTCAGTACCGGTAGCCCCCTAGATCTTCTGGCCTGATGGCCAGGGTTTCTTACACTGCCTGTTCTTTCGGCCGTTCCCAAAGAGAAGGAACAGGTATCCCTGGAAAGATGGGGGCTGTGAATGTCAGGCGAGCCGGCCGTCGAGGCAGGGCAGCTTCCCGCCGTGCACTCCCTTCTGCGGAGACCCGAAGGGCCCCTTCAACTCTTGCAGATGCCTTACTGTGCCATGATGACGAGCTGGAGGGGCGCCGGATTGCCTTCATCCTTTACCTGGTCCCGCCCTGGGACAGGAGCTTGGGGGGCACTCTGGACCTGTACAGCGTTGACGGTGAGATGAGGGCGTGCCCTTCAAAGCCAGGGACCGCTTCTGAGGTACAGTGCAGTCGACCAGCAGGACCGCTCGTAGCCACCACCACTGTAATGATCCAGCAAGGGAGATTGATCCCGGGCGGTACCTCCAAGCACTCTTGCCACCTCCCTGCGTGGTGCCCGGCAGCACGTTGAACTGGAGACGAGGAACAGTCAGTGTGCTTCTGAATGCCGTTCCTAGAAGGGAGGGTAGGGGGCGTGGGCAGTGTCACAACCAGTCCATCCGCCAGAACACCAGGGTTTGGGGGTGACTCGGTACCACAAAATAGTCAGCGCACCCGTCAGGCGTCCCCAACCATGGCAGGCTGTGGTGACAGTGGTGTCAGTAGGTGGGAGTGGAGCAGATGGAGGGGCGGCCCCTGAAGTTGTGGAGAGGACATGTCACTCCCTCCGAGATCTGAGCATTGTCCAGAGCGGGGTGAGGTGAGGTGGCCCGGGCGGTTAGTGACGGTGCACCCCGTTCCTGGACACCTTCTCCCCTGGCGCAGAGCACCTGCAACCGAAGCAGCCTGTGAAGTCTCTCGTCCCTTCGTGGAACACCTTGGTCTTCTTTGAAGTGTCGCCAGTGTCCTTCCACCAGGTAAAGACGATCCGGCCCAAAGCCAGGGTGTCCTAAGGGCGGTCGGTGCTTTGAAAAGTCCTCCTCCTCCTCAGTATGGCAGTGTCCTGTCTGACCCACTGGGCCGGGTGGTTGTCACGCCTGGTGGGAGGACCCTGAAGTGGCTGTCCCTGGGCTGCACATCACCAGCCACGTTCCTTGTGCGGCTGCTCTTGTTCTTCCAGGTGTCTGAAGTGCTGACTGAAGAGAAGTCCCGTCTGTCTCTGAGTGGCTGGTTTCACGGCCCTTCACCACCCAGGCCTCCCACCTACTTGGAGCCCCCCCTCCCCCGGAGCCCTCACATCCCTCGAGATGTAAGGATAAATTCCTGTTGCCAGGAGGCCTGGCGACATAGTGATCGCAGTCGGCAGTTGGCTTTCTAGCCCTGTCAGGAGTACAACTCAAGTCTGTAGGGGCAGCTCACCTCTGTCTCACAGGGTTGCTGAGACTTGGAATCAACGCAGTAGCAGTGGGTTTGGTTTGTTTTTTTCATAGTAGATCATTTCTTTATTTCAGTTGTTTCCTGGTAACAGAACGAGGCTTTGAACCTGCTAGAGTAGGAGAGGGAGAAAGACCAGGCCCCGAAGGAGAAAGGCAGGGCGTTCCAACCCCGTCAAGAGTTACCGTCTTGGGAAACGCGCAGAGGCAGTTCTAGCCGTCCCCATAGGGCCACTGTGAGTCTCATCGGCTCGATGGCAGTGAGTTTTTATAGTATGAAATGTCAGCTCAAACAAAGCTATAGGAATGATTAACACGCGTTTCCATCTGCTGTTGCTTTGAAAGCATGAGATTTTGTACGAGTGGATCAACCCTACTTACCTAGACATGGATTACCAAGTTCAAATTCAAGAAGAGTTTGAAGAAAGATCTGAAATTCTCCTGAAGGAGTTCCTTAAGGTAAGCCCGAACACCACGCTCTGTATCTCCTGCTGGGCATGAGTTCTTGCTGCCTAAGTGGACGAAGAGGCGGGGCTGAGACCTTTGACTTCCGTTCTTGTTCCTGGTTAGAATGCTCCTTTCCTTTCAAATAAAATAAGCAGTGGAGAGTAGCCAACTGCGGTATGCGCCATCCGCTTCCTGGGCCAAATCCCTGAGCTCCAGAATCCGCACAAGCGGTCACCTTTGCAGGAGCGTGTCAACAGGTCTGTCCTTCGTGGACCTGCCGGCCTTTCGGCCAGCGGGCGAGCACGTTCCTGTTGCACGGCAGGGCTCATCTGCACAGCTGTCGCGCCGCTTAGCCGGTGAGTGCTTCTCAGTCCGCGTCGCCCCAGACAGATGCCAGTTTGATCAGCTTCTGTCCATGACTGTGTGACAGCGAGAAGGCAGCATCTTACAATGGAAAGAGAATCCGATCAGAATACATGGATTCAGATCCTGGCTATGATTTTGCTGGTCACAGCGAATCATAATCTCTTTGCTAAAGAGAATCCTATGTGGCATAGGACCCCCGGTCAGCTGGGGCATCGTTCTCTTTAAGACGCGCAAGGCAGGAAGGATCCCTGTTTTGCTTGGGAAGAAGTAGATGCTCAGACGGATTTATAATTCTCTCGCCTATCTTTGTAGTTGACGTGACCGTATAAGAGACTGGGAAGTACTGCTGTAATGGGCGTGCTTAATCCTGTTTAATTCGGCTTACTAAAGCCAGGTTACCTATTTATAGCTAATAAGACGAACGTTTGCAGGATGCTCCCTGGGGGTGGGGGGGGATGTGTTGAATAAAGAAATGTGAAGCGTCTGGTGCAGAATCTTTGCATAGACAAACAGCTTCCTACACCACTCTGGACGTTTTAAATGGAGAGCGCCGATGGGCTGAGGGAACAAGCTAAGACCTGAAGAATCTTTATTGTTGACCGGATTTTCACTGCAACAACACTGACTACGATGCCGTTAAATCCCTTTCCCTCACATCTTAGGACTTATGATGTCTTCAGTTGACTCTTCATTTTACAAATGCCGAAACTTGAGAGATTTAGCAGTTCAGTGTAAGCTACACAGCTACGTAAGGGCCTGTGCCATAGCAGCACCTAGGGGTCTCGGCTAAAGGGTGCCCAGGTTGGTGCTGCTCTAGCGGCAGGAGGGCTCCTGTGTGCGAAAGTCAACTGGGCCTTCCCGGAAGCCGCCAGACAGACGCCCTGCAGAGCTGCCACACCCGCAGGGCCAGGTGGGGTTGCGGGAAGAGAGGCTAACCGTCTCTGGATTTGCTCACTTTCCAGCCGGAAAAATTTGCACAGGTGTGTGAGGCACTGGAGAAAGGTGGCGTGGAGTGGAGCAGCCGGGGTCCTCCCAACAAAAGGTAGAGCCCCTCCTTTGCGGCGTGTGCCACCGCGATCGCAGACCCTGACGGGACGTAGCTGCTGGTGGTACACGCGGTGCCTCCGTCAGCTGCGCCAAGCCCAGGAGTGAGGTGGAAAAGCCCGTGCGGGGTTTCGCTGACGGCTCGACCTTCCTGCCTTTTAGGCTCTACGAGCAGGCGGAGGAGAGCACGCTTCCCGGTGTCCTGAGAGACTGCATGGAGTTGCTTCACTCCGAAGCCTTCTTCTTGCTGCTCTCCAACTTCACAGGCCTGAAGCTGCACTTCTTGGCCCCTTCAGACGACGACGAGGTGGCGGATGGAAAAGAGGGAGAAGTCGCGTCTACTGCTGCTGGTACCGAGGAAGGGGCCAGCCCTAGCTCCTCCGAGCCAGAGAATGGTCCCGGGCCCACTGGCAACACCAGCCAACAGAGTGACGGACAGACTGACTCAGCAGCAGAAGGAATTGACGCCAAGAATGGTCAGTTCTTACGATGTGTCCTTCTTGTCATTCAACTCTCAGCATTCCATCATGTCTTCACTCCGGAAATAGTCCTTTTTTTAAAGGTTTTATTAGGAACTCTTACAGATATTATTGTAATCCATAGTTCCATTAGATCAAGCATAATTGTACATTTGCTGCCCGCCTCCTTTTTAGTACATTTTCTTCTTGAACTCTTTGATATCAGCTCCCCTTTATCCCCTCCTACCCCCCTTGAACCGCAGTACATTATGATCGATATATATTCCCTTAACGTACACCATCCCATGTATCCATTCTCCTTCATTTTTTAAATCATTTTATTGGCAGCTTGTACAACTCTTATCACAATCCATCCATACATCCATTGTGCCAAGCACATTTGTACATTTGTTGCCATCATCGGTCGCAAAATGTTTGCCTTCTACTTGAGCCCTTGGTATCAGCCCCTCATTTTTCCCCTCCCTCCCCGCTGCCCTCTCCCCCATGAACGCTTGATAATTTGTAAATTATTATTATTTTGTCATGTCTCACGCTGTCCTACCTCTCCCCTCACCCATTCTCCCATTGTCCATCCCCCAGTGGGGGTTATGTAGATCCTTGTGATCGGGCCCCTTTCTCCTTAAATTCTGATGCTTGTTCCCCCAAGAAATATTTCCAGAGCACCTGCTGTGCACTAGGCCCTTTACAGAACAAAACGGATTCTGGCTGGCCCAGCGACATTCTAGTAGAAGAGACCTCAGAGGAAACATGTACACGAACAACAGGAAAGTGCCAGATGGTGTTAAGTGCGGTGTGTAAGTAATGATGGGGCCGTGTGCCCAGGGACTCTGAGATGTCTGTGTCCGGTCGGGTCGTCTGGAGAAACAAACCTAGTGACACTCATAAGAAAGGACTTAAATTTCAAGAAATAATTCTATATCAAGAAGGCCTAAGTCCGTTATTAGTCCATAAATCCCCTTTCAGATTCTCATAGCTGCAGGCCAGTGATGCAGACAGGTGAACCAGAAGGCAGGAAGGTCACGGGTCAGTGGGTGCGGGGTGGAGTGGATCCAGGTGCCAACAGCTCTCGGGGTGGGGCAGCCCACATGGGGCGGGTCCTGGAGGCAGGCAGGGTTCCAGGCTGACGGGAAGACAAAAGGACAGAGAGAGAGGGTGGTTCCCTGTTCTCCCACTTTATGAGAAGCCCACGCCCCGAGGAGGCTCATCAGGCTGTGACCTGGTTGACAGACCAGACTCCACCCCTCCAGTTTCATAACAATTCAAGTTGGCATAAGTCATCCAACAAGTACAATGTCCTTTGAGCTCAGCTCTGCACGGACAAGAAAGACCTGAGAGAAGAGCAGGAAGAGCAGGCAGTACAATTCAGGGGCCTAAGAATTACACACATCACAGCAAGGAAGGCGACTGCCCTAGCCGAAAATTACGCAGCGGTCCAAAACCAGGAAGCAAAAGAAGGTGAGCAGCTCATTTCTGCCCCGAGCAGCTGAAGAAACACTTGCGGGAACCTGTACATACTGTCAGGAAGAGGCGATGATTGGGGAGGATCTGTGATCGTCTGCAAACACCATGGAAAAGACAAGGGTGCCGGACCAATCCAGCTCTGAAGTTTCAGCATTGACCAAATCAGATGAGAAGTTGTCTCCCATCCTTCTCCCAGCTGTGACCCTCGCCTCCTCCCACTCAGGTTCTCTAGAAGAACCCCGTGCAGTTAGAGCAAAGACAAGGGGTGGACACAAACCCGCCAGGACGAGGTGCTAACTGCAGCAGGATAGCTCCTACTCGCCGGCCTCCAGTCACTTCGATCACCACCGGTATTTGGATCAACAATGCCCAGGTGGCTTTTTCTGGGCTATTCAATACAGAGCGCAGCCGTCCTTCGAAAGATGGGTTTCTGTACCTAGAACCTAAGAGGAATCGGGGTGATTTTGATGATCGGTGGGCGCCCGGGCTCCTGGTTCTGTATTGCTTGTGAGGTACACTGCTGACACAGTAGCTGAGCTTCGACCTCTCAGCTGCCCCACAGGAGACGCTGTGGCCGCCTGCCTGCCTGCCTGCGGGTTCCAGCCAGCCTGGGCGACCCGCGGAGTCGTTCTCTGTCTGAGGGGGTCGCAGGAGCTGCAGCTCACTTAGCAACAACTGCTTAGGCTTTGGGTTTTGTTCCATTTTCATGGGAACCTGCAACTTGGAAGAAACCTTTGTAAGCTGCCCAAAGAGTGCTCGGTCATCGAGCATCTGCTGTGTACGCTCAGCCTTCACTTGAGCAGAGGAAGGGACAGAGAGGTAATGGGGAAAGTTACGGTTGAGAAGAGAAACCATCGAGCAAAAGGTTTGCTCAGCTTGTGAAGTCACAATTGGGTAACCTGAACTAATTGAGAGGGCTTTTGTCTGTGTCAGCCCCATCCCAGACACCAAGAGGTTTCAAATGTTTGTGGGGAAGTTGAAATTACAAATTGGAATTTTGGGGAGCGGGGAGGGAGGGGAAAAATGAGGAGCTGATACCAAGGGCTCAAGTAGAAATAAAAGGTTTTGAGAATGATGATGGCAACAAATGTGCTTGACACCATGGATAGGTGTATGGATTGTGATAAGACTTGTACAAGCCTCCAGTTTTGTTTTTTTAATGGAATTTTCCCACAAAGTCTAAAGCCTCATTGTATTTGCATTTTAACATTGCATTCCTAAAAGCTATCATTAATTACTGTTAAATACTGCATCAAATGGCCTTAACCAGTCTCATTTAGATTGCTGTCTATTCTTCACAAAGTCTCTGTCCCACCTGAAATTCATGTTAATGTCAACAGAGAAGCAGAAACTCAACGTTCCCCCAAATAACCTTCGTAATTTTTGAGCGTCACTTCAAGGCCGAGTGGTGTGGCAGTTGGTCTGCTGAAGGTTGGGGCTTTTTAGCCCTTTTAGTGCTGTGCTACCCTCGTTCCCCCTGCAGTGCAGCACTGGTATGCTAGGGTATCTGCTATGCCCGGCTCCTGTTTCTGGCCAATCGTCTGTCTGTTGTCCTAGAGTTGAATGTTCCCATGTGCCACGGGGAGCTGAGGCATTGGCAGACTGGGCACTACACGCTAATCCACGACAACAGCCAGGCTGAGTTTGCCCTGGACTTGCTGCTCTACTGTGGCTGCGAAGGTGAGAGCCAGAAAGGCAGGCAGGAACATGCCTCCTGTGGAGGGCAGTGTCCTATGCGTGCCCTCGCCATCTGAACGGATCATTTGCCTTGGTCACGGTCACAGTACCCATTCTCGCAGAGAGGGAAGGGCTCTTGGAGGGCAGGACTCTCTGAACTCTGAATCAGATCTGTATCTGTGCTCAGAGTTTGGGGAGATGGACCAGACCCTAGGCTCCCATAAAGTGCCCCAGGTGCGAGCCCTGATGGGGTCGTGGTTATATGCTGGGCTGTTAAATAACTGCAGGGTGAGCAGTTTGAGACCACCAGCTCCTCTGTGGACCAAAGAAGGCTTTCTACTCCCCGAACGAGTTACAGCCCCAGAAACCCCCAGGGGTAGTTCAACCTTGTCCTGCAGGGTCCCGAAGAGTCACGATTGACCCAACGGCAGTGAGTTAAATGGCCCCTAGCTACAGTGTCTGTGCAACTGGCCTGAATCTTCCGTTCCGTTCTTGCCTGACTTTCAGTCGTGGAGCACTGGTGGCGTAGCGGGGACGAGTTGGGCTGGTAACTAACTGCAAGGTCTCCTGTTGTAACCACAGCTGCTCTGAGGGAGCCAGACCGAGCTTTCTGCTCCCAGCAGAGAGTTACGGTCCCGGACACTCAGAGAGCCCATTCTGCCCTGTCCTACAGGGTCATGGTGAGGGGCCACCATTTCAACGGCAGTGAGTCTGGTTTGGGTTTCTGGTCACTTTCAATAGTTCTTCAGTGTTGATTGAAAGTAGTCCCACTCTGGTCCAGGTATCTCAGGAAAGGAGGCCTTTAGGGGAGAGAAAACCCATAGTAAGTTTAGACTCACACCACTCCCCTCTCCGATCCCCCACTGAGCCGCCTGGGATCACTGATAAGCAGGTGGCGTGGGAACTCCTGCCATGGGAGCTTTCTGACTGCTGCTTGTTTTCCTGTGTCAGGCTGGGAGCCAGAGTACGGCGGCTTCACGTCCTACATCGCCAAAGAGGAAGATGAAGAGGTAAGTGGCGTGGGAGCACACGACTACCCTCTGATTTCGTGAGGAAGCGCTCCTTCTTCGCAGACCCAGTCTTCCTGGCCTTCTGTCGGCATCTTTGGCTGATCAGTCACTGTTGGTGTGCCTGGCATTGGTGTCGTTTCCAGCAGGCCATATTCAGCATGGAATGACGATCGTACAGGAGAAATAACCAGGATCTAGTCTGCCTTCTCGGGCCCATGGATAAATTCCACATAAGAATCTGGAATTTATTTCGACATCATACATGTCTTTCAGTCTTTTAGTTAGCAGGAACTGAGAGCTTTCGGTCAAACATTTCCGGGTGTGTGCCGCGCTGGAAGAGCGCCAGCTCTCTCCTGGTGCAGGCTCTTCCCAAGGATCCCGATTCTCATTCTTAGCACGTGGCATAGAACCCTCTGTGCAGGGTGCACCCTGCAAGAAAACTGACTACGCTTGGTGTTCTGATGGGCCCTTCTGTCTGCCTGTTTCAGCTGCTGACAGTGAATCCGGAAAACAATTCCTTGGCCCTGGTCTACAGAGATAGAGAGACTCTGAAATTTGTCAAGCATATTAACCACCGAGGCTTAGAGCAGAAGAAAACCTTCCCATACCGGACAGGCTTCTGGGACTTCTGCTTCGTCTATTATGAATGACAGGACAAAGCTGACCAAGGAAGTCGCCCTCTCCTCGGTCCTGGGAAGTCTGGGAGTGCTGGGCAGGGAGGGCTGCGGATTGGCCTGATCACTTGCCTGTGGTTTTCCTTCGATGGGAGTCATAGGGATTGTCCTCAGTACCCAAGATTGGAGCTAAATGTTTCACGTTGATTTAAAACAAAACCAAAAAGGGGCCTTTCGTTGCTGATAACATTCGATCCATTTCCCACACTGGCATCCTCAGTAACTTTTCTTTTACTCAGTAATGACTTTTTTCCCACCAGTATTCACAAGTATGCATGATTGATGGCTGTGCCCCTCCCGGTTACACTGGTTTGTAAGACTACGGAAGCGTCCACCCTGACCCTGCTGGAGTGCTCCCGCGGTTTCAATCATGACTCTTCCGCTCAGCCTCTGCCTGCCACCGCCCAGTGCTTTGGATACCGGTGGAATATGATTCCCTAGGAAAGGTCTGGCCTTACAAAGCTACTTGGACCCACGAGACATCTGGCTACTGAGGAAGAGGCTGCTTACGTCACAGGCAGTCATTTCCCAGCACCTGCCGCCTTCTCCTCACCGGGCTACGGCTGCTGTGGAAATAATCCTTTCTGGATTCACGGTGGCTCTTGGCTCTGGAAGTTGTTGCTGATGTCAACTGTAAACGACTAGCTCTTGATTTTTCAATTAAAAGCTTCGAAAAGCTGTGGCAAATAGAATTTTTTAAAATCATTTTATTGGGGGCTCATAATTCTTATCGTAATCCATACATACATCCACTGTGTCAAGCACATTTGTGCATTTGTTGCCCTCATCAGTCTCATATCATTTGCTTTCTGCTTGAGCCCTTGATATCTGCTCCTCATTCCCCCCTCCCCCTCCCTCATGAGCCCTTGATAATTTATTAATTATGATTTGGTCATGTCTCACACTGCCCGGCGTCTCCCTTGACCCACGTTTCTGCTGCCCGTCCCCCAGGGAGGAGGTCGCATGCAGATCCTTGTCATCGGTTCCCATCAACGTGTTTCTTGAGGAGGAAGCCTGGTGCGCCTGTTCCCCTCACGCGCAGTGCGCTTCGTCAGACTCTTTACAACTACCCCCATGGACTTGAACGCAGAAAAACAAGCCATTAGTGAGTGCACCTCCTGCACCGAGTCACAGGAGGCATCGTAGCCGTTGCCAGCGGTGTTTCTGGAGAAGTGGCGCTCCCGGGTTGGGGCAGGAAGGGCACGCTCTTTCCTAAGGCGCAATCCGTCTTGCAAACCTTCCAGTGGCTTTAATTAAAAGTGCAATCTTCATTGTCTATCACATTGCTTTTAAATAATGTGTACAAATCTGGCCGTGTCGCATACTGCTAAGGGACAAAGACAGTACGTTTTCTCCACCCACGCATGTATGTTGAGGTTTCCCAGCTCTGTAATCCAGGGAGACTCTGACCACCGCGTTGCCATCACCGCCCAGGCACAACCATCAGCAGCACCTCCTGTCAGCGGGAAGTGAAATGGCTCGGGAGGCGTCAGCGTATGCACCGAATTACACAGCTGGCAGAGTCTGCTGTACCGTCCGTGGTGAAGTAACCATCTCCTCTTTCTGCCAGTCCAACCCGTGCAGGTCAGGCGTTTTGCCCGGGGAGTTCCACACTGGGACTATTGTGCACCCTGTGAGACACAGGCACCAATGGAAATGCCAGATGTACGTGAATTACCCAAGTCCTCTTACTCTCATGTTCAAGTGCATGAATATAAAAGAGTTTTTTACATGTTTTCCAAAAACTTACCATGGTGGGAAAAGAAATAAAAAATACTGTCTGCTTAAAGCCCAGGAACATTTCCATTGCCACCGTCGGATGAGGAAGCAGTGTGGATGCTTTTCCAAGGAAGTACGGAAAATGCCAAGTTCCGTTTTTCTGCCCACGTGCAGAGCATTTCTCAAGAAACCGTGTCCAGGTGAAAACAGCAATGCTCACAAGAGGTGCCAGAGGAGACCTGGACATGAGACGCTGGGAAGGTTCACAGCACATTCATGGACTGAGGGAACCTAGTCCTCCCTGGTGGCATAACGGTTAAGTGCTGGGCTGCGATGCCTAAGGTCAGCAGTTTGAAACCTCCAGCCACTCCTCAGGAGAAAGATGGGGCTTCAGTAAAGCCTCGGCCCCTCACAAGGGCAGTTCGACGCTGCCCTACGGGGCTGCCGTGAGAGCAGCGAGTCCCTGGCAGTGGGTTTGGATTTTCTCGCTGAGCAGTAGACACAGCTTGATTGAAAACCTCATCCAGACATCAGAGTGCAAGAAGAGAGGACGTGTATGGGAACGATGGCAGCAACTGTACACTTAGGCTCGATCTAATGGAACTGTAGATTATAATACCTGTACGAGCTCCTGATGAAATGTTTAAAAAAAATTTAACTTCATCCCCCCCCCCAAAAAAAAAAAAACGTCACCCAAACACAATTAGACTGAGTATTGCAAAACATTCTGTATTTACAACACCGAATGTTCCCCAGACGTCCTGTGAACGAGGAGCCGGCATGCCTGTCTTTCCCTGCAGTCCACACAATACGTTGAGTTGTTCTTCTCGAGAAGCACCCCAGTTCTTCTGTTGCCACACAGCCAGTGAAGGAGAAAAGAGGGATGGCAGTGTGCACCCTGAGTTACACAGCTGGGAACGCCCCCAGTACAGTCTGCAGTAATTGACCTCTTTTCTGCTGTACAAGTGCCTGGAGGTAAAAAGCTTTACACATTCAGAAACCGCTTACTTCTAAGACTGTCATACAAAACGTCGTTTTCAAGCACAGGAATGCGCTCCACACACACTGTGAATGGGACAGTGTGCGTTTTCCCTCCACATGGGACCGTTATCAATATAAATATGCCAAGGTAGACGTCAGATGGGTTTCGAGTTACAAAGCTGGGAAGGTCCTCACTCTGTGAGTGAGGAGAGAACTTACTATTTCTCATGGTCAAGTGCTTGAACATAAAAGTTTACACGTTTTCCAAAAGCGGTTTGACCCACACTGTGGCTAAAATGAAAAGTGTTTGCAAGGACAGGAATGTTTCCGATGCCTCTGAACAAGAACACCATGCTCAGGTTCGCCCACGATAGCGCATTAAACAGTTACACTTTCCCTAAAACACATTGCTTTCCGCGTGCAGAAATGCAAGAATTTGGGGGAAACACTGATGTTGACACAGTTATCAGAAGATACATTGAATTACAAAACTTGGAATGTTCACAATACGTTCCTGAGTTGAAAAATGCCGTTTCTCCCTTAGCATGCTTTTACACATTATCCAAATTAAGTTTATTTACTAAGACAGATATCACAAAGAACTCTGATTTTAAAAGCAATAGGATGTTCGCAAGACAAACTGAGTAAGCCATGTGCATTTTCTTTCATGACTGTACATAACAGACCATGAGTTTTGCGTCGTCTCAAGAAGTATGTTGAGTCGGCCAAGGTGCAGCATAGCACTGATGGAACAAACAGCATTCCTCTAGGTCTTTAATGCTTGCTCCTCCCACTACCATGACCCCAGTTCTTACCTTACAAATCCCGCTAGACCAGAGCATGTCCACTGATACAGAAAAGAGATCTCACACACGGAATCCAGGACAGATAAACCCCTCAGAAACAGTAGTAGGAGTAGCAATACCATGAGGGGAGGGAGCAGGTGGGGAGAAGGGGGAGAAACGGAACGGACTACAATGATCGACGTATAACAACCCCCCCCCAGGAGGAAGAACAATGGGAACGTGGGTGAAGGGAGACAGCGGACGTTGTAAGATATAAAAATAATAATTTATAAATTATCAGGGGTCTGGGAGGGTGGGGGGCTGGAAGGGAAAAAAGAGCTGATACTAAGGGCTCAGGCAGAGTGTTTTGAAAATGATGGCAACATGTACAAATGTGTTTGATTCAATTGATGTATGAATTGTTTATAAGAGCTGTAAGAGGCCCCAATAAAATGATTTATTAATTTTTTAAAAATAAATAGGTTGGATTCTACACCCTGAGCCATTACCAATGCGTCCTGTGAAAGAGAGAGAATTCTGGCAATGGAGATGTCAGGTAGACTAAGTTACAGGCTAGGAAAGTCCCCAATTCATTCTAGGAGTGAGGGGGAAAAGTATTCTTTCTCACATTAAAGGGCATAAATATGAAAGTTTTGCACATTTTCCAAAAATAGTTTGACTTACTATGATGGTTGAAACATAAAGCATGGTAAGTTTACAAGCATGGGAAGCAAACCATGTGGATGTTTGCCCATGAACGTCCATAAAATACACTGGGCTCTACATTTCTCAGAAACACATCTGTCCATACGCAGAGCATTTTAGCAAATAGCGTGAAGGGAAACGCAGTGATTTTTAGCAGTTGTCAGTGAATAAATACATTGAGTAGCAGTAGCTAGGAAAGTTCATGGTACATTTGTGGGCTGAGAAAACAGTCTTCTCCCTTTGAAGTAAAAGACCTTCACAGGACAGTAAACTTTATATGAAAACAATTTGATTTAGTAAAACAGTTAATATAGCAAAGCACTGTGCATTCACAAGTACTGGGAGTGTTCACAAGGCATGCCCGAATGAGGAAACAATGTATCTCCTTCCATGACAGCTCATGGAACACAGTAACATTCACTTCTTTCACGAAATGCATTGCTAGCAACTGAAGTCCCTGAGGAAGCCCCAGATTAGACTTGAGACTCAAGGGCAGGGCTTGGCGCCTCATTAGACCCCACTGGAAAACGTACAGAGGGTCAGCAGACAGACCTGGAACGATGTATAGGCCTGTGGCAGTTACATAATCTGTCAATTTGTGAAGGGGTGGGGGGGTAGCATGTCAAATCAGGTCGCAGGTGCATTACCTCATTAGAAGATGCAAAGATAAATAGCTCACTGGAGGCCAGACCCAGATAGACTCTGCTTGTCTCCCTGTGAGACATTCCTGCTGACAAGCCACATGGAGTCAAGCTGATGGAGCCCGAGCCCTGGGGATGAAGCAGCCACGTGGAGACCCACACCAGCACTGAGATGCTTACATCGCCACGATCCACAAGATTTTCCATGCACTGGCCTGTGATCTTCCTGCACTTGGCATCATTGCATGTGTTGTGTGAATCTGAAGAGGAATTTATAGACTGGTATCGGACATATGGACTAATGTCAGACTTATGGACTGGGCTGGGATGTTTTCTTAATATACACTCACTCTTTATAAAACTCTTTTACACACATATAAGTGTCTCTGGATTTGTTTCTCTAGTCAACCCAGACTAACACAAGGCCCTTTCTATCTATATAAGATAGGCAAGATAACAATCCCAAGGAGAAAACAACAGAACCTACCAGTCCTGGAGGACAATGGAAAGGGGGAGGTGGGGGAAAGGGATGGGGTAGCCGACAAACCCAGGGAGAAGGGAGCAAGGAGAGATCTAAAATCCATAGCAAGGAGGTTGTAGCACATTTGGTGAGGTGTGATCATCTGGTACAATGTAGCTGAGAAATTACTGCAAGCCGAATAAAGGTCGAATATGATAGTGGGTCAGGAGGAAAGTAAAAGGAAATAAGAGGAAAGAGCTAGGAGGCAAAAGACATTTATAGAGGTATAAATATAGGCATATATGTAAATATATTCATATAATGAGAGGGATATAGGTTCTAGGTACATATATGTTAAGTATCAAGGTAGCAGATGGACATTAGGCCCTTAAACTAGTCCCCCCTCAATGCAAGAACATTTTACTCTAATAACCTGGCATTCTGTGACATGATCACTGAAGTCAAAATGGATGTATAAGCAAATGTGGTGAAGAAAGCTGATGGTGCCTGGCTATAAAGAGATATAGTGTCTGGGGTCTTAAAGGCTTGAAGGTAAACAAGCAGCCATCTAGCTCAGAAGCAACAAAGCCCACATGGAAGAAGCACACCAGCCTGTGTGATCATAAGATATCAATGGGATCAGGTATCAGGCATCAAAGAGCAAAAAGTCTTATTGTGAATGAGGGGGAATGTGCAGTGGAGACCCAAAGCCCATCTGTTGGCAACTGGACATCCCCTTACAGAAGGGTCTCAGGGAGGAAACAAGCCAGTCAGGGTGCAGTGTAGCACTGATGAAACAGATTTTAGTTTTTTTAATGCTTCCTCCCCTCCCCCACTATCATGACCCCAATTCTACCTTAAAAATCTGGCTAGACCAGAGGATGTACACTGGTACAGATAGGAACTGGAAACACAGGGAATCCGGGGCAGATAAAGCCCTTAGGACCAATAATGAGAGTAGCTATACCAGGAGAGTAAGGGAAAGGTGGGGAGAGAGAGGGAGAACCGATCACAAGGATCTACATTTAACCCCCTCCCTGGGGGACAGACAACAGAAAAGTGAGTGAAGGGAGGCACTGGTCAGTGTAAGGCGTGAAAAAAAGTATAAATTATCAAGGGTTCGGGAGGGAGGGGGGATGAGGAGCTGATGCCAAAAGCTCAAGTAGAAAGAAAATGTTTTGAAAATGAGGACAACATATGTTCAAATGTGCTTGATACAATTGATGCATGGATTTTTATACGAGTTGTAAGAGCCTCCAATAAAATGATTCATTTTTTTAAATGCATTGTTTTCCACGTGCACAACTGTTGTCATTGCTACCATGTTATCCTGTACATGAGAAGAGTGATGTCAACCGAGATGTCAGAGTATACTCCTCGTTACAACCTTAGGCAAGTCCCCCTACATTCTGAGGTTGAGTTAACTGGGCTGTTCAACTTCCTCTGCTACTCGAGTCCATGGAAGTAAAGAGCTTTTAAAAAGTTGTTCAAAAACAATTTGACTTACCGAGAGGCTAAAATAACCCCACGTACCATGCTTACAACCACTGCAATGTTCTAAATAGGTACCATGGATGAGAAAACAGTGCGTTTTCTTCCATGACAGTACATAACACACAATGAGTTTCACTCCTTCTCGAGAAATACATTGAATTCCACACACAGTACGGTCTCAATACACCCTGTCAAAGGAAACAATGGCCGTAATGGAGGTGTCAGACATAGTTTTGAGTCACAAAGCTGGAAAGGTCTCCAACTCATTCTGGGGGCGAATAAACATCATTGTCGAAGAAGGTGTTCCTTTCTCGTCGTGTTTTGTGGTCCTTTGCCAAAAGTCCGTTGCCTGGAGGTGGCTGCGTTTATTTCTGGGTTTTCTCTTCTGCTCCATTGCTCTCTATCAGTGTCTCAGTACCAAGGTGTTTTACGCACTGTGGCTGTGCAGTAGGAGGTTCTGAAGTCAGGTAATGCCACGCCTCCTGCTTTGTCCTCTTTAAAGGAATTCTTTGCTTATCCTCCCCAGCTTCCTTCTGTATTTGAAGTTGGTAATTATCATTAGCATTTCTTTAAAGAATGGAATTTGGATTGCAATTATAGATGACATTAGGCAACACCAACATTTTCACATAAGCCTCAGGGGAAGTGTCCCGTTTTTCCCTGTTGAGCATGACATTTGACCATTAGATTTTTGACATATGGTCTTTCTTATGTTCAGGAGTTTCTCTTCTCTTCCTAGTTTGCTTGTCTGAAATGGATGTTGGATATTACCTCCTGCCTTCTCAGCATCTATGGATATGATCATGTAGTTCTTATTCTTTGTCTTGTTTATGTGGTGGATCACATTAGTTGTCCAAGGTTGAACCATCCTTGCATCCCTGATAGTAATCCCTCTTGTTCATGGTGAATTCCATTTATTTATTTATTTACTTACTTAGTTGTTGGATTTGGGGGGAGGGGGGGAGCAGAATGTCATTGAGAATTTTGCGTCTATGATCATGAGGGATATTGGGCCGTTGTTTTCTGTCTGTGGGGTCTCGCCTGGTTTTGGTATCGAGTAGCACTCTCTTCATAGAATGAGTTTGGGAGTTTGCTGCCCCTTTGTCTTCTGGAACCAACTGTGCAAAATGTGTGACAGCTCTCCCCTGAGTACTTGGTAGAATTCCCATGTGAAGAAATGGAAACGTTCGTATGTTTGTAAATATACAATACTTTGTTTACAAACATCATAGTAAATTTAACTGTTACCAAAAACATGTCAAATTCTTTTGTGTTCATATACTCGAACATGAGAAAAAATAACATTCTCACCCGCACCATGAACTGGGGCTTTCCAAGCTTTGTAACTCAAAGTGTGTCTGACATCTCCGCGGAAATAGTTTTCTTCTCTTTCATAGGGTGTCTTGATAACTTTTCTATGTGCGGTGTCCTATGTGTTTTTTGAAAAGAAGTAAAATCAACTGTAATATACCTTCATAGAAGAAAATGCACATGATTTTCACACTCAAGGATGTGGTGAGAACATTCTGGTGCTTGTAAACACAGTATGTTCTGCCTGGTTTTACCATCAAACTTTTTAAACAATGTGTGAAACACTTAATCCCATGGTACTTAATAGAAGACAAACAAAATAGCTATCTGAAGCCTACAATGTGTTGGGCTTGCCCGCATGTGGCTCAGTGTATCATCTGTTGACATGGCTCTTCTTGCCACAGGAATTACTGTATAATTGTCCAGTTGGAAAGCAGTGGGTCCTTAAGTAAAACTCATAGTGTTTTATCAACTATTGTGGAAGGAAACGCACATTGTTTCCTCATCCAGAATATGTCTTAGACATTTCAGTGCTTTTAAATACAGAAACGTTTTACGATTTTTCATTAATAAATCAAATTATTGATTCCTGATTCCTCTATACCAGTGGTTCTCAACCTTCCTCATGCTGCGACCCTTTCATACAGTTCCTCATGTGGTGGTGACTCCCAACTATCAAATTATTTGTGTTGCTACTTCATCACTGCCCTCTTGCTACTTATAAATCGGGCGACCCCTGTGAAAGGGTCCTTCGATCCCCAAAGGGGTCCCGACCCACAGGTTGAGAACTATGGCCTTGAAGAGTGACCATCACAGGAGCCCGCAGGGTCAGCTCGACTCTAGCCTACAGGGTCACCAGGAGTGGGCATCAGCTCAGGGGCAGTGGCGTGTCACTGCCCAGCACACTCTATCGTACACCATAGAAGCGGTGCCCTGCCACTGCCCTCTCTGCCCTCTCACAGAAACTAATCCAGGAATTAGGGGTGTCTGTGCAGCTTATGGGTTGAAAATGTAAAACAAAAAGGCATTCCAGGACATATTCTCATGGGTCTCCGTAACGCTCATTCAGAAACAGGAGAAAACCTGCTGGCCAAATGGGTGAGACATTAATACAGATGAATTTGGACACATTTTGAGGGTACTCTCACCCCTTCTCACTGCCCTCAACTGCACACCAAGCGATTCTGATGTGCAAGTTAATGTTCTGACCTTAAACCTGCCCTGAAATCCGTCTTAGGTAGATTTTAGCCACCGCCTCACCCACGGAGGGACTGCTAGCTGTTGGCAGAGCCAAGCCGGGAACTCCCGCCTCCTCATAGGCACACAGCTAGTTAACATTACTGACCACCTTTGGCATAGTGGTTACGTGCCGGGCTGCTAACCGCAAGATCCCCAGTTCCAAACTACTGGCCGCTCCTCGGGAGAAAGACAGGGTTTCTTCTCCTGTAGAGTCAGTCTCAGAAATTCACAGGGGCGGTTCTACCCTGTCCTATTGGGTCAGAGTCGTCATCGATGCAAAGCCAGCTGAGTTTGGAGTTTGGGTATTGTAGGAAGGTGTGGCCATGGTGGCTGTGGCAGTCCCCTAATCTGGTGTCAGTTTAAGGATTAAGAGTGTAGGGGTGGAGTCTAGGCTGTCAATCTGGAGATAGCCAATGAGACTTGTGTGGGTGTAGCCTTCTCCTGAGAATTCTGGGAAATCTGGTGCTTGGAGGTGGAAGACACCTCGCTCTCTGCTACTCCCTGGGAGACATCGCAGAAACAAGCCACATGGACGCAACCGGACCTCGGAAGCCGTAGAAGCCGTAGAGAGACCCTGCCAGCACTGAGATGCTTACAACACCACTGGACCCAAAGACTTTCTACCCACTGGCCTGGGATCTTCTACATTTAACGTCACTGCATGTGTTTTGTGAGTCTGAAGAAGGCTTTATAGATCGGTATCAGACATAAGGGCTAATATCGGACTTATGGACTTGATCTGGGCTGGGATGTTTTCTCAATGTCCAATTCCTCTTATATACAAAGCTCTTTCTTATACACAGATGTGTGTCCACGGAGTTGTTTCTCTAGTCCGCCCAGACTCACACAGTAATGGAATCTGAATGGAGAGGTGCCCATTTCCAGGACACAGCTTTTAAAGAGGCCCCTCCCTGCTTTCGTTTTCTGTTCTACTGGCTAGCCATCAATAACCCAACGGCCCTAGGTCAGCTCTGCTCAAATGTCGTTCCAGGCCTTAGCTCCATTGCTGGGAACAATGTGAAAATCATTCTCCTCGGGCTTCTTAGAAAGAAGAGAGCCAATGCTGGGGCCCTGAAATCCTCATGGACATGAGAGAGAGACCCAGTCATGGCTGCTGAGGCCTCTGTCACCACAGTTGCTAGTCGTGTCCCCGCCAGCAGGCCACCCGACATGGGCTCGTGGACAGCACACCTGCTGCTTGCCCTCCCCTCTCAGTGATAAAAAAGACGGCGGGCAAGCCTCAGGGCCCACGCGTTTTCTCCAGCAAGGGCAAATGCTTCCTGACGCAGCGGGTTCTAAGGTGGGGTGTGTGTAAGCCTCCGTCAACGTCAACACACAGTTACACTTCAAGTTTAATGAAAAGTAAATAATCTCTTATAAAGTGACAAGTTCTATTACAATCGCAAGCCTAAAAGGATGCGTCTGTACAATGGCTTTACATGTATCCAGAAAGCTTGGACTCCGAAACCCTGACGTTCGGGAGCCCTTCACCCTCCTCCTCCTCCTCCTCCTCCTCTCGAGGCCAGCCCTCTCACCAGGCCTGTTGGGTTATAAACGCAAGGGGAAGGCAGTCTTCAGAGGCGGCGCTCTGTCTTCAGGGGCACAAGCACCCCAGCAGCTTCAGGCCCAGTTCCCTGGGCTCAAGAGGAGGTGGTGTAGAGCCAACCAGGCTCAGGTTTTAAGCAAAAGCCTTTTCCACCAACTTCACTCCCCATCCTTTGCTCTTCTACGAAGACGCGGTCCCTGCCCGCATGACTCGGAACAAGGTGTTGATGTTGTTGCTGCGGATTGCATCCCGGCAGGCGGTGATCACCTGGTTCTTCGGCTTGCCAACTGGATGGGAGAGACGGTGAAAGGAGACTCAGAGGCCAACCCTGGGGTGAACGGAGTTAGGTGAATTGCAGCAAATGGAACAGACCCAGCTCACTGCGCTCTCGAGCCACAGGCTTTGTGGGGGACTTTACCAGAGCACAGGCAGAGCTCTCCTCAAACGCAGGGACTGAGAGTCAACTAACAGAACAGGCTCAAGGTGCGCATCCACTAGCAGGGGGCAGCCGGGTGCATCGCTGACCCAGAACAACGGAATTGGCTCTCATTCCTAGCCACAGACGCCCGTTTGTGTGTGCATCCTGTTCTTGTTCTAACTCTCACTGGGATGCACAACTCAGAACACGTCCAGTCTCTTCTTTTGCTCTTGGGGTTTTCTTTCGAGGGTGCAGCAAGATGAGCAAAGAGAGGGGCCTGGAGGTTTTCTTTCCCTTTGAAGCCTCGAGACTCAATGAACCCAACAGGAGACTCCCTGCCAGGCGCCCAGGTGACTGGTGCACCTGGAATGGTACAGGGCACCTCTCTGGGCCTGATGTGCACTCCCCAGGGACCACCAGGATTCTCCGGGGACATCTCCCAACGCTGGGCAAACACTCACCACGCAGACGGCCTGCTCTCTGTATGGCCTGGTTCACGGCTTTGAGGTTTCCCAATAGCTCTGTGTGATTGTTACAGCGAATCTTGTATCCGTTTAGCAAATCCTTATTAAGATCATAGAGTTCCATGTAGCGATTCTTCATTGCTTTCCTGTGTAAACCAGGAGACGGCAGACTGACCGTAGATGGAAAAACTTTACATAGCTTAGGCCTATCAAGATGCACCATTTTCAGCTGCATTTTCATTAAACACGGTACCTGCTAAAGCTTGCTTAGGAAGCATGGAGGTGTTTCCCACACAATATTCTATTTCTCCCACGGTAAAGGGAAAGAAGTGACCTTCCTGGGCTACTGGCTCGTGGTTTGTTGGACTCCGTCACTAAGATTGCCTAAGTGCCTACCATTCCCCGTGGGGAGGGAGCAGCGAGCTGGCTCCAAGGTCAGACTGCTACTTATAAAATGACCTACATGTAATTGGCGAGGTGGCAGTGGACTTGTTTCATGTGTCTTTAATAAGAAACAGATCATGTTACACACACACACAAACCCCCAAAAAACTATACTTAAGGTAACATTTTAAAACCATGAACAGATTCACCTTTCTACTTTTGGTTTTTAGTTTTGTTTTTGTTTTTTTTGGAGTTGATTCTGACTCACAGTGAGCCGACAGGACAGAGTAGAACTGCCCCTTTACTTAAGTTTTAAAAACAACGGTACTCAATTTAAAATACGGATGGACTCTCACTATCACAGAACTACAGTCTGAAAGGTGAGGACACCTGCTGGGAGCAGGGCGCGGGGCACCCACAGCTCACGTGACCACAGCTGGGAGGAAAAGGGGGCACAGGCATTTCCTCTGCGACCGATCAGATGGTGCTTTTCTGGGCAAAGTGGAGACCCCAAAAACACCTGCGAGATCACTGGACAGTGACTCACAGAGGGGCCACACGGCAAGATGATAGATCCAAGACACAGTACAGCACCTTTGAATCATGTAACCATCCTCTAGTTCTTTACTGTTTCCTCCCCTTACTATCATGGTCTTAGTTTTACCTCAGTCATCCTATTAGACCGGCATATGTTCCTGTGTATCGTTTAGATTGTTCGATACATGAAATCGATAGATAAACCCTACAGAAATAATAATGGGGTAATGACTCCCTGCGGGTACAGAGAGAAGGGAGGGGACTGATGGCAACGATGACTATATAACCCCGCCCGAAGAGAACAAATAGCAGAAGGGTGGGTGAAAGGACATACTGGGTGGTGTAGGATACGGCAAAAAGGGGGGGATAATACAATATTTAATATAATAAGCTTCTAGCGGTAGGGCGGGCGGGCACAGGGATCCAGGGGAGCTGATACCCAAGCATGCAAGGAGAACAACATGTCCTGAAGACAATGGGCAGCAGCTGGACAATCGCGCTTGATCTAACTGACTGCGGAGCGTTATAACGTCTGTAAGAGCTCCCAATAACACGGGGAAAATAAAAGACAAGAAAAGAAACTTGGTACATAAAAAAAAAGTAGGCATTCTTGTCAGACAAGAGGAAACATGTCCGCCAAGAACCTGGATGTGGGTGTGTAGCCTCGGGGCCATGCGTCAACGGCGGCTCGGGCAGCCCTGTGGGTTCCTGAGGCTCGCAGTAAGACCGCCCTTCTCCTGAGGAGCTGCGGGTCATTCTGACTGCTGCCCAGCGCATGACCGATGTGTGCAACAGCCTGGACGCACAGTCTCCCCCGTGCCCATTAACTCATGTGCAGCCCATCCACACCAAGGGCGCCTACTCCGCAACGCCGAGGAGGGCTGGTGCCGAGAGATGGCGTGATGGTGAGAGCCCTCAGGCTCATGGCCTGCTGTATGCAATTCCAGCTACACGACATTTTGAAAAAGGGAGAGCTGCTGAGAAAGACATCACACCGGCGGTTGGCCAAGAGCCACAGAGAAGCAAGGACGGTGGGAATGTTCTGCCTCTACTGTGGCAGCCGTAGCAACGAAACTGCATCGGCTTCGCAGAATTCACACAACTGACTATTTCAAACTGGCCATTTTAAGAGTGTCTTTTCTGTACATTTCCAGAAACATCGATTAACGTGACTTAAAAAATAAGAACTATGTACATCTGAGAACTGCTGAAATAAATATAAAGAATTCAGGGGAGAGATGGAATTTAGGGCTTGGAGGTCACTTTACCACAGGTGTTTCAGTGCTCGCCTGCTAAGCAAAGGTCCGCGGTTCAAACCAACCAGCCTCTCTGTGGAAGACAGGCAGTCTGTGTCCATACAGGGGGCAGTTCTCTTCTGTCCTACAAGGGCACTGTGCGTCGGAATGCACTGGACGGCAGCGGTGTTTTGGATCGGGCCATATCCTTCAATTCTGAAGAGTTAGATACCTGAGCTAACGATATCCTTTTGGCAGAACACGGGGTGGGGGGTGGGGGAGCCAGAGGAAGAGAGGATATGAGCACCTAGAGGCCTGGAGATAAAGCTGGCCCCAAAAGCAAGAAGCACAGGGACTTCTGGGAAGACAACTGGAAGCAAAGAGAAGAACTGAAAAGTAAGCGGTACGTCTGTATCAGCTGACAGGTGATGAGTGCGCATCTGGGTAATTTAGTACACTGGCGGGTTGCAAGATCAACAGGGACAAACGAGCTCATATAGACCGGTCCTGCTCAAGACATGTGGAAGGAAGAGCCGTTTACACTGCCAAAGGAAAAGGGCGGTATGTACGCTCACACGTGACACGGCGGGCCCAAGAGCTACGTGAAGCAACACACAACTCTTGGGAAAGCGCGAAGCCAGGCTTGAACGGACGCAAGGAGAGGCCACCATCTCAGAAAGGGGCTCTCAACGTCCTGCCCCGGCACCGGTCATCCCTGGTGATCCCACTCTGACGGACTCACCCAGTCCACTGTCTGTCTGTCTGGTTTTAAATAAAGCACTGTCTCGGGAGCTCTCAGACCTCTAATCACAACCCATGCGCATCGTCGCAGCCCGTGTGCTCGCAGGTGGCCACCATCCTCGCCAAAGCCTGCTCTTCCTGTCTGAGCCCGGCTTTCTGTCTGAGCCCCGGCTTTCTGTCTGAGCCCGGCTTTCTGTCTGAGCCCGGCTTTCTGTCTGAGCCCCGGCTTTCTGTCTGAGCCCCGGCTTTCTGTCTGAGCCCGGCTTTCTGTCTGAGCCCGGCTTTCTGTCTGAGCCCCGGCTTTCTGTCTGAGCCCGGCTTTCTGTCTGAGCCCGGCTTTCTGTCTGAGCCCCGGCTTTCTGTCTGAGCCCGGCTTTCTGTCTGAGGCCCGTCTTTCTGTCTGAGGCCCGTCTTTCTGTCTGAGCCCGGCTTTCTGTCTGAGCCCCGTCTTTCTGTCTGAGCCCCGTCTTTCTGTCTGAGCCCGGCTTTCTGTCTGAGGCCCGTCTTTCTGTCTGAGGCCCGTCTTTCTGTCTGAGCCCCATCTTTCTGTCTGAGCCCGGCTTTCTGTCTGAGGCCCATCTTTCTGTCTGAGCCTGCTCTTTCTGTCTGAGCCCCGTCTTTCTGTCTGAGCCCCGTCTTTCTGTCTGAGGCCCATCTTTCTGTCTGAGGCCCGTCTTTCTGTCTGAGGCCCGTCTTTCTGTCTGAGCCCCGTCTTTCTGTCTGAGCCCCGGCTTTCTGCCTGAGCCCCGGCTTTCTGTCTGATCCCATCTTTCTGTCTGAGGCCCGTTTTTCTGTCTGAGGCCCATCTTTCTGTCTGAGACCGGCTTTCTGTCTGAGCACCGTCTTTCTGTCTGAGCCCCGTCTTTCTGTCTGAGGTCCGTCTTTCTGTCTGAGCCCGGCTTTCTGTCTGAGCCCCGTCTTTCTGTCTGAGCCCCGTCTTCCTGTCTGAGCCCATCTTTCTGTCTGAGCCCGGCTTTCTGTCTGAGGCCCGTCTTTCTGTCTGAGGCCCGTCTTTCTGTCTGAGCTCCATCTTTCTGTCTGAGCCCGGCTTTCTGTCTGAGGCCCATCTTTCTGTCTGAGCCTGCTCTTTCTGTCTGAGCCCCGTCTTTCTGTCTGAGCCCCGTCTTTCTGTCTGAGGCCCGTCTTTCTGTCTGAGGCCCGTCTTTCTGTCTGAGGCCCGTCTTTCTGTCTGAGCCCCGTCTTTCTGTCTGAGCCCCGGCTTTCTGCCTGAGCCCCGGCTTTCTGTCTGATCCCGTCTTTCTGTCTGAGGCCCGTTTTTCTGTCTGAGGCCCATCTTTCTGTCTGAGCCCGGCTTTCTGTCTGAGCACCGTCTTTCTGTCTGAGCCCCGTCTTTCTGTCTGAGCCCCGTCTTTCTGTCTGAGGCCCATCTTTCCGTCTGAGCCCCGTCGGCACACTATGTCCCCAAGGTGGACTTAGCAGCTAGACATGCACTCCGCCGCCTCTCCCTCCCGTGTTATAAATACATATTCATGAGCATCCAGAGGGCAAGTCGGGGCTGACCACGTGAAGAAGGGACACCAGCTTCCCTGTCACGGGGACTCAGAAAAGTTCATGGGGAAATGGAACTACAAGATCCCATGCACACTTGATATAAACCGACCCGAACATCAGCTGAGGCACCTAATTTTACCACAAAAACTGCATTAAAAATGTGCACACCCTTTGGAAGTCCCTCATTTGTCTTCTCTGCATGCAGTCCCTTGACCCTAAGCCTTCTCTCAAGCACTAACTAGAAAACTCTTCCCTGCTTCTCTTCATCTTTCTACCCCCTGGGCGCCATGTCCTAAAGTCTGAAAGGCCTTCACACCACACAAACGCAAGCACCTTGTCCACTGCGTGTCTCCTCTCATGGGGCTGGGCGCCACGGAGGCTCACTCAGGCCCAGTGCCTAGCGGCACTGTTCCGTGGTATACGTGGGTGTCACAGTCGATCCGTGACACTCGTTGCAGGTTCCCGTCATTTCCACGCTGGGGTTCTGGATGAGCAGTATTTTCCGAGCCCCCTGCCTGATACCCAGTGTTCTGGGTCCCAGGGCAGACCTGCACTCTTCGGGCATCACTGCTGTCTGTGCTGAGTCATCGTGGGGGTTTACAGTCCTGCCTGCGCCTGAGAGTCGCGATGACACCTTGCTCCCCTTTCACCGTGTCCCTCCCCTTGCTCTGGCACATACTCACATATCCCTCATCAGTCGAGCATCCTCGGCCCGCACCAACAGGCTGCGGATCAGGTTGGAGTGGTCGGCCATGTCGGCGCTGAGCTTCTGATGGACCGAGTGGTGTTCGTCCACCTGGAGATACGAACAGTCAGGGCCTGAGGAGGCTTCTCAGCGGCTGAGAAGGCCTGGCTACCAGACTCCGGGGGCCTCCAGTGGTCCTTCTCCAACCCTCCCAACCATCTCTCGCCACAAGAGCCCCAGCACACAGCGTGACACCCCGCTTGGCTCTTCCCTGCCTTCGCAGCAGGTGCCCGACCAGCACACCCGTCCCTTTTCAAGAACTCCAAGTGCGGATACGGCTAGACATCAGAGCCCAGCCTCCTCACTTGAACTGCGCTGTTCTGAAGCAGCCGGCCAACAGATGAGATGAAAGGTGAGCACAGGGAAACATATGCTTTTCCCCCCCTGAAGCACCCCCCTGAACCCAACAAAGGAGGCAGAGTGGTCCAGAGCTAACCTTGATTGAAGAAATCTGCCAACAAAGGGGACTCACTAGAACCAAGTCAAGTACGTTATTTTTTTCATTGGCAAAATAAAATCTTTAAAGCGTAACTATCATATAGCATCACTTCTGTCCTGACAGCAGCATCTCCGGTCCTAGCGGACCACATCCTCACACAGCCCCTGCCTGCCTTACCTTAGTCAGCACCTTTCGTAACTCCTCAAAATAGGCCGGGAAATCTGCTTCGACCTGAAGGTCTTCAATCGCAAAAAATGAGGCCATCGACTGGATGATATCGCCAGCCAGGTCGATGTCATCGGTGTTTACAGTGATCTGTCAGGAAGCAAAAACAATGAACAACAACACCACAACAGGCAAGGCCAGCATCCAGGGCATCTCCAGCCATCACTGAGCTGCTCCAACACAGCAGGGTGCTTAGCATGCAGACAGCCAGGACTCCGGCACAGTAAAGCCACATCCATCATGGCCAGCGGCTGGCTAACAGCTACTCCTCGGGCCTCACAAGCCAATGGAGAAAACCATTCAAGCAGTGAAGGGTGGGGTGGGTTTCCACCTCCGTATTCCTTTCAAGGAAAGGGGGGGTGAAGGGAAGGAGAGGGGCGGGAAGAAAAGGACAGCTCCCAATTCTCCCCCAGGTCAAATACAAGCAGGTGAAGGTGAGGGCCACGCACCTCTACGCCCGCATGGCTGGCGGGTCCGGCTGCCCTCTGCAGAGCGGTCAAGGTTGTCCGAGAGCTGCCGGGACTCCGCAGGACCCACCCGTAACCTGACAGGACCCTTACCTCCCCACTGGGCTTTGCCTTTATGCACAGCCGGCCGCTGTTCCGTAGGGACGTGAAGCACACTTGGAAAGGGGCATTCGGGATGTTCCCGTCTTCTGGGAGCAGGAAGTTGTGGCTGAGCCACACGACCATCTTAAACAGGGGCACAGAGAAAGGCATTTGCATCGAGGGAGCGCAGCCCCTTTTGCAAAGAGCAGTTCTTTGGAGGAAAACGAAGAACTCGACCCCGCCTCCCACCACCAGCACCCTCCTCACCCCCTTTTCCCGCCCCACACGCGTTCCCAGGCTCGGCCAGCACTGTGTCCGGCCCTGTCACGTGTGGCGTCACCCGCTGGGGTGTCACCGGAGAGGCAGTCTGTGACGCCTCTTTGGCTCGCACGGTGGTGTGCCCGTGAGCATTGCTTCTGCTGGAAGCCTCCGTGCACACAAACCGCAGGCCCAGGCACCCACACAGCAAATGCTGCTATAGCTGTTGGCAGAAACGCCACCTGCAGAATTGCTGGCTCCACGGGCCCAGGAAGACCCTGAGAACCGATAGCGTTAAAAGCCTCATGGAAGAGTCGGAAACCAGTGCATTTCTTCAGACAGATCATAATATCGGTGTATTTCACATGTATCGTAACATCTGCCTATTTCACACAGAGCCTATCATACAACACACGATATTTAAGCAACAAATACGCACAGGCCTACAGTGCATATAGCACGCAAGGGAAACTGACCATCTGAGGGGGCCGCAGAGTCTGCCCAAATCATACAGCAGGCATGCTATTTATGCAAAAATACAGCTCCCGTTGCATCTTTCAAGGTGCCGCCACGCTAACCTCCAGGCCTCCATAGCGCGTGCATTACTCTCTCCCCTGAGCTCGCTGGAGGTGCTGGGTAACCCAGGGTCAGTGGTCGAAACCAGGGCAGCTATGAGGCCACCTGCTCCTGTGAAGGCTGATGACAGCCTGGGACATCCAACTTCGTCACGGAGAGCTGGCATCTACGCGACGGCAGGGCGTGGTGTTGTCTTACTTATAAATAAAGCAATCACGGCTCAAACTGGTGAATGGATCCCCAAGAGCACAGAGTGTGAGGGTAAGCAAAAAAATCCTGCCACGCACATCACAGAAACCAGTATTAACCCAAAGCGTCACAACGGCCAGCTGCTGTTTCTTGACAGACCATCCATCTGGGTCCGTACTTCCAATGGCAGTGTTTCCATCCATTTCTGTGACTTTTCCCAGACAAGTCCTGTGCTCAACAACTTATCCCCCATCACACCTGCAGTTTGGGTGGCCGCCAAGGACTCAAGTAAGATTCCTTTTAGGTGCTGTGGTAGTTACATCATCTGCTGTCAATTTGAGACTTAAGAGTGAAGGGGTGGAGTCTCGCCTGTCAGTCAGGTCTCAGCTGGATGACCTCATTTGGAGCTGCTAAGCTGGTAAATAGCTCGCTGGAGGCAGGACACGCATTCCCTGAGAGACTCTCCACTGACAAGACACATGGAGCTGCGCTGATGTAGCCAAAGCCCTGGAAGCTGGAGGAGCCCCGTGGAGACCCCTACCAGGGCTGAGATGCTTCTACCGCCACTGGATCCACAAGACTCTCCACCCACTGGCCTGTGGTCTTCCTGCATTCTGCGTCATTGCATGTGTTGCGTGAGTCTGAAGAGGAATTTATAGATTGGTATCGGCCCTATGGGCTAATATCAGACTTAAGGACTTGCTCTGGACTGGGCTGGGCTGTTTTCTCAAGCTACAATTGCTCTTGGATTTAAAGCTCTTTCTTATACACATACGCATCTCCATGGACTTGTTTCTCTGGTCCACCTGGATAACACAGATGCTGAGTTTGGGGACAGAGGACGTCTAAAGGAACACCATCCGTGCTGCAGGGCGGGTGGGGGAAGGTTTCCCAGCGCAATGCTTCTCTGACGGGCCTCGTTACCCTCAAAGAACGAGCAGGTGGGTTTTCATGATCCCTCGGTGCAATGTTCCTGGCCTTCCCTCTGTCCACGGCTGTTTTCCAAATTTTAGACAACTTCTTCATAATAAGCGCCCATGACTATCCTGGGTCCTTTGGGAAAATCCTTCAAGATGAGCCCCCTGGAACACCATACACATATATACACACCACACACACGTATACACACCACGCACACACCACCACACACACGCACACACCACACACACATGTACACACCACTCACACACATGTACACACCACTCACACACATGTATACACACATGTATACACACATGTACACACACCACACATGTGTACATGCCACTCACACACATGTACACACACACCCCACACCACCAATCAAAAAGAACAGATGCCATCGCCTTCGGAGAGGACCTCTCCGCCCTGAAGTGAACCGGCCCGCAGGCTCCCACAGAAATCACCCGTTTTGTTTGGACGTATTTTCTTTTTACGGCTCCCTAATGAAAGTGAGAAGAGTCTATTTTTGAAATGCAAACTTGACTGCCGCGGCCATCCGCTGCCTACAGAGAGAGCGTGTAGACGCACTTCTGAGAGCAACCCCCGTGCTGTGTGCACTGGAGCCCGGGCAGCAGTCCCTCCGGACTGACCCTGGATGGAGCGGCACGGCGAGTTACAGCCAAATGCAGGCGACATAATCCCTTCACATCCTGTCTACTGCTCTGTCATACTCCCAACAGAACCCCCTGCCCCTGCCTCCCCGCAAACAAGCACTGCCGTCAAGTGCATTCTGTCTCACGGAAACCCGATGCAAGGTTTCTGAGGCTGGAAGCCTTTCCCCGCACCGTCAGCCTCGCCATTCTCCTGGGGAGCGGAGCGGTGGGTTGGTGGTTTGAGTCCCTGCACTGTGGTTCTCAACAGCACACCTGGATGCGATTTCCCCCTTTCTGGGAAAGAGCATCCAGACGAGTCTAAAGTGCCCGAGTCTGCAGAGAAAGAAGCCAGTCCTCACCCTCTGGGTACGTTCGGCGATGACGAAGTTGACGTGCCCCAGCGGCTCGGTGGCAGGGTCTGGGCTGGTCAGTGCGTACATGGAGAACCGGGGCAGCTGGCGCGTTAGCTCGAACACGTGGAACTGCGTGCTGTGGCGGGCACCGGGACACAGGAGAAGGGCTTGGGTGGGACGCTGTGCCAAGGCCCCCGGCCCAGGAAGCACAGACAAGCACGCCTGGGTCACCCGGTTGACGTGTGAGGGCGAACGCACCAGAGACCGCATGGCACATGGACATGTTTGTGCATACACACACGCCAACAATTTTTTAAAAACCTCAAAGAAATGTGAAATTACTTCCACAAATCTAGTCTCTTGGGGTTTTGCTGCCCCCTACCCACTAGGTGAGATTGTATGTGACCCTCATAAAGGTGCATCCTAGCCCCGTCGTCTAGGGGCCAAAGTCAGAGTTGACAAACTGTCCATTACACGCAGTTTCAGCAACATCTGCATACGTGATATCACAGTCATATGAGACCTACACGCCCTTTACTTTGTCAAGTTTCAAATGACAGTAACCCAAAGGCGTGGGAAACACGGCTGGGCTAGGAGCCCATCACAGGGCTGCTCGGGCCCACGGCGTCCGTGGCACCACGGACGCCCCCCTTCCCGCCCCCAGACGCGCCTGGGGCGGAGCGCCATGGCAGGTGGAGCGGTCACCTGCTTCTGTAGCCCACGAAGGTTTTCAGATGCAGGTCCACGGGGACGTCCTTGGGAGGGGTGAGCGGGATGCGGATGGAGCTGGAGAGGGAGTGAGTACTGGGGTGCACCACGTGGCTTTCGCCCATAAAGATGCCCTCGGCGAAGATCAGCACCGCTCGGATGATGGTGTCTGCAGGGGAAGGCACAGGGCGGTTTCGCTGCGGGCCTGCGGGGGCTGGGAGCAGGTCAGGGGTGTCCGGGTGGGGCCGGAGGCCAGCTTTCTGGGTCGCCTTACCATTTGAGGTCGATATGCACAACTCAGTGTGAGCAGCTTGCGTCTCACTGCCCAGACTGACCGAGAGGGCGGTGTGGAGCCGGGTGTTGGCGGGGATGATGCCTCGCTGCCCATCGGCCTCCTTCAGAGGGCTGCTGGATTCAGCCTGCAGAATACCCCACCCGCTTCTGCCTCGGTCACAGCACCTCAAACCAATGCTCCCCCCCTCTTCCTGTCACGGGCTCCCTGGGAATCCTGCCCGGGCCTGTGGAAGGGCGCCTGGGCCCCTCCTGGGGGCTTCCAGTCCACTGTAATCTTCGCTCCTTTAAACATTCCTTGGGATTGTTCTGAATCCCTACTCCTTTTATTGTTATGACTATTGCCCCTCATTAGAGCAAATCCCAATTCAATCCTACATTTGGGGACCCGGAGGTGCTTCCGGTCCACCCTCCATTCCCATCCTCCAGTCAATTTCCATAGCGCTAAGTTTTGCATTGCTTTGTTTCAAACCTAGAGTAGACTCTACAGTCTCGGCTGCCTTTTCGCATCGCGATGGCACAGCTGTGCTTCCACGGTCGGTCTGGGACACCCACCATGGTGGGAACCGCTCACGGCTCCCCAGCCCGTGCAGAGGCTCTGCTGGTGACCAGTTAGGTTTCTGCCAGCCGGGCATGTCTCTGACCACTTGCTGACAGCTCAAAGCCTAGATGTGGGGCTGAGGCCGTGTCAGGTGGGAGCCTGAGTCCGGGCGGACCGGCCACTCACCCGCTCCCTCCCGTGCGCCCTCCGGAGCGCACCTTGCTGTTTTCCTGATAGTTCCGCAGTTCCAGCAGCAGGTTCTGCTTCCTCTGGCTGAGCTCCCGGATGAGGTCCTGCTCCACGCTGGTGTCCGAGAGGCTCCCCCCGAGCTCCGCTGTGCCTGGCAGGTAGCCCCGAACTGCACAGAAGGACCAGAATCATCCCCAGCCCTTGGCGCACCCCAAATGGCAGCCGCCCCCCTTCCCGGCCTTTGGAACCCAAAGCCTGGGTTCTCAACTCCCCAACCTGGGCAACCATCTCTTACACGGTCGCAGGGCAAACACTTTTTCGTGGAAACTCCTGGCATTTGGGGCCCTGATTTACTTTCTCCATCCACCGAGCAGCAGATGAGCTGGGGGTGGCCGTCCATCCGGTAGTCCCCCTGGACCACGCCAGCTATTGCAGATGAAAAGTTGTCTTTGAAAATGACCTCCCCGGTGCGGTCGCTGCGAGCGTCGACCTGAAAAAGAAAGAAAAGAAAACGTCCAGGCGCACAGCAGACGTCTGTCCTGATGAAGACGCAGCGAGGCCCCCACCACGCCGCCAGCAAAGCCGGAGCGGAATCTGCCGGGTGTGTGCAACTGGGCCGGCTCGTCGAAACCATCCGACGGAGAGAGACGTGGGTGACGCGGCCCTCGCCCACACGACATACCGTGCTAGTGTTAGTGCGCTAAAACGTTCCCGTTGGGCTTTTCATGCAAAACATCTTAATTTTACCGTATTGTGTTTGATGTTGAATGCACTGTGCTCGTGTGTTCTGATGTTTAAGGAGGCATTTTCACGGCCTACAGCTGGTAACTTGGTGTTAAAGTCCTGGGAAAATTCATTAGTAAGTGTAACGTTGGGGCCTCAGAACCAATTAGTTGGTTTTCCGTGATTTCCCATGGGAAAAATACGTTCAGTGCTTGAACTTTTCGGTGTTGGAACACAACTTGCGTTCAACAACCCAGGTATCACGGAATCATCTTTATTTACAGAGGAAGCTTGGGAATAATCAAATCCCCCATCTTCCACCGCACAGCCTCTTTGAGGGGCCCTGTTAAGAGTCTCTCGTGCACATAATCTATGCAGATCCTGTGGCAAGCACTCCCTCCTCTGAGTCTCTTCTTCTCCAGACACCAGACAGCTGACCCACCAGACACAGACCGTCTGGACCCATGACGAGATGACCAATTAAAGGGATTCTGAACGACTGGGGAAAAAGACTAGCTGGAAGAATCCTGGAGCAGTCCTCTCACTCTTTTTATCTTTTCACAAACATCCTTGTGGAGAAAACAGAAACCGAGAAGTAAGGTCATTACGGTCACGTCCTACCACCACCTATGTCTGGAATGCCCTCCAGTGTCCGTGCTAATAGTAAGAACCTCAGCACGTCCGAAAACCACAGGTGCTAATGCCGAGGATGGCTTGTGTTTTCCTAACATTTTTAAAAACATGGCCCAGTACCTTCCTTTTTGTGGATTAATGTATTTACAGATGCACACCGCTATGCCTAACGCTCTTCGCCCACGAGTCAGAGGCCCTCTGGCTCACCCTGGGCTCGTAGGCCAACGGAAACGTAGATTCACGTTTCTGTGCCTGCTCTGCTCACCTGCCTTGCCCCACGTGGGTGGGTGGCACTCCAACTCAACGGAGGACCAGTCACCGGCCTCCTAAGGACGGCGTTCATTTCCTAGAAGTAGTCTACACTCAAAGGAGCGCTGAAGATTTACCTTTCTTTGCAGTTTCTGCTGTCAGTGTTCCACTAGTACCAGGGGCTTCACAAAGTCCATGGGAAAAGTTCCATTATTATCTAATTCCACTTTGCCACAACCTTGTGAAGTCTCCTTGTATGATAAAAGCTAAAATTGTCTTATTCCTTTACATGTTCAAGAATAGACCTCGAGGAGGTACCCCACCCTCCCCTGCAAAAAAAACAACAACAACGGAATTGCACTGGGTCGAACATAGTATACATTTTTCCCCGCTAGGTGAGCATCCAGCAACTCACTGTAAGTCAGTGCACCCAGTGGTGAATTCTGGAAGGTTCTCTCCGGCCACAGTGGATTTTTTCGTACAAGCAGTTTCACTTGAACCTCGTTTTTTTGTGATGGCTGATTTAAGAGAGCAGTATGCAGCTGTGAAATTTAGTTTCCTGCTCGGGAAACATGTCACAGAAACTATTGTGATGTTGAACACAGCTTACAAGGACACTGCTATTGGAAAAAGTGTACAAGTGGTTTTCTCATTTCAAAAAAAGTGAAATGTTAATTAATGACAAACCTCATTCTGGGCGTCCTTCAACTTCCCGATTGGTCAAAAATGTCGACTCCTAGTGCATTGGGAGTTCATTCTAGCAGGTCAGACTGCTAATCAAGTTTTCTATTCAGAGGTTCTGAAAAGATTGCAGAACAGTGTGCGACAAAAAAGGCCTGATTTGTGGCACACGGGGGACTGGTTTTGCCACCACAACAATGCACCTGCTCACGCAGCCATCTCAGTATTCATGGTTCTCTTTCCTCACATACCTTACTCACCTGACCTTGCTCCATGAGACTTTTTGTTTCCACAAATGAAAAGGGACATGAAAGGACAGTGATTTGACAAAGTAGAAGAGGTGAAGAAAAAAAATGAGGGAGGTGCTGTCAGCCATCCAACCAAATGAGTTTGAAAAATGTTTCCAATAGTGGAATGAAAAAAAAGAGAGAGAGACTGGAATTGCAGATTTGACAAATGTATTAAGTGTAATGGAGAGTACTTTGTAGGTGATAAGATTGTTTTGTAAAAAAAATTAAATACACAGATTTGAAAAAAATTCCAGTTTTGCGGGGGTACCCCTCATATATTAAAAAAAAAGTCTTTACTAAACATATAACCATCTAGGGCCAGAATCATATACAGAGGTAACTCTTCAAAAACATTCTCAAAAAAATATTCTCAATTTGTTTCATTGTTAAATCTCAGCCGAGGGAAAGAAGCCCAAGGGCATACTGAGCTAAGCGCTGGGCTGCTTGGTGGTTCAAACCTACAAGCCTCTCCTGGTAAGAAAGATGAGGCTGCTGATCCGGTACAGATTTACAGCCGTGGAAACCCAGTGCGACTCTGTCCTGTACAGACTAATGAGTCAGAATCAGCTCCAATGGCAGTCAGGCTTAGATAACATTCTCAGTGGGTTATCAGGTCCGTAGATTGACAATTCTGGACTCAATCATCATCACCACCTCTGTTTTCCTGGAAACACACCCGTTTATATAGACTCTCAAGTTTCTTAATAAGCAATCGCATAGTGCACAGTCTTCACCTGATGATCTTCATGCCCATACCAAAGACGGCACCTAGTGACCGACGAGGAGCCAGCATGACGTTGAGAGTTTGTTCTCCGTACAGCCCCAGAGGAAGGCTACGAGGCACTGGCTGGATGTAAAGAAGATGGAAGAAGAATAGAAGAGATCATGGGGTAGGGAGGGAAAACAGAGGAGCTCAAGGAGAAAGAAAATGTTTTGAAAAGAATGATGATGGCAACAAATGCACCAATGTGCCTGATAACATTGCCCTTCAGGCAATCCCGATTCACAGACCAGAGACCTGAGCCAGTCGTATCTGCCCACCTCTGCTGGTGACTCATTCTAACAAGACAGGGGCCACAGAAGATTCTGACTTGAAGTTATAAATAATGTTTTACTTTAGAGTTCTACCTAGGAAAACAGTTATGCGAACAACATCATTCTCCCTACTAATTCTGATCCACTCAGCTTGTGAAGATGTCGTAGAAAAGAGTAATGCAAAGAGTTAATTTTTCAGCTAGTAAATTCTACCATTGTTCTTATTATTCTTGTTATTTTTCACTGGCCTACAATTAGAATCAACCCAATTACATGGATTTTCCTTCCTTCAAAGAAAAAGAAACTGCTGACAGAATCTTCCTGGCGATCCTTCTGTAACCAGGGCTCGGCCGACAATGAAGATACCCACTTACTTTGGAGAGCCAGTGGTGAGAGCAGAAAGAAATGATGTGGAAAGACGGGGAAGCTAAACCCGCGGCTCACGATGCATGGATTATCACGTTACTGTTAAGAGTCATACAACGCATGCATTTCACAACAAACTCGCTGCCACCGAGTGGATTCCGACCCACAGAGACCCTCGAGGGCAGGGCTGAACTGCCCCGCGGGTTTCTGAGACTGCGGATAGAGAGCCTCATCTTTCTCCTCCTGAGCAGCTAGTAATTTTGAACTGCTGACCTGGTGGGTAGCAGCCCAGCGTGTACCCACTGTGCCACCAGGGCTACTTCATACGTCTCGGGCAGTCAGTATTTGAATTCCACCTCTTCTCTGCTATTGCACGTACCTTCCCGTTCGACCAACCAGTTATCAGTTCAGGCACTCCGTCGGAATTCAGGTCAAAAGCATGAATGCTCATGGCATGATTCTTGGACTGAAAAAGAATTCCCATAATGAGCATACTCAGTAAGCACGGCATCTCTGAACAGCACAGGGAGAGTCATACTAACTTTAATTCTCCAGTACCGGGCCATCTTGTCATAAACGCCGACTGTGCCGTTGGAAAGGGCGTAGCCAAAGCGGCTGCCGTACATGGGGCAGAGGGAAGTGATGATCTGCAAAGAGAAGGGGGGAAATACAGCGTCTTGACACGAAGGCACAATTTAATGCAGAGTTCAGCTTGCTAAAACTGCTCCACGTGTGTTAAAATTAGACTTAAATGCATCCCCAACCCACTCGTGGGAAACATATTCCTCCGCGCCGATCCACATCGTCTACGTCGGTGCTGGAACGTCAGGAGGCCTGGGATTTGACATGAAGATCAAGTGGGAAGTTTCTACAAATCACGTCAATCAGTAAAATGCAGGGAGTAAGGAAGGGATCAAACATGACTATGTACCAGACACGACCCACACAACCCTGAACGGAAGGCTTTCATGGTGCCTCCAGCTTCCGTGATTGCCGACAACCTAATTTTCAAAACTAGTACTTGTGATAACGCCAAACTGGACGTCTTATGTTTTCCGTCACATGAATGTATTGTTTGTTAGAAATGAGGGCTTTTTCGGAAGGAAAAATGGCCCTCTGAGAAGTGCAAACCCACTTTGTAGAAGTGTGCAACAAGAGACCAAGGTCACTGTCGTGGAGCCGATTCTGACTCCCAGAGACTCTGCAGGGCAGGGTGGAACTGGCCCCTGAAGGTACGAGGCTCCATCTGTTTATGGGAGAAGAAAACCTCATATTTCTCCCACGGACGAGCTGGATTGCAGACTAAACCCCTGGGGCTCCTTGTAGCAAAAGACAGAATACACATATTTTATAGAGAATATTTATAGGCCTGCTCATGGAATTTAAAAACCTTGAAACAATTTTTTCCCAAAACTTAGTGCAAGGGAGTCGATTCGATTCTGACTCATAGGGACCTTATAGGACAAAGCAGAAATGCTTCCTAAGGTTGTCAAGACTGTCAATCTTTATGCAAGCAGACAGCCTCATCCTTCTCCCACAGAGCAGCTAGTGGGTTTGAACTGACAACCTCATGGTAAGCAGGCCAAACCTTCACCCCTTTTGCCACCAGGGCTCATTTTAACACTGTAACATGGATAAAATATTCGATACTGAACAAAATTACTCTTTCATGTTAAAAATGAAAGCCCAACAATGTCTCTGATCCTGCAGGTACACTTTCTAATTTCCCATCGAATGCAAGAAGTATTCAGAAATAAATTGTACAGAGAATAGTGATGCCATTTCCTTTACACCTGCAGCTTTTCTACAAGACCACCCACTCCGTTTCACTCTGAATCCAAAGGTAGAATTCTCAAATTATTAGCTCAAGGCCTTCTCGTGGCAATTCTTCACAGGAGTCTACTGTCCAGTGCATTCTGATTTTGCTGATCGGGGAGATGACATGTAAGCCAGGAGCAAATCCAAACTGCGAGGATATGCTGTTTTGTCTTTACGTTTGCTTCTGTTGGGTGTCCCAGTCGGTGAAGCACAGAACGAGTGGACGCACGGGGACAATAACTGAGGCCATGGTTAATCGGGGCTATGGAGCGTGTGTGTGTGTGTGTATGTGTGTGAGATGATTTGATGTGGGAGAGGGAAGGGAGCATTAGAACTGATTGGGATGATGTATAAACAACTCTTTTTAAAGGCAATTTAACCCTGGAACTGCATGGTAAGTGCATATTACATCAAGAAAACTACTTACAAAAACCTACCTAGACCAAAGGTCGCCATGGGTGAAGGGGGAGAGCTGCTGCTTAGGGGGCAGTGAGTCAATGTTCCTGGTGGTGGAAGCACTTGGACAAGATGTCAATACGGTTGTAAAACATGGAGAGATAATCAATGGCACTGAATTATACGTGTAGAGAGGTTGTTGAGTTGGACAGTGTTTTGATGCGTCTATATTTTGCCACAATTAGAAAAAAAATTACATGAGTACCAGAGTACAAGGAAGAAAATGTTCTAGAATTGTCGTGATGATTGTACAATTCTTAACATGACTGAATTACTGAGTTGTACGGCATGTGGATGAAGTGCTAATAAAACTGTCTTCCAAAAGAGAAAATGGTCTTACAGAGGAACAATTTTATAAGTTTGCACTGTTATCGTGTAGCCTCAGATTCCTAAGTCGCTGTCTTTCAATAGCCCGTTACAGGTAGCCCCCACTTTAGGACATATTTGAATACAATGAATCACATAAACAAAATAAATGTGCATTTTCAATGTATGTATTAAAACATATCTGTATGTTGGACTGTTTCCAACCCCAAGAGACAAATAAAGATGGGATTTATCACTGAGATGATTAAGAAAAGGTATCTGACTTGCCTCAGAACCCAAGTATAGTGGAGTGGTAGGAACTGCCTGCGGCTTCTTTCTTTCCTCTGTGAACTACAGGATGATCCCATGTGTGTCCGAGCTTTCAAGGCGACAGCTTATCAGCTGTAGACACCCTGACCTTTCTTCCAAGGTACCTCTGGGTGGACTCAAACTTCCAACCTTTGGGTGGCAGCTAAACAACGTAACCAACTGTGATACCGGATCAACAGCCACCGCCCATGCCTAACTCCATCCCGCGTGCCTCTGGAAAAAGATGTCTCAAAGACGGGACCTTCTCTCTCAATGTGAACAGTAAAGAGAAAGTCTACAGAACTGACATCAATTCCTGCTAAACGGAAGAAGATTTACGAAGACACAGGACACAGCCCCTGCAGACCACTGATTCACGAAGCTCTTTCAGGGGCTGGGGGCCATAACCTCCTGAAGAGTCTAATAAAAGCCAAGGACCCCGCTGCAGAAGCACACCATGAGCACATCCACGTGAAGCCGAAGGCCCTGGACCACCACCTGATGGTTTCACCTTTTGTTTCTCCCTTTCGTCTCTACCCTACCCATAGCTATCATTTTATAATGACAAGAACTGTATAAAAATCGATGACTCTCATCACAGAATTTTAAAACCCCAAACCCACTGCCATAGTCAATTCTGACTCTAGCGATCCTGTAGGACAGAGCCAAACTGCGCCTTGGGGTTTCTGAGACCGCAATCTCTGTGGGAGCAGGCAGCCTTGTCTCCCAGGGAGTGGCTGGTAGATCGGAACCACCGGCCTTAAGTCTAGCACCCCACCGCTTAACCCTCTGTGTCTCCAGGCCCCCTCGCTACAGATAAAAAAAGAATAGTTACAGTCATTGACAACGCTTGGCATTACGCAAACAATATGCCAGTTCTGCTTTTTGTACATGTTTGGGGGACAGAAGCCTGGCTTTCCTACAGAGGCAAGCAACTGAAGGAGGGGTTGTGGCTCCAAGCTCCACCAGACAGCCAGACACTGTCACAGGGCAAGAAGGCTCCCTTCCGCCTGCCTCGTCCATCCATTGACACTGCCCACAAGTCACTCTCCTCTCCCTCTTCTCCATCTTCAGCCGAGCCTCCCAGTTCTGTTCCCTGCTGAAGTCCTGCCCTGGATACTATCAACAAATACCCCACAAACGTCGAGATTACCATTAGATAACATTTAAAAACAAAAAAGCGCAGAGTTTAAACTCAGGTTCAATTACATGAGGAACTCCAATTAGGAGTGCACGCACACACACACACACACAGACACACACACACACAGACACACACACAGACACACACACACAGACACACACACACAGACACACACACACAGACACACACAGACACAGACACGCACACACAGACACGCACACACAGACACGCACACACAGACACACACACACAGACACACACACACAGACACACACACACAGACACACACAGAGACACACAAACACACACACACACAGACACACACAGACACAGACACACACACAGACACACACACAGACACACACACAGACACACACACACAGACACACAGACACACACACACAGACACACACACAGACACACACACACAGACACACACAGACACACACACAGACACACACACACACAGACACACACACACACAGACACACACACAGACACACACAGACACACACACACAGACACACACACACAGACAGACACACACACAGACACACACACACAGACACACACACACAGACACACACACACGTTCTCAAATACCTATCTTCTACGTTTACTTACACAAATGTGCATTACAGGTACTTTAATGCAATAGTAACGTGTGGTGAAAAAATCAGGTGGTGCCCAGAGATCAGCAGAATAGAGTCTGGGGTCTTGCACTTGTCTCCAGTCAAGCAGCCTAAGTGAGGCAGCAACTAAATGCACACCCAATATGCATGCAGCCCACGGGGTCCGAGGAGTAAAGCATCAAACTCACGCCCGAGGAGGGGATGGTGTTGGAGCTTAAATTCCGAATGCTCAGTTTGCAGGAGGCTATGGATGACCGCGGAAGCCTAAAATCCATTTGCTCGGTTCCCACGTGGATTAAGCCTCGGTGAATTCCCTCTGACCACAGGCCAGGGAGGCCACTAGCTTGCTCTCAGACAGGACATTGCACAGGCAACTGAGGGAGCTCTGCTTAAGCTCAAAAGTGTGGCCCCTCCCCTCACAGCGGGGTCTAGGGGAGGAGACGGGTCAGTCAGGGTGCGATGTAGTATCGATGAAGAACACAGCTTTCCCCCAGATCCTGGATGCTTCCTCCCCCCAACTACCATGATCCGAATTCTACCTTGCAGGGCTGGATAGGGCAGAGGTTGTACGCTGGTGCAGATAGGAGCTGGAGGCACAGGGAATACAGGGCAGATGATACCTTCAGGACCAGGGGTGTGAGGGGTGATACCGGGAGGGTAGAGGGTGAGTGGGTTGGAAAGAGGGAACCGATTACAAGGATCTACATGTGACTTCCTCCCTGGGAGATGGACAACAGAAAAGGGGGTGAAGGGAGACGCTGGATAGGGCAAGATATGACAAAATTATAATTTATAAATTATCAAGGGCTCATGAGGGAGGGGGCAGTGGGGAGCGAGGGGGAAAAAGGAGAACCTGATGCAAAGGGCTTAAGTGGAGAGCAAATGCTTTGAAAATGAGGAGGGCAAAGAATGTACAGATGTGCTTTACACAATTGATGTATGTATGGATTGTGATAAGAGTTGTATGAGCCCCTAATAAAACGTTAAAAGAAAAAAATAATTATATATCATGAAAAAAAAAGCGTGGCCCCTTCTCATTTGATCTCCCCTTTGACCCATTTTCAATTTGATCAGGTGTTTAATATCTTCTACGTTCTCCTTGAGGTTTTTCTGTTTTAGTTTATCGTTTCTGTTGGAGGTTCTGTTTTGTTTCTTGTTTTTGTCTTGTGTTTTTTCTGCACGTCAAATCCAGGATAGGTAAATAACTAATTTATCATTAATTAATAATTATCTTAATTAATTAAGCGTCGCATAGCTAAGAATCGCCTAGGGGCGTGGCAGGGGAGGCGGTGGGAAAGGAGGAGCTGCCAACAGTGCCTGCAAGCGAGCAGCAGCTGTGTGGTGGGCTTGTGGTGGTGACCGCACAGCGCAGCTTAGCAGCCTCAGCTGCTGCTGCACCGTGTGGTCCGCGAGGTGCATGCCAACAAAAATACTTCTAAGCAAAAGCACCATCATCTGCACACAGTACTTCACTCCCGTTTAACGCACAGGAGGAGGAAGGGGAGGAAGAGGAGGAGGAGGGACAAAGGCTCACATCCCGGCCATGCCACTTCACAGCTGTGACCTTAGGCCAATGACGTAATAGCCTGATGCCTCATCTATAAAAACGGTCACAATGAGACTATCTTGCAAACCGGGTGCGATGAGAGAGTAAATGAGTTCGTTAGCATTAATGCAAAGCGCTGAGAGGACTGCCTGGCTTAGGCTAGGCGCACCACCAAGCATTGCCATAACTAATACCACTATGTACCTGTCTAAGCCCAAACCAAACTGCCTGCTGACTCACAGACACCCCCTGTGGGCTTCTGAGAATGTAATTATGTACTGGAGTAGAAAGCTCAGTCTTTCTCCCAAGGAGCTGCTGGTGGTTTTGAACCGCTGACCATGCAGACTGCAGCCCAACATGTAACTCCTACACCACCAGGGCTCCTTATCCACTCATTAAAGAAAATGTCTGTACATGCACAATTATATGCAATAATTTTTCTCTGTTTAATCAGACTTTTCAAAAAATATTTTTTAAAAAATTATTTTATTGGGGGCTTGTACAACTCTTATCACAATCCACATCTACATCCATTGTGTCAAACATAATTGTACATTTGTTGCCATCATCATTCTCAAAACATTTTCTTTCTACTTGAAACCTTGGTATCGGCTCATTTTTTCCCCTCCCTCATGAACCCTTGATAATTTATCAATTATTTTGTCATGTCTTTACAGTATCCGATGTCTCCCTTCACCCACTTTTCTGTTGTCTATCTCCTAGGAGGGGGTCATATGTAGATCCTTGTGATCAGTTCCTCCTTTATCCCCCACCTTTCCCTTACCCTCCTGGTATCTCTACTCTCATTATTGGTCCTGAGGGTCAAAAACTATCTTAATACACATTTACAAAGTGCTTCTCTATAAGGTGTAGTTGCAGTTGGAGGCATCGCTTTTATTATTTTACCATTATTATTTTCAGTCATTTTATCGGGAGCTCTTACTGATCTAACATTCCACAGTTCAATCACATCAAGCAGTATTTACTATTGCTACAACAATCAGTTACAAGACACCTTCTTTCTTCTTGAGCCCCTTGATATCAGCTCCCCTTGGTCCCCTCCCTCCCCCAACAGACCTCCCAGGAACCTTTATTCTTTTTTTTCCTATAATTTTTTTGCCACATCTTACACAATCCAATATATCCATTCCCATAAATTCTGCTGATCCATCCCATCAAGTGGGGTGACACAATCATCAATGCTTTAAGCCCCGTTTCCCCCTCCCAATTCCCTCTCTTCCCGTACCCTCAGGGACCCATTACTCCCGAGACTGTTTCTGAAGGGTTACCTATCTTGACTTTCATGTACTGAATGCTCTTAAATATACAAATGAACATACTCAAATCTAACACGATGAGGTAAAACAAATAAAAACCTTAATAGTAAGGGGAGGAAATACTAAAGAAGTAGAGGATAGTTATGTGGTTCATCAGTGCCATACCCGAACCCTGGATTTATCATCCCTTCCCTGTGTCCCTTCTGAGAGGGACTGTCCAAGTATCCCACAGGTGGGTTTGGGTCTCCACTACAGCCACTGAGGCAGCACTTCTCTATGGTCCGTCTAGCCACCGTCAAGTAACTTCCACTAAATGAATGGGTGGGACTATGCAAATAAGGTGCTTGTGGAAGACAGAGGGGATTGGGCAGTTTGCTAATAATGCAAATAAGGCACATGGACCCCTGGTGAAGGTGAGGCTATGCAAACAAGGTGTATGTAACTGCAAGAAAGCAAGCAATCAGGTTTGCCATCATGCGAGGCTTACAGCGAGCCATCCCAGGGGTGGACAGGAGTCCTGACTAGCACCAAGAAGAGCTAGGAAGGGAGCATGCCCTTTGGACCCGAGGTTCTGAACTAGAAAGGTCCTGGACCCAGGGGACAGACTGTAGCACCAGGGACCAGGAGAGATGGTCAGTAGCGCGGCAGCAGAACAAGGAGACCGGCAGAAAAAGGCACGGGGCTTTCCAGTGCTCTGAGCAAGAACGCCGCGGGCCTTCAGGCCGAGGCTTACTGAAGGGGCCTTGGGTGGTGCTTTCGGGTGGAACCAAGAGCACTGCACTGCTTGTCCAAGCAGAGCAAAGGCTGGGCCAAAGTGCCGCGGGACCAAAGCCAAGGACTGAGCGTGGCCGAGAAAAGTCTGCCCTGACCGAAGATCTGTACATCGAGTCTTTGCTGGCCCTGGAGGGTAACCTGCTACTTCTCTAATAAACCCCGTAAGCATGTGTACGGTCTACTGCAGTGGACCACTGGACCAGCAGAGGTGCAGAGGGCCTTAGGGAGGTCAGCAGCACCAGCAACGGGGCAAAGACTGGTGAGAGAGCCTCCATCAGAGCTCCGCCTCACAGGGACCTGCCTGGGCGGGAGCCGCGCTCGGCGCCTCTGCCAGGCCACGTTCACGGCGGCTTCTATCCTAAAACGGCCTCGCGGGGAGAACACTGATGGTACACCCACCTGCCCAGAGCTAGCAACACCCTCAGGTGGCACGTCTTACCTCTGTTTCTGTCATTTCTGCCACAATCTCATCTTCTTTAAAAACTCTGATATCAAAATCCTCAGATCCAACAAGGAGCTGAAGGGGGAAAAAACGCAAGCGCAGTTCAGTACATGAGCACAGCAAACTTTAATCAGTAAAAAACAAAAATGGTAGTCTTTTTTTTGGGGAGGGAGCTCTTACACCTGTAACAATCCATAATTCAAGTGCATCAAGCATAATTGTTCAACTGCTGCCACCATCATTTTCAAAACATTTTCTTTCTTCTTGAACTCTTTAAAATCAGCTTCCCTTTACCCCCCTTCCTCCCTCCCCTCCCCACCAGGAACCCTTAGTATTACATTATGTATTTTGTTTTATTTATTGCTGTAGCTTACACCATCTAATGTACCCGTTCACCTACACTTCTGTTATTTGTTCCCCTCAAGTGGGGTTATACAGTCATCGTTGCTATCAGTTCCTCCTTCTCCCCCTTTTCTTCCTGTAACCTCTGGGAATCATCGCTCCCATTACTGTTTTTTTGGGTTTTTTTTAATACTTTTACTGGAGGCTCTGACATCTCTTACCACAATCCATACATTCATCCAGTGTGTCAAGCACATTTTCACAGCTGCCACCATCATCATTTTCAAAGCATTCTCTTCCCACTTGAGTCCCTGATATCAGCTCCCTATTTCTTCCTCCTCTCCACATCCGCCCTCCCTCACAAACCCTCGATAAGTTATAGATTATTATTTCCATATCTTATATCGTCCTGTCGCCCCTCCCCCACTTTCCTGTTATTTGTCCCCCTAGGAGGGGGTTCTAAGACTAAGTTTATCCTTGAGATTGATTCCCCCTTTCTCCCCCCTCCCTCCCCTAATCCTCCTGGTATCTCTACTCTCATTGTTGGCCCTGAGGGGTTTATCTATCTTGGATTCCCTGTGTTGCGGGCTCTTGTCTGTATTCATGTGCATGCTCTGGTCTAATCTGATTTGTAAGGTGGAGTTGAGGTCATGATGGTGGGGCTAAGGAAGCAGCAAAGAACTAGAGGAAAGTTGTATGTTTCATCGGTGCTACACTGCCCCGACTGGCTCATCTCTTCCCTGTGACCCCTCTGTGAGGGACGTCCAATTGTCTGCAGATGGGCACTAGGTCTCCACTCCCATTACTGCTTTTGAAGGGTTTTCTCTATCTTGGATTTCACTCATCGAATATCCTTGATTATACAAATGAACATACACAGGTCTCACAAGATTAGTGAGGCGAAACTAAGACCCTAATAGTAGAGGGAGGAAATATTAAAGAACTGGAGGACAGTTATGTGTTTCACCAGTGCTGTACTGAACGCTGGACATACCATCCCTTCATGTGGCCCTTCTGGGAGGGGCTGTCCAACTGTCTTACAGGAGGGTTTTGGGTCTCCACTTTTTCTACATTCTTCACGTCAATCTGATTGCTTGGTTCTGAATTTCTGGTATCTTTTCCCATCGACACCACATGATCACACAGACTCGTGTGCTTCTTCCATGTGGGCGTTCTTGCTTCCCTGCTTGATGGCCACTTGTTTACCTTCAAGCCCTTAAGACTCAGACACTACAGCCTTTGATAGCCAGGCTCCATCAGCTTTCTTCACCACATTTGCTTATGCACCCTCTTTGTCTTCATCAACCGTACCACATTATTCGAACAAACCGTTCTTATACAGAACCAAGATTTAAGTAGAGGCCCAAAGTCTTTATCTGCTTCCTTATTGTATTTCCATATACACACAAATACACCTATCTTTATATATTCACATATAGACATCATTTACACCTACATATACTTTCTGCTTTCTTTTTTTTTTTAATCAATTTTTTTACGTCTGGTTTTTTCATATATGTGTGTGTATGCTTGTGTATTCTAACTGTGGCTTTGTTTCTTTTTTTTTAATTTATTTATTTATTTATTTTAACAATTTATTGGGGCTGATACAATTCTTCTCACAGTTCATACATATACATACATCAATTGTATAAAGCACATCTGTACTGTCTTTGCCCTAATCATTTTTTTTCTCTTTTCTTCTTTTACATTTTATTAGGGACTCATACAACTCTTACCACAATCCATACATATACATACCTCAATTGTATAAAGCACATCCATACATTCCCTGCCCCAATCATTCTCAAGGCATTTGCTCTCCACCTAAGCCCCTTGCATCAGGTCCTCTTTTTTTTTCCCCTCCCTCCTCATACCCCCCTCCCTCATATGCCCTTGGTAATTTATACATCGTTACTTTGTCATATCTTGCCCTATCCGGAGTTCTGTCCTTGTTCTTTTTTCTTTCCTCTGGCTCCACAATCATGTTTACCCATCATGCACCTTTCAGTCATTCCTCTCAGATACATTTCAGCGATTAAACACAACCAGGAACGCTACACCCTCCTCACAGTCTAGTTTAGCTCCTTGCTATTCCCCTGTCCCCGTCATTAGTGGCTCACCGCTCCCCTCCCCACTCCTCCTCTTCTTCCATGTCAGGTCGGCCCGCCCCCCAACTGTCAGCCCATTGCTGTCTCCTTGGGAATTCTTATCCTGCCTATCTTATATAGACAGACACCAAGAAAAAAATACAAGAAATGAGAGAGAGAGAGCATACAAATAGTTCCAAGTCTAACTTGCCCTCACCCAGAGTAGACGACTACCCCTGGATAGTCTTTCCTGTGATTCCCAGCTCAACAATGCAATACTCAGGAAGACTCCCCCCAGTGGCCACGTCAACAGATGCAGCTAGTGGACAGGGGAGAGGCTAAAACTCAAACCTAATGACTCAGAGGGACCCTATAGGGCAGGGAAACTCACAGAGGGCAGTTGGGAGTAGAGAGCCTTGTGCATTTCCCTCCGAACTGCTGGTGGTCTCAAACTGCCAACCTTTCGGACTGCAGCCCAACATGAAGTCCACAATGCCACCAGGGCTCCTCCTACCGGACAAGTGTCTACTGCAGATCTTATCCTACCATGAGGTTGCAGGTCCTGCCCCTTCATGTGCCTGGAAATGCCCCCTGGTTCAGCGCCTTTCACTGCCTGCAGATGGAAGCCCTGCTTCAAATGCCAGAGCCCAGCATGTGTGGGAGGAGCCTTGTGGGCACAGTCGTGAAGTGCATGGCTGCTAACGGAAACGGTGGAGCAGCTCTGCGAGAGGAAGGCCTGGCAGTCTGCGCCCGTCAAGCATGGGACCTTGCACACCCTGTGGGGTAGCTCTACTTCCCCGACACAGCACTGACTCAGCGGCACCCAGCAACAGTGCCCAGGGGCAAGAGGGGAGCTATGTCCATCCGTGCCCCCCCACAACCCGCATCGTTTCAAGGGCTAAGAGCTGATCAGCAAGGCTGTTACCCCAAACTGAAAATGACTTACTAATACGGTTTCCAAAGCAAATGGTAAGTCTAGCACCACGACAGAGGTCCTGTGAACTGCACGGCCCTCTGCCCTTCTCTGTCTTTGAAACGCGGTGGCCCTGGGCTTTGTTATTAGACAGTGCGAGGGGCGCATTGTTCAGAGAGAGAAAGACCAATGAGACCAGTCAATACCCCCTCTAAGCAGGAGGACGCCAAAGTCCACCTTGAGAAGCTAACAGCTCTCTCCACTAATGTCACTGTCACTGTCACTGTCACGGCTGAGCACACGGGAGGCATCTCCGGCCCCACGTACCTCCTTCTTCCCATCGCCATCGAAGTCACACAGGGCCAAGGAATGCACGTTATCTCCAGTAACCTGAAAGGAAAACCAAGGAGCTTTACGAGGGCATCTTTTTGAACTTTTCCGACAAGCTAGGATGATACACACTACCAAGAGCTGTTATTCAAGTAACTCCTAGCTTTAATGCACATAGAATATAAATGTTTCTTTATTCAGTAGTCAGTGGTTAATACACACACACAGGACACCCAGCAGACGCAGGGGTGTTCAAAGTCACCATCTGTGAGAAGATCAGAGAAAGAATGCCTTGCAGCTCCTACCGTCCAGAAGAGGTCGTTCCCCTCGTGATCAAAACCCTGCAGGGCGCAATTCCCACCAATGACTGCAAGGGGCGAGGCAATGTCTCCCAGTGTGCCCAACACGATTGCATTGGCCCCGTCTGCCACCTAAGGGGAAGAGAAGGCGGCACACATCTCGGGTATTGGGCTGCAGCGTGCCAGAGCTGGGCTGTGACTCCTGGCACTTATGCCAAGACAGGTGCAGAGGCCGGGCGAACTGGCCCGCTAAGCCCTCAACCTGTGCACCTCATTTTCATCAGCTTCCAGGTAAATCTTTTTTGATACATTTGACCCAACTTTCTTACCACTGCTTAGTTTCATTGTAAAGTTACCAAAAACAACTAACAGGAATATCCACACCCTTACTCCCACCACCCAGAATTAGTAAATGTCCCAGACTCCTTGTCTACAGCATAATTTAATCCCTTTTGAAGAAGGCAAAATGTGTTTTTCTCTTTGCTCCCCCTATCTCTTTAATGATTCTCTGAATTCCTCAGGGAGGGAAAGTGACAGGCCCCTGTCAATGAGGCTACCAGGCCACCAGGAGACCGGGGCGGGGGGGGGGGGGCCCTTCCTGGATCCTGGGTGAATTCTCAGTAAGAAGTCTTGACAAATGGTGGCCTCGCTAATACACATCATGAGAGACCAGTTGGCATGTTACCAGGTGGTTACCACCCATGACTATATAAATACGTTCCAAGTACATGAAACAGGTATGAGTGGCCAGAGCGCCATGTTATTTAACTACATTACAATAGCCACAACAGAAAGCCAACAAAATCTATATCTAATCTCTTTTAAGCACAAAAAACCCAAACACAATGGCTATTCCTGGTTATTGACTATTCCAGGTAATGGCTGTTCCTGGGTACTGGGCATTCTATTCTCTGGTCAGAGTGGGGGATACTTGCCTCTCTGTAGAACAAATCTGAATTATTGTAGATATCGTAAGCCAGGAGGTTGGTCTGTGTCCCCACTAAGAGAGCATCGTAGCTCAGCTGGGGGTTCAGCACGCCTGCGGCCAGGCAGCTGACGGCCTGGTTGATGTTGAGAAGAGAGACGTCGGACTCCAGGGGGCTCTGCAGGACCCTGGCTGCGTGGAAATGCTGGCTCCGGGTGTGAGGGTTGTGAATTAAAACCTACAACAAAAGCAGCCCAACACGCTCCCGTAAAACACAAAAAGGTAAAGCTAACTTCACACTTTATTTTTTAAGAACTGTTAACAGAGAGCAAGGGTCACAAGAAGCCATGAGGGGTCACGTAGCCCACTCCCCACATTCTGTGCTCCACTGCAGGTATCACGGCCCGTGCAAAGCCAGTGGAGAAGGGGCTGCTGTTGCTAGTCGATTCCAGCACAGGCTCCAGGTCCCGGCGGAGCCCCGTGCACAGGTACAACTGCCCCCTGGGCTTTTCAAGGCTGTGATCTTTGGAAGCGGATTGCCAGGTCAGCAGTTCAAACCACCAGGCATTCTGCAGGGGGGAAAGATGGGCTTTCTACTCCTGTAAACAGTTTTAAGTCTCGGAAATTCACAGGGGCCACCATGGTCGGCACCGACTGCAGGGCAGTTTGGGTCTTTCTACTCCTGTGAGAAACCAGTCGGGGAAACCCACGGGGCACTTCTACTCTGTCCTACAGGGTCACTATGGATCGACACCAACTTGAAGACGGTAACTTTTTATTAAAAGAACATTTTATGGGGTACTTACAACTCCAGTTATAGTCCATACGCTGACTGCATCAGGCAGGTTTGTGTGTATGTTGCCTTCATTCATTTCTAGACATTTACTTTCTATTGAGCCCTTGGGATCAGCTCCTTCTCCACCCCCCTCCCCCGGCCACCCCCTACCCCCTTGGTAGATCATAAATTATTATTATTTTCATGTCTTACACCTATCGCTGTCTTCCTTCCCTCACATTTTCTGCCGTTCCTCCCCCTGGAGAGGGGTGTATGGTTATGTGCCGATCATTGTAATCAGTTCCCCCTTTCTCCCTTCCTCTCGCCCCCTTCATCCTCACCCTTCTGGTACTGCTATTCCCACTCCTGTTCCTGGTTTCCATGTGTCGTCAGCCCCCTCTCTTTTCTATCCCTGTGTACATGTTCCAGTCTAGTCTGAACTAAGAAGCAGGATTGGGGCCATGATAATGGGGCTGAGGAAGCCTTAAGGAACCAGAGGAATAGTGTGTGTTTCATCGATACACTACCTGCCCCCTGGTTGACTCATCCCTTCCCTGTGGCCCCTCTGTGGGGGGATGTTCCATTGTCTACAGACACTGTATCTTTTAATAGCCGAGGACCATCCCCCTTCTTCACCACATTTGCTCATGTACCAGTTCTGGCTTCAGTAATTGCGTTGGGAGGGTGAGCATCTCAGAATGCCGTTTTGTTAGAACAAAGTGGTCTTGTATTGAGGGAAGGTATGAGCAGAGGCCCGAAGTTCGACCATTACCACAGTGTATTGCTTTATAAATATATGTACATAGGCCAGTACCTCTGCTTTTATGGACAATGTATTTATATATGTACACACCTATGCTTATACTTCTATCCATTGCTTTGCTTCCTGGGTCCTTCCTCTGTTTCCTTTTACCTTCCTCCTGCCCCACTCTCACTTTCCCCCTATTTCTGCCTCTTAGAACTTTCTCTTAGCTAGTTTGCTGTTGCTCCGACACCCCCAGGATCTCTATCTCCTCCTTGTTGTAGACTCTAATTCCCTAGTTGTTCCCGTCTATGGCACTGCCTGCTCCCCCCGCCTTCCCCGGCTACCCTCAACCGTCCCCTCGTCCGCCTGGGACCGTTGGTCCCACTCTGTTCTCCTCAGGCTTGCTTCCCCATGCCTATCTCGCATAAGTAGGCAAACCAACTATGACACAGGCCAAACAAAAAGAAAACAAAATATTTAAAGAAGAAAAAAGAGAATTTTTTTTTTAAGGAGAAAAAATACACATAGTTCCAGGTCTGTTTGCTGACCCTCATGACTGTCTCCCCACTGGTGATGGGGGTTGTTTCGTGTTGTTTTAGTCCAAAGATGCTGCTGAAGTGCACACAGGTTTGGTATAGCGAAGATGCTGCTGAAAATACCAGTACAAATTCGCTGATCTTTCACTCAGCTCCCCAATGAGAGGAGAGCGCTCATCTTTACCCCGCCAAAAGCCCTTTAAAAAGACATCCCTGCTCAGGCTGAGAGACCAGGCCTCTGCCTGTCCTTCACAAACTGGCAACACTGCAGGCCCCGCGATCAACGATTGCTTCAAGCTTAACTGTGAATAGTTTTTGAAAGAGGATGATATATCCATGTATTACCTGGACCATAAACTAGGTCGTTTTCGGTGAGTTTGGTTTTCCCTGTACATCGCAGGGTAACAGATCAGGTCAGAACGTTTCAGATTTGTTTAACGTTCCGGACACAGACACCAGGCCTTTTTGCTTCCTCCTCATCTTTGGAAACAATCCTACAATTGAGCATCCCGTGTCCACTCAGGCCACATTCTCAGGGAAGGTCTCCCACAGAGGACGCTGCCTGGTCTCCCTGTTTCTCCTCCTCACACCAGGCAGTGAGCCTTTCCCTAAAACACAAGTCAACCCCCAGCACCCACTGTGTCAACACCCAGGGACTTCTCGACATCGATCACTCACTGCCATCAAGTCATGGCCACAGAGACCTGAGAGGACAGGGCAGAACTGGCCCCATGAGTTTCTGAGACTCTAATTCTTCAAGGCAGTAGAAAGCTTCGTCTTTCTCCCTCGGGGCGGCTGGTGGTTTCAAACTGCTGACCTTTTGGTGAGCAGCCCAATGCATAACCACTATACCACGAGGGCTCCTCACAGCAACCGTCCATCAGTCTGTAAATGCTGACTGGGCAGATCACTAGGTCTTTCTCCTGCAGCGTGGGCTCAAACCACCAGTCCTTGGTTTAGCGGCTTAGCACGTGGCCATCGCAGCTCAAGGCCTCTCTCCAGGCCAGGCCACCTCCCTGCGGCCTGCCAAGCTCCACTCTCAGTCCCTTGCCCTCTTGGAGTCTTCTGCCCAGGGGGCCACTCATCCAGGATCTCTGCAGGACCTGCGTCCTCATTTCCTTCAAAACTGTGACCAAATGTGAATGTGACATCTGTCCGTGTGTCTCCTCACAACAGCAAAGTGCACTTCCCTTTATTCCATTCTATCAGAGGGAACGTGAACCATTACCTCCTGCTTAGGTATCCCACGGAGTGCCACCTGAGGACACAGGCCAAAGTGTCTTGCAAGATACGAGCTATTATACACCGGCTAGCTCCTTAGAGTCCATCCCCGTCAGAGCCCACGCCTTCTCACTCAGCTCCCACCACTTGAGCGGCCTCACACTGCACAGCTGTAAACCTCTCTGAACCTCTATTTCTAATCAGCAGAACGGGAATAATAAAAAGACAGCACTAACAGCTAACGATTACTGAGCAAGGCCTGCATGTCCAGCAATTTACAGGTATTAACTTATTTAATCCTCTTAACCAAATGTGGTCTCTTGCCCAAGGTCACAAAAATAGCAGGTACTATGGCCAGGAAGGGAGCTGGGGTGGCTTTAGTGGGTTGCACACTGAGACGCTAACCACGTCAGCAGTTCGAAACCACCAGCAGTCGGAGGGAGGAAGATGAGGCGTTCTGCTTCTGTAGAGTTAAGCCGTGGAAAACCACAGGGGCAGTGCTCCCCTGTCCTATAGGGTCTCCACAGATCAGAAATGACTCAATGGCAGTGAGTTTGAGTTCCGAATTTTGGAGCCAAGAGAGGGGCCCTGGTGGCTAGTTGTTCAGCTGCTAAAAAGTCTGAAAGGTCTGGGAGAGGAACCCACTAATGGTTATGTGGGAGAACGATGTGGCCACCTGCTTCCATCATGAGAAACTCAGAACCCAAACGCACTGCCGTCAAATCCATTCCCACCATAACTCTCTACGGAGGCACAAAGCCTCGCCTTTCTCCCCCGGGGACTACCGGTGGTTTCGAACTGCTGACCTTGTGGTTACCACTGCAATGTGAAGCCCACTGTGCCAGCGGGACCCTTTGTAAAGAGCACAGCCTTATCAAGAGGAGGCAGCCTGCCTCCTCCGGAACCTAGCAGCTCCACTCTGATTGATGGGTCACTATGGTTGGTGGTGTAGCTGGCTACAGGTTTTGCTGCTAACTCAAAGGCCAGCCGTTTGAAACCACCAGCTGCTCTGCAGGAGAAAGATGAGGCTTTCTACTCCCACAGGGACTTACAGCCTCAGAAACCCAGAGACGTTTACTCTGCCCTATAAGGTCGCGGTAAGTCAGAACAGACCCCAAGGCAGAAAGAAGTAAGGATGAGCTACTGCCCATGGCTCTGGAGCAGGGATTGCAGGTGGCAGGGCTCCGAACCACCTCCATCAGTGGTCTTTCAGGACTGCAAATGTTCTCACAGCAGCGACTCCAGTGCTGTCTCTGAGTCCCCAACACACAGAAGGCTATTGGTAAAAGTCTAGCCTGAATGTTGAGGTGCCGTGTCTTTTTGGTCTGAGTCGCACACCTGGCGCACAGTAAGCACCCAATGTTTAATAAATACAATTCGGGAGATGAGTCAAAGGATGTCAGGGTTTGTGTGTGAGACAAAGTGGGGGAAGTTCCCGCGGGCACGAACCCCAGCCTTCTCAGGGCCTCAGTTTCCCTATCTGCACAGGGGCTCCCGTACAGCCGGCGTCCGTTGGAGATGCTTGGATCGCGCGCAGGATGGAGCTACTGGGTGACTACGGTCGCCTGGCAACCCGCGCTGGGGCGGGATCGCGGGCCGGGGCTCGGCGCGGTGGCGGCGGTTACCTTGTCCGCTTGGGTGGCGGCCGCCAGGCACGGGTGGGTCCCGTCGTAGCGCCCTACGGCCACCATGCGAGGGATGATTTTGTGGCGCAGTTTCAGGGTGAAGATGGGCAGCAGCATGATGGCTGGAGCAGCGGAGCCGGCCTCACCCGCCGCGGTGTGCGGCGCAGGGACAGCAGCAGAGCCGCTTCCAGGCCGCGCCCCGCGGCCTCCGGCTCCGCCCGAAACCTCCGGGGACCCGGCGGCCCCGGGCCGCTGCCTCTTTCTGCGGCTGCGCGGGAGCCGGCGGCCCCGGGCCGCTGCCTCTTTCTGCGCCTGCGCGGGCCCGGACCCGGGGGGGGGCTCTTTCTGCGCCTGCGCGGGCCCGCCCTCCTTCCCCGCCGCGCGGCCCTCTCCCTTCTGCGGCTGCGCGGGACCGGGGGTGGGGGGCTCTTTCTGCGCCTGCGCGGGACCGGGGGTGGGGGGCTCTTTCTGCGCCTGCGCGGGACCGCCCTCCTTCCCCGCCGCGCGGCCCTCTCCCTTCTTCCCCTGACAAACAGAGTACTTCAACAATAGAGAACATTAGGGAGAGGAGAGGAGGATTTTAAGAAGTCAAAAAGGTGAGGTCAAAACCACCACCCACTCTGATGGAGAGAGATGAACCTTTCTTCTACTGTAAAGTTACACTCTCAGAAACCCAGGGGCAGTTCTACCCTGTCCTAGAGAGTTGCTCTGAGTCAGAATCACCTCAAGGGCAGCAAGATTTTAGTAGGGAAAAGGCCTTCCTAAGAAAGTGACCATCAAATGGGCAGCTGCTATCAGGGGTCCACGTCAGAAGAGAATGCTTTGAAAAGGATGATGGCAGCATATGGCACAAGTGCTGGACACACTGGAGGAAGGTATGGATTGTCATAAGAGATGTAAGAGCCCCAATAAAAGTATTTTTTAAAAAAAAAGAAAGTGACCTTCAAGCAAACACCTGAAGGAGGTGAGGGGCCATCTCGAAGTGGCTGCTTCTGGAAATAGACACTTAGGGATGGCCAATAAGCCTGTGGCCAAACAGGATGTCCTCCTCATTCTCAGCAGGCAAGGTTGTGTTGCCTGCATATTGTTATTGTTGTTCAGTGCCATTGAATGGACTCTATAGTGATCCTGTGCTCGAGAGATGGAAACATTGCCCCTTCCTGCTGTTGTGCCCGGATGAGATCAAGTAAGCCACACGCAACTTTAATTAAAGTTAATAAGCCTTTATTGGCCAGCAGTCAAGGGACAGCTAGAGCCTAATTTGCCCAAGGACTTATAGTGGGGGGGGGGGTTGTTTTTAATAAATTATTTTCTTGGGGGCTGTTATAACAATCCATACATTAATTGTATCAAACACATTTGTACATCTGTTGCCATCATCATTTTCAAAACATTTCCTTTCAACTTGAACCCTTGCTATCGGCTCCTCCTTTTTCTTTCCCTTCCCCACCTTCCCACCCTCTGAACCCTTGAAAAATTATTAATGATTATTTCCATCCGCTGTCTCCCTTCACTCATGTTTCTGTTGTTCGTATCCCTGGGGGAGGGGGCAGTACCCCCTTTCTCCCCCTTCCCCCTGCCCCATCTTCCCCCTACCCTTATAGTATCTGTACTCCCATTACTGTTCCTGGGGGGAAATGGGGGGTGCTATCTGTCCTGGATTCCATGTGTCAAAAGCGCTTGCTGTGCTAGTTGACTGTCTAGCCCAATTTGTAAGGTAGAACTGGGATTATGATAGTTGGGGGAGGGGAAGCATTAAAGAACTAGAGGAATGTTGTGTGTTTCCTCCGTGCTATGCTGCGTCCTGGCTGTCTAGTCCCTTCCTTGGGACCCTTGTGTGAGGGGCTGTCCAATTATCTACAGGTGGGCTTTGGGTCCCCACTCCAACCCCCCTCATTCACATGGATATTATTATTTGTTTGGGGTCTTGTGATGCCTAATACACGATCCCGTTGACACCCCATGAACACACAGGCTAGTGTGGTTCTTCCATGTGGGCCGTGGTGCTTCCCTGCTAGATGGCTGCTTGTTTAACTTCAAGCATTAAGACCCCAGATGCTATATCTTTTAATAGGCAGGCACCATCAGCTCTCTTCACCACATTTGCTTATGCACTCATTTTGTTTTCTTGTCGGGAAGGTGAGCATCACAGAATGCCAGGTCATTAGGACAAAGTGTTCTTGCATTGAGGGAAGACTTGAGTAGAGGCCCAATGTCTGCCTGCTACCTTGACACTTAATATATATGTACATAGACCTATATCCCTATCATTATATATTAATATATTTACATACAAGCATGCCTATATTTATACCTCTATAAATGTCATTTGCTTCCTAGTTATTTCCTCAATTTACTTTTACTTTCCTTTTGTCCTAGTCAAAGGTTTATCTTTTAAGGAATAAACAAGGCATGGGGGCTGGCTGCATCACACAGGATGGAGAAAGGGGAACTTGAATGGTGTTATGATATTAGGGAACATGGGACCTTACAAAAATGGAATAGGGGGTTGATACGCATCACCAGTGTCTTAGTCCGGGTAGACTAGAGAAACAAATCCAGAGACACTCTTGTGTAAGAGCGAGCTTATATCAAAGAGCAACTGTACATTAGGGAAACATCCCCGCCCAGTCCAGATCAAGTCCATAAAGTTCAATATTACCCCATATGTTGATATTAGTCCATAAATTCCTCTTTAGATTCACGCAGCTATGTAATGACACTGAATGCAGGAAGATCACAGGCCAGTGGATTGAAAGTCTTCTGAATTTAGTGGTGGTGGAAGCATCTCAGTGCTGGCATGGCTCCTCCAGCTCCAGCACTCTGGCTCTATCAGCTTAGCTCCATGTGCCTTGTCAACAGGAAAGTCTCTCAGGGTGTGTGTGGTTGCCCCACCTCCAGCAAGGTCATCAAGCTGTGATCTGATTGACAGGCTAGACTCCACCCCTCCACAAATTGACAGAAGATGACGTAACTGTCACAATCAGCAATTTCAAAAATAATTGGCTAAGGCTTAGCAGTTACAAAGGTTAAAAGAGGAATTACAGTGGTTACAAAGTGGCTGCCCTTGGTTCAATACAAAATGGTTATACTCAGGCTAATGAATATAGTTGGTTACATTGTTAAAATGGCTACATTTAAGTTCATTATTACATTATGGCTTCACTGGGGTTCATTGTGGTGGGTTACTACCCTGCACCATCCTCACAATTGTTCCTGTGCCTGAGCCCATTGGTGCAGCCACCGTTTCCATTATCTCCTTGAGGGACATCTCTTTTGCTGCCCCTCTCCTTTACCAAGAATGATGTCCTTTCTCCAGGGACTCATCACGCCAGGCAGCATGTCCTAAGTATGTCAGATGAAGTCTTGCCATCCTTGCCTCTCAGGAAAACTTTGGCTGTATTGCAGGTTGTTGATAAGTCTTCCTTCAATCCTGATCTTCATTCTTTTTCATGTAACACAGCTTCGCTGATTATTTGCTTGACACACGGACTGATAAGCACGGTGAGAGGCGGCAACTTCGACAGCTCTTTTATTTGAAACCACGCAATCTTCTTTCATTCTGTCCAAACAACTGCCCCTTTTCATTGTGGACTTTCATTTCTGTCTTTAAATATAATGATCTTTAAGAGGATGAACACCCCCGAAATAAATAAATAAAAACTTCATACAGCAAATGTTTTACATAAACATGCATGCCTACTTTATAATTAAGCAAAACAAACTTTTAGGTACAGGTTTTTTTTTAATGTTAAGCAGTTATACACTAAAACCAAGACAAGAGCAACAAAAACACGTTTCACCACGCTCCAATTAGTCATGTGTTCCAACCTACCGGGAAAGGCCTGAGTTTCGGGAATCCTATCTTCCGTGCCAAAGGGAACACCCAATTTGGCTGTGCCTGATAGCTGTCTACCGAACAGATGACTTCTCTTTCAAAATAATGTAATCAATACCTCTGGCTTTCTCTCTGTCTCATACACACACACACACACACACACACACACACACACACACACACACACACACACACACACACACACACACACACCGCGCACCCAGGCTCTGAAATACAGAAGTAAGGATTTGGACTGTTAAAAGCAGTAGACCTTCCTACCACACACAGGAAAATGCTTCTGCTATAGACATAAGCAAGTTCAAGAGTGGCATCGCTACAGACCTTCAGTTAATTTTTAGCGTGTTTCCTCTTAGACAAACCAGATGTCCGTCTCCATGCCTCACACCTGAACCACAGAATGGTAGCATCAAAAAAAAATATGTGTGGGGAGGGGGTAGAATTTTAATAAATCAGTTATAGACGTCAGATTCATGCAATTCAACGTGGACGGGTTTCAGCTGTCTCCAAATGCCAGGTCTCTTTCCTCTCAGCTCTGTCTGTCCTTTGCCACTGAGCTCTTTCTCTGCCACCTCTCCCCACAGGCAATGAACACCTGAATGCCTGCTCCTGTAGACACGCCGATTCTGGACAGGACATGAGAATGACAGACAGCCCCACCGCACAACTCTCTCTTGATCCATGTATAGGTTCTGTACGAGTCTTGATCCATGTATAGGTTCTGTACGAGTCTTGATCCATGTATAGGTTCTGTACGAGCACAGCTCGGTGTTCTGGAACTCCCGTTCTTCTTCAGGTTATCCAGTGTGCTGTGACCCACACAGTCGAACGCCTTTGCTGACGAAGGTCAAGGACTGCGGCCTTCAGCATGGATGGTGGATAACTCAACGTATCAAAGACCCAAATTCTCACAGCTGGACCAAGAGGCACCATCCTAGTAAATGGAGGAAAGATTGACGCTGTCAAGGATTTTGTCTTGCTTGATCCCCCATCCAGGCTCATGGAAGCCACCAAGAGATCACAGGATACATTGCTTTGCATAAGCCTGCTGCGCAGACCTCTCTAGAGTGTTAAAAAGCAAGGATGTTACTTTGAGGACTAAGGTCCACCTGACCCCAGCCATGGTGTTTCAGTCACCTCCTTTGCCTGACAAAACTGGGCTCTGAAGAAGCAGCGGTGCGCCTGAAGGTGAAGGGTCTGGACTAGGAACGTACTGTGGATCGCCAGGAGAACAAACAGCGGTCCTGGATGAAGCCGTGAATGGCCCGACTTCACCCGACACACTGTGGGCAAAAGGTCGACGAAAAGGAGGGAGCCCCTCCAGGAGACGGAGCGACGCAGTGGCTGCAACCGTGGGTTCAGACATGACCACGGTGAGGGTGACACGCGGCCAGGCAGGCCTGCTAGAGTCAGAACGGACCCTGCAGCAGCAGCAGCACAGTGCCACGTCTTCCTCCCGCCCAGCAACTAGGGGGATCAGATCCCAACTCTTAATGACCGCAGCCCCAGGCCTCCTTAAGGGCCTAGACCCAGACGGGCCTTACTGGATTCAGCTGTGTGGGGAAGGAGGGCCCAGGGCTGCCACGAGGGGGCGGGCGGGTGTTGGGAATGGGACTGGGGCCTGGGAACACGTCCAGGTGAGAGGAGGCCTGCTGACACAGTCACTTGTGGAAGCAGGCTGGGGCTGGGGAGGGCGGAGGGAGGGGGGTGGAGGGGAATGGGAAGGGCAACTGGAGAGAGACTTTGGCCTTTCCCTTTAGACACTAAGGTGTTGGCTGTTTCTGTAGCAGAATCCAATGCATGGTGGGTGACCCCAGCAGAGAACTGAGCTCTCTGGGGCAGCGGTTCTCAACCTGTGGGTCATGACTCCTTTGGGGGTCAAACAGCCCTTTCATAGGGGCCACCCGATTCATAGCAGTAGCAACATGACAGTGATGAAGTAGCACCGACAATAACGTTATGGTTGGGGGTCACCACCAGACAAGGAACTGTATGAAGGGGTCGTGGCATGAGGAAGGTTGAGAACCGCCACTCTCGGATTTTCTTGGCTGTAACTTTTCTGAAAGCAGAGCACCAGGGGTTCCTTCCACAGAGCCAGGAGGTGGGCTGGAACCTCCAACCTCGGGCATTAACTGAGCACAAACCGTTTTTACCAGCAGCTGTGCTGGAGGGAGAACTGTCTGTGGGTCTTGGCACCCAGATGCTCTGCCTGCCCCCCTCTCCTGAAGCCCAGCCTGGGCAGCCTTCCACCCCTCCTCACTTCTGCTTTCAGCTCTTTGCCCTGAGTGGATTCCAACTACGGCCTCAGGATGGTGACCTCCTGGAAGCAGACCACCAGGCCTCCCTCTCATCCATCCCAGGAGAGTCTGGGTGGGTTCAAACTGCCAACCTTTCCACCTTTGGGCCAGCAGTCAAGCGTTTCTACTCGTGCACCACCAGGGATTCCTCTTGCCCCGGAGGTTGCTGGCTGCTCCTGACATTGCTTAGTCTGTGGCTAATCTCCGGAGGGGAAATGCTTGGAAGGTATCCTGAAAGGGGGAAACTCTTCCATTGCAACGGAATCCCCGTGACTCTGGGATTTGTCCCCCAGAGATCCAGGAGTTATTTTAAAGTCCCTTCACGATGGGGTTTTTCTGATGGCCTGGCTGACTTCTCCATTTGCCTTCTCAGGCCCCCTTTCTCTCTCCTTGTCCTGGTCTGTGTCTGACACTTGGGTTTGCTTACCTCATCGCCTCTTGGTCAGAGGGTGGGGAGGGAGCCCTCAGGCCGTACCCTCCCTTACTGCTGGAGGGCTGGTGGGGCATGGGGGTGGGAGGTGGGGCCACTTTCTCCCTCTCCCCACTGGCCCTGCCAGCCACTCCCTCGCCCTTGACTGCTATCTCTGCCAGACTCTGATAATGCTTATTTTCTGGTCCCTGTAGGCCTGTGGTTGTGGTGTGGCCCTCAGCCACCCTGTAGGACGGCGACAAGGAGGAGCCATCCTGTCAGACCCCCCGGGCTGTCTCTCTGGCTTTCCTGCATGGTGACCAGCGGATCTTTTCTCCAGTGGAGGCTGGCTGGGTTCCAACCACTCACCGTTGCTCAGCAGCCAGGAGCACTGTGGTGGCACCGGGCTCCTTCCTTCAGGTGAGGCATGGACACAGGTCCCTAAGGCTGCCTGAGCAAAGCACTGCCAGCGGGTGGCTTACAGCAATAGGTATTTCTTGTCTCGCAGTTATGGAGGCTGCAGTCCGGAAGCCGGTGTCAGCAGGGCTGGGCTTCTAAAAGCTCCAGTGGAAGGCCCCTCCTCACCTCTTCCTAGCTTGGGGCATTTCCCTGAAACCCAGGCATCGCTCCAAGCCCTTCTAATGGGGGGTGGGGGGAGAAGCCCCCTCCCACCTTAAGAGAAAAAGAGAGAGGTCAGGAGCTGGAGACTGAAATGGCACTTTGTCTCGGCTCGCAGGCGCTGCCAAAGCATTGCCTGTAAGGTGAGCACCCTGCTTCTGATTCCCAGAAGCTGGGACACTGACCATCCCTGCAAACCCCCAGGCCAGATCTCGGGGGCAAGCCCTTTAATTGCATTGACTCACCACCTGAAAGTGGAGCTGTCACTCACTGCCATCTAGTTGGTGCCAACTCGTAGCAATCTTACAGGACTCAGAGCTGCCCGTGTGAGTTTCCAACATGGTAACTTTTTTTTTCTTTTAAAAATCATTTTAACAAAATAATAATTTATAAATTATCAAGGGCTCATGAGGGAGGAGGGAGCAGGGAGGGAGGGGAAAAAAAGAGGACCTGATGTAAAGGGCTTAAGTGGAGAGCAGATGCTTCGAAAATGATTAGGGCAAAGAATGTACAGATGTGCTTTATACAATTGATGTATGTATATGTATGGATTGTGATAAGAGGTGTATGAGCCCCTAATAAAATGTTTAAAAAAATCATTTTATTTGGGGGCTCATACACCTCTTATCACAATCCATCCATTGTACCAAGCATATTTGTATATGTGTTGCCATGATGATTCTCAAAACATGTGCTTTCTACTTGAGCCCTTGGTATCAGCTCCTCCTTTCCCCCCTCCCTCCCTCCCTCCCTCATGAACCCTTGATAATTTATAAATTATTATTTTTTTTTCATGTCTTATACTGTCTGACGTCTCCCTTCACCCACTTTTCTACTGTCTGTCCTCCAAGGAGGGGATTAAATGTAGATCTTTGTGATCAGTTTCCCCTTCCCCTCCTGGTATTACTACTCTCATTATTGTTTCTGAGGGCTTTATCTGTCCTGGATTCTCTGTGTTTCCAGTTCTTATCTGTACTAGTGTACATCCTCTGGTCTAGCCAGATTTGTAAGGTAGAACTGGGATCATGATAGTGGGGTGGGGGTGGGGTGGGAAGCATTATAGAACAAGAGGAAAGTTGTATGTTTCATTGGTGCTATACTGCACCCTGACGGGCTCATCTCCTCCCCATGACCCTTCTGTAAGGGGATGTCCAGTTTCTTACAGATGGGCTTTGGGTCTCCACTCCACACTCCCCTCATTCACAATGATATGATTTTGTTCTTTGATGCCTGATACTTGATCCTGTTGACACCTCGTGATCGCACAGGCTGGTGTGCTTCCTCCTTGTGGGCTTTGTTACTTCTCAGCTAGATGGCCACTTGTTTATCTTCAAGCCTTAAGACCCCAGACACTATATCTTCTAATAGCCGGCCACCATCAGCTTTCTTCACCACATTTGCTTATGCACCTGCTTTTCCTTCAGTGATTGTATCAGGGAAAGTGAGCATCGCAGAATACCAGTTTAATAGAACAAAGTGTTCCTGCATTGAGGGAATCCTTGAGTAGAGACCCAGTGTCCACCTGCTATCTTATTACTAAACATATAAACATATGCACATAGATCTATTTCCCCATTGCCATATATAAATATATTTACATATGTAGATGCCTGTATTTAGACCTCTATAAATGCCCTTTGCCTCCGAATTCTTTCCTCTATTTCCTTTTACTTTCCTCTTGTCCCACTATCATGTTCAGCCTTCATTTGGGTTTCAGTATTTCCTCTCAGTTACATTGCCCTTGATCAAGCCCTACCAGGCCTCCTACACCTTCCTCACCATCGATTTTTGGATCACCTGTTATTCCCTTGTCCCTGGGTTTGTTAACACCCACTTCCTTTCCCCTGCCTCCCACTCTCCCATGTCCCCCCAGAACCGTTGGTCCCGTTGTTTTCTCCTCCACATTGTTTATCCCGCCTATCTTATCTAGATAGACCTGCACAGATAATAATATACTCACAAAAAAACAAGACAGAGCAAAACAAAGCAACAACAAAAAAACACAAAACCAACGACAAAAAAAAGCCTGTAAATAGTTCAAGATCTGCTTGTTGACCTTTCGAAGTGTTTTCTGGTGGAGTCTGATGGGGTGACACGCCCTGGCCCCAAAGTCTATTTTTGGTACTCCCTGGGGACTGCCTTGCTCTGCTCCCCTTGCTGTTCTGTTGCATGCCCTTAGTGTTTTGCCTCAGTGTGGTGGGGTTAGATCGGGCCCAATTCCCACACTGTGTCTCCAGTGTTGTCCTTTGTAGGTCTATTGGTCAGTGAGGGGTGGCCTGTCACGTCGTGGGGCTGGCCCTATGGTCTTCTCTGTGCATTGGCTGCTCTGAGAAGGGATTTCGTCCTCAGGGCTTGGTGGATCAGGATGTGCTCCACTCTCTCTTTCTCTCCCTTCACTTGCTCCCGTGTGCTCTGTTCAAGCATGTTCCTCTCCCTGAGCTGTAGCTTCAGGCCTGTCCTCTGAAATGAATTCTTCAGTGGGGCGGGGGGAGGGCGCTATGTACGTAGTTGGGATTGGGGCCGGTCCCTTAAACTATAACTCTTTATGGGACTAGAAAGTCTCATCTTTCTCCCATGGTGTGACTAGTAGTTTCAATCTGCTGACCTTGCAGTTAGTAGCCTGATGAGTGACCACTTCAGCACCAGGGTTCCCATAATGTGGTGGAGTGGGGGCTCGACGGCAGCACTCTTAGCTGCTGGGAGAGCTTTCCAGGGAAACATCATCCAAACACATTCCTGGCACATAGAAGGCGCCCTTTAAACACTCCATGGATGGATGTGTCCAGTCCATGAAGTTAGCATTCAGATCTTGAATAACTCCGTTGCCAGGACATGCTATGCCCTTGTCCAGCTCCCTCCACGGTCATGCTCCGGCTGGTTCCTATGTGTAGGACAGACCCTGCTTTATCGAGCCTCCTCCTGGGGCTGACCTACAACATGCTTCTCTGCCAGAAAACATCAGCTCAGTCCTGTCTCTTGGCAGTCAGGAGCACCGTGGGCTTTTCCTGAGGAGCTCTGGTGGTACCGTGGGCTACACGTGGAGCTGTGATTGTAACCTGTCTCCGAAGGAGGAAGATAAGCCTGTCCCCTCCCATCATGATTTCATCTCGGAAACCCAGAGGCAGCTCTCTCCTGTCCTCAAGGGTGGCCGGCAGCTGGAATATCAAGCAGATGGCAGTAAGTTTTCCAGGAAGAATTTCTCTTATCTCGCACCTGGATGCTTCCCGGCCCCTGCTTGAGATCCTGGGAAATGTGTCCGAGGACATTCTGTGGCTGTCAGATTAATTCTAACCCACCGCAGCCTCACAGGACAAAGTAGAGCGGCCCCATAGGTTTCCCAAGGCTGTAAGCTTTCTGGACGCAGCCAGCCATGTCTTTCTTGCACAGAGCGCTGGAGGGTTTGAACTGCTGACCTTTCAGTTAGCAGCCAAGCGCTTTGTCACTGCTCCCCTGGGACTCCTAGGGTGAAGGGTGGCCACCATTCACACACAAACAAGCAGCAATAAAAGCCTGGCTGTTATCACGCCCTCCTTCACTGAAAGACTTGCAGTGAGCTACAGTTAAAGGCTCTTTGAGGAGAGCTGGTTTAGCCTTAGATAAAAACAGGCTGGAGAGGAAAAAAGTGAAACACAATGTCCAATTTCCATGGAATCCAGAGTTTCTGGAGCCATTGGGGTTAAATACACCTCCAGAAACTATTGCCCCAAAATAACCTTTAAACCTTAGACCAGGAATATTCCCTGAAGTCTTAAAATCACCCGACAGTTAAACTTTTAATAGCAGGGACTGTCTGCCTTCAGCCTGTGCACATCCGGGAACTACCCTGGTGGCTTAGTGGGCTACAAGGTGAGCTTCTGACCACAGAGTCAGAGATTCGAACCCCCCAGTTGCTCCGGGAGAAAGATGAAGCGGTGTACTCTCAGAACCCCACAGGGGGAGTTCTGCCTTGTTCTACAGGGCCTCCATGAGTTAGAATGGACTCACAACGGTGAGTTTGTTGATTGAAACTCCCGAACCAAACTCCCTGCCATCGAGTGAACCTGACTCACGGCACCCCTGTAGGACACAGTGGGCTGCCCCTGTGAGTTTCTCAGACATCCTGTGTATGAAAGGAGACAGCCCCGTCTTTCTCCTGTAGAGCAGCTGGGGGTTCCAAACACCGGACACCACAGATTGCAGGCCAGATCATAGCCACTACATCACCAGAGCTCCCTGGCTTGGTTTGCATGGGGCCAAGTGGACAACAGTGGCTGGCGAGATAAGACAGGAAATGTAAAGGGCATTGAGTGTTTTAGTGGTATGGAGTCTATGGTAGTTAGGCCATAGCATGTACCACAAATAAGCCCTGGTGACTTCGTGGTTTATGCCTTGGGCTGCTCACCTCAAGCCCAGCAGTTCAAACCCACCAGCTGCTCCTCAGGAGAAAAGTGAGGCTTTCTGCTATCATGAAGGCTCATGGCTCCGCAACACCCATGGGATAATTATACCCAGCCGTACAGGATCCATAGCAGTCCAGGTGGACTCTGTGGCAGTGAGTTCAAAGACCAGGGGGCCAGCTGCTGTCCAAAGGTTGGGCAGGAGAGTTCACCCATGGGTGCCGCAGAAGACAGGCCTGATTGACATTTACAGTAACACCAGCCTGGACAAACCTCAGGCGCACAGCTTTTCTCAGCCACTCAATGGGCAGCTGGTTTGTGTCACTTAAAGGTGTGATCTTTGTAAGGAAAAGGGTCTATTGTGCTAAAGTACACATAGCAAAACAGTAGCCACTCCATTTAGTTACAATTACATTTACTACATAGTTGTAAGTTCTTAAAAAGATCTATTCTTTTTTTTTATCTTTTGATGGTGATCATTAATGGGGGGGTGGGGAGAAAGGTCCTCTTGCTTTCATCTCAACCCAGCAAGTCCATGGTGGCCAGTGGCATTAATGAGAAGGCATGACCAGAGCTCGGTGACCGTGCCGAGTCAGCTTGCCCTGGAAAAGAAGAGTCAAGGAGTCTTGACTTGGTTTTTCAAGCCCAGTCCCAGGGAGCAGAGGAGCAGACCCTTGGCCCAGCTTGGTCCCCGGCCCACATCAAAGCTGATGTTGGAGCCTGCTCCAGTTTCCAACGAGCATGCCCTTTATTGTCCCCTTATTGGAGCCAGGCCTGGGTGTGGACACATCAGACGCCGGAGAAGGCTTGACTCAGTTTTGGGAACCGCCTATTTGGGTTGACAAGTCAGCCTCCAGTACACCTGCTCTTGGCCAGTCTGCTGAGCTCCCCTACCCGAAGACGGGCTCCATCCACATGTGGCTGAGAAGCCCAGTGTCCCACCTGCAGGGAGTAGAGCAGGCTGAAGGGGGTTCTATTCATACACGTAGGAGAGGGCCAGAGAGAGGCCCAGTCGTCTGCCCATGTTGCGTATATCACCATTGGTAGGCATCCACTGTCCGGGGCTCACAACTTACACGCAGGCCATTACATTTAAGTGTGACTCTCAACCACTGACTTCTGTGGAGTCACGCGTCAGTCTCTCAGTGGATCATACAGATGGACTTCATCCCTCTGCCCACGTGCATCACGCTTCTTCCAAGTCAGGCTGAACCCCTGTGCGGGACCTTCAAGGGTTCTGTGGGGAACTGCCTTTGCCAACCTGGGTAGAGTTGAGTTTTACCCTGACTCCTTCCTTCACCAGCCTCCTCTGAGAGGACTTCCAAGCCTCCTTGGATGTGAAAGAGACAAGCTCATCTCACCACATTTGAGCAGAACTCAGAACACATCCCTTGAAGGCATCTTTCCCCCCACCCCTGCCCCACCCCTTGGCCTGAGGTGATAGGTTTTAACATCACAATGGAGCGCAGGCTTGTAAGTGCCTTAGGGCAATTCTTGTGTAAACTCCCCCTCTCTCCTGATCAGGACATGCTGGAAGTCTCCCTCAGGGACAGGAGTGTTCATCCAGCCCCCCCCTCCTCCCAAGGACAGTGGTTCTAAACCACCAGCTGCATCTAGGAACAAAGATGAAGCTTTTCACTCCCGTAAGCAGGTATAGTTTGGGACAGTCAGGGACAGTTCTACCTAGGGTCTCCGTGAGTCAGAAGCGACCCATTGGCAGCGGGTTCTTGAGTTTGGTCCGGAGGCCATGCCAGGAAGACGGTACTTTATGAGATGCTGGTGTAATAATGGCTAGCAGTCCTCTAGGAGTAAGAAGTGGCCCACGCTTGCTTTGTGACCTGTCCCCATGAGGTGGAACAGGAAGAGAATTGCTGGAACAGGAAGGGAATTCGAGAGCACCCAGTAGAACCCTTTCATCTGACACCTACGGACACAGAGGCTCAGAGAGGTGGGCGTGTCAGTGCCGCCATTCAATGCCAAGTCAAGGTTAGTATGTCACCTCCCTGGTCCCTGGCGAGCACTCTGGACAGTGCGGAGGCTGTGTCTCTTATCTCTGCAGTCGAAATACTGTTCTCAAATGGCCATTTGATATTTGATGGCAACCCAAATTCAAAAGGTATAAAAGTATATATAATGGAAACAAAGTTTCACTCCCATCCTCATCCTCCGTCACCAAGGTGTCTGTCCTGATGTGCTTCCTGAGTCTGGTCACCCAGGGCCCCTACCATCGGGGGGAGTCCTCTCTTCCTGTGGAGAAGTCTGTCCATGCATGACAGGCTACCAAACACTTGGTTTTATAGTCTGCTTTTTCCAGGTAACCATGTGCTCTGGAGAGAGACGGTCTGGGTCTGTTTCGAGGCTGCGCAGTGGTATTCCAGCCCAGGCTTGTTCACAGGAAATTTCCACCTAGTCCTCGAAGACGATAATATCTGCATTTGAAAACAGTGGGATGCCTTCATGCCAAAGAATGAATTGGGAATGGTAGCCGCGGATCCAGTGCCTGCCAGATGAGGGTGCTCATGAGGAGTGGGGGGGGATACGGGCTTGAGAACTGTGACTACCAAACATCTCTGGAAGCTACCCCAGGAGAAAGGACTTTGTTAGATGCTACGCTAACGATACCCAACAACTATATAGGGCTTCCATGAGGCCCCAGGCCATTGTAAGCACTTGATGTGTATTAACTTATTGAAGGCTCACAATTCAATGATTTCGGTACTATGACTAATTATGCTCAGTTACAGGCCAGGACTCTGAAGCATCGAGAGGTTCAGTACATTGGTTCAGTCCATAAGACCAAGGAAGGGACGAATGACAGAACTGGGACTGAACCACAGAGCAGGGCTCTAGGCCCTTCTTGTTCACAGGGGTCACCGGGTCACCTCTCAGACCTGCAAATGGATTGGATGTCAAGCCCCTGGCTTCCTGTTCAGAGGGAATTAAGGTGCCTTACACCTAAGGCCCCCTCCCTCCCCTCAAGGAGCTCAAGGCTGGGTGAGCAGGAACATGTCCCCTCATGTAAGGCAGAGATCTGGCCGTTGTGGTAAGGCAATGTTCTAGAACTTGGAGGCAGAATGGTGAGGAGACACAGCGTGGGGAGAGGGGGTCCCCAACACTCGAACGGGTCCTCAGGAGCAACTTTGCGATTGTGGAAAACGATAGACCGACAGACAGCTGGGCGCTCAGGCTGCTTGTCCCTATGTCAGGATTGAGAGAGCGAATGCATTTTCCATTGGGAATATGCAATGGGACTGACAGGTCTTTCAAAAGGCACACACATCACACAGTGAACATGTTACAGAGTCGGCGGGTAATATCATAAACATAAAAAATCAGCAATGAGCTGAGTCATCATCTTGACCTAGTGCAAGCCCTCCCTCCCCAGGGGAGAAATCTCAGATTAGTATCAGCAAGAGAAACAGTTTGCTACATTTTACAGTGGGTCAGCTTTAAAAACCTGATTGCTCTTATCTACAGATAACCTCCAGGCACAGGGAATAGCCAAGCAAAGGTATGAGACATCTTTTATGGTAGCTCCTTTATGGGGCGGTTATTGGAGGGACTGTGTTCAGTCAGGAGAATATGTATTAAGATTTATTTATATCTCATAACCCTGAGGGTCTTCTCCACTGGAGTCGGCTTTCTAGACCCTTATTATGTGCAGAGAGGATTGAGCTGCATGACCTTCTCATGCAGTCTGGCAGTGTACCACAGTCCAGGATGCCCTATGGAGGACGAGGTATTTAATTTAACCGTTGGTGGTAGTGGGGAGTGGGCACTTACCTTCGCTACCTGGCTGGCCCTTTGCTTTCTTCGTGAATGATGATCTTAATGGCTCTCCACAGCGCATCAGGTCTTCTGTCATTGGTGTTTAATGCATTAATGTTTGTGAGATGTTCTTGACATTCAGGTGGGATATTCTCAAGATCACATTTTGGCTCTCAGGACTACTTTTAATTTTGTTCAACTTCAACCTTACAGATAGGTGATCTGTTCCCTATTCAGCCCCTCACCTCATTTAGCTGCCGATGTTGAGCAAATATGGTGCATTTGATTTCTGTGTCGTCCATCTGGAGGAGCACGTGTGTTTCATCACCTTTTGTGTTGTTGAAAAGTGGTATTTGCTATGAACAGGTTGGCCTTGCACAAGTCTATCCTGTGCTCGCCAGGACCATATTCTCCAAATACTGCTCCTCCCTCTTTGTTTCCAACGTTTGCACTCCCATTGCCAATAATTATCCATGCATTTTGATTGCGTGCTTGGTCCATTTCAGACCGAAGACATGGGCAGAATTCTGCAATTTCTTCATCTCTAGCTCTGATGATTGGTGCATAAATTTGAATTATAGTGGTATTGATTGGATTTCCTTGAATTCAGATAGATCTATTCCTATCACAGACCACATTCTACTCCAAGACCTTGAAATGCCCTTTTTGAGGATGACTACATTGCTGTCCCTCTTGATTGTGTCAATCCACAGTAAATCATATGATTTTCTGATTCAAAATGGCCAATATAAATCCAGCTCAGCTATGCCTACCATATGGATCTTTATGCAATCATTTAATTTTTGATGGCTTCCAATTTTCCTAGATTCCTATTTTGTGCATTCCAGGGTCCGATTCTTAGTAGAATTTTGCGGCTGTTTCTTCTAATTTTCAGTCATGCCCATGAGCCCTCTGGGCTTTACTCCATTCGTGTCACTCAGGTGACTCTGCTTTGAGAAAGCAGCTCCTCCTCCGTCATATTTTGGGTGCCTGGCGATTGGGCCCATCTTCTGGTGCTGTGACTGGCGATGTTCTGCTTCTCTTCGCTGGGCCTTCAGGATCTGAAATATGGCAATGTTCTCCATAAGGCTATCAGCGGCCAATCCCTCTGAAGTGGACAGCCTATTCCTTCTTCATTGTCTGTTCTCCGTCTGGAAGCTCAGCTGAAACCAGTGACATAGTTACCAGCATCTCAGCAGCACCAAGTCACCACCGCAGGACAAGCTGACGGGCAAGTGGTGGGTTTGGGAGGCGAGAAGTCCTCGATCCTTGTGTCCACTGCAAGGCAACGTGTCCTCTGTTGGTTGCCGGGGAAGGTCCTCGCTTGGCTCTTCAGCTTCTCTTCCTGGAAGTCTTGGGCTTGAGCTTCCTGTGGCCTGGCATCCACCTCTGCTCCTTCTCTGGACTATTCTATACTTTTGCTCCCTCCCAGGTGATCTGCTTAAAACACCACCTCTTAGCATAACAAAGACAAGCCATCCCCTGATGGGTTCCTAAGCAGGGAGAAGAGGGGTCAGGAATTACAACATGTATTTTTTAGGAAACAATTCAATCCATAATGGTGTGCTAGTGGTATCTTTGTTTCTTCAATCCCTTCTAGTAAATTGCACCGACGCACACAGCAATTCCCAAACAAGGTTTCCCATGTGCCACTGGAGAGCCTCTCCCTCTCGGGAACTCAGCCCAGAGCACCCTTCTCCCAGGGGAGCAAGAGAGTCACCAACCTCCTTCTTGACTCTGGGTAACTCCCAGGCTTTCTCTGAGCCTCAGTTTCCTTATCTCCGGGTTCCTTGAGGTTCTTGCTCACTGAGACGATGAAATGCATGGACTGCAGCCAGTTTGAATCGAAGCCCTGGTTCTTTCTTGGTCACGTGGTCTCTGGCCAATTGCTTAGCCTGTTTCTGCCTCAAATTGCCCCATGGACAAAATGGGGATTTTCTCACAGAACTGTTCAGGGACCTGCACCTTCTCAAAGTAACCCCCTCTGGCTCCCCTGCTGACTTTGGCCACCTGCCCTGGGCTTCCAGCAACTCCTGGCCCCTTCTGACTTGACACTTCTTGCCCATTATCATCCACAACGTGTATCACCTTCTAACAAACCTGAGGAGCAGTTGATTGACTGGGCTTCTTCTTTGTGCCCTCCTGCCTTTTTGCAAGGCGACTATGAGTCAGAATCGACTTTGGCTTTGAGATTTGGTCCTCCCTGAGAATGTAAACTCCACGATGGCTGGGAGAGTCACCCATTTCCTGAGGCATGCCAAGCTGCCAAGACCACGCTCCGGCGACGCGGGAGTGGGTGGGCTGACCGAGCGCGATCACGTTCTACTCCAAGGAGACCCCTGCTCCATGGTCCGTGTGGCTCCCAGTGGCCAGCTTACTTAGTGCTTTATTGGAAATTCTTTCTTCCAAAGTGCCTCTGGGCGAATTCATAGGGGCAACCTTGAGGTTAGTAGCCACTCTGGTGAATGATTTCCCTTCCACGGGGACTTGGGATTGGGGGTCTTTGAGTCCATTCTGACGCCCAGCAGCCCTGTGGGACGGAGCAGAGCTGCCCTCGGAGGGGTGTTCAGGCTGCCAGCTTTTGGGAGCACATGGCCACGCCTTTGTCCCATGGGGCTGCTGGGTCGATTCCACCGCCAACCTGCCTGCTGGCAACTGAGCACTTCGCGGTTGTGCCACCAGGCACGCAGGGTCCTCCATGTCAGCCTCTACCCCCAGAAAAGTTCACCAAACCTCTGACCATTCAAACCTCTGACAATCTTCCATTCAAAACGTGGGAGGAACAAGGGTGCTTGGGAAGACAGCTTCTGAATCAGGACTCTTAGCTTTGTAGGAGAAATAACGAGGCATCAAAAGAACTGACGTTACCCAAACTAGCGCCCGGCAGCACGTCTGGGTGGGCAGAGAGAGCCCCAAGTTCACCTGTGTTCTCACCCTCTCTGCTGGGCTGGGGGAGGGCCTTGGTGGTGCCAGGATTCCAGTGCTCAGGGGCTCATTGAAGCCCTGGGAGTTCAAAGTGACTCTGAGCCTCCTCCGGAGAAACGCTGGGCACCAGCTTCTGAAAAAGTAGCCACTGAGAACCCCAGGGGACGCAGTGCTGGTGTGACACACACGGGGTCACCATGCGTCAGAATCTGTTCCATGGGAAGTGTTGTTTGGTTTGAGGTTTGGTTTTTTGCACTAAGACAAGTGGAATTCATTATCTTGATCTGTCGTTATGCACCCTTAGGCCATTTCCAATGGTATCACGAACTAGATTGCAGGAGCTTATGCCTACGTGTTTGTGCACAGGGAGACAGTACACATATACCATACTCTGCCGACAGTGGAACTGCTTTACACCATGTCTATATGCTTGTTGCTAATTTATTTTTTGCAATAGTTTCATTGAGATATAATTCACATTCTCAGATACTTCCATAGTTCAGTTGTGTTTAAAGAGTTATGTAGAACATCCTTCTCCCTCACGTATTCATTATTTGCTTCCCATTTCCCTCCAGCCTGCTCCCCAATACCCCCAATAAGCCATTTCACCAGTTTTTGTCTCTATACAGCCACCTATCTTGTGGTTCGTATACTGGAAAACATAAGACCCTAATTGCTATTCCTTTTGATAGCCGGGCACCATCTGCTTTCTTCACACTTTTCAGTGATCTCTTCACACAAGTGAGCCTCCTGCAGGGCCATGCCATAAGAACGAAATGCTCTTGGATTGGGATTGGAATTAAATGGCCGTCCAAAACCCATCCACTTATCTATAGATCATGCAGGACTCAGGTTCACTTTAGAGCCCTCATCATCATCATCCCCCTGGGGTACGCGGTAATTCTATTGATAGGGTCATTAACTTATACGATGTATTCATAAGCCTTTTATATTTAGAGAGCTCTTGTGGACAGCTTCCAGTTTCCAGCATTCCTCTCCATGTCCAAGCAAGCCTGTTTCCTGACAGCCTCCCACATGGTGTTAGGCACATATTTTTAACCTCAGAATGATATCTGATGGTAGTTTCCATTTCTACAGTTAAAAGTGAAGATGAGTATCTTATCATTTTCTCTAAAAGCCATTTGTTTTCCGTTGTCCTTCTCTGTAGTCTCCTAGACCCAAAGTCCTCAGACGCAAGGCACGGTGGTCCAGCGGTAGGACCCTCATCCTCCATGCCATAGACCTGGGTTTGAGCCCCAGCCTGTGGACCTCGGGCTCCGTCCACACCACTCTGACAGGGTCGGGCTACGTGGTGCTCCAATGCTGGACAGTTTTCGGGGAAGCTTCTACACTAAGAGGGACTAGTAAGAAAGGCCTGAAGATCTTCTGAAAATCAGCCAGGAAAGCTGTATTGATCCCAAAAGTCTGATCTGCAACTGATGGTGTGAATGGCACAGAACCAGGCAGCGTTTACTTCCACCAGGCATGGAGTCACCATGCTGTGGAGCCCAGTCTAGTGACCAACAACAGCAACAACAACAACAACAGGATTTTGCTTCCCACACTCAGCCCGCAGGGAGACCTAGAGCATTGATCCTGACCCGGGCCCTCTCTGGACCCATCTGGTTGGTGGAAAGATGGTCTCTACCATCAGGGGCATCTGATCCCCAGAGTGCCCTCCTCATGGCCAGTGACTCACATCTCCCAGGGGAATGATTGACTTAGGAGCTGGGGACAGGACTCAGCCCAGACCCTGGGTACCTCCCAGCCCTCCAGGAAGCAGACTGCAGGTCCCTTTCCCATGGCAACCTGATCTGGCTTTGCAGCTTGCAGCCCCCACCCCGCCCCACCCCCTTTAGTGCAGGGCTTTAGTCACTCAGTGATTCTGTTTTTTCTCACCCCACCCCCATCTCTAAACGCTGCAATGAGAACAGAGCCTCTCATTGGAAGGGAGACCCTGAAAGGCCCTTTTGTGCCTCGTGTTCACATCCGCTCCAGAAGCCAGTGCAGTGTTCTCTGAAAGACAAAAGACATGGGCCAATGTTGGCATCTTAAGAACCTGGAGGCCTAGTCCTGGTTAATGAGCTTGCCTCGTTAGTATGCAAACACACAGTTTTTTGATCAGCAAGTGGCCCAGCTCCGTGCAGATGCTGGTTTCAGGGTGAGCTGTTGGTTTCAGCATCCAGAAGGAAGCTCCACAGATGGAAGCCTTCCACCTCGAGCTGGGCTTCTCCACCTCCCTCAGGCGCGGCCCTTTCACACAGTGCCTCCCGTGGTAGTGACCCTCCAACCAGAACATTATTTTTGTTGCTGCTTCATCACTGTCACTTTGCTACTGTTACGAATCGGGCGACCCCTGTGAAAGGGCCATTTGAGCCCCAAAGGGGTCTCGACCCACAGATTGAGAACTGCTGACCTAGAGCATGACTGAGGTCACACGGGGGCACCAGGCATTGCAGTGTACCAGCCCCAAATGTGTGCCGAGCCCAGGTTCCAGAGCCTGTCAGACCAGGTTCAAAGCCTTACTCTGCCTCTTCCTGGCTGGGTGGCTTTGGCAGATGACCTCCTGAGGCCTGGGTTTGCTTGGCAGATGAGTGTCGGTGCCTTGGGGAGAAAGGCGCAGGAGAGGGCTGGAGCAGGCAGGAGAGCAGAGCTCAGTGGGGTCTCTCGGCTAGGCTCCCCCTCAAGGGAAATAAAAAGGGGAGTCCAGTGAGCTCTGGGCAGCTTACCCTCACATCCTCCTTTAAGTTTTTTTTTTTTTTTGGGGGGGGGGGTGTTCCAAAAAAAAAAAAACAACAAAAAAAAACCAGAAAACCTGCTAGACAAATGTTTAAAGAGCTGTAACACTCCTTCAGGTTTTGATCCGGCCTCTTATTAGCCTATTTAAAAACCAAAAACAAACCATTGCATTGAGCCCATTCTGACGCTTACTGACCCTTGTATCGATCCACGTGTCAAGATTTTCAAGGCAGTGGCGATCCTTAGTCTGATTTTCAAGGGCTCTGACTCGTGGCAACCCCATGGCTGTCAGAACAGAGCTGTGCTCGGTAGGTTTTTTTGTTTTTTTCAATGATCGAATTTTCAGAAGCACTTTCTCAAAAAAACAAACTCACTGCCATCCAGTCAACAGTGACTGACTCATAGTGACCCTCTAGGACAGGCAGTGTAGAGCTGTCCCCGTGAGTATCCCTGATCACTGTTCCCAGGTCCCCAGGAATAGCAAGCCCCATCTTTCTCCCGAAGGGCGGCTGGTGGTTTTGAACTGCTGACCTAGCAGATCGCAGTCCAACACTGTAACCTCTACCTTTTTTCCATGGGTGCCACTGTTGTTAAGGGCAGTCATAGCAGCCCTTAAGGACAACAGAGGGAGATAGTGCCCAGGCGTGTGCCATTCTCACCATGTTGGGTGGGAGTCCATGGTTGCAGCCACGTGTCAATCCATCTCGTAGAGGGTCTTCCTCCTTGGGGGAATAATCTTCTACTTCACCAACTATTGTGTCCCTCTCCAGGGAATGATCTCTTCTGAGAACATGTCCAAAGTAGAGGAGACGAGGTTTGCATCCTTGATTCTAAGGAGCATCGTGGCTGTGCTTCGGAGACAGATCTCCCTTCGACTGGCCATCCAGGGTACCGCTAGGTGGACTCAAGGTGCCACAAGGCAGGTTCCAGCTTTTGGATGAGCAGCTGAGGATGCTCACTGATCATACTCCCCCCAGGGATGCTGGCAGGTCCTTAGGAGCCCCTTCTGAATTTTGGTGGGTACTTTCCATGTTTGCTTTGGCCAACTTCAAAGCCTCTTGCAAGTCTTAATTACCACACAGGCGGTGGCCCCAAGCAACCACTTAGCTTCTCTCTACATCCTCTTCACAAATTAGCAACAGTCCTAATTAAAAGCTTGCTTGGGGCTAAGGAGAAAAACAACTTGAAAGAAAGGCCCCTCTTTCCTCTGGATATTTTCTTACCTCCGGGAACCACTCCCAGGATGCAGAGGGAGCTGGAGGCTGACAGCACTTGGATCCTCGGTTTTCCCCTGTGGGCGAAGCATACTCCCTTGGGTCCTTGAGTCTCTGGGTTGGATTTACCCGGGTCCTGCCTGAGGGGCTGAAGAGCAGCAACACTGGGGCCAGCCACATTTGGCCCTCAAACATGTCCCCAGCATCTGTGTCTTGAAAAGGCAAATTTGGGGCAAGGGAGGGGAAAAAGGAAAATGAGGAGCTGATCCCAGGAACCCAAGCGGAAAGCGAGTTTGGAGAATGACGAGCGTAACAAATGTATAAGTGTGCATTACGCAATCGATGCATGGGTGGATTGTGATAAGAGTTGTATGAGCCCCAATAAAATGATTTTTTTAAGGTAAATTTCACAGGAAAGCTTGGATTGGATAAGGAGGCTCCCTAGAAAATGAAAGGGTCTCTCACACCATCTGCACTGGTGTCAGACTTGGGGGGGCTGAGCAGAGAGGGATTGCCTCCGTCAGGGTTTGTGCTTCGCGGCCTGCCCCAGCTCCAGTCGCTGACCTCCGTAATTACGTCACTCACATGGAGGGTTTGGACTGGCCCACCCCCTTACACACTAGGCAGCGTCTCCATGTCTGAATCCCTCAGGACTTATCTTCCCGAGGCTCAGGGTCCCGGCGCAGGCTGCACCCTCTACTGTCCCGCCCACCACATCTCAGCCAAAGACCCGCATCCTCGTCAGACTCAGCTGGCCTGCGGTCACCCTTTATCTCACTGTCTGCCTTCCGCCTCCTTCTTCTAATATTAAGTCCAGGCAGCATTTAGAACTGGTTTGCTCCAGTTCAGCCAGGATGCTGGGAACAAGGGCATGACAAACAAGCTCCTGGACGTGGGATTGTCACCGAGTAGGAAAGAGGCCACCCGGTTGGCTGCCGGCTCTGAGTTGGGCACTGCTGCCAGTGGCCTAAGCCCACCACCGCCGAGTGGATTCTGATCCAGAGCGGCCCCGTGAGCCAGAGGGGAGGCGCTCCTTAGGGCCTCCCTCACTGTCATCTCTGCCGGGGCGCATAGCCTCACCAGTCTCCTGAGGAGTTAGCTGCAGTTAGCTGCCCAGCGCCTACCCCTCAGCATCACCAGGTTCTGTACTGTGTGCAGAGCCTCACACACAAGAGGCGTGGTCGCCGTGCCACCTGTACGCTGCCCTTATTTCCGTTGGCCATGAATGAACCAGGTCAAACCGGCCGAAACCCTGGATCCAGGAGGCCAAGGGCCCGCTGGATCTTCATCATTGTAACCACAGCACATCGCCCGCCCCAAAGCTGACACCTCTTAGGAACCCGGCCTAAGATATTTTTGGAATGAAGTGCATGAATGAATGAATGCATGCGTCTCCCACCAGGCCCACGGGCTTCCACCCAATGAGAAGTGACCTGCCATCCTGTCTGCCTTTGCAGCCCGTAAGATAAAAGAGGCCTCTTCTCCAGCCTCCCTGTGGGTGGACGGCCTGGTTACTTGGGCCCGTGTTTGTAGGTGCAAATGCTCCCTTTGTCCCGAAAGCTCTGGGCTGAAAGGTGACTGAAACCACTTGTAAGTGTTCCTGATCAGACCCTGGTAAATTTGTCAGGTAACTGCAGGTGACTCCCGGGATCAAAGGGACTGGGAGATGACAGGCCGGAGGCATGAGGCCTCTCCTGCATGGAGACAGGGAGGCTTGAGTGGAATCGAACCCATAAAGCCCCAGAATGGATGCGGAGCAAGCGATACTGGCCCCAGCCTCACTGCTCAGAGGAAGGAAAGGTCTCCTTTGAGCCCCACTGACTGCACACAGAAGGGCATTCGGAGGTCCTCCATTCTGAGAAGGAGGCTGGGCCAAGAATAACACAAGACCGAAGGAAGCTTCAAGTTGCTAGTGGACAGATGTGAAACAGGCCAAGGTGTGGCTGATGCTCCTATGTTCACCGATGGATCATGCGATTTAGCTCTGGTTCCTTGAGGCTTCCTCACCCCCCACTACCATGACCCCAGTGCTGATTCCCACTCTGGACTGGACCGGAACATGTACATAGATATAGGGACGAGATAAAGCTCACGACACACAGAATCCAGGAATAGGAACGGGAGCAGCGATACCAAAAGGGTCGGGGAATGGAGGGAGAGGAGGGAAGGAAGTCGGTACTGAGGGGTGGGGGAGGGAGGGGTAAAAAAGAGAAGCTGATCCCAAGGGCTCGATGGAAGGTAAATGTCCAGCAAAGAACGATGGAATATATGTACGAATATGTCAGATACAATTGATGTGTGAATTGCAACAAGAGTTGTAAGAGCCCCCAATAAAATGATCTTTTTAAAAAAAAAGGTGGCCTGAATGTCTGGGAGCAGCCCTCTCCCTCACATGCCCAGCAGGCACGGTCAAGGCATGAGTGCTGGGCTGAATGGACCAATGCTTGATGCTTCCGCTCTGCTGAGGGTTCGGTCATTCCCTGAGGGCCAGCCCCTGGGAACAGTCCAGGAGAGGATGGTGAAGTCAAAGAGGAAGGAAACATTCAGGTCTGGTGCGTCATGCTGGGTCCTGTCGTGGAGGGAGGGGTCTCTGGAAGGGGCAAAAGGAAGAGTGACACAACTTATCAGGTTCTGGCCAAGAAATTGCTCCTGAACTCTCCCATCCCAAGAATCAGCTCCTCACCAGCAGCTACCCAGCCACTCCGACCCCAGCCCACACGGCAGCTCCGATGATGAACCGAGAGCGCTGAGCCAGGGGACCAAAGTCGGCTTTGTGGGTGAAGGCTGGGGCGGGGTGGGAGCAACTTCCACGGATCACCAATCACGGAGAGGACTTACGTGGCAGGAAGGAGGTGGACTACCTGCAGAGGTAATGAGCTCCCCATTACCGGAGGAGGCTGGAGACTGTGTGGCTCTTGTGGATGGGACTCCAGCATCGTGCTCAGCCCAGGTCCTTCATTCGGCCGCCCTTGAGGACATTCTGAGGGTGCTTGGTCCCCTGGAACTATATACAGAATTTCGTCTGGATGAATCTCCCACACCTTCTAACCTTGATCAACTCTGAAAAAATTTTAAAGAAAAAACCTCAGAGAGTTGATGAAGTCCCAGCTTCCCAAACCTGGCTGCACATCAGAATTACCTGGGGAGTTTACAAAATTGCAGTGCCCCCCCCCCCTGCACCCACCATCCAGCCCCACTGAGTGAGAATCCTAAAATCCATATTTATTGAGAGTGACCCCTGGGGGATGCTGAGGCCCTCGGCCAGGTGCCAGCCTGAAGTCCCTAGAAATAGTGGCCAAAGGTCAAGCTGAATCGCTGTGTCCCTTGAAGTTTTCCAATGGCAAGGCAGAGGTCAAGGCCAGAGCCTGGCCTAGGGCTGTGCTTTGTTCCTGGGGAGAATATAAACAAATAAGAAACAACCTTGTTTAGGTATTCAAAATGGAAATGACTTCCTCCCCCCAAAACAAAAACAAACATGAAATGCAGATTTTCCATTTCTGGCAAACTCTGAGCTTCCCTTTCAAATCTCAGTATTCAACCACAATGTGCACACACTGCTGTGACAGTCTCCACGCCCGGGCCTCGCCTACTAGCAGCCTCCTTCATGGAAGCCACTCACATCGGAAAACTCCTGTCTGAAGTCTTCCCAGTAGTTTTACCAGTTTGGAAGACTGTTGACTTCAAGAGTCAACCACCTGCTCCTGGCCAGTCTAGGAAATGAGGTCCACACCTTGCCCTGTCTCCTGCCTCCCTCCCTAATGACATCTAGGAGTTGTCTGGTGCTAGGGGGGGGGGGGTGCTTCCAGCACTGGGGCCAAGGGCTTCAAAGCTAAACTAGATCCACATTTAGTTGGCACGACTCTCCTTCGGCTTCGAGACCTATTTTCTTCTGCCAGACCGAGGCTCCCCACTGGACTTGCTTCCCATTAAAGTTAACAAGCGTTGCAGGCTGGCATCAAAGGCAGGGCTGGGCCTTTCATATTCCGCCCCTTCTCTTCCCGCCAACTGCACTGAGGACGTGGCTGGGCTGGCAGCCAGAACCAGAACACAAGTCACCCCCCACCCCCACCCCGCCATTAGCTAAACACAGCACCAAGGAAGCTTCCAGAGCCAGCAGACCCTGGTCATGGCAATTTTCTTCAAAGAGCCTTGCGAAAACTGGCCAATTATTTTTCAGAGGTATGCTGAGAGGGGGGGTTATTATCCCCATTTTATTGGCCAGGAAACAGACATCAAGCAGCTTGCCCAAGGTCACAGGAAGAGCCGTGAAATCAAAGCACAGGCAGGATGCTGCTGCTTCTACCTGTCCTACTGCCATGTCTGGTCCAGGAATCCTAGTGCACATCAGGCTTTCCTACCCGACCGAGCCTCCCTCCTCCTCACCCCACCTGTGTGAAGACCAGCAGGTGCCCAGGGGGACTGCAAGCTCCGTCACCAGCCCCCTGACAACACTGATGGGGCAGTGGTTATCCTTTAACCCCTCCTCCCCAATTGCCACCAAGTTGACCCCAACTGATGGCTACCCCATGTTCATCAGAGGAGCACTGTGCTCTATGGGGATTTCCTGGCCGTGACCTTTCTTCTGAGGCACCTCGGGTGGGCTCAAACCTGCAGCCTTTGAGTGAGCAGCTGAGTGTGTGAACCAATTGTACTACCCGGGGACTCTGTTATTTTCTGCCACCCTAAAGCTCTTCTCTGTGGGTGTTTTGCCCCTTGCCACATTAACTGGGGACAGTTTGAGTATTTTCAGAGAACTAGGGTTGGGCTGCTAATCTCAAAGCCGGTCGTTCAAATCCACCAGTCGCTCCGAGGGTGAAAGACGAGGCTTCCTGCTCTCTTAAAGATTTACAGCCTTGGAAACCCAACGGAGGCTGTTCTACTCTGTCCTATAGGCTTGGAACTGGCCCCATGGGGTGAGTGTGGGTTTTAGCCTGGGTTTTGTACTTTCGCTGGAGTAAGTAAATGGTGTACTCTGGCTTTGTGTTACTCGTGAATCGCAGCTGTGGGTGAGAGCTCTGTGGTCCAGTTTTGTCTCCCTACCTGCGGCTGCTCCAGCAGAAGTGCACAGACCCCGGGAGTCTGGACCTGGCGCGGTGCAGGCAACCTTGCACCCACTGCAGGGAATTTAGGGATGCCTTGTCCCTGCAGACAACGAACAGCTAATGAGGCCACGTGCAAAAGTGGCTTTGAGTCCAGAACCTTGGACACCAACTGAGGGGGTTGCTTTTCTAATCCCCCACCCCCACAGTCGTCTCTCTACTAACACCAGAAATGGACAGAGAGGGGACCTGGGCACTCACCTAGCTAGTTGAAGCTTGTCGTGCTTTCAGGGAAACTGAGGCCCAGGACAGGGAAGTGACCTGTCCGGGTCAGTGAGTGAGGCTAGAGGGCTTAGCCTGTGGTTTTCACTGTGTCCTAGAGTCAACTCTGACTCACAGTGACCTCCCCGGACCCAAGGTCTCCGGTGGAACTGTCCCCAGTGGAGGGGAGGGGGGTGTCTCTGAGGCTGCAGTCTTTTTTAGAAGCAGACCACCAAGTCTTTCTCCCCCAGAGCCTAGGGAGGGGGGTGGGGGTCCAGAACCACCAATCTTTTGGTTAGCAGTTGAGCACATCATTGTCTTTGTGTTCTCGCCTGGGGGAGAGACAAGAAGACAAGGTGGGCTGTGAGAGGCAGAAGAGGAATTCCAGACGAGGAGGAGGAGGTGGTGGTGGAGGAAGAGGGGGACAAAGAAGAGTGAGGGGAGAAGGGGAGCGTAGTCACATGCCCAGGAAGTCCCCAGAGGCTCAGCTCCCCAGCAGGGTCTCCTCCGGGTGCCTCAGTCCCCCTGCATCAGCCCTGCACCTTTGTACGTGGCACTGTTTCCGGCCCTCGGTGGTGGTTCATCCCAAGTGGATGGGTTTGCAAATGTCATGTGGTACAATAGCCACGAGGCTTCAAAGGCCAGTCCATTACTCACCTTAGCTCTGGAGGTGGACCTCTAGGCCAGGTATTTGCCCTCTCTGGGCCTCAAGCTCTGCATCTGCAAATGGGGTTGGAGCCGGGGAAGGATTTGGGTCCTGCCATTGCCCTAGCTCGAACCTTCTCGACTTACGTGACTGCTTCCTCCTTCGAGGGTTCGTGAGAGGTCTTACAGGGTAAGAATGCCTTGCTGTGAATCAGTTGCAACTGGAAGGGAAGGGTTCTAAGAAAGGGGTGAAGTTAAGGGTCTAAGACAAACATTGCCTGCTTTGACCACTCCACCATGGATCCTCACGAGAGACTTGAGGGCTGGGAATGCTGTTCCAGGCTTTCCCTGAGCCTGTTCCACCATGAGCGGCTTTCTTAGGGATACCTCAGCATGTTCACCTTTATCCTCTTCTGCTTAAAGTAGAAAGTGGTTAAAAACCAAGACTAGGAGAAAACAGCGCCATGCTACTCATCTGAGAGAATGATACAAATTGATCCCCGAGTGGGCTGGGTTGGTGCTATTCCCACCGAGCAGACATGGAAGGCAGCAGGTTGAAGAGCCCCGAGAGGAGACCGGGGAGGTCAAGGATCGTTTGATAGGAAACCCAGCTCACGAGTGATCAGAGAAATGCGCATCCACTACCAAAGGCAGTCAATCGCACCTGTCAGATGGACAGAAGCATAAAGTCTGAGAATACCAAATGTGGGCGGGATGTGCAGAATGGAACGTGAATGCAGGTTGGTAGGGGTGCCATCTTCGGTGGGAAGCAACCTGGGACGATCTAATAGACTGTCTATCACTTTGTCATACTGTGGGGGCTCTTGATGTTGGAACCTGTTTCCTGGTATTGCAAATACCAGTGGCCTCACCAGCCCCAGACCGGTTTTAGCAGAGCTTCCAGACTAAGAGGAACTAGAAAGAGACTTGTTCGCCTAGCTCTGAAAATTAGCCAGTGAAAACCTTGGGGAATTGCAACGCTGTCAGAGTCACTTGCTTTCAATGTGTCACCCAGAGGGACCAACGGAGGAGGACGTCGTGTTTGTGGCAGTAGAGGACCGGAGTGGAGGTTAGAGACCCTTGGGGAGATGGGTCAGTACAGTGGCCTCCCCCGGCGATTGTGAGGCTGGCACAGGAATGGGCGATGTGTCATCCTGTTACACAGAGGTCACCGTGACTTGATCAAGTCAACTCAATGGCAGTCATCCATCTACTAACGTAAACGTGGGCATCGTGCCCTCAGTTCCAGAAGCCGGCTCCCAGGCCAACTCCCTAAGGAAGGACACACAGCTACGTGGAGGACATTAATGGCAGCAGTGCTTTTAACAACAAAAAGGGACCATAGACAGCCAAAGGACCACGTGGGATCTACCCACCGGCTGCTCTCCAGTGGAGTCTGGTTTCTAGACCCTGGAGGGAGAGCAAAGAGCTACCCCACAGCATTTCCAAGGCGTGAAGCACACAGCTTTCTCCCGGGGCTGGCAGTGGGCTCCAACCACCCAACGTGTGGCTAAGAGCCAAGTGTTTTAACCAAGGTTCCGCCGGAGCGCCTCAGTCCCATCGTAAAATCCTACAGAGAAATCGTAGCCAACTTTCCAAGGGTTGCGTAAGAATAAAAGTTGTAGACGGCAACACAGAGAATGATCTCATTCCCCATAAGGTTTATAAACCCGTAAAACACGACTCTAATTGTTACGGACACATCCCTATGTAGTAAAAGGATGGGAGCCTGCATGGGCATGAGAAAGCCTTCATTCATGAAACTGGCTGCCTGCATGGGTGGTGGGATGTGAACGAGATCAGAGAAGGCTGCCGGAGGGTTTCCATGCTTATTTCGCGCCTTCCAAACATCGCTGTGATGGGGCTTCGCATTTGAAAAGGCTGGGCTGTGGGAACCCCAAGCTCAGTATTTCATTTTCTGTCTTTATCTGGCGTTTGAACTCTTTCCGAAAGAAGAAATCATTTGGAAAAGAGGGGAAACCCAGGAAAGCATTGGGGCCAGGTGATGCAGCCTGGGGCTCTTGGTCTAGATGTGCCCCAGGGCCTCCCAGGGGCAGACCCACCAAGCTTGCTGGTCGGGGTTTGTGTTCCGTGGTCCCCAACTGGTTTAGCTGCAGGCCTTCCTGCCCCTCATTCACTAGGTGGGGTGTTGGGTAGGGGATGCCCAGGACAAAGCCTTTTCACAAGAGGAGCTGGCTGGTCTGGATAAAAGGACAGAGCAAGGAGACCGAGGGGACCTAGCTTCCCACGCAGCAGCCCCTGCAACACACCTGCCAGCACCTCTGTGCTCCAAACACACGCAGTGGAAAGCCCCTAGACCAGTCCCAACTTTCAATCCAGAGCCCAAAGGCCGCCTAGACTGACAGCAATGGAGCTGAGGGTGAGGCAAGGGCACAAGCTCTAGAGAGGCCCCCACTCTCCCAGTCAGAAAGCGCCCCCTGACCTTGGGAGCCTGACCCTCCCAGCTCTATGGATGGGCCCTTGCTGATTGTTTTCTTGCCTGAGGCACGTGTGGTTCACTCCGTGGAGAGGACCGACTTGCAGAGCCGAGTCCACAGTTGATCCGACATGTTTGCTGAGTGCTTGATGAAAGAAAATCCCGAAGGACAGAAAAAGTTAAAAAAAAGTATCCCAAAACCACGCAGAAAAGAGGAAGGAGGTAGGATTAACACCCAGAGTGCCGGCTCTGCTGCTGCAGGCAGTCGGGTAATTGTCGCCTTCGGACTTACTTACCCTTCCTCCTCCGGGCCTGGCGCCAAGAGGAGGGTTTCACTTGCCCGGGGGCACTGGATTCTAGCTGTGGGGATGGTGTCCCTTGTCATTGAGCAGCAGCCACAAGCCCTGCAGAGTCCGTGAAGCCTGGATGTACACAGGTGACTCAGGAATGGGTGGCAAGGTAAGGCCTGATGGCTGACAGCCTCAGCCCAGGAGCACGCTTCCTCCAAGGCCGGGTACACACGCTGGCTCTGAGGTTCTTTACCGGGACCCTGAGTGGAACTGGGGCTTAGGAAAACAGGACTCTATGTGTTTTAGGGTCTGTATTGGCTGAAGGAGGGGCTTTCTGAGAGCAAGGCTGCTTGAGAGCAGAGCCTCATCGCCCCTGGCTTGTACAGCTTTCTCAGTCACACACTTACACACAAGCACACGCACAGTCACAGGTGCCTGTACACACATGCTCACACATAGAGACACATATACACGGAGGCACATGACATAGACCCCTTAGGCACACACACAGAGAGACAGGCAGACAGACATAATATCCGCAGACGCAAATATACACAGATGCCCAGCCCCACCTGCCATCCCAGAGTGACCTCGTAGAACATGTCATTATCAAAAATATGCTTACAGGGCATGTGACGAAGCTTTCTTTTTATCAAAATCTACAGAACCTCTACCCAATGATAAAAAACAAAAGCAAACTCACTGCCTTTAAGCCGATTCCAACTCATAGCAACCCATCCGACAGGGTTAGAACTGCCCGGGCGGGTTTCTAAGACTGTAACTGTGAGAGCAGAAGCCTCGTCTTTCTCCCACCCAGTGACACCCTTCAAAACACCTGCAGTCCAGCAGTCAGAGCTCGACTGACACACAGAGAAGTGTTAAGGGAACTCAGCTGGAGCGGTGTGTGCGTGCGTGTGTGTGTGTGTGTGTGTGTGTGTGTAGTGGCTGCCTGAGGTAGTTAGTTTATTGTGCCAACCTGGCTGATAAACACATGTGGGGTTAATTGAAAGGTGGAGAGAGATAAATGGCTCAGTGAGCCTCACCTTTCTAGTTCTTGGGTCTCTTGCTCTCTGATGGTTGGACCAGGGTGCAGCTGCCTTAGCCAGTTCCCTGCTTCAGCTGGCAAGGCTCACTTACTGCAAGACATCCCAGAGGAGAAGCCACATGGACCTACCCTGATGCAGCCCTGGGTGCTGGAGCAGCCGTGTGGAGACGCCTGCCAGCGCTGAGATGCTTACACGCTCACTGATTCGGCTTTCCTCCTGCAGTCAGCATCATTGCGTCTGTTTTGTGAGATGGAGGGGGACTTTGTGGATTGGTGGTAGACATATGGGTTAATATTGGACTGTGGGCTTGGGCAGCACTGGGTTGGGATGTTTTCTTGATGTGCACTTACCCTTTATATAAAACTCTCTCTTCTACATGAGTTTCTGTGGGTTTGTTTCTCTAAAGTACCCAGACTCACACACTGCCCTTGCATCTCTCACCAACCCCCTACACCTACCTCTCTCCTAAAGATTTTGACAAAGATGTTCGTCATTATGTTCTCCATGGCTTCAGACTGATCCTTTGAATTTTCTACTCTGAGTGTCGCCTCCTCATTGCTCTCTATCTCCTCCCTACAGATTCGAAAGCCACAGCCTGGGGAGTGGAAGTTCCTTGCCGGAGCTGGGACTGAGCCCCAGGCCCGGTTGACTCCATCTTGACCCGTCTTTCCGCCGCACTATAAAATTTGAATACTGGGCACGCGTTGTTTCACCTTCGTTCTGGCCGCAGGCCCGTGAGCAGACACTGCCATCCACAGTCTAGCGTTGAGATGCCCAGCGTTGGGGAGCTACCTGCAGATAGAGGGGCCAGGATTGGAACCAAGACAGGAGAGTCGTGCTCCCTGCTGGTCACAGTGTGTTACGGTAATGGCTCGTGACACTGGGAGGCAGACCTAGACCTCAGGGAGGGACCACCGCTTCCCAGCCTTCACACCGACGGTGAGCACACATCTCAAGCCTGAGCACAGGGCGTGTTGATGGAAGCAGGAGATTGGGGACACAGATGGGGTCCAAACCCTGGAAGACCAATTTCCACCCTGTAACCTAGCTGCCCTTCTAGGGATAGGAGAACTGGACGCATACAATCCTGTGCACGGCAGGGATGAGAATGCTCCTCGGGGCTCCTTTACGGAAACAGTCTAAGCGCTCCGGGAAGCGTGGCCCAAGGTGTATGTCCAAGGAGCCGAGGGGGCTAGAGCTACAAGCATCAACACGGAGAGATCTCAGAAGCACACAGAACAACAGCACACACGTGCAGGTGATCTCTGCCCGCACCTGTGTGAGAACAGGAATGGTGAGGAGACGCGTGGCCCTCATCGGTGCCCGTCTTCGGGAAGGGTGGACAATGCTCAGGGGAGAAATAGAAAGGTGAGTTTACCACAGTAACTCAAACATTGAGCACCCGCCCTGCGTCAAGCACCGAGGACCCAGTAGTAAACAAAATGCAAACCACGGAATTCAGGAACAGGAATGGGAGTGGTGATACCAGAGGGGTAGCTGAGGGTGGGGAGGGAAGGGGGAACTGATTGCAATGATCACATAACCACACATCACGGTTGGTGTAAGATATGAAAATAATACTAATTATAATTTACCGAGGGGTCACAAGGGCCAGGGGAGGGGTGAATAAAGAGGAGCTGATCCCAAAGGCTCCATAGCAAGTCAATGTCTAGAAAAGAATGATGGCAACATGTACAAACGTACCCGATTCAATTGATGTCTGGAAGGCATGAAGAAAATGATAAATTACCAAGGGTTCAGGAGGGAGGGAGGGTGGAGGAAGGAGGGGGAGGATGAGAAGCCGACACCAAGGGCTCAAGTTGAAAGAAAATGTTTTGAAAATGATGATGGCAACAAATGTACCAAGGTGCTTGACACCGTGGATGGATGTGTGGATTGTGGTAGGAGTTGTACAAGCCCCCAATGAAACGATCTTTTGATTTAAAAAAGAAAGAAAAACAGACAAAAAGCAGCACCACCACCCCTTCGTGGCACTCCTATATTGGAAAAGGAATCAAACATGATAAATAAGCAAAGCACAATTATATTTGATGGTGATGAGAACCAGAGGAGAGAGTGAGCGAGCGAGGTGCACAGAGAGAAAGCAGGGCAGGAGGGAATATTCTTGATACAGTGCTCAGACAAGCCCGTGCGTGGGAAGAGGTGTGGAGGTAAGCCCCGAGAGACCGATGAAGGCCCCCCAAAGCTGAAGCATTCTGTGGCGAGGTGCCGGGGAGGCTGGGTAGGGGGCGGAGGGGAGTGGTGAAAAGTGAGGGGTGGCAGAGGTTGGCCAGGTGGCATGCTAGGTCATTGCCATAATGGTATCGGGTCCTCGCTGAGGTGAGGGGTCTCTAGGCCCAGGGGTGGCACACTGCGGCTCTCGGGCCGGGTCGTGGGTGGCACTGCCGGTACATGCCTGTGGCTGGGAAGTAAACGTGGAGAAAAATGTAAAGGACATTACCCAAGTCATGGTGATTTCACGTGTGTAGATATCTATGGATGGCTCTCGAATACTTTTAACACTGTTGGGCGGGGCAGCATAGGCGCTTCGGCCTCAAACATGGGCTGACCCATAGAATGGGAATTGATGCTAAGGTTTAGAGGGGAGGTCGGGGTGGAGGTGGGAAATAGGGATGTGAGAGAGCTGACAATGTATGTGGAGGGGGGAGGGTGTACTCACTAGGACCGATGTTGATCACACAATTCAATTTAAAAGTGATTTAACCATGGCGGGGGGGGGGGGATGTTCTAAAATTGATCGTAGTAATGATTGCGTAACCCTTCTGATCAGGATTGAACTATCAAATTGTGTGCTGTCGATTAAATGCCAATAAAACTGCTAAAAAAAGTTTGCCGACCCATGTTCTAGAAGCTTCCGGGTGAGTCAAGCAGTGACATGCTTCCTTTTAATAGAACTGCTCGGAGTGACGTGAGGTGAACACCGGGGGAAGGAAGGGTAGGGCCTGGGCAGTCTCCTCAGGGAGGCTGCTGAGTCTGAGCAGTGGAATGGTAGCTTCAGCCCGGGGGGCAGGAGGGGGATGCCAAGGAGGCAGATAGGCCCGTGGGAGGACCTGGCTGCAGGTGAGACTGTGGGCAGGGGCTCCGTTGGCGTGTGAGCTGCCGTCTGCCTTCGGTGGGGAGCTGGGACAGGAGTGTGCAGTCCAGAAGGGAAGCCTGGACAGGGCTTGCTGCAGTCAGCAACCGGGAGTCATTGGCCCGTAGACAGCGTTGAAAGCCAGGAGCTTGTTAATGTTTTATTTCCTTGACATAAAAGATCTGAAGCAAATGTGACATTGTGGCTGTTGGTTAATTCTGGGCGGTACATACTTTGGTGCTCATGATACTATTCTTTGGACTCTGAGTTCCTTTGAAATTTTTACAATAAAAAATTATATCATAACATGGAAGCCACAAACTGCTGACCGCCCCTGCCAGGGGCACCTCAGGCCTAACGCATGGGTGGCTGACTACAGTGTGAAGAGCGGACTCAAATGCCCCTTGCCACCTGCCGACGCTGCAAGACCTGTCTGGCTCTGCCTCTTTCTGGGATCCCGTCTCCCGCTGAGGCCCTAAGAGGCCAGGCCTCTAGTCTAGTCCAACACCCACTTGCTTTCAAGTTGATGCCAACTCAGAGCTGTCCTCTAGAAGGTTTTCCTTTGAGTTTATTTGACTCCACAATCTTTCTTTCTAGGCTGCCGCTTTCCAGGTGAGACTGTGCAAAGCTAATTCAGTCCCCACTTAGCATCTTTTATAGGAATTGTTCTGTGATACGGTCCCAGTATTGATGATGTGTCAGCACTCTCCAGTTGCCATCCTGTTTGCTCTGTTTCTATTGAGGGAGCTTCCCTGCCCCTCCTGGCCTTCTTTCTCACCGTGGCTTTTGGCTCACCGGTGACCATTCGGTCTCATGTTCATTGTTTAAGGAAGCGCATTCCTCGTGGACGATGTTATTGATTTTAGCAGACAACCTAATTATCTGGATGAAAGATGACGCAGAAATTGCTTCACATACAAGTTCAAAGGTTATCTTAAGGCGATCGCCTCGGGGGTTCCTCTAGTCTGTATCAGTCCAGGAAATCTACCCTTTTATAGGAACTTGAGATTTCTTTAAAGTTTTTCTCCCATTCTTCCCGACTTCTATTGTGTTATTGTGGCCTCAGTCAGAAGAGTTACTAGTGAGAGCCGGGGACTCTCCTCCCCCTGTCTTAGGTTATAGAAGGCGGGGCTTTACCTTCCATCTCTTTTGCTCCATCTGAGTACAAACCAGTAGCTGTGTCTGATCAGTCAAGAGCTCAAATGACACATTGCACTGGGGACACCCATTGCACAAGACCCCTTTAAAGTGTTGAAGGGCAAGAATGTCACTTTAAGGACTAAGGTGTGCCTGACCCCGTCAAGATATTTTCAGTGGCATCATGTTGTTGTTGTTGTTGTTGTTGTTGTTAGGTGCCATTGAGTCAGCCCCGACCCATAGCAACCCTGTGCACAACAGAAGGAGACACGGCCTGGTCCTGCGCCATCCTCACAAGTGTTCCTGGGCCTGCGCCCATTGTTGCAGCCACGGTGTCCGTCCATCTCCCCGAGGTTCTTCCTCCCTTTCGCTGCCCCGCCACTGTACCAAACATGATGTCCTTCTCAGGGACGGGTCTCTCCAAACAATATGTCCAAACTATGTCAGATCAAGTCTTGCCATTCTTGCCTCTAAGAAGCGCTCTGACCTTACTTCTTCCAATCCAGATCTGTTTGTCCTTGAACTTGAACTTCCAGCTTGTGAGGAACAGCCAAGGCCCTAAACAGTTTGCACCGCCCAGGGACTGGAAAGGGCCAGAAAGACCCCAGTGATGGTCTCTCTAAGTGCAAAGTCAGCTTGGCCACCAACAATAAAAACAGCAGCACAGCCCAAGAAAGGATGGGCCACATCCCCCGGACCCTGCGACCCCAGGAAATGAAACCAAACGTTTCCCCAAATTTACTGCTAATGAATGCGTTTTGCCCAGGACCCCTGGAACCAGCTGGGGAGGCGTCCATGCACCTCAAACACACAGATGGGTGGGTAGCTGAACCTAGCTGCCAAATTATATTAGGCACAGCTAATAATGATGAGAACAACAATGATATGTGTGCGCCAGGTGCTGAGCTAAGTAATACGCATCCTCTCCTTTAACCTTCCTGATGACCGTGTCCCGGGGTCACCACTGTCATTAGCCAGACTTCACAGATGAGGAAACTCGGGTTCAGGGAGGTCAAGCCACTTGCCCCAATTCCTGAAGCAAACCCAGGGCAGCGCTGCCATCAGCAGCCAGGCTGGGGGGCTCCAGATCTCGAACTTCTTACCAATGGCCTCCGAGCCGCTAGAAGCACAGCCAGAGAACACCGCTGGGATGTGGTGTGTCACTTGGGCCACTTATTTTAATCCACCCATAAATCTTTATGGAGCACCTACTGTGTGGCAGCACTCAGTATGCCTGGCCTCGGGGATGCGAAGGTTAATAGCCCAGCCTCTGCTTGTGAGAAGCATGTGGTCTGGGGAAGCCGTTTTACCAACCAGCACATTTCTCCTGAGGGCTCAGCTGGCTGCTCCTGGGGAGGAGAACCTGTTAGGAGGGCCCCTCCCTAAGGAAAAGTGATCCCAATAGCCAAGGTCTGGTGGGGTGCCGTGGCAGGGAGGGGGGACTGGGTCTCCTCTATCATCATGGGGCCGAGCCCCTGTTCCTAGACCAGGCGTCTCCAGGAGCTTCTTAGGTTTTCCTAGAAGTCTGACAGCGGTTCTCCACCTTCCTCATGCCGCGACCCTTTCATACAGCAACTCCTGTGGTGGTGACCCCCCAACCATAACATTATTGTCATTGCTACTTCATCACTGTCATGTTGCTACTGTGATGAATTGGGCGACTCCTGTGAAAGAGTCGTTTGGTTGCGACCCACAGGTTGAGAACCGCTGGCTTATAGGAAAGCGAGCAGACAAGACCCAGCCCTTCCATGTCTCCTCAAGGTGTGGCGTTCGCTGCTCCTTTGGAAAGCCACTTGGTTCAGTCATGTGCAAAGGAGAGGCCCGAACCTGAGAAGGAGGTTCTTAGGACTCGCTGCCTGGCTAAAGGAGTGGAGCGCTGTCACCGTGGACGAGCCGGCTGTGCCGTTGGTTCTTTGCAGGGAGGGGAGGCCGTTTCTTCCCTTAGGGCCCCTCCCGACAGGATTTAGACACAAGCTCACTGCCACGAAGGCTGTTCCGTCTCATGGCAACCCTGTGGGACAGAGCACACCCACCCCTGTGGGTTTCCAAGCCTGTCCCTCCTGATGGGCATAGGGAGCCTTGCCCAGCTTTCTCCTGAGGAGCAGCTGCTGGTTTCAAACCTCTGACCCAGAGGCTAGCAGCCCAATGAGTAACTCACTGCACCAGCACGGTTCCTTCGTGGGGTGTAAGAGCGCCGGGAAGACATGGCATTTCGGGTCATGTGACTCCCCTTCCAGAAGCTTCTAGGAAAGGCAGGTACATAGAGACGCCTAAGAGTGCTGGTGGTCAGGGCGCATGGGGAGGGGACCCTGAGCTTTCTCTCAGGGTGACGGGACCCTTGGAAATGGATCAAGGTGACAGTCGCACCACAGGACGGACCCAGTCCATGGCATTCAATGCTACATGTGACGACTGTTGCCATGACAACTGCCGGGTTTACCTGCAGGTTTGACGTGGCTCTTAGGCGCCTGTAGGTGTCGATTCCATGTGCCCCATCGGGAGCCGCCCCATCGGGTTTCCCAGGCCATATTCGTTGCTGGACCAAGCTGCCAGCTCTTTCCCTGCAGGGCCACTCCACTGGCTCCACCTGCCCAGCTCTCAGTTAGCAGCCAAGCGCTGAGACCCGCAGGACTTCCCACACGGACCCCCGTTACCTTTGCCTTTGCATCGAATCTCACTTTGAGGGATCGAGATCAAAACGACAAAAACCAAATCCACTACCGCTGAGTTGATTCCAACCTACGGCATTAGGACCTGTCGCAAGTTGTCAAAGGAGTAGTCTCTCCTCTTTCTTCTGCTAAGGACTCGCTGCCGCCGAGGCAACCGCGGCTCAGAGGGACCCTAGAGCACAGCGCAGAACTGCCCCGAGGGTGTCTGAGACGGTCACTCTGTACCAGAGGAGGAAGCCTCCTCTTCTCCCGTGCAGCCGCTGGCGGTTTCGAACTGCTGACCTGGCCTTTAGCAGCACTGCTCCGCCCCCGCCGCCCCCACCCCCACCACCCCGGGTTCTACTTCTGAGAGAAGCAGACTATCACATCTTCCTGCCACTGTGGTTGGTGGGTTTACCTCTGGACCTCACAGTCAGCGCCTGTGAGTACAGCCTCTGGGCCACCTGGGCTCCTCCCCCACAGTCCTGTTTGCCACAATGAGGTATGACCATGGTTTTGAGAACCCGAAATGTCGAGTGAACACAAGGCGTGAGGAATAAGGAAAGGATGAGCTCTCCGCGGAGCAAAGCGGGGGTGGGGGGTTGGGGGTGGGCGGGGACGTGCTTGGTCAAGTGGAAGGGCAGCGAGGAAGAGGAAGACCCTGCAGGAGATGGACGGACCCAGTGGCTACCATAAGTGGGCTCGACCCTGGGAACACTTGGGAGGATGGCGCAGGACTGGGCAGGGTTTCGTTCTGCGGGACATGCGGTCGCTATGGATCAGAACCGACTTGACACTTCACAGCAGCAGCAGCAGGAGGGGAGGGAAGGAATGAGGCTCCGATCAGGGTGGGAGCCACCCTATGACAGAGGGGTCAGATGGCGGATAATCGAATGGACAGGACTTTGCTTTCTGGCCCCTGATGGCTGTCCCTGCCTGTATGAATCCTGTGAGTAACCTCTGAACCTGACCCTTGGCAGATGGGCAGGTTGGGCAGGTGGCCACCCTCGGCAGCCCTTGTGAAGACTCTCCCTATGCCAGGGGTGCTGGGCTCTCTCCGGGCCCCGGCCTTTGGCGTCTGGCTGGGCCGTGTGCAGGGCGTCTGGCCTCGGGAAAGGGTGGGGTGAGCCACCGTCTACACCTACACAGCTATAAATAGGGCACCCTCAGGCAGCTGCTCACTTGGCCTGCTCTCCCCAGTCGAGACATCACCCAAACTTCTAGGACCATCTGGACCATGGACCCCGGGGAATGCACCTGCATGTCTGGTGAGTGAGGAGGCCCGCCCTGAGGCTCAGGCACCTCTGAGCTGCCCATGGGGCTGTCCACACTCTGTTGGAGCTGGCCAGGTTGAGCCAGAATGGCTAAGGGGATAGTTTAGCTGGGGTCCTTCTAGCCCCAAGTTTCCAAGATGCCTGGTGACAAGCTGGTTTGCATTCCCACTCTTCCACTCAGTGGCCTGCTTCCTCGTCTATACACTGGTCTTGCTCCTCTCCCCCCACCCCCCTCCGAGTGGCCACAATGTGCTTGAAGCACACAACTCCAACATCTCTAGAAGCTCACCTGGACCCCTGAGTGTGTGAGACAGCTTCCTTTCTTGGAGGAGGGGGCTGCATTCTGAGCCGCCCTGGGCTTGTGTAAGCTTGGCCAAGGTGAGCCAGGTGGCTCACTAGCCCTGCCGGGCCTTGAGGGGGCACGTCTGTACCAACACTGACGAAAGACACAGGCGCTTCTGACTGACAGCTGGGCTCAGGAAGAGTGGTAGGTGGTGGCCATGAGGCAAAAATAAGGTGCAGCTCTCCCTTGGGGTTGTTACCTACGTACGTTCCTCGCTCTGGCTTCTACCCACTCATGGGTTGTGAAGCTGGTGGGGAAGAAGAGTAGAGAAGGCATTTCTCTTCCCTAGGGAGCCCCCGATGTGCTAGACTGGGTTATGGTGCTTCCACCAACTACTCATAAACATAATCATAAAATACAGATTCCTTTTCTCTGCCCAGTCGTATGAACCAGAAGTCTGTCTCTTCTCAAGTCTCCCAGGTGGGCCTGGTACAGCCTCCCAGTTCCCACCTGTGGCATGTGACGGACCCTCCACCCAGGGCTGGGTTTCAGCAGCATCTCCATCCTCTGGGTCCGGTCCCACACCCTGGCCCTGTCGGCCTGCCTGCAATGCTCCCCCTCACTCCCCCATTCTCACTGAGGTACGGGGTTCCATCCTCTCTTCCAGGAGGCATCTGCATCTGTGGGGATGACTGCAAATGCACAACCTGCAGTTGCAAGACATGTCGGAAAAGTGAGTACAGGGTGGGGGGGGGGTCCTGGTCAGGAGCATGGAAGGGCCTCCCCTCTAGCCTCAAGTCTTCGACTGGGATGAGGTTCAGGGGTTCCCATCATTTGTATCATTTGTATCTAACCACTAACCTAAGGGTGGTGATAGGAACGCACCCAGGGGCACTGCGGAAGAAAGGCCTGGTGATCTCCTTCTGAAACAAGAACAGCCACGAGACCCCAAGAGACCAGTCCTACTCTGATCCTCGTGGGGTCACTATGAGTTGGAATTCACTTGGCAGCAATGGGTTGGGATTGGATTTTTAGGAGCCATTTAGGCGAGATCTAAATTGAGAGCGGAGCAGAGAGCTGGAAGTAGGCTCCCCAGGGCTCAACTCCTGGAAATGAGGGTCTTCATGGGGCTGGGACTTGGAAGAGGACCACGCAGAGGCACCGCATCATCCAACAGTGAAAGGAATGGAGCCGTGGGCTGGGTTTACGAGCCCTGGGGTTTAGTCTGGACTCTGCTACTGCCCGATCGCCTGAGGCAAACCCCTTTCCAGCTCTCATAGCCCACAATGTCCAGTCTCAGGGTTGTTTCTGCTCATGTGGATGAAGCCACGTGGGCCCATCTTCTCCTCCCGCTTCCCCGGTGATGGCAGGGTGGGCGTTATGTGGGAGTGCTGACCCAAAGCTGAGCCGTCTGTCTCCTGACCCTCGCAGGCTGCTGTCCTTGCTGCCCCCCGGGCTGTGCCAAGTGTGCCCAGGGCTGCATCTGCAAAGGGGCATCAGACAAGTGCAGCTGCTGCCCCTGAAGGGCACCCGTCACGCTGGAGGAGCGGGCTGGCAGCGTCTGTACAGTGCATGAGACCAGGAATTAGGATGATTGTACAATAGATTGTGCTTTTTTATATATATTTGTCCCGGTGTGGTATTGGCGACATTCATGTAAAGCGCCTGGAGCAATAAAGTTTCCACTCACCGTTGTCCGGGGGCTCTGAGCAGTGATTTCCACTCACCTGAGTGGCGTCATGGTCTGTGCTCGACTGCAAACAAACAGCTTGGTGGCTGGAAACACCTCCCCCAGCAGCACCACGGAATAAAGGCCTGGCAGTCCGCTCTGTGACGCCCAGGGAAGTCTAGGGAGCTCCTCTTCTCTAGAACACAGAGTGGTGTGAGACAGAGTCAACTCGGCAGCAGTGGGTCTGCCTTTGTTTTTAGCAGGGTACAGAGGTGCCTGCCTGCACCCCTTCTGCAAAAGGTTGCTACGACAAGACCCTCCGGGTCTGAGGGAGTCTTCTGCAGGAGCCTGCTTGAGCAAGCACCGGGCAGTGGGGGTACCATGCAGCCAATGGCTCTGTGAACAGCCCTTAGCCCATGGTGGATGGGGCTTGGTAGGTGAACATCCAGCATCTTCCCCTCCCACAGTGTGGCTTCGTCTCCCAGGGCTGCCGTCACAAAATCCCCCAAATGCGCGCCACTCAAGACCAGGATTATATTTTCTTCCCGCTCTGAAGGCCAGAGGTCCAAGTCAGGGTCTCGGGGTACCTGTTCCTCTGGAATCTCTGAGAGGGGAATGGGCCCACGGCTCTCTCCCAGTTTCTGGTGGCTGCCGGCCATCCTGGGTGTCCCTCTGCTGCTCATCCATGCCTTTCCTGTGTGTGTGACCCTCTCTGCGTGTCTGTCCTTCCCTCGCACCAAACTCCACTCAGAGGAGCTTGGGATTAGCATCCTTCGCACACAGGTAGGATTCAACTGACAGTGTCTATGAAGAAAAACCCCATGTGTCTGCCCACGGTCCTATTCACAGGTGCAGGGGTTCAGACTTCGACATGTCTTTGGGGTGCACAGTTTCATCTGTAGCATGGGACAATGATCCATAGCACGGGACACCACGGAGATGTTCTATGCTGAACTCCCGCAGCCTGCAGGGGTGCTCACTCAGCAGTGCACCCCAACATGCCCTCCCTCTGGCCCTGCCCCATGCCCCGCTCCTCTGCCAGGGTTTCCCAGGATCCTCACCAGAAGAAATCACGGGCACAGGCTCTGCTTTGGGGAGAGCCCAGCCTGAGCCTTGGCAGAGCCATTGACCCAGAGTCTCCTGGTGCAAAGGGAAGTCTTCAGTGTCCCCAGGAATGCTTGTGTGGCATAAACTCACTCAGCAGCTTACCTAGAAATAGGCAGAGGCCCCTCGGGAAAAAGGCCTGGAAATCTGTCACCAAAAGCCCACAGCCTTGAACCCTCTCTGGGGCTCTGAGCACACAGGGTTGCCAGGAGTTGGAATGGGGGAAAGCAGGCTCTCACGCTGTATCCCTCAGGAATGCCCTGGGATCAGCCCTTGGCCGATGGCAGATCAGAGCCAATAGGTGACCATTCTGGCATCTTCACCCCTCCCGTGGTATGTCTTGACTCGCAGGCTTACCCTAACCAAAGACTACACTTGACCCCTGAAAAACCACGGCTTGAACTGCATGGTCTATTTTCATGCCGGTCTTTCTTCAAGAAATAGATTGGAAACGTTTTGAAGAGGTGTGACCATTTGAAACAATTCACAGGTGAAGCATGTAGTCCAGAAACAGTGGGGGAAATTAAAAGCTGGATACGTCATGAACGCATATATGTAAAATCAGTACGTGTCATCAGTTACAAGGATAAAATGTACACCACTCCAGGATTGTGATGTACCACGGAGTCGCTGCCGACTCGGAGTGACCCAGTAACAGAACTGTCCGGTCCCATGCCATCCTCACCATTGCTGTTAAGTCTGAGCCCATTGGTGCAGCCACTGCGTCCCTCGTCTCCTCAAAGGCCCTCCTCTTTCTGGCATCCTCTTCAGATTACCAACTTGAAGCCCTTCTCCAGGGACTGGTCCCTCCTGAAAACATGCCCAGAGGACACGACTCAAAGTCTTAGCATCTTCGCTTCCAAGGGCCACTCGGGCTGTACTTTTTCCAAGACGGGTTCATTTGGTTTTGTGGCAATCCATGGCTCTTTAAATATTCTTTGCCAGCACCATAATGCAAATACATTGATTCTTCTCCGGTGTTTCTTATTCAATATCCAACCTTCCCATGCATAGGAGGCGACTGAAAATGCTACAGCCTGGGCCAGGAGCCCCTGAGTCCTCAAAGTGACATCTTGTTCTCCATCCTTGAAAGAGGTCTTGTGAAGCACCTGGCCCACGGCAGTGAGTCCTTTGGTTACTTGACTACTTCTCCTCTGTGCTCTCCGTGGGGAGATATCTAAGCAAGGGGAAAGCCTTGACAAATTCCATCTCTTCTCCATTTATCGTGCTGTCACCTATTAATGCACTTGGGAGGATTTGGGGCTTCTTTACATGAAGTCGTGATCCGCATTGAAGGATGCCGTCCTTGATGTTCACAAGCAAATGTGTGTCGTCTCCGTCCTGAAGGTGGTTAATGAGATTCCCTTCCATCCTGATGCCCCTTTCTCCTTCATATTGTCCATGTTCCCAGATTATCTGTTCAGCATACAGATGGAGCTAGTGTAGTACAAGGCTATCACACGGAGACACACCTTTCCGGATATGAAAACACACCGTCATTCAGTTCAAACCACTGCTTCTTCATCTGTGTTCAGGTTCCCCATGAGTACAATGAGGTGTTTTGGAATTCCCATTCTTCCCAATGCTATCCATTGGTGATGAGCCACACAATCCAATGCTTTGGCATAGTCAATGAATTACACGTAAACATCTGTCTGATGTTCTATACTCTGAGCTGTATCCATACATTTTCTGAGAACTATCTACACCTACATCTCATGTCATCAGCAATATCCCTTGTTACACATCCTCTTCTGAATCCGACTTGAATTTCTGGTAGCTCCCTGTCAGTGTACTGTCGCAACTATTGTTGAATGATGCGCAGCAAAACTTTACTTGTAGGACGTCAATGATATTGTTCTACAATTTCCACATTCTATTGGGTTGTCGTTCTTTGGAATGGGTACAAATATTGATCTCTCCCAGTGTGTTGGTCAGGTGTCTTCCAGGTTTCTTGGCATGGGCCAGTGAGTGCTTCCAGTGCTTCATCAGCTTGTTGAAACATTTCAATTGATATCCCATCAATTCCTGGAGCCTCGGTGTGGGTGAATTCCTTCAGTGCAGCTTGGACTTCCTAAGTACCACTGGCTCTTGATCACATACCACCTTTTGAAATAGTTGAATGTAGACCAGTTCTTTGTGGTACAGTGACTGAGATACTTAAGATTTATTGTGCCAACGTGGGTGATAAACACATGTGGGATTAATTGAAGGGCGGAGAAATAAATGGCTCGGTGAGCCTCTCCTTTCTTGTCTCTTGCTCTCTGATGGTCGGACCAGGGTGCAGCTGCCTTAGCTAGTTCTCTGCCTCAGCTGGCAAGGTTTCACTTCCTGCAAGACATCCCCAAGGAGAAGCTACATGGACCTACCCTGATGCAGCCCTGGGTGTTGGAGCAGCCGTGTGGAGACCTCTGCCAGCACTGAGATGCTTACAGGCTCACTAATTCAGTTTTCCTCCTGAATTCAGCGTCATTGCCTGTGTTTTGTGAGATTGAGGAAGACTTTGTAGATTGATGTCAGACCTATGGGCTAATGGCAGACTTATGGGCTTGGAGAGCACTGGGTTGGGATGCTTTCTTGATGTGCACTTACCCTTTATATAAAACTCTCTGTTATACACATATGAGTTTCTGTGGATTTGTTTCTCTAGTCTACCCAGACTCACACATGCTCTATGTATTCTTTCCATTTTCTTTTGATGTTTCCTGCATCATTAAATATTTTGCCCACAACATCTCTCAGCATTGCACCCTGAGGCTTGAATTTTTCCTTCAGTGCTCTCTGTTTGAGATATACTGAAGACGTTCTTATTTTTGGTGTTCTAACTCCAGGTCTTTGCACATTTCATCATCATACTTTACTCTTGTCTTCTTGAGCTGACCTTTGAGATTTTCTATTCAGCTCTGTGGTAGTTATATAACGTGTGGTCAGTTTGAGAAGATTAAGCGTGAAGGGGCAGAGTTTAGCCTGTCAGTGAGGTCCCAGCTTGATGACCTCATTTGGAGATGCTAAGGAGATAAATAGCTCTCTGGAGGCAGGACACACGCTGACTCCCTGGCAGACACTGCAGATGACAAGACACATGGAACTACACTCGTGCCTGGAGCCAGAGGAGCCACGTGGAGACCCTGCCAGCGCTGAGATGCTTACAACACCACTGGATCCACAAGACTTCCCACCCACTGGCTGTGATCTTCTATATTCAGCATCATCGCATGGGTTGCGTGAGTCTGAAGAGGACTTTATAGATTGTTATCAGACAAATGGGCTAGTATCAGACTTATGGACTTGATCTAGACTGGGCTGGTAGGTGTTCTCAATGTACAAAAGTTCTTTTATTTCATCATTTCTTCCACTTGTTTTAACTGCTCTATGACCAAGAGCAAGTTTCAGAGTCTCTCCTGACATCTGCTTTGCTCTTTTCTTTCTTTCCTGTCTTCTTAGTGATTGTTTGCTTTCTTCATAGGTGATGGTCTTGAAGTCACCCCTCAGCTTGTCACTTCTTTTGTCTACTGTTCAAGGCATCAGGTCTGCTCTTCCAATGTTCTCAAAATTCAAGGTCCTCATGTGGCTGTCTGTAGACTTGTTTTCGTTTTTTTTCCACTTCCACCTGAACTTAGATATGAACACTTGATGGTCTGTCCACAGTCAGCCCCTGGTCTTGTTTTGGCTGCTGCTGTTGAGCTTCTCATGGCCTCTTCCCACAGATGTAGTCAACTTGATTCCAGGGAATCCAGCGAAGTACATGTGTAGAGTTGCCATTTATGTTGTTAAAAAATGGTATTTACAGTGAAGAAGTCAGTCTTGCAAAACGCTAGCATGGGATCTCCAATTTCTTTTATAACACCAAACTCATATTTCCCAACTAACGTCCCTCCTCTTTGTGCCCAACTTCTGCAGGCCAATGGCCCACAACGATCAATGTATCTCGACTATGTGTTTGATTGATTTCAGATGGAAGAAGTTAGTAGAATTCTTCAGCTTCTTCATCACGAGAACCTTAGTGGCTGGTATGTAAATATCGCTGAGAGAGAACCAAGTCCCTCTCTGCACCTGCAGAGCGCCTGGGCACCTTGTAGAGGACTCGATGTTGGTGATGATACCCTCTGGGGGACAGAGCGGTGCCTCGGGCATTCAGCAAGCAGGCTGACCTCTCTCCCAGGAAGCTGGGGCCTCCGCACTCACAGAAACACTGTCCCAGCTCATCCAAGCCTTCAGAAAAGCTCCACCGGGACAACTTCCGTTGTTCTGTCCCACTCTTGAGAGGGAGGACCGACCCTCAGAGTCTCATTTTAGCAACAAGAACGGAAAGAGTCAGTATTGACTGAGCGCATCATACGTGTAAACAATGCGCGCCTGGCCCTGTGCTGAGCCATGTATAAACACTATTTCATGAGCCATGCATAATTGGAACATTTTAGAAACAAAGCTCCGCTCTGGGTCCCTGACTGTCCACCTCACAGGTGAACAGGCCCAAGGGCCCAGGGGCATGTGCCTACCCAGAACTCAAACCCTTCTGCCTCTCACCCCCATCTAGATCATGCTCGGGGACCCAGGACCTCAGAGCCAACTCTATCATGTGTTGCCTCTTCTCTAAATTGGTCTCCCCGGAGATAGACCACGCCACCAGTGTGTGAAATCCTGGGTCTACGGATGGCCAAAGACAGCTCTATTCAGAGATGGGAGGATGTACGGACAGAGATTGTGCAAGTGAGCTTTCATGTCTGCCGATAGTGGAACCGAGATGGCGAGAGAAGGGAATGAACCACAGGCTGGTGCTCCAATTTTGCTTTTTCCCATCTTTGTAGGCAAGTAAAAGGAGCCCTGATGGCACTGTTAGATAACTATTGGCCGGCGAACCAGAAGGTTGTCAGTTTAAATCCACCAGCCACTCTTCAGAAGAAAAATGAGGCTATGCGCTCCCATGGAGCTACAGCCTCAGTAGCTGTGGGTTCCGTAGAAGAGTTACAGCTGAGGACACTGAGGCTCACGAGGTTGCGCTGGCTTGCCCAAAGGCATGCAGCTGGGACCTGGACTTAGTCTGAGTGACTCCAAGGCTATGTTATGCAGATGCGGCAGACAGAAGACTGCAGGCCATTCTGCCCTCAGACCCTGCCCTGGGCTGTGCTTTAAAGAACTTGCCTGTCACAAACCCGAAAACCACACGTTAATTAGAGACTCAGAGGCCTCTGTCCCTGGGCATCTGGGGTGTGGTTAGCACAGTCTGATCAAGCCGTCCTTACCATATGCTCCATGTTCATTACTAACACTGTTCAGGGCCCAGGGAAGCACGTCTCCTCTCACCCTAAGTCCGCAAAGCAAAGGTGAATGCAGGCCAACGGATTGTCTGATGCGGCTGTCAAAGATGACCCCACCTCACAGTGCAGAGAGAATTCAAGGGAAACCAGAAAAATGAACTAAATGAGTCAGAACCTTTCCCACTACCCCCCCCCCCATAAATGCAATAGATCAGTGTGTCCCAAAGTGAGGGATGCTTCCCCAGGGGGCGGAGCACTGGAGGGACCCAGGGGGCTGCAGAAGCAGATGCCTACACTTTATCCTGGGGAGAGACTATAGGCCCAAAGGGTTTCATTGCCAAGGGGCACTGAGTAATTTTTTTCTGAAGAGGGAGCAGTACACCAAATACGTCTGGAAACCTATGGTCTAGACCAGTGGTTCTCAACCCTCCCGTGCTGCGACCCTTTAATGCAGCTCCTCATGTGGTGACCCACCCCAACCATCAAATTATTTTCATTGCTACTTCATCACTGTCATTTTGCTGCTGTTATGAATCAGACGACCCCCATGAAAGGGTTGCGACCCACAGGCTGAGAACCCTTGTCTAGACCCTCGGCTCGTCTGTAGAATCAAGCTTCAGATTCCTGAAGTTTGGAGTCACTGAAAAAATACATAGCTTCTCAAAGGAAAGTATTTCCCATTTGTGTGGCAGATCCATTTCCCTGGTTATGTTCTGAACTGTGTTCCCAGCAGTCGTGAGTGTGCGTTACCTGCAGCAGCTGGTGGTATCCCTGAAAGTGCTGCCACCCTGGGCTACCCACTCACTTCTGGCCTTCTGGGTACGTGGGCACAGTCAGCACCCGTGTGGGTAAGCCAGCGCGCAGTTAAAAGCAATCCAACTGGTACATTCCAGAACTATGATTAAGGCGTGTCTGCTTTACCATCAGTTGGTTGTGAAAAGTGAGAGCGGGTTTTACAATGTTGTGATTGCATCAGTGCTGCTTCCTGCAACTCCACCAGATTTATGGAGAAGGCTTCTGCCTCCTCTATCATTAAACTTGGGCCTCGAGAAGGAAAGCACATTCAGAAAAGAGATTCCGACAGTTGCTTAGAACCAGGCTACATTTCAGCTTGCCTACTAGATGGACTGTTTTTTTCTTGCATGGCTCCCCCCACCCCCGGCTTTTCTAATAGGAGTTCCCTTCTCCTTGTATGGGTATCTAGGCATCTGTGTCTTCTTTTTTTTAACAATTTATTAGGGGCTCATACAACTCTTATCACAGTCTATACATATACATACATCAATTGTATAAAGCACATCTGCACATTCCCTGCCCTAATCATTCTCAAACCATTTGCTCTCCACTTAAGCCTTTTGCATCAGGTCCTCTTTTTCTTCCCCCTCCCTCCCCGCTCCCCCCTCCCTCATGAGCCCTTGGTAATTTATACATTGTTATTTTGTCATATCTTGCCCTATCCGGAGTCTCCCTTCCCCCCTTCTCTGCTGTACCTCTCCCAGGGAGGAGGTCACATGTGGATCCTTGCAATCAGTTCCCCCTTTCCAACCCACTCTCCCAGCATCGCCCCTCACACCCTTGGTCCTGAAGGTATCATCCACCCTGGATTCCCTGTGCCTCCAGCCCTCATATGCACCAGTGTACAACCTCTGTCCTATCCAGTCCTGCAAGGTAGAATTCGGATCATGGTAGTTGGGGGGAGGAAGCATCCAGGATCTGGGGGAAAGCTGAGTTCTTCATCGGTACTACCTCGCACCCTGATCATCTGTGTCTTCTTTATCGTATCCCTGGGTTGTCTAGCTTTTATCCATGCTCTCTGTTGAACTAACCAATGTTCATTGGCTTCTTTAATGATCTGTTGAACAACTATGATCTTTTCATTGCGTTCCTAGATTGGCTCTATTGCTTTGTAGAGCCCTATCATCCTCTACTTTGGACTCCTTTTCAGTGTGCTGGAATGTATCCTCAGGCAAACTTTGAACAGAAGAATAAACAGAATAGTTTTGGAATTCTAAAATTTCAGAAAAACATCTATTTTTCTCCTTCATCCTTGGTAGTCTGGCAGGCACCATTCACTGAATTGTGTCCTACCAAAATATGTGTCGATTTGGCCGAGTCATGATTCTCGGTGATTTAGAAATTGTGTAATGATCTAACCACCGTCCATGATTTGATCTGGTGCGATCAGCCAATCGGCTGTAAGAGGATTGGGGTGAAATGCAACACTCACAGCAGACAGTCGAACAGAGAAGGGAAGACCGGAGCATCACCAAAATAGCAGTGCTGGACGGGACCCATGCCTTTGGACCTGGAACTCCTGTGCTGAGAACTCCCTAGGCCCTAGGGAAAATGGATGCGCTGAGACACTGAGATCTCCTAGGAATGTTGTTCCAACCGCTGATGGGGTCAGGAAACTTTCCCCAGAACCAACAAGGTGAGAAAGCCTTTCCCCTCTACCCAACACCACGGATTTGTACTTCTATCATCCTAAAATGAGAATAAATTTCTATTTGTTAAACAAAGTACCACTTGTGGTCCTTACGTTACAATTGTACCAGGTAACAGAATTTGGTACCAAGAGTGGGGTGCTGCTTTCACAGATTCTAAAAACATCGAAGTCGTTTTGAAAGTGGCTCATGAGTGGAGGCTGAGAGAGTTTTATGGTGCCTAGTGATAAAAGCCTGGTTTGTCTTGAAAGATTGTTGGTGGAATTATGGACATCAGAGGCAATTTTAGTGAGGGCTCAGAGTGAAGAGTCGACACACCGGGGGCAGCATAGATAGCAAGAAGCAGTAGCAAAGAAATGGCAGCGGCAGAACCAAGAGCATAAGGTGGCACCGAAGCTGACCCACCGAGCGAGAGAGCGGAGTGCCTTTGAGCAGGGGGCTTCCTGAAGAAATCGTGTCTCTGGGAAATTTCAGCAAAGCTAGGCTTGCCACCCATGGAGCAAGTAACCTGGCCACCTTCAGGTTAATTACTGACAGAGTAGGATACTTCTAGGCACTTATTGGAGGGGTAGAGAGCTTTGTAACATTTGATGGAGCCAGGCCGAGGTTGGACTGGCCCAAGAGGTCTGAGTTGTCAAGGAACTATGAAGCAAAAGCTGGAGACACAGGGAACACAGGCAGCAGAGTTGGTTCAGTCTCAAAGAAGGTGGCCACACTCTCTGAAGTCTCAAAGGGTTAAGTCATGTTCTGCTTGGTCTCAAAGGGTGGGGCCATGGCCACCTAGGTTTCAAAGATATGACTGCCTTCACCAACTCATTTCTGAAGTATGAAATTGCCACTCAGGAGATCCAGGGAACCGGGGCCAGATCTGCTGCCCCAAAACTGAGCTGGTGGGGCTGCCATGCCCAGGGACAGAAGAATGGGAACTGCAGGTGGCAAGGGGGTGGACTTGCCACTCGGCTAGACTAGGAGAACGGGGCTGTCCAAAGCTAGAGTAGCGGTTGCCATCACAGTAGGCCCAGAAGGCAAAACCGAAACCCAAGACCATGGGGTCCTCAAGGAGATTCCCAAAAGCATGGCCAACTCAGAGTCTGCAGGGCGGGCCCACTGCCTACATGGTCTCAGGCAACAGGATTGTTTTTGAGCCTTGAAAACAAATGTAAATTGTTCTGCTGGGTCTGGACTTGCCTGCTGCCTGTCATCACTCCGTTCCCCCTAAGTCCTTCCATTCGTAATGAAAACATTTACCTTGGACCTGTTCCACGGGTATGCTTTGGCTGCAGATAGCTGTGTTCCAGCCTCCTAAACGAGAGAACAACTTCTGTTTCTTAAAGCCATTCACATGTTATTTCTGTGACAGGAGCGCTACATAGCAAGGACGGCTGAGTACCACTTTTTACTTTCAAAATGATTTTCTTTCTGCACGCTTGCAGATACTGCCCCATTGTCTTCTAATATTCAACATTGCTTTTCTAACCACTCACGCCAATTCTAATTTTCATGTATTTTATGTCAGCTAATCTTTCATTTCTCATTGGAAGCTTTAGGGGTATTTTTTCCTCTGGCACTCTGAAATATCTGGAATGTGTCCAAATATTTATGTATATTTTGTATTCACCTTGCTGCTTCGTGAGCTTTTTTATTCTGAAAATGATTTCTTTTTCCCCCAATCCTGAGACAGTCTCTCTTATTTCTCACATCTGTTTCACCCCTCCTCTGGAGTTTTTATTAAAGGTTGCTAATTTCCCTGGATCAGTCTTTCAAGTCTCATATTTTCTTCTGTCCCACCTTTTGTATTTTGTTCTTAATCCTGAAAAAATATTTCAAATTTTCTAAATTGTGGTAATATATATACAGAAAGTTTGTCATCTTAATCATTTATAAGCATAGAATTCAGTGGCATTCATTATATACCCAGGTGGAACTACTAAGCATCCCCACCATCATTTACACCAGCCTTTCATTGTCCTGACCAGAAACTCAGTACTCCTTCAGTAGTAACTCATTCCCACCTCCCACAATCCTCTGGTGACCTCTCCTAGGCTTCTTCATCAACTCACATACATTTGCCTATCCTGAGTACTTCACATAAGTGGGATCATACATGTCATTTCCTTTTATTTACATATATACACACATACATAGATGTCATTTCTGTGTCTGACTTACTTCACTGGGTAGAAAGCGTTCAAGGTGGGTCCACGGCATGGTATATGTCAGACCTGCATGTCTCTTTGTGGTTGAACGGTCTCCACCATGTGGATCAACTACCTGTGTTTAACCTTTCTTCCGTGGTTGAGCACATGGTCTGTTTCCACCTTTTGGCAACTGTGACTTGTGTGGCCCTTGTGTGTGAACATTCACGTACACACACCGATTCGAGTCTCTTGGGCATTTTCCATCCTTTCCCAATCGTTTTATGAATTTTTCAATTTCTCCATCCTATTTTCACATATAAGGACTCCCCCTGACTCCCTCTCCCTTTATTAGAATATCCTCTTCTTATTGGCTGAGTGGTGGCGTTTCCTGAAACGCTGATGAGTTCGAGTTTAAATTTTTGTTGTTTTCTTTCATTTGTTATCTGTAGTTCTTTATGCCAACTAGGCTTTGTGGGTTGAATGGGTTCTTAACTGTCTGGTTTAGTGTGCCCAGGGCCTGGCTCCCTCCTCAGTGTTGAGACAAGATTGAACTCGGCAGAGCTGACTTCCTCTGGTCTCCTAGCAGGTTACTCAGCTTCCCAGTTTTTCTCAGTTTCAGCCTGGAGGGCGACTGGTGGGGCTGCGAAGTGGAGAAGGCGGCTAATCCAGCCAAGCTGCGATTCAATCAGCCGCCCCTGGGTTCTGCCCCACCTGCCTCTTCTGCGCTCCTGCCCTGATGCGGTTCCCACAAACTCCCCCATCACTCCTCTGCTTCACGATCTCAGCTGTGGAGTCCTTTGCTTCTATTTGCCCTTCAGTGTAATTTGACTCATCTTCCAGAAATATGTTTAAAATCTCTGGTCTCCTGTAGGAACCCTCTCCTCCACTTACCATGAACGTTCAGAAAGCAGACGTATAAACCCTGTGCTTGGTGTCTTTCCATGAATTTACCATCTTGAACCAAAAGTCTGAACTAGGCTTTTCATGTGTGTTACTTCAGTCTTTCTCAACAACTCTGCCGGGTCGAGACTCCTCTCTCCTTTTTACAGGTGAGAAACAGAGATGAGAAGGACCTCTCCGAACGCGGACCGGTCTAGCAGCTGGAGAAGTGCGGAACCGACCAGGGAAGGGGCGTTGGAGGAGAGAAGCTGCCAGGGGAACGTGAGCAGACTGGTTGCAATGTGGCCCTGGAGGTAACAATGGAGTAGCGGGAGGAATGACCAAGAAACAGATTTTAGCTCAAGGAAACTGGAAGGATGGTTCTCACAGTCAGAGCCACCTGGAGTGGGAGAGCGTCGTGCCAGGAGAATGACACATCGTAGCTGGAGGCCTGAGAAAAGCTGCTACCAGACCGCATCTCAAATGGGGCAGAAAGTGGAGCAAGACAGTCTGGGGAGGGGACCCAGCGCAGGCCCCAGGTCAGGGAAGGAACTTCCCCAGATCAGCTTCGGAAATGGTTCTAAGCCCAGGAGCAGGAGTATCAGGAACAAGCCGTGAGTCCTGAGGAATTGTTTAAGAGTTGCAAGCACTGTGGCTGCCTCAGTGGGGGCAATGTTACAAAGTTCTCTTTACTGCTGCCAATTATTGGCTGCCAATAAATGTCTAAAGGGCATGCCACTCCACTCTAAGCCTTCACCTGAAGTCCCTCCGCTCCAGCTCTGTGGGTCAGCAAAACCCAGGTCCCTCAATGACGTGCCCAGAGGCACCTTACTCCATAAGCCATCCTCCTGCCCAAAAGCTGTACTTGCACTGTGGGCTGGCAAGTCCACCGCTCTGGCTTGTGCTCTGGCTCCTGGTTCTGCTGCTGCCGCTCCTCTACTCACCCTCTGGTGTCAGAGCTGCCTCCTGGATCAAGGAGGTTCAATGCATCGAGATCATGGGGTCCTAAAGGACATGCTCCACTCCTGGATCCACCCCCATTCTTCCTCCTCCTTCTGAGAAGGCTGAGCTTATAGCCAGTAGGATGTACCATTGGCCCTTCAAGTTGTATCTTCCCCGATCTTCTCGCCCAGACTCATCAGGTAAACGAAGGTCATCTGGTGGGAGTAATAAAGACTATGGATGGAAGAACGGCATTAAATAATTCACCATATTGTACCCTAAAAATGCAAAATGCAGAAAACAATTAGGGAAAAAATTGAAAGAAATAATAGGCTGAAAATGAATTATGCAGTGATTTAATTTTTTTAAGACGCCACATAGCTACACAGGACCAAAAAGAAATGTACTAAAACGTTAACATGATAACAACAGTTGTGTATAGATCTCAGATGAAAGGTAAAGACTTTCCTACTTTCTACTTTTCTGGGTTTCCCAAAATCTGCTGAAGTAGTGATATGTAATATGACCTCAAAATTACATTTTGACAAGAACAAAAACCACACATCCTTTGACCCCTAAATTCTACTGAGGCAAAAATAGTCGCGAGTGGACACACCCCACAAAGATGTTCATCACAGGATGGATTATGATGTTAAAGACTTGGTAACAAAGCGTTTCAAAGTAGGGGGTTGCTTAAAACAAATTTGGAGTGAGTCCATTTTAAAAATTGTAGATTTAAAATTCATTTCATGAAAATCTGTTCTGAAGCTGGGAATAAGCAAGGCTGCTCACCAATCCGCGACGACAGCCGGCTTCTGCTTCTGAGGCTGGAAGGATCTGACGGATCTCCTTCTAGAACCACCGGCCCATTGGTAGTGGTACTCAAACACCAGCTGGCTGATCAGGATCCTTAAATTTATTTTAAAAGGCAAGAAAGAGAATCACTTGCCACAAACAGAAAGTAACCATGGAGACAAATGTCGGGACTATGGAGCAAGGCTGCTGGAGGTTTAGCTCTGTCCGTATGTGCCATGCTGGGGATCCCTCCCCTGTCTTTTACCCAGGCCCACGCCCTATCTGTTAGAAAAGAGAGACTGCCAAGTGGGAAGGAGCACTGAAAAGTCTTGCCACCATGCTGATTGGAGGTTATTTTATTAAAAACCATCTCACGCTAGGAAGCTGGACCAGCAGAGTCCAAAAACATGGGTTCAAGTTCTGTTTCACTACAACTTTGCTGGGTGACTTTGGACAAGCCCCTGCTAGCTCGGTGCCACCTCATCTTAAAATAAGGCAAATACTGCCCATATCATAGCTTCACAGAAGGAGTCTCAAACCCAAGGGGTTAAACGGGTCAAGGAGAAGACAGGGACAGAGAAGGGGCATGCGCTAAGTCACGAATCAGACCCCAGGTCCATCCGCAATCTAATGACGGTGTGGAAACTGTTAGGAAGTGCGCCCTCCCCCCTCCTCTCCTGCAAAATTAATTAATTAATTTAAAGTGCTGTGAATCTTACCCTTATGCCTGTAGTTGTAATCCCATGTAATGGGTGTTCTTTATTATGCTAACAGGCCATAGTAGTGTAGGGGATATTGTCATGTTGCCTGTAAGATCTTAAAAGAGCAATTCAGGCATAGAGAGCAAGTCAAGATGGGGGAGATAGAGCCGAGCCACATGAAGATTCCTCAGTCGGAGAAGCTCAAAGGAGACAAGAATTCCAGTTCTGGAATTCTCCAGAACTGACGGAGAGAAAAGCCTTCCCCTGAATTCAGATTTCTAGTCTCTGAACTGTGAGGAAATAGTTGGCTGAAACCATCCACCTGTGGAATTTCTATGATAACGGTGAGGTTTTAAATCAACTTGCCCAGGCCAGGATCCGCCCAGGATAGACTTGCTCTTAATCACAGAGCAACTAAAGCAAATGGAAGAAATGATGACATCAAAGAGAGCTAAATAGAACATTATTTCAGAGGCAGCTCATGAAAACAAAGTCAAATATTACAACGAAATGTGTAAAGAACTGGAGTTAGAAAACCAAAAAGGAAGGACATGCTCAGCATTTCTTAAACTGAAAGAACTGAAGAAAAAAATTCAAGCTTCCAGTTGTAATCTTGAAAGATACGATGGGGAAATATGGGGGAATGATGGGGGAATGATGCAGGAAGCACCAAAGAAGACAGAAGGAATACACAGAATCACTTTACGTCTTCCTTCAGCACTGTTCTTGCACAGGTGCTACACCTGAAGTGGTGGGATACTCGAGGAGAAGCCGACCCGACGATCAGCCCAGGCACCTAATTGTACCACAAAAACTACATTAAAAATGTGCTGAAAAACTGAACTGCAGGACTGAGTAGGGGCCCTAGAGGACTGAGTAGAGGCCCTATAGGACTGAGTAGAACTATAGGACTGAGTAGGCACCCTATAGAACTGTGGACTGAGTAGGGCCCCTATAGGACTGAGTAGAACTATAGGACTGAGTAGGCACCCTATAGGACTGGGTAAAACTGTGGACTGAGTAGGGCCCCTATAGGAATGAGTAGAGGCCCTATGAGCCTGAGTAGAATGGCCCTGGGAGCCTCCACGGCTGTCACCCTTATGGAAGCAGACTGCTGCATCCTCTTCCTGCAGAACAGCTATGGGGTTCAGACAACTGACCTTTTGTTAAGCCGCCAAGTATTTAACTACTGTGTAACCAGAGTCCCTACAAGGTACAGTAAACACCCAGTAAATAATATATGTTACCCAAACTGGCCATTAGCCACCACCTGGGTGTTGTGTGAAAGTTGGGGCACCCACAGGAGGGGCTTCCTGGAGCTTTCAAAGCCAGTTACTGCAAGAGCCAGAACTGGAACCCAGGACCCTGCGCTCCCAGACAAGTATAGCTCCAGCTCCAGCTGCCCCGTGGACACCATTGTTCCCCCAACTCTCATCCTGCTGGGAAACCAGGTCTCATCAGGAAACTCGATTTGCAGATAGGCTTGCTTGTAAGCCTTTAGGTACAGTGCCATTTACCCAGGCTCCTTAAATCCCGGCCAATTGTTCACTCTCAGGATAGGGAATTGGGAAATTCTTTGAGGTCTTTACAACAGTTCTAATCCTGTCCTGGACCCGTTTCAACCAGGGTGTGGGATTTGCTGGGCTTTTTCTTTCTCCTACAATCATCTGGGAATTTTCCATCCATTAGTAGGTATGAGCCTGAGTGATTTCCACCCCCCAGCCTACCTGGTCCTGCCTGCTGGCTCTGCTGGATAGACTCCGGATAATTGAAAAGATAACTATCTCCTGAACTCCCTTCTCCAGGGAATCACTGGGATTGGATGTAGGTTGCAGGATGGGGAACTGATGTTGGTGACTCAGCTGGTCTAAGCTGACACCCGTAGCCCGTGTCAGCACCAGGCAGCCAGGTTGCAGCAAGCACAGAGCTGAGTCCCGCCACGGTGCCTAGACTCCCCTCAGGATGCTCACTTGCCTCTGGAATGTGGAGTGCCTTGCAGGAGCTGGTCCTTTAAGCCCCAAGAAGTCTGTACAGCAGGACCTACTATGATTCCCCTTTCACCCTTAGCCCCCCAAGGCACAGACGCCTTCAGTAGTCTGTTAGTAATTTTCCACATTACTAATAAGTGGCAGGGTCAGACTGTGAACACGGCTAGTCTGACCTCAAAGCCATTCATTCAATACATGTGTTTTGAGACTCTCCGATGTCCCAGATACTGTTCTAGATCCTGTTGCTGCATCCGTGAACAAAAGCAACGATCTCCGATTTACACCAAACCCAAAGCCAACGATTGCTAAGTCAATCCTGACTCACAGAAACACTGTAGGGCAGAGTAGAACTGCTCCCTAGGGGAGAAAACCTCCTTCTTCTCCCTCGAAGCAGCTGGTGGATTTGAACTACTGACCTGGCAGCCAGCAGCGCGTCACCTTCAAGCTCCGTCAAGCCCGGGTTTAAGTGTCCTTAAAGTCTGGGAAACGTGTCTACAAGAGTCAACGTATAACCTTGAGTTAGGAGAGGGCCACAAAAAGCTCATGGAAATTTTCATTCCCTTTTAATGACATTTTCCTACAAACTGCCACACCTCCCACCTGAATTTTGAGACCATCTCAAGAACAGATTTGATGCCTTCAACACAAAGGACCACAGACCAGAAACATTTTGGGGTGACATCAAGGACCTCATACATGAGGCGAGTCAAAGGTCATTTAGAAGTCAGAAAAGACCAAAATGGGTGTCAAAAGAGACGGTGAAACATTTCTTGAACGCAGAGCAGCTGAAGCAATGGAAGAAATGCTGCGCTGGAAGAGCAAGTCAACGGATGTCAAAGGGCAGCATGAGACGAGCAACAATGAAACGAAATGTTTTAGGGACATTTAGAGTTAGACCATCCAAAGGGGAAATCACACTGCTCATCTCTTAAGCTGAATGACCTGAAGGGAAAAAGTGAGTTGAAATATCGAAGGATCCTATGGATAAGTTAGTTACTGAATGATGTAGGGAGCATCAGGGAAAGGTAGAAGGAATACACAGAGTCACTGTACTAAACATAATTGGTGGGCATTCAAACCTTTCAGGAGGTAACGTGATTGAGAAGTCATGATACTGAAGGACCAAGTCCAGGCGGTGCTGAAGGCCTTGTTGAAAACTAAGGCTCCAGAAACGGACAGAACACCAGTTGAGATGTTTCAGCAAATAGACGCAGGACCAAAGTGCTCACTCGTCTAAGTCCAAACATTTGGGAGACAGCTACCTGGTCACCTGACTGGAAGAGATCCTGTGTGTGTCCATCCCAAAGAAACATGACACAACAGAATGAGAAAAATACTGAACCACCTCACTAAGATCACACAAAGCAAAATGTTGCTGAAGGTTATTGAAAAAACAGATGCAGTAGTACATTGACAGGGAGCTGCCAGAAATTCAAGGCCGCTTAGAAGAAGGGATGGAAGGAGGGATGTCATTGTTGATGTCAGCTGGACCTTGGTTAAGAGCAGAGGGTCTCAGAAGTTGTCAAGAACTTCATTTTCATGGAGTCCACAGTGGGCACTCCATGATGTCTTGCACTGGGGCAGGCTGCTGCACAGCCTTCTTTAAAGAGTCAAAGATGCCACTGGGAGGGCTGAGGTGCACCTGGCCAAGCCATGGCCTTTCCAGTGCTTTGTATGCCTGTGAGAGCTACACACCGAATAGCGAAATGTGCAAGAGAACTGAGCTTTTTTAAAAAGCTTTTCTGGGCCTCTGAAGATCTGACACGAGTCTAAGGTTCCAGGAAGGGGAAGAAAGAAGGAAAAAGGAGGAGGAGATTTGAATGCTGATGCTTGTGAAGAATATTGAAAGTTGGAGACCAAACAAATCGATCGTGGAGGAAGCACAACTCAAATGCTGCGTAGAAGTCAGGAGGATGTCTCCTGTACTTGGGGCATGGGGCGAGGCCAGCCCCTGGAAATCACGTCCAGCCCCTGCACATCTGGTCTGGTTGAGCAGGTCGTCATAAAAGAGGCAGGCCCCAAGGAGATGGATTGACGCCGTGTCTCCAGCAACGGGCTCCCACAGAACCATACTTGTGAGCATGGTGCGCACCAGGTGGTGGTTGGTTCTCTTGTAGAGAGGGTCGCCGCAAGTCCCGACTGACTCGATGGCACCTAACCACGTGTCCTTTCATAGGATGTCAGGTCCCCCTCACTTAGAAGGAACTAGGCCACACCTCACTCACCGTTACTCCACATACAACTTTCAAATCATTGCAAAGGTTGCTCGCCTTTCCTTGTCCTGATTCAGACTCATCTACAAATTCCACATAAAGACTTAAAAGAAAAACTAATAATAGTAATAATAAGCAAATCATTGTTAAAAAGACTGAAAGGACACAGTTAGGAATGGATGTCTGTCATTCGTGGCCCAGCAGTTGCCTGTAGGTGGTTTTATCTCTCCTCCCTTTCCTCCTTTCTTTAACTTCGCTGGAACTTAAACTTACGTCAGCCCTTCAGAGGCCCAGGAAACCAGCTGTTTGAGGCATGGTACTCCCTGCAAGTGGCTAACTGTTGTGGGGGCGGGAGAGTCCAAGCAGTATTTTACAAGCACACCTATAGCTGAGGTTTAGAGCAAAGGGTTCCATTGCTGGGGATGGCTTGGCTGGGCCCAGCCACCGCTTGTGAGCCCCTGTATCTTCCCCTCTTGGCAAAATCCAAGTCCAGAAGCTCCAGAGACCCACCTTCCTCCAGAGACAGGCCCAGGACCCTTCCAGGGCCAAAGCCAGCTTACCAGGCCCAGCCCAGACCCGCGAGGGCAGGCTGGCAGGTGAGGAGAGCAGCAGGCACTGGAGCCTTGCTTTCCAGGCCCCATGCAGCCTCAGCCTGTCTGACTGGCAGGTGCCCTCCTCTCTGGAGGCCCCTCTGTTCCTTGTTTGTGGAAGGGGGAGTGGGGTGTCAAGAGAAGCAGGTGCTGGGCCTGAGGGAGGCAGCCAAGGCGGCCAAAGTCAGAGCTGGACTCCATGGAAGGGGACTAAGTCTGCCCCCAGCTCAGGACTCCATCCGGACGCGAATCTGGTGTCCGGGGGATTCTAGAAGAAGCAGCGAGTGGCAGGGAAGGGCTGGGAATAGCAGAGACCTTTTCTCTCCATCTGCAGAGGTGGGATGTGCGCAGCGCTTTCACCAGGCGGAGGCGTCCCCAGCCAGGCACACGACAGAGTGACAGCGTGACAGCGCGCGCGCCCCAGGACGGGCAGGGGACGCCCCTCGCCGTGCGTGCGTACGCGGGATGGTAAGACGTGAGCACGGCGCCCCGACATCATGCAAACGCAGGGTGGGGAGACACTGCCGCAGTGCGCCCGCCCCGCGCAGGAGCTGGCACTTGCCCCCGCCTCCAGGCTATAAAAGTCCGGCCACTTGCATCCAATTACTAGAGAAGCCACCTCACCGCCTCCAAGGACTGCTCGCCTGGACATGGACCCTGAGACCTGTCACTGCCCCACTGGTGAGTCCCGTTCCCTTTCGGCCACGCAGCCTGCCCCTTGCCAGCCACGAGTCCCGCGCCCTGTGACTTTGCTCAAGGGCACGTGAGGAAGGACCCCTCCATCCCTCCCGTTCTCAACCACACGGGGAAGGAGGGCCTCCCACCGACTCCTGTGAGGCTTAGCCAGCCCCCTCCCCGAGTTCTAACACAGTCACCTTCCCTGTGGCGTCTCCCCTCCAGGTGGCACCTGCACCTGCGCTGGGTCCTGCAAGTGCAAGGGATGCAAATGCACCTCCTGCAAGAAGAGTGAGTGGGGACCCCGCCCTCCGGTTCTGCCACTGCCCCCTCCTCTCCCTTCCCCAGAATCTGCGGAAATACACCCCTCCCACCCCCTACCCCCGCCATTGCAGGGCTTCTGCATTCTAGCTGCAGAGACCTCCTGGGGGGAGCTTGAGCAGAGAGGCCTGCCCCCTGCCCTCCCCCTGAGGCTGATTCAGTCGTTGCTGCGTTTCTGTAAACTCCCAGAAGATTCTGCTGGGTTCAGCCTGTTCGCTGGAGGCCCATAATGCCCGGGAGGCAGCACTCCTGGGGGGTGGGGGTGGGGTCAACTTTGGAGCTCAGGTCTCTTGGGCTCTCCAGGGTCTTGTGGGTCCTCTCGGTTGAACCCTTCAAAGTTTCCACAGCATGCCACTGGTGTGTGTGGGTGGGGGGGATAAGGGGGGAGGAGAGGGGGTCTTGGGGGGAGGGCAGGAAGTGGTAGGGGATGCCCTTTCCTTGTATTCAATCTGCCATACCCCACCCCATGAACCCCCCCCCCCCATCCCTATAGTGTAGCACCCTTCCTGCTCCTCCAGGTCAATTCTTCAAAGCCCTTTTAAGACGCCACTTAAGGAAGGGGTGAGGTTGGGGGACAGTGTCTTCTTAGACCAAGCACTCCCCAGTCTGGGCAGACCCTCCATCTTAGCAGGCTGAGGGCTAGTCCTGGGCAGATGCCAGGTGGGTAGCTGAACCAGGGTGGCTCCCCGGCCAGAGGGGCAGGTGCAGCCAGCAGACTGGACCCTAGCCCCCACCCGCACTGTTCTCTGCAGGCTGCTGCTCCTGCTGCCCTGCAGAATGTGACAAATGTGCCAAGGACTGTGTGTGCAAAGGTGAAGAGGGGGCCAAGCCGGAAGCGGAGAAGTGCAGCTGCTGCCAGTGAGGACGCCCAGTGTGCAGCTGCCAGTGTAAACAGTCCTGGGTGCCCAGGGCAGCCCCTCCCCATGGGGAAGCCCGACAACATGCCCCCTTCCCCTGCTGGTGGCTAGCCAGTGACAATAAAGTCTGTGAATCGCAGGAGCAAAGGCCTAGTCTTTTCCTGAAGGGGGGACCAACGATATGTAAATGTCAAGGGATGGGAACCTAATCCGCGGGCGCCATCTGTGACTACTGGGATCCCAAGTCATGGGCGCTATTTGGGACTGAGATGGAGCCCTGGCGGGTGCGGTACACCCCCCCCCCCCCCACCTTCAGATAGCATTGGCTCCTCCTGCTGAATCATGTTCAGCTCTGAGAAAAAGGGCAGCCCTGACCTATCTAGGTTTGTCTTTCTTAAGCCTCTCAGCCTCGCTCCCTTCATGTGTCCAAGGCAGGGCTTGCAACCAGTTCATTCCTTGTGGCTCCCCAGTTAGCAGCCCGGGTGGGGAGAGTTGGAGATGGACCCCCACCTCCACAAGCCTGTGGTTCCCAGCCTTTCCTAGCAACACCCACAAAGCTGCCTGTTTTCAGTGCTGCTGGAGGAGAATCCTCAAGTCCCAGCGAAGCCTGTCTTGGCAAACTGTCAGCCGCAGTCTCCAAGGTCGCCTCCCTGCCCAGCCCGCCTCCCGGGGATATGTATTGTTCAGCTCCCTTTCAAATCTCCTCACTTGGCAATTTGTGCTCAGTCCTTCTTTTGTCCAGGGGAAGCAGAGCATTAGGAGCATTTGTCCTTTGTCCTTGGCTGTTGGGTCCCAATCCTTGAGGAAAGAGAACTCTCAGATCTACTGCCTTGGCTGAGAAAACAGAGAGAGAATTTGGGGAGATAAAAGATCTTGGATAGGAAAAGTCCATGTGGTATACCTACACTTCACTTTGTTTCCAAGGTCCTTTTCCAAGGCAGCCATTAGAAAACTCACCAGGATTTGTTTGTAAACCTAACAGACTGAGTTGAGACAAGGAGGGTGCACAAAATACTAAAAGCTTTGGAAAAGAACAAGAAAAATCCCCCTACCCGTTAGAACTACTTGTTCAAAAGCTCCAGAAAGAGCCGTGGGCCCAGGAATAAGCCATTGGAGCAGAGAGGAGGGACCTTGTGCATTGGTATTAACCCATGATCAAATAATCAGTGAAAGAACCCACTAGGCATTGAAGGGTGTGGGGATGTTTCCTTTCTGGGGTGGTTTGCCTCCGTTCTTGCTTCTCAATGCTGAAAGAATTCACGCCGCAGAAGCACTTTTGTAAATGCAAGTAACTTTTAAGAGGGAAGGGAAGTTTCAGGTACCACAGTCTCAAGAAAGTGTACGCTGTCTCTGAAAAGCATGCAAGAATTCAAGGCTGAAGACGGCCACTTCCGGGAGAGTGGGAAAACCACGTGAAAGGCGGACCGGAAACGAGAGCGCAAAATGCCCGATGCCCAGAGAGGGTTCCCAGGCATGTGTGCGCTGCGCCCACGGGCGAGAGCTGAGCAAGTTTGACAACCAGGTCATGGTGACTGTCTTTGGAGATCTATCCTGTTGAGGATTATTCTTTCAGGTCCTTGAAATAACCTCTCTTGTGATGTTTCTCCTCTCCTGGGATGGTTTCTTCCAGAATTTCTGGTAGTATCTGTGAATTTTTTTTGTTTCTCCCTATTTTGGAATCCCAACAAGTCATAAGTGTCTGGGCAGGAACGGAAAGACAAGGGCTGAGGGATCAAGCACAAGATCAAAAGCAAGACATCTCAGCCGGCGCCAGATAAGATCACCAGTATCCGGGTTCAAACAAAGCCACAAGGAGTCGATAAGCAAACCTCAGAACAGCCAAACCCTATCCATAAATGCTGGATATTCCTTACCATCCCTTAAAAACTCACTCCCACGACTGCTGGGCAAGACTTCCCTGACCTGTTAGCCTAGGTCACGGAGCCTCCCCAATAAAGACACTTCTGTTTCTGCTCTCCTTTGGCCTATACTTTGTCTGTCTCCCCGTGCCTCGCTTCGCCTTTACAATATGTTTTTCCCCTTGAAATTCTACAATTCTGAGGCTTTCTGTGAATTGTATTGCTTTCTTATTGTTTTCTTTGCAAGATGGAATCAGAAGATGTGTCTTCAAGCTCACCAATTCCGTTTTCTATTGCTTCAATTCTAGTGCTCTGCTCTTTTCAAGTGCAGTCTAATTCTGTTGTCTTAGTATTCATCTTCTGCATTTATTTGTTGATGTTGCGTGGTTTCTAATTGCTCATTTAATATTTTTTCTCCATAGCTCCCACCATCTTTTTCTCCCTCCAATGAAAGTACTCGAACACCATTCTTCTGAATTCCCACTCTGGCAGTTCCAATGCCTCCGGGAGGGCCCCTTCCTTGGTGACCAGTCACTTGTTTGTGCCAGCCTTTCCTGCTGCTTTGGGTGGACTGAGATTGACCGCTGTCTCTCAGTTGCATTGATGTCGTAATGTGACTGTGAGAGGTGGGAAGGGGTGGATGTGGGGACAGTTGACTCCAGCAAGTGGCACAAGAAAAGGCAATCAGCAGCAGCAGCAACCAATCGAAGAGCAGATGAAAATAAACTTGTGAACAAACACAGGGGCAGGAATCACACACACCCCCACTCAGCACACTGGGCCCAGCAGCTGCCTTCTCTGCTTCAGCAGCCAGGCGTGCTCTCCGGAGTGTCTCCCAGGTTTGCCACAGTTGGAGCAGATTCACCGGTGCATGCTGGTGGGCTCTGGCATCTTTTCTGGTCAACAGGGAGCTGGTGGGAGCTAGAGATCATGATTCCCCTCTCTTGTGTCCTGTGGAGCAGTCTCAGGACATCAGAAGACAAGAACCACCAGCAAACACAACTGGCTACTGGTTTTTCCCAGGCCCCCCTCCCATGGCTGACTTCTGGGGATGTCCGAGATGGGGGTGAGGGGACCAGGTTGGTTTCTCCCCTGTTGGAGCTGGCAGTTTACCAAGGCAAAAGGAGAAGGAAGGGAAAAGAAAAACCAAAAGGCATCTGCTTTTTGCCCCAGGCCAGTCCGGAAAGCCAGAGTCTCAGCCAGATCCCGGGGCAGATGTGGCATGAATGGATGTCACCTGGTCAAACCTCAGAAGTTGGAAATCTGATGAACTCCGACATAGAATTGATAGCAGAGTGGGCTCGTGATGCATGGGAAGAGATTCCAGAGGATATGGTGCAAAGCGCCCTCAAGAAATGTGGCCTTAGTCATGCTGTGGATGGCAGTGAGGACAGCGCTCTGTAGGAGAGCGACAGCAGTGATGGTGATGACTGAAAACTCAGTGAGGACGACAATGTCTGTGCTGACAGCCTCACGCCAGTTGAAGCTGAAGCTCTGGACAGACAGACGATGAGGAGGAATCCAGCTTCGAAGGATTTTAACTCTTGTGCTTCAGCTAGGTTGCTGATTGAGCTAAGGATTTTGTACTTTTAAAGTTATTGTTGATACCATATTGCTTTTGTTGACCCTCTTTTCCACTTACAGAGCTGGTTTATGGTTTTTCTTTGAAATATTCAAAAAACATTTAACCTACTGATGCATCATTTAATGTAATTTTATTGGTATCTATTTTTATTTTGAAATTTACCAGTAGCTGCTGCATTTCCCACCCTAGACTTATACTCAAGTCAAAAAGTTTTCCCTGTTTTTTTGTGGTAAAATTAGGTGCCTCGGCTTATGTTTGGGTTGGCTTATGCTCTAGTATATACGGGAACTACCACAAGCAGTTAGGAGGAGAGTGGAGAATCACTTCCCTCGTTTTAGATAGCATACCCCTCAAATGCAGGCCTGGCCACATCATCACCTCACACTAATGACTCACACCAGATTTACAAGGGGGACTTTCCCTCATCTACTACCGCTTGGCCGTACATCTCTCACCCACACAGAATGTCAGGGCTACACACATTTGCAAGTTCTCCCTCACCACCTCTGTCCCAAGTTCGGTGAGACCAGAGGAACACTGAGATGAATGAGGATGGGCCCTTCCTTGCTTTGTCGTCTCTCGTTGTTCCCTGAGGGGATTTACCCATCAAAATAGTTGCCCACATGCAGGACCAGACCCCTCTTTTCAAGGCAAAAAGAAGCCCAGTGGTCCCTTCAGAAACTCACTATTATGGAGTCACTTCCAGCGCAGCGATCCTGTTGGACAGAGTTAACCAGCCCCGCTGTGTTTCCCACGCTATAATTTTATGGAAGCAGATATCCAAGCCTCATCTCCCGAGGAGCTACTGGTGTGTTCAAACTGCTAACCTTTGGGTTAGCAGCTCAGCACTTTACTGTTTGTACCACAAGAGCTCTTTTTCCTCTTCATAAAAACCCAAACCATGAAGGAAACATAGAAGATATGGGTGCTATAGCAAAGTGTGGTGAAGAAATTAGATGGTGCCCGACGATCAGAGAGAAAGTGTCTGGGTCTTAATGGCTTGTTTCTAAACAAGCAGCCATCTAAGTGAGACATCAACTAAGTCTACATGGAAGATACACACCAACATCTGTCTTCCAAGGGTTTTCAATTATATAATCCAAATATGAAAGAGGGAATGGTATCAGAGCTTAAAGTGTGAGATTCTATTGTGCAGAAGACTATCGATGACAGGGGAAGTCCAAAATACATTTGCAGGATCTACACAGGGAACGAGCCTCCGGTTATTTCCCCCTAACCATAACTGAGGGATGGGAATAACCTAGTTATCAGACAGAGTATTGGAGAGATGGCTGGCTACAGGAGATTAAAATGATCAATCTGACTTGAACTGTTAAAACCTTGTCACTAGATCTCCCTTCTGATACATTGTGGGCTGGATCTGGTTTTTAGTATTTTCTGAAGGTGGTGTTTTTTTCCATATTTCTGTTGTGTTTTGTCATTGTTGGTAGCTTTCTTGAATCTTTGTTATGAGTTTTTCCATATTTTTTGGTATGTGAAACAGGATCGGTGAATTTATAGAGACAACAACTAGAATAAGGTAAGGGGAGCTGATATCAAGGAGTTCAAGAAGGAAGAAAATGTTTTGAAACTGATTTTGGTGGTAATTGTACAAGACTGCTTGATGGGATTGAACTGTGGGATGGTATGATGTCTAGATTAGCTCCAAATAAAATTATTTTGAGGAGGGGAAACCGCCCAATGCCATTGAGTCTATTCTAACACATAGTGACCTTATACAGCATGTTAGGGGGGCTTTGTAAATCTTTACAGGACCAGGCAGCCTCATCTTTCTCCCAAGGAGTGGCTGGTGGGGTTTGAACCCCGGACCTTGCAGTTAGCAGTACAACATTGGCCCCACCACACCACCCAGGGTTCCTTGTCTCTTCATAGAGGTCTCAGGTGAAAGGGTGACCATGGATGCAGTTTATTAGGAAGCAGGGCATATATTGTAATGTATACCAAAAAACCCCAACCAAATGCACTGTCATCGAGTTGATTCTGACTCACAGTGACCCTGTTGGATAGAGTAGAACTGCCCCTATAGGTTTCTGAGACTGGAACTCTTTTTTTTAAAATTAATTAATTTTAATCATTGTATTGGGGGGGGTCTTACAAATCTTATGACAATCCATCATTCAATTGGATTAAGCACACTTGTACATATGTTGCCATTTAACACTTGCAAAGACGGTAACAATTTACAGGAGTAGAAAGCCTCATCCCGAGGAGCAGCTTGGAGATTCAAACTGCTGACCTTGTACTTAGCAGCCCAGTGCATAAACCACTATACCACCGGGGTTCCTCATTGTAATGGATGAACATCTGTAGATAACAACCACTGCTCACTCACAGCTCTGAGCACCTTCCAATGCTTGCAATCCACAGAGCTGCCAGAGCCAGGGTATCTGGGAGCTGGTGCCAGAATATTTGGATGGCACCTTTGAAGTCTGGTCAGTTTGTTAATTTGATAGACAAGTAAACTGAGGTTCAGAGAAACACATGACTTCTCCAAGGTCACTAAACAAGTGACAAGAGTGACCTGGGGACAGCTCAGTTCCCCCTCCCTGGTGATATATTGACCTGCTTGAGCGCACCACACCTGGGTGTGGTTTTTGTTCTGTTTTCACTCCATTTTTTCCATGGGTCCATTTTTTCCATGGTGGGGGCTTGGAAGAGAGGATTCATTGAGGGGATTACTCCATTCATTCATTCAACAAGTATTTATGCATATCTGGTCCTGTGGTGGGTGGGGTGCAGCGGATGGGGGTCTGGAGCAACAATTCTGGGGGGGAAATGACGGTTCTCCAAGTTTTCAACAGCAGATGGCTTCAGTTGGGAGAGACTGACAAACAGGCATGGAAAGTACCAGGGAGCCTAAGGACAGGGTGTTTACCGGCACCTTCTACTGCGGTTCCTGCCTCCCCAGGGTTGAACCCTGAAGACCTTTCTCTTCTCTTACAGTCAGTGGTGAAAGGACAGCCAGTCCTCAGCCCGCCTCCTCAGAACTCCCCACCGCAGCTCCCAGCAAGCTCCAGGCCTGCCGGGAATCTTCCAGTAACCCTGCCCCGGCCCCTCTGTTGACACACACTGGACATTCTGAGGATGATGATCTAGCATGCTTCCTACACTGCTGCTAAAATGCACGCCTGCGGGCACAACACAGGATGTGGCTCCCAGGAGAGGAATTTGGAAGGCATCTCCACGCTTTCCCCAGCCTCCTCTAGGGAAGAAACTTCAGTGGGGTTTTCCCTTCTGAGCACTCAGGGGTGATGTCACAGTTCCAGAGATTGCGCTATAACTCTGTCTACTTCCATCTGGCCAACACACTCACACCGTGGCCAAGGAAATGCCCTCGCTCCGGGGCCCCTTCCCCAGGCGGGGCTGACTTTCCCTTCTGCACCCCCTGCACCAGAGATCCCCCTCCATCCTCCATCGTGACCTGAGCCTGTGGAGCCGCCCCATGAGTCCTCATTCTCCTAGGAGTGGGACATTTATCCAAAGATGGCCCCCAGCATGTGCTGGGCCCTCGGTTCAGAAGTACTCCCACTAGGCTCTGGCACTCCCAAGCTCTGCAGCCTTGGGTAAGCTACTTAACCTCTCCATTTCCACCTCAAATTCCCTAGGAGCTGCAAAACAGTTAACTAATTGCCCGCTAACAGCAAGGTTAAAAGTTCATATCCACCTAGAGGTGCCTCAGAAGAAATGCCTGGCACACTCCTTGCGAAAAGTAGCCCCTGACAACCCAACGGGTCCAGTTCCTCTCTGACATGCATGGGGTCACCGCCGGCAGGAGCAGACTTGATGGCAACAGATCCAAAATGGGGCTAAGAGATATAGTTGTTACCTCACCCTGTTATTACAGGATCACATGAGACCTGACACACAAAGAGCTTAGTACATTCCCTGTCGCACACTGACGTCGTAAGACACCTAGCACGAGTCCAGGGGGTTAATAAGAGGCTACACAACTATTAAGTCGCCCTGGGGAGAGAGTACTGTCCGTCTCTGCCGTCCATCCCTGACATGAGAGCAGGGCGAGGCTGTTTCTGCTCCCTCCTTGCAGTATCGAGCACAAAGCCCTCCCCATTCTACAGCTCAGAGAGGGAGCCCACTTGGTGGGTGCTAACCTTTGGGTCCTGAGGAGCCCTGGTGGCAGAGTGACTACATGCTGGGCTGCTGACCTCAGGTCAGGGGAAACACAAGGCTTTCTACTCCTGTAAAGAGTTCCTCTCTAGGGAAGAGGGGAGGTGATATCAAATAATTGTACAAGGATACTGATCTGAATTATGGATTGTTGTATCTGTAAGAGCTCCCAATAAAATGATTTTTTTAAAGAGAGTTCGTCTTGAAACCCCTCAAGAGCTGTTCTACCCTGCCCAATAAGGTCCCTCTGAGTCGGCACTGATTCGATGGCCTTGAAGCTGGTTGCGTTTGAACCTTGGGATCCAGCTGCTGAGAAGTGGTTAGTTTGAGACCAATGGCTGCTCAGAAAAAGCTGGAGATCTTTTCCAGGAAAGATTCCCCACTCTCCGTACCATCACGACTCATGGCCGACCCTGTAGGACGAGGACTGACTGCCTCTGGGGAGTAGAACACGTGTCATCTTTCTCCCAAGGAGCAGCTGGCGGTTTTCAACTGCTGACCTTGAGGTTAGCAGCCCAACGGTAAACACTAAGCAACTAGGGTTCCCCCAGCCCCCCCACCCCCAATCAAGAGTACAGCCAGAAACCCTACGGTCCAACTGTGTCCTGGGTCACAATGGTGCAAAATGGACTTGGCAGCACCTAAGGGCACCCGGCTGTAATGACCCAGCCTTGAAGGGGACAGAGGGACTTTTGTCACTTGCCGCCACCTCCAGCCAGCCCCCCTCCAATGCCACCCCCACCCCCTCTGCCTTCTAACAGAACCTCCCAGGCCCTGCCGCAGAGAGCACACATCTGCCTGGCAGTGGTTCCGCCGGAAAGCTCCCTGGAAGAGGGGCAGACAGAGCCTTCTGCCCTCCTTCGTTGGCATCTATCTCATGGGTGGGGGCAACTGCCCGCTACTGAGTCAGCGGAGGTGGGAAGCCACCCTGGAAAGACACGAGGACTGTCAGGATGGCGTCGGCCCAGGCAGGGTTCCGTGCTGTGGGTCATAGTCCGAACTGGACAGCACCTCACCCACGCCAGCAGCCACGCGGGTTCAAGGAAAGGCCATGGGGGCGGGCGCCGAGGGCGCAGCGGAGGACCGGGCACACGGCGCTCGGCACACGGCCCCGGGGCACGCGCTGCCCTCCGTCTGCACTCGGCCCTCCCCGCCCGCGCGCGGGACCACGCCGGGCGCGCCAAGGGCGGGTCTGTGGAGCGGAGCCCGGCGTCCCGTGTGCACCGCCCGCTGCACCCGGCCCGCTGCTCCGGGAACAGGTGACCGGCGCGGGGCGTGTGAAAGTGGCGCCGTCGGGGCGGGTCTTTTGCACTCGTCCCGGCTCCCTCGGCAATAAAGGCAGCCCGCGGCGGGCTCCACGGCACCGCGCCTTCTCGAAGCCCTGGTCTTCGCTCCTCCAGCTGACTGCAGACTCCGCCCACCGCATCGACTGGACATGGACCCCAACTGCTCCTGCGCCACCGGTGAGGCTGGGGCGCCGGACTGGGCTCTCCCTCTCGCTCTCTGAGCGCCTGGCCACTCTCAGGGGGTAAAGACTCCCGCGAACATCGCTTTCCCCCTGGGCGGTTTTTATTCTGGGTCGTTGTTTCCTGGGAGGGCGCACGAATTGCTGGTGGAGCCGGGACTCGAACCCGGGGTTCCTAGCACCCAATTCGGCATTCGGGGCTCATGCAACCGTTCTCAGCGCTACTTTTTTCCCCCCTCGACAGGAGGCTCCTGCACCTGCGGCGACTCCTGCAAATGCAAGGAGTGCAAATGCACGTCCTGCAAGAAAAGTGAGTGGGCGCCGTGCCCCCCCTGCCACCCACGGACTGCACAGCTTCCTGGGGAGGGGGCAGAGAAGCGTCCCTCTCTCCTGAGAGCAGGCGCCTGCAGTGCCCCGTGCTGGGCAGCAAGGAGATCCCCCCCCCCCACCTGCTTATTTCCCTCTCTCTCCAGGCTGCTGCTCCTGCTGCCCTGTGGGCTGTGCCAAGTGTGCCCAGGGCTGCATCTGCAAAGGGGCATCGGACAAGTGCACCTGCTGCGCCTGACCGGAGAGCCCTGCCCAGCTGTAAATAGAGGCCCACCTGTACAGAGCCGGAGTTTAATTTTTTCATACAGCCCTAGATGTTTCCTACAATCTTTTTTCTACAAAATATACGAAAGATGATAATAAACGTTGGTGACTTTATTCGGCTCTGGTTTCTTTGTGTGGGGTGGGACTAGGAGCCCCATGGGCACTGGCATCAACTGGGCTTGGCGTGGGACTCAACTGGGACTCCACACACCTGGGACGTGGACCCCAGTGTTAGCCCTTCCGAAGCCAAGCTCCCAATCCGAGCTGTGGAGAGGGAAGAGCCCGGTGCCAGACGGTGGAAGGATGGGGGCAGGTCCGGCCCCCCTCTGTGATGGCTTAGTGTCAGCTTCCAGGGGTGTCAAAGGAGAGCATGTAATCCTCTCCCCCCTTTCGTGGTTCCCCACAGTCCCAATGCTTCTCAGTCTCCCTGTGCAGAAAGACCAGCTTGCATCTCCTCCTGCCCCTAACTCCAACCCTAAGCCTAAACCTGGTGAACCAATCCAAATGAATTCCTAAGGAAAAGTGGATGATACGGAGCCCCAAGACTGTGCGAGAATCCGGGGACTGCAAGTGCCCATGCACACTCTAGCCTAGGGAGCAGACAGCTCCTGCATTCCCATAAGGAGATATACTCTCAGAACCCCACAGGGCAAAATTTTGCCAGGGGGACCTTGAGTAATTATTTTTTTGGTTTCTGAAAAGCATACAGTATGCCAACTAAGTTTAAGAACTTATGATACAAAGGAACAACATGAAGTCCCAAACCACCTTTTGATATAACAGTAAAATCTCAGTGATAGGAGGAATCAATAAGATCAAAAGTAAATAAAATTCTAAAACACCATGGCTTTCACCAAAGGGGGGCATGTCCTGCCATAGAGTTTGTGGAGGATCGCTACTCTTGGGGCACTTTCCCCTGCCCCCACCCCGGAGGGGGAGGACTATGAAACAGCCCCACAAAGAACTACCAGCCTTGGCTTCCACTGGGGTTGGGGAAGGGCATGGAGGAGCCTAGCAAGTCAACGAGACGCCCTATTCCATGATGGGAGTTCAATTTAAGATTAAGGTGGAAATCTGCCCCTCTGTCTGAATCCAGCAATTGGCTACCTGAATGCAGCTAAATAAGACATCCCATGCTGTTTTCAAAGTCCACAAAAAACTGGATCAGAGGCTGTGTCTGTGTCTGCCCATGTAGGATGCTCAGAGAACCAGCAGGGGAGGCAGGAGGAGAAGTCAGGGAGTCTGGAGAGGAGGGTAACCGCACCCCCTGACTGTTGGGGGCATTGCTGTTTGAGGTCCAGTCATGAGGTAGAGTCAGGTGGTCCCAAGGCAGGGCCACATTCCCACAGCTCAGTGTAACGGAGGGCAATTCAGTGACCAACTAGCTCAACATGCACGTGTTCTAATCTCAGATCCCAGTTTCACAATCAATCTCCCCACTTACCTGCTGTGCAACCTGGACAAGTCCCTTAACTTTGCTGAACCTCTATTTCTTACAGGAAACAATAAAGACCATTGAGGACTAAGGGAGGTCATTGCCTGAGTCTTGGCTAGGCCTCAGTCAGCAGCTATCCTGATGGTCACTTTGTCCACAGGGATTTGGATGGACAGGATCTTGTCAAATCCCACAACCCCATGTGGTTACCTGTAATCACACTCCACTAAAGAGTGATGATCCTTGGTGAGCAATAAAGTGAAGCTCTCCTGCTCTCGCTCCCGGGCTCTCCCCACGAGGACCACCAAGCAGGGCTGAGGTGAGCATGCTACCATGAAAAAAAAAATCCCACAACCCCCTTCAGAAAAGCCTATCTGTCATCAAGTACAGGGTGTGGGGCCCGTGTGGGGGAGAAGCCTCACTGATTCTATACCTGAGGGTCTCCGGGTAGCTTTGGGGCTAGACCTTCTGGTCAGATGTACAGACACATGGCGCTCCCATGCTTCTCTCCATGTGTCTGCACAGAGGCCATGGGAGACACAGCAAGGAGACAGGACTGGGAGTCTTTGTAGCTGGTCTACAGCTGGCTGATGGCCTGGCTCCCTGACCATGAAGGTTCTGAGCACTTCATCCTGCCCGATAACTGGGTGGCAGACGCCCAGAGGGACATGGGGCAGTTCTAACCTTGGGGAGCCTGGTGGCATGCTGAGGCCCAGAGAGGTCACACAGCTGACACACTGACCCTGAATGAAAGCTCAGTGCTCTGTCCACTGCGATCTGAGCCAGGGTCCCAGCAAGCTGCTCCAGCACAGGAAGTCAGGGTGGGGAGAGCATGATGCTGTGGGATGGGTAGGGACACGAAGGACAATCTACCTCTGTCACCTACAGCCTGGGCAACAGGCTGTGTGTTACTGGCCCAGTCCTCTCCACTTAAAAAGGGACTTAAAATAGCATCTGATCAGAGGAGTTTAGCTTGGAACCTGACCTGGGGTGAATGCACAATCATCGGACATTTCATGTTATGATCACTGCCACAGGGGGCAGTGTTCTCCCTCCTGAAGATCAAGTTGAGCCAGGTGTGCCGAGCTGGGGGACTGCTCAGTGCTGGATAGTATTTGCATGGAGCCCCCAGTGTCAACACTCCCACGCAGCCTCCTCACCACAGCACCCCCTTTGGTTTATTCCCAAGAAAAACAAACTTGGAATAAGTCATCAACCTTTATTATCTTTCATACATTTCATACACAAAAGGAGGTAGCAAAGATGTGAGGTCATTTGAGGGAGAATCTCTGGCTTTGGACATGCTGCTCTAGTCACATCCGGCAGGGCTCTCCCGTCAGGCACAGCAGCTGCACTTGTCCGATGCCCCTTTGCAGATGCAGCCCTGAGCACACTTGGCACAGCCCACAGGGCAGCAGTAGCAGCAGCCTGGGGAGAGAGGGCAGGGAAGGCTCAGGAGACATAGACAGGTATCCCCCTCCTGAGCACACTTGGCACAGCCCACAGGGCAGCAAGAGCAGCAGCCTGGGGAGAGAGGGCAGGGAAGGCTCAGGAGACATAGACAGGTATCCCCCTCCTGACCAGAGGCCTGGGACCAGCTCTGCCCAGGGCAGCAAGGCACAAAGCACTAGAGGGCTTGCCATGTCCCCAGACACCTGGAAGGATGTTCCTGGTCAGGTGCCTCTAGGAAGAAGCTGGCCTGTCCTGGTGAGGAAGGGACAGTGAGCTAAGTACAAGGCCGTCTGGCAGAGAGGGAAGACCAGTCCTGAGAACCATGCAGAGAGAGAGGGAAGTCCTCAGGATCAGAGAGGGACATCCCAGATACAGCAGTGCTCGGCAGACCAGGGAGTTCCCACATATGGACACATTCATGTGCACAAGGTAGTTAAGAACCCCATAGAGCTAAGAAACCCAATGAGGAGAATAGGTTCTGGTTCTGGTTCTTGTCCTGCCTGGCTGAGGAACTCTGCATCTCCGTTTCCTTCATCCAGAAGGAAAGATTGAGCCTACAGCACTCTTAGGGTTCTGCTGGCTCTGATTGTGACTCAGGTGTTGGGAAGGGGCAGGGAAGAGGCTGCTGAGTTCTGGGCTTCCCTGCCCAGCCCAGCCCCACATCCCCAGGAAGCCCCCGTCACACACTCACTCTTCTTGAAGGACGTGCATCTGCAGTCTTTGCACCTGCAGGACTCAGAGCAGCCACAGGAGCCACCTGCCAGGAAGACAGTGGACATGAGCAAAGGCTGGGGGGCAGCAGCTCCAGCACTCAGTCAGCAACCCCCTGCTCCTGTTCTCACTGCCTCAGCCCCAGAGCTCCTGCCACACTCAGGCAGGGGCTGAAGGCTCGCCCCGCCCTCTGCCCACAGGATGCCAGCCCCGTGCCCTGGGCTGCGTTCCTGTCACAGGCGGGGAAGGGGTGCAGGGCCCTTACCGGTGGCGCAGGAGCAGTTGGGGTCCATTTGGAGGAGGCGAGGCTGGCGGTCCCAGGTCAAGTGTGAAAGGATGCTGGAAGGTGGAAGGCTTGCTGGAGCCCCAGCGCCTCTGCATTTGAACCCGAGGGGCCGGCCCGTGCGCAAAGGCCCCGCCCCTCCGCGCGCCGCCCCGCCCCGCCCCGCGCTGCACCCGCCCCGCGGGCTGAGCGCAGCGCTGGGGACCTCGGGGGCTCTCTGCACGCGGCCCGCTGGGCACCGCCCCCGCGTCTGCGCCCGCTCGCGGGAGGGGCTGCGCGCCGAGTGGAGCTCGGTGTCCCACTGCCTGTCCGCCTCTTCCCGCTCGTCCCCTGACCGTGCGCTGCCCGCTGCCCGGTGTTCCGCAACCCGGTCCCGGAATGCCCGCGGCTTCCCTGTGCCTCCACCGGGCCATCCCCCACTCTCCCTCTCCGCGATCCCGTGCGCAACCCCAGCCTGCTCCCTGCACCCTTCCCAGGGGAAAGGGTCATCAGCCCGGTGCCCAGGCGCGTGCAGAGACCTGGCTGCCCCTGCCCCTACCCGCCCCGCTGCCCCTGCCCCTTCTCTGTGCTTTGCCCCACTGGATTCCTAGAAATGCCATGCTGGGCCCTGCTCCCTGGCAGGATGCTTTGAATTGTGTCGTATTTCATCGTTCTTCATGTCTAAAGATCTTCAGAGGCTGAGTGTCCCCCATGTCCGGGTCCAGGGTGGCGTTTCTGGAATTTTGGGTGCCCAGCAGAGAGGATTGTGTCAGTGATAGGCCGTGTCCACATGAAATGAGGGCAAGGAACCCAGGATTTAGCTCTCCCTTTATCTGACAGTTTCAGTGCTGAGTGGGGCTTCACACTGCCTGCACTTTGTCAGTTTGAATCCCCCTGGCACTTAAGGGGGAATTGCTCTTATTCGGAAGGGTCACAGGTGGGACTAGGAGTAAGGCGCTCCACTGTCACTAAAGGTGGGGGTCAGTTTCCACAGAGGGTCTTTGAAAGACAGACATGGTCACATAGCTCCTCTCGTCCCTCAAACCATCCACTGAAACCATGGAGCACAGCTTGCTCTGAAGACACAGGGAGAATGATACCATTCAATGTCAGCCAGAGGGCTTATTTGTGGAATTTAACAGGAGCTGTGAGTGTGCTGTCCTGTAATTTTTGGAAGGCTCACTGCAAGGTCAGTGGTTCAAACCCACCAGGAACTTTTGGAGGAAAGATGAGGCTGTCTTGTCCCATAAAGATTTGTAAGCTTAGAACCCCTACTTTTTGTACTATGAATTAGAATTGAATATGGATGAAAGCCCCAAATCCATTAGCAGAGACTATGGATGGGAGCAGGGCGAGCAGGGGCAGGTAGTGGTCAGGGGTCAGCCTGGTCTCTGCACACGCATGTTGATCAACACTGCTGCCAGGTTTAGGGTGCAGGGAGCGAGGCTGGGGTTGCACGCGGGATCCCGGAAAGGGAGAGTTTGGGGAAGACCCGGTGGAGGGTCCAGGAATCCGCTCTGATCCCGGGAAGGGCTTCCCGGAACACTGGACACCGGGCGGTAGGCACCGTCACGGGACAGTGGGAAGCGGCCAACAGTCCTGGGACACCGAGTTCCGCTCGGCGCGCAGCGCTGCAGGAGCGCGTGCAAACGGGGGCGGAGTCCAGCGTGCCGGGCACAGCCAGCCTCTGGAGTCCCACCCGCTGCGCTCAGCCCTCGGGCGGGTGCAGCGCGGGGCGGGGCGGGGCGGCGCGCGGAGGGGCGGGGCCTTTGCGCACGGGCCGGCCCCTCGGGTTCAAATGCAGAGGCGCTCGGGCTCCAGCAAGCCTTCCACCTTCCAGCATCCTTTCACACTTGACCTGGGACCGCCAGCCTCGCCTCCTCCAAATGGACCCCAACTGCTCCTGCGCCACCGGTAAGGGCCCTACACCCCTTCCCCGCCTGTGACAGGAACGCAGCCCAGGGCACGGGGCTGGCATCCTGTGGGCAGAGGGCGGGCGAGCCTTCAGCCCCTGCCTGAGTGTGGCAGGAGCTCTGGGGCTGAGGCAGTGAGAACAGGAGCAGGGGGCTGCTGACTGAGTGCTGGAGCTGCTGCCCCCCAGCCTTTGCTCATGTCCACTGTCTTCCTGGCAGGTGGCTCCTGTGGCTGCTCTGAGTCCTGCAGGTGCAAAGACTGCAGATGCACGTCCTGCAAGAAGAGTGAGTGTGTGACAGGGGCTTCCTGGGGATGTGGGGCTGGGCTGGGCAGGGAAGGCCCCAAAATTTAGTAGCTCCAATCCTGCCCTCTCCCAACACCTGAGGCACAGAGCCAGAAAGGTGCTGTAGGCTCAACCTTTCCTTCTGTAAGAAGGAAACCGAAAGACCTGATGAAAAGAGCTTAAGTGGAGAGCAAATGCTTTGAAAATGATGAGGGAAATGAATGTACAGATGTGCTTTACATAATTGATATATGTAAGGATTGTGATAAGAGTTGAATGAGCCCCCAATAAAATGTTTGGGAAAAAAAGAAGGAAACAGAGATGCAGAGTTCTCCAAACATACAGGACAAGAACAAGAACCAGAACCTAGTCTCCCCACTCAGTTTCTTAGCTTTCTGGCCATCTTATGCACATGAACATGTCGAAATGGGGTTCCCTGACCTGCTGGAGCAGCCCTGCCCGACAGTGGCAGCCTAGAACTCCCTGGTCTGCCGGGCACTGCTGTATCTGGGATGACCCTCTCTGATCCTGAGGACTTCCCTCCCTCTCTGCATGGTTCTCAGGACTGGTCTTCCCTCCCTGCTAGACAGCCTTGTACTCTGCTCACTGTCCCTTCCTCCCAGGACAGGGCAGCCTCTTCCTCGAGGCACCTTACCAGGAACATCTTCCCAGGTGTCTGGGGACATGGCAGGCCTTCTAGAGCTCTGTGCCCTGCTGCCCTGGGCAGAGCTAGTGCCAGGCTTGCCATTAGGAGGGCGTGCCTGTCTCCTGAGCCTTCCCTTACCTCTCTCCCCAGGCTGCTGCTCCTGCTGCCCTGTGGGCTGTGCCAAGTGTGCCCAGGGCTGCATCTGCAAAGGGGCATCGGACAAGTGCAGCTGCTGTGCCTGACGGCAGAGCCCGGCCGGATGTGACTAGAGCAACGTGCCCAAAGTCAGAGATTCTTCCCCAAATGACCCCACATCTTTGCTACCTCCTTTTGTGTATGAAATATATGAATGATAATAAAGGTTGATGACTTATGCCAGGTTTGTTTTTCTTGGGGATAAACCAAAGGGGGTGCTGTGGTGAGGATGGCTGTTGTGAGGCTGCGTGGGAGTCCTGACACTGGGGGCTCCATGCAAATACTATCCAGCACTGAGCAGTCCCCCAGCTAGGCACACCTGGCCAGGCTTGATCCCCTGGAGGGAGAACACTGCCCCCTGTGGCAGGGATCATAACATGAAAGGTCCGATGATTGTACATTCACCCCAGGTCAGGTTCAAGCTAAACTCCTCTGATCAGATGTTATTTTAAGTCCCTTTTTAAGTGGAGAGGACTGGGTCAGTAACTCACAGCTTGTTGCCCAGGCTGTAGGTGACAGAGGTATATTGTCCTTCGTGTCCCTACCCATCCCACAGCATCATGCTCTCCCCACCCTCACTTCCTGTGCTGGAGCAGCTTGCTGGGACCCTGGCTCAGATCACAGTGGACAGAGCACTGAGCTTTCATTCAGGGTCAGTGTGTCAGCTATGTGACCTCTCTCAGCCTCGGCATGCCACCAAGCTCCCCAAGGTTAGAACTGCCCCATGTCTCTGTGAGCGTCTGCCACCCAGTTATCAGGCAGGATGAAGTGCTCAGAACCTTCATGGTCAGGGAGCCAGGCCATCAGCCAGCTGTAGCCCAGCTACAAAGATTCCCAGCCCTGTCTCTGCTCTGTGCCCCCAACACACAGTGTCCACTGTCCCTGTCCACGTATGTGAACCATCTGCCCCAGAAGGGTCTGCCTCCGAGGACAACCATATTCCCTCTGATATAGAATCAGTACGGCTCCTCTCCCTCCAGGGCTCCAGCCCCAGTACTTGATGCCACATAGACAGGACATTCTGAAGGGGGTTGTGGGATTTACAAGATGCTGTCCATCCAAATACCTGTGCACAAAGTGACCATCAGGATAACTGTTGACTAAGGCCTAGCCAAGACTCAGGCAATGACCTCCCTTAGTCCTCACAGGGAAGTGTGGTCTTCATTGTATCAGGGAAGAAACGGAAGTTCAGCAAGGCTGAGGGACTTGTGTAGGTTGCACAGCAGGTAAGTGGGGAAATGGATTTTGAAACTGAGGTGAAGATGAGATCCTGTGGGTTCCTGAAATGCCCTCTGCACACAGACAGCTGTGGGAGGTGTGGCCCTGCCTAGGGACCACCTGACTCTACCTCCTCATGACTGGACCTCAAACAGCAATGCCCCCAACAGAGTCAGGGGTACAGTTACCCTCCTCACCAGACTCCCTGAGCTGTCCTCCTGCCTCCCCTGCTGGACCACTGAGCAGCCTACATGGCAGGCACACACACTCCTCTGATCCAGTTTCGTGGACCTTGCAAAGAGCAGGACAAGTGCTTCCAAATAACTAGCATTGAGCTGCGTTAGCTATCCATATGCTGGGTTAAGACAGAGGGGCAGTTTTCAGCCTAATCTTAAAACAAACTTCCAACAGAGAAGAAGGGGGTCTCCATGACGTTCCAGGGTCCTCCCTGCCCTGCCTGTCTCCTTCACCCCCACCAGAAGCCAAGGCATGTAGTTCTTTGTGGCAGTTTCATGAATGCTCCAGAGGGGCGGGGGATGCACCCTCCACAAACTCTATGGCAGCCATGACTCCCGTGCTGAAGAGCCATGGAGGTTTATAATGATTTCATTTATGGTTGAAGTTATTTGTTTCACCTACCATTGTTGAGATTTTACTGTCAATGTCAAAGCATGGATATGTATTTTATGCTGAACGTTTGTATCATAAGTTCTTAAACTTCTTTGGCCTATGATATGCTTTTCAGGGAAAGGAGTTGCTCAACTTCTCCTCGGCGAAGCTTCGCACTGTAGCTCATAAGCCAGGACAGTGTCTTCCTCTCACTGACATTGAGTCAGTTCTGACTCGTGGCCACCCTGCAGGAGGAGGTAAACTGCCCTGTGGGGTTCTGAGAGTGTAAGTCCTATGGGAGTACAGGAGCTGTCTGCTCCCTAGGATAGAGTGTGCCCATCTGCTCTTGTAGTCCCTGGATTCTCACACAGTCATTGGGTTCTGTATCATCCACTCTCCTTAGGAATTCATTTGGATTGGTTCACCAGGGTTAGGGTTAGGGGCAGGAGGAGATGCTAGCTGGTCTTTGCATAGGGAGTCTGAGACCTTCCCCCATCCTTCCACCATCTGGCACTGGGCCCTTCCCTCTCCACAATTCAGACAGGCAGCTTGACTTGGGAAGGCTAATATTGGGGTCCACGTCCCAGGTGTGTGGAGTCCCAGTTGAGTCCCACACCAAGCCCAGTTGATGCCAGTGCCCATGGGGCCCCTAGTCTCAACCCACACAAAGAAACCGGAGCCAAATAAAGTCACCAGCTTTTATCGTCATCTTTCATATATTTTGTACAAATAAAAAGGAGGTAGAAAAGAGGTCAGGTTCATCTGAGGGAGAATCTCTGGTTTTGGACAGGCCAGTACATTCATATCGGTTGTCTTATCAATGGCAGCAGCTGCACTTGTCCGATGCCTCTTTGCAGATGCAGCCCTGGGCACACTTGGCACAGCCCACAGGGCAGCAGGAGCAGCAGCCTGGGGAAGTGAGGGAAGGGAAAGGGTCAGATGACACGCAAACTGGCAAGTGCCCCCTTAGCAGAACGCATGGGACTAGCTTTGCCCAGGGCAGCAGAACCCAGAGCACTAGAGGGCCTGCCATGTCCCGAGACACCTGGGAAGATGTTCCTGGTCAGGTGCCTTTAGGAAGAAGCTGGCCTGTCCTGGTGAGGAAGGGACAGTGATCTAAGTACAAGGCCGTCTGGCAGGGAGGGAAGACCAGTCCTGAGAACCATGCAGAGAGGGAGGGAAGTCCTCAGGATCAGAGAGGCCCCATCCCAGATACAGCAGTGCTCGGCAGACCAGGGAGTTCCCACATATGGACACATTCATGTGCACAAGGTAGTTAAGAACCCCATAGAGCTAAGAAACCAAATGAGGAGAATAGGTTCTGGTTCTGGTTCTTGTGTCTGGCTGAGGAACTCTGCATCTCCGTTTCCTTCATCCAGAAGGAAAGGTTGAGCCTACAGCACTCTTAGGGTTCTGCTGGCTCTGATTGTGACTCAGGTGTTGGGAAGGGGCAGGGAAGAGGCTGCTGAGTTCTGGGCCTTCCCTGCCCAGCCCTGCCCCACATCCCCAGGAAGCCCCTGTCACACACTCACTCTTCTTGCAGGACGTGCATCTGCAGTCTTTGCACCTGCAGGACTCAGAGCAGCCACAGGAGCCACCTGCCAGGAAGACAGTGGACATGAGCAAAGGCTGGGGGGCAGCAGCTCCAGCACTCAGTCAGCAGCCCCCTGCTCCTGTTCTCACTGCCTCAGCCCCAGAGCTCCTGCCACACTCAGGCAGGGGCTGAAGGCTCGCCCGCCCTCTGCCCACAGGATGCCAGCCCCGTGCCCTGGGCTGCGTTCCTGTCACAGGCGGGGAAGGGGTGTAGGGTCCTTACCGGTGGCGCAGGAGCAGTTGGGGTCCATTTGGAGGAGGCGAGGCTGGCGGTCCCAGGTCAAGTGTGAAAGGATGCTGGAAGGTGGAAGGCTTGCTGGAGCCCCAGCGCCTCTGCATTTGAACCCGAGGGGCCGGCCCGTGCGCAAAGGCCCCGCCCCTCCGCGCGCCGCCCCGCCCCGCCCCGCGCTGCACCCGCCCCGCGGGCTGAGCGCAGCGCTGGGGACCTCGGGGGCTCTCTGCACGCGGCCCGCTGGGCACCGCCCCCGCGTCTGCGCCCGCTCGCGGGAGGGGCTGCGCGCCGAGTGGAGCTCGGTGTCCCACTGCCTGTCCGCCTCTTCCCGCTCGTCCCCTGACCGTGCGCTGCCCGCTGCCCGGTGTTCCGCAACCCGGTCCCGGAATGCCCGCGGCTTCCCTGTGCCTCCACCGGGCCATCCCCCACTCTCCCTCTCCGCGATCCCGTGCGCAACCCCAGCCTGCTCCCTGCACCCTTCCCAGGGGAAAGGGTCATCAGCCCGGTGCCCAGGCGCGTGCAGAGACCTGGCTGCCCCTGCCCCTACCCGCCCCGCTGCCCCTGCCCCTTCTCTGTGCTTTGCCCCACTGGATTCCTAGAAATGCCATGCTGGGCACTGCTCACCTGGCAGGATGCTTTGAATTGTGTAGTATTTCATGGTTCTTCATGTCTAAAGATCTTCAGAGGCTGAGTGTCCCCCCTGTCCGGGTCCTATGTGGCGTATCTGGAATTGTGGGTGCCCATTGGAGAGGATTGTGTCAGTGATAGGGCTTGTCTACATGAAATGAGAGCAAAGAACCCAGGATTTAACTTCCCATTTCTTTGACAGTTACAAGGTGCTGAGGGGGGCTTGGTCTGCCTGCACTTTGTCCCTTTTAATCCACCAGACCCTGAAGGGGGAATTGCTCTCATTCTCCTGGGTCCCAGGTGGGACTAGCAGTAGGGCTCTCAGCTGTCATCAAGGGTGGGGGCCAATTTCCACAGAGGCTCTCTGGAAGACAGCCCTGGTCACATACCCTCCCTCCCCCAAACCATCCGCTGAAACCATGGAGGAAATTAAGTTCTCTAAGACATGGGGTGGTGCAGCCGTGTGGAGAGGGGGGACAGGACTCAGTGGCATCTAGAGGACAACTGGTTCATTTCTGTAGGTCAGTAGCAGGAACCCAAGGGTGCTGTCAGGTATTTGTTGACCAGCTAACCTCCAAGATGTGGTTCAACCCATCAGCTCTCTGCTAATTCTAGAATCTAGTGGGTTCTTGAAATCCCATCGAAATTAGAGTTCAGGATCCCATGTGGGGACCCTGAGTCAGCACTGACTGATGGCAGTGGGTATCTGTCTAGTACTACTGAGAAACTACAACATCCAAACCCACCAGACACTCACCCAGAGAATGAATGTCACTCACCCCCACTCCATCCTTGGCCTTCTGGTTCCCTTGAGAGTATGATTGAGGGCACCCAGTGGACACACTCACCCTCAGTGGTTGGGAAATTCCTCTCACACCTTCTGTCTTAGCTTCTCTCGCATAATTCAGGCTCATAAATGATAGTTCCCCCTTCAGGGTTGCTGACAGGGTTTGACATGATTAAGGAGGACCCGGCTCATACCAAACAGAGATGCTGCTCAATTGTCCAGAGACAGAGAGGGTAGCACCCACCTGTCCTTCCTGCCCAGACTGCCCATCACCTAAACTAACCACTTGCACAGAGGGTACTTGGGCACACTGCCTGCACTGGGTTGGGCTGCAGTGACCTCTGAAGGGCACATCACACCCTCTGACAAGGTGAATGGAATGACCACAAGTCAGCGCTCTGATCTGGGTACTGGGAAAGGGACAGGCAGACACCAGGTAGGTTTGGGGGGAGAGCTGCAGTGCAGAGGGTCAAGGGTCAGCCAGTCCTCTGCACACAGCACACAACCTGTACAGATCCCCAACTACCGCCCCATCTGGGTACCAAGCGCAAAGCTGGGGTTGCACACGGAATCTCTCTAAGCGGGACCCTGAGGGAGAGGTGTGTGAGCTGGGTGGGTCACTACCCGGCTCACATCCTCTCCCTGGAGCGAGCGAGCGTGTGCAAAAGGGCAGAGGTCAGAGCCCGCAAGAGCCAAGTGCAGGGAGCTGTGCACCTGGTCCTCCTGCTGAGCAAGGTCCTCCAGGGGGAGAGGTGCAACGGGGGCGGGGCCTCTGCACCTGAGTCAGCTGGTCTGCATATAAACAGACAAGCAGGCTCTGGGATCCAGCAAGCCTTCCACCTGCTGTGTATCTTCCTGACTACCTGCCTTCTGAAGTCTGCCCACTCCTCGCTGGACAATGGACCCCAACTGCTCCTGCGCCACTGGTAAGGAAGGGACCCTGGCTCCCGGGCTCAGCATGCTGTCCTCCATCAGGTGTGGACTCAGGGTCCTGGGGGGCGGGGGAGAAGCAGCGCTTTGACTTCTGACTCCACTTCTGGAGGCAAGTCCTCTCCCCTCACCCAGCGCCTGTGTCTATGCCAAGCCAGGGCATTCCAATCATCCCTCAACCTGAGACCACAGCACTGCGGTTCAAAGCTTTCTGGGGACACTACCCACGCGGTCTAGGGCTGCTCACAGGCCGCTAAACCTCTGTCGAGCCTCCTAGCTGCCTGGTTGGGGGTGGGGGTGGCGGGCAGACAGGAACAATTCCTCTTTGGAGCTCAGGACACGTGATGCCACCATCCAGACTCACGTTCTCCTGGACTTACATAGGGTCCTTCCGTGTGAAGTAATAAAGCAGGAGGGTGCATGTCCCTCCAGCTCCCAAGGGGAGAGAGGAGATGAGCAGACCTTGAGTCCCCTGAGTGTGCCAGGAGCTCTGGGGCTGAGGCAGTGAGAACAGGAGCAGGGGGTTGCTGACTGAGTGCTGGAGCTGCTGCCCCCCAGCCTTTGCTCATGTCTGACTGTCTTCCTGGCAGGTGGCTCCTGTGGCTGCTCTGAGTCCTGCACGTGCAGAGACTGCAGATGCACATCCTGCAAGAAGAGTGAGTGTGTGACAGGGGCTTCCTGGGGATGTGGGGCTGGGCAGAAAAGGCCCTAGAACTCAGCAGCTTCTGCTTTGCCCTCTCCTAGCACCCCTGAGTCACAATCAGAGCCTTAGGTGCGGTGGAGGCTCAGCCTTTCCTTCTAGAAGGAGGCAGCTGAGATGCAGAGTTCACCTGAGAAGGGCCAAGCTGCAGCAGGAACCTCATCTAGGTGCTGCCTCCTTCACATCAGCCGGTCCATGGAGGACGGAAGCCCCTCCTGCGCAGTCTCTGCGCCCAGTGCAGTTTCTCTGACCTGCGCCGCAGCGTTTTCTGTGCAGCTGTTCAGTGTCCAGTGTCCTGCTGATGTCTGCTGTCAGTAGGAGTTCGCTCTCTGATCTTGAGAACTTGGCATCTGGTGTGTAGTTCCAGCTCACTGGCCATTGCCCCCTGGGTTTCATGTAATGTGCTCACTGTCCCTCCTTCATTAGATTCTGGCACCTCCTTTCTGAGAGTTGCCCAGGCCCAGTGACCGACCTGCATGCTTTTGATGCTCTGACCTCTTGTGCTTTGAGTAGGACTGTTGGCAAACAGAGGTGCCTGTGTGACCTAACCTTTTCCTGCCCTCTCTTCCCAGGCTGCTGCTCCTGCTGCCCTGTGGGCTGTACCAAGTGTGCCCAGGGCTGCGTCTGCAAAGGGGCATCGGACAAGTGCAGCTGCTGCGCCTGACCGGAGAGCCCTGCCCGGATGTAAATACTGACCTGTACAAAGCTGAAACTTTCTTCTTTACACAGTTCTATATGTTTTGCTCGGTTTCTTTTTCTATAAAACATTTGAATATTACTAATAAAGCTTGATGAGTTCATTCTGCCTCCCTCTGCATTTTTTATTGTGGCTTTGGACTCCAGCTCCCTGAATGCTGTGGTGGAGTGAAATTCCTTAATATGGTTCTTCTGCCCCACTCCGTCTAAGGTCTTCCAAATGCTTGGGTGGGCCTAGTATAAGGTCTGTGAAACACTTAGAGGGGACTGGTCAGTCAGAAAGGAAGCCTAGTTTTTAAGAGACCCCCAGGGACCTTTAAGTGCTCTGTCTGAAGGGGTGGAGGCCCCAAGACCACATGAACCAGACACTGGCATGGAGGCTCCTAGCAGCAGCCCCAACACTGGAGCACCTTTTCCTCTGGCTCCAGAAAGTGGATGTGTGGGAAAAAGAGCCAGGAAGGCTGACTTCAGGCCAATGAGGCAAAAGCCAAGGGGCCATGGGGCTGAGAGACTGGGGGTCCAAGTGAGACCTGGCTACAATGTGGCTGAGAGTATGAAAAACAGACTTGACTGCTGGCTGGGGAGATCAATGACTTTCCCTTTTTTGCTTGCTGATCCTGACTTGTAACCTATTTCCTCTTAATAGACCCCTTCCTTGTGACTTTTGTCTGCGAAGTCTGGGTGACTCCCACCTGGTAGCAATAAGGAAGTCAGGCTCACCTGGACTATCATTTTTGCAGGTGGCATTATCAGGAAGGCTGGTGTGAGACTGAATGAGGGTGTTTACACTTGCATTGTGGACAGAGATGTTACCCTCCTCCAAACTGACTCCCTGTCTGAGCTGGGGAATGGGAAGGATGTGGGGCTCCACCCTGGAGGGATGGGGTCAGATTGTGCCCCCCTCCCTCTGCTCTCAGGATCAGTGGGCGTAACTTACAGTGGGCCACTCCTCTCACACCAGAGGTTGGCTTCCCAGAGACACACCTGCAAAAGGGCATTGGATGAGTGAGGGTTCTGCACCCCACGGGGAGAGCCCTCCCCAGATGCAGAGGGACTGGTGCAGAATGGGGCTTACTCTCAGACAACCCTGACCACTCGGTCACCCCCTTTTCCAAGGAAGTACATGTTGGATCATAGATGATGCCCCCTTGATTTTGGTCTGTTTTCCCTTGTGTGGGTTGGAACTAGGAGGGGCTGTGATCAGCATGAAGGGCTGTGTGGGACTGGACTGGGGATTCAAAAGTTAGCCCTCACTGAGCACCGCCTGGTGCAGGTCAGGCCCCCTCTCTGGGCTGAGTTTTCATCTGGAGAATGCGCAGAGCACACGCCAGAAGAGACGGCATATACAGCCTCTGGTCCCATATAAAGTCTGGGCGGCATGGGGACTCCCCAGGGTCAGTCTCATACCGCCATGTGCTGAATGACTCGTACGCAGGCTTTCTCCTGAGGTCTTGTAACTCACAACATAAGACTGAAATATGCAAATCATTCTCCTGATCTGCCCAAGGGATAGGATAGTGTATTAGACAGGGTTCTCTAGAGAGATTAAACCGGATCATTGATCATTTTATTTATTTATTTATAAAGATAGGTATATAACACAAGAAATAAACAGTTCAATTATAAAGCAGTACAAATGGCTCAGTGCAACTCACTCCTGCGAGAGAGTTGTGAGACACTGGCAGTCCTTGAAGTCTTGAGGGCCACCAGGCAGTCCTCTGTAGAGAGAGGTAGGCTATCCCGGCGCAGGCAGCAAACAGCAAGGCAGGTCAGCCAGGTCACCAACCGTCAGTCCCCAGCTCAAGAGATGTCCATTCCAATTCTCTGGCGAGGCAAGTCTTAAAGGGACTTCAAATTACAGCGACACAGTTCACAGGTTGGGTGTCCCACAGGTAGTGTAGCTTGCAAATTGAGGCACAGAACAAGCAAGGCAGCCGCACACTGGTCCGATAATCAAAGAACAAAAGGCAAGAAAGGCCAGTCTCGCCGAGCCATTTAGCGCTCTGCCCTTCAAATAGTCCCACATGTGTTTATCGGCCAGGCTGGCACAATAAACTAACTCCCTCAGACAGCTTGCAAACAATGCAAACAAGGTGAAAGATGACTTGGTGGAGGCACTATGCAAACAAGGGGCATGGAATCATCACAAGGTCAGTGTGTCCATTCAGAGGACAGCCAAGGCTTGTCCTCCCTGCAAAAGGGGCCAGGGCACTGACTACTGAAGGAGAAACAGCAGCAGAGCAAGGCATTTGAACCTAGGGTCCCTGTGCTGGGAAGCTCCTAGCCCCAGGTCACAGAAAGAAGCCCCACAGAGAAACAAATATAAAACCCATGCTTTCTCTGTCTTCCTTGGTGCCAGTCTGTGGACCCCACATTTCTCAGTAGCACTGCCCCCAGACAGCCCTTTGATTTGCCCAGCATCTTTGACTGGTCACTAAATAACCTTTGAGAATGCACCTTAGGACAGTGGTTCTCAACCTGTGCATCGCGACCCCTTTGGGGATTGGATGCCTCTTTCACAGGGGTCGCCTAAGACCATAGGATAACACAAATATTTCACAATATATAATTACATATTGTTTTGTGATTAATAACTATGCTTTAATTATGTTCAATTTGTAACAAAGATTATATCCTGCTTATCAGATATTTACATTATAATTCCTAACAGTAGCAAAATGACAGTGATGAAGTAGCAATGAAAATAATTTTATGATTGGGGGGTCACCACCACATGAGGAACTGGATGAAAGGGTTGCGGCATTAGGAAGGTTGAGAACCATTCTCTTAGGAAATTCACCTAACTTGTGTTTGGCTCTGAAACAGTGGTTCTTAACCTTCCTCGTGTGGTGACCCCCACCAACCATGAAATTATTTCGTTGCTAATTCGTAACTGCAATTTTGCTACAGTGAAGAATCGGGTGATCCCTGTGAAAGGGTAGTTTTTAACCCCCAAAGGGGTCACGACCCACAGGTTGAGAACCACTGCTCTGAATCTTTGGACATTCACTTCAGGTCAAGTTGCACCAGCCTCCCATATCCTAGCTACTTTTTAGTTCAAACTCTCTAAGGACCTGACAAGCCTTCCTCACGGAGCTTCAGGAGAACTGGATCCAAATGAAGGCATTTGCCTGGGCAGGGCTGAAGGTCATTCTGCCTGGTGGGCTTGAGGAGAGGGCAGGAGGTCTCAGGGGGAATCCTAATTGATGGTAACCACCAGCCCCTGGCGATATGTTGATTGTTCTTTGATATTCAGTCAGAGATGTAGGGGAGTCTTCTGGGCCTGGACCCTCAAGTTCTCAGGGTGAAGCAGGCTGCTTGCTGCAAACACAGGGTTTGTCCTCAGACAGACAAGTCAAAGAAACTCCATTGTGGTTAGCTGATAAATGACCTGCATCCTTTCCCCTCCCCTCAGAAAGTCCCACTAGTGGTTGATTTTGGAATGTACTCTCATGTCCCCAGGTTTAGGACGCTGCAATTACTTGAGACTATTCAATATATTGTTTTACTATTGTTCCTTGTGATGTTGTCGTCTGAATGGTGTAGTTAATCTTGTTATGGGAACCAGGATGCTATAGTCCATTTTGATAGTGTTTCTCTTAGGATCGGGAATGTACCTTGTAATGCACGCTTGCTCTTCTTGAAGTCACTAGAATGTTGTAATCAATGCTGTCCCCAGTCAGGTCCCCTAACCTTAAAATAGTAACATTAATTTTGCTTTCTGCTTCTGTCCAAGCTTGCTTAAATCTTAAACAAAGTATAAATGTGTTTTTGCCTTAAAAGATGGACTGAAACGTCAAATCAGGACTGCAAACAATCACTTTTTAGATTCTATCATTCTGGTTACAGAATAGAGACTCTTCTAAATTATGAAGACATTAGGGTGGATCTCTGATACTTGAACTCTTAACTGTCCCACAGAGCCATGTTCAAAGCCCCAATGCCCACTTTCTGGCTCTGTCACCTGGTGAGTCCCTTGGCTCTTCTGGGCTTCTGTCTGCTCATTTGTGAATGAGACTGTCTCCCTGTGGGCGATGAAAGGTCTGTGTGTCTGACACCATCTGCCCTGGTCACCCCAGGCCTCGGCCCCAGAGCACCTTCATGGCTGGTTCCACTCTAGCAAGCTTCAGGCTTTTCTCCCGAGTGCCTGAGTGGATTCTAACTTGTCATGGAGCCTGTGAGCCATTTGTACCCCAGGGAGGGCTCCTCCCCAGGTCCTCTGAGGGCAGTGTGACCCCAGACAGTGACTGTCAATTGGAGAGTAAAGAGTGAAGGGGTGGGGTCTAGCCTGTCAATCAGGTCCCAGATGATGACCTCATTTGGAGGCGCCGAGGAGATAAGTAGCTCATTGTAAGCAGGACACACAGACACTCCCTTCGAGACATGGAGCTACACTAGAGCCCTGGAGCCAGGGAAGCCATGCGCAGACCCCGGCCAGCATTGAGAAGCTTCCACTGCCACTGGATCCACAAGACTTCCCACCCACCGGCCTGTGATCTTCTTGCATTCAGCATCATTGCATGTGATGGCTGAGTCTGAAGAGGAATTTACAGACTGGTATCGGACATATGGGGTAATATCAAACGTATGGACTTGATCTGGACTGTTTTCTTAATATACAATTACTCTTATATAAAGCTCTTTCTTATACACATATGAGTGTCTATGAATTTGTCTCTAGTCCACCCAGACTAACACACTGTTAGGCAGTGTTCTCTAGAGAAACAAAACTAGGACACTTATGATTTATATTTATATATATGGATAGATTTATACAACCTGAAGGAATGTCACAGCGAATTAGTCCACACAGCAGTACAGAGGGCTCAGCTCAATTCACATCTGTGGAACAGTTAACATACTGGAAGTCCTTCAACTCACAAGGGCTGCCAGGTCCAAGGTCAAGGAAGCTGAGAGCTGAGTCTTCCCTGGAGTAATGCAAGCAGAGTCAGCCCACAGGCAGCAGGGTGAATCACCAACATTCAGTAGCTCAGGAGCTTAGCGAAGCAGGCCCAGATGGGATATAGAACTCAAGCAACGCAAGACAACAGGGTGCACCACCCTCAAGTTCAAGTGATGTACACACCAGCAGCATCACAAAGCAGGTTGTGAAGGAACCTCAAGCGCTAGCAACAGGAGCCACAGGTTGGCTTGTCCCACAGGTAGTGTAGCTCACAAGTTGAGCCAGAGAACTAGCTAAAGCAACCGCTTGCTGGTCCAACCACCCAAGAGCAAGAGAGCAAGGACGCGCCTAGCCAAGGCATTAATCTCGTTGCCCTCCAATCAAACTGCCACCTGATTAATCCCACATGTTCCTACTGGCCATGTTGGCACAATAACCTAACAAAGTGACTCAGCAGTCAGGATGGGCCTGGCCCTCTTCTCATCACATTCACTCTCTGAACATTCACACTGTGTTACAGGGGATTGTGCATGAGTCCCTTGGCCAAGCCCGACACGGGAGTGGTTCTGTCCTGCCCAGTGCCCAGAGTAGGGAATGGCATCTCTCCAGCAGGCTGCCCCAGGTCAGCCTTCAAACCCCACACCATGCAGACACGGTTGCTTTCTTCTTGAGCAGGCCCAAGCTCACACCCTGCAGGAAGAAGTGACCCAGGAGTGGGATGTGCATTTCTCTAGTTATCCTCCATGGCTGCCAGTCATGTCTCTAGTGAACATGAGTGTGTCTCATCAAAATAGTTTTTTTAAAACATCAAACATTTTGAGTGGTAAGAAAAATATGGATCAGACGGTAGCCAAATAGCAGGGTCTCAGTTTAGCTGATGGGATACACCTTCCCCATACCCCTAGTGCTCTGTACAGAAGGCTGATAGAGCTCTGTTCCAGAGAGGAGACTGGCCTGCCTCAGGCTGGGCTAGCATATGGGTCTAGGGCCCGGGATTCTGGACTCCCGGCGCGGTTGCATGTCAGTCAATGCTGAACACAGCACCCTTATTTTAAACACACACAAGGAAAACCAAAGAGGAAATTAAGTCATTAACCTTTATTATAATTCATACATTTTATAGAAAAAAGGAGACATCAAAGAAGTCAGGGTCATTTGGGGAATAATCTCTCTTTGGACATGCTCCTCTAGACACATCCGGGCAGGGCTCTCCTGTCAGGCGCAGCAGCTGCACTTGTCCGATGCCCCTTTGCAGATGCAGCCCTGGGCACACTTGGCACAGCCCACAGGGCAGCAGGAGCAGCAGCCTAGGGAGAGAGGGCAGGGAAGGCTCAGGAGACATAGACAGGTATCCCCCTCCTGACCAGAGGTTGGCACCAGCTCTGCCCAGGGCAGCAAGGCACAAAGCACTAGAGGGCTTGCCATGTCCCCAGACACCTGGAAGGATGTTCCTGGTCAGGTGCCTTTAGGAATAGGCTGGCCTGTCCTGGTGAGGAAGGGACAGTGAGCTAAGTACAAGGCCGTCTGGCAGGGAGGGAAGACCAGTCCTGAGAACCATGCAGAGAGGGAGGGAAGTCCTCAGGATCAGAGAGGACTCATCCCAGATACAGCAGTGCCCAGCAGACCAGGGAATTCTAGGATGCCATTGTAGGGCAAGGCTGCTCCAGCAGGTCAGGGAACCCACATATCTATATGTTCATGTGCGTAAGGTGCTTCAGAACCCCAGAGAACTAAGATACTGAGGAGAATAGGTTCTGGATCCAGCCCTGCCTGTTTGGAGAACTCTGCATCTTGGTTCCCTCCTTCCAGAAGGAAAGGCTGAGCCCACAGCAGACCTCTGATTGTGACACAGGTGTCACAATTGGGAAGGGGCATGGCAGAGGCTGCTGAGTTCTGGGCCTTCCCTGCCCAGCCCTGCCCCACATCCCCAGGAAGCCCCTGTCACACACTCACTCTTCTTGCAGGACGTGCATCTGCAGTCTTTGCACCTGCAGGACTCAGAGCAGCCACAGGAGCCACCTGCCAGGAAGACAGTCAGACATGAGCAAAGGCTGGGGGGCAGCAGCTCCAGCACTCAGTCAGCAACCCCCTGCTCCTGTTCTCACTGCCTCAGCCCCAGAGCTCCTGCCACACTCAGGGAAGGGACTCAAGGTCTGGTCATCTCCTCTCTCCCCTTGGACGCTGGAGGGACATGCACACTCCTGCTTTACTTCACACGGAAGGACCCTATGTAAGTCCAGGAGTACGTCAGTCTAGATGGTGGCATAACATGTCCTGCACTCCAAAGAGGGATTGTCCCTCTCTGCCCCCCCAACCAGGCAGCTAGGAGGCTCCACAGAGGTCTGGTGGCCAATAAGCAGCCCAAGACCACATGGGTGGTGTCCTGCAGACAGGTTTGACCTCAGTGCTGTGTACTCCGGAAGTGGGATGATTGGAACTCCCTGGTTTGGCAGAGACGCAGAAGCTGGGTGAGCGGAGAGGACTTGACTCCAGAAGTGGAGTCAGAAGTCAAAGTGCTGCCTCCTCCAGCCCCCAGGACCCCGAGTCCACACCTGATGGAGGACAGCATGCTGAGCCCGGGAGCCAGGGTCCCTTCCTTACCAGTGACGCAGGAGCAGTTGGGGTCCATATCCAGCACGCAGAGGACAGGTCAGAAGGATGCTGAACAGCTGGAAGGCGTGATGGAGCCCAGAGCCCTGGAGTCATTTTATATGCAGACAGGCTGGTGCGGGTGCATAGGTCCCGCCGCCTTTGCGCCCTGCCCCCTGGGGGACCTTGCTCAGCCCGTGGACCGGGCGCACAGCTCCCTGCACGCGGTTCGCCCGGGCTCTGACCTCTGCCCCTTTGCACACGCTAGCCAGAAGGCCTGTGAGCCAGGCGCTGACCCTCCCCGCCCCGCCTGCCTCTCCCTCGGGTCTCCCGGGCTCTGGGGAGCAATTGCTGTGGGCGGGCAAAGAACTTGTCCTCTGGAGTCCTCTGTCTCCCAGCTCATCTGCCTGGAGGCGCCCCCACCCCTTCTCCAGGGTCCCCCTCAGAGGGTTCCTGTGTGCAACCCCAGCTTTGCGCTTGGTACCCAGATGGGGTGATAGTGGGGGATCTGTACAGGGTGTGTGCTGTGTGCAGAGGACTGGCTGACCCTTGACCCTCTGCACTGCAGCTCTCCCCCATCCCTACCTGGTGTCTGTCTGTCCCTTTCCCAGTACCCAGTTCAGAGCGCTGACTTGTGGTCATTCCATTCACCTTGTCAGAGGGTGTGATGTGCCCTTCAGAGGTCACTGCAGCCCAACCCAGTGCAGGCAGTGTGCCCAAGTGCCCTCTGTGCAAGTGGTTATTTTAGGTGATGGGCAGTCTGGGCAGGAAGGACAGGTGGGTGCTTCCCTCTCTGTCTCTGGACAATTGAGCAGCATCTCTGTTTGCTATGAGCCAGGTCCTGTTTTAATCATTTTGAGCTCTGTCAGCAAGCCCTAAGGAAGTAACTATTATTTATGAGCCTGAATTATGCGAGAGAAGCTAAGACAGAAAGCATGTAAGGAATTTCCCAACCGCACAGAGAGAGTGTGCTCCCACCATGGATTCCATCAGCCTCTCAAGGGAACCAGATGGCCAAGGGTCTGGTTGGTTTGGGTGTGTTCTAGGGTACAACCAAAAACAAACAAACAAACTCACTCCCATCAAGTTGTTTACAACTCTTGGTGCCTCTGTGGGACAAGGTGGAACTGTCCCTATGGGTTAAAGAACTGCAACTCTTTACTGAAGTAGAAAAGCTCCCCATTCTCCCAAGGAGAGTATGGTGGATAAGAACTGCTGGCCTTGTGGTAAGCCACCCAACAAATAACACCTGTACAACACCCGTACCATCATCGCTCTGTCTGGGGTGCAAAGGAAAAACAAAGCCAAACTCACTGCCACCGAGTCAATGTCTGACTTAGTGTGACCGTATAGGATAGTGTGGAGCTGCTCCTGTAAGTTTCAGAGACTGTACTGCTTAACAGGAGTAGAAAGCCCCGTCCCTCCCTCTGAGGAGCGGCTGCTGTTATCTAACTGGGACCTCTTTGGTCTGAGCTGAAAGCATAATCAGTCTGCCAGCAGGGTCCTTTAGCGTATAAAGGAGAACCCAAATCTCATATATGATTCAAGGAGAACCTTTATTAAGTTTTAAACAGAACAAAAACAAAGATGTATGATCTAAATGGAGACCCTTAGCATGAGGTCATAATGGTGTTCATAGGTGTTCTGAGATTCAGGGGCTGAAAGGGGCCATTGGAGGGCAAAAGAAAAACTGGTACAAGGGCTTGATTAGCAACAGAGCAACACATCACAGCTACAGGTGAGACTACGGAATGGGAACAGGATCAAGACTGGGACGGGCACCTTATGACACACTGAATAGTTTGCAGAATTAGTCCAAGACCTTGCGAGGCAGCCAGGGGACACATGACTCATGAGTATGCCACCCAAACATGGCACTCCATCAAGGACACACAGGTCTCTCAGAGATTGCAGCTCCCTGGGCTGGCTGCTTGCTGGTGAAGGTGATTCACTTTCAGAGGGACTCTGCCTGAGGGCAAGGCTGGCCACACCCCTGGTTAATTGTCAAAGGCTTCATTCACGCATTTGTTATTAGGGGCCTTGGCAATGGCTCCCACCTAGAGCCTCTGCAAATGAATATGGGGCTTTCACAGGTTCATACAGATCTTCCTCAAAAGCAGTACTCCGAATTTCTGTTCAAATACAATGTATGATGGGTTTAGATGCAGTAGCTTCTCAGTAGTACTACCATATACCCACTGCCATAGGGTCAATTCCAACGCCTGGTACCCTAAGTAGGGGTCTGCGGCTGTGAATATTTATGGGACAAGACAGTCTCATCTTCCTACCGCAAGGTGCCTGTTGGGTTTGAATCACACACCTTGCAGTTGGCTTTCCAAGAATTAGGGGGCAACACCCCCAGATTTCCTGTAAGAGGTCACAAATATAACCCCTGCAGCTGACAGTGAATCATATCCTCCCTGCCTGTCTCAGAGCAAGCTATGATGCAGGTTTCAGTGGATGGTTTGGGGGAGGGGGGATATGTGACCAGGCCTTTCTTCCAAAGAGCCTCTGTGGAAATTGACCCCCCACCTTTGATTACAGCTGAGAGCCCTACTGCAAGTCCCAACTGGGACCCATGAGAATAAGAGCAAGTCCCCCTTCAGGGTCTGGTGGACTCAAAGGGACAAAGTGCAGGCAGACCAAGCCTCCCTTAGCACTGTGTAACTGTAAGAGAAATGGGAAGTTAGATCCTCGGTTCTTTGCCCTCATTTCATGTGGAGACGGCCTATCACTAACACAGTCCTCTCCCGTGGGCACCCACAATTCTCAAAATGCCCCCCATGGACCCAGTTGGGGTGCACTGAGCCTCCGAAGATCTTTAGACAAGAAGAACCATGAAAGAAGAGACATTTTAAACCATCTTGCTTGGTGAGCAGGACCCAGCATGGAGTATCTAGGAATCACCGGGGGTAAAAGGCACAGAGAGGGCGGGGCGAGCAGGGGCAGGCAGTGGTCAGGGGTCAGCCTGGTCTCTGCACACGCATGTTGATCAACACTGCTGCCAGGTTTAGGGTGCAGGGAGCGAGGCTGGGGTTGCACGCGGGATCCCGGAAAGGGAGAGTTTGGGGAAGACCCGGTGGAGGGTCCAGGAATCCGCTCTGATCGCGGGAAGGGCTTCCCGGAACACTGGACACCGGGCGGTAGGCACCGTCACGGGACAGTGGGAAGCGGCCAACAGTCCTGGGACACCGAGTTCCGCTCGGCGCGCAGCGCTGCAGGAGCGCGTGCAAACGGGGGCGGAGTCCAGCGTGCCGGGCACAGCCAGCCTCTTGTGTCCCACCCGCTGCGCTCGGCCCGCGGGGCGGGTGCAGCGCGGGGCGGGGCGGGGCGGCGCGCGGAGGGGCGGGGCCTTTGCGCACGGGCCGGCCCCTCGGGTTCAAATGCAGAGGCGCTGGGGCTCCAGCAAGCCTTCCACCTTCCAGCATCCTTTCACACTTGACCTGGGACCGCCAGCCTCGCCTCCTCCAAATGGACCCCAACTGCTCCTGCGCCACCGGTAAGGACCCTGCACCCCTTCCCCGCCTGTGACAGGAACGCAGCCCAGGGCACGGGGCTGGCATCCTGTGGGCAGAGGGCGGGGCGAGCCTTCAGCCCCTGCCTGAGTGTGGCAGGAGCTCTGGGGCTGAGGCAGTGAGAACAGGAGCAGGGGGTTGCTGACTGAGTGCTGGAGCTGCTGCCCCCCAGCCTTTGCTCATGTCTGACTGTCTTCCTGGCAGGTGGCTCCTGTGGCTGCTCTGAGTCCTGCAGGTGCAAAGACTGCAGATGCACGTCCTGCAAGAAGAGTGAGTGTGTGACAGGGGCTTCCTGGGCATGTGGGGCAGGGCTGGGCAGGGAAGGCCCAGAACTCAGCAGCCTCTTCCCTGCCCCTTCCCAACACCTGAGTCACAATCAGAGCCAGCAGAACCTTAGGTGTGCTGTAGGCTCAACCTTTCCTTCTGGATGAAGGAAACGGAGATGCAGAGTTCCTCAGCCAGCCAGGACAAGATCCAGAAACAGAACCTATTGTCCTCATTCAGCTCTCTGGGGTTTCTTAGCTCTATGGGGTTCAGAACCACCTTATGCACATGAACATGTCGAAATGGGGGTTCCCTGACCTGCTGGAGCAGCCCTGCCCGACAGTGGCAGCCTAGAACTCCCTGGTCTGCCGGGCACTGCTGTATCTGGGATGACCCTCTCTGATCCTGAGGACTTCCCTCCCTCTCTGCATGGTTCTCAGGACTGGTCTTCCCTCCCTGCTAGACAGCCTTGTACTCTGCTCACTGTCCCTTCCTCACCAGGACAGGGCAGCCTCTTCCTCGAGGCACCTGACCAGGAACATCTTCCCAGGTGTCTGGGGACATGGCAGGCCCTCTAGTGCTCTCTGCCTTGCTGCCCTGGGCAGAGCTAGTGCCAGGCTTGCCGTCAGGAGAGTGTGCCTGTCTCCTGAGCCTTCCCTTCCCTCTCTCCCCAGGCTGCTGCTCCTGCTGCCCTGTGGGCTGTGCCAAGTGTGCCCAGGGCTGCATCTGCAAAGGGGCATCGGACAAGTGCAGCTGCTGCGCCTGACGGGAGAGCCCTGCCCGGATGTGACTAGAGCAGCATGTCCAAAGCCAGAGATTCTCCCTCAAATGACCTCACATCTTTGCTACCTCCTTTTGTGTATGAAATGTATGAATGATAATAAAGGTTGATGACTTATGTCAGGTTTGTTTTTCTTGGGGATAAACCAAAGGGGGTGCTGTGGTGAGGAGGCTGCGTGGGAGTCCTGACACTGGGGGCTCCATGCAAATACTATCCAGCACTGAGCAGTCCCCCAGCTAGGCACACCTGGCCAGACTTGATCTTCAGGAGGGAGAACACTGCCCCCTGTGGCGGTGATCATAACATGAAACGTCCGATGATTGTGCTTTCACCCCAGGTCAGGTTCCAAGCTAAACTCCTCTAATCAGATGCTATTTTAAGTCCCTTTTTGAGTGGAGAGGACTGGGCCAGTAACACACAGCTTGTTGCCCAGGCTGTAGGTGACAGGTAGATTGTCCTTCATGTCCCCTGCCTGTCCCACATTGTCATACTCTCCCCACCCTTACTTCCTGTTCAGGAGCAGATTTCTGGCAGTCTGGCTCAGATCACAGTGGACAGAGCACTGAGCTTTCATTCAGGTTCAGTGTGTCAGCTGTGTGACCTCTCTGGGCCTCAGCATGCCACCAGTCTCCCCAAGGTTAGAACTGCCCTCATGTCTCTGGGAGTGTCTGCCACCCAGTTATCAGGGGCAGGATGAAGTGCTCAGACCCTTCATGGTCAGGGAGCCAGGCCATCAGCCAGCTGTAGCCCAGCTACAAAGACTCCCCAGCCCTGTCTCCGTTCTGTGTCTCCCACAGACAGTGTCCACATGTATGAACCATCTGCCCCAGGAGGGTCTGCCTCCGAGAACAACCATATTCCCTCTGGTATAGAATCAGTACGGCTCCTCTTCCTCCAGGGCTCCAGCCCCAGTACTTGATGCCACATAGACAGGACATTCTGAAGTGGGTTGTGGGATTTGACAAGATCCTGTCCATCCAAATCCCTGTGTACAAAGTGACCATCAGGATAACTGTTGACTAAGGCCTAGCCAAGACTCAGGCAATGACCTCCCTTAGTCCTCACAGGGAAGTGTGGTCTTCATTGTATCAGGGAAGAAACGGAAGTTCAGCAAGGCTGAGGGACTTGTGTAGGTTGCACAGCAGGTAAGTGGGGAGATGGATTTTGAAACTGAGGTAGAGATGAGATCCTGTGGGTCCCTGAAATGCCCTCTGCACACAGACAGCTGTGGGAGGTGTGGCCCTGCCTAGGGACCACCTGACTCTACCTCCTCATGACTGGACCTCAAACAGCAATGCCCCCAACAGAGTCAGGGGTACAGTTACCCTCCTCACCAGACTCCCTGAGCTGTCCTCCTGCCTCCCCTGCTGGACCACTGAGCAGCCTACATGGCAGGCATACACACTCCTCTGATCCAGTTTCGTGGACCTTGCAAAGAGCAGGACAAGTGCTTCCAAATAACTAGCATTGAGCTGCGTTCACCTATCCATATGCTGGGTTAAGACAAATGGGCAGCTTTCAGCCTAATCTTAAAACAAACTTCGGAGGGAGAGGGCAGCAGGGAGGGAGGGGAAAAAAAAAAAGAGGACCTGATGCAAAGGGCTTAAATGGAAAGCAAATGCTTTGAGAATGATTGGGGCAGGGAATGTGCAGATGTGCTTTATACAATTGATGTATGTATATGTATGGATTGTGATAAGAGTTGTATGAGCCCCTAATAAAATGTAAAAAAAGAAAAGAGGAGAAAAAAAATGATTAGGGCAAAGAATGTACAGATGTGCTTTATACAATTGATGTATGTATATGTATAGACTGTGATAAGAGTTGTATGAGCCCCTAATAAATTGTTAAAAAAAAAAACTTCCAACAGAGAAGAGGGGGGTCTCCATGACGTTCCAGGGTCCTCCCTGCCCATCTCCCTCACCCCCACCAGAAGCCAAGGCACGTAGTTCTTTGTGGCAGTTTCATGAATGCTCCAGAGGGGCGGGGGATGCACCCTCCACAAACTCTCTGGCAGCCATGGCCCCCGTGCTGAAAAGCCATGGAGGTTTATAATGATTTCATTTATGGTTGAAGTTATTTGTTCCACCTACCATTGTTGAGATTTTACTGTCAATGTCAAAGCATGGATATGTATTTTATGTTGAACGTTTGTATCATAAGTTCTTAAACTTATTTGGCCTATGATATGCTTTTCAGGGAAAAGGGTTGCTCAACTTCCCCTCGGCAAAATTTCGCACTGTAGCTCATAAGCCAGGACAGTGTCTTCCTCTCACTGACATTGAGTCAGTTCTGACTCATGGCCACCCTGCAGGATGAGGTAAACTGCCCTGTGGGGTTCTGAGAGTGTAAGTCCTATGGGAGTACAGGAGCTGCCTGCTCCCTAGGATAGAGTGTGCCCATCTGCTCTTGTAGTCCCTGGATTCTCACACAGTCATCGGGTTCTGTATCATCCACTCTCCTTAGGAATTCATTTGGATTGGTTCACCAGGGTTAGGGTTAGGGCTGGGGTTAAGGCAGGAGGAGATTTAAGCTGGTCTTTCTGCACAGGGGACTGAGGAGCAACTGGACTGTGGGGAACCATGCAGGGGGGAGGGGATTCCATGCCCTCCTTTGACATCCCTGGAAGCTGAATGTCTGGTGAGAGAATAGCCATCACAGTGGGCGGCCATACCTGCTCCATCCTTCCACCATATGACACCGGGCTCTTCCCTCTCCACAGCTCAGATTGGGAGCATGGTTAGGAAGGGCTAACACTGGCATCCATGTCCCAGCGTCCAAGTCCCAGGTGTGTGGAACCCCAGTTGAGTCTCACACCAAGCCCAGTTGATGCAAATCCCCATGGTTCGTTAGTCACAAACAACAAAAAGAAACCAGAGCCAAATAGAGTCACCAACTTTTATTACCATCCTTCATATATATTGTAGAAATAAAAAGGAGGTAGTAAAGAGGTCAGAGTTATCTGAGGGAAAATCTCTTGCTTTAGACAGGCCACTCTATCACATCTGCTCTCCCATCAGGCGCAGCAGCTACACTTGTCTGATGCCCCTTTGCAGATACAGCCCTGGGCACACTTGGCACAACCCACAGGGCAGCAGGAGCAGCAGCCTGGGGAGAGAGGGCAGGAAAAGATTAGGTCACACAGGCACCTCTGTTTGCCAACAGTCCTGCTCAAAGAACAAGAGATCAGAGCATCAAAAGCATGCAGGTCAGTCACTGGGCCTGGGCAACTCTCAGAAAGGAGGTGCCAGAATCTAATGAAGGAGGGACAGTGAGCAGATTACATGAAACCCAGGGGGCAATGGCCAGTGAGCTGGAACTACACACCAGATGCCAAGTTCTCAAGATCAGAGAGCGAACTCCTACTGACAGAAGACATCAGCAGGACACTGGACACTGAACAGCTGCACAGAAAACACTGCAGCGCAGGTCAGAGAAACTGCACTGGGCGCAGAGACTGCGCAGGAGGGGCTTCCGTCCTCCATGGACCGGCTGATATGAAGGAGGCAGCACCTAGATGAGGTTCCTGCTGCAGCTTGGCCCTTCTCAGGTGAACTCTGCATCTCAGCTGCCTCCTTCTAGAAAGAAAGGCTGAGCCTCCACCGCACCTAAGGTCCTACAAGCTCTGAGTGTGACTCAGGGGTGCTAGGAGAGGGCAAAGCAGAAGCTGCTGAGTTCTGGGCCTTCCCTGCCCAGCCCTGCCCCACATCCCCAGGAAGCCCCTGTCACACACTCACTCTTCTTGCAGGACGTGCATCTGCAGTCTTTGCACTTGCAGGACTCAGAGCAGCCACAGGAGCCACCTGCCAGGAAGACAGTCAGACATGAGCAAAGGCTGGGGGGCAGCAGCTGCAGCACTCAGTCAGCAACCCCCTGCTTCTGTTCTCACTGCCTCAGCCCCAGAGCTCCTGTGACACTCAGGGGAGGGACTCAAGGTCTGGTCTTCTCTTTTCTCCCCTTGGATGGTGGCATCATGTGTCCTGAGCTCCAAAGAGGGATTGTCCCTGTCTGCCCCCCACCCCCCAACCAGGCAGCTAGGAGGCTCCACAGAGGTTTAGTTAGCAGCCAGTGAGCAGCCCTAGACCACGTGGGTAGTGTCCCGCAGACAGCTTTGAACCGCAGTGCTGTGGTCTCAGGTTGAGGGATGATTGGAATGCCCTGGCTTGGCATAGACACAGGCGCTGGGTGAGGGGAGAGGACTTGACTCCAGAAGTGGAGTCAGAAGTCAAAGCGCTGCTTTCCCCACCCCCCCCCCCCAGGACCCTGAGTCCACACCTGATGGAGGACAGCATGCTGAGCCCGGGAGCCAGGGTCCCTTTCTTACCAGTGGTGCAGGAGCAGTTGGGGTCCATTGTCCAGTGAGGAGTGGGCAGACTTCAGAAGGCAGGTAGTAAGGAAGATACACAGCAGGTGGAAGTCTTGCTGGATCCCAGAGCCTGCTTATCTGTTTATATGCAGACCAGCAGACTCGGGTGCAGAGGCCCCGCCCCCTTTGCGCCCCATCCCCTGGAGGACCTTGATCAGTGGGTGGACCAGGCACACAACTCCCTACACTAGGATCAGGGGCTCTGACCTCTGCCTCTTTTGCACACGCTCGCTCCAGGGAGAGGATGTGAGCCGGGCCGTGACCCACCCAGCTCGCACACCTCTCCCCCAGAATCCCGCTTAGAGAGTTCGCGTGTGCAACCCCAGCTTTGCGCTTGGTACCCTGATGGGGCAATAGTGGGGGATCTGTACAGGGTGTGTGCTGTGTGCAGAGGACTGGCTGACCCTTGACCCTCTGCACTGCAGCTCTCCTCTCAAACCTACCTGGTGTCTGTCTGTCCCTTTCCCAGTACCCAGTTGAGAGGGCTGGTTTGTGGTCATTCCATTCACCTTGTCAGAGGGTGTAATGTGCCCTTCAGAGGTCACTGCAGCCCAACCCAGTGCAGGTGTTGTGCCCAAGTGCCCTCTGTGCGAGTGGTTATTTTAGGTGATGGGCAGTCTGGGCAGGAAGGACAGGTGGGTGCTTCCCTCTCTGTCTCTGGACAATTGAGTAGCATCTCTGTTTGGTATGAGCCGGGTCCTCCTTAATCATTTCAAACCCTGTCAGCAACCCTGAAGGGGGAACTATCATTTATGAGCCTGAATTATGCGAGAGAAGCTAAGACAGAAGGCGTGTAAGGAATTTCCCAACCACTGAGGGTGAGTGTGTCCACTGGGTGCCTTCAATTAGCCTCTCAAGGGAACCAGAAGGCCAAGGATGGAGTGGGGGTGAGTGACATTCATTCTCTGGGTGAGTGTCTGGTGGGTTTGGATGTTGTAGTTTCTCAGTAGTACTAGACAGATACCCACTGCCATCAGTCAAGGCTGACTCAGGGACCCGACATGGGATCCTGAACTCAAATTTAGATGAGATTTCAAGAATCCACTAGATTCTAGTATGGGCAGAGAGCTGATGGGTTGAACCATATATGGAAGGTTAGCTGGTCAACAAATACCTGACAGCACCCTTGGGTTCCTACAGAAATGAACCAGTTGTCCTCTAAATGCCACTGAGTCCTGTCCCCCCTCTCCACACGGCTGCACCACCCACATTAGTGAATGTAATGTCCTCCATGGTTTCAGCGGATGGTTTGGGGGAGGGAGGGTATGTGACCAGGGCTGTCTTCCCGAGAGCCTCTGTGGAAATTGACCCCCACCCTTGATGACAGCTGAGAGCCCTACTGCTAGTCTCACCTGGGACCCAGGAGAATGAGAGCAATTCCCCCTTCAGGGTCTGGTGGATTCAAAGGGACAAAGTGCAGGCAGATCAAGCCCCCCTCAGCACTGTGTACCTGTCAGAGAAATGGGAAGTTAAATCTTTGCTGTCATTTCATATGGATACGGCCTATCCCTGACACAATCCTCTCCAATGGGCACCCACAATTCCAGATACGCCACATAGGACCCGGACAGGGGGGACACTCAGCCTCTGAAGATCTTTAGACAAGAACGATGAAATACTACACAATTCAAAGCATCCTGCCAGGGAGCAGGGCCCAGCATGGCATTTCTAGGAATCCAGTGGGGCAAAGCACAGAGAAGGGGCAGGGGCAGCCAGGTCTCTGCACGCGCCTGGGCACCGGGCTGATGACCATTTCCCCTGGGAAGGGTGCAGGGAGCAGGCTGGGGTTGCGCACGGGATCGCGGAGAGGGAGAGTGGGGGATGGCCCGGTGGAGGCACAGGGAAGCCGCGGGCATTCCGGGACCGGGTTGCGGAACACCGGGCAGCGCGCACGGTCAGGGGACGAGCGGGAAGAGGCGGACAGGCAGTGGGACACCGAGCTCCACTCGGCGCGCAGCCCCTCCCGCGAGCGGGCGCAGACGCGGGGGCGGTGCCCAGCGGGCCGCGTGCAGAGAGCCCCCGAGGTCCCCAGCGCTGCGCTCAGCCCGCGGGGCGGGTGCAGCGCGGGGCGGGGCGGCGCGCGGAGGGGCGGGGCCTTTGCGCACGGGCCGGCCCCTCGGGTTCAAATGCAGAGGCGCTGGGGCTCCAGCAAGCCTTCCACCTTCCAGCATCCTTTCACACTTGACCTGGGACCGCCAGCCTCGCCTCCTCCAAATGGACCCCAACTGCTCCTGCGCCACCGGTAAGGACCCTGCACCCCTTCCCCGCCTGTGACAGGAACGCAGCCCAGGGCACGGGGCTGGCATCCTGTGGGCAGAGGGCGGGGCGAGCCTTCAGCCCCTGCCTGAGTGTGGCAGGAGCTCTGGGGCTGAGGCAGTGAGAACAGGAGCAGGGGGCTGCTGACTGAGTGCTGGAGCTGCTGCCCCCCAGCCTTTGCTCATGTCCACTGTCTTCCTGGCAGGTGGCTCCTGTGGCTGCTCTGAGTCCTGCAGGTGCAAAGACTGCAGATGCACGTCCTGCAAGAAGAGTGAGTGTGTGACAGGGGCTTCCTGGGGATGTGGGGCAGGGCTGGGCAGGGAAGCCCCAGAACTCAGCAGCCTCTTCCCTGCCCCTTCCCAACACCTGAGTCACAATCAGAGCCAGCAGAACCTTAGGTGTGCTGTAGGCTCAACCTTTCCTTCTGGATGAAGGAAACGGCGATGCAGAGTTCTTCAGCCAGGCAGGACAAGATCCAGAACCAGAACCTATTCTCCTCATTGGGTTTCATAGCTCTATGGGGTTCTTAACTACCTTATGCACATGAATGTGTCCATATGTGGGAACTCCCTGGTCTGCCGAGCACTGCTGTATCTGGGATGGGGCCTCTCTGATCCTGAGGACTTCCCTCTCTCTCTGCATGGTTCTCAGGACAGGTCTTCCCTCTCTGCCAGACGGCCTTGTACTTAGCTCACTGTCCCTTCCTCACCAGGACAGGCCAGCTTCTTCCTAGAGGCACCTGACCAGGAACATCCTTCCAGGTGTCTGGGGACATGGCAAGCCTTCTAGAGCTCTGTGCCTTGCTGCCCTGGGCAGAGCTGGTCCCAGGCCTCTGGTCAGGAGGGGGATACCTGTCTATGTCTCCTGAGCCTTCCCTGCCCTCTCTCCCCAGGCTGCTGCTCCTGCTGCCCTGTGGGCTGTGCCAAGTGTGCCCAGGGCTGCATCTGCAAAGGGGCATCGGACAAGTGCAGCTGCTGCGTCTGATGGGGGAATTTCCTGCCCGGATGTAAATACTGACCTGTACAAAGCTGGAGTTATCCTTTCATAAATCCAACCCTGTGCTATTTGGTATATTTTGTGTTCTATAAAAAATTATGAATGACAATAAACACATTCAGAACATTCTGGTCTTGTTGTGGTTTGTTGTCTCGGGAGGATGATGTGCCTCTAATCCTACTTGGAGGAGATAAGGAGACAGGAAAGTGGGAAATTAGGTACAAGTGTCCTAGGATCTTGCCCGGCCTTGGCTCATGGGTGTTTCTCCTACCTCCTGAGGCCAAACCCCTGTGCTTGTTGAATATCTCAATCACAGTGGATGTTTATTCATCAACTGCCTACCAAAGCACCTCATCCACAGCCTGGCACCAAGTCACGTGGTGAGGGAAACGGACCTGGCACTTAGAGCCTGCTGGAAAGAGATTGCAGAAGAAGAATATGACTAGTAGGGACCCTTCTCCTGTGTCAACAGGGGCCATGGCTTGGGCTGAGGCACATTCTCCTCACCTCCCCGAGTCAGTGGTTCATAGCGCCCCTATAGGACAAGGTAGGACATGTGATTTTTCTGAGACTGTTTATGGGGGTAGAGACCCCTGTCTCTCCTGAGGAGCTGCTGGTGTTTCAAAATACTGACCCTGTACTCTCGGGTCTCCCAGCCCCCTAATCTGGTCTCGGAGAAGAGGTGGTGCCAGACTGGCGAGGGCCAAGGCTGGCAGCTGTCCTGGCATAGCCTCTCCCAGACCCAGGACTTGGGGTTAAGGTAAGGGTTTGTCCAGGCCTTGGGTGGTTGGTGCAGGCTTTTAGGAAGAGAAAGGCTCATGGATGGGCGGTGGGCTCGGAGGCTGGTGTGAGGCAGCTTACCATGAGCCTTCCCCAGAGGTGGACAGAGGGGCCTGACCATCTCAAGGAGCAGAACCGGGAGAAGAATGAGTCCTTTGGGCCCGGGGCCCCTGTGTGGGACACCTCTTAGACCCGGGAGACGAGAACCGCACCACTGCACAGCACAGGCATCCAGAGCGGAGGAGGAGCAGGATCAGCGAAACAGTAGGACCAGGGGACCCCTGTCACCGGAAATCCGAGTGACTTAGCCCGGAGGCTTCACGGTGAAATTAGGTGCCTCTCGGCACTCTTGGTGGCAGGCATATCAGAGCATTGGAATGTTGGCCCAAGCAGGGTAGGGGCCAGGCTGACTCAAGAATCCCAAGAATCCTGAGGATCACCCGGCTCCATGCCTCATAAGCCCCATACCCTTGACTCTGTGGCCATTGCACCCAGCAGAGCAGTCGATTGAGCCGTGGGACGCATAGCTGGTGTGTGAATCAGCTAAGATTAGGAAGAAGACGTAAGTTTGCTCCCATCTTTAAGGATTCCGTTATGGCCTGATGCAGTTGGGGCTCTCTCTCACTGTCAGAAACCCATACCATCATGCTTACAGGACCTCTGGGTGGGTTCGAAGTGCCAAACTCTCAGTCAGAAATTAAGCTTTATAGTGTTTCCAACACCAGGGCCTCCCCAAAACCGCTGTAAAATTTCTAGCTATCTGCCTGTTTACACGTCTATTTTTAAGCAGTTTTATTAGCATGCAGTTCGCAAGCCACACAATTCAATAGTTCGATCACATTGAGAATTGTAAAACCATCACCACAATGCATGTTAGAACATTAAAAACAAAACAAAAAAACCCTACTGGCCTTGCAGATCACCGCCCCTCACCCCCCCCAATGCATAACCTCAGTGCCGCCAAGGCTCCGAAGGCACTATGGTGTGGAGGAATTGAATATGTTCAGGAGACAAAGCCGGTGTATTCGAGGCACCGTGGCGTGGGTGGACCACCCTCATTCAAGTCTGATGACTCTCCATCTGGGTGCTCAGTGGAATCACTTGTGTTCTCCTGTGGGAGCTTATGCTCGGAGGAGCAGAGCCCATTCCCCAACTCGGAGTTCAAGGAGAGAAGTTTCATAAGCAGGGGCTTCACGGGGGAGTGAGACAGCAGCCCAGCTGTCTTCTGCAGTCCAGTTTGTGACCAGAACACACGATCCATGTGCGTTTATACTGGAGCGCACACTGTGGGGGCGTCGAGTGCTTTTTTATGATCAGATAAAAAAATACAAGTCTCATTAGTGACATACAAGCAACTTCATTCCGGGTTTACTGCGCCTCCAGGCAGAGCCTTCTTGCCAGTCCACACCGCACCGCAGAGGCCGGCAGGAGGGACAGGCCAAGGGCTATACTGGTAGCGCTTTCATGGTGACTCTTGGAAAGGCTGAGAAAGTATCGAGAAGGACTCCACGCCCATCGTGATTTCTTAAATCTGAGATGAGCCCCGCACTTGTATTTTCTGTCCGTACCAAGGTCGTAAGCCAGGGCCCTAGGAACCCATGGAATCCTTTGATGGAGTGAAGCTAGCCTCTGGGTCACATCCAGGAAATATTCCCCGGAGCTGGACACAGAAGTAACTCCCCCAAGCGGTGGCAGCCTGCCCTGGTGCCCGCCCCACCCCCAGGGACTCAGGGGTAGCCAGTTCCTGGCTTTGAGGGCGAGGCGGGCAGGTCTCATCATGCAGCACACGGCCTGTGTTCTTGCAGAAACCTGGCCTCAGGCTGAGAGGACGCCCAGCCCGATTGGGGACTCCTTGCGGGGGGGTGGATGAGCTGCCTTCAGAGCTGCTGTTTGGGGCCTGGAGCTTGTTGGGGGAGGGGGGGGTGAGCGCTGCCCTGCTTGTTTCCTGCACGGTCTGGGTGCCAAGGGGTCTGAGTCCCAAATGTCCCCAGCCAGTGTTCCTTCCCAGCTCTCGGACGAATCACAGCTGTGAAACCTCTTGGGGAAGCGTAGCTGGTGTGTCCACAGGGCCTGACGCGAGCAGCTGCGTTCATCTCCAGCTGTTTGGTTTGCAAGTCCTCTGTGATGCGGTGTTCTTGCTTCGTCTGCCACCCCGAGCCCCGTCTCCCCGAGCCGTGGGCAGGACGAGAGCCTCACTGTGTGTTGGGCAGACTGAGTTGTCACGGGTTTTCACATTTTTACCTAAAACGTCTGTGTACTTTCAGATGTTTCAGGGCCAAGTGCACCCCTGTGATGACCCAGCCTGTGGAGCCCATCAGCTGGGGACCAGCCTGCCTGGCTAGCACCCTGTTCCATGCCTTGGGCCAAGTGTGTGACGTCTCCACCCCAGACTTCTCATCTACAGTGGGGGCAGTCATGCCCAGTGTCTGCCCAAATCATCCTGCTCAGAGGTCAGACGTAGTGTACATAGCATATACAGGCCGTGCATTCGGGGTTACTTCTCTGTGGGCCAGGCACGGTCGGTGATCCGTAAGTGCTCTCTGCTTCATTCAGTGAGCATTTATCTATCAGCCCTCACCGTAGGTAACCAGCACGCATCTCTCGGTCTGTCATGCAGTGCTGACCTGATGGTAGAAAATATGCCACGGGTATTTGAAATGCCAGCAGGGGCACTCCTGGTTGGCAGGTTTCAGTGACTCTTCCAGGCTAAGACAGACTCAGAACAAAGGCCTGGTGATCTACTTCTAAAAAGTAGCCAATGCAAACCGTATGCATACAGCAGAATGTGGCCCCACGTATAGATCAGTATATTGCACTAATAGCGCCAATCCACGTAATATTGACTGGTTAAACTCGGGCCTCAACATGCAGGACGTGTGGGTCGAGTTTGGTCTGGCTGGTCATCACTCTCCCCTAAGACATAGGGAGGCCTTTCGGAACAAAATGGATACAGAACAGCTTCATGCTCTTCTCTCTCGCCTTTCATAACTGTTTGACGTTGGAAAGGATTCCACTTGGAAGCATTCTCCTCCAGGGTAGTGGAGCTGTTTTTCCTCATCCAAGCACACACCGTACATCACCCCTCAACCTTGCCCTTCTTCAAATATACCGTATAGACTTGAGTATAAGCCGACCCAAATATCAGCCGAGGCACCTAATCTTACCAGAAAAAATGGCATTTAAAAATGTGCTGGAAAAACTCGGCTTCTCCACGAGTATCCACAGTAAATCGGTAAAGAAAGCTTTTAGTCTCACACCTAGACTATGCCTGGAGAGCTGGCTGGTCACCCACACACTCCTCCGGGACAGGAGCAGTCTCCCTAGTTCGCTGTTCCGAGCAGGGACAGTGTGCGGTACGGCTGCATCAGGTAACCCTGTGCACAGGGGAGACGGCGGCGTGGGCTCGTAGACAGCAGTCACACGGAAATCTAAAGAACTTCTCTGTCGGAGTCCCTATCTTTAAGGACAGAGGTTATGCAATCCTCTGAGTCCATCCCGAGCTATTCTGCTGTGCTTTCCTCCCTCCGTTTCGTAGAGCTGAGCAGTCCTGGCACTGAAGGGTCATCTGGATTGGGATTAAAACACAGCAGAGAACAGATGGACAAGAGGACTTTCGAAAGATGTAATGCCGGAGACCACTGTGACCGTAGAATATCGAGACAAACGATGCCATGACTGTTACCATTTGGATGGTAGATGCTGGTGGTAAATGCACCTTTGGTGGTTTGAGGGGGTGACCTGCCGGGCACTGAATTGTCCAGAGAATTACTCCACCCTTATTGGACTTGCCAATGGAACACATCCTCTCCCACAGGACCTGCTGAGCACTGTGCTGGGGGGTCCCGTGCCCAGCCGTTCAATTCCTTGTGGATTCTCTTCAGAGCCATTGTGGGAGGTGCCGCAGCTGCCTCCTCCTTGCCTGACAGTAATATCAGCACATCACTGTGAATTGACCTATGAGCAACAGCAGTGGGTTCACCATGCCAGTGGTCATCAAGACGGCACAGGACAGGGCGACAGTGGCCCTGATTTGGGATCTTTGAGGTCACCAGCAGCACCCCCAGACTCTCCTGTGGAATTTTCCCTTAGAGCAGTAGGCGCCCCATCAGGAAACCCATAGACAAACGAGGAAGAGGTTCATACAGGGATCATTTGCAAAGCAGTAGAGAAAGTTAAGGAGTCGCCCCAATGAGTATGCAATTATGCACTCAGCTACTCATGGGAGGTTGGTCATTTGACTCCACCCAGAGGCACCTCAGAAGAAAGACCTGGCAGGCTTGTTTGGGAAGGTCCCCACCACTGAAAACCCTCAGGGGCCGGCTCTCCTCTGAAGCGTGTGGCCACCGTGAATCTGAACCAACTCAAGAGCTTCTGGTGAGTTGAAGGGAAACCCTTGAGAGAGGGGAACAATCCACAGGTCTGCAGCACGGGGGGGTGGGGGTGGGAGTGGGGGGTGCACTCCCAGCCTTGGCCTGAAGTGGGGAGAGCCATCACTGGCCTGTGGAAATAACTTGGTTGTAGACCGCACTCCAACAGGAGCCATGGCCTCTACTAGGGGGCAAAGTCAGCCCAGGGAATACATCTGTGACCCCCATGCGCCCCCACACTCACCTCCTGACAGTGCTCCCAATGGTGGAAGCCAACCAGATGCCACCCTCCACACAGCCACACCTTCTACACCCCCATCCCCACCCCCACCGGGCTGAGGGCAGAGAGGGGGAAAGACAGAGCGGTTTGGAAATGCTCGGCACACCGGCAAATAGGGTGTGCCCTCGTTGGAGACAGAGTGTGAGGGAGGCAGGGAAGGGGCAGGATGGCGCATTTCCCAGGTGGGCTCAGAACCAGCCCGTTTCTGGAAGCCCTGTACTGGGGGAAGGGAGTCTCTGTGGGGCCTTGGACCGCCTGCCTGTAGGTGTGGCCAGGCAAGTCTGCTCAGAGCTCCGGGAGGGGAGAAGGGGTCTGAGTCAGACTCTGCCTCTCTGGGACGTATCTGATGCTGCCTGCGGCATCATGATTCCCAGCTTCCAGGGTGGTACCTTGAAAGGCCACCCACGGCTAGCTCAAGGCCACACCTTCCTTTTACCCTGGGCAGCTAAGCGGAAGATGTGAAATCAAGGAGGTTGGTGGCCCAGGGCCCGCCCTGGCCCAGACTCTGATCCGACCCTTTCCCTCTTCCAGGGAGTATAGCTAGAGGGATTATTATATATATACATTTAAAGGCAGCCCTCATGAAGAGATCCTGGAGATGGGAGCACTATAGCAAAGTGTGATGAAGAAATTAAATGGTGTTCCGCTAGCAGAAAGAATATCATCCGAGGTCCTAAAGGCTGAGCTTAAACCAGGCAGTCATCTAAGTGCGCTGGCAGCTAGGTCCACAGGGCACACCAGCCTGTGTGATCCAAGGATTGTAAATAGTAAAATCCAAGATTAGAGGAGGAACCTGTGTTTGAATTTAAGTTTTAAGCGCCCAGTCTGCAGCAGCTAGGTGTAGTCCGTCGGGTGACGGCGGAAGCTCGACCTCCCCACATGAATGAAGCCTCCAAAGAATCCCCTGACCACTGATGAGGGTTGTGAACAGTCTGCTAACAGAAGGAGCACACTGGAAATTGGATTTATACAGATGTATTCAGGTTAACATTTACCACCTTTCTATTTGTTCTCCCTTTGGATCCATTTTAAATTTGTTCCAAGTTTTATTATTTTCTGCTTTCTTTTGAATTGAAGTTTTTCTGCGTTTTGTCATTGTTGAGTTTTTCGTTTGGTTTGTATGCTTTTTCTTTACATGAAATCCAGGATAGGTAAATCTATAGAGACAGTAACTGGTTAATAGCTAATGGTTAATGGTTCCTTAGGGTTATGGCAGGGGATGTTGGGGGGAAAATGGGGAGCTAAAAAATAATTAATACAAGAATAAAGAAGTTGCCCTACAGTCGGTTGTGCACAACTCAATGTGATACATTTAAATGATTGAATTATATAGTATGTGAATGAAATGTCGATAGAATTGTTAAATGTTTAAAAGGTGGGCAGGGTGTGTAACATAAAGCTTTTAGGGATGTGCATGGAGGGCTGCGGAGTGCCTCTGCCTGTGCTGGCAGATGGGGTGGTTCATGGATTCTACAGCAAGGAGGTGGAGGCCGCCCTCAAGGCTGCTCCTGCCCACGTCTGCGGTCTGCTCTCCCAGCCCACTCTCTTGTTGGAGAGACCAGGTGTGTTAGACTGGGTTGGGGTGACTGGAGACAAATCCAGGGACATTCATAGATGTATAAGAAAGAGCTTTATATCAACGAGTAATTGTATATTAAGTCCATAAGTCCGATATGATATTAGCCCCTAAGTCTGATACTAGTCCATAAATCACTCTTCAGACTCACGCAGTCACATGCAATGATGCTGAATACAGGAAGATCACAGGCCAGTGGGTGCAAAGTCTTGTGGATCTGATGGTGGTGGACACATCTCCAGGGCTCTGGCTGCCGTCAGCATGGCTCCATGAGGCTTGTCAACAGCAAGGTGAAGCAGAGAGAGAGAGAGCGTGGCCCACCTCCAGGGAGGAAAGAGTGTAAGTTCCCAGGATCCTCATGAGAAGGCCATGCCCACCAAGAGGCATCATCAGGCAGTGACCTGATTGATAGGCTCAACTCCACCCCTTCACTACATTTATCAAATTGCCATGAAATTATATAACTACCACACCAGGAAAGGGGCAGGAGAATGTCCCAATCCCTCTGTCTTCCAGTGAATGACAAAGGAATTACTGCTTGCAGTCAAGGAGTTCTTGCTTTGGTGGGAAGATATTGGTGGAGTAGGGGAGCGTCCTCCTTGGCAACGCAGGACCACTTACCATGTCCAAGACTCTGAGAACAACCAGCTAGCACTGGGCACCGATCACACACACACACACACACACACACACACACACACACACACACACACACACTGCTTGCCTGGGCCTGTGAGGCACGTCAGGTGGAAGAGGTATTCTCTGGGCTGGCAGGTGCTTCCTGCCCTGGGGACCTGTTACTCACAGGCCTGGGAAACTCTCTCTTTCCTGGCAGGAATTTGAAGGTTGTATCTGTCAGAAGTGACTGTTTCCTGAGCGATGAACAAGAAATGCCATGTCATTGTATTTGATCCAATCACAACTCCAGATACTTCTCTGGACATCGTATTGACGTCCTTGTTACGTTTATCATCCAAACCCCAACTCACTGCCATCAAGTCACGGTTGACTCACAGCAACCCCCTAGGACAGGGTAGAACTGCCTCTGTGAGTTTCCGACACTGTGACTGGTCAACAGCAGTAGCAAGCCCCATCTTCCTCCTGAGGAGGGGCTGGTGGTTTTGAACTGCTGGTCTTGCGGATCAAAGCCCAAGGCATAACCACTAAGCCACCAGGGCTCCACGTTTACCAACAGAAGCTTCTCATTCAAGAATTGCAACATCTAAACCCATCTGTAGTCGGATTATTTGCTTCACTAAGAGCACTATGGCAACTCTAAAATATGCTATGGGGGGATTTTCTTATCTCGGAATTCTTCTAAGAGTTCTTGAAATTCAATGAAAGAACAGCTGAGTTGGGAGAAGGTTTACAGAGCCTTTCATCGGCTTCCCATTCATCCGCTGATCCAATGTGGCACCTAGTGCTAATTGACTTCGAATGCCCTCAGCCGGCCCCCAGGAGAGCCATCTTTCATCAGTATGAGAAAGAGATGTCAGACTCGAGTTTGTTACATGTAACCCATGGGTTGGCCTGTAGAACCTGATTGCTCTTATCTACAGATAACCTCCAGGCACAGGGAATAGCGGGATGAATGGACGATTCATCTTGCATGATGGATCGCACCATCAGGACTGCTCCTCACTGGAGGCCTATTGCAGGGAGCACGTTTTCAGCCCAGAGAACCTGTATTTGAACACATTTCTATCTCAGAACAATGGCTATCTCTCTTACAATAGGGCTAGTTTTCCATGCCCGTGGTTGTGGGTGTAGAAATAAGGTTAAATACACTGTACCAAGTCCTCAGTTTACCACAAATAGATATCAAAACGTCAGGGATGTTATCAGGTAAAACACATAGTCATCTTTTCGTTCCCTCAGTCCTACACAGTTGATGTATTTCTATATGGTCTGGATTCACTGCAGTCTGTGAACCCAGTAGTTGCCTACCCTAGAGTTCTGGAAATCTTGATTCAGTCTAATACTATTCATGTTCAAAATAGCACAGTCCCTCTCCTAAGTCCAATGGAATGCATCTTTTTGTTAAGCATCTTCAGCAAGTCACCTAATGGGTCCGGCTGAGCAGAAAATGATGCGTGGCTAATTCACTTCCAAGCTGCCCACTGAAGCCTTAGCCTCTCTCCAACGGCACACCCTCCTGTGTCCACCAAAGGCCACACGTCACCCCCACTTCACTCACACATGCCAGTCCCCCTGGTGCTCTCCCACCCCTAGCTACAGTCCACCCCCCAGGGAGTATTTGTATTTGTACCACCACTGGTCCTGAAGGGATCATCCGCCCTGGATTCCCCGTGCTTCCAGTTCCCATCTGTACCAGTCTACATCCTCTGGTCTAGCCAGACTTGCAAGGGAGAATTCGGATCATGATGGGGTGAGGGGAGCATTTAGGAACTAGAGGAAAGTTGTGTTTCATTGCTACACTGCACCCTGACTGGCTCGTCTTCTCCCTGTGACCCTTCCTTAAGGGATGTCCAATTGCCTACAGATGGGCTTTGGGTCTCCACTCCGCACTCCTTGTCATTCACAATGATATAATTTTTGTTCTGATGATTCCTGATACCTGATCCCTTTCACACCTCGTGATTGCACAGGTTGGTGTGCTTCTTCCATGTGGACTTTGTTGCTTCTGCGCTAGATGGCTGCTTGTTTACCTTCAAGCCTTTAAGATCCCAGAGGCTTTATCTTTTGATAGCCGGCCACCATCAGCTTTCTTCACCACATTTGCTTATGCACCTGCTTTGTCTTCAGCGATTGTGTGGGGAAGGTGAGCATCATGGAATGCCAGTTAAATAGAGCATGCCTTAAGGTGAGCACATGGTTGATTCTATCTCCCTGTAGACACAGACAGCCTTTTGCTCTCTTCCCTCCATGTCACCCAGCCCCCCTCATACCTTCCCCCAGTGCAGGTATTAGCTTTCCTCACCTGTGAGCTCAGCAACCTTAATGTCAATACCACCCACCTTGTGATGCGTGTAACTGCTGAATATGCATGTCTTAAGGCTACCTATTAATGTCCCAAGACAGTAAAGTGTCGCTCTCTCACTCTTCCCAGTTTCACTTGGACCACCAAGAGCAGCTGAGGTGGGCATGCTACCATAAAATGTGTCTGGCTCCTTTATTTTACTCTCTCTCCTGTCTTTCCTATCTATCCTCTATGACTTTACTATCATCTTTATATGTTGTCGCCATACAATTGTGCCCTCTGGCCCTTCGGTTATTGGAGGCTGGTTTCCTCTTGACAGCTACTGGCTGAGGAGAGGTATTGCTGTGGACCAATGAATGTGTATCCTTACTATTTCCTGATCCAGATTTGTGGTAACCCTGAAAAACCTAAACAATTTAATTAGAAGTAACATACATCCCATGCAATTCATCCATTTAAAGTATACAATTCAGTGGCTTTGGGTACGTTTACAGAATTGTTCATCACAATCAATTTTAGAATGCTTTCTTTTAAAATGTTGTGTCTTACACTGTCCATTGTCTCCCTTCACCCACACTTCTGTTATTCATCCCCCTGCGGGGGGGTGGGTGCTATATATCCAACCGGGTGATGGGTCTCCCTTTCTCCCCCTTCCCCACCATCCCTGTTCCTACCACCCGCCTCTCTTCATGATATCGCTACTCCCATCACTGTTCCTGAGGAGTTTACCTGTCCTGAAATTCCATGTGTCAAGAGCCCTTATCTGTACCGATGTGGGTACTTTGGTCTTGCCAGATTTGTAAGGTAGAACTGGGTCATGGTAGTGGGGGGAGGAAGTATTCAGGAACTAGAGGTTGATGTATGTTTCGTCGGTGCTATACTATATCCTGGTTGACTCATCCCTTCCTTATAACACTTCTGTGGGGGGATATCCAACTGTCTACAGATGGATTTAAGAACATTTTCATCACCTCAAAAAGAAACTCTGTAAGCTTCCCCCTGCCCAACATTTTATTTATTTATATTTAATAAATCATTTTATTGGGGGGTTCTTACAGTTCTTATAACAATCCATATATCAAAAAATAAATTAAAATAAACAATCCATACATCAATTGTATCAAGCATATTTGTATATATGTTGCCATCATCATTTTCCAAACCTTTTTTTTCTACTTGAGCCCTTGGTATAAGCTCATTTTTTCCCCTTCCTCACCCAACCTCCCACCCTCGTGAATACTTGATAATTTATAAATTATTTTTATTTTCCTATCTTATACCATTCACTGTCTCTCTTCAGCCATATTTCTGTTGTTCATCCCCCCTGGGGGTGTGTTATATATTGATCATTGCGATCGGTTTCTCCTTTCTTCCCCTTCTCCCCCAACCTTCCCCCTACCCTCATGGTATTGCTACTCCCATGACTCTGTCTTTGATTCCGTGTGTTGAGAGCTGTTATGTGTACCAATGTACCTGCTCCAGTCTAGCTGGATTTGTAAGGTAGAATTGGGGTCATGATAGTGGGGGGGCATTAAAGAACTAGAGCAAAGTTACATGTTTCATCCGTGCTGTAGTGCACCCTGGTTGACTCATGCGCCTTCTTGTTGCTAGGTTCCATGTAGTTGGTTCTGACTCACGGTGACCCAGCCTGGGTACAACAGAACACAACACTGCTTGGTCTCATACCATCCCAACAGTCATTGCTGTCTGACTGCTCTTCTAGCCCTCACCAACCCTCCGTCTCTGTGCGCTGTCTTGGCCTGGATACTGCATGTGAATGGAATCATCTCATGTGCGACCATTTGGGATCGCCTGTGCCCTCAGCACGGTGCTCTCCAAGTCCATTCCCCTCTGGCTTTCTTACTCCAGGTCTTTAGACATTTGCTTCTCAAGCTGGCCTTCGGAATCTTCTGTTGAGCTCTTTTACTCGGTCATTTCTTCCACTTGCCTTAGCTACTCTATCAAGAATATTCCACACGAGGAAAGCAAAAGATCATCTAAAAGCCAGGAAAGAGAGGGATGACCAAAACTACTGATGCAAGAGACTGAAACTTGAGGGCCTCTTACCTCCTGAAAGTGAAGAGGTCTTGAAGCACTTACTGAGGAAGATCGAAGATTGCAGCCTTCAGTACGATTATCAGTCAACTAAAACAAGCAAAAACCTCACGACCGAACCAATAGACAACGTCATGGCAAACGGAGGAAAGGCTGAAGTTCCCAAGGATTTCATGTTCCTTGGATCCATAATCAACAGTCATGGAAGAAATCAATCAAGTGATGTATCTTATCACCCCTGTTTGCTGTGAAAATCTCTTTCAGGTGTCAGAGACAAAGATGTGTCTTTTCGGGACCAAGGGGTGCCTGACTCAAGCCAGGACATTTTCAGTCCCTTCACAGGGGCATGGAAGCCGGACAGTGAATGAGGAGTCCAGAAGAAGATCCGATGGAAGGAAGGGTCGACCGTGGGCTGCCGGAAGGATGGACAGATCTGTACCAGAGGAGTTAGAGGCAGAATGCTCCTTAGAAACCCCGATGGTGAGACTTCGTCTCAGGAACCGGGGACCTGTTACCAAGAAAGGCCAGCACGAAGAAGGCCCTCCTTTGTGGTCACGTTGCGGGTCGGTGACCCAGAGGCAGACCCTCACTAGTGAGCTCAGGTGGAATCGCGCAGTGAGGGTGACACGAGAGCAGGGAGGCCGTGTTCCGGGTACCCAGGCAGGTCCCGCTGAGTCAGCGTCGGATCTGCCTCCACAGCACCTCTCACCCACCAGGACCGTCACGAAGGAAGTCGATTGCCACAGGTTTCTGCAGCAGAGCGGCCCGGGGTTCCACCGGCTGACCCTTTCCGCTCGCAGCAGGTGCTTAACCGCTGTGCCACCAAGGCTTCATCCTCTCTCCTTTTCCATCCTTTAAAACCTCTTACCAAGTTTCCTGGTTTCCCCTGAAGAAAACTGAGAGTGTGACTCGCTGGGTTTCTTCCTGTGTACTTGGTAGATGCTAGAGTACTACTGTTGAGAACGGACTCTTTTACTATATTTTGTAGTTGTTTGCTCTGGCGTACTGACTCTTACTGACCTTTGTACAGACACAATCATTTTCTTAGGTGCTCTTATTGCTTCTAGTCAGTTAACGGAATGCTTTTGGAACATCCATGTAAACAATCAGGCTACCTTTGAACGAGGACACTTAGATGCCCCTTTTGTCCTCCTTCTGCTGGCTGCCACCTCCAGGACCTACGCCGAGTGGAAGAGGTGGCAAACGGCATTCCTATCGGTTTTGATGTGACAGGGGATTCTGCCAACTCTTCTAGATCTGACCCGCTGGGGGTCTGTAGGCGTTACCCAGCATGCCAGTCACTGGCTCATTGTCCATTTGCCCAAAGTCTACCCTTCTTTTCCTGCCCGGTGATTATCAGGGTGTTGGGGTCTTCTTGGCCTGCCAGAGTGAGGCATCACAGTGTCAAGGTTCTAATCTAGATGTACTCTCCCAGGAACCGCACCCGACAACCACAAATGCTCACGGAAAATGCCGGATGTCCTCTGAGAGGCAGAATCTCCCCCACTGGAGACCTGGTGACATTTACCGACTCATTCATCTAACGTGTACTTTCTTACGGTGAAGGTCCCAGCGAAGGATGGGGGAACCCCAGCCAAATACAAAAACAAACACACAAAGGACAAAACCAGAGTCATACAAAACCCCACGGCAGTGGGATTCAGCGATGCGTAAGCTGAATTTTAGGTACTCCTGTCCCACTGGTGGTGCAGTGGGCTGCTAACTGGAAAGTCAGCTGTTCAAAGCCACTAGACACCACTAAAATTATTTTTTAAAAGAAAGAAATATATAGATACATGTTGAGAAAAGATAAGTAAATAAATAAATTAAAACAAAACAAAAAAAAAAAACCAACAACACCTACTAGGCACTCCGAGGGAGACAGACAGGGCTTTGGACCCCCATAAAGAGTTCCAGTCTCGGAAACCCACAGGGGCAGTTTTGCCTGGCCTTGTAACAACACGAAGAGTGGGCATCCACTCTGTGGCCGGATCGCAGCTGGTTTCTGAGTCCACGCGTTTAACTAGAGCTCCACTGGACCTCTGCTGACACCAGGTGGTCATTTCTCTTCGTTGCAAGCTGAAGCGGATTCAGTTCAACCTCACTGGGCAAGAGGAGCCCTGGGGGTTATGTGTTGGGTTGCTAGCCGCAAAGTCAAGAAACCACCATCCGCTCTGAGGGAGAGAGGCAGGGCTTTCTACTCCCGCGAAAGAGTTCACGTCTCAGGCATCCACCGCGGTAGCTCTGCCCAGTCCTGTAGGGTCGCTGCGAGTGGGAATCACGGTGAGGCTGGCGCAGGGCTGGGCAGAGCTTGCTTCTGTTGTACACAGGCTTGCTGTGAGTCAGAACTCACACAGTAACAATGACAGTCACAAAGCTGGGAGTCCTGGGGCAACGGGATTAAGAGCTCGCTTTTAATTAAACAGTGGACATTGGATCCCAGCAGCCCCTCCTCAAGGGAAAGCCGTGGCCATCTGTCCCCACGGAGAGTCCCTCCTAGACGCCCTAGGGGTCAGTCCCCCTCTGCTATGAGGCGGATGGTGCAGCAAGCAACCGTCACCGGCCGCAATATCCCCTCACACCGGGGTTTCTTAGGCTCAGGTGAGGGCTGACCGTGGTATACAGGCTCGTACACACGTAAACCTATTTATAGATCGCGATAGGGACATAGTTCTATGTACATCTATTACATGTTAAACAATACGGTAGCAGGCAGACATTGGGCCTTGACTCAAGGGCTCCCTCAACACAAGAACACGTTGTTCTAATAACCCGGCATTTTGTGAGGCTCACCTTCCCAAGATGGGCACAGAAGCAAATGTGGTGAAGCAAGTTGATATGTGCCCAGCTATCAGGAGAGATAGCGTCTGGGGTCTTAAAGGCTTGAAGATAAACAAGTGGCAATCTAGCTGGGAAGCAACAAAGCCCACATGGAAGAAGCACACCCGCCTGTGTGATCACAAAGTATTGATGGGATCAGGTTATCAGGCATCAGAAGAGCCAGAACAAACACTCATATCGATGTAAACTGGGGGAGGGGGCGGATAGAGTAGAGATCCCAAACCCATCTGTAGATAATTGGACATCTCCTCACAGAAGGGTTCCAAGAAAGGCACAAGCCAGCCAGGGTGCAGTAGAGCACCAACAAAACATACAACTTTCCTCTAGTTCTTTAATGCTTTCTCTCCTCGCGCCCCCCCCCCCCCACCATCATGACCCTAATTCTATCTTACAAATCCAGCTAGACCAGAGCAGGTATATTGGTACAGAGAAGAGCTCTCCACACAGGGAATCCAGTACAGATACCCGTGCCTCCCCGCCTGAACAATAATGGGAGAGGCGATACCATGAGGGTGGGGTATAAGGCCCCCCAAAGGGAATGAACCACAGAAATGTGGGTGAAGGGACACAGTGGATGGTGTAAGATATGAACATAATAATAATTTATGTTATCAAGGGTTCATGAGGGAGGGAGGTTGGGGGAGGGGGTAAGAAATGACGGACTGATACCAAGGGCTCAGGTAAAAGAAACTGTTTTGAAAAGGATGATGGTAACTTATGTACAAATGTGCTTGACACGATGGATGGTTACCAGAGCTGTAAGAGCCCCCCAATAAAATGCTTTCTTTTAACAAAGATAAACAGGGCTGATGAAGGTACAAATAATTAAAAGGGGGCAGGGCTTGTTCTGTCTGGAAAGAATGGAGAGCAGCCGGGCAGTTGGAACGTAACTGCTTCGACTCCAGAATGGCCACGTTGGAGAGCAAACGCCGAGAACTGAGTGGTCACGGCTGCTAAGAGCAATCCCAAGACTGTGTCCATCGATGGTGCTGGAGCCAGGCTCAGGCGTGGCACCTGAGGGCTCAGAGGCCAAGCCCTGTCTGTCCCTTACGGGGCATGTAGCTGTGGGCCAGGCACCTATGGATGGCAGAGGGTCACAGGGTCAGGTGGCAGTAGCAACATTCTCAGGAGCTGAGGCCAGAAGCAGCTGGAGCGGTGGGGCAGCCACGGGCCCACGTCCTGCGTTCAGAGACCGCTGGGTGGCAGTGTGCTCAGTTATGACTCATTGCAAGCCCGTGCACAGCAGAATGAAACACCGCCTGCTTCTGCATCTTCTTCACGAGAGTTCTTTGTTAGAGCCTGTCGTGGCAGCCACGGGGCCAGTCCATCTTGTCAAGGGCCTTCCTCTTTTCCGCTGCCCCTCTACTTCACCAAACGGGATGTCCTTCTCCAGGGACTGGTCTCTTCTGATACCATGTCCAAAGTAGCTGAGCCCCAGGCTTAGCGTCCTCATTTCTAAGGAGCAAGGCACAGCAGGCTGCTTTCCAGAAGTTGACAGCCTTGGAAACCCTACGGGCAGGTCTACTTTGTCCTCAAGCATCATGAGTCGGAATCAGCTCACGTGTTGTGGGGTACCAGGGAGTGGCTCCGATTCATAGGAATCCTATGTACCTACCACAGAGCCAAACACTGTCCGGTCCTGCACCAGCCCCTCAGTTGTGCCCATGCTCAGCCACGGTGCCAATCCATCTAGGCAAGGGTCTTCCTCTCTCACTGCCCTTCTCCCGAGACTCGTCTCTCCTGACAAGACGCCCAAAGCGTGTGAGACATGCGTAGAGGTCTCACCATCCTGACCTCTAAGAGCATTCTGGCTGAACTTCTTCCAAGACAGAGGTTTGTTCTTTGGAAAGTCCGTGGCACTTTCACTATCCTTTGCCAGTGCCATCATCCAAATGCACTGATTCTTCCTCAGTCTTCCTTCTTCAACGTCCAACTTTCACAAGCACGTGTCAAACCAAAATGACTGCCATCGAGTCGATGCCGACTCACAGCAACTCTATAGAACAGGGTAGAACTGCCCCTGTGAGTTTCCAAGATGATGATTCCTTAAGGGGGTAGAAAGCCTCACCTATTTACCAGACAGCCTCTAGTGGTCCGGAACTGCCGGCCTTGCAGCCAGCAGCCCAATGGGTAGCTACTATGCACACAGGAGGCGATTCGGTCGGACGTGCCTTAGTCCTCCTTGCTTTCCAACACGCTACAGAGTTCCTGTGCAGCAGATTCACCCACTGCAACCTGTCTTTTGGTCTCTTGACCGTAGCTTCCCTGAGCACCGACTGTGGACTCAAGCAAGATGAAATTCTTGGCGATGTCAATCTTTTCTCCATTTATATGATGAGACCTATTGGTTCCAGTTGGGAGGATTTGGATCTTCTTTACAGTGAGTTGTAATCTTTGATGCTCATCGGCTAGGCCTTCAAGTCCTCCTCACTTTCAGCAAGCAAGGTTGCGTCCTCTGCACACCACAGGTTGTCCATAAGCCTCCTTCCAATCCTAGCCTTCTGCATCTTCTGCACCAGCTTCTCTATCAGCCTACAGATAGCGTATGTATGGTGAGAGGGTGCAACCCTGATGCGCTCCTTTCCTGATTTGTAAACCACACAGGAGTCTTGTTCTGTTCGCACAACCGCCTCTTGATCCATGTGCAAGCTGTGCATGAGCACAATCAAGTGTTCTGGAATTTCCATTCTTCTCAAGTCCATCCATAGATTGATAGGATCCACACAGTCGAATGCCTTTGCAGAGTCGGTAAAACACAAGAAAACCTATTTCTGGTTTTCTCTGCTTTCAGCCAACATCCGTCTAACTTCAGCAATGATACTCCTTGTTCCATGCCCTCTTCGGAATCAGGCCTGGCCTCAGTGGCAATGAGTTTTGGCAGACTAATAGGCTTTGGGACAAAGCTGGCAGGGAGCATCCCCATGTCAGGACAAGGAAGCCGTGGAGGAGGGATGATCAGACTCTGGGATGGCTGTCAAGGGTGGGTGCAGGTCAGCAGGAGGGAGCCTGGCTCTCTCCTGGAAGCTGGGAGCAGCCTCAGGAAGACCAGGTTGGAGAGGGTGGATTCAAGCAAGATGAAATTCTTGACAACTTAAGAGTGAAGGGGTGGAGGCTAGCCTGCCCATCAGGTGGGAGGGCTCTTGCTGCTATCTATGTCTTCATCCTTGGAAGGTTCAGGCCTGGTCTTCAGAAGCTACCAGGCCTGTTGTCCGTGTGGCTGCAGACCAGGCAATGCAGTCCTGCCGCCTTGCTTGGCTGGACTGGAATGTGGACCTGGGGCACGAACATGCTGACAAATCTGGACCCCTGGTGCACCCGGCCAGCTTGTTCTCCCAGGGCCCCTACCCTGGAGCCCAGAAGCGGTCACTTCCTCGAAACAGGCCTTGCCGCAGTACCACCACTCCCTAGTGATCACACTTGCCCCTTCTCTCCTTTGGGGCACGTGGCGGGCCAGCAGAGGGTATGTCTTCCTATCTATCAAGTGCGTGAGAAATCCCACCTCTGGGTTTTTGCGCTTGTGTTTTTCTCTTTAAATCATCTGTTGAGGCTCTGTCCCTGGCGACAGCGGTTTGTCCCCTGTCCAGGAAGGTGAGAACTGGACGAACAGTGGAGGGGGAGAGGAGGAAAGCAGGTAAAAGTGTAAGTTCTGGACAAGTGCCCCCTGCTGCTGTCATATGGACACTGACTCCTAGTGGCCCTTAGGACAGAGTGGAGCTGCCCCACTGTGCCCCTCGGCTGCCATCTGTAGGAACGGACTGCCCCACCTGTCTGTCATTGTTAGCAGTTTGGCGCTTGAACCACAGCACCACCAGGGTTCCTTTGGGATAGAACTTTCTGGGTCTGAATGCTGGCTCCTGTGTAACTACTGTGGTAGTTACATCATCTGCCGTCAATTTGAGACAAAGGGTGAAGGGGTGGAGTCTCGCCTGCCCATCAGGTCACAGCTCGATGACCTCATTTGGAGGCGCCACGGAGATAAATAGCTGAGTGGAGGCCAGATACACACGGAGGTTCTGCTTCGTCTTCCTGTGCATCCTCTGATGTGCAGTCACTGATCCCACGCTTGTCATTGGGAATGTTCTGGGCTATAGCGACCGAAGGATGGATGGTGGTTCGCCTCCGGGCCACCAAGAGTCTACTGCTGGTCCCCAGACCCATTTGCTGGTTTCCTCCCCAGTTTGCAGAGAAGGATAAAATCCTTTGTTTCCAAGAGGGCTCATAATGAGAAGCTTGTCTCTGTTTTTTCCTACTTTCATTTTGCTTTTGTCTGTAGTTGCTATCTCCCCTCGCACCACCACCACCACACACACACACACACACACACACGCAGCTGTATATACAATGAAGAGTCAACTGCAGCCACGGCCCGGGCAGACGGTCAGCAGATGAGTCCACTGAAAGCCAGTGGTTATAAATGGAGAATAATCTGAACCAATGGAGAAGATGGAGTCTCTTGGGAGACAGTTTCTTTCTTTCTAAAATCATTTTACGGGGTCTCATACAACTAGTATCACAATCCATTCATCCATCCACTGTGTCAAATACATTTGTACATATGGTGCCATCATCATTCCCAAAACATTTGCTTTCTACTTGAGCCCTTGGGATCAGCTCCTCATTTTCTCCCCTCCCTCCCCCACCGAGAGACAGTTTCTACAAAAGCCAAAAACACATCCTCCTTTGCTTTTCACTGGCAGCAATGAAGCCTTCCTGGGGAGGGCTCCAGGTCTCTGCAACATCTGGAACCTTCGAAAGAAGGAGAAAGCAGCCCTGGGGCCTTGCCAATCAAATTCCCTTCTCACCTGGGGTGTTGAACGGCAGTGACAGATTGTGCCATTTCACAGACACAAAGTTGATAGATGTCGGCAGAGCTGTTTTCAAACAGTAGCAATGATGGTCCCCCACCCCGGCTGTCTAGTAGATTCTGCCCCAAGGGGGTCTCCCCAGCTGTCGCTGCTGCAGCTGTGAGCACACCTTCTTTCTCCAGAGAGAGAGAGAGAGAGAGAGAGAGAGAGAGAGAGAGAGAGAGAGAGAGAGAGAGAGAGAGAGAGAGAGAGAGAGAGCTAGCTTCTGGCAATCCAGAAAGTTCCCTTGAGCATTTTCCCAGTGGTTCCTACTCTTAAGGAACAATTATTCTTACTCCGACACCAGTTATTATTAATCCAGTCACTGTCTCTGTAGATAGAGCTATCCTGGATTTTCATGGAGAAAAAAATAATAGAAAACACAAACCAAACAACCAACAATGACAAACAGGAGAGAAAAACCTTACTCGAAAAGAAAGCGGAAAATATTAAAAACGGAAACACGTTTAAGTGGGTCAAAATGGAGATGAAACGCTAAGGTGTTACATTTTAGCCGAACTACACCTGCCTTTATCATCTTTACAACGCTCTCTGATAGCAAGACGGTTCACATCCCTGTGCTGGGGTCAGGGGGAATTCATAGGAGACACAATCCAGCGGGAAACCTGCAAGTACATTCGGGGCTTCTCCTGTCATCCATTGCCTTCTGCAAACTCACTGTTCGGAATTTAAGCTATGATTTAATTCCCTCCTTCAGTTTTGGATTATATTATTTGCAATCCTTGGATCACACAGGCTGTTGATTCTGACTTATAGTGACCCTTCAGGACAGAATGGAACAGAACTCATTAGAGTTTCCAAGACTATAAGTCTTCCTCCTGTAGAGCAGTTTGAACTAGTGATGAGATTTAGCCGGTTTGCACTGGTTTGGCAAAACCAACACCTAATTTTTTTTGGTTCAGTGAAATGGCAGTTGTAATCCAGGTCCTCTCTAAGGTGTGCAGCTGGGCAGTGTGGAACCAGTGTGGAAATCACAAATTTATATTCTTTGCTTTTTAAAAAATGTTCATCACAACCGCATACGTTAAGCTCCAGTTGTAATGTTCATTCTGCCCATAGGAATAAAAGTTAGACAGGACTATGCTTGTAATCTTCATTTATTCATTTCCTAAAACTCCTTATTTCTTGACGAAAAAATGTCATCTTTGTTCCCTTGCATTCGTTACCTCAGTAACAAATATAATGTAAAGAGTAAAAGCGTCCAACAACCAGAGGATGACACGCTGTCATTCATTTCAGCTTTGTGTTACGTCTCAGGGTCCCACTAGCTATTAAGAGATACCATGCAATGCCTGGGAGTGTCCAAAGAGCTAAAAGCACTGTCAGAACAATTGCTGTTAGGTTCAGCAGAAGCAGAAAGGGGTTTTTCAAAGATGAACACAGTATGTTCAGAGAAGGTAAGTGACCTGTTTCTACTACTTCAAGCACCACGATTGCTGTGTAATTGGCCTACCTCCAAAGGAGTGGGATCCTACTCCCACAGTGCAAAGAAGGCGAGGGATAAATCACACAGCTGGTGATGTGAAACGTGAAAATAGGGCAAGTGAGGATGTCGATCAAGACGCCATCTACTCGCTGTCCTGGAGTTGATGCCAACTCATGGCAACCCTCTAGCACAGGGTGGACCGGCGATGTAGAAATGCCTTCAGTAACCATTTACCTGCTCTTGGTGACCAGTGCTGCCTAGTCCATCATCCCACAGGGGAAAACCCTACAGCTGCTGTGAGTGTAAGATCAACTCGATGACACCCAGGCACCAAAAACGGAGTCTATGTATATTGAACTTGAATCGGTTCTGCCACGTTCTAAACCCGCTGTACTCTCTACACGCCCTGAACAGCAGATGGTGGCTCTACATCCTTCTCCACACCTGGCACCGTCAATATGTAAATGTAGTCATTTGCTCAACATCGTTACTTGTCGGGGAAATAAAGATTAAAAACCTGAAGAGATACACTACACATCTACTCATCAAACCAAACGAAACCCTGCAAGGCAGAGTAGAACTGCCCCATAGGATTTCATAATCTTTATGGCATGCCCTGGTGGCATAGTGGGTGACGGGTTGGACTGCTAACAGCAAGGTCAGCAGTTTGAAGCCACCAACCACCCAGGAAGAGAAAGATGGGGTTTTCTACTCCTGTATACCCACGGGGGTAGTTCGACCCTGTCTTATAGGGTCACTAGTTCGACCCTGTCTTACAGGGTCACTATGAGTCGGAATTGACTTGATAGCAGTGTTTGCATTTTGTCTTGGAATCGTTATAGAGGAAAACCGCTGCAGCAGGTGATAGGCTCAAACAGCACACCTGTGACTAGCAACCGCACTTAAATATTGTGCCACTAGGGCGCCTCACACCTGCTGTGGTTGTTAGGTGCTTTCTTCTGTACTTCAGCTTGGTGGGTCCAAACTGCCAATCTTTCAGGCCATACTCAACAGAAGCCATTTGCACACCAAGGACCTGAAAGTGACGCTAGCTACTAGGTGTGCACCAGGTGACATGTCAGGGATTTCACAAACTTCATCTCGTATAACAGCCCAGCAAGGTGTTGTCAGGGCTGTCAACTCATAGCAACCCTATGTAGACAGAACGAAACACCGCCTGGTCCTTTGCCACCCCACAATCACTGCTTTATTTGAGCTCATTGCAGCCACTGTGTCAATCCATCTTGTTGAGGATCTTCCTCTTTTCCCCTGACCCTGTGTCCTTGTCCAGGGACCGATCCTCCTGATAGCACGTCAAAACTAAGGTGAAGTGTTACTTACCATCCTTGAATCCCAGGAGCATCCTGGTTGTACTTCTTTGGAGACAGCTTGTTTTGAGCTGCACGTCAAATCTAGGGCTGATCACTCCGCCCTTGTTTAACCTGCTGTGAGGGTCAGTATTTTCCCAGCTCTGTGATCAATGATTTCAAATTCACCAGCGTAGCTGTGCTTCATTATCACAGTTAGAAACCGGACAATGACTTTGGAGCATGGCCTGATAAGAACTTGGCGCCTGCCTCTCTCCTTGGCATTATTGATGTTCTTGAGGGCGTCGGCCAGGACGTTCATGAGCACCCTTAACGCAGCAAGGAAAGATGGTGGAAAGAGCGAAGCCTTGTTTTTCAATGCCTAATGTTGACTTATTTTTTCACAACCATTGGTTCTAGATCATGTGCTACCTCTTGAACTGGTTGGTTGCCGACCAGTTATTGTGGGTGCAGTGATTGCGCACTTTTACCATCTTCCTTTGGTGCTTCCAGTGTCATTCAATATGTTGTCCAAAGAATCCTTCTGTGTTACAACTCCCGGCTTGACCCTTTTCTTCATTGCCTCCATCTTGAAAGATGCGGAGTGTGCTCTCCCTCTTTTGGCTTTTCAATTCCAGTTCTCTGCACATTTCACTATAACACGCTGACCTTTGAAATGCTCCGTTCAGCTCCGTTACTTCATTATTTCTTCCATTTGCTTTAGCTACTCTCATGCAAGAGCAAGTTCCAGATTTTCTTCTGACATTCACTTCAGTATTTCCTTCTTTCCTGTCTTTACACAACTATTAAGACAGCTCAAAACACCACCAACAAGATCTCCTAAAATCCAAAATAACACCACGTGCTGGTGAAGCTATAGAGCAACTGAAGTCCTAAGGCGCTGATGGTGTGTGTGTCAAATGGTGCAACCACTGTAGAAAATAATTAGACAGTTTCTCAAGAAATTAATTGTATATTTACCACATGGCCTAGGAATTCCTTTTGTGGATCTCTAAGAATCATGAAAATATACATTTATATAAAAACATGTGCAGGAATGTTCATAGCGGGGAGCAGGGAGGAAAATTGAGGAGCTGATACCAAGGGTTCAAGTAGAAAGCAAATGTTTTGAGAATGATGATGGCAACAAATGTGCTTGACACAATAGATGGATTGTACGAGCCCCCAATAAAATGATTAAAAAAACAAAGCCAGTGAGCATAATAAATATATATGTACCCGCCCCCCAAAAGGAATGTTCATAGCAGGTTATTCATAATACATGTAAACTGGAAATAACAAACATCCATCAGTAGATGTGAGCATAAATAAAATATAAATACGAGAGCTAATTAGCAATAAAAAGAAAGTAACTAGATACAGCTATCAATGAGGAATACAAAAAAATCTATGCTGATATAAAGTCAGGCACAAAAGATATGATATTTGCATGAAGTTCTAGTACAGACAAAACTAAATTATAATGCTCTAAAGTAAATCAATGACTTCCCTTTTCTTTGTCCCCCTTTTTTCTTTTTGAGGGCTTGGCCGGGAGACTTCCTGCAACGTGAGGAACTCTTTCGGATGATGACAATGTCCATACTTGGAGCACAGTGGCTACCCATAGACATAGGAACTTCACAACGTTCATGGAAAAGTGGAATCAAAAGACAATGGAGTTAATTTTTGAAAGCTCCGTGTACATTGGTTAAAAATGCATCTAAGGGTACCTGTAAAACAGGCACATTTTATTGTAAATTACCTTTTATGACAAATGCTTATTTGGGTGGAGGGCAGTGCCCGTTGGTCTCTGGAGACTCTTCTGCCACAGGGTGAGCATTTCCTCCTGTGGAGCACGGAAGGGGACATCTGAGCTGACAGTCTCCTGAGGGGCTCAAGACAGAGGCGCATTTCAGAAAGATCACCTTGGCCGGGTACCTCACAGGTTCAGTTATGTATTTGCTTACGTTTTACCAGTCTGGGAACTCCGGGGCCCGGTCTGTCATGGCCACCACCGTGTCCCCAGCACCTAGAAAGAGCCTGGCACTCGGTGAGCGCTTTAAAACACGGACGAAGCCCGCGCACGCAAGAGCGGAGTTGTCTCCACGCGGCTCGGGGGACTCTAGACACGTGCTCGTGGCCGCGGCAGCAAGGGGAGGGACCGCCCACCAGCGTTAAGCCCCGCCCTCATCCCGCAGGCCACGCCCACTCTTGTTCGCCTCAATAAAGTTCTTTCGGCGGCGCGCCCCGCAGGGGATTCTGGGACGAGCCGTCTCGGCCAATCAGGAAGCGCGGGTGAGCGGCGCGAGAAGCGGCGGCCGCGTTCTCCAGCCCGGTCCTGAGTCGCAGAGACGGCTGCAGCGCCAGGTAAAGGGAACCCCCGCGCCTGTCAGTGTCCTTGTCCCCTGAGGCTTGACCTTGAACCCCGGGCCGCACGGCGGGGCGGAGCTCTGGCCCCCCGCCCGGAGCCGGGCCCGCTCACCCTTCGCGTTCTTCCCGAGGCAGCCGCGCGCACCTGACGCAGAGACACACGCCCTGTCGCACCGCGCCTCCCCGTAGCGTCGGTTTGCGCCCCTGGAAACCCTTGGACCGGTTCTCGGTTGAATATCGAGCCCAGGCCTCCTTTTCTCCCCCCGTAAAGCCCCGCCGCGGCGCGCCGCGTCCCCTGCCCTACCCCCACCCGGTTCCCTCACGAGCTTGTCCTTGGCTGGGTTTGTGCCCCTCCGGGTCACAGCACCCCTTATCCCTCACTGGCCCTTGGGAGTTACACGCTGTTGGCAAGCATTGACTGAAGGGAGAAGGGGGCCTTTGGGGGCGAGAGGAGACCCCCTACATCCTCTGTAAGCCTCTGCTTCCCTTGGCCTTCCTGTACTGCCAGGCAGGGGGGTATTTCTCCGCATGCCGGGTGGTTGGAACTCTGGCTGGCCAATTTTTTTCTTGGCTTACAGCACCTGCAGAAAGCGATGCTTGGGCTTCACTGGCTTCTTAAAAAAAAAAAACAAAAAACAGGGGCCTGAAGGGTGAATCAGAACCAGGCAGCTCTGTTAACACGCCCTGCAAACCTTGATCCCTGGGTCAGGCCCCTATTTTTTTTCGTTGTTTTCAGCGGAGGTTGTTCAGCACCCCTAATGCTGACAGCAGACCAGATTTTGAGCCAAGGCGTTTCTCAGGCTTGTGGTTTTTCATTGTTTCTTTCCAAGCTTTCATCATCCAGGCACGGAGCTTTGAGCATCTCTGGACCATGCTAACAGAGCTCAGATGTGTATCTCAAGCTTGGGCTGGACCTTCACCCAATGGTCACCCTCTGACCTTCACCCAACAGTCTACTGCAGTGGTTCTCAACCTTCCTCATGCTGCCACCCTTTAATACAGTTCCTCATTTGTGGTGACCCTGCCAACCAGAAAATTATTTTTGTTGCAACTTCATAACTGTCATTTTGCTACTGTTATGAATCGGGCAACCCCTGTGAAAGGGTCGTTCCACCCCAAAGAGGTCTCGACTGACAGGTTGAGAATCGCTGGTCTACTTGATGTCTCACGAGGTGGTTAATAGGGGACTCAAGTGGAATATGCACAAATGATGCTCACCTGCTCCCCCATCTCCCTTTTGAGGGCTCCTTTCGCTGGTTTTCTCATCTTGGTGAAATTAGCTAGTTCCTCTTGCCAGTAACCATAGCGTTATCTTTGATTGCTCTCTTTCTGTCTCACTCCGCATTCACTGCTTGCCATCCTGGGCCAAGTCATTGCTTACCTGGAAGATTGAAATAGCCTCCTGACTGGTCTCCCTGCTTCTACCCTGGCCCCTGTTCTCAGCACAGTAGCTATAGGGACCCTTTTAGATCAGGCCAGATCACATCTCTCCTTTACTCAAAAACAACAAAACAAACAAAAAAACTCCTCAGTGAGTCCCCATTGCACTAATAATAGTGAGCCCCGAGGCTTTATACAACCTGGCCCACTGTTCCTTTTCCTCTCTCGCTTTCTGACTTGTCAGCCTTAGGGCCTTTGCATTTGCCGTTGAATATCTTTGTGTGCTTTTATCAAGCCTTTACTCAAAGTCACCTAGGAAGCATTGGACTGCTAACAGTAAGGTTGCTGCTCTGCAGGAGACTGATGAGGCTGTCTGCTGCTGTAAAGATTTATAACCATGGAAACTGTGGATAGGGTCCCGATGAGTCGGAATGGGCTCGATGACACTGGGTTTGGTGAGTTTGGGTATCTTCCCATAGTGGGTTATGCATTGGGCTGCTGACCACAAGTCAGAAGTTTGAATTCACCCGCTGCTTCCTGGAAGAAAGACAAGCTTTCTACTCCTATAAACATTTACATCCCTGAAAATCCTAGAGACCAGTCCTGCTCTGTCATGTAGGGTTGCTATGAGTCAGAATAGAATCAGTGGCCTGGATGATCTTTCCTTATCTTTTCAAGTTTTTCTTCTCAACACAGCTTACATATGTATTTTGTGTATTGCTTGTCTTTCCCCTTTGGAATATGAGCTCCTCAAGGGAAGGACATTTCCTTGGTTTTGTCCCCGTGTGTCCCAGACCCCAGGCTTGGCATATGTTGTTATTGTTAGGAGCTGTTGAGTTGGTTCCCATCCACAGTGACCGTTGCACAATAGGACGCAATACTGCACGGTCCTGTGCCATCCATAATTGTTCCTATGTTTGAGCCCATTGTTGCAGCCACAGTGTCAGTTCAGCTCAGTGAGGGTCTTCCTCTTTTTCACTGCCCCTCCCCTTTACCAAGCACGATGTCCTTCTCCGGGGACTGGTCTCACCTGACAGTATACTAAAGTACACGAGACGAAGTCTTGCCGTCCTTGTCTGTAAGGAGCACTTTGGCCGTATTGCCAAGCCACATCAGTGTGTCCTTTTAGCAGTCCATGGTACTTTGATTGTTCTCCGGCTCCACAACTCACATGCATCTCTTCTTCTTCAGTCTTCCTTGTTTAGTATCCAACTTTACCTGCATATGAGACAACTGAAAACACCGTGGCGCGGGCCAGGCACCGCAGTCCTCAGTCACGTCCTTGCTTTTCAATACTTGAAAGAGTCTAGTGCAGCAGATTGACCCAGTCACCACCTGAACTTGAACCGTTTCAGTTGGTGTCTCATCAATTCCTGGAGCCTCGTTTTTGCCTCATGCTTTCACTGCAGCGCGAACAACTTCCTTTAGCACCATTGGTCCTTGCTCATACGCTACCTCCTGAAATAATGGAATGTCAACTAATTGTGTTTGATTCAGTGACTCTGTTCTTTCCATTTTCTTTGGATGATTCCTGCACCATTCAATATCTTACCCATAGAACCTTTCGTGGCTTGGATTTTTTCTTGAGTTCTTTCAACTTATGCATGGGCTAAGCATGCTCTTCCCTTTTGTTTTTCGGATTCTAGGTCTTTGCTCATTTCATTATGAGACTTGGCTTTGCTTTCTCAAGCTGTCCTTTGAAATGTTCCATTCAGCAGCTCTTTGACGTCATCATTTTCATCTGCTTTCGCCCTTCTGTGATTGAGCAAGTTTCAGAGTCTCTTCTGATATCCACTTTGATCTTCCCTTTCTCTCCTGTTTTTTTTAATAACCTTTTGCTTTCTTCATGAATGATGTTCTCGATGTCCTCCCACAGCCCATCAGTTCTGCACTCATTAGTGTTCATTGCCTCAAGTCTGTTCTTGAGATGTTCTCAAAATTGAGGTAGGATAAACTCAATACATTTTGGCTCTCATGGACTTGTTTTAATTTTCGTCAGCTTTATCATGAACTTACATATGGGCAACTGATGGTCTGGTCCCCAGTCAGCCCCTGGCCTGGTTTTAGCTGCTCCTACTGAGTTTCTCCATCGTGTCTCCCCACAGATCTAGTCAGTGTGATTTCTGTGTATTCCCTCTGGAAAAGTCCATGTGCTTAGCTGCCTTTGTGTTGTTGAAAAATGGTTTTTGCCACGAAGAAGTTACTGGTTTTGCAAAATTCTGTCATGCGATCCCAGCTTCATTTCTATCACCAAGTCTATATTTTCCAATTACTGTTTCTTCTTTGTTTGCAACTTTTGCATTCCAATCACCAATAATTATCAATGCATCTTGATTGCATGTTTGATCAATTTCTGACTGAAGTTGATAGAATTTGTCCATTTCTTTATTGCTAACTTTTGTGATTGGTGCATACATTTGAATAATAGTTGTATTGATTGGATTTCCTTGGAGGCAGATATAGTCCTATCACAGGCTGCAGTGCACTTGATGATTGATTTTGCAATTTCCTTTTTGACAATGCCTTGCTACCCCTCTTGATTGTGTTATTGCCAGACTAATAAATCACATGATTTTCTGATTCATTTCAGTTCACTGATACCTAGGATACCTAAGAATGATCCATTCCATTTCGTTTTTGATGACTTCCAATTTTCCTAGTTTCATACTTCGTGCATTCCAAGTTCCAATCATTAGATTTTGGCAGCTGCTCTCCTTACCTTGAGTCGTGCCCCATTTGCAAATGAAGATCCTGAAGGCTCCACTCCCACAGGCTTGACCTGGCTGAAGTCATCGTGGTTGACTCCACTCCGAGAAATCAGGCCCTCCGCAGTCACATTTCGAGTGCCCTCAACCTGGGGGGCACTTCCTCTGGCGCTGCCTTAGCTGATGTCCTGCTTCCACTCTTTAGGTCTTCAGTGTCTGACAGTGTGTAGAAGCTCGGCATAAGGTCTCAGCAGCTCCTTCCTCCGAAGTGGGGCGCCGAGTGAGTCCTTGTTGTCTTCATAAATATGGAAGGATGGCCAGGCCTGGCTGTTCTCATAGACTTGGGGAGGCCATGGTGATTGAGACAGGCCTGCCCTCATTGCACTGACGTACTCCCGAAGGACACCAGCAAAAAAAGCACCAATAGAGAATGCGTGTCCGGGCGTCAGCTGCTTTCTAAAGGAGGCCAGAGATGGTTTGAGCAGAGACCTGATTGAAATGAGAGTGCCGGCCATGAGAGTATCTAGGACAAGAGTATTCCTGGCAGGGAGACAGCAGATTCTAGTGCTGGGGTGGGAGCAAGTTGGGAATGCCGAGACCTGGAGTGTCTGTATCCCTGTAGGAAATAAAGAAGTGGTAAAGATGTGTCAAGGAGGGGAAGGGGCCAGAGCAAGGACTCGGAGGTCAGAGGGCCGGTGGTGTGCTCAGGAAATGTTGGTGCCAACAAATGCAGTCTAACACATAGCCACCTGGTGTCCAAGAGAACAGAACACCGGCCCATCCTGTGCCGTCCTCACAATTGTTAGTTAGGTTTGACTCCCTTGTTGCGAACACTGGCTCATTCCAGCTCATGGCGGGGAGGGGGTTCTTCCTCTGTTTTTACTCCCTCTCTCCTTTTGGCTTCACCAAGCCTCGGGTCCGTTTCCAGGGACTGGTCTCTCCTGATAACATGTCCAAAGTACACGAAGCGAAGTCTCACTATCCTTGCCTCTAAGGCTCATTCTGGCTGCAAAGTTTCTTCCAACACAGATTTCTTCCTTGGGCAGCCCGTGGCGCTTTCAATATTCTTGCCAGCACCATAATTCAAATGCACCGCTTCGTCGGTGGGCTTTAATCTCCACAACAGTGCATATGTTGTTGTTAGGTGCCATTGCTTTGCTTCTGACTGCGAGTGACTCATGCACCAGAGTGAGACACGGCCCGGTCCTCACAATCGTCCTTGTGTTGGAGCCTGTTGTCAGACCGTCTCGCCGAGGGCCTTCCTCTCTTTTGCTGCCTCTCCACTTCATCAAGCAGGATGTCCTTTTTCAAGAACTTGTCTCGCTTGACAGCAAAAGTATGTGGGACTCAGCGTCGCCATCCTTGCCCCTAAGGAGCGGTTTGGCTGTATTTCTAAGACAGGTACGTTTGCTCTTTTGGCAGTTCATGGTACTTTCAATATTCTTTGCCAGCACCATGATTCAAATGATCGATTTTCCTTCCGCCTTCCTTAGTCCTTGTCCAACTTCCACATGCATGGGAGACAATTGAAAATACCCTGGCTGGGATCAGGCACACCTTCGTCTTCAAAGTAGCATCTTGCTTTTCAGCACAAAGATTTACCCAGTGCAACTGGTCCTTCGGTCTCTGGACTGTTACTTCCATGAGTACTGACCATAGAGCCAAGCAAGAAGTTGTCCATGACAACATCAGTCTTTTCTTCATTTATCATGAACGATGTTACCTACTGATCCAGTTGTAAGGATTTGGGATTTATTACACTGAGGTGTCATCCACACTGAAGGCTGCAATCCTGGATCTTCATCAGCAAGTGCTGCAAGCTCTCACTTTCTGTCACCGGCAGATCGCAGGTTGTTGCTGAGCCTCCTCCAATCCTGATGCCACATTCTTCTTCATGTAAGCCAGCTTCAGCGATGATTTGCTCAGCATTCAGATTTTTATTAAAGCTTTTTGAAGAAAAAAACTTTTTTTAGCATACAGATTGAAAGAGTATGGCGAGAGGATACAACTAAAGCACATTTTCTCAATTTTAAACTATACAGTGCTTGCTTGTTCTGTTTGAACTATTGCCTACTGGTCCCTGGCCAGGTTCTTCATGAGCACAATGAGGTGGTCTGGAATTGCCGTGCCTCGCAGTGCTAGCTAGTTTGTTATGATTCACACGGTCGCATCTTTGTACAGTCAGTAAAACACAAGTCGACATTTTTCCGACATTCCGTGCTTTCAGCCAAGACCCATCTGATGCCAGCCATGATATCCCTTCTTCCACGTCCTCTTCTGGGCCCTGCTTGAGTTTCTGGCAGCTCCTCGTTGATGTATTACTGCGGACACAGTCGGGTGGTCTTCAGCAAACATTTGCTTGCAGGTGATATTGATGACGCTGTTTGAGAATCCTGCATTCTGTTGCAGTAAATGGAGGGGGGCCATATCTGTCCCCCTCTGGCTTATTGCTACGAGGCAGGGTCAGACATGCCTCCATGCGCCATCCTTTACCTGTTCTGACACCAATGGTTCTTCCTGCAGTGCTCTGCTTCTGGGCTGGGTTTGATCAGTCAGTGCAATGGCCACCTACTCACAGCCAAAGCTCACGATTGTGGGGGTTTATTAGGGAAGTCAGGATCAGTAAACAGCAAGGCTGCAGCCATCAGGCCACAGCAACACCTCTCCTCAGCCAGCCGCCAGTGCTCTCTCTGGCCCTCAGTGTCTCAGCCCAGCGGTCCTGTGGCCTCCTCTATGGACCTGGAAGCCCACCTGTTACTCTGCCTCACAGCCCCAGAGTTTCAGTGCTGCTTCTCTTGCTCTGGCCTCAGGCAGATCTGAAATGGGCACTTCCAGTGGTTCTGGGATATTCTCTCTGTGTCTGAGAGGTATCGTGTACACTGAAGAATGCCTTTGATGGGGTATGGTTTTTGTCTTTTAGCCTACCCTGCCCCCAAGCAATCAAAGGATGATGTCTAAGTCTCACAGCATCTAGTAAAGTAGTCTTACAGAGTCGTCAGAGGTCGGTGGCCATCAGAAGGTGAATAGCCCTAGTAAGGGTCATGGTTGAAGCTATGGTAGAGGTGAATTTTGTCCAGAGGAATATGGAGATGAAAAAGAGGAGGTGTAAGGATTAAAGCCCAGCATTTATGGGGTGGGTAGACAAAGGAGCTCCAGCTAAGGAGGATGAAGGGAGAGGACCCAGGATCTTTGGGCCACATTGCTCTTGGTCATGGAGGCTGGGCTGTGTATGGTACAGGCACGGAGTCCTACTGACAGTAGCACCTTTCCTCCATCGCTGGCGTATTTGGTAACGGGGAGTCTAACACATGTTAAAAACTCTTAGCTGGCTTCCGGAAGGTCTCAGTGAATGCTATGACGTCATGATTAAACAAGTTAGAATTTAGGATCAAATATTTACTGGAAGATTTTTTGAAACAGAGATGCTTATAATTAAATAGGAATTGTTGCCAAATTGGCTCTGGGGTTGGTTCCAACACATAGCATCACTGTGTACAACAGAATGAAACACCGCCGGTCCTGCAGCATCCTCTGAGCCCGTGTGTTTTGCAGCCATGGTTTCAGCCCATCTCGTTTGGGCCTTCCTTTTGGTTCACTGCCCTCCACTTTACCACACGTGAAGGCCTTCTCTCGATTCCGTGTCTCCCCTGAGAACATGTCCAAAGGATGTGACGCGCAACCTTGCCGTCCGTGCATCCGTGGAGATTCTGGCTGCACTCCCAAGCCAGACGGAGTTGTTTTCCCGGCACTCCACGGAGCCTGCAGCGGTCTTCACCAACAGCAGAGTTCAGATGCATCAGGTTTTCTTCAGTCTTCCTTATTCACTATCCAACTTTTACATGCTCATGAGGCAATTGTTGAGAATACCGTTGGTTTGGGTCCAGCCTGCCTTAGTCCTTTAAGTAACTAACATCTTCACTTTTCAGGACTTAAAAAAAAAAAAATCACTTAACTGGGTGCTCATACAACTCTTTATCACAAGCCATCCATCTATCCATTGTGTCAAGCACATTTGAACATTTGTTGCCATCATCATTCAAAAAACAATTTCTACTTCAGCCCTGTACCAGCTCCTCATTTTTTCCCCTCCCTCACCTTGATAATTTATAAAGGTGTCTTAAAGGCTTGAAGATAAACAAGTGGCCATCTTTCTCAGAAGCAACAAAGCCCATATGGAAAAAGCGCACCACCCTGTGTGATCATCAGGTGTCAATGGGATCCAGTATCAGGCATATAAAACCCAGAACAAATCCATACCCAAGGTGAATGGGGGGGCGGCGCAGGAGGGAGACTGGAGTGGAGACCCAATGCCCATCTGTAGACAATTGGACATCCCTTCACAGAGGGGCCACAGGGAAAAGATGATGAGCCAGTAGCACCCATGAGAGACACAACTTTCCTCTAACTTTGTTGCTCCCTTCACCCCACTATCATGACCTCAGTTCTGCCTGACAAATTGGATTAGACCAGAGCATGCACACTGCTACAGATAAGAGCCCGAAACACAGGGAATCCAGGATAGATAAACCCCTCAGAGACAGCAAGGAGAGTAGAGATGCCAGGAGGATTAGTGGATGGTGGAGGGGAGAAAGGGGGAACCGATCACAAGAATCAAACTAGAACCCCCTCCCAGGGGGACGAATAGCAGAAAAGTGGGTGAGGGGTGATGGAGGACAATGTAAGATATGGAAATAATTATAACTTACCAAGGGTTCGTGAGGGAGGGAGGGTAGGTGGGGACGGTGAAGAAATGGGGAGCTGATATCAGGGGCTCAAGTGGGAAGAGAATGCTTTGAAAATGATGATGGCGGCATATGTGCAAATGTGCTTGACACACTGGAGGAATGAATGTATGGATTGTGATAAGAGATGTAAGAGCCCTCAATAAAAGCATTAAAGAAAAAAACAAAACTAGAGGAAAGTGTATGCTTCATCGGTGCTATACTGCACCCGGACTGCCTTGTCTCTTCCCCATGACCCTTCTGTAAGGGGATGTCCAATTGCCTACCGATGGACTCTGGGCCTCCACTCTGCACTACCCTCATTCACAATGATATGTTGTTTTTTTTGATACCTGATCCCATTGACACCTTGCGATCACACAGGGTGGTGTGCTTTCTTCACCACTTTTGCTTATGCAGCTGCTTTGTTGGTATCTTGTCAGGAAGGTGAGCATCATGGAATGCCAGGTTAATAGAACAATGTGTTTATGCATTGAGGGAGTACTTGAGTGGAGGCCCAGTGTCCATCTGCTACCTAATACTAAACCTATAACTATATGTTCATAGATCTATTTGCTTATTGTCATCATATATAAATATATTTACCTATGTGCATGCCTGTATTTAGACCTCTGTAAATGCCCTTTGCCACCTAATCCTTTCCTCTATTTCCTTTCCCTTCCCTCTTGTCCCACTATCTTGTTCTGCCTTCATTTGGGTTTCTGCAATTCCTCATTACATTGCCCTCCACCAAGCCCTACCAGGTCTCCTACACCCTCCTCGCCATTGATTTTAGATCATTTGTTGTTCCCTTGTCCCTGAGTTTGTTAACACCCACTTCCTTTCCCCTGCCTCCCACTCTCCCATGTCCCCCCAGAACTGTAGGTCCCGTTGTTTTCGCCTCCAGATTGTTTATCCTGCTTATCTAGATAGACCTGCACAGATAATAATATGCACAAAAAACACAGCAAAACAAAGCAACAAAAGAAAACAACAAAAAACCGAAGAGAAAAAAAAAAAAGCCTGTGACTAGTTCAAGGTCTGTTTGTTGGCCTTCAGGAGTGTTTTCTGGTTGAGTCTGATGGGGTGCCATGCCCTGGCCCCAAAGTCTATTTTTGGTACTCCCTGGGGACTTCCTTGCTCTGCTCCCCTTGCTGTTCTGTTGCATGCCCTTAGTGTTTTGCCTCAGTGTGGTGGGGTCAAATCGGGCGCAGTTCCCACACTGTGTCTCCAGCGTTGTACCCCATGGCACTATGGGTCAGTGAGGACTTCGTGTCTTGTAGTGGGACTGGCCCTATGGCCCTCTCTGTATTTTGGCTGCTCTGAGCGGGAATATCATCCTCAGGGCTTGATGGGCCAGGATATGTTCCACTCTCTCTTCCTCCCCCTTCATTTGCCCCCGTGTGCTCTGTTCAGACATGTCCCTCTCCCTGAGCTGTAGCTTCAGTGCTGTCTTCTGAAGTGAATTCTTCTGTAGGGAGGAGGTGGTGTCCATGTAGTTGGGATCGAGGCCGGCCCCTCGCTTTTCAACCTTTGAAGAGGTCGTGTGCAGCAGCTTTACTGAACGCAATGCTTCCTTTGATCTCTTGACTGCTGCTTCCATGAACTTTGATTGTGGACAAAATTCTTAACAACTTCAATCTTTTCTCCATTTATCATGAAGTTACTTAATGGTCCATTCGTAGAGTCCAGCTTTGCTGGTTGATACACTCAGCGTACAGTATGGTGAGAGGATATAACCCTGATGCACACCTTTCCTGATTTTAAGCCATGCAGTATGCCCCTGTTCTCTTGCCTCTTGATCCCCGTACGAGTTTTGCACGAGCACCAGGAAGTGGTCTGGAATTCCCATGTTTCTCGGTGCTCTCTGTAGTTTGTTCCGCTCCACAGTCAAATGACTTTGCATCGTTCATGAAACACAAGTAAACATCTTTCTGGTGTCTGCTTTCAGCCAAGACCTATCTTATGGTCAGCAATGACATTCCTTGTTCCGTAGCCTCTTCTGAATCTGGCTCGAACTTCTCACAGCTCCCGGTCAGTGTGCTCGTGCAACCATGCGTGGGTGATCTTCAGCAACATTTTACTTGCATGTGATATTAATGGTAGTCTATCATTTGCACATTCTGCCGGGTCAGCTTTCTTTGGAATAGCTACAAATATGGATCTCTTCCAGTCAGTTGGCCAAGCAGCCGTCTTCCAAATTCCTTGGCTTAGTCGAGGGGGTACTTGCAGTGCTTCGTCAGCTTGTTGGAGCGTCTCAGTTGGTGTCCCGTCAATCCCTGCAGCCTTCATCGGGGCTGCGTGTCTCGGTGCTCCTTGGGCTTCTTCCTCCACTGGTTTGTGCTCAGGGGCTGCTTCTTGAAATGGTCGCATGTCTGCCAGTTCTTTTTGGTGCCGTGAGTCAGTGTATTTTTTCATCTTCTTTTGATAAGTCCAGCATCGTTTAATATTTTGTCCATGGAATCGTTCATTGTTGCAACTCCAGGCTTGAATTTTTCCTTGAGTTCTTGCAGCTTAAGAAGTGCTGAGTGCCATTTTCTTGTTTGGTTTTCTAACTCTAGGTCTTTGTACATTTCATTATAATACTTTGGAGCAGTGTGAACTCACCCTCTGAGATGTCCTGGTCAGCTCTCTGACTTGAGCAGTTCTCTCATTTGCCTTAGTGACCTGGGAGACCTGGAGGAGAGAAAAAAAGCTAAATAGCATTTTACAATGGTATAAATCAGTAGTTTATTAAGTAGTTTCTTGTAAAAAAAAAAAGTATGACAGCCTCTTGAAGTTGGCGAGGATTGCCCTCTCCTTTACAGGTGAGGCTGTTGAGATGGAGAGATTTGGGTTGATCCACTTTGGGTTATTAAGTGAGCAATTTGGACTCAGACTGGTGTTGGGTTCAAAGTCTAGGCTCCCATTGTGCCATTCCGTTTAAAACCTATTTGTAGGAGTACTTATTTTACTATTAAAACCAAAGAGTAGCCAAAGCAAGGAAGAACCATGTTAGCTGCATATTTTGAAGGTAAAAATGAATAGTGCCAGTCATCTTCTCTGATGTATCTAAAATTCTTCTTCTTACAGCATCCAAAAAATAGAGAAGATGTCTTGCTAACTTGCAGCATCTTTAGTGTAGTTGACAGTAGTGATATTTGGGGTGCTCTGTTGAGTGATAGTAAGCATTGCTTGATGACATTGGATTTCTGCAGTGAAGGTGAGGTGGTGTTTTCTCCCCTTGTGGAAATAGTGACTTGAGGGGTGCCTTCTACACTGAGGGAAAGAGACAGGTGGGGTTGTCTTTACCCTTCACCTCCCTCAGCCTCTGTGTTTCTTGGGTGCCTGGGCTGTGTGAGTTGGGGGTGATAAGGTGAAGGGAAAGCCCACCTGGTTCAGGAGGCTGCATTGTACTTGAAAAGGCCAGTGCGTTTTCTCTGCTCTCCAGGGAGGTGTGCGAGGTCCAAAAAACATTTGCAGGACAATTTTCATCATTTACCATTTATCAGACATTTCTTCCCACAATTATCTAAAGTAAGTCTGAAGGTATTGCTACGGAATAACAGAAACCTGTATTAAACAAACATATCAAGATGTGCAGCTTTTGCTGCTTGACACCCTCCATCTAGGTCTGTATGTGGGGTAACGGGGGTCCCCACAGTCAAACGGGTCCTCAGGAGCGACTTTGTGATTGTGGAAAGCGATCGAGACAGACACAGTGAGGTACAGGACTCCTTGTCCCTGTGTCAGAACTGAGAGAGTAAATATATTTATCATCGGGTAGATACAATAGGACTGACAGATCATTAAAAAAGGCTTACACATCACACAGCGAACATATTACATAGTCAATGGGTGATATCATAAGCAGGTAACATACTGGTAATAAACAAGCAATGTGGTGAATCATCATCTTGACCTAGTGCTAATTGACCTTGAACTTCCCTGAGCCCTCCCTCCCCAGGGGAGCAGTCTGATCAGTATCAGCAAGAGATGCCAAAACATTTTTGGGTGGGTTAAGATATGGAACCTGATTCATCTTATCCACAGATAACCTCCAGGCACAGGGACTAGCCAGACATGAACGATTCATTTATATGGCAGCCCCTTTATGACAGTTCCTTTATGGGGGTTATTGGAGGGTCTGGGTTCAGTCTTGAGAATGTGTGTTAAGGTTTATTGATTTTTCTAGACCCTTCATTAGATGTGTAGAGGATGCAGCTGCCTAACCTTCCCCTCCGCCCCTCAGCGTACCAGCCTTTACACTCCTGAAAGAGGCGTTTCCATCTTTCTGATCCTCCCCTGAAGAAGTCTGCACTCTTCCATCCACACCAGGTCCAAAGGGCCGTTTGGACATCCTTGATGGGCTCACAGTGATATTTTTAGTTTGGGGAATGGAAATAAGTTAGAATAGGCAAGATCAGAATTATGGGATGGATGTGGTAAGGTTTCCCAACAAAGTTCTTCCTAGGACAACATTTGCTACTCTTGAATGAACAGGTACATTGTCATGGTGGAAAAGAATTCTTTGCATAATTTTCCTGTTTTGTTTTTTTTTCTTACCAGTGCAGTTTTTCCTTCTTAAAAACTTCTTTATCATGGCCCCATGATCGTCCTGTGTCCTTCCAGGTCACACCACTTGGTATTCCCAAAACCCGTCACCGTAATTTACTTTCTACTTACTTTTTTTTAAAGCAGTTTCTTTGCACCTCATCCACATGTCATGCAATTCAATAATTCAGTCCTATCAAGAAGAGTTGTACATTTGCCACCGTATTCAATTCTAGAACATTTTCTTCTTTGTACTCATTGTTGTTCATGTAATTTTTTTCTAATTGTGGCAAAAATACATACAACAAAACGTTCTCCACTTCAACAACATCCATTTGTATAATTCAGTGCCGTTGATTATATTCTGTGTGTACAACCATTCTGATTGCCTTTTCCAATTATTCCAGCACCATTAACATAAACTCAGTGCCCCTTAAATGATAACTCTCCCCCTTCACCCGTGGTACCCATTGGTCAAGCTTGATTTCTTTTTATTTATTTTTTAGTAGTTTCTTGATACACTATTCACATACATGTTCATGGTTACATTGCTTTTAAATGAGTTGTAAATACATCATCACAATCAGTTCCCTCACCCCTCCTGCATTCACTGTTTGCTCCCCAGCCCCCTCACCTTTCCCGCCTCCCACCCCACACTCCCTGTACACCATTGCATCAATTATTGTTTCTGTGCGTCCACTCCCTCTGTGCTTTGGAAAACTGGGAACCCAGCAGAAGCAATAAAAAGCTAAAACAAAATCAAATGGTAAAAAGAAAATAATAATTCAAAGATAAGATACAAATAAAGAGTAAGGAAGAAAAGACCACCATTTAATGAATATTTAAAATTAATTAATATTAATATTTAACCAATTAATATTTTAAAAGCCAGAGAAGAAACTTTTGCCTTGGAGCCAGCAAGAAATACTGGCGCCTAGAACAGATTCGGGCTGGGTCCAGAGGGAGGGAGTTTACCGCTTTGAGTTTCACTGGCTCAGCAGGCTCCCTCAGAAGGCACCGTGTGTGGACTGCTCGGTGTTGGAGCCGGCTGAGGGTCCTGCCGTGCGCCCTAAGCTAGCCGAGTCCTCGATGTCTGCTTTAAATGGAGCAATGTGAACCACGTGAGGCCCGAACTGCAGTCAGCAGCATAGCGGTGTCCCTGCTGTGGGCTTCCGTCTTCCAGCCGTTTCTGGGCTTCAGCCCAGCTTCTCCTTTGTGGCAGTTGACCGTCTTCCTGTCTTGTCTCATCTCTGAGGGCCTCCTGACCTTCCTTACAGTGTCGGTCCACCCCAAAACCCTGTTTTACGTGGAGCAGCCTTCCCACGAACTTGGTGCAAAGCTTTAGTGATTTGGGAAGATGTCCACTTAACTTTTAGTTAAAATGTGTTACCATCCCAGACCTCAAAATAATGTTTTTCCCTGGTGCAAAAAGAGAGAAGCTGTCTGCAGCCATCACTGATTACAGAGGCAGGGTTAACCTGCCTTGTTGGGCACACACCTGCTCCTGTGTAAGCTGGACCCCCAAGAGCAGTGCTTTTCGACTTCCTTCAGATGTCCCCAAGACATGAGAACCTAAGGGGAAGGGAATGGGCGGTGGCTTATATGTCGCTCATCTAATTCCTGATGCTGTGTCACTGTATATGAATTACAGGTTTACACAGCAGACTGTTTGCTTTTTATTCAACAATGCTTAACACATTTTGCTTCACCTCCTGCCTTGCCATGTAATCTTCACGGTGGCATTTTCGCTGCCGAGACTGGAGAACGTAGCTTTGTCAGAGGTCCGGAGCTGGCGAGTGCGGGGCCAGGGCTTGCTTACCGGGCCTGGCTGCGACACCCTAGGCCTGGGGTTAGCAAACCGGAGCCCTTGGGCCAGGTTAAGCTAAGAATGGTAACAATTTCAAATGGTGGAAAAGACCAAAGAAGGAGATAGTTTCTGGGCATAGGAAGGTTATTGCATTTTAGTTTCTGTTATTACAATGTTATCTCCACCCAGCCTTGCTCCCATATGTGTGTGTGGGTCCCTGTGACGGGTTTTCAAGTGCCAGTGTCAGAGTCGCACGGGCTCTTTGCAGGAGAAGCTTTGGCCCTTTGGCCCTGGCTCTGAGAGAAATACCACCCCACAGGCTATTGAGTGAGGGCACCCAGTCTGACTAAGAGGGGCCACCTGCCACCTCTTCTAACCGAGACATGGGGAAGCCCAGCTGCTTGCCCGTGTGGCGTGACATGCGTGCTTTGGGGTATGAAAATGGTTAGTAGAGGGACTCTGACATCTCCTTAGCTATGGTGCCAGGTGGAGCACACTTGGCATAATTGTCAGCCTGCCTGACCAAGGGTAGATTGGCGGAAGGGAGGGACCCACTCGCACATTTGTCTTCAGTCCCTTGCTCAGGGCACAGAGTGAGGTGTGTAGGGAAGGATCGTTTTCTTTGGTAGAATGCTTTCTTGAGTGGAGGGGATGCTCAGATCGATCTGCACTTGTTCTCGCCTGCTTGGCATTGTGAGCAACCGATGCCACCGTACACGTGGCAGTGCTCCGGGAGCATGTATCCTCAGAACAGTCAGCGCTAGTCGACTGGACCATGTCTCATGGTTTTCTCCCTCATTAGAAATTCAGAACACACTGTGTTACAGGGCAGTCGAGATGCGACAGAGACTGGCCTGCAAAGCCTACTGTGGTCTAGGTATCTGTGCATTTTTATTCTGTTCTTGTGATGTGTGTGCAGCCCTGCATACAGCAGTTTAGCTGTGACACGGTGTCACCCGCCTTTCCTGAGTTGTTCTTCCCCTGTTTACAGAAATGCTTGCGCCCTAATATCAGTTTGATCCCCTGTAGGCAATTCTAAACGAGCATAGTGCTCAAGGCAGGCCTTTTGTACTAGTGGAGTGAAACTGTTGTGGGATTTTAAGAAGACTGCAGGGGATATTTTTGGTTTCAGGTTGAAAGATTCCGTGTTCATTCAACTTCACTGGCCCTGAGGAGTCTGAAAGTGTAAGATAATTTAAGATTCTGCCCTTTATTTCCTCCCTTTGGATCAGGTTCCTCTTTGGAATCTTTGATCAAAAAGCCCGGTAGTGGTATAACTAGACACCATCCTGAAATAGTTATTAGTGGGCCAGAGTGTGAGGCCTGCCCTAGGCTTGCAGTGTGGGAAGCGGCAGGGGACGGGGCATGGCTGTCGGGCCCTTTGGCACTCACCCGCGCGTTCTCTCGACTTTGCGCTCTAGAGGTGGCGTTTTCTGCTGCATATCTTGGCCATGACCCCGGCCTCAGTCAGGAGCTGTTTTTCTCCGGTGACTGAACTGAAATGGGTTTCAAGACCTCAGTGCTACCCCAGCTTTGGAGTCTTCAACCAACCCCAAACCAAACTCTCTGCGATTGCATCAGTCCGGCTCTTAGCAACCTTGTAGGACAGAGCGCAACCGCGCCTGTGGGTTTCCAAGGTTGTGAATCTGGACGGGAGCAGAACACTTGGACCATCTGCCTCGGGACGGCTGGTGTGCTCGAACCATGGACCTTTCTGTTAGCAGTCCCTCGTGAAGCCCTCTGCCCGTTTGCAGCCCTCAAAGATCTTGGCAAATGAACAGACTGAATCTGCTTGTGGCTGATGCTGTAAGAGCAAAAGAAACCAATGAACCCACAGTGAATGCCCGAAAACAACATGGGCCGTCGGCTTCGTGCAGTAAAGCACGAATGCTGTAGGAGACCAAATTTCAGACTACCTGCAGATTCCCGAGAGACCACTCTCTGAGAAACGGACATAAAATCGTCCAGAAGTGTGCAGCAGTTTGGCTATTTAAATAGCCCCTCTTTTCTGGTGTGATTAAAATTTTAATATGGTCATAATGAGAATGTGGAAATGATCATATATTTCATAAGACTCATGCTAGTAGCAGGTGAACTGAAATGTTCTGATGTGATGTTGCTTTCCCTTTATATTTAGTTCATCTTGCCTTATATGCACCCTAACCCTAGCGCCCCCCCCCCCAACACACACACATTTCATTTAAGAGTGTTGGTGGGTCCTGAACAGGCCTCTTTTGGACTCTGAATGGCAGGTGACACAGACCGAGGAGAAGGTGACAAGTGTCCTTGGTTTTTAACTCTGGTTTGGAACTGTCTCCCAAATCGTGCCCTTTAATCTTGCCCTCTGACTAGTTCACTCCGAGCTTTCTCCGGGTGGAGAGATCTGGATCCCAGGGACTTCCCTTGAAGAACCGTCATCATTTTTAGCATGGTGGGTGGGGTGTCCTGTGACAGTCACGAAAGGCAGGCACCATTGTTTTTTCTGTTGCTGAGTTTATAAGAAGCCAGAATATGGGACACAGTCAGAGTGTGTGCACATCCTCGGTCTGGCTTAACCACTTTTCTCAAAGTGTACGCAGATCAAGCCATGGAAAAGTACCAGTCCCCAAAGCCTGCTTCATGCGCGCCTCTCAGCCCTGTAGATTGGCCTGGCGTTGAAGAGGTCAGGACAGCCCCTGGGGACAGGGGCCTGTGCAGGGCCAGCCTGCCTGGTTGCTCTGCTCAAGCCGTGTCCCAGCAGGTGGTCCGCGGAAGGGACCCTTCCTGACTGCCTTCTCCCGAGAGAGCACCCCAGGCTATGCAGGTGCCACGGCCAGGTTTCTTCAGCGTAAAGCCCTGACTTCGGTCTGCTGTGTCTCTGTCTCTGTCGCTCTCTTACACACTCATGAGCACGCACCGTCGTTTGAATTCTCACTGTTGCACAAAACTGGTAAGGGTATTTTCATAGTTAGTTTTCAATATCTTGGATCAAAATTTATTAGCCCCTATATTTTATGGCTAGCTTACTTTTTACTTCATGGAATAGTTAGAAATTATCTTTACATATTCATGGAACCAGCCATAATTGAAAATAGTGAGTTAGAATGCCAAGTACATTCAAAAGTATAGGTCTTTAATTTTTATAAAATTGATTTCCACTAGTTGAGTTATAATACAAGACTGAGCCACGTTATCTCTTTCTCTGTCAGGCAGACATGCATTCCTATTCTGAAGGTACATTGCACAAATGCTTCCTATCTGTAACCATTTATCCTTTGGATGGGGAATTCAGTTCTGCCTGAAAACTTGGTGATTGCTTCTAAAATGCCACTGGTTTTTGTCTGTGTGTGTAGAGGCGAAGCCCTAGCCTGGCTCAGGGTGGTCTGACTCCATGCCATTTATCCTGCTGCTGCCTTATGCTATGCAGCTTCTGAAATAGGAGTGGGAAGGGCCTGTTTTCCTCTCTGCAATCCAGCAGGTGCCAGTGTGGCCAGGGAGTGCAGGAAGCCTTGGAGAGGAACGATGGACAACGAGCCCAGTGTCTCCTATACACACTCTGTCCTTGTGGGGCTTACACTCTCGCCGGGGGAGAACCCTGTGGTAGGAGGTGGTGGTGTGCTGGCAGTGGGTGTTGTGTGCCCCTGGATGACTCCAAGGGCAAGGAGACAGAGGAGGGGGTGGGGGATTTGGGGACGGGGATTCCAAAGTACCAAGGTTCCAGGACAGGACTGCCTGACCCATTCCGTGGGACTAGCTCAGAGAGCCCGGGGCACCTGGGCCCCTGAGGGAAGGAGGGAAGTTGGGGCTGGAGATGAAACTGAGCTTATCCGGGTGGGAGTCGTTTCTGTAGGCCTTTGCTTGGTTCTTGGGGAGTTCGGCTGAGTCGGGTGGTGTCTGACCTCCATTGAAAGACACTGGTTGCTAGGCTGAGCACAGAGCAAGGCTGAGAGCGGAGGCTCTGTGCGGAGCCCAGGCCCATGGACCGAGCACAGAGCAAGGTTGGAGAGGCACAGGGGACAAAGGCTTAGCTGACATACTGCGCAGGTGCTAGGAGTTACAGAGACCTCAGCGACCGAATAGTGGAGTCTTTATGGACAAGGTGGGATCTGCCACGTCCAAAAGGGCCGCCGCGCTACCTTCACGCACTGAGATGAAGGGTGGACTGTCTGGGTAGGTCAGAGTTGTGTTTGTACGTACTACAATGTGGGAACGAAATGCTTCATGTCTTCTTTTTCCCCAAGTTTTCTTCCTTTCTCTGTAGTTGGTTTGCTTGCCTCTCCAGCTTAGGGAACCTTTGTCCCACTGGGTTCCTCTTTTTGTTGAATTCTGAAATTTTCCTTCTGAAAGAAACATTTCCTTTTCCTGGATTGTTAGACAAATTGTTTTTTGTTTGTTTTTAAATGCTTTCACTGGGGCCTCTTACATCTATCACAATCCATACTTTGCTCCAATGTGTCAAGCACATTTGCCCATATGCCACCATCATCATTTTCAAAGCATTCTCTTCCCACTTGAGCCCCTGATATCCACCCCCCATTTCTTCTCCTTTCCCTCCTGCCCTCCTTCAAGAACCCTTGATAAGTTATAGATTATTTTTCCATATCTTACATCGTCCTCCATCGCCCCTCACCCACTTTTCTCTTATTCATCCCCCTGGGAGGGGGTTCTAGGTTGATCCTTGTGATTGGCTTCCCCTTTCTGTCCCCCACCTTCCCCTGATCCTCCTGGTGTCTACTCTCATTGTTGGCCCTGAGGCGTTTATCTGTCCTGGGTTCCCTGTGTTGCAGGCTCTTGTCTGTAGCAGTGTGCATGCTCTGGTCTAATCTGACTTGTCAGGTGGAGTTGAGGTCATGATAGTGGGGGAAGGAAGCACCAAAGAGCTGGAGGAGAGTTGTGTGCTTGTTTGTCAGAGAGTGAAGGGAAAGAGACAGGAGGAAGCCCGGGTGTTGGCCTCCTTTCTTCTCTGGTGAGTGAGGGTGTCACTGGTCTTGTATGCTTCTCAGGAAGACATTTCTACATCAGGCAGCGACCCCGGCTTACGCCCTCTGTCCTGAAAGAGACCTCTCCAGGACTGGTGTTCTCACAGCTGGAGGAGCCCCTCTGGTGCTGTCGGATTGTGTGGGTTCACAGGAATCACAGTGTTGACCTGGAAGCCTGAGGAAGAGTGACTGCAGATATGATTTTTTTGTATTCAAGAAGAAAGGCGGCTTGGAGCGTCATAAAGATGACCAGAGTTTCAGGTCTCCTCTCTTGGGAGCCTTTCTCCTTACCTGTGCCCTTGCCTTTTAAGGAAGCATCTTTCAGAGGGTATTTTGAGAAGTGCCTCTTGTCCTGCGGTGGGTCTGTTAACATTAACCGGTGCTTCATCTCGCAGCTAGTGCCCCACCTTACATTAACGTCAGACCAACAATTCTAGACCAGTTGGGTTTCAGAAGTCCAGGAGAAGCCATGTGTGACAACGGGCATCAGATACCAGGCTCCTTCTGACATCACAAAGGGGGAGAGTCGCCACCCTCAGCATCTATGAACTGCCTCCAGCACGCCCCTTCTCTCCCAGCGTTACCAGTCCTGACGCCAGCTGTCCCTCCGCGCCACACTAACTCTGCTGGGCTCAATCAAGGGTTGCAGTGACCACACACAGCCCCCAGCCTGTTCACGGGCCGTGGGGGGGAGCTGATGAGGGAAGTAATAGGCTATCATTTGGGATCCAGAGCAGGAAGCAGAACAGCAATGCCCGCCCCGCCCCCTTATTGAGTGCACTCTCCTTTTGGCCCCCTGGGGACAAGTCTCCTCCCAGTCCCTGTGGGAGACAGGCCTCTGCTTTGGCTGGTGTTCCACAGCACTTTAGGGCCACCATTAAGTACTCAGCAATGTCCAGCTCTGCCAGTAAGTCTTGGCTTGAAGGCACTCAGCCCTCTTGCTCCGTGAGTTGGCATTCCCACTGTCGCCACCTCACTTCCTGTGCCAGGAAGCCCACTGTGCTGGCTTGCTCTGGTCTCCTGACTCTGTTACGGCTCTCGCTGTCTCCTGAGTCTCAGAGGTTCTTAGGGTCCAAAGGCCACACTACACGTCCAGCTCCTCTTTCTTGATGGCGGTGAGATCCCCTCTCTATTCTGGGATTGACTCCCTTTAAGCCGAGCAGAATGGTAAAACTGACCAGACCTCTGGTTAGGGCTCCTTACAGCTTCTGTGCAAGGTTTTATCCCTGGAAGTTTCCATGTACCTTATTGGCATGCTTAGCTGTGCTGTCCAGTGCCCGTGGTGGGCCACAAGCGGTTCCACGCACACAGTTTGTAGGAAGCCCACTGCTGTTGAGGGTGGCTCATAGTGACCTGATAGGGTAGAATAGGACTTCTCCGTAGGGTTTTGAGACCACTGTTTTCTCCTGGTGGACTTGAACTGCCAGCCTTTGGTCAGCGACACAGTGCGTAAACCACTGTACTGCCGTTGTGAGGTGCCGTCGAATTGGCTCCAACACATAGTTACTCTTTTACTACTTTTCGCTGACCCTCTACCAAAGAGGGCATCATTTTCCAGGCATTGGTCTCTACTGAGAGGAGCCTTGCTAGTATAGTAGGCTACCCATTGGGCTGGTAACCCAAAGGTCAGTAGTTCAAACCTACCCGTTGCTTCATGGGAGAAAGCTGAGGCTATCTGCTTCTATACAGATTTAAAGTCTGGGAAACCAAAGGGGCAGTTCTGTAGGGTCACTGGAAGTCAGAATCCACTCAGTGGCAGCGAGACTTTTTTTGGTTTGTCCTCTCCTGAGGTACACGAGACAACCCTCGCCTCTCAGGAACATTCGGGCTCGACTTTTCCTGGGGCCGATGGGTTTGTTGTGCTGGCCGCGCATGGCATTACAGCACTCTCCTCCCAGCATCAGCTCCTATTCGCTGCACACCTTTCTCCTGCGCAAGAAGGAAGCCGTCCGGCAGACCGTCCATGCATAGCCTGCGTCACAGGCGGCATCTCTGCTCGACCAGGAATACTGTCGGGAGGTGGAGCGCATGCTTGACAGGCTGTGTGAAGTTAGTCATCACGCCCGTGTGTGTGCAAAGCAGGAAGAAAAGTTTAATCAGAAAGCCAGCTGTTAAAAGAATTAGATTCTCACCCTGTTAGTAATGTGAACTTTTTATGAGGATACTTTTTGTCTTCTGTGTAGTTGCAGTAGTGGTAGGAGTTAAACCATTCTCTTGGTCAAGAACCTATATATAGATTTTTAAAATGTATGATATCTTTATAACCTATCAGTACTGTTCACAGGGTTTAAAAAAACAAATGTTGGAGAAACAGGTTGTTGCTTAAGCCTCTTTGTGATCTAGAACCATTGCTGTTATTTATAGTAGTAGTAGGTTATAATTACATATATAGTAGTAGTAGGTTATAAATAGTTATAATTACAGTTTAATATGAATGTCATATTATAAGCCAACGTGAATCTCCACCTTCAATAACCTTATAAGCTAAAGGGGGGGGTATGAATGGGGGACTGAACAGGAATAATAAAGGGAAGTCCTTTCGATTATTCAAGGAGCAGGTAGGTATGTGAGGCTAACACGGGTTTTGTCAGAGGGTCTGTCCACTTCTGGTCTCATCCTGCCTGAGGGCAGCAGAGCAGTCGGTCCTTAACAGCTTCTAGGGACCACAGTTGTTTCCCGCCTGCTCAGAGACTTCACAGAATCACGGGAGACGGAGGCTTGGGTGGTGTCTTCCTAAAGCTGGAGGGGCAGGAGGTGGTGGGTGCGAGACCGTTCATCTTCTTGGGTGTGTAGAAGGTGGGGGTGGAGGGATTCCGCATTTGTCCTGGTGGCAGCCATTCATCTCGGCTCTGTTCTGAGGTCGACTTCCAGGCTGACTCATCTTATCTGTAGCAGGCCTGTCTTGAGGATGCTGAGGACAAATCCTGCTTGGGGATGAGCAGTCCCGTGGTCTGCTGACAGAAAGCCCTCGTGTTTCGTTAGGTGCTGGGCAGATTAAGGCAGTATGTGAAGCCTCTCCCCCCTCCTCTCCCTCAATTAAGAACTCTCCTTTCCCCACCGGTCAGGACCTGTGTCGCCAATGGATACCGAGGGCTTCGGAGAGCTCCTTCAGCAGGCCGAGCAGCTGGCCGCGGAGACCGAGGGCATCTCAGAGCTACCCCATGTGGAACGGAACTTGCAGGAGATCCAGCAGGCGGGCGAGCGCCTGCGCTCCCGCACCCTCACACGCACGTCTCAGGAGACAGCCGATGTCAAGGCGTGAGTACATGGAGGGAGGGCGGCAGTGTTGGTACTGTGTGGTTTGGGGGGCAGGATCCAGTTCTTCTCTTGCCTGGAATGTGGATACAGCCTGGAAGGGACAGGCGTTAGCTGTGTTCTCAGGAGCTCGGACAGGGGGACGTGGAGCGGATGTTTCTACGTGACTCCCATAAGTGTCCTGGTCAGCGTGGGCTGCACAGATAAGGGTGACCCTCAAGGATAGCACGTGGTGGCAAGCTGAGCGCTGGAGGGCACTTAGGCGACACTGATGAGCAACAGCCAGAGGTGAGGCGCCGCCCTGGCTAGGAGTGGCTCTGCCTGCGTACTGTCATTGACCCCAGGGGCAGCCACCAAAGGCCTTGGAAATAGAGTGAGGGTCGACCAGGCAGGAGTGAGCCCTCCAGCGGGCAACTGGGGAAGAGTGCATCAATGGGGCTGTGGACTCTGCAGACATGTGTCTAGGGCAGCGGTTCTCAACCTGTGGGTCGCAATCCCTTTGGGGGGGGGGGTCAAACGACCCTTTCACAGGGGTTGCCCGATTCATAACAGTAGCACAATGACAGTGATGAAGTAGCAGCGAGAATAATTTTATTGTTGGGGGGTGGTCCCCACCACATGAGGAACTGTGTGAAAGGGCCGCGGCATGAGGAAGGTTCAGAACCACTGGTCTGGGGGCTCCACTTGCCATGCCTCGGCTGTGTCTCCAACCTCACCCTCAGGGAACAGACGGAGAACTTGCTCCTCTCCACAGGAAATGGGATTGGTTGGGTACTTGCTCGGGGAGACCACTGGCTGGTTGATTCTGCCGCAGAGCGAGCACCTCGAGCACGTAACGTGTCCGAGACAGACTGCCTCCTCCTTCTCCCACAGAGCGGCGACTGGGTTTGAACTGCTGACCTTTCGATTGGCAGCCCAACCCTGAGCCCACTGTACCACCAGGGCCCCTGACACTTACTGGACGTTGCCCAGTCCTCACCCCACAGTGTGGCCTTGGGACTGCAGTCCCCACGTCACAGTCGAGAAGCAGAGGCTCAGAGAGGGCAAGTGGCTGCCCAGATGGCCTAGCGCGGGCATGATGGGCCAGAATTCAAGCCCAGTGAGGCTGCACCTAGGATGTGCCTGGGAAGGGGCTTGGAGGAAGCTCCTTGCTGTGCCCGTGGTGGCTCCGGGCTCACTGACTTCTGAAGATGCAGGGGATTGTTGGTCATTTCCGTGAGCTTGAGAAAGCCCAAAGTGCAGTTGTTTGCATGGGGACACCGGTTTGGGGCGCTCAGGGAACGTCACACAAGAGAGCTTAAGAGCTATGTTTCTTTTCTTTTTTTTTATTTAATCATTTTATTGGGGGTTCGTACAACTCTTATCACAATCCATCCATCCATTGTGTCAAGCACATTTGTACATTTGTTGTCATCATCATTCTCAAAACATTTGCTTTCTACTTGAAGTCTTTGTATCAGCTCCTCATTTCTTCCCTTCCCTCCCTGCAGGCCCTACCTCATGAATCCTTGATCATTTACAAATTATTATTATTTTGTCTTATCTTACACTCTCTGACGTCTCCCTTCACCCACTTTTCTGGTGTCCATGCCCCAGGGAGGAGGTTATATGTAGATCTTTGTAATCAGTTCCTCCTTTCAAACTCACCCTCCCTCCACCTTCCTGGTATCGCCACTCTCACCACTGGTTCTGAAGGGATCATCTGTCCTGGATTCCCTGTGTTTCCAGTTCCTATCTGTACCAGTCTACATCCTCTGGTCTAGCCAGATTTGTAAGGTAGAATTGGGATCATAATAGTGGGAGTAGGAAGCATTTAAGAACTAGAGGAAAGTCATATGTTTCATCGTTGTTACTCTGCACCCTGACTGGCTCCTCTCCTCCCGCTTCTGTAAGGGGGTGTCTAGTTGCCTACAGATGAGTCTTGTGTCCCCAATCTGCACTCCCCCTCATTCACAATGATTTGATTTTTTGTTCTTTGATGCCTGATACCTGATCCCTTCGACACCTCGTGATCACACAGGCTTGTGTGCTTTCTCCATGTGGGCTTTGTTGCTTATGAGCTAGATGACTGCTTGTTTACCTTCAAACTTTTAAGACCCTATATCTTTTGATAGCCAGGCACCATCAGCTTTCTTCACCACATTTGCTTATGCACCTGCTTTGTTCACTGATCGTGTTGGGAAGGTGAGCATTATGGAATGCCAGTTTAATAGAACAAAGTATTCTTGTGTTGAGGGAGTACTTGAGTGGAGGCCCAATGTCCATCTGCTACCTTAATACTAAACCTGTAAATATATGCACATAGTTCTATTTCCCCATGATCATATATGAATATATTTACATATGTACATGCCTTTATGTAGACCCCTATAAATGCCCTTTTACCTCCTAGCTCTTTCCTCTTTCTTTTTACTTTCCTCTTTTCCCACTGTCATGTTCAGCTTTCCTTTGGGTTTCAGTAATTCCTCTTGGTTACATTACCCTTGATCAAGCCCTACCAGGCCTCCTACACCCTACTCGCCATCGATTTTGGATCACTTGTTGTTCCCTTGTCCCTGGGTTTGTTGAAACCCACTTCCTTTCCCCTGTCTCCCCTCTCCCATGTTCCCCAGGAACCGTCGGTCCTGTTGTTTTCTCCTCTAGATTGTTCATCCAGCCTATCTTATTTAGACAGACCTGCTATGTTCCTTTTCTAACGAACCTCCGGAGCTGAGTTTTGGGTGCTCTGGAGCTAGCCAAATGTGGTGGAAATTCCTCTGTAGGCCTCTCCCAGATGTTATTGTGTGAAGTACTAGTTGGCTCTAGTTTTACTGGCATCGATAAAGGCAAGGCAGAAGAAGCTGGCAGGGGCTTAGGAAAATACATTCACATTGCTTGCTGTTGCTGACTTCCGGCAGAGCTCACACAGTCCCACAGGGCTCCGTGTGCAAGTCCGTGGCCCTGGTGACACTTTCGGTGCTGTGCAGCCTTCTTCTCCCTCCCCTCTGAGTTGTTTCTCCCCAACTCCCATCATCCCCCACCCCACAAGGTCCCCATCCAGTGTTTGATGTGGCTTTTGCCCATTTGAGTGCATGTAGATGTGCAAGAACACATGCCCAAGACAACCTCTCCTCAGTAGTTTAATTCACCAATTGGTTTTGAGACAGCTGGAGGGGATCTTTCTGGTTGAAGGTGCAAAGATGCTCCCGTTTCAGGGTGTCATCTGGCCTCGGTTCCAGAAGGCCTGAGTCCTTGAGAATGTGGATGTCTCTGCTCCTGGCAGGAATGTGTAACTGGGGAGCCAGGCAGCCAAATGTGGCCAACTTCTCTCCCACACTGTTCCCCAACACCATGCCCTGCCTGCAGACATTGCTTCTGCCCGGCCCTGGGTTGCCTGCAGCGGCCCCCACCTGGAGCCTGAGGCGCTGTGCTGGAGAACAAGGACTTGGTGCCAGCTGAGTTGCTATAGTTATAAGTTAATTGCATCAGCTTTTCAGCCTATTAGGAACAAAATGGGGAACTGCTTTCTGGGTAACAGTGATCACGCATACTCTCTCTGTAAATTTCCATTCTTCCTCAACTCTTTCTACCTTAGAGTCAGGAAGTTGGAGCACTGAAAGAGTGGGTCTTGGGTGGGGCAGGTGCTTAAAAAGAACTGGAAGGGCTGATGACTGTATTTTTCCATCGTCTTGATAGGCAGCGACACAAAGTGTGATGTGAATATTTTAGTGCAGGCTGAGGGCAGAAGAGAAAACCAAGCTGGGAAAGAACCACAATCTTACATGCAATAAATTAGGAAGGAAATTGTGTCTTAGAGATTATCGTGAAGGGTTGATTCTCGATTGAAGATGGTGTGGTGCTGATTTTGCTCATTTGCCTATCACACTGGTGGGGAACAGATTTGATCGTCTTTTTGTTGGATCTTTTTACGTTGTGATCTAGTTTTTCTCTTGTCAAAAATAAAACACATGACACATGTATTCGTGTGAACCAGGGGTTGTCAATTATGGCCCGTGCCTGTGGGGAAGTATGTTGGAACTCAGCCCCTCTTGTGTTGGTGTGCGGACGTTCCCTCCCTCTGAGTAGCTGCTGCAGTCTGTATGATCCGCCAGGCCCGAAATGTTTACTTGCTGACTTTTTACAGAGACAGTTTTGCGCAACAAGTGAGTACACATTCTATAAGTACGACGTCCGTGAAGCACTTGCCCATCGTCAGTGACCTCCCCGCCCGCCCTCCCAGCAGATCTCCCTCTCGGGATCGCTCCCCTTCAGTGAGAAGGCAAGCAACCTAGAGGGTGACAGAGAACAAGTGAGAAGTCATGCTCCCTACCTTATCGTCCGAGGTAACTGGCGCTAGGAATTTGCTCCTTCGTGTGAAGCGAACACAAACAGCAGTTCACTCAAAGTCATACAGCAAATTGTAACTTTAGTTGCCTCTGACTGTGGTTAGGTGACATCAGATTATTATTATTATTTTTGACTTACTTTGATCTTCTGTGACAGTAGAACATCATGTTGGGATATCTAGGCTGTCACCTTTCCTGTAGCAGGTCACTAGATCTTTCCTTTGCAGAGATGCAGGAGGTGTGAACCACGAACCTTCTGGTTAGCAGTCAAGCTCTTACTGTTACACCTCCAGGCTTCTTAATGCTGCTGCTGTGAGGTGCTGTCCAGTCCCTTCCGCCTCAGAGCCATTTGCAGCCCGCCCTGCACCATCTCACGGCTAAGCTTGCACCTATAGTTGCAGTCACCGTGCCAATCCACCTCATCCGGGGTCTTTGCCCTACTGACCAGGGGCTGGTCCTGCCTGACAAGATGTCTAAGGTACTTGAGAAGAAGTCCTACCATCTTGTAAGGAACATTCTGGTTGAACCTCTTCCAGGACTGATCCACTCATTCTCCTGGCAGTCCAAGGTGTAGTCCGAATTCTTTGCATGGATTCAGAGGCATCCGTTTTCCTTCAGCCTCTCACTGTCACTGCCCAGTTTTCACACGGATGAGGTGAGTGACACCACCACCACTTGGTCAGGCATCCTCGGTCTTCAGCGTGACATCCTTGCCTCTTAGCACTTTATCAAGGTATTTCATAGCTGATCTTCCAAGTGCACTTTGTTCTTTGAGTTCTTGAATACTGTTCCTACACCTGTCAGTCAGAGCAAGACCAGGGCTAACCATGGACCAGAGCGTCAGTGGCCCAAGTGCAAGATGAAGTTAAATTAGAATAAATTCCCAAGAGCCAAAGTATATCCTTGAATATATTTCACCTGAATTTGGAGACACCTCAGAAACAGATTGGATCCATTGAGCACTAATGACCAAAGACCACGCATTTATGGGATGACATCAAGAACAGTGAGTTGGTTTAGATGCATAACAACTCCATGCACGGGAGAAGGGCACATTGCCTGGTCCTGGACCGTCCTCTTAAGTGGGCCTCTGGAAGAGCCAGTGTTGTCGCCACTGTATCAGTTCATTTCCTTGGCGGTCTGCTTTTCATGGATTCGCCACTTCACTGAGCACGGTCCTTTCCTGGCACTGGGCACTTCTGAAACATGTCCTGAGTATTGCTGAGACTTGCAGTCTGGCCGCCCTCACTTCTAAGGAGCCATTCTTCCAAAACAGATTTTTCTGACAGTCTGTGCTACCTTTTTAAGCACTTACCTATGTGTCAGACATAGAGGGACATTAAAACCATGTGGCTGCTGGGCACATCTCTCACACATCTCTGCTGTAGATACGGCACCTGTGGTATAGTATTTGGTAGTACCTAGTGAAATTTACCCTTGACCCAGCAAGTCGACTTCCCAGGATCTGTCCCAAAGATCTGCTGGCAAAAACATGAAATGTCGGACTCTTTGTAGCGCCGTGTGTGTGTGTGTGTGTGTGTGTGTGTGTGTGTGTGTGTGTACGACTCCATAGGGTTTTCAAAGTAGATTGTCAGGTATTTCTTCCCCAGTGCCGCTGCTTGCACCCACAGCAGCAGTCAAAAGTCAAACAGTGCATTGCATTGGATAAATGAGTGGCACAAGACTTCTTTAAAGTGTTGAAAAGCCAGGATGGTACTTGCAGGACTAAGGTGCGTCTGACCCAAGCCAGGGTATTTTCACTCGTCTCATATACATGTGACAGTTGGACACTGGATAGGGAAGACCGAAGAAGCAACAATGCATTTGAATGACGGTGCTGGAGAAGAATATCAAAGTGCCACGGGCTGCCAAAAGGACAAACTGATCTGCCTTGGGAGAAGTACAGTGTAGAAGGAAAGGCTTGGCGCACTTTTGGACATGTGGTCAGAAGAGGCCAGAGCCTAGAGCAGGACATCCTGTTAGGTGCAGTGGAGGGACAATGCGGTGGTGTGAGGTGGTCGCAGGACCAGGCGGCATTCCTTCTGTGTGCATAGGCTCTTGGGTGGCTGTGCGTTGGAACCTCTGCTTGGAGTGTGCCTTGGGCTGTTGGGTACTAGCTGAGCACAAACGGTTGGTGCTACCCAGCACCTCTGTGCCCTGATGCCAAACCCAAACCAAGTCAGTTCCGGCTCCTAGCGACAGAGCTGCTCTTCAAGGTTTCTGAGACTAAATCTTCACAGGACCACACTGCCTCATCTTTCTCCCAAGGGAAGGTGAGTGGGTTTGAGCCAGTAACCTTATGATTAACCTACTGCCACCAGGTTAAGCCCAGTGGCTAACCCATGATACCACGAGGACTCCCTGTTGGGTGCTATCAAGTCAGATCTGACTCCTCGTTACCCTGCGTACAACAGGACAAAACACCGCTTGGTCCCGAGCCATCTTCACAGTTGTCCCTATGTTTGAGCCCATTGTTGCAGCCACGGTGTCAGTCCATCTTGTTGAGGGCTTTCCTCTTTTTCACTGCCCCTCAAGTTTACGAAGCCTGATAGCATGTCCAAAGTACGTGAGACAAGGTATCTCCATCCTAGCCTTTAACGATACGTTCCGGCAGTACCTCAGATTCTAAGTCAGAGCTGTTTGGCCTTTTGGAAGCCCACAGCACTCTCAGTATTCTTTGCCAACATCATAGTTCAAGTGCATAGACTTCTCCTTTGGTTTTCCTCTTCCAGTGTCCAACTTCCACATGCATATGAGGCATTTGAAAAGTAACATCTTGCAGATTTGCCTAATGCAGTGTATCCTTTGATCTCTTGTCTGCTGCTTCCCTGAGCATCGATTGTGGATCCAAGCAAGACAAAATCCTTGACAAGTCGACCTTTTCTCCCTGTAACATGATGTTACCTACTGGTCCAGCTGTGACGGTTCTGGTCTTCTTTACATTGAGCTGTACTCTAAACTGAGGGCTGTAGCAAGTGCTTCAAGTCCTCTTTACTTTCCGCACGCAAATTGTGTCAGCTACATGTTTCCAGCTGTTAATAAGCCTTACTCCAGCCCTGATACTGCTTTCTTCATGTAATCCAGCTTCTCTGACTACTTGCTTACTAGGACTCCTTTAAGAACCAAACCCATGCCATCGCGTCAATGCTGACTCTGTGTGACACGGTAGAGCTGTGTGAGTTTCTGAGACTAACCCTTTATGGGAGTGGAAAATACCAGTTTTCTCCCAAGGAGTGGCTGGTGGTTTCAAACTACCGTCTTTGCAGTTAGCAGCCCAGTAACCAATAAGCCACCCGGACTCCTTAATGCCCTGATGTTGGCATTTAAGCACCATTTTTCAATGACAACAACCAGAGATCTTGAGGGAGTTGGCTGATCCCTGGATTGGGGCAGGAAGAATGCTAGATAGATAGATAGATAGATAGCATGAGACGCCTTGTCGGCCCAGAAAGCAAAGGCTGCTTGAGTCATCTCCCCAGAACGCAGTTTACAGGGGCTTCTACTGGCCAAAGTAGGGAATAATTTGAGTATTTATAAAGGTAATATCTGCAGTGGATTTAAATATCCCAGATGATTAAATGTATGTGTTTATAATAATATTTAAAGAAAACCCTCCTTATTCAGGGTGACTCAGTAGTTGATGAGAGGACTCTCTAAATAAAAATATTCTAATGAGTACAGATTCACTTGAAGTAGGCACTTGACATTCCAGAGCCAGTTCCAGAGTCTCGCCGGGCCTCGTTTTGGCCTCTGCCTTTCTTCGTGTAGTGTGTGCTTGCTGTCGCCTAGCTCCTCTGCTCCGTAGTGTTCTCTGTGCCAGATCTGTTCTTGAGGGAGTTCTCAATTCTGGTCACACTTTGGTGCTTATGGACTTGTTTTAGTTTTGTTCAGCTTCAACTTGAACTTGCAGAGGAACAATTGATGGGTGATCTGTTTTGTCGTCAGCCCGTTCTTGCTCTGACCGATGATATTGAGCTTCTCTATTGTGTCTTTCCACCGATGTAGTTGATTTGATTTCTGTGTATTCCCTCTGGCAAAGCCCATGTGTACAGTCGCTGCTTATGTTGCCAGAAAAAGGTTATTTCCAATGAATAGGTCATTGGTTTTGCAAGATTTTAAAAAAATCATTTTATCAGGGGCTCATACAACTCATATCACAATCCATACATACATCAGTTGTGTAAAGCACATTTGTACATTTGTTGCCCTCATTATTCTCAAGACATTTGCTCTCCACCTAAGCCCCTGGCATCAGCTCCTCATTTTTTCCCCTCCCTCCCCACCCCTCCTCCCTCATGAACCCTTGATAATTTATAAATTATTATTTCGTCATATCTTGCCCTGTCTGACATCTCCCTTCATCCACTTTTCTGTTGTCTGTCCCCCAGGGAGGAGGTCACATGTAGATCCTTGTAATCGGTTCCCCCTTTCCAACCCACCCTCATAGTATCACCACTTACATCACTGGTCCTAAAGGGATCATCCGCCCTGGATTCCCTGTATTTCCAGTTCCTATCTGTACAGTGTACATTTTCTGGTCTAGCCATATTTGTAAGGTAGAATTGGGATCATGATAGTGGGGAAGGAGAAAGCATTTAGGAACTAGAGGAAAGTTGTATTTTTCATCATTGCTACATCTCCCCCTGACTGGCTGTCTCCTTCCCAAGACTCTTCTGTAAGGGGATGTTCAGTGGCTGACAAATGGGCTTTGGGTCTCCACTCCGCACTCCCCCCCTCATTCACTATGGTAAGATTTTTTTTTGTTCTGATGATGCCTGATACCTAATCCCTTGACACCTTGTGATTGCACAGTCTGGTGTGCTTCTTTCATGTGGGCTCTGTTGCTTCTGAGTTAGATGGCCGCTTGTTTACCTTTAAGCCTTTAAGATCCCAGACGCTAGCTATATGGTCTTGCAAGATTATATCCTGTGATCTCTGGTGGTGTTTCTATCACCAAGGCCCTATTTTCCAAATATTCTTCTCCTTTGTTCCCAGCTTTCCCATTCCAATCACCAGTATTCATCAATGCTTCTTGAATATACATTTGATTAGTTTCAGATTGTGGTAGTTGGTAAAAACCTTGCATTTCTTAATCGTTGGCATTAGTGGTTATGTGAATTTGCATAATAGTCCTTACTAATGATTTTTCATCAGCACTCTAGGATATATCTTGAAATGTTCTTTTTGACGGTGAATTCAGTGTCATTTTCAATTGGTCATCCCATTAGCATAGTAGACCGTATTGCGCCCGATTCACAAGGAACTCTACCAGTCCACTTCAGCACACTAAGGCCTATTGTCAATCCATGCGTTTCCTTCCTTTTCTGTTGATGTCTGATTTTCCTGGATTTTGTACGTTCTGCGTTGTTTGACAAGGGCTTCTTCTTGTTTTGAGTCATCCCGTTTCAGCAACCGTAGACTCCAACCATTGTCGGTAAGGTCAGTTCTGCTTTGAGGAAGCGCCTCTTCCCCATGATCATTTGGATGCCTTCCAACCTGAGGGGCTCATCCTCTGACCCAGTACTGGACAATGTTCCGTGCTATCCATAAGGTTTTCCTCGGCCAGTTTTCTTTTTGAATCATCAGGCACTTTTTCGTGTCTTACTCTAAAAACCCTGCTGAAACCTGACTACGTATGACCCTGCTGGCATTAGAAATACAGGTGACATAACTTCCAGCACCACAGCAACACATGAGCACCACAGTGTGACCGACGGACAGATAAGTGGCGACCTTGGGCAGTCGCCTGCTAAGTAATATACCCAGAGCAGGTGCCAGGCTGTTAAGTTTTAGTGCACTGAGCCCATGGCCATGGAGTGGATTCTGACTCACAGCGACCTTACAGGACAGAGTAGAACTGCTCCTGTGGGAGTCCAAGACGGTAACTGGGAGTAGAAAGCCTCCTCCTTCTCCCTCTTAGCGGCTGGTGGTTTCATATTGCTGACCCTGTGGCCAGCCGCCTAATGCAGAACCAGTACCCCACCGAGGAAGAGTGTGTTGCTCCCAAGCTGGACGGCTTGTGTCCTCTTGGCTCCACAACCATGCACAGTTTGGTTCCTGGTAGGGTAGAGGGCGTGCATGAGCTGCCAACCACAAGGTCACTATTCAGACCCACCAAGTGCTCCTGGGGAAAAACGACGCAGTCTGCTCCTTGAAAGATTTAAAGTCTCAGAAACCCCAGGGAGCAGTTCTACTCGATCCTGTCTGTTTCACTCTAACAAATCCACAGAACTCATATGTACAAGTTTTTTATAAAGTGTCTTTGTACCTTAAGAAAGCATCCAACCTAGTGCTGTCCAGCCCACACGTCCAGCATTAGCCCGTATGTCCGACATCAATCCACAAAGTCTTCCTCCATCTCACAAAACACACACTATGATGCCAACTGCAGGAGGAAAGCCGAGTCAGTGAGCGTGTAAGCATCTCAGCCCTGGCAGGGCTCTCCACACGGCTGTTCCAGCACCCAAGGCTGCATCGGGGTAGGTCCATGCGGCTTCTCCTCAGGGATGTCTTGCAGGAAGTGAGCCTTGCCAGCTGAAGCAAGGAACTGCCTAAGGCAGCTGTACCCTGGTCTGACCATCAGAAAGCAGGAGACCTGAGAACTAGAAAGGCGAGGCTCACTGAGCCATTTATTCTTCCGCCCTTCAATTAACCCCATATGTGTTTATCGCCCAGGTTGGCACAATGAACCGTAACTGTGTCAGTTGGTGATACTCCAGTTTTACTCTGTAGGGTGTTATAAGTAGGAATCGACTTGGTGGCAGTAAGTTCATAAAGTGGGAATTAATCATAATATCCACCACATCAAAACAAGCAGACTGAAAGGTGTTTGGTAGTGGTATCATTTTATACCTGAAAGGCCTTCACCCTAATTCTGCATGATGAGAACTGGAGCTCTGACTACCAAATGCAGTGAGGTGCCTATCAGTCCAGTGACAACGCTTTAGGAAAGAGCCCTATAAAAGTGTCTGGATGGGTTTAGCAAGTTTGACGTGGGAGGTGCACTCTCTGGTTTTGTGAAGCATATCGAGTCCTCATTATATTGCCTTCCTCACTGTTGTCTCCCTATCCTCTCCCCCGTATAGGTCGGTTCTCCTTGGGTCCCGGGGGCTCGACATATCCCACATTTCTCAGCGTTTGGAGAGTCTGAGTGCGGCAACCACCTTTGAACCTCTTGAGCCTGTGAAGGACACGGACATTCAGGTAGGACTGGCCAGTGCCAGCAAAGCCCCTGTCACTGTGATGGTCAACTGCTTTGGGAATTTCCCTTTTCCTCTGGTGATAAGGGAATGGGAAGCTCATCTTAGAGATAGAGCGGAGAGCATGGTGATGCTTTGTGAGTGCTCTTGACGCTGAATTTAAGAAAGCAATTCTGACCTGCAATTTTTAGCTGATGCTAATTTCAGACAGTAGATTTGCTTTTCCTCGGGCTTACTCCAAGGCGCAGAAGTATTACTTGTCAGTTTCTCTTGTTTTCTTTGCTAGCTATCAAATGATTATACTATTTGTTTCCTGCATTTCTTATCTACATCTTATTTGTATTGGCTGAAAACGAGCTGGGGAAACTTAGAGTACTATTTACTGAAACCTACTCACTGATTTCCAGGAAGCTTTTGGCTGCATTAATGGCACCAGGAAATGGTCAGATAGAACACTCAATTTCCTTTGAGCCCACAGACCACTAGTACAGTGCATCGCTATTTTATTCAAGTCAGAAACTGAGCATATAAGGAGGCAAAATCTTTTTTTCTTTTCTTTTTTAATACGTTCACTGGGGCCTCTTACACCTATCACAATCCATACTTTCCTTCAGTGTGTCAAGCACATTTGCACATATGCCGCCATCACCATTTTCAAAGCATTCTCTTCCCACTTGAGTCCCTGATATCCACCCCCCATTTCTCCCCCTCCCCCCCCTCCTTCACTAACCCTTGATAAGTTATAGATTATTATTTCCATATCTTATATTGTCCTCTGTCACCCCTCACCCACTTTTCAGTTATTTGTCCCCTTGGGAGGGGGTTCAGGGTTGATCCTTGTGATCGATTCCCCCTTTCTCCCACCCCACTCCCCAATCCTCCTGATATCTCTACTCTCTTTGTTGGCCTTGAGTTGATCTATTCTGAATTCCCTGTGTTGCGGGCTTTTATCTGTAACAGTGTGCATGTTCTGGTCTAATCCGATTTGTAAGGTAGAATTGAGGTCAGGCTAGTCAGGGGAAGAAAGCAGCAAAGAGCTAGAGGAAGGTTGTGTGTTTCATCAGTGCTATACTGCACCCTGACTGGCTCATCTCTTCCCTGTGACCCCTCTGTGAGGGGATGTCCAGTTGTCTACAGATGGCCATTAGGTCCCCACTCCATGCCTCCCCCCACCCCCCATTCACCTTGGGTATGGTTTTATTCTGGATGTTAGATGCCTGATACCTGATGCCATCGACATCTCATGATCACATGGGCTGGTGTGCTTCTTCCATGTGGGCTTTGTTATTCTCAGCTAGATGGCCGCTTGTTTACCTTCAAGTCTTTAAGACCCCAGATGCTATATCTTTTGATAGTCGGGCACCATCAGCTTTCTTCACCACATTTGCTTATGCGCCCGTTTGTCTTCAGTGATTGTGTTGGGAAGGTGAGCATCACAGAAAGCGGCATTGTTTGAACAAAGTGTTCTTGTGTTAAGGGAGTACTTGAGTCGAAGCCCAATGTCCATCTGTAACCTTAATTCTTAGCATATAGATAGATATGAGTACATAGTTCTATTCCCCTCTCATTGTGTGTGTGTGTATGTATACATATGTACTTGCCTGTATTTAGGCCTGTATAAATGTCCTTTGGGAGACAAAATCTTTAAAGGAAAAAATGGCTGTGCAGCGAAGTACAATGGGGGAATTATTGGTTTGCCCTTGAAATGGAGGAACAAAGTCCAACCAAGGCACCCAAGTAGAAATGGAAATGATTGTGTTTCTGAGTTTTAGTCATATAAATAACTCTCCACCCTTCTGAAGAGCCATTTGAGTTCATCTAACTGCCACAGTTTGCATTTATTTCAGTTACAGAAACGTAAAGAAAGCCCTATGTTTGAGTAATTACCGATATTCATTATTTTCCCTGTCATGGATACGTTCCTAAAATATGGAAATCCAGATCCCGTTCTCCCCCCACCCTTTTATGCATTAAATCATATTTGTCTATCAATTTATAAATAACCTCATTTCCATGTAATCTAAAATGACATGCGTATACTTCTTTTCTGGTTCACCCGTTCTATTTTAACTGCTTGATGCTTTGTAAACAAGTACTTGCAGCAGTGATGAGATGGGCTGGATGGGACATGACTCGGGTCATTTGATTAATCAGCAGATGTCTTAGACAGCATCCCTAATAGAGGAGAAAGGAGTGGCATGTGCTGAGAGGTTGTTTGTTTGGAATCTTTCATGTTGAAAATACCCACAGAGCTGTACATTTAAAAGCGGGAGCTCCTTTTGTAGTTTTCTTTGGCAGACCTGGAATGCACATTTGGAGACTGCACCGTTTTATACGTGGTTTTCCTCTGCAACATTCGCAGGCCTGTAAATGTATCGAGTCATAATGACCCTCTGCTCTCACCCTCTACTTAATGCATGAACACCCTGCTTCTACACCCCCATTAGATGGTTTCCTAGCAATGCATGCTCAGTCATGTCAAAGGAGTTTCTTAATTTGGAGTGAGCATGGCTGAGAGTGTTGGTCCTGTACCACTGGGAAATCTTTGACTTTTGAGAACAGAGATGCTGCCCTCTTGGTTTCACCTCTCAGTTGGGTTTTTTAAAATGCGTACCTTTAAAAATGCAAAATTCTGTGATCTTTTAAGTCTATTCCATGAACTATTGGAATATTCAACTCGTAGGCTTAGGTGTGGATTTGTTAGATTGCATCCCAATTTGAGGCTTACTTTTTCAAACAGAACCCCCCCCTTTTCTTGCTTCTCCCTCCCTCTGAACAGAATAGCTTGTGAGGCGCCATCAGGCTTCCATACGGGTGCATGTGTGTTGCCTCCAGCAGGGCGCGAGGGAGGGCTCCAGCCTCCGAAGCCTCCTGACCTTTCTGCCTTTCTGACCAGTGTGAAATGGTAGCTCTTTGCTACGTTGATTTGCATTTCCCTATCGCAGTAGGAGCCCTGGTGGTGCCATGTTGAAGCACTCAACCGCTCATCCAAAGGATGGTGGTTCAAACCCACCAGCCGCTCCGGGGGAGAAAGATGTGCATGAGGATGCTCGCATGAAGGCGACAGCCTTGGACACCAAACGGAGTTGGTGGTGGTGGGTTTGGTTGTTGGATTGGCTAACGAAGGAGCCCTGGTGGTCAAGGTGGTCAAGTGAGTAAGTTAACATGCTGGGCTGCTAATGCAAGGTCAGCCGTTCGAAATTCCCCGTGGTTCCACAGGAGAAAGGTGGAGTTTTCTTCTCCCATAAAAAGTTATCGTCTATAAGAAATCCCGAGGGACAGCAGTTGTAACCTGCCCTGTAGTGTTGCTGCGGGTCAGAATGGACTAAATGGCATTGCGTTTGTTGAATGACATTGAGCAGCTTTTCTGTGCTTATAGGCCGTATGTCTGTCTTCTTTGGAGAAATAATAAGGACTTGAAAGACCTTTGCCCACATTTTAATTAGGGCCTTTGTTGTTTTGTTATTGAGTCGTAAGAGTTCTTTATGTTTTCTGGATTTTAAATTCTTATCAGATATGCTTGTCAAATACGTTCTCCTGTTCGGTAGGTTGTCTCTTTACTGAGTTGATTAGCATCCTTTGATGGGCAGTGTTTTATTATCCGATGGACTTTTGTGTATGAACACTTGGTTTTCAATTAGTGCATTTTTTGAAATGAGAATGCACCTTGATGTGAGCTGGCTGTCGGTCAGAGTAACTGTATTGTGCCCATTTGTTCAGATGCCCCTTTTCCATTTGGTCAGCATTGATTGTGCTATCAGTTTCCTTCTGTTTCTAATGGCTTTTCGAGTTAATATTTTTTTGTTCCTTGTCATAATCATTGATTGCTGGCGTGTATTGAGAATGCATTAAAAATACTGTGACCAGCAAAGGTTATTAATATATATTTTTAAAGCTACTTAAATAGAAACAGAAAAATCTATCTGTAATGCTAGTTGTTGTTTTTTTTTTAAAGCACCTTTTCTCTGTTTCATTTTGGGAAGGGGGGCGGTAAAGAATGCTTGGGAATCTGAGCTAGAGATGAGACCAAGGCATGCTGCCCAAATGACCGCACTGGTCTCCTCTGGTGACGGGCTTGCAAGGAGCTCAGCCTTCTTGCAGAGATCCTCTTGCCCACTTCTGTCAGGAGGTGGGGGATCGAGGGCAGATTGCACAGAAAGGTTTATGGTAGCCTGGATGACGATATGTCTTGTGTAATAATGAAGGGCAGATGGGCACAGGTCGGTTATATCCCAGGCCCTCTCAGTGCATGTCAAGAAAAATCAGGGCAGAAGTTGCCCGAGTGAGCCAGAAAGACAGAGCTGTCACTTCCCAGCACTGGACTCAAGTATTTCCAAATGGCGTGAGACAAAAGCAGTACTGTTATTGATACACTGCTAGAACCGTTTTGAGTGCTGCCACGACAAAGGACTGCAAACCCTGGAGCGCTGTTTCCCGGCAGTTCTGCAGACTGGCAGTCTGAGATCCAAGTGCCACTGGGTCACCCCCTAGAGGGCGGTAGCATCAATCGAATGCTCCCTCGTTGTCTGCCAGCTCCGGGTGGCTCTGGTGCTCCTTGGTGCGGGGCAGCATCACTCCAATCGCTGCCTCCTCCTTTGTGGCTTTCTTCCACACGTGCTTGAAATCTCTCCGCCCTTTATCTGACAGAGACAGCGGACTTAGGGCCCACCCAAAACTTAGGGTGATCACACTTTAACTGCATCTGCAAAGACCCTGTTTTCAAGAAAGATTTCATTTGCAGGTGCCAGAGGCTAGGATTTGGACCTATTTGGAGGACACGATTCAACCCACTACGGCATGATGCATTTAGTTGATTAATACGGCATCGTCAACACTCACTTCATTCCATATAGGCCATTGGTGCCAGTGACTGCAGACCTTGACCAGGTGTCTGTGTGCATGCACAGCGCCCTTATGCAGGCCTCTGAGAGCAGGCTGACTCGCCGTGCCTGATCCCAGAGGTCAACAGGCATTACTTTCAGAACAGGCTATTTGTAGGTGTGGGAGAGGTTTCTGTAGAGGCCTGTTTTCAAATAGAAATAGTCTTACTTTTTAAACTATTGAAAATCTTAACTACTTCATGGCAGCCTGCCCTAAGAAGGCCAGCCATGAGTTACGTTTTAGACATTTCAGATATAATTAAGTTGTGTAGGAATCCTTCCATACTTGTTCTTCAGACAACCAGGTTATGTACTGTTTCTTGGGTTTTTTTTAATACTTCAAGTGTTTGCTTTCTTCCCTTGGCCTGGAATCTGCCAGTGGAACATGCAAGTCTAATTTGCGTTTCAAGACTAAGAATTTTCTTCGAGGCCCTGTCTTCCGTAGTCTTCTGCTCTCCCTTCCCCCACAGACTCCAAGTATAATCAGGCTGGCTTTATGACTTAAGACGAGACTTTCCCCACAAAGTGAGCAGAGGTCCAGATTACGTTGTTGGCATTTACTTAGCAGCCAGTTCTAACCTTCGATGAGTAAAAATTCAGTTCCCTGTACTACACCTGTCCTCCCCCACCCCACCCCCAGAAAACAAGCAAGAGCCACCCCATTCTGAGGGTCTTTATAATGGCCCTGAATCCTCAGATGGAAATCTATCCTGTGTGAGTAAGGAGGACCAAGGAAGCTTCGAAGGGGGTGGGGCGGGGTGGGTGGAGGAGGGAGGGCGGGGGTGGGGGCATAAGAACCATAAGAAAATCGGAACCAGGGAAACAGATCTGCCATGTATGACTAATGTTACAATGGTAATTGCCTTTAAAAAAACTGTTTTGCTTACCACACTGTAAGTATAATAAAATATTCATTATTTCCTTCCTTTTTCTGCCGTTGGCCTTGGAAAAGTAGAGTGGCTGGCACCACCCTTGACTTATCTTCAAGCAGTCGGAACAAACAAAACCGCCTCAGTAAGCATAAAAATGAAGCCAACTGCTGTAACCCCTTACCCCTAAGACTGTTATCTTTATAGTCTCTCTTCTAATTCACAGTCTTCGGATTAGATGCTGCCACTAACCGCAGCCCTCTATAACAGCCCGACGGGGACAGACGTGGTGGGGTGGCTTGCTGATTGTTTGTTGTCCTCCTGGCACAGGTCTGGTGGGGAACAGGTCCCAGACATACGGTGGCGGTTTGTTGGAGAGAAGGTCAGACTTGCCTGGAACGATTAGTGTGCTAAGTAGCAGCTTGCTGGGCGTATCACTGGCAACATGTTAGTGCTGAGAAAAAAGCGCAGTGAAGTGCCCCTCCTTCGAGTCAGCTGAGGGAAATTTCAGTGTGAATGGGCAGGCGATGTCTTGATTCTGGAGCTGGTCTTGAAGAAAGGCAGTTGTCATTTTCATCTCTTTCCAGAAACAAACTGCAAGGCACGAGTGCCAAAGAGGGGTCTTCTCAGAGCTGTTTCATTCACGCTCGGGAAGGGATGAGGCTCCTTCCTAAGAGTTGCATCTGTTTGCTAACTGATTCTGTGTGCAGTGTGTTTGAGACTTGGTTTATCTAAGAAGGCAGACCCTGCTGTCTTGTTTCTGCTGGTCATTTGCTGAGCAGGCTCTGCTGCACGTAACAGTGGACCGTTGCCCAGATAGCCCAGCTTGAACTGATGGGACTCTGAAGGAATACACTTTGTTCTTGAACTCTCTTCACTTCATACTGAAAATAGAGGAGGAGTTTGTTCTGTGTATGGAAGTGTGAAGGTTTCAATTAAGGATTTGTGGTTATTGATCTCCATTGTTTTAGTTCTTTTGTGTTCCCTTGGAGAGTCAGTCAATGGGAAGTCCACAGTAACCTTTCTTTTGAGTTTTAGAGGACCTCAGTGGGTATTTGGAGGTTGTGCACTCGGCTGCCAGCCTAAAGGTCAGCAATTCGAGACCCCCCCTTGACTCTGGGGAGGAAGACCTAGTCATCCATCCTCATAGCATTTCTGAGCTCGGACACTGTGGGCAGTTCTACTCTGTCCTAGTGCGTGCCGATGAGTTGGAATCAAATTGATGGCAATGTGTTTGCCTTTTGGAATGATTACTTGAGTCTGCCCTTTCCCAGCTTAGAGCAGCTGCCTCTCCTGGACTAGAACAGCTTAGAGCTAATGCTCTTGGCTTCACTAGCAAATGGATGTGATGAACACTGGAGTTGATGCCTGTGTGCTTCAGAGACGTCTCTTCTGGGGACACCACAGCCAGTTCCAGCGGAGGTTTGGTTGCAGTGACTGCCCTGCGTGTGGAGGAGACCCACAGCTCCCCGAGCTCTGGCTCTAGCTCAGGGACGGCAGTTGTGCAAACGTGGTGGTGTCGGCATCACCCCACCTAACATGTATTTGCTGGTCGTTGTCATTGAACTCTGACCCAGTGGGACGCGCAGAGCTGGTACACACCAGTAAACCCGAGAAACAGTGTCTTCACAGAGGTTGGCATGTGTTTCTGATTAGGCAGTCTACTGCTGGTTGCTGTGGAAGCATTGAAATGAATTAGTTTTCTGCCTACTCGTGATAAGGAAAAGAGGTGGGCATTGTGGTGTGGTGCAAAAGTATGCAATTATGTTACCATATCTTGTGAATGGAATTAAAAATGGTAACTTTGGAATGAAAATGGCACTGTCAGTGCAAACAGTGAAAGGCTGCTTTTATCTGAGACAAGCTTCTACAAAGTCAGCCTTTTAGTTTGTCCATTCACACTCCTCCCAAAGGCAGGGCTTTCAGAACAAGGAAGAAAATGGATGCTGGGTGCATTCTGAGCAAGCAGGAAATGACAGGAATTTCTTATTTCCTGTGGTGGGCAGGGGCATATCAGTTAGCAACTTAAAGAAGAAAGAAGCTGGAATGGTTTTCTCAGTCTTTTGGAGCAAGCCTGTGGCTAAAATACATATCGACCATTCTGAAAGAGCACTTCAGAATGTTGGGCTGGCCCTGCCACCTTTCAGCTGGGCGGAACCATCCCCTGCCCCGAGCTCTCTCGTGAGCTGTCCATCGCTGTCCATGCCCCAACCTGCGGGGTGAGGGCCATGCTTTGCCAGCTTCCGTCTGGCACCTTTCAGTTGCTCAGGTTCAGCCAACGGGCACCCTTCTCGGCTGCAGAACGATTTGAGTCTGGGGGGGATGAGATTGCAGGGTCAAAGCCCATGGAGGATAGAGAGCACTCCAGACCCTCCGCCTGCGCCCTGTGAGCGCATGCTCCCCAGCTGTCAGGGCTCCAGCCACACTACCGTTACGTGGTGTGCCGGCCTTGCAAAGCGTGGCTCTTGAGTTAAAACACCGGCCCTGGTTGGTGTGACTGAACATCCGTGTTTTGTGAAGGTCTTGGGAGAGGAGCTCAAATGAGGGGGACTCAGGCTGGGCTTTGTTCTGTTTGTTTGGGGGGCGGGGGGGGGGAGAGGTACAGCAGCATTTTCTGCCGGCAGTACCTATGCTCAGATGCCCCCTATGCCATGTCACCCTTGAGTGCGTATTGCGTCTGCTTAAGCCTTTTCTCACCCTTACTGAGACACCGGAGGTCGCGTGTGGTGCCTTAGCCCAGGTCCCGGCCCGCGGTTCTGACAGCTGCCCGCCTGCAGCTTTCATCATCCAGAGGGCAGTGTGGCCGAGATGCCAGCAGCAGAGCTCTGCCGGTGCTTTGCAGAAAAGCCCAGCTCTGGAAGTACTGCAGCAGAATCTGGGTGTGACCAGCTTCCCAGAACCCGGGGAAGAGCCCTGGCCTTGCAGAGCCGCCTTATAAATCAAAAGGGAGGAGGGTTAGGTCGGAAGGTAAGTGACAGGAAGTGTGGCTCCACAGGCTGAAGTTTAGAAACCTGACCCGATTTGCTTCCTGTCTCTGAAAGGGCAGAGGGACACAACTCTGGAAGGCGGTGGTCGGCCTGATGTGGTCAAGGTGCCATCTTTCCCCAGAGTTCCCTCTTCTCACCAAAGAGCAAACCAAACCCATCGACCTTGTAAGACAGAGTCAGGGCGGCCCAGGGGCTTCCAGGGCCAATGTCTCACGAATAGACTGCCACAGCTTTCTCCTGCGAGCGGCTGCCGAGTTCAAACTGCTTCCAAACTCTTCCTCACGGGCCACCAAGACTCCTCCTTATCCCCCCTCGCTGAAGAATATTTATTAGGTCCTGTCTTAGCCGCAGAGCGGATCTGTCTCAGCAGAGCCCAGCTCTGAATGGGCAGGGGCTGGTGGCTCTGCGGCTCCCGGCATCCGCAGGAGCAGCCGGCTCTGCTGGGTGCTTGCAGAAGGGACCACCACGTCAGTGCTCACAAAGACAGCGTTGGCGCTCCTCGTTTCCCACTCTTCACCGACTGATGCGCTCACCAAATACAACAAAAACGTATTACTAGAGAAAAGGGGAGTGGGGTGGAATGCAGGCCCTAAGTTAAATATATGTGTAATATGTATATTAGGTTGAACATATGCGAAATCCATCACCCAGCTAGCTAGAGACGTTTCTAGATGCTTCGTCTCCATTTTGGTCTTCAGCGGTTGTTGTAGGCCTTACTTTGCCCCCACTGATGTGAACAGTTGAGGGTCTCTTCATTTAATTGCTCCCTGCTGTCACACATGGTACCAGAGACAAGTTCACAGCCTTGTCTTTTGCTCCTGCAGCATTTTCTGGGGTTCCTTATTTAGTCTTCCCAGCAGGCCTCTGCGGCCCATTTCACAGGTGGGGAGCCCGAGACTTGGGGAGCGAGGCTCAGTCTGCTAGATGTGAGAGCCCTTGTAGTACTTTGAGCTCAGTGCCTCACTTCGCATACCAGCTTTAACATTGCCCTTGTAGACGAGGCTGTTTTAGGAGAAGAGTAAACGTTCAGGATGTGTTTGAGGGAAGAAGGGTAATGGAGCATGAAATACAAGTGTAGTTGACAACGCACTCCAGTCATAATCAGGACCAGACAGCCCACAGTGACCACCGAAGGGATACCAGCCTTCCAGTGGGTGTGGGTGTGGCAGGCCAGCACTGTTAACATTTACCTCAGCTTAGCAGGAAAGTGACTTTCGTTGATGAAGAGAAAGGAGCAGGCTTTTAAACCCTGAGACAAAGCCCTTCTGTTTTGGAGGGGAGATGAGTGTTTGCAGGAAGGAACCCCCCCACCCCCCACCCCCGGTCCATTGATCTCAGGGTGCCAGCTAGCTGCTTTGCCGCAGTGTCTGTTTTCTGCTCGCTGAGCCCTCAGCTTCATTTGCTGTCTGAAACACAGCCTAGTATTTCCCCAGTTGCTGCCCTACAGGTACACTGTAAAGAATTTCTGTGAAATCTCGGAGCAGCTTTTTGTTTTGAAATGTCAAGGCCTGTGAAAATAGGTTGTGTTCAGCTTCTTGCTTGATCATCTTTGTTTTGCTTGGCTTGGCTTCTGAAGCTGAGTTTGACTTAAAGGCTGATGCTAGAAGCAATTTAAAGGGCGCATCACATTTAACTGTAATACTGAACTATTGATTGTTGACTTTATGCAGGCCCATTTCCTTACTTAGCGTCTGGCTGGCCATTAGGCCCTGGCAGTGTGCCGGAATGTTGAAATCTTGCATTGTATAATAGGATTTGACTGTCCAAGGGCATTTCGCGAGTTTGGTTTTAAAGACACAAAGCCCTCCACTCTGTGTGCTTACTCCAGGCCACAGGGAGAGTTTTCCCACTGCAAGATGACTCGCTTCCAGGGGACAGCGGAAAAGTGAAGCGCTGCAGCACATTAACACCTGCAGGCATGCGAACTGGTGACACTCCCTGCACTGAGCTGGCAGGAGACAGGCAGGGACTGGAAAGCACGGCAGGGAGTGCGGAGCACTCGGGTGGGTGGCCCGCAGCAGTCGTCTGGGCCACTGGCCCAGCATACGGTTGAATTTAGAAACCAGCTGAGGGGGAGAAGTGACCACTGACTGCCAGAGTCTCCCGGTGATCCTCTTCATTCATTGCCCGGGCGTCTCATGACTAGAACCTGGAATCGGGAGTGTGCCCACACCGAGACAGGGGTGAAGGAACCATTGACTGTGGGCTTCTGAGAGTATAATGCCCGAGTGGCTTTAGGAGAGAAAGCTTCCCACCTCCTGTTACAAAAGTGAAAACAACAGCCCACGTCCAGTTGATCCTGACTGCTGCGAGGCTGCGTATGTCCTAACCGCCGTCGTAGGTGGTCAGTGCTGATGGCTCGCACCGTCCTGCGTCACCAGGTGATTTTTCCCTAGGCCCTGCTGGGGGGAGTTGGACCTCAAACATTCTGGCTTGTAACATAGGAGCTATTTGCACCACCCAAGGGACCCCAGTTCTAAAACAAGGGGCACTTGGTTTGGAAGAGAGACTATCACAAGAAGACAAGCGTGATTCACCGTCGGCTAGAACCACTGTTGGATCTTTGTGTATGTGCCAGGCCACCAATGAGAGCAGCTCTTCATTCAACATGTCGTTGCCGAGCACCCAGACAGAGACCCATTCTCTGGAGGAATTTCCATGGGGGTTGGGGGAGACAGACCGGAAGCAAGCACACGTACCCAGCATGGTAGTTTCAGGTCATTGTGATTGCTAGGAGGCAATATTACGGTGCTGCCCAGGGAGTGAAAGTCTCTGGGTTGGTGCATGTGGTTGACCAGTAGTACATCTGTAGCCCTAGTAAACCCCACCACCTCCTGCTGCTCATGTCTCCCTGTGGACCTCTTGCCTTGAATCTCTAACCAGTATGAGACACAGAAGGGCCACGGGGCCCGTTCTGGAAACCACCTTGGAAGCCGGGAGCTGCCCTGTAAGATGTTGGCTTCCCTGCTGGAGAGGCTGCACAACAGGAGAGAGAGAGGCCAGGGCCCACAAGACCCCATTGTAGCTGGTCCACTCAGCCCCTGCTTGAGCCCGTGTGGCTTAGGTGCTAGAAAGGTAAGTTAGAGGCCCCTAAAGGTCTAGCCCCAGCAGACATAACCACTGTTCATCATGCAGCCTTGCACCAGCCTCGCAGAGAGCTGGAAGCTGGGCACTCTGGGCAGAGGGGATGGGCACTGCAGAGGCCCGCACGTGGGTATCGTACTGAAGTGCTATACTGTGTGCAACTTTTGTAACTGTGGCTTACTTTTTCTTTTTCAATTTGGAATTAATAGACATTTTTTTCTGTGCCAACGGAGTTCCATCTGCAACCATCTGTTCCATGAAGTGACATGTCCCTGCTCTCTCCCTCCCGTGCCCTCGCAGTCACCTCAAGCCCTTGTCCAAGAAGGAGCCCCTCTGGCTACCGGACTAGCTCAAATCCCCGATCGTGTGCTTCCTGCATCCTGACTCGCTCAGCACTCTTATGACTACGTTGGCCGGGTCACCTGCCTAGAGTAACAGGTGATCAAACTGGGGTTCACACCCCGGCCATTGACTCTGCTCTGCTGGCCCTGAAAGTTGTCAGAGCAGCCTTTGTCTTAGGGTATCGGATGGTTTGGACCAGGTACTTGAGACGGTTGGACCCCTTCTTTTTGAAGTGACCATACGGGAAGATTTATCATGAAGCATGTGATAGAGATAGGCTATAAAAAAGGCCCTCTTGGCTCCGAGTTTCTAGAAAATGATGGACTGTCCTTTACTTTGTTCTGTGATGGAAAAGTTTCTAATGTGTGAGAATTTGGCTGAGTCATGCAGTTTTCATGAGCAGCCATTACATCATTTCATTAGTCCGCTCAGGCCCATGGAAACCTGGTTGTCAAGAAGTTCTGTGACTTTGCCCTCATTGATAAGATTTAAGGGATAATACCAGGCCAGGGATTTTATGTGAACTTTGAAGACATGCCCTAATAATCCTTCTACTATAAGTGCTTTTCAATGGCCTCTGTCCACCCCACTTCCCCAGCCCTGGACCTCACTGCCTCACTGCAGTAAAGAGGCGTTGACATCATCTTCACTGAGAACTGCTTCCCCAAGTGGGGAGTCTTGATCTCTGGGGACGCAGGACTGATGGGATGGGGCAGGGCAGGAACGACTGCAGAAGCAGATACCTGTACTTCATCCTGAAGTACGGGCTATAGTACAGAAGTTTTTCATTGCTGGAGGGTGTGGGGAGGATGCTGAGTGATTTTTTTTTTTTCTGAAAAGGAGGCAGTAGGTTTAATAAATCTGGATTTCGAAGGAGAAATTTTCATCATGATAAGGGATTGACTACTATCAAATGTGGAAATTGAACATAGACAATTTTTTATGCCTTGCCTTACATTTTTATTATCATTCCTCACTGAGGAAGACACCACAGGGGTGGACTGATTGGGTAAATGCTGTCTTATTATTATCATTCTCTGCCAACACACTAAGGCCAGTTCTTTCACCCTCTGATCAAGATTCTTACTGTCTTTGGTCTTGCTTCACCTCTCAAACCTCTTTTTTTAAAATCCCTGTTCTTTGAAAAGAACATTTTCTCTTTGTTCCATTCTATGTGAAAGATTTGCTGGTTAAGTCAGTTTTGGGGATGAAAATGTGACTTAGAGGAGTAATTTGTTTTTAGTTTTTAATGGACTTCTGTTATCATTGGAGTGCTGACAAACTTCATATCTTTTTCATTGGAGAGACTTGGTACTAATGTTTACCATAATCTGCCAGTGTCCTAGATAAGATGGGGCTTTGGGTTTCTTTGAGCCTGTCTGCTGGGATATGCACAGGGCACACAAGCTTGCTTGCTAAAAGGAAGAAGGACTTGAAGGACTTGCTGTCAAGAATTTCACCCTCTAGTTAGTTTGGATGACAACTCAGTGTGAAGAGGCCCCAGACCCTCACAATTGGACCAGTAGGTCCCATCATGGGACATGGAGAGAAGGCTGACGTTGTCAGGCAGTTTGTCCTGGTGCCACACCAATGCGCACAGAAGCAGCCGTCGGGAGATCCCATGATGCATTGCATTGGGTCCTTCTTGGGCACTAGACCATATTTAAGTGTTAAAAGCGAAGTCGTTACTTTGAGGACTAAGGTATCCCTGACCTAAGCCATGGTATTTTCAGGCAACTCATGTGTATGTGAAAGTTGGACGTTGAATAAGGAAGACCGAAGAAGGATTGATGCGTTTGAATGTTGGCAAAGAATATTGAAAGTACCTTCGACTGACAAACGAATCTGTCTTGAAAGGAGGACAGCCAGAATGCTCCTCAGAGGCAAGGATGACTCGCCTTCCTCGTACCTACTCTGGACATGTTGTCAGGAGAGACCAGTCCCTTGAAAAAGGACCTCATGCTCGGTCAAAAAAGAGGAAGGCCTTCAGTAAGATGGACTGACACAGTGGCTGCGACAGAAGAGCAGTTGTGAGGATGGCCCGGACCCGGGTGGTGCTTTGTTCTGTTGTACATGGGGTTCTTGCGCGTTGGAGCGGACTCGATGCCCCGAACTAACAACAGCACCAGCTGGGTTTATGTTGTCTGAGTAGGTCCTCGCTGCCCAGCAAATGCAAAATGGCAAACCAGCATGAGTGCCACCTTTGGACTTCGGGCAGACTGTACGCTGAGGGTTTAGAGTAGACTAGAGGACAGGGAGGGATTTAGTTTCATTGTTTAAAACAATATCTCCTCCTTCCATAGTGGGTTTCTTTTTAAATCATTTTATTAGAGGCTCATACAATACTTATCACAATCCATCCATCCATCCATTGTGTCAAGTACATTTGTTGCCATCACCATTCTCAAAACATTTGCTTTCTATTGAACTCTTGGAATCAGCACATTTCCCCCTCCCTCATGAACTCGTCATCATTTATAAATTATTATGATTTTGTCATATCTTACACTGATGTCTCCCTTCACCCACTTTTCTGTTGTCCGTCCCCCAGGGAGGAGGCTATATGTAGATCCTTGTTATCAGTTACCCCTTTCTACCCCACCTTTATTCCACCCTCCCCATCCTGAGGGGTTCATCTGTCCTGGATTCCCTGTGTTTCCAGTTCCTATCTGTACCAGTGTACATCCTCTGGTCTAGCCAGACTTGTAAGGTAGAATTGGGATCATGATAGTGGGGGGAGGAAGCATTTAAGAACTAGAGGAAGGTTGTATGTTTCATCGTTGCTACCCTGCACCCTGACTGGCTCGTCTCCTCCCCGTGACCCTGCTGTAAGGGGATGGATGTCCATTTGCCTACAAATGGGTTTTGGATCTCCAATCTGCTCTCCCCTCATTCACAGTGATGTGATTTTTTTGTTCCTTGATGCCTAATACTAGATCCCTTTGACACCTCATGGTCACACAGGCTGGTGTGCTTGCTTCTTCATGTGGGCTTGGTTGCTTCTGAGCTAGATGGCCGCTGTTTGCCTTTTCTCCTTCCTTTCCCCTCCCCTCCCTGCGTTGTCCTGTTTCCTTTCCTTCTGTCCATGCCCCTCTCCCCCTTTCTGGCTCCTGCTCTGTGGTCTGGCAGCACTGACTCACTCATGGGGCCTGGTGGAAAGCCTGGGGGTGGGGCAGCTCTCTTCCTTTGTCCCCTCTACCCCACCGCTCTCACTGGGTCAAAGACGTGGAATTCGGTGTATCCAGCTAGCTAGCCTGCTTCTGTTTGGCTCTTTTAAGGGATTCCCCTGAATGCAGAAGGAGCCCTGCTCCTGCGATGCACTGTATTAGGCTTTGAAATGCGAGATCTGCAGTTTGACTCCGCCAGTTCCCCCAGACAGAAAGATGAGGCTTTTTGCTCCCGCGGAGCTTTAGAGTCTCAGAACCCACAGGGGCAGTTCGCTGTGTCCTCCAAGCTCATTATGAGTTGACTTCCCCTCCACGGCAGCGGGCTTTCTGAAACGTGTGCCCATACTTTCAGCCCAGATCTAAAGGGCTGTGTAGTTTTCTCCTTTGGAGTTTGGGTGCTGACTCAGGGTATGGAGGGTCTGCAGGAGTTTTCTCTTACAGTATGCTGCAGCACCCGGGAAAGGGTCGGTCTCTTCTGACTCACTCTCTTTTTGAAAGGAGCCAGTCCCCAGTGGAGGGAGGATGGAGAAAGAAAACGACCAAGGAAAACAGTTTTGCTTGCTGCTTTAGGAAGATATACATTAATCTCGCACCTGACCTCTTTTATATGCCTTCACTCTTGTTAACTCGTCTCTGCTATTGCTCGATGTGGGCTTTGAGTTGGAGTATTCTGTAACGTGAGACCCTTCAGGTCGACTCGTTTGTTTATTGGGGACAGGAAGAGGAAAATTCACAAAAGCCAGATTCACGGCCACCAAGCCCAGTTCGACTCCCGGTGACCCTGTAGGACAGGACAGGGTAGCACTGGCCCGTAGGTTTCTGAGACCGCAACTCCCGGAGGAGAAAGCCCCTCTGTCTCCCGGGAATGGGAAAGAGGCTGCCAGTGTCACTGTCTCGTGTGGCAGCATTCCACTTCCAGCTGCCGTGGATTCCCTCTCCACTCCTCTCACGCCCTGAGTGCCCTTGGCAACTGAAAGTGGCTCTTAAGAGTGACACCCAGACCCACAGCATCAGCACCACCTGGGAACTTTTTAGAAGGACCGATTCTCATGCATCACCCCAGACCGAGGGCATCTCCAGGGAGGGGCTTGGAGTTGGTTTTCCCAAGCCCTCCAGATGATTCTAGTGGACACTCAAGTTACCCACTGCTGATGCTAGGGAACTTTGTAGAAGCAAGTGGGACAGGAGCCTCCAGAATCCTTGTAAGCTTAGTGGCTGGGCTCATGTTGAATTTGTATCTGCCTTTATGTTTCTTTACTTCATCAAGGACACAATTGTAAAGGGCATATTTGTTGAAAACTTAAAGATACTAAAAGTTTATGACCTATACTAATTTCCAGTATTGAATGTAATATTGAGTCTGTAGCTCAGAATACACGGCACGGAAAGCAGCTGGAGCCCAGAGGGGACTGAGGGGAAAGGAGAGACCTCGGAAAGGGAAGTGGGGGGATTAATAACCTCATCTTGGCTAATCATCATTATCCTCTCTGATTGCTGTGAGCGGATGTACTGTTGCTTCTATGAACGTTAATAATTCATGGCTGGACCAGGCCAAAGGGAGGCCTCCAGTCTGGGCTCTCAGCAGATTAAATCCACTGTCTGCCATCCGTCGGAGCAGGGAGACACGAAAGATGGACTTGTTTTTATCCATTAACCTGATTTTCTCTTCCTTCCTCCCCAGCGCTGGTCCCTTCTCATTTTGTTTATACTGCCCCCCCCCCCCGCCCATCTCCCTTCAAATGAGTGGTGGGGATATGAGGGCTGCTGTGAATGACATTCGATTTTACTTTTTCATAGCTGCTAGTAACAACAGATGCCACAAGAGAAAGCTGAGTGGCAGAATGAGTGTTTCCTTGGAAATGTCTAGATCAGTCTGCATATTTGAAAACTGTATTAAAATGTGTAGCCCAGGTTTTAGAAATCCTTTGAAACTCCTTCTTTGTGCTGTGAGTAATCCCGTGTGTATTGAAGAGATGCACAGTGTTCCTGGGTCTGTGCCCTGGGGGCTTTTACAGACTAGGAGCCTGCCCAGGGCACGAGGCATGGATGGCTTGGGAAGGGTTACCTAGAACCCGTGCATTTGGACTGCAACCATAGTAGCCTCTCTTGCTTTTGAAAACCGGATGCGCGTAGTTGTAAGGACATGTCCCCAAATTAAGTTCCAGTGATACAAGGGTCACTTCACAGGAATACTTCTCCAGGTGAAATCTAAGTGCCAGCTTGCCCAGAGGGCCACAGAGTGAAAGGCCACTGGGGGTCTGCAGTGGTATAGACACAGCCAGTGCTTTTTAGTGACCCCTCTCAGCAGCTCGTAGATGCGCCCTGAGTGGTCCAGGATCCCCCCCGCCATACTTCACTGGTGGTCTTTTGGAGAATTGTGGCTGCTGGATGTACCATCCTGTGCCACTAAGGATGTGGTCTGGGGGAGGGGAACTGGATGTGGTCTGGGGGAGGGGAACTGGAGGTGATCTGGTCTCCACAGTGTTTGCTGGACAGCAAGGTGGCAAGAAGCATGTGACTATGATCGGGCCGTTGTTTGAAGACAGTTTCCACCCATGCCACTGCTGGAGGGCTGGTGGGGAGAAGAACACTGCCCAACAAGAATGAAAGTGGATCTTCTAATGAGCTTGGTTACAAAAAAAAAAACAACAAAAAACACCACCACCCAGAATTGTAGCTCTTCGTGTCCCTATTTCAGAGAAAAGAAGGGATACCTTTTCACCTGCTATGAGCGCTCTGGACTACCTGAGAGGCCCGTGGTTCAAACCAGCCAGTGGCTTCGTGGAAGAGAGATGTGGCCTTGGAGCCCGAGGGGGTCTTTCTCCACATTCCTTTAGGGTCCCCAGGAGTTGGGGTTGACTCAATGGTACGGGTTGGCTGTCAACTTGTACACTCTGCCTGGAGGAATGCCATATTCAATTTTATAATTTGAGAGTCACAAGAAAGTATAATCTACTTAGAAAACTTTCAGAAATTTATATTTCATAGATACCAGTCCATACAAAATTCTGAGCAGCTAATGAAATAAAGGATTGACTCCCCCTTGTTGAAATCCTTGCAGTTTGGATAATTTTAGTAATTTAAGTTTAGTGAATCTTCCCTTTGTACCAAGGAATCATACTTTTAAAAATCACAATTTGACCGTACCAGCGTTTTCCAGTTAGTAGCACAAAACTGTACAGTGTAGCAAAGAAAAAAAAAACACAACAACTTGAAAATCAAGGTTATAGCATCTCCTCTTCAAAGGGTGCCAATGTGACTGGCCCTCCTGTAGTGTACAGATCCTAGCTCTGAACATCAGGGTTTATAACTTGAATCTCTGGGCGATGGTGAGCGTTAGTACTCCTTCAAATAACAGCTTCTCTACTGAGTCTAAACTAGGATTTATTTAAGAGAATTCTATTTACATCAACCTGGCAAGAAGTACATCTATTGTGTCAAGTACATTGGTGACAAGACTCAGCAGACTCCAAGCTCTTCTGCAGTTGCCAGACCTGGGCAGCCGTTACCCTCCGAAAGTCTGGGACCCCTCCGAGAGGCCCTCCTGTCCGGTGAGTGGAAAACCTGGCCTGGCTTCCGGACTCTGACACACGCCACCGTGACCACATTCACACGTGCCCGTGCCCTTATTTTCCTGCTCTGCCCCTGACACGCTGTGAGACATCCGCATGCATTTCACTCTGTAAGTTCTTGCCAGAGCTTCATTTGTTTCCTCTCTGGATGCCGAGGAGACAGGCAGGGAAGGGGGCTTGGGGTGGGGTGGGGCGGGAGGAGGCAGGGCAGCCACAGAGGAGCTTTCCTCATTCTGACTGCGCTGATTGCCGTGGGGGAGTACCAGAGGAGAGACAGTGCCCCCTTCCTGGTTTAGCCTGCTCCGTGAGTAATTGCTTTTATGGAGATGATTTATTAAAAAGGAGTCCCTGCGTGGTGTAAGTGCTCCCGACTAGCTGGAAGGCGGGCCGTTGGAACCCTCCCAGGGAGGGGCAGCCTAGAAGCAAGGCCTAGTCTCCTATGTCCGAAAAGATCACAGCTTGGCAAAGCCTCTGGCGCAGTTCCGCCCTGAACACTTGGGGTCCCCATGGCGTCAGCTGACAGCATTGACTGAAAGCAGAAACCTTAACTTCTGAAATCCCATGCACTCCCGGGTGGCAAGTTCCCAGCTGGTCTTTAAACCCTGCTCCCAACTGCTTCGTTTTATAGTGAGAAGCAAGGCTGAAGCCCATTCTGGGGCAGCAGGAACTAACTTGCCCACTTTGCTTGATGCCAACTTGTGACTGCAGAGCGCTTTCTTTCCCCTCTATTCCTGAGCCCCCGCAGACAAGCAGATGAGCCACAGAGAATGAACCTTAGTTGCTAAATAATGGCTTGCAGAAAAATGTCTTTCTACTGCGTGCTGTTTCAAGCTTTCTCTGTGGAAAACAGTGCTAAGAGTAAGATGCCTGCGCTGCATTAGCAGATCAAGTTTTCCTTGTCATCAGATTTGGAAGGACAAATGCCACCTCACTGACTTTGCACCAGGTCCGTCTCTCTGCCACACCCCGTGGCCTTGGACATAATAGAGAAGGAAGCAGACCCGGGGAATTGAAGGCAGCGGGAATGAAGCTTAGTCATAAAGAAGCATTTGGTGCCTGTGTGTGTTGGCTGGCCAAGAACCACCTAAGCCTCTATCTTACGACTTGACCCAAGGCTGGAATCTTCCCAGGGAGCTGATGAGATTTGAAATTGCAGACAACACGCAAAAACAATAGCTTTCCTTAAGTAGTTGCCAGCGTTTACCTAGGTGGGGCTTGACGAGCACCATCAAAGATCAATGAAGCCGTTTTGCTGAGTGCCCATTAAGGATGGTTCAGTTGTGGGCACTGCAGATGATTAGAATCAGTGTGGATCCTGCAGCAGCATTCAGCTGTCCCCCAAGACAGGGCCCAGGGATGGGCAGGCCTCAGGGAACACTGGGAGGTCAGAGGAGAGGAAAGATACACTGAGGAGTGAATTGTAGGGTGTCCAGGGAAGACTCCTGGGGATGGATGGGACATGAGCAGGCCTAGAAAGATGACGGGTTCACGTGCAGTCGGTGCGAGAGAGGGCCGAGTGAGACAACCTGGTCAGTCAGTCAGTAGGGAGGCTGATATGCCCAAGGACTGATTGTGGAGCAGTGTGGAGCTGGCAGGGGCTAGCAAGTTTCTGTAGCAAATGAAGGTCAGAAGGAAAGAGGGGAGGTTCGGCAGTGCTATGGCATTTGGTTTGGGCAGTTGGAAAGATCCTGTCAGGTAATTGAGAGGCTGTGGTAACTATCCAGCTTCAAGAGGTCCAAGATCAAGGTGCTGGAGGGTCCAAGACCCTGCGAGGAAACAACCTTTAGGATCAAACTTGCTGCACTTGATGCCCAAGGGACTTAGGAAAGATCAGGTTTGGAATAGAGAAGAAGATTTCTCTTAGTAATTGAGAAGATTCACTGGACTGAGAGTTGGACTTTGATTTCCGTTTTGATGCCTTGGCAGAATCCCCTGGAAATGCCTCTTCTGAAGCATTTAGAGACAGCGTAAGAAACAGTGCTCAGAAAATAGCTCCCGGCAGGTACATTTGACCCCGCCCTTTTTTGTCTTGTTCAGAAATCTTTCAAACCAATTAACTACATGAGGGAAAAAATGATAGAGATTCTTTGAAGGGAAGTGTTTTTATTGTTTAAGGAAAAATACTTCCTTTTCTCTTGGTCTTATACTTGTCCTGAGAAGTTCTTCAGGTGGAAGAATCTGTAGGGAGATGGAAATAGATGTTGCATAAACATGAAGCGTTTCTATGAAATATTTTCATTTCAGTGACTTCTAGGGGACTCTGTTGGAATTTTGGGTGGAATGCTATTTGAAATCTCAAACCCTTACTGGAATTTGGAGATCTTTCAGATACACCGCAAGCTTAATGACGGTGGCCATTGTTGCAGTGAGATTCATGTCTGGACATTTTTCATACGGAATGTGTACTAGTGTACACATTAGCAGCCACTATGAACCAAAATGAACTTGCTGGCCCCGGGCTTAGTTTGCTTGTTTTAATCATTCAGACCCATGTGGTGCTCAGACTTCCCGGAAGTGGGTAGATGCCCTTTGGTAAACAGGACAGCCGTCCTCCCTGCATTTGTGTAAGTGACCCCACTCTTCTCTCTTCAGGCGAGTGAGTGCCAAGTCCACGCATTTTCTGCTCCTTTCTCTGGACTTAGTGTCTGGTGCTTTCCGCTTGGTGATTACCACGCAGCAACCCCGCTTGGCTTTTCTAGGCTGTCGGCTCCCTCCGTGGGGCAGGTGGGCAAGTCTTTGTTTTGGAGCTGCTGGATGGCTTCCAACTAGTGTCAACCTTTCAATTAGCCCATTGCTCAATCATTGTGCCACTAGGGCCCCTTGTGCTGTGTGTGGGATTTTTTTTTAAGCCACCACACAAAACTAACCAGTAGACTAGAGAGACATTTAGGCCTGAAGCTCTTTATGCCCAGTTAGTGGCAAAGCAAGAGAAACGCCTCCGCTAGCGTGGCTTCCTGTGTTTGTGTGCTCCACACACTGGGGCCTCTGCACTCCTAGGCATCTCTGCCCTGCTCTGAGGTCCTTTTGCTTCCAGGACAGCCTGCAACTCCAGGCCATTCTCTCCTCTGTCTTCCTTGGGATGGTCGTAGACTGCGGGAGAGGGAGAGCTGAGCTGGTTTAGGTTTAATTCTTGGCATAAAGAAGAGATTCTCTTATTTATTTTTTTCAGTCCCAGCGAGAGAAACTGTTTATAGTGACTCAGTGTGGGGTTTCTTTGTCTTTTAAGTAATTAAAAGGGGGGTTTCTTGCTTCCCTGTAGTGAACAGTGATTTCTCCCTCAGGAAAAGGCCGTAAGCATCAATGAGATGGTTTGACTTTAACCACGTTTGGAGTCTTTGGAGTCTTTTTCCCTTGCCCCTTCCATTCCCAGGCAGAGCTCCCTACTGCTGCATTCACTGGGATCCAAGACAGTATTTATTTGATCAGAAAGAAAGAAACAAGAGTCAGAGAAAGGTCCCCGAGGATTGCCTTTGTTCAGTAATTGGAGCATAAGCGGAGCCTGGTTAATTTCAAAGCTATCCCTAACACACGCGCACGCTCACACACACACACACACACACACACACACACACACACACAGAGAGAGAGAGAGAGAGAGAGAGAGAGAGAGAGAGAGAGAGAGAGAGAGAGACTTGCACAAACATGCCCGTCTCCCTTGTGGCTCGGGCGCTGTCCGTGGTACTTGATGCTGGGGCACTGTGGAGCACTGGAGGTTGGGTAAGAGAAGCAGCTCGAACGCCCCTGGGCTGTACAGAGTGTGTTAGCATGTGCACCTCCAGATCACGCACTTGGCGCTGCCACGGTGAATAAAACAAAGGCAATAATGAATTGATTTTTATGTTAGCAGCAAGTTCACTCATCATTATTCACGGTTCAGGCATCAGTGTTTCCTGTGGTCATTATTTTTGTTTGCTTAGTTTTTCCTTCGATCTTTCTTTGAATCGAACCACAAGCTTTTGCAGCATAGCTTCGTTTGGCATTAAAAAAGAAGTTCTGATCTAGACGCTGTAAGGTTATCATATTGGTGGGATTGTTTCTTTTCTTTTAAAGCCCCGAAGGTCCATAGCATGGTTCTGCTCCTTGAAGTAGAAGAGGGAAAGATGGTGGTAAAGAAATCAGAACTCTTGAAGTAGCCGCATTCGGATGCCAAATAGCAAAGTCAATCTTTCTCTGAAATGCGTTATGAAACCGGCAGGTACCATGTGCCTGTCGTCCCCGTCCCTCCGAGTAGGTGTGGGTTTTGCAGCCAACAGATTGCAGCCGTGGGGTTTCTGGACTCTGTGTCTGAAGGTGAGATGGTGTCCTGGTTTTTCCTTGGTCCCATGGTGATGGCCCCAGCACCGGCAACCTGGCTGGCTTTAGTCATCTGGTGCCTGCTTCACGGCCCGCCGTTGCTTTAGCTGGGCATTCCTGCCACTGCATTGGAGTCCCCTCGCCGACACATGAAAGACGCATGCCAGTGTTGTAACGTTAACACATTGAGGAGGGGAGAACAAAAACATCCCTCTGAGAAGCACTCTTAAAAACCCTTGAGGCAGAAGGAGCATATTCATCACTTACACATCATATATTCTCCCTAAATGTTGACTGAGGAAGTGACAGTCGAACTGAGCATATGCTAATAATGGGGCTGCATTTTCCTGTGTCACTGACAGCTTCATTGGCTTACATTCCTAAAATGCAGATAGCCTCTGTTCTCTTCAAAGCCGTAATTAATCCGAATTATTTAAACAGTATAGAGATCTCCAAGGCTGGAGACCATGGTTTTGCGGTCCTGGTGGAAGGACGCTGGCCTTGACAAGGGCACGGTGGTCGGAGGTGCGTGTGGGTGTGGGCGCCACACCTCCTCTAGGACTGGAATGGCAGAAGCTGCTGCTGCTGCTGCTGCAGAAATCTTTGAACTCCCATTTATTGTAGCATCGTGGCATGTGCAAATTCCTGCTGTTCAGTTAAGGGGCCCGCCTCACAACTGTGCCACAGTCTGGCCGCAGCACTGCATCACAATGCAGCCAGTGCATTCTCCACATTAACCCAACACGACAGCCGGAGCGATGATTAACCATGCAAGATGTCGGAAGTCACCACAGATTCACGTCAGGGTAATTGCGGTGGCTTAGGTTCGGGAGGGGCAGGTGAGCATCCAAGCATTCCTTGCCTCCTGAAGGCTTTCTCTCCCCCTCTTAAGTCTTAACTTGGTACAGCCCGTTAACAATAAAATACCCTTCTGTAACCTATAAATTGTGACTCCCCTCACTTTTGTGCTTTCAAACTGATGGCTGACTTCTCCGAATTGGTGCACGCCGCTTTGATAAAGGCACCCTGCGCCGGGGGTGGTCTGCAGTGCACCCCACTGAAGGGCCCTGCAGTCTCATTGTCTAATTGGACTCGTCAGTGCTTCCGTCAGATCAGCACTTGCAGGGGGGCCGGGGTTTTGTTTTCTCTTTTCTTTTCCTGCTCCTGTGACTGTCTCTCAGTCCAGGCAGTCTGGGGTGGGACAGACTTGAGCACTGCGCCCGGCAGAGCTCATCCCCCCGGAAGGTGTGGGGGAGCTGCAGTGGCCGGCAGCAGCATCCAAGTGTCTAACTCCTGGCGCTGGAGAGCTGCAGGTAGGATCGTCTCCGTTTTGTCAAGAAATTAAGATAAGTGTCCCCGTTGCCAAATAGCGTGACAGCATGCTGTTGCAGAAGCTCTGAAAGGCAAGGTCATGGTCTGCTTGAGAATTTTAAGGTCAGTTTGAAAGCCGCTAACTCGTTTGATAGCAAAAGTACTCTCTTCTCGTGAGAATGGTTTGCATGTATGCCTTGCCAGTCTAATAATTGTTTATTTTTACAAAGCTGGGGAGGGAGTAAAGTGGTATTTGCTGAAATATTTAAAGCTTTTTACAAACTTTGTCTTTAATAGGTAGTATAGACCGTCTTAGATTGTTTTCAATTTAAAGATGCCTGTGAAGTGCAGAATTCTTATGTGAGGTGAAATATTAAAATCCTGTTTCTTTTCTTTTCTGAAATTAGATCCTTCTTTTGGAGTGTGTGTGTGTGTGTGTGTGTGTGTGTGTAGGATGCCTTACCCAGGGATTCGGTGGTTTTTTTGATGATTAGGGAAAAAACTACTTTTAGAGCTATTTGTAATTATCTCACAGGAAATGTTTTCATACGAGACATTACATGAGAAGAATTAAGTACTAGCACTACAGATATGGATTCTTGTGTTACCAAATATTGACAATGTAAATGACAATACTTTTCCTGTCTTAAATTCAGCCTTAAGAGAAGGTGATAGGAATTCTCCAAGTGCCTTTCAAATGTCCAGGTTAGAGCCTGTGATTTGTGTCACTGGACTGAAAACTTCCTAAGTCACATCACCGTGGTCTGCAGGGCGACACTATGGTAAATGTGGTTGGTCACACTTCCAGTGCCTTGCTACCAAAGGTGAAATAATTTTTTTAAACATTTTATTAGGGGCTCATACAACTCTTATCATAATCCATGCATATCAAAGGTGAAATCATTTTAATTCTTAGTTAAAAAGCAGCTTGCTTGTTGTCCCTTAAAAATAACCCCGGACATGGCGATGGCCCTTAGAGCTTTTTATCCCAAGGAATGCAGTTGTTTGGTGGGACCTGTGGGCTCTGCGCTCTCCCTCAAGCGTGGACTTGGAACTTGCTCACCTGGTTGAGAGATGGAGCTCTTTGCTGAGGTGTGGGCTTGCTCCACTCCTAACAATAGGAAGGTTGGGGAGCAGTCAGCCCGGCTGGCAGGGAGGGCAGAGGAATGGATTTACCCACAACGAAGATTCCTTTAAAACTCTGACCCTGTGCGGCATTGCAAAGAATTGATTTCTGGGCTGAGACAATAAGCTGTGATTTGCATTTGGTAAAGATGGAGGAAACCTCGAACACTGAGCCTGGATGGGAAGTGACTCAATTATCCCTCCATGCCTTGGTACACTGTTTCCCTTTGTCTGAAGTGGGTGGGTGCCAGCGCGTTCATCAGCGCGCCCTAATTTAATGTATGGAAATGTCTCGGCCACCATTTTTAACAATTAGCTGCATCATGGTGGAGGTGAGCTAGGTTCCCGAGGCAGCTGCAGGGCCGTTTCATTTACATTACTCCCTGGCACGAGGTCTTTGCCACTGTGAAACTAAGAAAATGACATTGCACAGCACTCGAGAGAGTTTGCTGAGAAGGGTGGAGAACATTCCCAGAGAGAAAATGGAATCCTTTTGTCTCCAGTAAGTATTTCTCATGCTCACCTAGCGGGGAGAGGTTGGAAATACGTCTTTGGTTGAATGAGAAGAATAGACTTGACATGAATGCTGAATGCTGCAAATAACTAGAGATGGGACCGGGGCTCAGGCGCACATTTTCACATGTGTGGCAGAAACTAGACATGTTCTGTAGAGTTGCAGTACAGGTTTTAACAAATAATTTTAGCTTGTGCTTTTAATTAATTATTCATTAGTAATGTAAGCTAATGATGAGTATGAATTTACCACTAGTCAAGGAAAGAAATGTCCCTTGAGTGCTAAAGAAATTGAGATGTGCTGCCTCTAACAGAGTTCAGCTTCTTTCCACGGCCTTTCCCAAACAGCATGCTTTCTATGTCTGCAGGGAATGGCTGGCTTGTTGTTTTGTTTGTATGTTTGAAGAGAAAGCCTCCCGTTTTAATGAGCTATAATAACTGATTAAAACACATAAGAAAAAATGTTTTTATCCTAGATTTTCCCCCTAGATCCAAGATTTTATCCTGGAAGATCAGTAGCTTGAGGCTTCCACTGTCACTCAGGGGATCATTTTTAGTGTCTTCTGCTTCGTTAACAGTTGTGACTTCAAAGCTATGACTGTGTGAAACTCTTGTTTGTGATTGTAACCTTCTGTGCTACTAAGACCAGTATGTGCATCTTGCTTCTTACGATTAATTGGATTTGACTCGGCTGATTCCTTTGTTCCCTCATGCTGTTCCTAAGAGGAAACAAATGGAGCCAAACTTTTTTGTGTGTGTTTATCTTTTTAAAGGCACTTAACCCTGAAGAATTCTAGTAAGTCTATTTTACAGTAATGATACCACGAGGAATTTACTCCACGATGCCTTAGTAGTAGCTCTTTCAGGAGCTGAATCACCCACAGAACTGGGTTTCTGAGAATCCTTTTACCTTGATAACCGATCTGTAAAGATTTTCCAGTTTGTTGCGGTAATTGCTGCTTAGCGTAGCCCCGGAATGCTTTTTCCTCTCACAAATAGCTGTCAGAGACTCGGGAAGCGCGAGGTGATCGCCGTCACGCCTTCCTCACACCAGACAGGCGCAGTTGCCCGCAGCCTGGTCAGAAGCCCACAGAGGTGTCACAGTACCCGCACTGGTCTGCAGCCTAAATGCGCGATCATGTGTGATCCGGGAAAGCCGTCCTGTGTGAACGCAGTTAGGTGCTGATAGAATGCAGAGATTTTACTAAGCTCGCGCCTTGTTGAAGTAACACAGTTGTGGGCAGCGTAGTGGGACTCAGTTCTAACTGCAGATGTGTCTGCATGCAGTGACGGGCTGGGTGACACAAAGGGGTCACAAAGCCTTTTTGAAGGAAAATGGGGTTCAGGATGCTGGTCCTCTGTCCTCCTGGCATTGTAGAGAGCCACATACCAGCTAGCTGTGAGGTACTCTGGGGGGGGCGTGGCACAGACCCAGTTACTCCCCATTTTCATTCTCTCCACCGTGGTCTACTAAAGTTTGGCTGCTGGGAAGAGGCTGTTGTTCCTGGTCCCTTTAAAAGATTCCGGAATCTCTTTGGTCTGGAAGTTCCACTCCCCACTCCATCTGTTTCCCCCCCCCCCCAAAATAAAATGTTAGCCTTGCCTGGTGGTTTAGAGCCTCGGGGACTAGTTCTTTTTGCTAAAGAATGTATTCCCATCAGACCTCAGAAGGCTGACAGTGCCACACTGTAGCTAACGCTAGCACGTCCAGCAGCCCGCTCGCTGGGAAATGTTCCGTGCCACTAAGATGGCAGAGCAGAAGGAGGAAAATGGCGTCACCAGCAGCGCTGGTAGGAGATGGACCCCGCAAGTCTTCTCCCTCGGTCGAGTTGGGAGACTCCTGAGTAGCACTGTCTTGCCAGTTTACATCAACGTCTCTTCTCCGAGATTTTCCTGAAGTGAACACTGACATCTAGGAGCGTCCAGGTCCTGCTTTGAAGACACTGCTGGCAAGTATGGACAGTGAAATTCCACCCAGACCATTTGTATCAACGCCTCTGAGACGCCTGGCTTTGTGTTGTCTTCTTTTCGAAATGCAGGAACCAGCTTCTCCCGACATGACATGGATTTGCGGAAACCAGAGGAGAGGCTGGCTGTCCTCAAAGGCAGGGTGCAGCTAGCTCCCCGATGCGAGCGTGTCGGTCGGTTCTGGTCTCCTGTGTCGGGCGCTGCCTTCAAATACAGAGCTCCTTGCTTGTCTTTCCTTTGTGCCTCGGGCGGGGATAGTGGTCGACAGTCTTAACGGTGATGGCATTGCTAATTCCTTACCTAGTCTCACAGAGGTGGAATTTCTAGAGCTGCAGGTGGCTCCGTGCCCTAAGTGAGCAAGGTGTGCTGCATTAACTACCTCTGGGGTCACCCCTGGGCTCTCTAAGCAGTCCCAGTCTCGGACTCCCGCAGGGCCGCCTGAGTCTGCGTGCACTCGGTGGCAGGGAGATGGGATGAGAGGAGAGATCGTGCATCTGGCAGGACGCTGAATGTGCCCTACATCCAGGTCACCCGACTGCTACTGTGTGTCTGCCCCACTTCTGTCGGCCTCCAGCTCCACTGCTGTCTTTCTGTGGCTTGCGGGCAACGTCAGAGCCGTGGGGTGCAGTGGTTTAAGTGGGTTGCCCACCACAAGCTGCCACTTGAAGGGAGAAAAATGGACAGTCATCTCCTTAACAAGTTACACTCTTGAGAGCCCTAGCCGTCTTGCGTGTCCCAGAGAGTCTCCATCAATTGGAACCCGCTCGATGGCTTCCTGTTTTAGGGTGGATCCCATGAACGGAGCTGTCAGCTTTGCCTTGGTGACCTGACTCACGGATAGGCGGCTCCTGTCAGTGGTGCCAGCCCTGACCTCCTGAGGAGGGTGGGGAGTCGGCTGGGCCTGGGCTGTCGGTGACATGTGTTCCTAAGGTTGCTGATGATCAATGGCCCTTTGAAAATAAGATCTGTCTGCCCAGCCGACGACGTGGCAGCCAGTGTGGAGGGAGGAACGCTCATCTCCTGGATTGGACAGGGCAGCATCTCTTTGGGGTGAGGCCTCAGCAGGTTACTCCTTCCGTTGTAGATATGTGGGGTCTCAGTGCAGGGCCACCCTCAAACCCCCCCCCCCCTCCGAGTGCCTTCCAGTCAGTCAGATCAGGCAGCCTGGGCACCCTCTGGCCTGCAGGCTGCCTGCCTCTGCACCCCAGTCTCAGTGCCTGAGGTGACAGTGTTGAGTGGGCCACTGGGCAGCACGCCCCTCTCTGGTAGGGCAGTCAGAATGCTTCCAAACTTGCTTAGGGCTGAGGAGAGACTGGTAGTGCAGACGTGCCTCAACAGCGGGGAGACGCCCCCCAGGAAAGTTGTCCGCTTTGTTTCAGAGAAGCAGCAATCTGCAAAGCACCGGGCCAGCCACGGTGACTGTGGTTCCGGGCCCATCAGCAGAAGCCCTGCTGTGGAGTGGGAGGGGTGTTGGCCCGGGCCCCAGCATGGCCCCAGTACAGTCAGCATAGCCTCCAGGGCGCCCCGAGAAGCCAGCCCGGCTGGAGCTGGTTTGGAGACACCCCTGCTTGCTGTTGCTCACAGTCCCACTTCTTGCCTGTGGTTCCCGATTCCAAAGGGAGAGAAAGCAATGCTCGATCGACAGAGCCGGGCTCTGTTTCTTTATAATGACTGGGGCTTGGCAGGGCTGGGGTGGGGATTCGGGTCTGCCGGCCCCCATAAAGGCCATTATGGATGTATTCCCGTTTTATCCTGCAGTGCAGTGTGAGAACTCCAAGTTCCCTGGATGAGGACTGACCATCTCCAAGATGAAGGAGCCCCCTGAAGACATAGTAAACGTTTGTAGTGTCCTTTAGGGCACCCTCCTATCTTCCCACTGCCCGAGAGCGGCTATAGGGTGACTGCTATTCAGTAGGTGAATTCATGCCTGCCTTTGGGTGGGGGGAGAGTCACCGACTGCTCTCTGAAGCCAGGCATACGGCCGAGTAGTCTCATGCCCCGTTCACATAGACCTGACTCATGGAGCCCCTGTAGCACTGAGGCCGTGCTTATTACAGAAGTCAGAAGCCTCGTCTTTCTCCCGAGGAACCGGCTGGTGGTTTCAAACTGCCGATCTCTAGGTTAGCAGCCCAATGGGTAGCCACTGCGCCACCAGGGCTGCTTGGAGCCCTCCTCTTCCTGTGCCCCTAAGCTCCTCCCTAGCTGGTGCGATGGTCGGAGAGTTTGTGTGCTCTAGTGGAGGGAGACCAGCTACCTAACCTGGCTGTCCTTGGTCATTCTCCAAGGGTCACCTCAGCGGTCTGAGCAATTGGCTGCCTGCCCTCTCTCCCAGGGCTTCTGGTCCTGTCCCCTAGCCCCACCCCAGGGAGTGGCAGAGAGGGTGGCTCATCTCTGCAGAGGCACTGCTGCACTGGGCTCTGCTGAGGACGGCGACTGGCTTGAAAGCATGGAGGTCTCAGCCAGCCACCTGCTCCGTGAGCTGCCCTGGACTCACTGAGGCACATCGCTCACCCGATCCCTAAGGGTTATTGGAAGAATTTGCAGAGAAACATTTTGTTCCCCACTGGTGCTGGAAGGGCCATCATTGATTATTTTATTCCTTTGGATAGCGCCCCTAATTAATACTGCTGCCTTCTTCAGTCCACCCCGAGCCTCCAGAACCTTTCAAGAACTGAGCCGGGCAGACGTTTTTCTCTTCCTCGGCGACCAGAGAGAGGGGAAGCAAATAAGAATGCCCTGGCCGGGCAAAGGATAGAGCTGGCTCTGCAGCGGCAGCACGGAGATTTGCGTGTCCTCAGCAGGGTGCACGCCCCATGCAGGAAGCCCGGGGGCTGAGCAGCCCCAGCTAGAGGCCCTGGTGTAGAGAAAAGAAGAGGCAGCTGGTGGTTGTGGGCCCCTGGTGCTGCTGAGAGAGGGGGATGCGCCTCACGGCTCCACAGGGCGGCGTGACCCTCGCCGCTCTCGCTTCCTTCTGGGGTCCGGGGAGTCCAGCTCTCTCTCCTTTGCCCAGGGCAAGCTGGGCATTTGTGGTGGTGGGTCTTTAGTTCTGATCCTCGTCGTCTGCCTCTGGCACTGACTTTATTATTATTTTTAATAATGGGGAAGGAGCCACAAAAAGCAATCAGGTGGGTTTATTTCAGTGAAGTCCTAGAAGTCTTTTGGTTTTTTCAAAAGGCAGAGGCACCATGAAATTGTACCATGACTGTGTTGACACGCTCAACGAGACCAGGCATGCTGGTGCTTCTGGGTTCAGGTCCCAACACTACCCGTACGACTCTGAGGCGGCACTGCCCAGCGCCTTGTATTCTGGCTTTTCCATGGAAAGTGGGGCTTCAGCCTGTGATGAGAATTTATAGACCGGATCTGGGGCTCCAACCCATCCTACAATTGTGCCCGCTTTTGTCCAGCCCAGTGGCAGACTCCATGGTCAAAATGGGACCGGGCAGCTGCCAGTGACAGATGGCCTGGTGCCCAGTCAGTGCTCCAAGGTCTGCCACCTGTGGCTCTTGAGCTGCCTGCAGGCTGATGGAGCTGCCGAGCCGGCAAATGGCGGAACTCCACAGCCACGCATGCAGTGTCTGCTGCCCCCTGCTGCCCTGCAGGGGCTAGACCTTTGCATACCTGCACAGGGAGAAAGCATAACCGGCATTGAAGGTGAATTACAGTGGGGCGTCCGCTCTTCTAGCTTAGCTCTTTGCTTTCTGTGGGGGTAGGTTTGAGTCTATGTGTGTTAATCTGTGTGTGTGCACATGTGTGTATACATATGTGTATATGCGCATATATGCACAGAAACATAGTACACTGACACAGACACGTTTCTTTTTCATGCATTTTGTGAGCAGAGGATTCTAACAGGCTGTGGGACTGACTTAGAATCCGAGTTGAATAACGCCTAGGTGTGCTAGTTAGCTGCTGGTCCTTGTAGGCACCCTCATGGGCCTCTGAAGCCAACGTTTGGAGGGTTTTTACCGGGTGGCAGTAAGTGCCAAACCACGGAAGTAGTCAAACATGCTCTACAACCATGTGGAAGTTCCCAACTTGTGGAAATTTCCCAGTTAAAATGTTCCTGTGTGTCTCTTGGGCTTTAAGAGCATTCCTCCTTAAAAGAAAAAAACCCCAGCATATCTCCTTGCCTGGGATTTATGCCCAGGGGCGCTTCCAGGGGAACCTCCCCAGAAGGGAGCTGCTGAAGACCAGCAGACCACCTCAGAGCTCAGCACCTCACTCCGCCCTTCCTCCTCTGCCCCAGAGAAGATCTCCACAAAGTGTGCACGAGCTATGGAATGGGAAATCAATTTGCTCTGTTAGCGTCTACCCAAATGAAAAGTTTAAATTAAAAACACAGTCCGTTCTAACAGAGAAATTAGGAAGAGGGCTTAGAAGCGACTAGGGGTAAAGACTGGAGTTGGAGAGCACACAGCTGCACGGATGTCTGTGGAGAACTGCATCTCCCTGAGGTTAAGCGACGCGCTAATGACTGCCCACACTGCTCGGGAACACCCATTTGCTCTTGGAGCTGCCTCCAGATGGATTATTCTCAGTTAAACATCTGCTTGGTTTCTTTAACCTGCAGAGCAGAGGTGTAAGCAGTCAGATGAAGAGTTCTCATCCTGAGCTAAGGAGTATATCCTTTCCATTTGATGCACCCTAAAGTCGAAGGCGGAGTGGCTTCTGCTTCTGTGTGCTTGTGTTTTGAGCGACTTTGTCTCCTTTCCCTCTCATGGCCTCCCTCGGCTGTTGCTTGTGCCCTGGACAGGGTTTCTTCACCGGCTCAGACTACTCCCCAGGCCATTCATGGGTGTGTAAGTGCGCGTGTGCACACACACAGTTTTAATTTGGGATGTTGGTTTGCAGCTTTCCTTTAAATTTGTGTATATTGCACATATCAAATGAAAGATGACAGAAAAGATTTAGGAGGTATATTTTTGGGTTGTGTCAGATACCCTCTGTAGACTAGCCTGTTGTGGGACCTCTGTGTAAATGTTGGCTGGGCTACCTACCAGTCAGCCCGCTTAGGGGAGAGACTGAGGGCTGTGTCAGACATGGCAGTTGCTTTGTGGGGACCATTAGCCTCTCATTATATATTATTCATTTAAAGGCTTGGGAAAATATGCTCTTCCATGCAAACTGCTTATGTAGCTATCCCACAAATCTCTTGTCTGTCGTGGGGAGCATCACTATCCAGCTGTTTTCCGGTCGTCTTCAGTAGACCTGGCATTCCCTCCCAGAGCCCCTCTCCCTTGGAGCCGTCTTCTTTGGAAAGCACCTGCGCCAAGGGAATGTGCCCCATTAGCAAAAACAGGCATTCCTTAGTCCCCAGACCCGACCGTGGGCACGCTCCTCTCTTGCACAGGAGAAGTTCTGTTCGGAGACGTGGTAACGCCCCTCAAGACTCAGAGCTGGAGCTGAATCCTGGTTCTGTCTCCTGCGTGGGAACCCTTGATCAAGTTAGCTAGTTGGCTGCAATGCCAGTAAAGTGAGGTGGAGTCGGGGGTGGGGTGCCTGCACAGCAGCATGATCGTTTTCTGTTCATATTGTGAAAAGATCAGCAATGATGCCTTTTAAAATGGCACTTAATTGCACACTGACTGTGTTAGAGAAAGCTTGAAATCAAAAATACATCGCAGCGTCAGGAGAGGCCTGTTTGCAGGCCTCTGGCAGTGAGGAGGTGGGGCGCAGATGGAGAAGTCTGGCCCAAGAAGCCTGCCGATGTGATATCTGTGGGGTAGTCTTTACCGAGTGGGCCAGCCGCAGCAGCAGGAGGAGGGCCAGAGTGGGGGGCTGGGAGCAATTAGCCAGTGCTGGTGGGCGAGCCGAGAGATGTCCTGAGGGGGGCTCGGAGAGTCACAGCAAGATGGCTGACATCGCTGAGCCGCAGTGAGCTTTGGAACCTTCAGAGTGGCAGGGAGCCGCGCCCAGAGAGGGGGGTGGTTAGGTGCCGTGGAGTCAGTTCCCACTAATAGAGACTGTGTACAACAGAGAGAGACGCCGCCCAGCCCCGCACTGCCCTCACAGTCATTGTTCCCACAGTCATTGGCGTGCACTGTGTCACTTCCTCTTGCCCTCCTCTTCCTCAATGCCCCACTGTTTTTCGCAAGCATGGTGTCCTTCTCCAGGGACTGGTCTCTCCTGACCACATGCCAAAGCATGTGAGAGGGAGTCTCGCCAACCTTGCCTCCAAGGAGCCTTCTGGCCGTCCTTGGGCTGGTTCTTTTTGCAGCTACCAAGCTTTGAGTGTGCTTGATGCAGCGGGACTTCTTCCGCCTCCTGATGCACCTTCCAGCCCCAGCTCCCGCTCTAGGGAAACTTTTCTGAGAAGCTGTACAGTTTATTTCCAGGCCTGTGGTGCCTCAAAAGGAATCGCGAAGAAGCACAGCTGCGGCAAAGGGAAGGGAGGAAGTGTGTCGGAAGCCCAGGTCTGGCTACTCTTTCGTCCTCCAATCCCAGTGGTCTGTCTGCTTTTTGATATCCCTGGTGGTGTAGTGCCAGACCATTAGCCATAGGTAGGTGAAGCGCCTGACCCCCTCAGGAGACAGGCCTGTGTGAGGGAAAGGACCGCCACTAGATGGCGCACACATCCCAGCACTGCTCTTCCCATGGTACAAACGCTTACACGGTTGTGATTCTTTTTAGAGGCCTTTGATGTACTGCTTTCTGAAAAATAAAATTTGTATAACTTACTTTAGCATATCATTTTAGAAATCAAAAATGGTGAACATTTCAAAATCTCTGCATTTTGTGGGCTGGTATTTATTGTGCTGCAGCCCGGGTGTTGAGATGCCTAATGGTTAACACCTTTGTTCATACGAGCGATGCCAGGATTTGATGCTCAGTTCAAGCGCTTCCTTTGACTCTGAGATTTTTGGGCTGTACGTTTGTGATGACTGTTTTAAAAAGAAAGTAAACTACCCCAAAGCAATACGTTTTTCTTCTTTACCTGAAATTTCATCCCTTAGAAAATTGGGGATAACATTTTTTTTTTACAAAATGCAAGGTTGCTTTCAAACAGATGTGTCTGACCATTTCTCCTTATTTTCCTCAATTGCAATATTTTATTTGAGTTCACCTTCTAGTCTTATTCTGCCCCCTCCTCTGTGTTTTTCCTCCCCTATTTTTTGAGAACTGACAAACCCAAACCCCCTGCCATCGAGTTGATTCTGACTCATAGCAACTCTCTGGAGGTTTTCTGAGACTAGGTTTTTATAGGAGAGACAGCCTCATCTTTTGTGGAACCACTGGGGGTGGGGGGGAGGTTTGAACCATTGACAGCGCCTTGCCCGCGGTGCCACCAGGGCTCCGGCTTTTAAAGCCATAAGCCTCGTGTTTAGGACTGTTTGAATGAAATATATTAAAAACATTGCAGTTGTTAAATTGTGACCAAATGCTAGTTAAGTTACCGTGTCAATAAGTTTCAAAACATAAACACAATCAAATAATATTTAGGGAGGGGGCATTAACCGGGGTCGTGGGGGTACTCATGTAGATTTGTGTGACCCACCATGTATCATATGTTATAGCATGTCGGTGGATCTGATGGGCAGAGTGACTTGAATTTTTCTCTATTACCATGAAGACTTTGGTCTCTACTTAGTTCATGAATCAACTTCCTTGTCCTCCTTGGCTCCCACGCTCCAGCCTGGGAAAAGGGCTGGGTGTTGACCTCCCTTGGCCGTCTGTCTTCAGCTGTGGTTTTGTGTCAGGACATTGCCAGGACAGTGTCTTCTCCATCTCAAGAGCACGTGAAGCTATTAAAGGCAACAGACATCAGCAGTGAAGGCACCCCAGTTCTTGTCTTAATGTCACTAATAGACATGAATAGACTTGGTTCTGTTAAAAGCCGTACAATTACTGTGTCTTGGGCCAAGAATTTGACTCCATGGTGCCTTTACTATTCACTCTACACATGAGTAAACTGAGTGAGGACAGTCTGATGACTGGGCTGCCGTGGTGTCGTGTGGAAATGGAGGCTCCTGGGTTTGAAACTACGTCTGTCATGTGCCAGAGCCTGTGCTCGTGGCTGTTGGGTGATGTGGACTTGCATGTTGCAGGCATCTAACTTAGGCCTAGCAAACACTTCCTGGGGTCCGGCTCCTCTAACAAGCCAGCGGTGGATGTCATCAGACCGGAACCAGGCAGGGCACATTGACCGAGCCGTCCAAGAAGTGTACTTAAAAAAAATGTTTTAGGGTTTTCTGGCCTTTGCCAAACAAGTGTAAAACACCCAGGCACCCAGGGTGGCGGTGCTGACTCTCCCGCTGTTAGGGAGAAATTAAAGGACTCATGAGCAGGCAGAGGGACTGTGATGGGCTGGAGAGCCAGAGCCGCACGATGGGCCGTGCAGGGATTTCGATGGGCAGGTTTTGACCCGCTTCACTTTGCAGTGTTCACGGCTTCTGGGACCGCCACCCGCTGCGTCCAGTGCTGACAGAACGAAAGCCGCCGGGAGCCTCTCCCTCGCTGTTCCCGCCGAGAGGTTTCTGTGGAGGTGGCAGGGGCAGGAGTCCTCGTGGTTATTCTGTCTTAGAGTACTTTCAGCTGCTCCAAAGGCCATTGTAACCGAGCTGTCCTGCTCTTCCCTCCCTTCCCTAGGGCTTCCTGAAGAATGAGAAGGACAATGCTCTGCTGTCGGCCATCGAAGAGTCCCGGAAGCGGGTAAGAAAGGGAACCCAAAGGTGCCTGTTGTGAGCGCCCCAGTGTCTCCCACTGGAAGGCGGGTTCTGCCACAGGGGGTGGTCCGCAGGAACATTTCCATGTCCGTGTGACTGTGTATGCAGTGAGTGCAATACATCGGAGACGCTGGCCTAGACAGTGAACTATTAAATTAGTCTTAAAATAGAAGAGCCAGAATCTCCCTGGGTGTCGTCGTCGTGGTGTAAATGGCCTTTGGGGTTTGAGACACTCCCTTTGATCATTTACAATTTTCCCCAAAATATTTGACTCCGTAATGACTTTTATATTAATAATGCCTCCAAACTTTATTTTAGAAAGTCGCGCAGTGTAAGAGACATTACAGAAAGTCAGATTATATGATTCCAGGAAAACACTTTTTAAAGCCCCCAGGTGCGCAATAACACAGGCAGCATTTCCTCTGTTTCTAACCAGAGTCCAAAGACTGAAACCTCTGCAGAGCACCCCTGCACAAAGACATGCCTCTAGGGGGAGAAGGGCTAGCGGGCTCTCGCAGAGTTGGTCCTGAGACGCAGCTTCCCCAGGCTCTAGAGCAGGGGTCCTCAGATGTTTTAAACGGGGCCAGTTCACTGTCCCTCAGACCCATTGGAGGGCCGGAATACAGTTTAAAAAAAAACTATGAACAAATTCCTATGCACACTGCACATATCTTATTTTGAAGTAAAAAAATAAACGGGACAAAAAACCCGGCGGGCTGGATAAATGTCCTCGGTGGGTCACATAGTTTGAGGATGCCTGGTCTAGAGCCTTCTTCCCACAGCGGCTCTCTCTGTAAAGGGTAGCAGGACTTTCGAGGCCACTCTCGTTTGCTCGTGTAGCAAGTGAAAACACATTTTTCATTTGTACAGTCAGAAAAACAATGAAGTGGGAGTGGACTGGTAGGCTGCTCCTCAGTCTGCTTCCGGCAAAGATCCGGAGAAGGCAACAGTGCCTCGTAGTGCTGGCGTGAGACTGCGTGGCGTGGGGCTTGGCACTTTCTTTTTATAAGAAAATGTTCCAATGGCATTATTTAAACGACCGATCCATTTCATTATCAGCAAAACGTCCTAAAATTTTCATTACTTTTTATTTGGGTCAGTCATACTTTTCCCTAGAAGTACAGAAATTTCACTTGATTCAGACTTGAACAACAACAACAAAAACTGAATCATTGTCATTGTGGATGCAGGGACTTACTTGCTTCCCCACGCTGGCTCTCCTGCCGAAAAGGAGCAGTGATTGCCAAGTGCCGCCGAGCCTTTGTTAGTCCATCGACACTGCGGAATCTTGTCCTGGAACTGCAGTCCCTGCACTTTGTGCCACACCGAGACTGGATGTGCACATGTGCTTGTGCAAGGGTGTTATACTGCCCCGGTCGGCCTGCAGGGGAGACCTTTGACCTGGCTCGAGGCGGGGACTGTTGCTGACCAAGAGCCATTTTGAGCCAAAGGTGAGCAGCGGCTTCCTGGCACTTTGTTGGCTGTTTCAGTGTGAGTCACTTGGCAGCCTCCTGCAGCCTTGCCCAGAAAACAGGCACACAGACCAGAAAACCAGCAAGGTGGCCTGTCTCTTCCCACATGATGCATCCCAGCAAAGAGCAGAGCAACAATGTCAGGATGTCAGTGGAGTCTCGAAGAGCCAGCCGCAGCTCAGAAGTGGCCGGGTGTGAAGGCTGAGCACACTGCCCTGCTCTCTTGGTGAAGAAGGGAAGAGCCCCCCACTTGCCCTGCGCTCAGAAGCCCTGCTTGCCTTGCCTTGCTGGGTTCAAAGAGAAACAGCAATGACTCTAAAGATTCAGATTTCCTTTCTCATGGTTTCTCTGCTGCCTTGCTGTTTCCGAGGTTTGTCTTTCTCCTCCCTGGAGGTGTTCCTCTTGGCCGCTGCTGGCCCCTGCTCCCACCTGGCCTCAGGCCCTCCTGTGCTCTGGGTTCTTAGTTGAGGAACTCCATTGATCCTCTCTAATTAGTGCCCTCGGTTGACGGTTTTCTTTGCAACTAATCCGGGCTTTCAGCACGAACAGAAAGGAATGGTGGAATAGGGGCAGGTGGGCGAGTGATCATCCTTGATTAAGCCACAAATTGGATGTTCCGTTAGCTCTAATGTAATTAAGATCAGCTGGAAGGGTGGCCTGGTCAAGGGAAGGGAATTTTCATGTTGAGTCATTGATTTTGATTCCAAGTTCCTTATTACATGGGTGATGAATGGCACCACCAGGCTGTTCATGCAGGATGTGGAGCTGCGCCTGGCACACTGCTCAGTTGTAGCTGAGGATTGGAGCCCCCAAACATGCCACTTTTTAAAACACTTCCTGTGCTTCGGAGCGAGGGGTGTGGGTCTTGGTTCCAAGGTGGGTGACCCAATTCACAGGAGATCACTAATTCCCATTCATGACTGCTCTGACTCTTCAGAGCTGTTTCTCTGTCCTTTACAGAACTGGCCACTCTTCCCTTCTTTACTTACTGGCCCTCACTTGTGCTGTAGAAAAACTCTGAGGACACACACCTAAGGAACCACCTTTGTGGGACCTTGGGTCAGTGCCACAGCTTAGTCTATGCTCCACTTGCTGATGCGGGTTCCGAGAGCTGTGTGGTGTGCCAGTCCTCGCCCGCCCACCTTACTTCTACTACCCCGATCCCTGTGCCCAGCATCCCTGTGGGAAAGCACTGAGCCGGGAACAGACGATTGGCAGTTTGAGAGAGATGTGCTAGTTTGCTGCCCTAGACAACCCCGGTACCCCTGGGAACTGTCTGGGATAGTCATTTGCTGCCCGCGTCCCCGACAGGTAGAGTGGACACCACAACAGAGGGCTTGGGGGTGTGTGGGTTGTTGCTCTGTGCTGCCCCGGCCTCCCTTCCCCTTCCCTGGGGGAGGCTCAAGCCGGAAGGGGCCCTTGGCTTGATCACTAAATGGGAAGTGTTGGACAGGAATCTTGGTTGGCTTCTACACTATTATTTGGACACTTTCAGAGAAGCTTGTCTCCCCCTCTGTTTGCAAACCACCCCTTTGTTTAAACGACGCACGTCTGTCTACTCGAGCGTGTAGGTAGCCTTCCTGTCCTGGTGCTGCGAGCAAGAAGCAAGCATTTTTCTGTGGCTGCTTTCCATCCCAGGCAACTGGAGGGAAAGGTCCATTCTCACCCTCAGTAAGAAGAAAGCCAGGTGGAAGACCGAGGCTTGTTTTCGCTGACTTTTTTTGTACGTTGGGTACAACTTTGCCCGATGAAGTCAGTTTTCTATTCTGTAGTTGGTACACTTTGTTTCTGGTCATTGAGTCCCAGCCCCGCAGGGTTCGCCTCATCTGTCCTACTTGCTCCTTCCTCTGGACGTCCTTCTTTGAGACCCGCCCTGCCTTCCGGATGTGGCCTCAAGGCCAGTGCTGCCGTGTCTGGTACACACGGTGGCTTCTTCAGAGGATTGTGGACGCACCTCCCAGGGTCACTGGTCTCCTGATAGGACTGTCCGCTGTGTGGTGGGGAACTGAGCCACCATTTGTCCCTTTATTTCCAGCCTGAAGTTCCACCGGCCTCTCCTGACCAGGAAGCAGGTCTCTTACAATTTCAAGAATTTTTTATCCTCTCACCCCCACGGCAGGGGTAACCCCTACTGGAACCCCGCTCAGAGTGGGCAGCCGGAGTGGCTGAGTATCACTGAGTCCTTCTGGGACCAGGGCAGGACAGACTGAGGCAGGACAGACTCATTGTTTCCATGAGATTTTATTTGTTTATTTTTTTTAGCTCATTGTATTGGGGGCTTGTAAAACTCTTATCACAATCCATACATCCATCCACTGTGTCAAGCACATTTGTACATTTGTTGCCATCATCATTCCCAAAACATTTGCCTCCTACTTGAGCCCTTGGGATCAGCTCCTCATTTTTCCCCTCCTTCATGAACCCTTGATAATTTATAAATTATTAGTTTTTTAATATCTTACACTGTCCAATGTCTCCCTTCACCCAGTTTTCTGTTGTCTGTCCTCCAGGGAGGGGGTTATTTGTAGATCCTTGTGATCAGTTCCCCCTTTCCGCCCCACCTTCCCTCCACCCTCCTGGTATTGCCTCTCTCACCACTGGCCCTGAAGGATTCATCTGCCCTGGATTCCCTGTGTGTCCAGTTCCTGTGTGTACCAGTGTCCATTCTCTGGTCTAGCCGATTTGTCCATGAGATTTTGTCTTCATTCTTCCTTTGTTCCTGGCGGCGAGAGAGCAATAGTGGCCCCGTAGGTGGCCACTGTGAGCATTTGAGAAGCCAGTCTCTGCTCCAGAAGTAGAATGTTAGAACCCTTTCTTGGTCAGCTGTGTTCTGTCACTTGGCCTTGTCCCCCTTGAGGCCCAGTGATGCATTCCTTCAGGTGTTGGCTTGTGTCTCCGAAGTTTACATACCTTGCCTGTTTGCTCTGTTGTAATCACGAATGTGTCCAGATCGCATACAAAATGTTTACAGGAAAATAATGGAAGCGTTTTAAAAGTTTATAGTTAGCATTTTCCCTCGAGTCTTCAGGCTGTCTGTTATTAAGGTGGATCAGAATCAAACTTGCAATCAGACTGTCTTTGTGCGTACCTATTTTACCTTTTCATAAATTTCTATCTAAACACAGACTTCCCACTTTGGGAGGAGTGTGTGTGTTTCCCTGCCAGTTCCTCCAGTTGATCTGTGTGGATTCTGTCCACATAAAAGCATCTGCATCGCCACAAGCAAAGCACTCGTTCCCTATTGCCCACTCCCTTGGCGCTGCCTAATTAGATGCCGGGCCGACTCTAAAGGAAATGGCTTTTTGAGAAGAGACTTCAAGCTGATGCTGGGAAGGAGGTGGGAGGGGGGTGCTGGTCCACCAGGTAAAGCATAAAAATAGGCTAGCATGGTCATGGCTTGCTCTAGCTCCATTTGTTGCTTTACCTCTCTCCCCAGAGGTGGGGCTCTGGTTACGTTCCTTCCTGTTTCCTAGTGAGTATCTGGGCAGCTACCTGCCGTGGTTGTCACCTGTCACCACAGTGCCCAGAGGGCGGATGCCCAGAGGGCGGATGCCCACTCGTCAGGAGAAACTCGGAAACCATGCCAGAAGACTCTTTTCCGTCTCCTGAAGCTACTCAAGTTTCTCTAAAAGCAAACAAAGCCACCGGAGCATCTTTGGTTTTTGTCTGTAATGCTCTTACATCTTTAGGTAGCCATGGGTTTTGTATCATTGCTGTGGCTGCATGGGGAAAATGCTGTGATTGACGTCATGGCATGCTTTTAACTGCATTCTGCCGCCTGCTTCCAAAGGTCTGTAAAAGAGGTCTTAGTTTGATCGGGCTGTGTACATTGAGATAGTTCTCACTACGGCAGTGAGTTTTGCTCTATGGACCGAGGCGGGCGGGCGGCGAGCCGGGTCTGCCGGCAGCATGCGCTCTTTGTTCACTTCGACCGTGCTCTGCTTCCCTCCCGCAGACCTTTGGCATGGCCGAGGAGTACCACCGAGAGTCCATGCTGGTCGAGTGGGAGCAGGTCAAACAGCGAATTCTCCATACGCTGCTGGCGTCCGGGGAAGATGCCCTTGACTTTACTCAAGAGAGTGAGGTAGGTTGAACCCTAAAGGTGTGGTACTATTAGTCGTAGGCCGCTTTGGGCCGTTTGAGCGCGCCGGCCGCTCCGTGGAGACAACTGCACGTACCTGTCTGTGTGACTGCTGACACTGCTCCTCACTCGCCCTTGAGACACCTGCACTGCACGTCCAGGTGCCTGCATTTGCCCGGAGCTTGTCCAACAGGTGCGGCTGGCAGCCTTGGCCTCTCCTGCGGAAGCTTCCTCAGATTCCCCGGGGCGCGGCCCTTGATCTCTTCTTTCTCTCACTCTCTTTGGCCTTCTTTAGACTGTATTTATTTCTGTTGCAGTTCCACACAGCAAAACACACAATGACGCAACAGCTTCCATGTGGAGTTTAGCCACACTGCTGACGTGACTCCGCTCACACAGGCTCTCCCCCTCCTTTCTGAGCCGTCCATCCCTCCTTCCCTCCCTCGGGATATGAACTCACTGTCCCGAAGGCCCCGCCCCAGGCTCTTAAGTTGCTGGTGTTGGTGTGAGCTCACTCACGGATAGGCAGGCTTTTTTCACTAGTTCAGTTAAGTCTATTTTGGTGTAAGGTTTAAGGATGATCTCAAGGCGGGCGTATCTCTCTTCATCCAGCCCTCGTGGCTCCAGGAAGTCTGCGCCCACGAGAATGTGAAATTCAGTTCTGCATTTTTCCTGCCCTGAGACCTGCCCAGCTCTTTGTCCCTGCAGGCCAGCAGCATCCCTGTTGGTGAAATGGACTTCTCACAAAGATGACTAATCACATAAAGCACCCGACGCAGAGTTGCCAGCCCGTATTACTGCTTTGGGGGGGAATTGGGTGCCCAAATGAACAATTACAATGCTATAAAATTACCACATAATGTTTGACCGTTTCTAATCATATTGCATGCTGCTGAGTCTCCCTGAGCAGTCTTGCTTCCCGGAGAACAGGCCGTCTCCCCCTGATCAGGATCGGGAAGACGAGGCACATAGAGACATGAACTCTGAGCTGTGCTGCTGAGACCCAGGACAGTGGGGTCAAGAGTGGGTACCTGGGCAGCTCCTCCTGACTTCAGGCTAACTTCATCTGCCCCAAGTTTGCAAATCTCTCGATTTGAAAACCACTGTTTCTCTTCATCACTGCCACAGAGTCGATTCTCAGGTCATAGTGACCGGAGAGTAAATCTTTACAGAAGCAGACAACCTCACCTTCCACCCGAGGAGCCACTGGTGCATTTGAACCACCTGCCTTTCGGTCGGCGCCCTATGAGGGTGCTGTGGGGTAGGCACAAGTTGCTCGCCTCAGAGTTGGCAGTTCAAGCCCACCAGCAACCCCATGGAAGTAAGACGAGGCCCTTCTGTCCACCTTCGTAAAGACAGACAGTGTCAGAGCCCCTGCACATGGTCGCCATGAGGTACAGTCAACTGAGGGGCACTGAGTTTCGGGTTTCTGTGAATTGGCCCCCAGATACTTGTGAAGGACCCTACCCCACCTCTGTTAAGTCACATTGTGAACAAATCAGTCTTTGAGAATGAAGAACTAATGTAGGGAGACCCGTGATCACCTCAGTGTTCCTTTCTCAGTTCCTGGTGAAGTTAGGCAAATGACTAGAACAGCTCACACTGTTATAAACTTCATTTTGTAAAATGGTGTTACTAGGTTGTAGTCTGCATTGGGATTTGGAATTCATTAAAAGTTGCTAATGAGATATTCTTCCTGGATTACTTTTTCCCCCTAAAAATAGACTAGTCTAGTTAGTAGACTCCTTGTCCCTGACCTCAGATCCCCTTGGCAGGAGGTTCTCAATGCTTTCACTCTTCTCCGTTGTGACACCTAGCAAGGCGGACCGCTGTGCAGACACGTGCGCTCTTTGGGCCATCCAAGGAGTCACCATTGTCTGGACTGAAGAGGTTTGATTGTGTGCTTGCTGTTGTTCGTTTGAATTTTTCTCCAAAGTTTCTCATACACACAAAGAAGCAAACAGCTCATTGACTTCACACCTATGTAGGATGAAGGGACAGAACATTACCAGTACCCGGTGGTCGCCTTCCATCCTCTCCCCACCTGCCCATCATCAAGTGAACCACTACCCTGACTTCTGACATCACAGAGCAACCTTGCTTAGTTTGAACTTGTGTAACTGGAGCCATAAAACACACTCTCTTGTTTCTGCTTTCTTTTACTTTCTGTCTGTTGTTGTGTGGTTGCAGGCCGTTCATTCTCACGGCCAACTAGTATCCCATTAGGTGAACAACTGAGAAGGCCATTGTCAGTGCAGACGAGGCACGCCCTCGGTGAGCTGGATCGACGCAGTGGCTGCAGCGGCAGCAGTGGGCTCACACGTAGCGACCGTGCTAGTGAGGATGGCGCAGGCTTGACCAGTGCTTCGTTCTGTTGTCCATACGGTCACTCTGTTAGGCGGGTGGTCTCGAGAACTCCAGTGACACTCCTTTATGTGGAAGAGAGAGCTTTATACCAAGAAGTAGTGAGATATCAAGAAAACATCTCCGCCCAGGCCAACATAAATCTGTAAACGCATAAGGTACTAGTCCTTGAGGCCCTCTCCAGACTTGCATGTGGCCACGTGCATTGATGCAGAATGCAGGGCGGTCCCAGGCCGGTGCGTGCACACTCGTGTGGGTTCTGTGTCGGTGGAAGCCCTCAACAACTCTCAGGGTGGCCAGCAAGCAGGAAGGTCAAGGCAGAGAGAGAGGCTTTGTCTTCTTACAGGTGTCATGTTGGCACAAAAAACCATCACAGCCACTAAGAGTTGGAACCGACTGGATGGCAGTACTGACGAACAGTAGGGGATTTTCCAGGTCTTGTCTGTTATAAACAGTATGTTGTGAACTGAGGTATTTCCCTTGGGCACACCCCCGAGGAGAATCGGGCCACATTGGGTGTGCATACACATGGTCAGTTTCCGTGGGCTCTGCCAGCTGGGTTTCTGAAATGGTTGTATCACTGTCCTCTCCTGCCCGTCGTGTGAGAATTCCTTATCTTCCTCCCACTTGACAGTTCCTTTGATTTTTCTTCCATTTAACCATTGTCGTTGGTGTGTGGAGCTCTGTGTGTGTGTCTGCAGGCCTTATTCAGTAGTCATTGTGGTGGCGGTACTTCCCCACCCTCTTCCAGGGAGAGCACAGACTGTGAAGGTCAGAAGACAGGCTTTGTAATTCAGGGAGCCCGCTTGTCGCCCGCAGAGCTGTCCTGAGGAGGGCCGGCCGAGCTCGTGGACAAGCCCGTAGCCCAGGGCTCACAGCACAGACGAGGCATGTCCTGCCAGTATGTGTTATGGTAGTGTTTTGTGTGCTATAGATTATTAAATTTTAAATCGTTTTTTAAGATGGCTCTGGCCTTTTTGAGTGTTTCCATTTTGTTTACAGATTCTTGCTAATAATGGTTTAAATAAATAAATCTTTGTTCCTAAATAGAAGAAAATTGAAGAAGTATAGTTCAATATCTCAAATAGGTTTTTGGCACATTATTGCCAGGAATAAGGTTGTTAGACTCTCAAGAGTCATTAGTCAGAAAAGAGGCTCCAGATAATTTTGAGCTGATCTTGCATTTGCAAGGAAATGTTCAAATTAGGATAATTTATTATAGAGCGCAGCACAAGGCTTAAATTTTTTTTAAAATTAAAAACTGACTGGAAAAACAATGGTTTCTGAAATAGCCCTCCCCTCATGCCCCCTGCCAAGTTTTCCAATCACAGGAGAACACGGGGACATTGGTCACAATCTGCAGCTGGTGTGTTTTAATAAAGGAACAGACAGTCAGTTTGAAGCATTGATTTCCTTGGGATGTCATTGAAGAAAGAGGTAGGGAATTTAAAGAGTTAATAAGTTCTCAAGTTGTGGTCTGAATAGAAAGAATGTACTTAGCTTCCTGGCGAAGCCCTCATGGGCCCAGGTCTAGCATGTGGCGAGTAGGCAGGGGATTCCCCACCTCCGCCCTAGCCCTGCCACCATGCCCGCTGTGTGCTGGACAGACAGTGCCACTAAACAGTGCTTGGAATCCCTGGCCTCTCCAGTCCCAGCAGGCTATTGCCCACTTGGTCCTGTTGTGTGAGGTGCCATCCCGTGGGTTCCTGCTGCTAGCGCCCGGACAGGATAGAGTAGAACCACACCCCGGGGTTTTCTAACACCCTGCTGGATGAGTTCACCTTTCCGTTAGCAGCTGGGGGCTGCACTGCTGTGCCGCCGGGGCTCCTGCCAGCGGGCGGCCCCTGGAGGTAAGGGAGAGTGTGCCTGGGAAAATGGAATGAAGAGATACTGGGAGTTTTCCTGTGATGACTTCGGACACCCTTTTGTGTTATTTGGGAAATAATGTGGCCCAGCAAGCAACTTGCTCCCTAGAGAACGTGAGCAGAAAATGGCGGCAGCTTTCCTACACTGAATCGCCTCTTAATTTTGATCACTCCTCTGCCCCCTCTGGACAGACGCCTCTTAGCTCTGCCGTCTGTCACACTGACTTGGGCCCCTGCCAAGCCTGTCACTGTCTCCAGTGTTACCATCCTTGGCCTGTGTTCAGGTTCCTTGCTGTTTCTCGCTTCTGCTTGTTGCTGCGGTTTCTCTCCTGCTTCTTTCTCTTTGTAAACCTCTGTGGTGGGTGCTCATCTCCACAGCTCCTTGTCGTTTCCAAGGCAGGCTCCTCCCACCGGGGCCAGTGAGCCTCAGCCACTTCAATTGCATGGCAAGCTGTAAACACTTCATGGGCATTTGCAGAGTCTGCTGACCGATCCCTGCAATCGCTGTGACCAGGGCCACCGCTTCCAACCATCCTGGTTTACAGCCTACCTTCCCCAGCAAGTGTCAGCCCCTCTGGGGTAGAAAACTAGGGCAAAAGTAATTCTCCAGGGGTGTAGGAGAGGGGGGCTCTCAAACTCAAACTTTTCCGGAGAATCAAGGCCAAAGACCACCTAAAGAACTTACTTCACCACAGCCAGGCACACCTTGTTTCCCTACCCATCTCTGAAATTGGGATATGCATTAAATTCAGTAGTGTGTTTGACTTTGATTGACAGACTTATTTGTCCCCCTGTGGTGAATGAAATAACACGTCTTATCGTATGTAAGATTCCGTGAAACACAGTAAAATGCAGACCGGTGAGTGTGAATTTGAAAACCTCAGACTAGGTGATTTTAAACTGCAGTCTGGCTCCCTGGCCCTTTCCCAGGAGCTGAGATGGTGAAGGCTCCGTCTCACATACTGGAACTTGAGCTGGGTGTGAATTACAGGAAGTTCTCTGGGTGCTTTCAGAAAAAGAACAAAAAACAAGCAAGTGCACCAGGCCCTTGAGTGCACCCTCTTGGTGCCTCACATGGTAACTGAGTGGCAGAGAGGTGCATGGAAGAACCATGTGGGAACACAGCCAGTCTCTTCCACTCACAGATGGACGCCCTTTCCTTCAGGGCCTGCTGGGCGCTCATCTGCACCTTCACACGTCTCCATGAGTCCATGCGTGGCACCATTTCACACACTTGGAGGTTTTTTCCTGGAAGCGCACTATCTTTAGGGCTCAGACCTAGCAGCAGTCGTGAGACTGGCACAGCACGTGTCGTTAGCCAAGGCCATCGTTGGTACTTGGGCTGGGGTAGCACCTGGGTCATCTGGCCAAGCCTTGACATTTCATTCTGGGCTTCTGTAGACAGATTTTATAGCCCTCACTGTAAATTAGGCTCTTTGCTAAACATTCCACTGGGGAATGAAACTCCTTCTACACTGCCCCATGATTTCCTTTTCTCTATACTTGTGTTGCTCAGCACGTTCACGTCATAGTCTCTCTCTCTCTCTCTCTCACACACACTCACACACACACACACACACGTGCGCGAGCGCCCACCTGAACTCGTGGCGAGAGTTTATTCATCCCTGGAGGTGCCTTCCCCAATCCTGCAGACAACAAACTCACTGCCACTGGATCGGTTTGACTCAGAGCCACTCTGCCACAGGGTTTCTGAGGCCATAGACTTTACAGGAGCAGACAGCCTCATCTTTCTCCCATGGAGCTGCTGGTGGGTTTGAACCACTGGCCTTGAGACTAGCAGCTCCGCACTTACCCATTTGGTGCTTAATAAGCGTGTGAAACTTAAAATGAAGCATTGCAATCCTTTCCTACCACTATCCGATTGTGTGTGGTCCCCTGTTCTGGAATGTTCTTCTAAGATGGCTCTTTGGGGCATGCCATTTACTCTGGGAAGATCTTCCATCTGTTCCCAAATTGAAAACCAGATCTATGACTTAGAGTTGACCCGGACTCTGAGCATCCTCATAGGACAGAGGGATTCCGAGGCGGCCAAGCTCTACAGAAGCAGATTGCCACATCTTTATCCCGTGTTTCCCCAGGGTTCCTCATCTGTCGCGACTGCTCTGTGCCTCTCCAGCCCCTGGGTGAGCCAGTGGCCCTGCCCTCATGCCGCCCACTCCTTTCTGACCCCTGTTTCCCTGCCCTGGTCACTTTCCGCTAGGGCTCCTTCACGCAGCAGGGCAGAAAAACCCAGCGGTCTGAGGAATTAGATTGTTATTCCCACCAGCCTTCTGGGAAGAATCCTGGCTCTGGAGGCCAGCCTCTGCTCAGGAATGTGTGAGTGTACTTCTGTGTCCTGAGGCTGGGCCAAGGACAAATGAAGGAGAAGTACTTGTGAAAACAAGGGCATTAGGCAAAATTAATTTAAATGGAAATTCGAAAGCTGGAAACCAACTACTTTTTAAATGGATGCCTTTAAAAAAACAACAAGGATTTTAGTACTGGAAAATATTTCTCCAGGTTGTTCATGTGTTTCTGTCGCTCAAACAACTGCTGAGCAAGACTGCCCTAGTGCTGCCCCTCCCCGCCCCCGCCTCTTCTCCCCAGTGAGCTGACTGGGATTAGCCGGCTCAGCTCCCTGTGAGCCCTCCAGCTTTCAGAGCACGCTCTGTTCCAGAAAGGGGCTGCCCTCACTTCAGCGCCTAGAGGGGCCTGTTCCACGAGGTCATTGCGGGGGGAAAATGCCGGAGTGTCTCCTGCCAGCGCAGAGCGAAAGCTCTCCGGGCCTATTCCCGCGCGTCGCGGTGCTCCTGGGTCTTAAGTTGTCCCGGCAAGCACTGCGGAGCACTGGCTCTTTTTACTCCTCACCCTGCTGCTTGATAAATACTGTTAGTCTCCTTGTAACCTACAGGGGAGTTCACAAAGGGTGATTTGACTTGTCCGTGAGCTTCCTGAAGCCCCCTTATGAGGCGGGTGCCATTCCTGCTACCATTTTATAGCTGAAGCTGAGGCTGAGAAGTGGTCCACTCAGTGTTACACCACTAAGAAGCCGTGTTAGCTCTGGACAGCCAGACTCACTAGCTGCTCCCCAGGGGAACGCTCCTATGAAACCCTGCCCAGGCAGCCGCTGACTAGATCCCGCCTTGGGTAGCACTGCCGGGGTCTGTGATGGCTGTCCTCGGACTGGGTCCCTGGGCCGCCCCTGCGACAGGTGCGAGTCGTCCTGGGAATACAGAGGATGGTGCCACCACTTCCTGTGAGAGCGGCCCTGGGCAAATTCCACCCTTCCAGTGCGCCTTGGCCACCTACCTGCATGTGTGCTTGATACAATTGATGTATGGATTGTTGTAAGAGCTCAAAGAACTCCCAATAAAATGGTCTATTTTTTTAAAGAAATACTTTCCTTGTGAGGCTTGGTGGTGCAGTGGTTAAAGCATTTGGCTGAGAGCTGAAGAGTCAGGGGTTGGCTCTCCCCAAGGCCTCCCTGGGAGAGAGGTCAGACTGCCCCGCAGGGTTCCCCAGGCTGCACCATCTGTCCCGAGGCAGGCGGCCACATCCTCTCCCCGGGAGCAGCTGGGGGGTTCTGACCACGTGGCCTTTTACTTAGCAACTGAGCACTTTACCCTCTGTGCCACCAGCCCCCTCCCCACCCCCTGGAAAGATTCCAGAACTCCAAGCTTACTGTCACGGAGTTAATTCCAACTCAGGGTCCTATTAGGACAGAGTAGAACTGTCCTGTGGGCTTCCAAGGTAACAGCCTAGCGCAGAACCCGCTACTACAGCTGGGCTTCCCCTGGGGCAGATCTAGGAAGCCCACGGAGCAGTCTTAATCTGCCCTTTGGGGTGACTGAGTCAGAATTGCCTAGAGGGCAACAGATGCTTGCTTCCGAGGGCAGTGCTTGGTATGTAGTAAATGCTGAATCAGGACTGGGGTAAAGTAAGAAAATGATGGATGCAAAATCATGGAAACCTTTGTTAAACAAAGGTACCAAAGTGTACAGCTCTTGTTTCATGGCCTGCCCTCCCTTAGGTCCGTGTACTTCCGAAAGGGATGTTCCCTTCACCCTAACCCTTCCCTGTGCTCTTCAGTTGACGCCCCTTCCAAATGGCAGCTTGACCATCCTCAGGGGACTTGAGTCGTGTTCCTCCGTACTGTTCTTGGAGCGTAGGAAGGAAAAAGCAGTCTGAATGGGGCAAGCTCAGGACTGTCGGGTGGACAGAGTAGGGTTTCCCAACAGTTCTCTAGCCCAGCTCTGCTGCTTCCCTCTTCGGACGAGCAGATGCCTTGTGCTGGTGGACGGTCCTCTGCACAGCGTCCCCTGGCCTGTCCTCCAGGTTAAGATTTCTTCACGACACGTGCTCATGACGACTCTGCGTCCTTTACGATAATCTGTCGAGATGGCCTCTTTGTTGCTGTTGGGTGCTGTCCACTCAGCCGGGCTCATGCGAGCCCTCACGCAGCGGCGTGGAGCGCTGCCGGCCTGCCCCCTCTCACAGGAGCTGCGTTGGAGCCTTGGTTGCAGGCACGGTGACAGCCCATTTCCTCGCGGGTCTTCCCTTTCGTACACTTTACCACGCACGGTGTCCTTTTCCAGGGACTGGCGTCTCCCCAACAGCATGTCCAAAGTATGTGAAACCGAGTCTCCCCGTCCTTGCCTCTAAGGGTAACTCTGGCTGTCCTTCCAAGACTGACCTGTTGGCTCTTTTGGCAGTCGTGGTCCTTTGAATATTCTTTGCCAGCACCGTGATTCAAACACACCTTGTTCGGTGTCCAGCGTCCAGGTGCATTTGAGGCAGTTGACAAGGTCACAGCTTGAGTCGTTCTCTAGCTTGAGTCCCCTAGCCTTTTGGCCTGACCTCTCTGCCGTAAGTGTTTTGTGAAGGCCCCCCAGCGAGACCCAAGACCAGGCTGTGCCTGAGGGGACCTGTCCGCAGCCCCCCACTTCTCACCAGAGCATGATGGAACCCACCCTGTGCTCCAGCCCCGGTGCATGCATGAACGGGAGCCTTGGTGGAATGCATCCCTTTTCATTTGCCCCTGCGTGTTGTGTGCCGCCAGGTTGATTTCCCCTGGAAAGAAGTGGCCGTCCTGAAGTAGTCCTTGGGGCTCCACTGGGGCTAATCCAGCCGCCAAGCACTTGCGAGTCAGATCGAGTCCCAGACCTGCTCCCTTCTGTGTTTGTGGGAGAGAGCTGTGTTTCATGCCATTCTGAGGAAATCTGCCTGGAAAGCACAGCCTAATATTCCTCTTAATGTGTCTCTCCCTGCAGCCAAGTTACATCAGTGACCTGGGGCCCCCTGGTCGAAGCTCTCTGGACAGCATGGAGATGGCCTACGCCCGGCAGGTGAGCGTGCCCTCCTGGAAGGTTTCGTCTAGAAAGACCTCCTGAACCCAGGTGGGGTGGGGAGGGAGGGGTGATTCATGTGAAAAGCCAGCCCAGGGACAGTTTGGCTCTAGGCTACAAGCCTGGGTACTAGCTCCCCTCGCACTGGGGAGCTGTTGGAAGGGCAGTGGAATGCCGCCTTGGGTGGGGGACACGGACGTGCGGGCTGTCCGCTGAGCGAGGCGTCCCGGTTGCATGTGGTGGTGACCCTGCGTACAGGAGCAGCTCGGCAGTGGAGTTCTCTGTTCGTGGGGTGGACTGGTAGGCTGCCAGTGTTGTATTAGAAATCTTTCACCCGCTCCTTGGTAGGAGAAACGGTCCAAGTGCTTTTCTGCCTTGGTAGCAGCCACAGTGCTCGTGGCGATGTGTAATGCCATTGTTGTTGCATGAGCAGCACGGCTGTGTGGACTCGGGCCCTGTGTGCCACACACTGCCCCAAGCAGAGTGCCCCTGGAACGGGGACTGGGTGATCAAAGCCGCGCTGGCCAGCCGTGCCTTATTGTAACACCCACTCCCTCCTCGGTCCCCTTCAAAGAATCAGGAAGGGAACATTTCGTCTCTAGAACGGCAGTGGCGAGCTCCCGTCTCCTTGAGTTCGTCCCACATCAGGGGCCAAGGAACATCTGCTCAGCTACGGCCTACACCTTTGATCCTTTGAAAACGGGGGGCGGGGCACCTTGGAGCCACTCGTGGCTCTGTCTCTCTGTGGAGCGGTGAGTGGCTCATTGGAAGCAGAGCCAAACGTCGCTGTGGAGGAAGGAGTGCGGGAAGTACGACGAGACGCCGGCCCTTTCACCGTTGAGCTGCCGGCTCTCACTGGATGGCCACTGCCTTCTCGCAAGGGTTCCACGCCCTGTCCTCAGTCTCCTGGCGCTTCTCCAAACCCTGGGCAGCAGAGGCTTCCCCACAGACAAGGCCTCCTTCGGATGCCTTCAGAGGCCACCGGGCCTTTCTCTAGCTCCTTCTGCTCCGCTTCTTAGAGCTCTCCTCACGCCCTCCACATTTCACCTGGCCCCGTTAGTGCCTCTGTGACACTGGATTTCAGGCCCACGGACGTGATACGCTCCCGAGGGGAGAAGCTACGCAGCTTACACTTGTGTAGGGGCTGAAGCTTCGTAGGACTGGCGTTTTACAGCACGTAGGACTGCGATAGCGTGCACTCAGCTGAGAGTGAACGTTCTATTCTGCAGTAAGCACAGGGCACGGCAAGGGAAGGCTCGCCCACCTCAGAGTCTCACAAGCATTTCAGCTCATCTCCAGCTCAGCACTAACGTTCAGTGGCGCGCTCCCATCCCTCCTCACCCATTTAAAAAGCAAGGAAGCTTGGGGTGGGCCTGCCTGACATCACTGCCTCCTTCAGTTGGAACACAGACCTCCACAAAAGCAAGCCCCAGGTAGTCCTTCTCACCGTCGTCATCAGGTTCATCCCTTTAACCTCCCCTCCATTAAGTACATATCCCCCAGGTCTTTCTCCTGGGAACAAGGCTTCTGCCAAGAAGAGGTGGACACTGCAGTCAGCAGTGACTGCTATTCCGACACAGGGAGGGCTGCTCAGCTCTTGGGCAGAAAGATTTACCAGGCCAGCCTGGGTTGTTGGGGACCCTCCGTGGGAGCCCTTCCATTTCTAAGGTCTTCCCCTTTGGTTCTCGCTCACTGGGACTGGCGTCTGCTGGGCAGAGGTGTTGCAGACCCATTGGTAGCTTCTTCAGAGCCTGCTCTTTGAGCATCGGGCGCGGCCATGGTGGCAGTTGGCTCTCTGCCGGCCATTGGGCTAACACTGGCTTCCAAATGGCCTCAGGACGCTTTACAAAGAAAAAGTGGCCGTGGAAATGGCAGTCTTACTTCCGTCCTTTCAGATTTATATCTATAACGAGAAGATCGTGAACGGGCACCTGCAACCTGACCTTGTGGACCTCTGTGCTGCCGCCGTGGGGCTGGATGACAAGGTAACGTGGCCCGGGACGAACTCAGCCTGGAGCGAGGCCGTGTGCAGACGGGGTGGGCCACTTGCTGGCGTGCTGAAACGACTAAGCAGATACTCTGTCTCTCGGGATGAAATGTTAGCTGTTCCTTTAAAAGTACCTTTTGTAATTTTAAATTTTTGAACCTTTAATGATTTGAGTGGCCCAGAATCGATGAACGATCGCAGTCGTTCTCCTCGGGCTCTCCTTGGCTTTGAGCTCTTGCCTCATGCAGCCAGTCCTGTTCTTAGAGGCCGCCGACTGGAGGGCCCTTTGACACGAGCCGGGACGTAAAGGGGATGCTTCCCGTGGCCTTCATGGTGAGCAGCCCGGAGGAGAGAGGAATGGTGACAGTTAGCCATTGGGGCCAAGTACCCATACCTGGATTTGGGTTTTTTCAAGTCCTTCAAAGCACGCCCCTCCCTCCCTCCTTCCCGCCCTCTTTCCCGTAGTGAGATGTCAGGCAACAGAAATGAGTCCGATGAAGGACAACATCGCCACATCTCCTAGAAAGAATCCCATGTGGATGGCTATTCTCTCACTTCGCTTTTTGAGAGAGAGGCAAGAAACAATCCTCTCTGTCCCTTTGTAGAAACCTGCTCTTCTGCCACTGTTGCTGCCTTTCAAGTCTTCTGGACTCCAGCGAGCAAGACTGAGGAGGGGCCCTGGGGCGCAGGAGTCCCAGCTGTGTGGGGGCGGCAAAGGAGGGGTGCCTGCTTCTCTCTCTCAGAGGCCACCATGAGGGAGGCAGCTTTTGAAGGGAGTGAGTGGGAAGGGAAATTAGGGAGCTGTGACACTCACCAAATGGGGTGAGAGCAGGGGCCCCTGGAGAGGCTTGGGGAGGACAAAACCTCTATTATGTCGGCTACACTCTTATTTTAAGCCTTAAGAAACTCAAATGACCTTGTAAGAACTGAAATGTAGTTGAGTTTCAACTCCTAGATTAGAAATTTGTTCACTCTCCTAAGGGGGAATCCACTGGGATTCTGTGTTCTTGTTGCTTTTATGTGGTCTTCACGATGTAGGCGGCTATGTCAGATCTGGCATAGTAATTGATCTGAGAGGCTGACTGGGAGCAGGTGAGGGGCAGCTCATTGGCGAATGGAGCTCCAGCACGCGGCAGGGCAGAGGGTGTCTCCAATGGAAGGCCTTCCGCTCGTCCCCTCCTGCTGCTGCTTCCAGGAAGACCACTTCTCCTTGTGATGTGCGGTTTCATTTCTCTGCAGAGCATCTCGGACATGTGGGCCATGGTCAAACAAATGACAGACGTGCTGCTAGTCCCGGCGACGGATGTGGTGAAGAGCCGCAACAACGTGGAGGTGCGCATGGAGTTTGTCAGGCAGGCCCTGGCCTACCTGGAGCAGAGGTAAGGGAGCAGAAGCGCAGCGGGGCTGGCTTTAACACCCCAAGCCGGCTGTCTGGGTAGAGTGTAAGCAAGGTCGGTGTGGCTTGAGAGGCACGTTCCTTGATCTCAGGACCACCTTACCTTCTGCGGGGGCATGAAACTCCAGGAAGAAGTCAGGGGGCAGCAGCCTCTGTTCCGTGACTTACCCACTCACAGCCCTTCAACACAGACCCGGGTGCTGTGTCCCAAGGGGTGGGGGTGCTCCACCATTTCCTTTTCTCTCCGCAGCAGTGTCTCCCTGCTCACGCTGGGCAGGCCTGCTAGCCTTTCTTGTCTTCCTGGTGCTCCTCCGGCACTGGAGTCCCTCCCGTCCTTCCAGCTGTTGAGGCCTGGGGTCTGCCTGGGCTTCCTTGCCACCTCCTCACTATTCAGAGTTGGTCATCGAAGGGTCTGAGGCTGTGCCTTGGCTATTGTCCCTTTTCATTCCTGCTTGTGGACACGGCGTCGAGGTCTGAATTGGCTGGCAGGGGTGGTCCTGAGTGTGCAGGAGACCCTCGATTTCAGAGGCGGGGGATTGGGCCTCTCCCTGGCTGCAGAGAAGAAGGCCAAGTTGAAAACACTCGCTAAACTGCAGCCATTTGCCACTGCGCCTCTGCAGCTGCCAGCAGCATTTTGTCAACAAGATAGCGCTTCAGCAGGGAGTCCTAGGAACGCTTTCCCCGTGCGTACCTGAGGACTTCAGACTGCGTGCCACAAAGAATAGGTTCTTATACCAACTACGGTGTTATTAGACAGTAGACTGCCACCACCCGAGAGGTGTTCAACTCACTAGCCTCTGCCCTCCTGTTAGGAAAAACCTGGAACTCTCCAGAAGGGTTTTTTTTTTTTAAGTCACCTAGTCAGCACAAAGGGTTTATAAGTTTTGTAGTATGACTTTCCAACTCTTGAGGATTCTTTTCAGTGGGTTCACATGTGGATCTGCTTATGACAGCTTTTCCCCTCCCCAACCCCAGCCTTTAACACTGGTGCGCGCTGCTGGGTTTTGCCTTGCTGGTCAGCAGGCCCGGTCTTCAGGTAGCAGTTGTCAGAGGACACGTCTCCGTGAATTCTTCTCCGCGGTGGTTTTGCCTGATCTCTATTGCCATCTTTTGTCAAAGGAGGTGCTCTAGAATGATTGGAGTCCGCTGTACGCTGCTTTGACTGGTGCTGGGCCAGTGATGCAGCGGGTGGCAACATAGACACCGTCCCAGGAAAATCTTCAAGTGTGGAAGTGCTGGGAAAATGTACAGCCTTGCTCTCTCTGGTCCCTGCCATCTTCTGTGATTTGAATTGGGTTATACACAAGGGGCTCATGGGAAATGGGATTCGAAGACAATGGAATCGTTCCATGAACTTTGTGGAACCCCTTGTATTTCTTAGCTCTGAGAGAATGTAGGATTCTCCTACGTGGGCCCTTGTCAGCCTCGGCTTCTTGATGCAAATGAGAAAACCACACTGCCCGTTTGTTCCGCTGCTGCAGGCCTCCGGGCTCTTGCCGAACCTCGGCTTTTAAAAGCCTCTAGTGCTGGCATGCCTGTTGTTGGGGGTCTGCGGGGCCGGCTCTGACCCAGAGCCTCCGCAGAGGGAAGCTGCCTGGTCCCGGACAGCCTCACCTTGCCTGAACCCATTGCGGGACCGGGTCAGTTCCTCTCAGCACAGTTCTTCTTCCGGCTCTTCTCCCCTGAGCACGGGTCCTTGTGTGTCAGGAGCTTTCCGCCTGCCCTTCGCTCGTGTGTCTCTCCAGTGTTTCATCCTCTCCAGCAGCAGCGTCATTCAGAGTCCTCCGTCCTCTGTCGGCCTTCCCTGCCCGTCGCCCCATGCTCATGCATCGGCGGTGAACAGACACGCTGTGCCTCTTGACACCAGAGAGGTCTCTTGCAGGAGAGTTTCACGACTTTGGCTCTCTCTCTCTTGACCTGTGATTTCCATGAGCGTTGATTGGGGATCCGGGTAAAATGAAATCTTCTACAACTTCCTTATTTTCTCCAGGAAACTCGTCACAATTGTTCAGTGACAGTGATAATGCATGTTTGTGATAGAAGTTTTGGAAGATGCCCCCCTCAGTTAGTACCACCTGATCGGCCCTGGAGGAGAAAGCAGCCCTCCATAGGGCTGCCGAGACTGTCGGTTATTCCAGAAGTAGACGGCCACACCTCTCCCCATGGAAGCCGCCCAGAGCTTAACCACTGCCTCCTCGGTGCTCCTGACTTAGGAGTTCTTTATTATCTTAACTTTAAATTGGGGTGTCTACAGCCTGGATCATCTATTCAGTTTCAGCACTTTCATTGCCACACACTTCACATGTCATACCATCCAATAGTTCAGTCACATCAAGAACTGTACAGTGGGACCATTTAGTGTCAGTCTGGAAGCACTTTAAAATACTAGCAGACTGTAAGAAGTATGTCAGCTAGTAAATGAAGAGGGGGTGGTAGAAAACCATCATTTTGCAACTACCATTGTGGTATTTGGCTAGCCAGAATCCTCAATGAAAACAGACAATTACGCGACAGATAGTTGGTGAGCAGAAGATTCATTCTCACAATCTCCCAAGTGTTACTCCCCCAGCCGGGTGAGTCAAGGGAAAGGTCTTATTTGCCAGAGAAATGTGGTGGGTAACACCTCTTCATCAAGTGGGCCAGTCTTATAGGGCCAACCAAGACCACAGCAGACTGGCCTTCCCTGCTGCTGGCGCGTGCGTTTCAGTGGGAAGGACCAGCCCAAGGACTCACACCATGACGGAACTGAAAACAATCACCAACAGTGATAAAGCCAGGGCATGTCGGGAGACTCGCTCATAGCTTAGGTGTTGAGGTGGGTCGCGGATTCTCTCTCCTAGTTCCTAGGAGACATTGATGTGCGAGGGAGCCCTGAGTCCTGTCGGTGTTTCCAGTGGTTTTGGGGAACAAACAGCATGTGCACAGGGAGAGATGACATGCATCCAAGTGTCAACAATTGGTGACTCTGGGTAAGGAGTTGTGGTGTTGACTGGACTTTCCACGGGTGCTGTTCTGCACCCTACCCTCGTGTGTGCTCCCCAGAGAGCCTGTGAGTCTGCAGGGAGGGGTCTGTACCGGCAACCCGCTGTGCACTGATTTCACTCACGCTGCTCCTCTGGCAAGTCCAGGCCCTGTGGACGTACAGCCCGGCCTCAGGGGTCTAGATGCAGATGTGCATGATGTGTGCCTTCAGTCACCCCTGTTTTTCCCTTTGCATTTCTCCAGCTATAAGAACTATACCCTGGCGACTGTCTTTGGAAATCTGCACCAGGCTCAGCTGGGTGGTGTGCCCGGAACTTACCAGCTGGTTAGAAGTTTCCTGAACCTTAAACTTCCAGCGCCCTTGCCTGGACTTCAGGTACGGCCGGCTCTCTGTGTGTGTGCTCCGTGTCTCTCAGGGCAGTGCTTTCGCCCGGAGCTGTGCGACGAGCAGGGCGGAGGGAAGATGCTGGGACCCTCTCGGGGGGCTGGGCGTGCAGGAGCCCCAGCCAGTCATGGTGATGGCTCAGCCAGGCTCCGGGCTCAGGAAAGGATCCGACAGAGCCAGCAGCAGGTGCTGACGAGCTCAGAGGTGCTGTGAGAGGCAGGGCCTGGGATCAGTTCTGAGATGATTGCCTAGAAGCTGGGAGGGGGGTGGGCCCGACCCTGGGGCGCAGCCCTTCCCCTCAGCCGCAGGCATCTGGAGGTGTTCTCCTACAGCCCATTAGCCCAGGCGGAAGTGCTAGCCTGGGGCTTGGCACCAAGGGCGGTGGATACAGCGGGGGCTGGCTGGCTTCACACTCGCTGGGCGGGCTTCCCAGCCCGGGGTCTTGGAAACGGGTGTCCTGGGGCAGGAAGAGCATGTGGAGAAGGTGAGCATCAGGAGGGTGGCCCGCATGGTGACAGCCCTGAGGGCCAGACTGAGCACTGTGGACTTCAGTGGAGACATGGACTTGATCTGAGCTGGGTGTGAGGAAGAGGTCTTTGGGGAAAGGGTCCCAGGAAGGAGGTGGGGGGAGAGTGGAGGGCAGCCGGAGTACTCGGGAGAGTGGGCCCTGTGGGACAGAGCATGAGTGCGAGTTCTCCGTTCACGTTTCATGACCTCGTGTGCACTGGTAGCCTCGTACACTCGGTGTCTGTAGCTGTTGCTCTCTGGGGGCGGGGGGGGCAGTGCAGGGTGTTAGAGGAACCCCACGAAGGGCAACTGCCACTGGCCAGAGGACCTGCAGCTCCCTGGGCCTCGCTGTCCTCATCTGTGCGACAGGCCCGGCAGGGGCTATGAAAGATCAGTGGGGATTCTCAGAGTTCCCTGCCTTCACGCAAGAAGGGGACCTTGCTGGGCGCCGGCACCCGAGAGAGCAGCACAGTCTTTGTCTTACCTGCTCTTGGTTCTGGGCCTCCTTGCTCTTAGGACGGAGAGGTGGAAGGTCATCCTGTGTGGGCGTTGATTTACTATTGCATGCGCTGCGGAGACCTGCTCGCCGCTTCCCAGGTGGTGAATGGAGCCCAGCACCAGCTGGGGGAGTTCAAGACCTGGTTCCAGGAGTACACGAGCAGCAAGGACAGAAGGTACCGTGCAGGCTGGCGCTCCTTGGCATGCTGCTTGTTGACCGCTGCGCCGGGCGCCCAGTAGTCTCCAGCCCGGGGGCAGGGGTCTGTTAGAAAATGGGGAGCACTGTTGAAACGGGCATGGGAGCCCTCACAGAGAGCCCCGCCCCGCCCCACGCGGAGGCCTGGGACTCTCCTTGGCAGAGCTGAGCTCAGGCTGTGCCCGAGCACCATGTCAGGACGTGGCCCGCCATCAAGGGTGCCTTACAGAGCGGGCTCCCTGCGTTGTGGCACTCTGCTCATGAGACTGCGGCCCCTCTGTGCCGACTTGTCCTGGTGCCATGGCCGAAGTTAGGAGTTCTGATCTGGAATGTTCCGAAGTGCTTCTTGTCTGCTCGCTTGTCTTTCAGGAGCTCCGGCTCTGGGTTCTGCTACTGCCCTCTCAGCCCGTGCACCTCTCAGCCCGTTCAGTCTCGGGGGTGGGAGGAGTGGCGGTAGCTTCTATGGTCATTCCTGCAACAACCTGGAGGGCAGTCGTTTGTCTGGATCCAGAGTGCGCTGCAGTTTCCACAGGGAGCCCTGCAGTCCGTGCTGGACGGCTGCTGTGCATTCCTGCCTCCGACTGGCCCCTGCGTGGCGGAGCAGCCCTGGGGGCTAGAGAAGGGCCCCAGTCAGGCTGTGTGGGCATTGAGGGGCACGGGCAAAGACAGTGTCTGTCCCTTGGATGAAGGGAGGCTTCGTGGCTGTCGTGAGGACTTGTGTTTTCCGATGTCCTCACGGATCTCAAGAAGCGTAACTGTGTCTGTGACGCTGCCTGTCCTTGTGTCCTTAGATTGTCCCCAACTACTGAGAACAAGCTCCGACTGCACTACCGCCGGGCTCTCCGGAACAACACGGACCCCTACAAGCGGGCCGTGTACTGCATCATCGGCAGATGCGACGTCACCGACAACCAGAGTGAAGTGGCCGACAAAACCGAGGACTACCTGTGGCTGAAGGCAGGCCCCGCTTCCTCTGCCCCTGTCTGTGCTCTGTGCGGGCGGCCAGCGAGTCTCCCGTTTCCTGGCCCTGGTTTGGTTATGTCAGCCCAGCCAGTCAGCACTGTGCCCGGCGGCTCAGGAAGGCGTGGGCCAATGCGTGTCTTTCTCTGGGGGGTTTAGTTGAACCAAGTGTGCTTTGATGATGACGGCACCAGCTCCCCGCAAGACAGACTCAGCCTCTCACAGCTCCAGAAGCAGTTGCTGGAGGACTACGGTAAGACACCCAGAGGCGACCCAACCCACGCCCTTTCGAAATCTGTCTCCCCCTCGGAACCCCATGCCCCTTAGGGCCAGAGGGAAGGCCACGTGGCCTTAAGAGCGGGGTGTGCTCCAGAGTAGGGCCCACACTGTTGTCCCCGTTCTCTGAGCTGTGCTCATGTGAGACAAGGACAAGACCCGCCACCTGTGCTCCGGCCCCCTCCTTGTTTCCAAGATCTTGGAAGAAGGGTCCAAGATTCCAACCCACCGTCGGCACTTGCTGAGTTCAGACGGCTGTGAACGTGGGTGGGCCGCAGCGTCTTAGAAATCGCCCTTTCTCCTGCACAGCCAGCCTGGGGTCTGCTTCCCTCTCTCTCTCTCTCTCTCTCTCTCTCTCTCTCTCTCTCTCTCTCTCTCTCACATGGGACACTGTGGGCCCCATGGCATTCGCTCCACTTGCCAGTGGTGTTGGGAGGAGGCCACCGTGCCAGGGTCCCCATGCTGGTGCTGGCACCGCCCTGAGCAGGCCCTCTAGGCTCAGGCCGGCCACTTCCGTCCCTTCTTCCAGGGGAGTCCCACTTCACCGTGAATCAGCAGCCCTTCCTGTACTTCCAAGTCCTCTTCCTGACCGCCCAGTTCGAAGCAGCCATCGCCTTCCTCTTCCGCATGGAGCGGCTGCGCTGCCACGCCGTCCACGTGGCCCTGGTGCTGTTTGAGCTGAAGCTGCTCTTGAAATCATCCGGGCAGAGCGCACAGCTCCGTGAGTCATGGGGGCAGGGTTGGCGGGAGGGCAGCCACGCCACACCCATTGGGCAGCCAACAGGGCTTAGGACCCACCAGCCAGCGTGTTCGAGCACTGTGGGCTGTTGGTGCGTGGATGATTAGTGGTAGTGCTGTGGCTCGTGCCCTTACGGACTTTCCCTGGAGTGTTCATGGTTCAAAATGCTACGTCGAGTGTGTGTCTATGGTGCTAGAGAATGGACAAGAGCAGCTGTCTGGGCCTGGGTCATGTATCCATTAGGACCTTGGCCTTTGTGGCTCCCAGCCATCTCTGGGAGGGCCCGGGCAGTGTGGGTGAGAAAGGTTTCTGGTGAGAGCAGTAAGGACCACAGTGTGTGGTCCCCATCTTCCAGTGAGAGAGTTCGGGCACTGTACACAGGAGGGCATTGAGGACAGGGTGTGAGAGGTGAGCTGCGCTGCAGGGTCTTCCATCTCCGTGTCTGTGGTTCCTGGGCTGTGAGGGTCAAAGGGGCCTGGTGGTTGTGACCTATCCCTGTCCCCCCGGCGCAGTCAGCCACGAGCCCGGAGACCCTCCCTGCATGCGGCGGCTCAACTTGGTGCGGCTGCTCATGCTCTACACGCGCAAGTTCGAGTCCACAGACCCTCGGGAAGCCCTCCAGTACTTCTACTTCCTCAGGTAAGCTGCTCGCCACCTGCCGCCCCCCTGCACAGGACTGTCAGACCCCTTCGTGCCACAAACTGGTGCTTCTGCCCCTCACAGGGACGAGAAAGACAGCCAGGGGGAAAACATGTTTTTGCGCTGTGTGAGCGAACTGGTGATAGAAAGTCGCGAGGTACGTTGGTGTCTGTCCGTCCGTTGTCCATCGTCCTACCCCGAGTTTCAGTGTGGGCAGGGCGTGTGGCCAGGCGATGTCCAGAGTCAACTTCAGTTTCTAACCGACCACATCCTACTGTCCTCTCCTCCCTGTACGACTTCCCCCACCTGCCCTGCTCCCGCTCCCGCTGCTTGCCCGGCTAATGGAGTGACCCCTCTGTGTCTCTGCAGTTCGACATGATTCTGGGGAAGCTGGAGCACGATGGGAGTAGAAAGGTGGGTGCTGCGCGCCCTCAGGACGCGGAGTGAGGGTGACAGGCCCCAGGGGGTGGCCTTGCTTACACAGACGCTTCCATGCTTTGTGGAGCTGTACCTTCAGCACACTCACCTCTTCACGCCCCTCTTGTTCTCTGAGCCGAGGAGGGGGAAGGGGAGTGGGGGCTGCGCCCCTCCCTAGGTGGAAAAGGTCGTTTCTGAGGGCCCAGAAACGCCGCTGTGCCCTGAGACCCATGGGGCCTGGCCGGGCTGGAGCGTTCTCCTGTGGCCTCAGGAAAGGCACTCGTGCTTCCTCTCTGTCCCCAGCGTCTCCTGCTCAGCAGCGGGTGTGTGATGCTGCTGACAGGCTCCGGCCTGGCAGGCTCTGTGATGAGCTCGTCCTGGGGATTCCTAAGCGCCTCCCACGGCGACCCAACAAGGTGGGAGCGTGGTTTCCCTGTGGAGGAAACAGAAACAAGCTCAGTTCATCCCTTTCCCTGAGGTCCTGTGGCGCTGGAATTTGACCCCAGCACCCACCTCCTGACTCCTCTTGGCTGCCTCCCGGGTGGTGGGATGAGGTCAGCGCAGTCCATCCAGCCCTGCCTGCTTGAGAAGCAGCATGACCCTCCGAGGCGGCAGGGCGGCATGTGCTCTGCGTTGGCCCTCTCCTTCCAAGGCCGATGGGACCTCTCCTGCTGTTTGGCCGCTGCTGGAGGTGTGGGGATGGTCTTCGGTGCCTTGCCTCCTCTTACCGTGCCCTGTCGGACCATAGCCGGAGTCCCGCAGAGGAAATGTCTGTGCTTTCAGCTAGAGTGTTTTTCAGCGTCCAGTTGCAGCTCTGGGCTGAAAACAACAGCTCTGGGCCTCCATCTCTCTCTCTCTCTCTCTCTCTCTCTCTCTCTCTCTCTCTCTCTCTCTCTCTCTCTCTCTCTCTCTCTCTCTCTTCCTCCCTCTCCCCCTGTGTCCAGCAGCCTGGAGTCATAGATAAGTTTACCAGCGACACAAAGCCTATTATCAACAAAGTTGCTTCCGTGGCAGAAAATAAAGGCCTGTTTGAAGAAGCAGCAAAGCTATATGACCTTGCCAAGGTAAGGCGGGCCCGTTTCCTCCTGCACTGAATGCACCTGCTAGCCCTTTGGTATGAAATGCACTAATGCTCAGCAGGGATACACCAAGGTCAGTGGTTTGAGCCCACTGGTGAAACTGTGAGAAGCAGATCTGCTTCCATCACGATGCACTTCCAGACCCCCACGGGCAGCTCCGCTCTGTCCTTCAGGGTCGCTAGGTGCTAGAGTTGCTCAGTGGCAGTGAGGTTGGCTTTGAGTTTGGGGGCATTTTCTCCCAGTGCTCAGACGGTTAATGGGCCACTCAGAGTGGAGTTCCCATTTCGTAGCACTGATTATGCCCATAGGAACCCTGGGGGCATAGTGGGCTCTGTACTGAGCTGCCAACCTCACGGTCTGGTGAGTTCTCACTGGTGCCCAGGAGGCCTTTCTGACCATGGCAGCGTGTGGAAGGCTACGCTGTAGGACTGAACTGGTGTTGGGTGGCAGCTAGGTCAGTGTGCATCACGCTGAGCTGAGGAAGCCCGGTGGTGGTGTCTCCGTGGACCGTAGAATGGCTGATCAAGATTGTGCAGCCATTCCATTCCAGCAAGTGGGAATGAGCAAAGATAGGGGTATAGTCCGTGGGCTTTTTTTAAATTAAAACTTGTTTGTTTAAAATTGCTTAACATTTTGATTGAGGTGTAATTAGCCTATTGGACAGTGTGCCTGCCGTTTTTAAGGATACAGCCGGTTGAATTTCGTTTGTGGAAACACTACCTAAGGTCAAGCTCTAGAACATCCCCATTCATCACCCAGAACATACCTTCTCATATTGATATATTTACATGGCTTTCCCCTGGATTGGTGATTTCTTGAACAGAATCCTGACAAAGTGCTGGAGCTGATGAACAAGCTGCTCAGCCCTGTTGTCCCCCAGATCAGCGCCCCCCAGTCCAACAAAGAGAGGCTCAAGAACATGGCGCTCGCCATTGCTGAACGGTGAGGCCAGGGGCTGGCTCTGTGGGACCCCGGGTGAGGCCGCGGGGCTCCCTGTGGTTTCACACTGCTGTGACTGAGTCAGGCCGGGCGGGGAGTGTTTCTACAAATGCTGCGGGGTGAGCCCCAGTTTTAGGAGCATCTCCACATGGTGACCGTGATAAGAACAGACGATAGCGTGCTTATGCCAACTCGCTGGTCCTCACCGGCACTAGTCTGTTGGCTGGATTTTCGGAAGTGGCCCAGCTGTGTGACTCGGTGTGCACAAGCCTTCCTCTGGGCTTCATCTAGAAAATGCAAGTGTGGGGCCAGATGCTCACTCCCTTCTCTCTTCACTGGACACCGCACCCCCACCCTCCCCAGCCTCTGGAGATGCTACCCATCTATACGACTTCAAACATTTTATCCCGAGGGCCGCTCCAAAGAGCCAGGCTCTGAGACCTGTGCTTTACACAAGAGGGTGCCTTGTATCAGACACTCTGATGGCAGCACCTGAGCTGAAGCAGTGACCAACACCTCTTCCCCATCTAGCCCCTCGCCTCATTCCAATCCTGGCAGCCGCAGCATGATATGTGGTGGTCTACCCTGACTCCCGGTGGGTGTGCCCTGAACCAGTGAGCGCTGCATTTACTAGACCGTGCCACCACTGGAAGAGCATTATACCATCTGTTTGATACTAGAGGTCTGATTTCTGTTCTAACCGCTGGATGGGACTTCATCACAGGAATAGACATTCTTGTTGTTTGGTACCGCTGAGCTTTCCCCACTGACAGCAGCTCTGTGGACAATGGAAGGAAACACTGCCTGGTGCTGTGTGTCCCGCTCAGTGGCCATTATGTGTTGGTCCAGCTCATGAAGGGTCGTCCTCTGTTTCATCAAACGTGTATTATATATTTACCAGCCATTTCAAAGGCCAGCTGGTAAAAAGCTATGGTTGAGGGGATGGATGGATGGATGGATGGATGTAGGCGCATGGATGTATAGGTGAAGGCATGCATGGATGTATGGATGAATGGGGAATTCTGAGTGGCCCAGAGGCACCACTCAGATGCACCTGCTCCCCAGTGAGTCGGCTGCGTGAGCACACTCTCCATTTTCACTCCATGGCTGCGCCCTCAGAAGATACTTGCAGCCAAGTGACCCAGGAACACTGGTTAGGGGTGCTCTCCCCGGTGACATTCGCTGGCAGGTGGGATGTTGCCGTTTGCCATTGTCAGATACCCCCAGGACAGTTGCTGGCTCTGCCCGTCAGCACCCCCACTGTCCCCAGAGAGTTGGTGCTACAGTGGTGGCGGAGGCTGGGGAGCCGTGCTCTGCAAAGTGTGAGTGGATCCGTGCACAGGCCAAGAGACCCTGGGCTGTTTCACAATGAGCAGAGCTGTCTGTTCCCTGTGCCCCTCGCCCAGAGCTGAAAGGCTGTGATGCTTTTTGAATTCTTGCCTGCCTTTAGCGTAGTGCAGGAGTTCCGACCATGTTCCCGCCCCCTTTCTGTCCTCCAGGTACAGGGCCCAGGGGATCAGCGCGAATAAACTGGTGGGCTCCACCTTCTACCTTCTCCTGGACTTGATCACTTTCTTCGACGAGTACCATAGTGGCCACGTGGACAGAGCCTTTGACGTAAGCCCCTGGGACGGCGTTAGAAGCTCATGCTAGCACGTGCCCTGGAGACCCAGAGCTCCAGCTGCAGCTCATTGAACGCGAAGGGCGCCACCAGGGTGCCTGTTAGTGAGGACGGACGAGCACATCCTTGTGTGCGGCGTCCCCTTGTCCTAGTGTGAAGTCCCTGCCCCCTTGATCTAAAAGTCCAGCTGGTCTTCAAAGTAACTTGAAACCTTTGAGTTTGCGAACGATGTTGGGAAACGAGGATCGGAATGGAATTGCCGAAACCGTGTGTGCACGCTGGCTCGGCCCGGGGATGCCGGCCGTGAGGGCTGGTGAGGGCCGCTGTTGATGGGGTGATGTGATGCTCTGTGTCACGGGGGCTTGTGTTTGTTCTGAACAGATCATCGATCGCTTGAAGCTGGTGCCCCTGCATCAGGAAAGTGTGGAGGAGAGGGTGGCAGCCTTCCGGAACTTCAGCGATGAGGTGAGTGCTCTTCTTGCGCGGTCCCTTGGTGCCCCGCTTCTGGCACGAGCTTTGTCTTCCTGAGAGCGCTAGTGACCGCAGCCCTGGAGACTGGGTTCCTACACTGCTCTCACTTCTGAGCCCTGGGCTGGGACTCCTGGTGTCCTCAGGCTGACCCTCAGGCTGCAGGCTGCCGTGTCAGGCATGTCCTTGGGAGGAACGGGAGGGCCGGTTTGATCTTTGTATGATCCACTTGCTCTGGGTGCTCAACACCAGCACAGTGGCCATCCCAGGACCCGGTCCTTCTGCAGAGGCACCAGGCACTGCAGCTGGGTGCATGCCAGACCACCAGGAGGGCTTGGCACACCCTCACACCCAGGCCGCCCCCCCTAGGGCTTCTGGTTCCCTGATCCAGGCACCGACTAGGCCATTCCCAGGTGTGGCTCCAGGGAGACTCTTGCTCTAGAACCACAAGCCCTTAGGGCCCGCTGCCTGGTTCTGGAATGTGCCCGTAAAGCAAGAGGCCTATGATTTTAGAGGAGGCAGTCAGGCCAGCTTCACACGTGGGTCCAGGCAGGTGGGAACTGGGGCACATGCAAGCCCCCAGCCACTGTCCACTTCTTTCCTACCTTCCTCTGGCTCCTAGTCATTGCGTCCAGAGACCCCACGGGGGTGGTGGGCTCGTCAGATGGTCGGAGGCAGGGGAGGGTGGGGGGATGGGACGTGCTTCCTCACCTGTTTGCATGGAAGTCCAGGTGCTGGTCACTCACTCTGTGGCCAGTGCCAGCCTGACGCGGGCTGTTGACTCCCTCCTGCCTCAGAGAAGGGAGGGTGCGTGACCTCTGCCCGCGGTGAGCCCTCACTCTTGACCCTGATCGCCCTCCACCTCTTTCTGGTGACAGGTGCAGGGACGTGGTAGGGCCAGGCCCACCTGGCAGTGGCCCACCCTGCCTCCTCCTATTGTTAACTCTGGGGCCTCGGCTCCCGTCCTTACGACTGCGTCTTTCTCTGCAGATCAGGCACAACCTCTCGGAGGTGCTTCTGGCCACCATGAACATCTTGTTCACACAGTTTAAGAGACTGAAGGGGACGAGCCCACCCTCGGCATCCAGGCCCCAGCGCGTCATCGAGGACCGAGACTCTGTAAGATCCCTGTGTCCTGGAGGCCACCCTTCAGTTCTGCTCCCCACTGCCCTCTCCAGCCATGTGGCCACCGTGGCCTTCACCAGACAGCTCGTTGAGCCTGAAAGAACTTGTTGGTCTCAAGCCACAGGGGAAATGGGCTGGGCTGGACTGGGCCCACGTCCCCGCTCACAGTGGGCCACCATGTGTGCTTGATTCCGTGGGGGCTCCACACCCCTTTGTGAATGGGCAGCGGCCTTCTGAGCTCTGAGGCATCAGGGAGCAGCTTGATCAGGCATGATCAGTGGAAGATCCTGCATCTCCCATAAAAGCCCTGTGTGTAGACACATGGGATACGCAGCCTCTGCGCTTCAGGAGGGTGGTGCCTCTCTAAAGGCAATCGTCTGAAGTGGTGTGGGCATTTTGAACAGTTGTCTACTGAGTCATTGACACTAGGAATCAGAGCGGAGGCTGTCTCTTGTTCTGTTACTGGAAACTGCACTCAGTGCCATCGAGTCGGCGCTGACTCAGCACCCCTGGTTGGAAACACAGGGTTCAAATCCTACGGCTGTCTTCTTCCCTCCTGGACCCACGCCATATGTTCAGTTGCCAGGCACTTGGGTCAGGAGGGGGGTGGGGAGAGGAATGGAAGGCAGAGGGGAAGATACCCAAGTCACAGCAGTAGCCATTGGTTGGCGTTGGAAGCTCAGAGCCCACAGATGCAGCTGGAACCAAGCCAGCAGGGGCAGAGTGGAAGTTAGTGGAGTTGGGTTTTGAAGCACAGAATTAGGTCCGGCCTAGCTAAGCATGTTGGGCCAGAGCCGCTTGCTTGGAACACCCGTGTGCCAGTTGATGGGCTTTGCTGTCTGCTGGCACCAGGGCCCGGTAGGCCAGGCTGAGTGGCTGCAACAGGCTGGGCAGGCATGCCAGTGAAGGATCAGCCCCACAGCAGTCTGCCTGCCCCCAAGGGTTAGCGCATGAGGCCACATGGTGCCCACTGTCAGCCCCTGCTCTGACTTCGAAACTCACCTGTTTCCTTCCCCTCCTCCCTCCTTCTCTCAGCAACTCCGAAGCCAAGCCCGAGCCCTGATCACCTTTGCCGGGATGATACCCTACCGGACGTCTGGGGACACCAACGCGAGGCTGGTGCAGATGGAGGTCCTAATGAACTAGCTGCCCAGCTTGGGGACTCAGCCGTCAGTACAGCGCGTGGGGGGGGCAGGGGCTGGTTTCACTTCTGTTGTGTTGTGGTTTCTTTTTGTATTACGTATTTTTGTCAACACCAATAAATTTTTTTGGTTTATATTTCTTTTAAACATCCTTTTATTTTCATTGTTTTGTTTTGCTTTCCTTTGTTTTGCCTTTGACGTTTTTGTTCCGTTTTTATTTGTGCATTGCGGGGAATGCTCTCTCTCCTCCTGAGCCAGAGAATTGCTAGGCCCCGTGAGCACCTCTGCCTTCGTTAACGCCCACCGTGAACGATTAAAAGTCGCCCAGAGTGAGCAAGGACCAGCAGCTGCTGGGCGTTGCGTTTATTTACATCTGTGTCCAGGCAGCAGGTGTGGCTGGTCTGTCTGGGGTGGGGTGGGCTTGAATGCCTGCTGGGTGAGCACTGCCTGCAGGAAGTGTCTCCATGGAGCCTGGGCTCCAGATGGGCCCGAGCACCTGCTCTTCTGGCCCCCTGCAGACAGGGCTGCAGGCAGAGGGGCCTCGGGCCTCGGGCGGGCACGCGCACACACACACGTGCACGCTGTGTGTCGGCATCTAGGCAGCTGCTCCCAGAGAGCAGACCCCTCGGATTAAGGAGTGTGGGTGCTTCTCTCTCGTGCCCGGCGGTCAGCTCTTCCAATTGAGTGACTGCTTCTCTACTTGTGAAGCTGACTGATTTGCTAGCCCGTAGGTGGAGTTCAGAGGCCGGTGTGTGACACCAGGCAGCATGGGCCCCCAGGCCCTGGGCAGTAGTTGTCTCCTTCACTGGCTTTCTTTCTCCAACCTTGAGGCCCAGAGCCCTGGACCAAACTCTGGATAGGAAAGAGGGGCATTGATTCCTGAAGGGGCTGCTCAGGCTGCACTGAACTGGGCAGTGTCTGCTCTGCTGTAGTGTAATGACCGCTCCCGGGGCCAGGGCTCTCGCAGCGGGTGTTAAGGTCCCCAGAGTCTGTCAAGGTGATGTTGGTGTGTAGGGAGAAATCTCTCTCTTCCAGGGGTGTGTTTACCCTCATCACCCTTGAGTGTTTGATTGGCCCACGGTTTCACTACCTGCCCCCGGGGTCTCATCTTCCAAACAAGACCAGGACCCTCGCGACTGGCGGCTGAAGTGCAGGCGGCTCAGAGCGGCTGGGACAAGCCCTCAGAGACACAGGAAAGGGCCGGTTGGACGGATCCTTTGTAGGGGCTTTGGGCTTTGAAATCAAGGAATCCATCCATTTGCTTTTTGCCCCCAGCTTCAGAGAGAAACGTGAGGTGGAACAGGTTGTGTACTAATCACCCTGGAGCGACAGTCTCATCAGAATGAGTGCCCGATCAGCACTGGACTGTCTAATTGGAGACTGAGCGGCAGCCCCGCCTTTTGATGCATGGTTGGCAGGCATATCCTCGTGTAAGCTCTGTGAGCACAGCTATAGAATCCTGCCAGTGTGCAGCCCAATTGAAAAGGAAAGATTACTTGCTCTTTGAATTCCCGCCTGCTTTTGTTGGCATCCACGCTCCAGCCAGCCTCCTTCAGACTGTGCTCAGCAGTGATGGCCATTGGGCCGGGACTAGACCGCCTCAGACACCCATCCACTCCCCAGGCGGCGGCAGGGCAGCCGTCCAGCTCAGCAGATTGCCACCATGCCATGCAGGAAGTGTTGAGGGCCTGGGCAGAGTGCAAACCCCTGCCCTGGGGTGCCAGGGTGCAGAAAGTGAGCCTGGCCTGACTAGACCCATCCTGTGTCGGCCAGCGGGCGAGAGTGGTGCCTGTGGCCTTCCTGGTAGGCATGTGCACCTGGTGGTACACATGCCTGGCTGTGACGTCGTGCGGGCTGTTGCTCCTGCTTTGGGGATGTGTTAGGACAGGTCAGCCAGTCAGGAAATAGGCAAGGACGGGCCGTTTCAGGGTCCTGCATGTCTCCCCAGAAGGTACGCCACCTCCAGCCCATCTTCCGTCATTCGTCACATCGCCGCAGTGCCCCTCGCAGACCAGGCAGGGAGGTGGGGGCAGGCATCTGTCTCTCCCTGCTGCTCGTTCTAGCTGACGGCTAGAGCGCTGTGAAAGGAAAGTCAGCTGTGAGGGCTGCCCTCGACCTGCCGAAACAGGCCCGAGTCAGCATCAGCCGGTGCTGGGCAATGTGGGGCAGCCGGGGACACTGCAGATCGGTCAGGGACGGTCCCGTCCGGGGTTCATAAGTCTGGGAGGATGAGTGTTCTGTGTGCCCTGCCAGAGCGGTGCCAGGGTTCTGTTCCTAACCCAGAGAAGAAGGAACCAGGGTTGGGGTCCCCACTGGGGGTGGCACAGCGTATGGTTGAGCAGAGACTGCTTTTCCCTCCCGTGTCCACCCGCTGGCCCATGTCCTCTGCCATTGCCTTGGCACCTGGACTCACCCTTGCTTCAGCTGGAGGAGAGGAAGGTCCCCTGGCGACTGTGGGAGCGGTTAGAGCTGCACCTTCAGCAGCAGGGGGCAGCGGGGCAGCTCGCGCTGGGCGGCCTCCAACCCAGCCTCTTCATCCAGGCCCAGTTTAGCAAGTCGGACACTGGCTACCCCATTCAGGTTGAAGGTCAAGTAAACAGCAGGTGTATATTACAGTGCCGGTGTGATCTGTCTACTCCAGCGGAAGAGCGCCTGGCGTGCAGTGGTTAGAGTTCTACTTGAGTCCGCCCGCTGCTCCTAGGGGGTAAGAAGTGGCATAAAGGTAATGGGATGGGGTGGGGTGGGGGGTGGGCCGTCTGCATTCCCGCAGGGCCGCTCTGCTGGGTTGTGCAGGACCCCAAGGGCAATGGGCACGATGATGCCACATGAAGCGAGAGAGGGCAGTAGCTGTCACTGCTGGGTGCACCAGGCAGGCAGAGATGGCGTGGCTGAGCCTGCTGCTATCGTCTCCTGGGCACTTTCCCACCAGGCAGGGTACTGCCTTTCCCCCACTCGTGGCAGTGCGGGGCTCTGTTCAGCGGCCTGATCTTCCCTGCCTTTGCTTTCGCGCTCCTGCGGGGAGCTGGGGGGCTGCGCTCTGCATGTTCCTTTCTCTACATTAACCGCAGTGACTGTTTAGGATGTCCCTTCACCATCAACCCCCACTGTACCCAGTGAATTTCTGGAATGCTCTCCCACTGGGTTGTGTGTTCCCTTTGCTCAGTCCTTCCTTCAGTGGAGCAGAAACCTCTGGGAAGTTCCCTGGGCATGTCCTGAGCTGAGACCCAGCCCTGCCCCTTCTCCACCCCCTACAAGGCGGGCTCAGAAGGCCTGCCTGGCCCCTGGGCCTACCAGCCCCGGCGTGCTCTGTACGTGGTGGACTTGTTCTCCCCGCTCCAGCCTTGGAATCTGGCCTCTGGCCAGAGAGGGGGTATGTCGTGGGAGTGGGGGTTAGACTGTGTCGGAGGGGTGGTGGGCTGAAGGCCCTAGCACGGGGGTGAGCCCCACCTGTGACATGCATTCTGGGAGGAGGCTTTGTGTTGGATCCTCAGTAGCAATCATTTTAATGGGGGTAAGGGTAGAAGATGGGTTGCGGGCTTTGGGAACAGATGGTAGAAGTGGCTGGGCCCTCACCACTAGACAAGTGTCACCTGCCCTGTTGGGCTGTCTTGGCCTGTGTTTCTGACCAGGAGAGGTGTGTTCAGGGTCTGAATCGTGATTTTCCTGAGGACTAGCTAATGACCAGCACTTGGGGATTCGTATTTCTCCACCTGGGGGACCTTGCTCCGATGAGAGGCCCTGAGGTGACGTGACTCCTGTCACCCTGGTGGCCAGGGAAGGGACTCCATGGGAGTCTTGGCTCATCCCCGTGGCATGGGGGTCCTGGGCTTGTGTGTACCTCCGGGCCACATACAGTGCTCCCTAGCCCCCGGCATCAGGTTGCTCGGTCTGCTTTGGCCTCTACTGCACTGCTGTAGCTTTGAGCTTGTGGACAGCTGTGGAGCCCGCTGAGGGGTGGGCAGGGGCCTGGAAGAGAGCGAGCTCCCGAGGTCAAGGGCAGTCCTGATGTCCAGGTCTTTGACTTGGGGACTTTTCAATGGCATGGGGATACTTTCTGAGCCCTCTTAAAACGTCTCCCAGTGGCAAGGGGCTAGAACAAAGTTAGGGCCTTGGTCACCCCAATAGGAGGGGCTGCTCACTGTCCCCTGGCGTGACAGTGATGGTGGGGGTAGGACTCCTGAGTTTCTCTAAGGGTTCTTGTTGGATGCTGTGGGGTGGAGTTGGCTCCTCCCACTGATGGTGGGGTGGGACTCCTGAGTTTCTCTAAGGGTTCTTGTTGGATGCTGTGGGGTGGAGTTGGCTCCGACCTTACAACAGAGGAAGCAGGGTCGGGCCTGCCTGGGGCCTCCCACCCCAACTCTTCCTATTCTCCAGCTGTGGCTGCAGCCCCTGCGGAGCCACTCTGTGAGGCCCTTCCTGTCTTTTGCTGCCCCTCCACTCTACCAAGCGCGGTGTCCTTTCCCATGGGTTCGTCCCTCCTGACAACACGTCCAAAATGCATGAGACGCCATCTCGCCAATCTTACCACTAAGGAGCAGTCTGGCCGCAGCTCTTCCAGGGAGGTCTGCCTGCTCTGTGGCCGCCCCGGCACTTTCAGTACCCTTAGCCAGCAGCATCGTTCAAACGCATCGACATTTCCTCGGTCTCCCTTCTTCAGTGTCCAACGTTCCCACGCACACGGGACTGTTGAAAACAACATGGCTGAGTCGGGCCCACCTTCATCTTCAAAGTGACAGCCTTGCTCTTCCACACTTGAAAAGGCCTCGTGCAGCAGCGTGACCCGGTGCCATGCGTCCTTTGATGCCTGAACTGCTGCCGCCGTGTGCACCGGTGTGGAAACACGCGAGACGAAGTGCTGGTCAACGTCGACCGTTTCTCCATGTATCACGGTGTGACCTGTGGGTCCGGGCATGAGGATTGGGTTTCCTGTACCTTGGGGTGAACTCCATCCTGAAGACTGTGATCCTGGATCTTCATCAGCCGGTGCTTCAGGCCCTCCTCACTTTGGACAAGCAAGGCTGTGCCACCTGCGTATCGCTGCTGACTGGCTCAAAGAAACCGTGCCCCCTTCGTATCCGGGACATGGGCAAATTATGTCGAGAGCAACGGTAAACATTAGTACCACTTCTCTCCGATAGAAAAAAAAAACTTTTGCATTCCATTCACCAAGCATGGTCGATGCATCTTGATCGATGTGTGATCGATTTCAGACCGGAGACAGTCGTGTTCTTCAGTTTCTGCACCCCCAGCTTCAGGGATTGTGCGTAAATTTGAATGACCGCTGTACTGACTGGCTTTCCTGTATGCAGATAGGCATTACCCATCACAGACAGCAGTGTGCTTCAAGATGGATCCTGAAGGTCCTTTCTGACCGCAGATGCAACGCCACTCACTGCGAATTTGTGATTGCCGGCATGGCAACCGCGTGAGTTTCTAACGCGAGGTGGCCAGCACCAGTCCATTTCAGCTCACGAATGCCTAGAACATCAATCGTTATGGGTTCCAACATACTTTTTACAATGTAAAGTTTCCCTAAATGTATACAGTTCCCGGCCCTGCCATTAATTGCTGTTGGCAGCTATTTCTTCTCCTTTGGGGTCCCGCCACCTCAGCAGATGGAGGTCCTACAGAACCTGCACCGCCCACGTCCTTCGCGGGGCCAGACCTTCCTCATTTGAGTGACTTCCGGGGCCCGTCTGGCATGGCCATCTGATGGTGACGGTCTACGCCTATCTGTAAGTGTCCAGTACCTGACACGGTCTCTGTGCTCTGCATCAGGTTTTCCTGGCTAATTCCTCAGCAGTGGACACCCAGCCCTTCGTCCTAGTCCTGTTCCCAGTCCGGAAGCGCTGCTGAGACCTGCTCGCTCTGGGGGACCCTGCCAGTACCTGAAATACCAGTGACAGCCTCCAGCAGCAGCAGCTCACACCCCACCCACAGACGGCTGGAAGTCCTCATTGACTCAATCAGACTCGTGGATCAGCTGGCTTGTATGTTTAGGAAAATTTACACCAAACCCGCTACCATCAAGTCAACTCCGGCTCGTAGTGACCCTATAGGACAGGGTAGAACTGCCCCTGTGCTTTCTGTGGCTATAACTCATTTTAATAGATTCAGGTCTGTTTTTTGACCTTTAGGAGTGTTTTCCAGTCGAGTCTGATAGGGTGCCGCACTCTCCCCAAAGTCTGGTTTTGGGATTCCCTGGGGATTTCATCACTCTGCTCACCTTGCTTTCTGTTGCCTGCCAAGACTGTAACTTTATGGGAGTAGAAAACCTTGTCTTTCTCCTGTACGACGCTGGTAGATTTGAACTGCTGACCCCCCACTAGGGCTCCCACGATGCCACCAAACCAAAACTTAATGACCTCGAGTCAGTGCTGACTCAGGGGCCCCATGTGGGTTTCTGAGAATGGAATGTTTCCATGTTAGGAAACCCAGCCCTTGTGCTGGATGCCACCCCTCCAGGTTACTGTACTTCCTCCGTGCAGACATCAGCGATTGTGCCCTCTGGTGGCTGGCAGCCATCATCAGCTGTGCGAAGCGCCCGCTGCACTAGGATTTCAGGAACTTCTTTGAAAACTCAGGTCTGTGAGGAGAGCTCAACAGCGGTAGAGAAAGCGGAGTGAATCCTGAGAAACTACTGCGGTGCTCAGTGCTCTGCACCAAGACTGGACTGGACCCCAGGCCCTGGGGGCTTTCGTTCTTCACCTGCGAAGGGCTCTGGGGCTGAGTGGTGGGGAGGTGTTTGGAAGGGGCTTAGGCATGCAGTGTGATTGGGTTCACACCTCAGCTAGGTGGACTGCCTGAGGCAGAGACGTGGGAGCCATCTATAGGGACCAGGACTCAGACCTGCCAAAGCGGGGAGACTGGTGCCGTACCACCAGTGTACCCGGAGATGGCCCTGCTCCCAGATGCTACGAGCCTCAATCTCTTCCTGGCCCAGCCGGCCTTGTCTCATCCCTCAGCCACATTGGCAGCTGTATACTTTCCAACCACACAGCAGGAGACTGCGTGGAGGGCCCTGGGTTGGGTGGAGACCTGCCGGGGTGGCTGCCCGAGTTCTTCAGCCTGCCTGTGGGTGTGCAGCGGTGAGTATGTGGGTGTACCCTGGGGATGGGCCTGCCAGCAGAGAGATGGCTCGGAGGGTGGTGAAATTTGGGGGTTGCAATGGTGATGAGATTCCTTATTGCCATTGGGCTTCAGGAGCCATGGGTCCAGCAAAGCGCTGGCAGTCAGCTTCATTGCAGTTGTGTCTACCCAGGGGAGAGACATCTCTGTGCTCACGAGAAGAGTCTGCAATTCAGCATGCCCCGGACTGATCGGAGCCTGATTGGAACCTCCGTCCCCAGCATGGGCTACTTTTGCAGCTGCTGTGCACAGCCCAGTTATGGCCTGGAGTCACCTGGGCCTCTCCACATCCTGGTGTGATTGGCCTGGAAAGAGCCCTAGGCGCTGATTGGTGGGATATATTTGTTTCATTTGTGTGGGGTTTTCTGTGTTCTTGTTTGAGTGTGTTCTCTGCCCCCCCCCCCCCACACACACACACCGAAAAATAGTTTTTATACACAACAAAATCTTCAGCAATTCAACAGTTTCCACATGCACAGTTCAGGGGTGCTGATGCTATTCACACAGGGTAGTCTCATGGCAAGAGCTTCCCAAATTATTTCACCGAAATCTGGAGCCCTGGTGGTGTAGTGAGTTCTCAGTGGACTGCTAATCGCAAAGTCAGCAGTTTGAAACCGCCAGCCGCTTGGGAGAAAGATGAGTCTTTCTGCTCACATAAAGACCCCCAGCCTTGGAAAGTCACCAGGGAAGTTCCATGCTGCCCTACAGGGACACTGTGAGTGGAAGTCACTCAATGGCAGTGGGTTTGGAGAGGCAACTGACATCAACTCCACGCCCCTAAGCAGAGCTCTCCTTTCAGCTTTGGTAACCACTGCTCGTCCTGGTTTCTAGGCATTTGCCTGTTCCGTGTCGGTGAGTTCATCCAGTACCGGCCCTTCCGTGACCACCCGACTGACTCCCTTCCCTCTGAGGCCTGGGACGTGCACCAGGACTGCATCCCTCCTCAAGGTTGGCTCATGGCCCATCACACGTACGTGTCATGTTCTAGCTGACCCGCGTAATAGAAAACCTCCCAGGGGCTCTCCGTGCCCAGCTAGCGTCAGGAAACTTTATTCTGACCGGAAGCAGGAAACGAAGGAGGATGTCCCTGGCCCCTCACACCACACCCGGGTTTTCAGTCCATGGTAGGCTGTGGGAGACTCCCTGAATGGGAGCTGGCCAGTGCAGGGGCAGCACACCCACTGGGTGCCATCCCGGATCAAAGCCAGCCTCCCAGCACTGAGGGTACCTGCTGAGGAGGGGTGCACTCTCCACCTGGCATCTCTGAGCCCATGCAGGCTGCTTCCATCCCTGGCCCCTTGGCAGTGATTCCCTTTCCTAGTGCCGCCTGCCCACCTTCCTGTGCCCGCCACAGATAGGCTTGCAGCCCCGAGCTCCAGGCCTGCCAGGCACCAAGGAGCACAGGCTGGGGTCCAGGAACCCTTTGGAGCTGGTCCCCCTCCACTTAAGCACAAACGCACCTGGAGGCAAGTGCTGCCTTGCAAGTGACCCTTGGGAAGTGCTGGGGGGCCTCTGCTTTGGGGTGTTACGGCCAGCAGCCTACTCCCTGTATCTGGTAAAGGGGCCCCCAGATGGGTGCTCTCCGGCATGGGGCTGGCACCCTCAGCACATTCCTGCCTCTCTGAGGAGCCTGTCCAATGCCGGCAGCCAGTCAAAGCGGGGTCCGCTCCTGGCCGCACTCCTCTGAGCCCCTGACCCCTCCACCTTTCACCTCAGCTAAGGAGGAGCCCCAGGTGGCTTGCATGTTGGGGCGCTAACCACAAGGTCAGTGATTCAAACCTAGCAGCCCCTCTGCAGGAGAAAGAGGAGGCTTTCTTTGCCTGTAAAGGTTTACAGCCGCAGAAGCCCGCAGGGGCCGTTCTACCGGTCCTATAGAGGTCGCTTTAAGTCAGAGTAGACTCGATGGCAGTGAGCTTGAAGTTTTTAAAGGGCCGGGGACCAAAATAGCAACCACAAACGCACTGATGTTTCTAAACCATGATGAATGTGTCTCCAAGCTGCTTTGTCCACAAATGTGCCCTCTTGACCCTCGAAAGCTAGTTCTGTCGCAAGAGCTCCTGTTGGCAGGCAATGACGCCAAGGCCTTAGGTGTCAGGTGGAGTGGGGGTGGGGTAGGCAGCACAGACAGGCCCTGCCCCCAGCTCCCTCCCAGCCCCTCATTGTGCCAACAGGACAGCGGGCACTGGGCTTTTAAAAGCAGCTCTGTGATGGGGGTCCTGGCCCATGGAAGGTTCTGATGAGGAGCACACAGCGGGCCCAGCCCAAGCAGAATGACCACGCTTACCCCAAGGTCTCAAAAGAAGAGACAGCGGTGAGCAGTCAGCTCAGAACAGCCTCATGGTGAGTGCATTGGGGGCGGGGGGAACGGATGAAGGGTGGTGGACTGGGTGGGGAGGGGATGTGCGGCACAGGGCAGCAGCACACCCCAGCAGGCGGGGACACTAGCTACAGCATCCCTGCTGGATGGGTGCCACCCTGCTGGTGCCCAGGCTGCACACAGGCCATGCCCTCCGTGAAAGGAGGGGGGAGGGGATGAAATCTTACTCTCTTTACCCCAGAATTTTTTTTCCAGACTTTTGTTTGACTGTTGTTGAGAATATATACAACAACAGAACATTTTTTAAATTATGGTACTGCGTGTAACAAAGCATTTGACGTGTCAGACGTGGTCACAGGTGGTGGCCCAGTGGCATGACTTAGGGTCACCATGCTGTTCAGCCACAAACGTCACTTTTATCGGACTGACCGCAGGCTCTGGTTCCCATTTCTGCTTTGGCTGCCGGGAAGCTCCAGGCTCGGCCCTAAGCTCTCGCCTGGCTCTAGTGACTGCTTACCTCCCTCGGCTTTATTTCTGATTGCTTTTCTGTATCCCCAAGGGTACCCTTGACCCCAGCAGAGGAAGCCACTCCTCTCTGAGCCCACGTGGCTTCTTACCCAGGGCTGGTGCCACCTTCTCCTCAGGCTGTGACTGGCCCTATCCCATGAGTCTGTGGGCAGTGATCACACCTGGCCTTGTGCCTTAGGGCCCAGGTTGTACTAGCACCGCACACTATTGATAGCTACCATTGCTTGGGAATGGAAGGTGCCTAAGTAGTAAATTGGAAACCAGAGCACAACCGAGTCTGGCCGTCAAAGGGAAAGCCACGGGACTTAACTCATTACAGTGGCTTATGTGCTGGGCTAACTGCAAAGTCAGCAGTTCAAAACTACCAGACACTCAGCTGGAGAAAGACGAGGTTTTCTGCTCATAGGAGTTGCCGTCTCAGAAACCCACAAGGGCAGTTCTACCCTGCCTGATGGGGCCGCTGCTGTGAGTCGGCATGGACTCGGGGCCTTTGCTTTAGTTTCAGAAACAACATTACCGCCTCTCAGCACTCGTGTCCCTCTGAGTGACACTGTCTGGTGGGCGGACCAGAGGGCAGAAGGGCCCTCCTGCCTTCCCAGTGCTCCCACTGCCCAGGGTGGGGGTGGAGGGTGCTTCCCTCCCCATTTCCCGCCAAACCTGTGAGGCCGAGAGGGCAGGGCCCAGCCTCCGTGGGTCCCGGGCCTGGGGTGGACTTCCGTGACAACACGCCCTGCCGGGTCCAGCCCTTTGGAGCCACACACGCGCCGAGGACGCCGGCGGCCCAAGTTCTGGTATCGTTGCTGCAGCTGGTGTTGTGAATCAGGCCGACGAGCAGCGCATCCTCTTACCCGGCTATTTCACGACACCAGGGTTGCATCATACCCATTCTCTGCAGGCCAGACTCCAAGAGGGACAGCGGCCCGCGGCGGCGTAGGGGCTGGGCGTGGGGGCCTGTCTGTGTGAGTGTGCTGACTGGGAACCCCCTTGGAGCGCTTGGGAGGCTTTGTGCAACACACACACACACACAAACACACATACCCCACCCCACCCCCATTTACGACCCCCTCCAGAACGGGCTGTGGCATCGGCCCTAGTGAGAGCTCCCAGGTTGGTTCTAGTCCTCAGGCCTCCCTCCTGCCAGGCTCCCGATCAGAAAGGCACACTGGTCCCCCGTGCAGTCTCCCTGCCCCGCAGGGAGCTTACGCAGTTCAGTGACATTGCTCAGCATCCCTCCACCCTGGCCTGTGCTGGCTCCTGTACGCTCCTCATGAAACAGTGAAGTGATCTTTCAATATTACCCATGTGCCCCTGCCAGGCCTCCAGCCCCATCACCTTAGTCCTGCAGCTGAGTCCACACTGCCCTCCCGGCTCTCTCTCCTCTGGGGGCTCTGCTCAGGTTCCATCACACAGCCCCTACACCCCCCCTCCCCAGCATGCTTTCCCAACAACTCACTGTCTGACAGCTCCTGCTGCTCCTGCTACTGCTCTGTGCATGCGTGTCTCTCACACAGAATGTGAGCCCCCAGGGCCAGGCTTTTGTTTCTTTCCCCTGTCCCTGTGGCCGAGCTCAAGACCTGGTCGCAGGGGATGCTCAATAAACGTGTGGAAGATGCAGCCTCGTCTCCTTCTTGCCGCCAGCCCTCCCCATGACTCCCCTCTCTCCTTTTCCCCAGAAGCCCCTATTCATCCTCACCTGCTGCTCCCCTCTCTGCCACCTTCAGGGGCAAGATATCCCACCCCCTCCCCAGCCCAGCATCTCTGGGTCCCAGACACAGGCTCAGACTGGGAAGCACTCATCTCCGCTGTGTTTCAGTTCTGTTCATGGCTCCCTCCCCTGAGTCACCTGGAGACCCCAGTGGCCCCCAGCAGTCAGCCTGCGTCCTCAGGGAGGTGGGGGCGCTGACACTGAGGGGAGATACCAGCAACACTGTTTCCATCTTGCTGATGTGGACACAGGCTGGAAGGCTATGCTTTTAACCAAGCTTGGTCACTGGTCTGCTGTTCATTATAACTGAAACATTGACCCCATTCAAAAGTTTAAGCGATAGAAATTAAACTCTACCGTAAGGGAAAGATGAAAGAATAAACTCAAAGTAATGTAAAGCAAGGATGAAAACTTCCTACTTTCACATAATGGATTAACTAGAAATGATTTGACAAAGAACTTGAGCCCAATACCCCCAAGACCCCACGAGCTACCTGGAAGCAATTTCAAAGACTCAGCTCATCTATGTAGCAAAATAGAAGGCTTACAGGCAGACGTGTAAAGCCAACCCAGCCTGGGGATAGCTCGTTGACCAGACAAGAACATTAGTTCAACCTAAGTGTACCCCAAACTCTATACTTAATCCCTATGTAAATGTTAGATATAATGGAAAGAGGTACAGCTCTTTCTATCTAGGATTCACCCTTCTTCAGAGAGTAGGATTCATCATATCCATAGTTGGCCTAGAGCAGCCGTCAGTTAAGAAAGCATTCAAGCTCAATGAAATGAATCCTAAATTCCTACAATGCATACCAACTCGTGTCTCTCAACTGGGCTCATCTATCATACTACAGAAGTAATACTGTCAGTGTAAGGAACAAGAATGTAATTCTCCTTACACTATTTTCTCTCATACTTAACAACTAAGTAACAACCAAGTAATTACATCTAACATTTTAATTTTTAAAATCATTTTGGCGGGCTTGTACAATGCCTATCAATCCATACATACATAACCCTTTTATTTTAAAAAAAATTATTCATCTTGTTAATCCAACACAGGTGTGCCCTTTGAAGGAAGACACAAGTCAAAGGAACTTGGCAAACTTAAATCCCGCCTGTTTACCAACAACATCACTGCTAGCCCTTCTCTATTAGAGGCACTGCCGGCCACGGCACTCTGACTGTGCAACGGTGGCATGATCGTTTGTTCTCGACATCAGGACTTGTACGAAGGGCCACGCGAGGATTTAACTGTCCTTACTTTTGATCAGTGAAATGCACACGCACATGCACACACACCCCCTTATAACCATAAGACAAGAAGACCCTGTGGAGCTTTAATGAGCAGTTTGCTAACAAGAGTGAGTTTCAAAAGATATAAATTATAGTTATATGAACTATAAAGTTTGGTTGGGGTGGCCTCAGAGCATAAACCAACCATCCAATGTTGACCAATTGTGGGTGGAGGTCAGATGCTCACAGGCATCTTCCCTGAAGGCAGTCCCTGCCAGACTGCTGTCTCCCCACACCACAGGTCCCTGTGACCTTTAGCTTGGTTCCTGTAGGTGGAGTTCACACCCCACCGATAATGGATAATAGTCTCTATCAGCTGAGCCAGGGAACAGGCCAAACCGGATCTGTGACATCTAAGGTTAAGCTGCCATCCCAAATCTAGGATCAGCCCATCTTGTCACATGTATACCCCAAATCCCTCCTCTTGCTATTACCGTGACCACCCCCTCTCATTACTGTATTACCTATAAGACAACCCCTTCCTGTGATGTATGTCCTCACCTGTAATTAGGGGGCTCGCAGGTCCCCAGAGAAGATAAAAGCCTGGGCTAGCATTAACGGTCTCTCCCTCCACGTGGACCACCAAGAGAGGGGCTGAGGTGAGCATGCTACCATGAATCGTGTCTGACTCCATTTATTTCAATACTTCTATCTCTCATGTGCTCTATAACTTTACTATGATCTTTACTTATTATCGCTGTACAATTGTGCCTACCGGACCCGTAATGATGTGTTAGGGGCTGGCTTCCCCTGACAACCAACCAAAGTCTCTAATCACTTATTGACTCAATTATTTGCTCAACAGACCCCATTACTCTAGGGGTAGCAGCGTGTCCTATTCAGGAGTTCATATTGACAATAGGGTTGACGACCTCCATGTTGGGTCGGACACCCCAATGGTGCAGCAGTGATTACCGGTTAGCTTGTTCAACGAGTTAAGCCCCACACGATCTGGGTTCAGACTGGAGCAATCCAGGTCGGTGTCAATCGACAAAAAGATCTCTCCCAGCACGAAGGGACCAGAGGCATAAGGCCAACTTTACTGAAGGGCCTTGATCTAAATAATGATTTAATCTTCATTTGTTATTGAATAGTCACCCCAGAGATGGGTTCATTAAGATGGCACTGCCCAGGAATTGCACGAGACTTAAACCCTTGCTGTCAGAAGTTCAATTCCTCTTCTTAACGCTGTTCCTAATTTATTTTCTCTCCTTAATCGTTCGGTTATATGCAGCTTTGAAAAGGCTGTACTTCAACCTATCGCAGATGCAGGAAAACCGTTTATAAAGAACCACTTCGACCTCTAACCTCTTCAGTAATGATATTTACGACAGCACCTGCCCTAAAGCATTAACACTGTAAATTCCACCACCTGTACCTTACCCTCTTATCAGTATGAATTTAAGTTTACTCTTTATTCCAGCTGTGTCTAGTGCAGCTGTCTCACTGTGTGATGATCAGGCAGAGCCTGTGGCCCCTGGTGGTGTCCCCTCGCCAAGGGGGGGGGGGCCTGTGCTTTGATCAGTGTGCCTTGGAAAAGCCTCTGGAGTGAGGGTCCCTGCCTAAGGCCCTCCCCACCCCCAGAGAGATGCTGCGGGGAGGGAGGCACCCCCTCATGGACGGTGGGGATCAGGCTTTTGCTGAAGAGGGAGGGTGAAGTGACTTGGCCAAGGTCACCCAGCAAACCTGGCACCCCTGACTCTCCCCAGGACCCCATCCTGCTGGAAGCCAGCCCTGGCTGACCAACCCCTGCTGGCCTGTTCCCCTCCCGAGATCTTAATCAGGAATTTTCCAGAGGTGCCCCAGGGCTATGGTGTGCAGGAATGACTTGTTGGGCCCCTGCCATTGTCACCAGTAAAGTGGCAGTTTAAGAGCCAGAGGGAGATAAAATCAGCAGCAAGGCTCACAGAGGGAATGAGTAACCAGTATGGGCAGTGGAGGGCGTGGGGAGGGCACCATGCCTGGGGCCTGGCCTGGCAGCTGGAGTGGGACTAGGGGCCATCTCTGGTTCAGAGGAGACCCTTCAGAAGTTAAGGGGCTGTGCCCTCCTATCCCCTCCCCTTAGGGCCCCCAGCATTCATCAGCAGACATGGGCTTTGTCTCCACTCAGGAGCCTCTCTTTCCAGCTTGATCCTCAGAAAGACACACTTTGATAGGAAAACAAGAGCCAATTTAAGCACCCCTACCTTGGAGGGCCACCCCCTTCCCTGTGCTGTGGTAGCCGGCCCTGGGTGGGCACGCCTGTCTGCACCCCAGAGCGCCCAAACTCATTGCAACTCAAACTGGCCCCAGACCAATGAGAGCACTGAGTGGCCAAGCATGAAGAGGCAGGACCAGCCCAGGAGGTGCCCCCACCCTTCCCTGGGTGCCTATCTGTTCTTAGGGCAGGGGTCCCTTCCTCCAGGAAGCCCCTGCCACCCACTGGCTGGCCTCTCCCTCTTGTGACTCCAGCTCCGTTAGCCCAGGGGTGGGTGCCCCACACGTGTGTTAGGTGAATGACTAGGATGAGGGTGGAGAGAGGAATCACTTCCTTGTGAGCACCCTGGGAAGCAGACACCAATGCAGGGGTGGGGGGTGGTCAAGAAGCTCGGGAAGGTTCTTTGTAAAAGCTGTGAGACTTACCGGTCAAGAGGGCAGCCGTGCCTGTGCCATCTCTGTGCGCCCCTGCCCTGCTAGAGGCAGGGCCCAAGCCAGGCCCATAGCTGGGGGAGGGGGGGGAGAACGGTGGGGGTGGTGAGTCTACAAGGCACCTGCAGCCCCTCCAGAGAGACGGGGGCTGGGGAAGGGTGCAGGCCTGAATCACAGTCCAAAGCCATGGGGAGCCAGCCACCCGAGGCGAGGGCAAGCCCTTCTGAGGGGCACTGACCACCGTGGCAGCACCTGGGGCCTTGGTTCTTCATCCCTGAAGGGGACCCAGTGACCCCACCCCCACCAGGTTGCCTCTCCACACCCTGACCTATGGAGGGGCACTGCCCCGGAGCGTTGGCACAGGTGTGACTCTCACAGAAGCAGACTGCCTCCTCTTTCTCCACGGAGCCTCTGGGTGGGTTTGAACTGCCGACCTTTCGGCTATCAGCAGAGTGCTGAGTGTATAATGGATAAAGCAGCCCCGGGGTGCTTCTGGGAGACAGACTGAAGGGAGAGACAGAGCTGTGTCCCTGCCCTGCCACTCCGATACTCAGAAACACCAAATCACCCCCCAAGGAGGGAGGCAAGAACCTCCCTGGGTCCTGGCAGCAGTCTGCACCACCACCCTCCAGGATCCAGGGGCTGCTGGGCTCCCCCTTTCACCCCCAGAACTGCCTCTGGCTCGGGGCCAGCCCACCCTCCATCCACCCACCCGGGTTGCTATCTCAGCGATCAAGTGGTGGCTGGAGGGCAGAGGGCACATGGCTCCCCCTCTCGCCCATCCGGAGACCCTGCTGGCCAGACTCAGGCGGTTTGGGCCAACCGACCTGCCTCCACCCTGCGTCTGGCCCAGCCTATAAAGCCACTCTGACGTCCCCCCGACCCTGGTCCCCCTCCCTCTGCACCCAGGTCACGATGGCAGATCTGCAGGCCTCGGAGACGCCCGGAGACCCAGCCCTGTGCAGCGGGCGCTTCACCATCAGCACCCTGCTGGGGGGCGACGAGCCCCCACCGCCCGCGGCCTATGACAGCAGCCTGCAGCCCAGCCAGCTGACACATGGCAGCACCCTGTACCTGCGCACCTTTGGCTACAACACCATCGACGTGGTGCCCGCCTACGAGCACTATGCCAACAGCGCCCTACCCGGCGAGCCCCGCAGAGTCCGGCCCACGCTGGCCGACCTGCACTCCTTCCTCAAGGTAAGGTGGGTCACGGCCAGCCTGCCTGCCTCCCTGGGCCCTGCCTCCTGACCTCTCTGTCTCAGCCCGCCATCGGAGTGTCAAACGAAGTAGCCTCAGGGGAGCTAGAACGCCCTGGACACACCGCGGCCCAGTCCCTGGCAGCCCAAAGGCAGAATGGGCTGTCTTCAGAGGGAATGAGCCCCCCATCAGGGGAGGTGTGCAAGCAGAGGTTGACCACACCTGGAGGACATGGGAAGAAGAGGGGCAGGTCAGGGCTGCACCGGGACCTCCCTGGGAGGTGCTCTTGTAGGGGACGGAGGGTTGGAGCCTGGGCCTCATTTGTCCCATTGGAGAACTAGACAGAAGGACCTTGGGTTCGTGGGTTGAGGCTCTCCCCCGCCCCGTATCCACCCCTGAGCAAACCCACCTCCTGGCTTCCTCGGCTCCTCTTGGGGCTGCAGAGATGAACTGTCGGTCAGAGAACCCAAAGGATGCTTCAGTCTCCTTAGGCCCATGCACCTCGGATGTGGAGGCCTGGCTCCAGCCCCGGCTTGCCAGGTACCTGCTGGGTGGCCTTGGACACATGGCATCACCTGCTGGGGAAAGGGGGACATGATAGTAGCTACACCCGTGCCTTGATAGGCTATACAAGGCCTGTGGTTCTCAGAGGCACCCTGGGCCCCAGCGTCTGTCCCCTGCAGCTGCAGAGCTTAATTTAAAGGGCTGTTCAGTACCCAGCTGGCTGAGAAGCCTGGGGAGACCCCCATCCAGAGGCCCAGCCTCCCAGCAGCCTGCCTGATGACCCTGACCTCTGGGCTGCCTTGCAGGAAGGCAGCCACCTGCATGCCCTGGCCTCGGACAGCCGGCCCAGCAGCGAGATGACCGATGGGCTGGTGGAGGAGGAGGAGGCAGGCGGCGATGGCAAGAAGGCGCCCGGGGAGCCTGTGCGCTTCGGCTGGGTCAAGGGCGTGATGGTGAGTGGGTGGGGAGGGGCTCCGGTGGGGATGGGGGTGGGAGGCAGGGCTCCCTCTGGGGTCAGCTCTGACTCAGAAAGATCCTGGGGCTCTGTTTTCCCATCTGCACACTGGTTTGTTTTGTGCGTCCCAGCCTGAGCCCAGGCCCCACATGTGTTTCCCAGTGTCCTATGACATTGAGGCCCTGCAATACACTGAGCTAGATCAGCCCTGGGCTGCTAACCAGAAGGTCAGCGGTTCGAGCCCACCAGCCGATCTGAGGAAGAAAAATGTGTCAGAATCTGCGCAAAGGCAGTGGGTTTTGAGCAGTGAGAGAGTTAAGGGCAGATGGATGCCTGTGAGCGGCTATTACAAGAAACTGCGCTTCCTCGAGAAGCCTCCAGGTGGCGGACTAAACCAATTCTCACCGGAGGTTTCCTTTTTTTGGTTTTAATTTTATTGGGAGCTCTTACAGTTCTTATCACAATCCATACATATACCCATTGTGTCAAACACATCTGTACCTATGTTGTCATCATCTTTCTCAAAACATTTTCTTTCTGCTTGAGCCCCCAGCATCAGTTCCTCATTTTTCCCATCCCTCCCCTATGCTCCCTCCCCCATGTCCCCTTGATCATTTATAATTTTTTTTCATGTCTTACACTGACAGCTGTCTCATTTCACCCACTTTTCTGATGTCTGTCCCCCTGGGAGGGCATCCATAAATCATTGTGATCAGTTTCCCCTTACTCCCCACCGCCCTACCATTACCCTCCGTGTATCGCTGCTCTCGTTATTGATCCTGAGGGGGTTATCTGTTCTGGGTTCCCTGTGTTGTGAGCTTTTATCGGTACCTGTGTACATGTTCTGGTCTAGCCAGATTTGTAAAATAGAATTGGGGTCGTGGAAGTGGGGGAGGGGGAGCATTAAAGAACTAGAGGAAGGTTGTGTGTTTCATCAGTGCTATACTGCACCCTGACTGGCTCTGCTCTTCCTGTGGCCCCTCTGACAGGGCGTGTCAAACAGACACACAAAAATCATATCACTGGGCATGAGGGGGCGGGCAGAGTGGACACTCAAAGCCTATTAGTAGTCAATGGGACTCACGGAGGTTTTTGAGTTCTCCTTCAAGGCAGGGAAGGGAAGACTCGCCCCAGGGTGGAGCTCAGACCAAACCTGGTAAGAGTCCAGTGAGCTGGGCTTGGGGGGGTCAGGAGACTTTGCTCGGGGGACTGCAGGGACGTGGGAGAAAGTTAGCTCTGTGTCCCAGGAGTCAGGGAGCCTGAGTTCTGATCTCTGCCGGATGTCCCACCTGACCCCCTACCTCTCAGAGGCTCAGAGCCAGAGTCGGGGTCCCCCTCCCAGTCTGTGCTGGCTTCCCAAGCCTGGGCAGTCTCCATTTAGGATCTCAGAGCCTACTGGGGGTCTTCTAAGCCGCCCTGGTTTTAAGTCCCACATGCCTGGATCACCCCACATTGTGGATGGGGTCAGGGACGTATCCACCCCACCCACCCGGACAGCAGGGCCTCCACCCGCTGTGGCCTCAGCTTTTACTTCCAACCTGGAAGCTGGGGTCCAAGCAGCCCTTGCTAAGGTTTCTGCTTGAATGTGGGGCATTTGCCGAGCTCCCCACAATGTCCGGCCCTCGACCAGCAGCTGGCCAGTCGGCCCCAGTCTGGGGCAGGCAGAGACAGGGAGGGGCCTTGGCATGGGAGTGAAGTGCGAGGGTATCTGTGGATTGTCTTCAGCCTAATTGGAAACCAGGAGAGGGGGTGGGAGGGGCTGACAGGTCTCCAGTTGTCCCCTGCCCGCCAACCCTTGGCCCACAGAACTAGGAAACATGAAAGGACCCAGGCTCCTGAGGACCTGCCATGAAGGGGGACAGGGACTCGTGCCAGCGGGCTCTGACCCCTCTCTCCTCCCAGATTCGCTGTATGCTCAACATCTGGGGGGTGATCCTCTACCTGCGGCTCCCCTGGATCACGGCCCAGGCCGGCATAGGTGAGTGCCACCCCGTGGGCTCACCCTGAGCTGCAGAGACCCCGGGCCAGGCCTGCACCCCCTCATCTGGGCCCGTGGCTCACCAGTGGTGGAGCTCAGAGTACTGTGGCAGTGAACATTGCATAGGGGCTGGGGGAAGGGGGGTGGCGAGCACCAGCCCCCAGGCTCTCACTGGGTTGTCTGCCCAGAAAGGAGTCCCTTACCACTTTGGTCCATTTCTACATCAGAGCAGTGGGTTTAGGGACTAGAACTCTGGACCAATGTTCAGATGCCGGCTCTGCACCATGCTGTGTCGCCTTGGGCTAGTTTCTTACCCTCTCTGAGCCTTGGCTTCTCTATCAATGAAGCGGGCATGGTGACCCTGGTGGACGGCCAGCATTGAAGGCTAAGATGCTAAACAGGCTTCAGTGGCACCTCCAGATTAAGATGACACAGAAAGACCTGGAAATCTACTTCCCAAATCAGCCAATAGAAGCAATATGGACCGAACACAGCCTGCGCTGCAGCTGAGCCGGGGGGAGAGGCAAGATGGGGCTCCATTTTGCTGGGTCGTGAATGGGGTCGCCATGAGTCAGCTTCCAGGATGACACAGAGATCATTCTAGGAGGCCCGGGGCCGCTTCCCAGAGATTCGAACTGAGTGGGCGCCATTACTCCATTAGGAAAAGGGGAGTCCCTGTCCTCCTCCCCTAAAGATCCACGGCTTCAGAACAGGCCGGACTGGGCCCAACCCCAGAGACAACGCATGTCGTCAAGCCGATGCCTGCTCACAGCCCCCGTGGGTCCCCAAGACTGTCCTCCTTGCCCCAGCTTTCTCCCTAGGAACAGTTACTGGTTGCACGGCTGGCCCTGAGGGCAGCAGCTCCGTGGGTGCCACTGCCCACCAGCCCTCCCAGGAGTGGGGTCAGGCCCCCTTTTCAGAGGCGATGCCTGAGGCTTAGGGAGGGACGCAGTTCAGTCTCACAGTGAGCTGGTGGGCAGATGCAGGTCCTCACATGGCCCCTCCGTGACCCTGCCCCACAGTGCTCACCTGGGTCATCATCCTGCTCTCCGTCATGGTCACCTCCATCACCGGCCTCTCCATCTCCGCCATCTCCACCAATGGCAAGGTCAAGTCAGGTAGGCCCCCACACACTGCTCTGACCTTGTTCCCTAGCCCCCCTATGGTCACCCCTTCCCCCTTTCAGCTCCCAGCTTGCTAAGTGCCCCCTCCAAACTGGGGAGGGAGTCAGGTTGTTCCTTCCAATTGAGCCCTGCCCCCAGCCCCCCACCTCAGCCTCAGCCTCCTCTGAGCCCAGCCCACCAGCTGCGCCCTCTGGACCCACGGCGCGGGCTCTGACCCCCTTAGGTGGCACCTACTTTCTCATCTCCCGGAGTCTCGGCCCCGAGCTGGGGGGCTCCATCGGCCTCATCTTTGCCTTCGCCAACGCTGTGGCTGTGGCCATGCACACGGTGGGCTTTGCAGAGACCGTGCGGGACTTGCTGCAGGTGAGCTGCCCATCACCTGGGCCTACCTCCCGCCCCCCACCCTGGTTTCATCTCCCAGGGGCCACGGGGGTGCCAGTGACCATCTCATTCAGAAAAGATACCCACGGGTCCCTTGGAGCCCTCCCCTGAGGCAGCAGCTGGCTGGGGGGTGGGGTTGTTTTGAGCCTTGAGTTTTCCTTCCAGAGCCCCCCATCACTGGGTGACTCTGAGGCTGAGGGTCCCCTGGGTGGGTGGGGTTCAGAGGACAGAATGAGGCCTCCTGTCCCACCCCCAGGAGTACGGCACGCCCATTGTGGACCCCACCAATGACATCCGGATCATCGGCGTGGTCACCGTCACCGTCCTGCTGGCCATCTCCCTGGCCGGCATGGAGTGGGAGTCCAAGGTGAGAGGGGGCCGGGAGGCCAGGCCAGGTCCCTGCCTTGCAGTGTTGTTCATAGTGGGGCTGGAAGTCCTGCTGCTGTGACCAGGACCCCTAAGCAGGGAGGCTTAGACTCTGTCTTCAGTGTGACCCTCACCCAGGTGGTCCCCATGCCCACACACCCCACTCCCTCCTTCTGTGGCACAGGCTGCCAGTTCCCTGTGTCACCTCTGCTTCCAGCCCATGGACCACAGGCTGGTCCTATGGCCACCCCGAGGGCTACGAGGCCCCACCGAAGTCAGGCTCCATCGGGGCCATGTGGCCAGTTAATGGAGTCCCTGGGTGGATGCCCGGAGAGGGTGCACATTGTGGTACACCCTGAGGTGCCTCAGAAAAAAAGACGTACAGCCTAAGAAACCCAACCGAGGGTCACTATGAGGGCTGGGGTCCCACCTAGCCCTTCCCCCCCCCCCACAGGGGTTATCCTGGATGCCTTTGCCAACTCGATGGCAGTGGGCTGGTTGGAGCCAAGGCAGAGCCTGTGGCTGCCTTAACTCCTAGAGCAGGGTGCTGAAGGCGGCGGAGGGAATTGGATGTGTGGGAAGCTTGGGCAGGCCCTCACTGCCGGGATGCCCTGAGGAGGCAGGGCCCACGATCCGACTCCAGGTCTCCCTCTGCTCTGCAGGCCCAGGTGCTGTTCTTCCTCATCATCATGGTCTCCTTTGCCAACTACCTGGTTGGGACCCTGATCCCACCGTCTGAGGAGAAGGCCTCCAAAGGGTTCTTCAGCTACAGAGGTGCGCGTGACTCGGGGCCCGCCCAGAGCGCTGGGGGCAGGAGCAGACCACCCACAAGTCTGACCACCCTGTGAACACTGGGAGGGTGGGATGCCCAATTCCCATGACAGAGATGGCCACCGGCTGCCTCAGCAGGACCCAGTGAGTGAAGCCGGAGTGACCCTGACTTAGTCTTGGTTTCCCAGGGGACATTTTTGTCCAGAACTTGGTGCCCGACTGGCGAGGCATGGATGGCAGCTTCTTTGGGATGTTCTCCATTTTCTTCCCCTCAGCCACAGGCATCTTGGCAGGGGCCAACATCTCTGGGGACCTCAAGGTGAGCCTGCCCCTCTTACCTCCTGGCCCTGGTGACTGTAGTTAGAATTTTGCTTTCTCTCTTCTCAGACCAGGGGACAAGAGCTCCTAAATTCTAATGTAGTCAAGTCCAATCCAACACAACTCAATTTAACCCAACCCGACTCCACTCAATCCAACTTAACTCAACCAAACCCAATTCAACCCAATCCAACCAAACTCAACCCAATTCAACCCAACCCAACCCAACTCTACTCAGTCCAACTCAATTCAACTCAATCCAGCTCAGTCCAACCCAACCCAACCCAACTCTATTCAGTTCAACTCAATTCAACTCCACTCAATCCAACTCAGCTCAACTCAATCCAACTCACCTCAACCCAATTCCACTCAGTCCAACTCAACTCAACCCAACCCAAATCCACTCAGTCCAACTCAACTCACCCCAATCCAACTCATTCCAACCCAGTCTAACCCAACTCAACCCCTCCCCACCCCACCCCACTCAGTCCAACTCCACTCAGTCCAACCCAACTCCACTCAATCCAACTCCAGTTCGATTCTGAGGGTGTTGATTACCATTCGCTGTGCTTTAGGCTTAGATGGACACCTCAAAGTAGTTGAGTTTCCTCCCTGTGTCCTGGGTCACTCAGCCTAAGAGGAAGACTGTCTCAACTGTTTCCTTGCCAAAGCACACCATTTTTGCCAAGCTCTCTCCACTGCCTGGATCACGCAGGCAGATAGGCCCCTTTGGCTCTGTGTTGGAGGTCTCTAAACACCTCTGCTGTCCCCACGGTCCCTGTGCCAGCTTTCCATGGCACTTGTCATTGCCGTCACTCCCCACCCTTGATTTTTTTCCCATCTGGCCTCTCCACGAGGGTCACAGTACCAGCAGCCTTCCCTGTAAGGGTTCTAGGTTGTTTGTGCATCTGTCCCTGCTGGGTCTGGAACCTCCATGTCCCTACTCCCAGCTGGAAGTCTGCTAGGTGCTTTGCATGTTTGCTGAGTGAATAGCAGGAGTTGTAGCCGAAGGGAGTGGTGGAGCAGAGGAAGTGAGGGAGAAGGAGAGGTGTTGGTTTGGGGTCTGACAAAGGGTTGGGCTGGAGACTGGGCTGGAGGAGGTTTTGTGAGCGCCACAGTGGGAGGGGCTGACAGGCCCTGGGATGAGTGGTGGGGAGCCTGGCTCTAGGCTGGGATCCCACCTAGCCCTTCCCCCACCCAAAAGTTCTCCTGGATGCCTTTGTCCAATGATTTAGACATGATGTGCTGCAGGCAGGGATGCTTGGCCTGGCTCTCAGAGGGCCTACTGTTAGCTGACCCTGGAACTCAGAGGAAGTGGTTGTTTTGGCCCCCTTGTCCCCGACCCTGACCCCCAGCCCCCAGGGGCAGTCAGCAAAGGGCTAGGCGTCTGTCTCCTGGTTCATGCACAGGTTAGGCTGGTGCCTGGGCAGCCTGGTTTCCTCCAAGACCCTTGCTAGACCATCACCTGAGAATTTAGCTAGGTTGTCACTGGGCCACGTGTGCAAATATCTGTCTCAGGCCTCCTGTCACTTTGTCTTCAGTGACCCCGAGCCCTGAAGGGAGCCCTGGGGCCAGTTCTTGTGTGTGGAATCTTTGCTCTAATAATTCAGGCAGTTTCCTGAAAGCAAAAAGCAAAACCCTTGTAGCCTCCGTTTCCCCAGCTGCTGAAGGGACTGACCAAGCCTCCACCTCGCAAAGGGCGGTGAGGCTCCATTAGCCACCCATGGGAGGTGCTGAGAACAGTGGGGCCCAGAGGAGGAGCTGAGGTCCTTTTTGCCATGTGACCAGCACTAAGGGTGCCCTTGGGGGCAGCCCTAAGGGTGTCATACCATCATCACACCCATGCTGCAGACTACCCGCCAGGGGAGCAGGTGGGCTCAGGGCCTTGCTGTCTGCCCCCCCGCCCCCAAGGCCGTGCAACTGGAATGCAGGTTTCAGGGACCAAGAGGCCTAGACTTTATCACACTTCCTCCCACCCTGCTGCTTGAGCATCTGCTGTCTGTCTGTCTGTCTGTCTCTCTGCTTGCCTGCCTATTGCGGAATGTGGGGTACAAAGCAGACACCACCACCCCCGTCCCGTGGAGGAGCCATCATGGGAGCTGAGCCCACAGTTAGCGTCTGTCAGATGTGACAAGTGATGGGGAGAAGGAGGAGGCTGCAGTGTTGGCAGGTGGCTTGAGGTTGCTCTGAGGAGGTGACACTGGGGTGGAGACTAGAGAGGGCGTGGGGTGTGTGGACCCCATGGAGTGACACTGTCACAGGGTGTCTGTCTGTCCATAAGGTTTTTGTACAGCATTTCATTAGAAAAGTATTATTGTTTTTTTATTAAAAGATCATTTTATTGGGGGCTCTTACAGCTCTTATAACAATCCATACATCAATTGTCTCAAGCATATTTGTACATATGCTGCAGTCATTATTTGATAAACATTTGCTTTCTACTTGACCCCTTGGTATCAGCTCCTCTTTTTTCCCTCCTCCACTCCCACCCTGGTGAGCCACTGATAAATTATAAATGATTATTATTTTCATGTCTTACACTAACTGCTGTCTCCCTTCCCTCATGTATTCTGTTGTTCGTCCCCTCTGGGCGGGGAAAATATGATTTTTTATACAAAGAGCCTTGTATGCTTTTATAACAACAAAGCCATTTTCCATCAGCCCAAACGGCAAGGCTCAAAGTCTCTGGTAAGCTACGTTCCAAATCCTCGTATGTACGCATGCTCGCTTGCTCTCATCCTGACCCACATATGAGGAAGCTTCAAACCACCGGGCTGGCTTGCGGGAGCGCTACAAGCCCGGGCTGCAGTCTTCGTCGTTGTGGGTGTTTTCGGCCTCACCGACGATGCCACACTTTCTGGTTGTTGTGACAATACTGTGACAAGAAGGGAGCCTGCAAGGCCTCGTGCTTGCACGTTGGGCTGCTAACCGCAGAGTCAGCAGTTTGAAACCACCAGCAGGGGTGTTCTACCCTGTCCTGGAGGGTCGTAATGGGTGGGCTGGCGGGATGGCAGAGGCTGGTTTGCAAAGGAGTCATGGTGCCTGGAACAGGAAGAGAGTCATGGGAGGGGTGGGGGGCGGGGGCGTGGCAGGCACCATGATGCACTGGGCATCACCAACCCCTAATGCCACCACTGAGAAGGGCTGGTGACAAATTGGTCCTTGGTCCTGCTTTTTGTTGCTGAGTGAGCAGATCCCAACTTGCCGGGACCCCTGTGGCTGATCACCAGGCTTTCTCCCCCAGAGCTGTGGGATGGGCTGGGGTTTGAACCGCCAACCTTTAGTTAGCAACCAAGCAAGCTGCTCTGGCCACCTGGCAGCCCACGTTGCTGTGAGGGCAGCACAGTCTTCTGGGCCCCGTCTGGGAGCAGAGCAGGCGGGTCAGAGCTGTGTGTGCTAGGGCAGGCATGAACCTGGCCCTGGCAGGGGAGCTTATGTGGACCCATTCACCTGGCCATCATCCCCATCACCCCATTTTACAGACCAGTGATCAAGGCACCAGGAAACAAGGCAGGGGGAGGGGAGGCCCAGGGGCCATCTGGAATTGTCCAAAGGCTGCTGACTCAGCCCTGCTACGCTCTCCCTCCCCCTCAGGACCCTGACACAGGGGCAGCCAGGGCTCTGGGGGTGGGGGGGAATTGGGTGTGGCCCAATGGGTCTTCTCTCCCTGCCTCCTGCCCCTAGGGTCCTGTGCTCTCTTCCTGCCAGCCTGTTCAGTGACTAGTGGGTGTTGAGAGGCCAAGGTCAGGGTCACTCAGGCAAGAGGGGCAGGGACAGGAAGGAGCCCCCGAGGCTGTCTGACGCCCTCTCTTCCCCAGGACCCCGAGGTAGCCATCCCAAAGGGAACGCTCATGGCCATTTTCTGGACCACCGTCTCCTACCTGGCCATCTCCGCCACCATTGGTAAGTGACGGGCCATGGAGGGAGGGAGAAGGGCCCGGGGCCCATGGGAGGGGCCATGCCACTGCAGGCCTGGGGGGCATGGGAGGGAGGGTGCCACAAAGTGGAGCTTGGCTTGTCTGACAGGGGGCTGGGCTGTAGCACACGGTGTGCCCCAGAAAGTCCAGTCTAGGACCCTGGCCTGGGGTCATCTTGTTGGACCAGAGCACCTTCGTGGGAGACTTCAGGGTGTTGGGTCGGATATATCCCTCTGGTACGTCCCAGCCTTGGGACTCTTGACCCATGGGTGTGAAGCTCGTCCACAGCAAGTCCCACCCTGACTCCAGGAATGATGCCGATGCCACCAATAGCACCGGCCTTATTTAGTGAGCACCTTCTCCGACTTAATCCAGGCATTGTGGTGCCCCCATTTTACAGAGGAGGAACGAGAGATTAGAGAGGCTAAGTCGCCTGCCCAAAGCCACACAGCCGCTAAGTGGTGGGCCAGGTGGGGCCCCTGCCCGGGTGGGGCCCCTGCCCCTGCTGCCTATATCTGCACCTCTCCAAGACCCTCCCAAGTATGCTTGGGAGGCACACTCATCCCCCACAGCCAAGGGGACTACCCCCCCCCCCGTGACAGTCAGCCAGGGCTGTGTCATGAAGCCCTGATGTCACTGGCCCTCCTCCAAAGGCTTCACCCAGGGAGCATAATGCCGGCCTCTGGGATCTTGGAAAGGCCTAGACCCTACCTGGCACACTGTCAGGGCTCCCACCTGCGACAATGGTCAAGCACCTGGCTACCCGTGGCAAGTTCAAATCCATCCAGAGGCACCTCAGAAGAGAGGCCTGGGGGCCGCAAACACCTCTGGAGGTCCGCTGGCAAACACACAGGGGCATCATGGGTTAGAACCCGCTGGACAGCGACTTAACAAAAACAGAGGGTCGCTACCCTTCTCTGACCTCCGAAGAGTTTCGTGGGATAACGAGGACCTCGTGGGTTCTGAGATGATGGGTAGATCTGCTGCACAAGACCTCTCTGACGTGCTGAAAGGCAGGGGTGTTTCTGAGAGGACCGAGGTGGCCTTGGGCCAAGCCATGGTGTCTGCAGTCGCCTCCCAGGCCTGGGACAAGATTGGGCGCATGCAGGGCTGTTGGCTGCCGCTAGCTCCTCTGCAGGTGAAAAGGGGAGATGGGAGAAGGATCGATGCATTTGAATTCCGGTGCTGTCCAAGACAATGAGCAGATACCGCAGAGTGCTCCTCAGAGGCAAGGATGGGAGGCGTGGTCTTGCCGACTTTGGACATGTTCTTAGGAGAGCCCAGTGCCAGGAGAAGGTCCTCACGCTTGGTGAAGCGGAGGACCAGCGATAAAGAGGCCGGCCCTGGACAAGCTGGACTACAGCGCCTGCAGCAGGGGGCTCCCACAGAGCAAGTGTGAGGGTGGCGGGCACGGTCAGGCAGTCTGTCCTTCTGTTGTGGGTGGCATCAGGGAGAGTCTGTACTCACTTGCAAGCACGGAGCAACGACAAAGATGCCCGCACCTACACCCCTACCCCTATCCCCCCAGCATCTTGCCCTGAGAAGAGATGGCAACAGTGCAGGGTAGGGGTGGGGGTAAGAAAGCTGAGGGGAGGGGAAGGGGGCCTCCCACACTGGTCTCCTCCTCCTCTTCCTCCTCCTCCTCCTCCTCCTCCCAGGTTCCTGCATGGTCAGAGATGCTTCTGGGGGCCTGAATGACACGGTGACCCCCGGCGCGGGTGCCTGCGAAGGGCTGGCCTGCGGTTACGGCTGGAACTTCACCGAGTGTGCCCAGCAACACAGCTGCCGCTTCGGGCTCATCAACTATTACCAGGTACCCTGGCCAGGGCCCATGGGGGGTATTCCCACCATGAGGGTGCTGGGGGAGGGGCTGCGGCTGGTGTTGGGGTCCCAGGCCCCTGCTGTCTCTACCTGTGGTGGGGACATGGGGCCCACCCCACATCATGCAGCCCTGAACCCCGAATCCCGCAGACCATGAGCATGGTGTCAGGCTTTGCACCCCTGATCACCGCTGGCATCTTTGGGGCCACCCTGTCCTCCGCCCTGGCCTGTCTCGTCTCAGCCGCTAAAGTCTTCCAGGTGAGGCTACGGATGGTCAGGGGCAGGAGGGGTGGGCTGGGAGGCCCAGGTGGAAGGTCCCTGTGTGATGGCTTGAAACTAAGAGGAAAAACAAACCAAAAAATATCACTATCGAGTCATTTCCAACTCACAGTGATCCTATAGATCAGCTGTAGAGATGTCCCTGTGGGTTTCCAAAAATGTAACTCTTCACGGGAGTCAAAACCTTCCTTTCTCCTGGGGAGCGGCTGGTGGTTTTGAACCACTAACCCTGCGGTTAGCAGCCCAAGGCATAACCACCACTCCACCAGGGCTCCTCCCAAAGGGCTGAAAGTGGGTGCAAGGGAATCACATGATTGAGGTGTCCTGGCACAGGGAGTAGGGCAAGGACAACAAATGTGGGGGGCACCCCCCTGCCTTCCTGTGCAGCCTCGGAGTCTGAAACCACACCCCCATGTTTCAGCCTCTCCCACTGCCAGCGCTGTGTTCCCGGGCCCAGGGGGGTGAGGAGAGTGGGGATGTCATCCCGTCTACCAGAAACACGAACTGTGACCCAAGTGGAGGAAGGGCTCTGGGGAGGTGACAGGTGCTACCCAGGCATGAGCGGGTGGCCTGTGCCCGCAGTGCCTGTGTGAAGACCAGCTGTACCCCCTGATCGACTTCTTCGGCAAAGGCTACGGCAAGAACAGGGAGCCGGTGCGCAGCTACCTGCTGGCCTACGCCATTGCTGTGGCCTTCATCATCATCGGTAAAGGGCTGGGGATGGGACTGGGCCGTGAGCAGACCCAGGTGGGTACTTCTGAGGGGCCACGAGATGAGTGGGGGTGGGGCTGGGTCCTTCCACCAGCCTCCAGACAGCTGCCTCCCAAACCGGGCCAGGCAGGTGGGCCCTTGGTTTGGTAGCAGGTTCTGTATGTCCACGTCCTGGCCACTGGGCAGCCCTAGGACTGAATCAGTCCCCAGGAGGGCCGTGGCACGGAGCTGACAGGTGGCTCCCTGAGAGGTGGGGTCAGGGTCCTCGTGGACTAGCCGAGCGCAGCTTCCAGGGCCCAGAGAGAGTCACAGGCCTGGGGGGTGATGAGACCATTCTGCCCTGGCCTTGCCATACGCCCGCGGTGTGGCCTGTCTGCGCATCTGTAAGGTGGGGTGACAGTGCGATGCGGGCGTCCCACAGGCGGCAGCAAGGCACACACGCACACAGTCAGAGGCACACACGTGCCGTGCACACATGAACACACCCACACACTGAGCCAGGTTCTCACACTTGCCTGCACATGAGCACACACGCACACACCTGCATCTACCTATACATTACACACATGCAACCATGCCAATGCTTACACGGCACCTGCAAACACCCACCCTCCCAGAGCCACACATGCACGACACACATGTGAATCCACACACGTGTGCCCACACAAATGCATACACACATCTTTATCCACACATGCACTGCACACACCCTGGTGTGCACGTGCCCGGACAGACTCGCTCACACACTCACATTCTTTGTGCACATACACGCTCTCTTGTCTAAGCACTCTGCTGTTTCCTGATTGCTAGCCGTGAGAGACCTCACAGAGAGAGCCAGAGAGTCAGAGGGTGAAAGCGGGAGGTGAGAGACCTCACAGAGAGAGCCAGAGAGTCAGAGGGAGAAAGCGGGAGGTGGCCAGCCCCGTGAAGCAGGGAAGGGGCCTGGCACTCTCTCTGTAGGAGGTGGCAGGGCGGGAGGGAGTCTGGTGGTGGCCTTCTCTGGGCTGGGAGGCAGTTCCTCGCACCCCAAATTCTAACTTTTAGCTGCCTTCATAGTACCAAGTCACTCATGCCAGCATCCGGGCATTTTTAACTCAAGTGAGTTTGTCCAGACTGGCCGCTCCTGGATTTGAACCAAGTCGGTTGTGGGAGCAGCAGGGTCCCCAGGAGAGGGGGCAGTCTAGTGGAACTGGGGTACCCTGGACCCTTTTTCTCCTCCCCATCCCCTGAGCCCACTTCCTCCCCCAGACTCAGATGTGACCCCCTTTTATCTGCGGGCTCTGAGGAGACTGCAGCAAACTCACTACAGAGGGCCCCATATGTCTAAGAGGCCCCCAGCAGCAGGACCAGAGACAAGAATTCTCACACGATAGGGGATGGGTCTGGGGTATAGGGGGCAGTGAGGCAGGGCGGGACATGGGCCAATTCTTGCAGGGTTACCACTGTGGTGGCCTTGTGCTGGGTTCTCAGGGGAAAGAGGATGTGTCCTGGGATGGACACTGTAACAGGGATTTCTTACTGTCATTATGGTGGGGAGATGTGACAGCCACCTGGGTCATCCCACAGCCTGCCGAGTCTCCCCTCCCCCCTCCCATTTCACTGATAAGAAGGCTGTGCCTCATGGAGCCTCAGTGGTCTCTGTAGGTAGGGTCCACCGTCTGGGGTAGCGGGCTAGACAGCTCCTCACTGCCCTTCCCCATGGACCTCCTCTCTCTCTCTCTGGGTCCCTGAAGCTGAGCTCAACACCATCGCCCCCATCATTTCCAACTTCTTCCTGTGCTCCTACGCCCTCATCAATTTCAGCTGCTTCCATGCCTCCATCACAAACTCGCCCGGTAAGCAGACCCCTCCCTTCTCCCTGGGAGGATGCCATGCACCAGGGCCATCCGTGGGGGCTGGTAATGGGAGGCTTGGGGGAGGTGGACAGACCAGGGCCTCGCCTTAAGCAGAAAACAATGACGGGAACATCGTATAACAATCATAGTGATTCCCTATGGAACTCTGATGATGTCGTAGCTACATGCTGGGCTCTGATCTGCAAGGTCAGCAGTTCAAAACCAGCAGTCAGACAGACGGTCGCCCTGAGCCATCACTGACTCGATGGCAGTGCGTTTCAGTCCTCATCAAAGGGGCCGGCGTGGTGCACGACTTAAGTGTCTTGCTTGCTGACCACAGGTTGGCAGGTCAGAGCCACCAGCAGCTCCACGGCAGACCTGCTCCCGTGAGGGTTATAGAACAACAACAAAAACAACCCGCCGACGTCTGGTCTGGGCTCAGTATGCAACCACCAGCCTCTCATCAGGAGAGTGACGAGACTCTACTCCCATAAAGAGTGACAGTCCCAGAAGCCCACAGGGGCAGTTCTACCCTGTCCTACTGGGTCACTGGGAGCCGGAATTGACTTGATGGCAGAGACTGAGTGTAGAGCCATCTCATCCATTCTGGCTCATGGGGACCCGGTAGGAAGAGTAAAACAGCCCCTCTGAGTTCCCAAGTCTAGTAGAGAACCTCGCCTTTCGCCTGAGGAGCGGCTGGTGGCTTCAAACTGCTGACCTTTCAGCTACTGCCCAATGCATACTAACCTACCGTGCCACAGCCTAGCCAACCCTCTGGGACTGCCCTGCTTTGTCACCCAGCGTGACTGAGTCAAAATTGTCTGTTGACCCCTGATAACAGCATCCCTTATCAAGCGTTCAGGGTCATATCTAGGTGCACCAATAGCGTCTGGAGACGGCTGAGGTTCCGAGAGAGCAGGGAGCCTGATTGCAATGAGTGCTGCAGGCTGCACACTGCTCCACGCTAGGGGACGCTGTCCGCATCGTCGCCCAGAGTGACGTGCTCGCTAGGGACAGTTTTCTGGCAGATGGAAGTGACCTGTCTTTAGGACTTAGGAAAAGTCCTTTTCAAAAAATCAGCCCCAAATCGCTGCGGGCAGCCCCTGTGCTGCTGTACACAGCCCAGGCATGCCAAGCCTGATGGCCCTGGCCTGTGACGGGGCAGTTCTCGCTAATGGTGGCAAAGCCAGCCCAGCTTCTGGGCCTGCTGGTCCTCAGCCCCTGACCCTTCCCCTGGCCCGCGGGAAGCAGTGGTGGCATTGACATGGTGTGTTGTGTGGCCCGGGATGGCCAGGGCCAGTCCAGGGCCAGGTGGAACTCCCTAGCCTTCCAGGCCCAGTGCCAGCGTGCCCTTTAGCGTCGATGGCTGGTGGGTATGTACCATGGGCTGGGCCTCTCGCTGCCCCTCTGGCCCAGGAGCAGGCTCCCAAGGCTGAGTGCCCCCACCCCGCCCCGCCAGGCTGGAGACCCTCCTTCCGGTTCTACAGCAAGTGGGCAGCACTGTTCGGGGCGGTGGTCTCCGTGGTCATCATGTTCCTGCTGACGTGGTGGGCAGCTCTCATCGCCATCGCCGTGGTCCTCTTCCTCCTCCTCTATGTGCTCTACAAGAAGCCAGGTGTGCCCCCCAGCTCGCCTCCCTGCCCTCTGGGGGGCACCCCAGCCACCAGACTCCTCACCCAAGAACCAGCTCTTCTGAGCCCACCCCTGCCCCCTGGCCTTCCTTACCTTATGGCCCTGTTGCTCTGAGGGTCTGGGCAGCCTCCCTGGCTGGGCACACTGGGCCCGAGGAGGGATGTGTATGTGGGGGAGGGCGTGATGTTGGAAGGCCATGCGGGCAGAGCTTGGTGCCGTGGGCAGGGTCCCCTGGTGGGAGCCAGCTGGGCAGGATGGACAACTCCTCTGTCTGGCCTCTGAGGCTGTGGCGGGGTGGGGCATGTTTTGGTGTGTAAGCAAGCGTGCAATTGTGTGGGCCGTGGGCACCCAAGCCCACGTGGTTGGGAAGTGGGCCTCCAGCACTGGGGGTTCTCAGCACCCAAAGGAGGCCCTGCGGCCCCTCCCCCCTCTCATGGGTGCTTTCTCTGCCACTCCTGCGTGCCTGGCCCCTAGAGGTGAACTGGGGCTCCTCCGTGCAGGCCGGCTCCTACAACCTGGCCCTGAGCCACTCGGTGGGCCTCAACGAGGTGGAGGACCACATCAAGAACTACCGGTGAGCCGCCGTCTGGACCGCCACACCCATGACAGACAGGCAGCTCCCACTCAGAGCACATGGGAGCCAGAAGCACCGGAGCAGCCGGCGTTGGGGGATGTGCGTGGGCACTCCCCAGTGGGGACCAAGCTAGTTGAGGGACCGCTCTGTGCTGCAGTTTACTGAGGCCCAGAGTGAGGGAGGCCAGGGCGACCTGGTGGTGGGATGCCTGTGGGCCATGAGGCTGCCAGGCTGCGCGGGCGCGGCGGACGTGAACAAGGTGGTCTGTGCGCCCACGCCCGTGTCCCCCAAATCACGCCCACGTTAATAGCAGCCAACCTAATTTAGAAGGAGCCCCGGTGGAGCAGTGCCCTGGACTGCCAACCTCAAGTTCAGCGGTTTAAATCACCGTCCGCCAGCTCCGAGGGAGACAGACGTGGCTTTCTAATCCAAAGACGCGCCGTCTGGGAAACGCATGGCGGCGCTGGGGGGGCAGTTCCACCCAGCCCCGTAGGCGGGGCCATGAGTGGGCGTGCCTCGAGGGGAGCGAGAGTTTTTAGAGCCACAGCGAGGTTCCAGGTGGTGCCGGTGAATGGTGAATAGTGCGCTTAGCTGCTGACTGAGAAATTAGATTCGAGGACAGTCCCCGGGGCACAGGTCTGTGCCGACCCCCAGCGGGTAGCTGATGGGCGTGGTGACCTTGGCAGCAGCTGCCTCCTGTTAGCACCGCACTTGTCCTGAACCAGGTGCTGCGGGGATGTGGTCCCAGTGCCAGATGCCTGGAGTTGCTGCCCCTTCACAGTCAGCCTAGCTGAATAGGCCGGTGTGGCCCCTACGCCGAGCCACCAAGGCATTTGTGGACCAGGGCCTGTCGCTGCCAGGCTAAGCGGGGAGGGTGGTCTGTCCCTGAGGGGTGGGCGCTGGGGCTGGGCAGGAAGGACAATGCAGGTCTGGCTGGAAGGGCCGGTATGTTACCTGGGGTCACAGCTGGGAGACCAGGCTGAGAGCACTGGAGGTTGGCAGGTCCGGGGAGGGTACACCCCCGGGGCCTGCGTTCACACCCAGGCCCTGGTGCCCTCTGCTTTCTCTCCCCTCGGCAGCCCCCAGTGCCTGGTGCTCACTGGGCCCCCCAACTTCCGTCCAGCGCTGGTGGACTTTGTGGGCACCTTTACCCGGAACCTCAGCCTGATGATATGTGGTCACGTGCTCGTTGTGAGTACCGCCCCCATCCCCCCACTCCGGCAGCCACAGTACCCTGAGCCTGGCTGCTCTTAGGCGCTGGTTCTCCTGCTGGAAGCTGAGGCGCCCCTACACCTCGCCCACAGGGACCCCGAAAGCAGAGGCTGCCGGAACTCCGGCTCATCGCAAACGGACACACCAAGTGGCTGAACAAGAGGAAGATCAAGGCCTTCTACTCGGACGTCATTGCCGAGGACCTGCGCAGTGGGGTGCAGATTCTCATGCAGGTGCTGTGACTGCCGGGGAGCACCCTCTGCTGCACCGCAGGAGCCTGGGGAGAGGGGGGTGCACAGGTTAACACATGCTGCTGCTGACTGGTGGGGGGGGGGGTGGAGGTTGTCCTGAAGCCCCTGGGAAGAAAGGCCTGCCAGTCTCTCTCTATATATAAAATCAGTCGTCGTTGGAAGTTCACAGGGTGCAGGTCTGCTCTGACACATACTGTCAGCTAAGAGTCGTGGTCTTTCAAATGCACCTTTTATTGGTGGCTCAGCCCGCGCCCCTCCCCACTTCCTGCTCCTCCAGATGTGTTGACTCAGGCACTTGCTCCATGTGTCAGCACCTGGGGAGGCGGAGCAGCTGTCTGACCTTGTTAAAACAGCCAGCACTTACAGTGAGGGTGCAGTCTGATCAAGGCTTACATATGTGAACACCATGTGGTTGTGCCCAAAGAGCTCGTATCGAGATCGAGAAGGTCCTAGTATCGAGATCGAGAAGGTCCTACGTGTAATTCTGTTTTCTGGGAAAGTTGGTGCTTGAGGTAACACCAGTGGCTAATTCCGAGTGGTGGACGTCGGCTAATTTTGAGTGGTGGATGTCAGGCTTGAACTGCTTCTCAAAATTAGGGAAAGGAAGTATGGATCGGATGACTCAGGGCATAATCCCCAGCCTCACGCCTCTGATTTGTTGGGTGAAGTAGGTAGGAGCTAGGATAGCCAGGGCTGTGGGGCCAGGCCACCTGTGGCCCTGGGGCTGGCAGGGCCACATGGGTCTGAGCGGCTGCAGCTGAGCTTTAGAATGAGTGTGTATTTTTGAGCCCTCACTGAGAGGAGGCAAGTCTGGCCAGGGCTGAGGGGCCCCCACCAGTCTCCAATCAGTGTCCCCTTGGGGCCTGAGTCCCTGCCTCACCACCACCCCCTTTGACCCCCACCCCACCCCCCGCCGCCTGCCCGCAGGCCACAGGTCTTGGGAGAATGAAGCCCAACATCTTGGTGCTTGGCTTCAAGAAGAACTGGCAGTCTGCTCACCCGGCGACCGTGGAGGACTATATCGGCATCCTGCAGTGAGTGGGGCGTTCGGGATGGCAACACCTGGAGTTGGTAGCTTTGGGTCTCCAGGTTTCTGGGGCCCTGGGGGAAGGGGAAAAATGGGTGCTGTGGGCAGCTGAGAGTCCACTGGCTGAAAGAGGGAAGAAGAGAAAGGCTGCAGCTCCACCCACCCCCACCCCTACCCCTACCCCCCAGGGGCCACAGGCACCATGGTTGGCAGGGACCTAGCAGGTTACGGAGAGTGCAGCAGCCAGGTGCTGCTGCTGCTGCAGTTGGTGTGACCACTCAGAGTCAGTGTGGCCATGCAGAAAAGTGTCCCAGCGCTGCCAGCCCTTCCACTCCCTCCGGGACGTGGCAGATGTGCCCGTGTAGGCTCATAGGCGGCCAGCCCGTGAGCTCGGAGGTGGTGTCACTGAGCAAAGGAGTAGCAGCTAGCCACCCAGGGAGGCAACAAGCTCAGGGAATGGGGTTGGGGACGGAACCCCCGGGGTACTCGGAACCCACTCTCCCCCAGTTCTGTCTAAGCCCCGCGTGTGCTGACCTTGGTGTGTGCAGAGGCAGAGGGTTGGTGGGCGGGAGCAGCTTCAGACTAGGAGGCTGCATGCTGGGGAGCTGGGCCAGCCCCTGAGACTGAGCAGCACAGCTTAGCCGCCTCACCTACCATCGCAGCAGGAGGCGGCAGAACGCCTGCTCTCCATGTCCCAGAGTGCTGGGAGCTGAGTGTTTTCCGTCCAGCGAGGTGTCATCCCAGGAGGCTGCTGCTGGGCCCAAGGGCACAAACCCCGGATGCTCGGCCCAGGCGGTGAGCACACTTTGGGGCAGGAAACTTCCAGAGAGACCCCAGTTGTGACATCCTCCAGCAAGCCATTTCTGTGGCCTCTCAGCTCTTCTCGGTTCCCAGCGAGAGCTGTGGGAGTCCCTCCAGAGGTCTGCATTCTAGCTCAAGCATCCAGCTTGGGTGTGTGATCATGCGCCAGTTTCTACAGCATCTGTGATGTGGGGATCAGTGTTCCCATGGCAAGGCTCGTGGGGGAGGGTTCTCCACATGTGTCCAGAGGGGGGGGGGAGCACAGACCGTCAGGTAAGAGCAAGGACTTGTCATCCGGTGGGAAACTGAGGCCTGGAGCAAGGAAGGCTTTACCCCTGGACACTACTGGCCCTGAGACTTGGGCCCCCTGCTCTGTATGGGGCCAGGCTAAGAGGGGCCTGACCTCCCTCCACCTCCTGTCTCCAGCGATGCTTTTGACTTCAACTATGGCGTGTGTGTCCTGCGGATGCGAGAGGGTCTCAACATCTCCGAGGTGATGCAGGCTCACAGTGAGTAGCACCCACCACCCCCAGCAACAGGTGGAAAGTTCTAGCTTTTGTTTTTCACCCACAGTGGTGAAAGGGGAAAAAGCGTGTACATGACAGCAGGCTGCAGATGCCTCAAGGTGAGGTGACCAGATTTTCACATTGGTAAAGCGGGACACCAGCGGGGCACCATTGGTAAAACTCATATCCTGGCGAAATAGCCACATGGCAGCCAAAAACTGTATACCCTAGCTTGTCATGCATTCTTTCCAAAAATCGGGACTTTTTAAAAACACCGCGGGATGTGGGAAAAATTGTTAAAAATCAGGACTGTCCCGCCCAAAGTGGGACATCTGGTCACCTTCCTCAAGGGGCCCTTTGAGGCCACCAGGTTTCCAAGTGGGGCAACAGAGGCCCGAAAGGAGCAGAGGCAGGACCAGGGTGGGGACTCCTATCCCTGAGCAGCAGGGATAGAGAGCAAGTGGGAGGGGCCTGGGAGGGAAGGGCCCCAGATGCGGAGTTGGAGTCGCACACAAAGACTGTAAAACCTGACCCCACAGCCTTGGAGGTCCACCTTTGGGGCACGGAGGGTGAGTGGGCTTATGAGCGGGTGAAAAGCCATGTATGAATAGGCAGACACCACATTCCAGATGATTATAGTGGTGAACAACCCAAAAGTCACAAATCCAAGCGGGCAATCTGGGCTAGCTCCTGGTTCTGCTGGCAACTCCAGGGATGCCCGGGCCGAGAACATGCCCAGCACAGAGCAGCCAGACAGTAGGTATCTCTGCGACAGACATTCACAGAACAGGAATGCGCTAGCTGCCTGAGGTGCTAGGAACACAGCAGGTCCCTTGAAGAGCCATATTCCTGGGCGGGGGGTGTGCAGGCAGACAGTTCAGGGGGAACACGAGTCAGCATGCTGAGGAAGCCAACACAGGGCACGTGGTCAGGACAGGCCTCTCCATGGAAGCGCTTTTGCCCGTGTGGAGAAGTCAGCCTGAGGGACACCTGGCCTTGGTCCTGGGCCTGGTGGGGGTGAGAGGGTGGTCTGGCCGGTCCTGACAGGACTGTAGACAGAGGGAGCTGCTGGGAGGTCAGGCGAGGAGTCAGGACTTGTGCCCCCAGAATGGTCCCCATGGACCAAGGCTGTCCCTTTCTTTTGCAGTTAACCCCGTGTTCGACCCGGCTGAGGACAGCAAAGAAGCCAGAGCCAACGGGGCCAGGCATTCAGTCTCAGCCACAAGTCAGTAGCCTGCCTCACTCACACCCAGCACACCCGCAGCTGGACTGAGGGGCCAGGTTTCCCTGACGCAGTGCGCCCAAGGCTCCGGGGTGGCCCTTGGGGGGGTCAGCCCATATTTAAGATGGCAGGGCTACTGACCAGCCTGGGGGGCTCACCCAGAGATGGACTGCTGTGACATGACACCCTCACCCCTTAGTCCTGTCCCCCTAGAAGGGAGGACCCTGGTACTGCAGGGGCTGCATGCCCTAGAGGTGGGCTGCCCCGGGGGAAGCTGGGACCCCACCCCCCAGGAATCCTGTGCACCCCAGGCTTCTGAGCCCAGTCAACCTAGAGGGGACTTGGGCCACTGCATCAGAAGGGGTGACAGCCTGGGCTTCCAGCAGCTGCACCCACCCCAGTGCCTCACAGCGTAGCTCCCTCTGAGAATGTGTGCCTCTCCCCTTCCCTCCCTGAAGTGCCCCCCCAGGCCCTGGTGCGGGAAGAGCAGGCCAGCACCATCTTCCAGTCGGAGCAGGGCAAGAAGACCATCGACATCTACTGGCTCTTCGATGATGGAGGTCCGGGACCCCTTGGTGCCAGCCCTCTCTCCCTCCAGACCCTCAGCCCTTACTGCCCAGCTCTCTCCATGGCCTCTTGGGTGGGACAGCAGAGCCCAAAGGGAGCCTGGGGGACTCTTCTTAGGCCCCTCCTCACTGGCCTCTAGTAGTCCAGCTGTAAAATGGGGATTCTGGGGGATAACTGAGCACGGCAGGAGGTTGAGCCTTTGGGCTGTGGTCTTCTGGAGTGGGCTAGTTCAGGGCGCCTAGGCCCATGGGTGAAAGTGGAAGGTGGGCCAGGTGCCCAGCAAAGAAGGGGGCTATTCCCTCCATAAAGCAACACACACAGTCCCCTTGCCCTTAAAGCAGGGATCGCAGGCTTCCAGTGCCAGCAGCTTTGATGGCATCGTAGAGAGGAGACATCGTCTCTGACAGACCCCATCCTGACAGCTGATACCAACCGGCACCAAGTGCATGCCTGTGCTAGCCCAGTGCGGGCCCCCAGGAGGGGTCGCTGTCGTGAATACCCCACAGATAAGGGACTGGGGACACAGGGCAGCGAAGCTGCTTGTCCAAGACTAGCCCGCGGTGCACAGTGCTTGGTGATTGGCTGCAAACCACAAGATCACGGGTTGGAGCCTCGCAGCTGCTCACTGGGAGAAAGGAGAAGCGGTTTGCTTCTGGGAAGACTGCACCCCAGGCAGCCCTGCCTGACAGCACAAGGTCACTAGTCCTTGGCCTGTGCGGAGATAGGACAGGGAGAGCCGAGGGCTACCAGTCACTGGTTACGAGACTCGCTGACCGGGTGGGTAGACCTGCATGTGGAAGCAGGTTTATCTCCGGCCTGGCACAGGCCATGCAGAGCCGAGCCCAGCCTGAGCATCATGCACGATGCCTGCTCAGATTGTACCCTCGCGGCTGACCTGGGGAGACCCAGGTTCTGAGTCAGGGTCCAGGGCCCTGCAGGTGCTCCCTGGTGACTCACATGGACCCTCCTTTCAGGCCTCACCCTTCTCATCCCCTACCTCCTCGGCCGCAAGAAGAGGTGGGGCAAGTGCAGGATCCGAGTGTTTGTGGGCGGCCAGATCAACAGAATGGACCAGGAGCGCAAAGCGTAAGTGAGGAGTGCAGCCTGGGGCGATGGACCCAGAGGGGAAGGTGCACATGGGGAGGACCAGCACTGGCTAGTCTCAGCCCCAGCAGGACTGTCCCCGCCCCCCTTTCTTGCCCAGCATCAGAGGGAGGCATTGGACAGAATGGGTTTCTCACCTGTTTGAGGATGCTGTTTGAGCTTCCCATCCTGACATCAGGTGCAGCTGTCCTGCCACAACCAGGATGGGAGGGGTGTTGGATTTTAAATCCAACCAGCTCCTCAAAGGAGCCCTGGTGGCATCGTGGTTATGTGTCAGGCTGCTGACTGCAAGGTCTGCAGTTTGAAACCTCCAGCCGGCCCCCAGGAGAAAGAGGGGCTTTCTGTTCCCAAAAGGAGTTGGTCTCCGACACCCACAGGGGCAGTTCTCCCCTGTCCCACAGGGTCCCTATGAATCAGCATCGATTTGATAGCAGCGCACTTGAGAGAACCGGAACCAGAGGCTGTGGGGTCGGCTCCGGCTCTCAGGGACCCCCTGCTCCAGAGGGGTCAGCAGCCGGTGTGACAAAAGTAGTTAACCAGGCCTTACTTCCCAGGGGGCCTTGGGGTAAGCTCCACCCCGCACTTCATCAGTTAGCAGCTGGGCGGCTTAGCAGCTAGCACCCAGCATCCGTGGTAGCTGTGGGCATGTTCTCGCACCTTTGACTCTGTTTGGTGACTAATTTCAAAGCTGAAGTCTGTGTCGCGTTGGCTGGTCTTCCTGCTCGGTGGCCCATGTTCATCTCCCATTTTATGAGCGAGTGAGCGAATGTTGGAGAGTTAGCGAGCGAGCCTCGGCTTGGACACTGGCAGGTGGAACGAAGCAACAATGGCTTATTTGCAAGACCTTTTTGTCACCTCTGTCAGGACCCTCGTGTTCTCTATGTAAAGTGCACTGTGCAGCTTCCGTTGGAAGGTTCGCTGCACGAGACTGTGAGCTGGATATAGTAGCACAGCGAGCCCGCAGGTGTGAGGATGGAGGGGGTTGAGAACAAGCCCCGGCAAGGTCAAAGGTTGTGTCGTAGGATGCACTTGGGGACAAGGGTCAGAGAAGGGAGGAAAGTCAGCTAGGTCAAGGTTTATACCCGGGAGGAATTCCGGGGGGAGGTGGTGAAGCCGTCGCGGGTGCCTGCAGGTCGGATTGGGAAAGATAAAGTGATTTCCCTAAGCCACTCAATGAATTAGAAAAATAGCCACCATCCTGCACAGAATCTGGTGCCCTTGGTAACCATTCCAACTCGGGGGGAAGGGCATGTGTGTGTGTGTGTGTGTGTGTGTGTGTGTGTGTGTGTGTGTGTCTAGGATGGGAGTCCAAGGCTCCCATCCTAGACACATCCTTTGTCCTAGGCCCAGTCCACCCCTATGACCCCTGACCCATGTCTGACCAAGGCTAATCTCACACAGAGACTCCTCCCTTTTTCGGAGCCTCTCCCTAGGAGATGTAGCATCTCCCCAGGTAGCATCTCCCCAGCGGTGCCATAGCTGTGGGCAAAACAGCTGCACAGCCTGGATTCGAAGCTGGTGCTGAGGGGAGCAAGGGCGCTCTGTGTGATCTTAGGCACACAGACACGCTGCAGGTTGCCTCACCTGCATGTCACCCCACACCGGCTCTGAATCTGGGCTGTGCAGTGAGCTTGCTCTAGGCTGGAGTGTCTCAGGGTAAATGAGATCCTTTCAGGCGTCTCTTGACAGCCCACCTGGCATCTTCTCTTGTGACCCAGGGCTGGGCCGGCCCACCTCGATGCTGCCCTCCAAGAGGACCCACCCTTGGTGTCACCGACAGTATTTCACTGCCACTGTCCACCCAACAGCGGCAGCTTCGCTAGTGAGCAACCACTGTCCTCTGGGATTGCTTGTGGGCCTCCATCTGGGGCCCAGCTTCACAAGGCCTCTCAGGCTTGTCTCCTCCTTCCTCCCCCCTGGCCCCGGGCCCACTCCATCCCTGCCAGCCTCCACTATGATTTGCCCGATCCCATTCCCCACCATGTCTGCTGCTCACAGCCCCTCAACAAGCCAGTTCTTAACCATCAGAAGCAGCAGGGCAGCCTCGCACATGCCCTGCCCTGGCCAAGGGCAGTGTTTTGAAGGCTCCGTAGGTAACTCCAATGTGGACATCCCACCCACTGCCAGCTCTTGGTCTGTCAAGGTCTTCCCTGCCAAGCCCTGTCCAGCCAGAATGGCCTCTTCCCCTGGGAGGTCCTCCCTGATTGCAACAAATCCTGATTGGGAATGGCTTCCGTTCCCATTGGACCTAAAGTGGGCACCTAAGTAGTTCTTGGTTCCTTGGACCTCTGTAAGCTCACCCACCCCTTAGACCTTAAAAATACAGACTTGGAGCCCCCCAAGGCGATTCTACTCTGTCCTCTGGCCCCACGGAGCCAGAGATGAAGTCATGGCTTTCCTCTGGGTGTTACACTCCCTGTGGAGCACCGAGGGTTAATGCGGTCGGCTTAGAAGGGCAAGGCCAGAGGTCTTCCCAGAAGCACCTAGAAAGACAGGCCTAGCACCCTATTTCCACAAACTCAGCCCCCAAACACCCCTCTGAGCACAGTTCCACTGACATTCTTAGGGTGCCAGGGCTAGAGTGGGCTTGACACGGGGTGGGGGAGATGCAGGGCGGGGACTTGGTGGTACTGATGGGCCCGCCAGGTGCTTGGAAATGCCAGTTGCCATTCAGTGGCCTCCAGCCCTTGGCCAGCCCAGGTGTATCACAGCGAAACAGTGCGTAGCTCACCGGGCTTTTCTCCCCAGGTTGCGTGTCCCAGTGCACCCCCAGACACGCCACCTGGGAAATACTGGGCGGTGCTTTTCCTCCTCAGCCTGGTGGTGGCCTCTCTGTCCCACTCAGCATTGGTTGGTCTTTTGTCCCCCGGTGCCAGAATGTAAACTCTGGAGGGCAGAGGGTTGCTTTGGGTTCCTTGTGGTCTCGTCCCATCCTCGAGACCTGGAAGGAGCCCTGGTGCCATAGTGGTTACCTATTGGACTGCTAACCATAGGCCCTGAGTTCGAAGCCAGCAGCTGCTCCACAGGGGAAAAAGGAGGCTTTCTACTCCCAGAAAGAGTTGCAGTCTCAGAAACCCACAGACCGGAGGTGCTCCCTGTCGTATAGCGTTGCTCTGAGTCAGCATTGACTCAAAGGCAGGGTGGGCCCTGTGTCTGTCTCCCGCAGGCAGGCAGGGGGTTGAGTTGAGCTGAGGGTCCCGTGTCTGTCGTGGGTGCGCAGGACATATTCATGGAGTGAATGCCTGCATCCCCGTGTGCTTCCCAGGATCATCTCTCTGCTGAGCAAGTTCCGGCTGGGATTCCACGAGGTCCACGTCCTTCCTGACATCAACCAGAAGCCTCGGGCCGAGCAGTGAGTCTCTGAGTCAGGGTTTCCAGGCAGAAGGGCCCGCTGGGCTCCTCACTGTCCACTCTGCACCCCCGCCCTTCTCTCTCTCTCTCTCTCTCTCTCTGACCCTTGCCCCGACGGAGAGAAAGAGGAAGGGATGGTGTGACCACTGTTTGTTTCAAATGTGGGTTTTCTGCCCCTGCCCTGCCTGCTCCGTGCCTACCAGGGTGCCAGCCTTTGCCAGAACCACGCCCGGCCTTGCGGCTCACACTGTCTACATCCGTTCTTGGTGTTGGCAGCGGCGGCGGGTGCGTCAGGCTGACACTGGTGATGAGCAGAGCTGTCCCTTCGGCATTCCGGGCTGTCACCCTGACAGGAGAGAAGGCCAGGTGTCGCTCCTTCGGAACCTCTGAATGGGTTGGAACCACCAACCTTTCAGCCAGCGGCTGAGTGCCTGACTTGTGTCCCCAGGGCTCCGTGGGCCCCGTTAGGGTTGTGCAAGGACCCCCTGGTGGCTGGGCCGTGCTGGCCTCGGCCAGGAGAGCACCCGCCAGTGTTTCATCTAGGCACCGTGCTAGGCACGCTCGGCAGCTACTGCTGCCCAGAAGCTCCTCCAATGAAAGGCCTGGCAATCTACTTAAAAACTAAACAAACAAAAGCCAGCCTCCACTCTGCTGTGGCCGCCTGCGTCACTTCCTGGCAGCTGAGCTTGTTTGTTTGTTTGTTTTCGGTCTATAAGTCCCACCACCTGGCCCAGAGTCTGTGTTCCTCCAGAGCTCACTTGGTCACTCCCTGCTGGTGGCTTCTGCTGACTCCTGGTCTTGGCGTTCAGGGCGAGATGGTGCAGCAGAGCTTCCAGTGTCCCCGGCACTTCCCCTGTGTGACACCAGGGACCCTGTGCTGGATCACTTTTCTCCACAGCTGTCCCGCGGGAGCATGTTTAAGGCAGACATTCTGTCCTAAGTCAGCAGACAATCGTTGGTTCAAAGTTGGCTTCAGGGGATTGTTCTTGTTCAGTTACAACTTTCCGACCTTGTGGTTAGCAGCCTAACAATGTAGCTATGCCTCTGCAAGCAGAGCTCCTGAGCTATTGAACAGATATGAATATACTGGGCTCTGTTACCAGCACAAACGATTTGTGTCCCACTACTAACCTACAGGGTGGAGTTCAGACCCACCCAGCCGTGCCGCAGAAGAAAGGCCTGGCAGCCAGCGTCTGGGAGATCAGCAGTGGGACCTCTGGGGCTCAGTTTAAGCCCGGCACGCGTGGCATGGAAACCAACCCCATGGCAGCTCGGCTTTGGGATAGGAGATGCTGGCTGGGGACGGTGCGCTTGCTCAGACTGCCTGAGCATGGACGCCTTCTCCCAGCTCCGCCCACCGGAGCTTTCTCAGCAACAGAGCCAGCCCTTGTCCCTCTTGTTTCCTGCTTCTTTCTGCAGCAGCCTTGGGACCGACAGTACTGACTTCCTCTAGGCTGCGCTTGCCCAGGCCCAGGCCCAGGCCCAAGCTCACTGACACCAAGTCCAGTCCGACTCACTGGGACTCTGGACAGAGCCCAAAGCTACTTTGCTTTTCTGAGCCTGCGCATCTCTTGTAGCGAGCAGACAACCTCCCCTTCCTCCCTCCGACCAACTAGTGCTTGCGAACTGCCGGCCTCGTGGTTAGCAGGCCAGCCTGCACTTCGGCCAGCGTGAACACTGTAGGGCAGGGACTGCAGATGACTCATCTCTGCTCCCATAAAGATTTCTGGTCTTGGACACCCACAGGGACAGCTCTACCCTGTCCTCTGGTGTCGCCAAGTGGAATCCCCTCGAGGGCGGTGAGTTTGGATTTGGCCCCGCTGCTGCGCCAAGCGCCAGGACCCACTCCGACGTCAAAGAGCCAAGCCAGTGGACGCCTAGTCTGCTCCGGCGCTCAGTGCCCTCTGTGTTGGCGTGGAGCTCTTCCACGGCGTTGCTTGGCCCCAAACTTACCAGGTCTTTCTTTCATGGTACCGCAGAGCGGGTTTGAACCACCAACCTTTGTTAGCAGCTGGGCCCCACCTGGGACCCCTGGGGCACAGCAGAGTTGGGTAAACCGTACCTGTGAACACCCAGGTGGGTATGGCGAGTCCAGGCCGCTCAGGTGACCGAGTGCCAGGTTGGGCTTTATTCCACCTGGCAGGAGGACCCGAATGACTGAAGTGCAGCTCCGCCCCCATCCTGAGGCCCCACCCCCTGGAGGCCAGCCTACTTCTGGCAGCCTCATTCCCACCCCCCACCCCTTCTCTGGGTCCCCAGCACCAAGCGGTTTGAAGACATGATTGCGCCGTTCCGTCTGAACGATGGTTTCAAAGACGAGGCCACTGTCGCCGAGCTGAGGCGGGACTGCCCCTGGAAGATCTCGGACGAGGAGATCCACAAGAATAGGACCAAGGTACAGCAAAGGGTGGCTTGGCTTGGGGGTGGGGACAAGTGGCACAGGGGGGAGGTCAGGGCCATGTTCCTTCGCGTCCTGAGCCTCCTAACACCCTCCCTCTTGGACCCTCCCAACCCGAGGCCTCCTCCCTTCAGAGATACACAGGCAGGCAGGTTGCCCAGTGGTCTGTTCACCACTGTTAGTTGAGTCCCTGAGCAGGGGGTGTTCTGGGGTCCTCCCCTCACCCCCCAGTGCCCACTGCCAGGGATTCATGGGGACAGTGGAGGAGGCACCAAAGCTGACCAACCGGCAAGGGCTTGGCTGTGCCACCTAGGGTCTACACATTGGGCTGCTACCTGCAAGGTCTTTCTCCTCCAGGATTCCCAGAGTCTCGGAACTCCACACGGGCAGTTCTACTCTGTCCTGAAGGGTCACTAGGAGTCAGAAGTGAGTTTGGTTCGGGTTTGGCCTTTCCAGAAGCTTCTGGCTTTACTCTATAGACGCCCACCCCACCCCCAGACACAGCCCCAAAGCCATGCCCCTCTCTTCCTTAGGACTGTGATAGGGGTGCAGGGTGGGGGTGGCGAGCACTTCTCAAACGGCTGCTGTGGCTGGGGAGCTCGGGGTTCCAGGTAGTGGGGAGAGGTCACAGCCCCGCTGCTCTGGGCCCTGAGCCAGTGTCTCGCCCAGGAGGTGTGGGGGCGGAGACTGCTCCCCGGGGATAGTTGGCAATGGCAATGATAAAGACTTTAAATTATTTTTTGGTGCAGTGTAAATGTTCCTCTAATCGGTCCATCAGATTGTTACAGTAGACAATTACATCTTTTAATTACTAGGTTATGATTCTAATACTACTTCTACCTCTCCCCCATCTTTGAAAAACAGTTTTACCTGGAGACATTTTTTACTGTCCTCCTGAAGTGGGGGGGGGCGCTGTTGCATCGAGTGGGTGAGGCCAGGGGTGCTGGGAAGCACCCTGCGGTGTCCTGGGCAGCCTCCCCCAAGTGACCGAGCCCCAGAAATCCAGAGTGAGGGGTTGTCACCTCTCATGGAGGTCACCTCCCTGCCCCTCGGTTTTCCTTTCTCTACAGTCGGGCTGGCCATCTGCGGGCCAAGCCAGAGTCAGTTGTTTCTGAACAACTTAACATAAGCCTTTCTACCTGCTCCCAGCATACACTTGGAGGAACTGCTCCCTCCCTTAGCCTGGAGACCTTGCCCAATAGCTCAGACCACCGTGCTCTCTGGGAAGCTTGTAGCAGCCAGCAGTGTGCAGAGGTGGTTCCTGTCCGCTATCAAACCCACTGCACAGGTGGAGGCAGGGATGCCGCTCAGTGGGGTGCCGTTCTCCCTGCTGTGAAATATCAGCGTCCTCTCGACACCCTGTCTACTCCTACCATTGTTCTCTTGCTGGACGTGGGAATGAAGTCCCATCGAAACCCAACCAGGCCCAGTGCTGTGCAGGACCTCTGATGCATAGTGACCCAGAGAACAGAGTGGAGTTTCCAAGGCCCTGCCAGCATTGTCAGGCAAACGCTGGACGCATAACCACAAGGTCCTTGGTTCAAACCCATTCACCACCCCACAAGAGAAAGTTGAGACTGTTTCCGTAAGGACTTACAGCCTTGGAGAGTCGCTACAGCAGCAGTTCTCAACCTGTGGGTCATGATCCCTTTCACAGGGGTCGCCTAAGACCATAGGAAAACACATAAATATTTCACAATATATAGTCACATATTATTTTTGTGATTAATCACTATGCTTTAATTATGTTCAATTTGTAGCAATGAGAATATGTCCTGCATATCAGATATTTACACAATGATTCATAACAGTAGCAAAATGACAGTGATGAAGTAGCAATGAAAATAATTTTCTGGTTGGGGGGTCACCACAACATGAGGAACTGTATGAAAGGGTCACGGCATGAGGAAGGTTGAGAACTACTGCTCTACAGGGTCACCCTGAAAGATGAGGCTTTCCACTCCTGCATAACAAGTTCTAGGCTCGGGCACACGCAAGGCCAGTTCCACCCTGCCTCGACTGTCGTAGGGTCTCGTGATTTGGAACTGACTCGCTGGCAGTAGGTTTGGTTTCAGAACCTTTACGGAAACAGACGCCACTGTGTCTTTTGCCTATGATGTGTTCGAACTGCCGGCATTCCGGTTTGCAGCCGAGCGCTTACCCACTGCGCCACCAGGCTCTAGTATGTAAGTTAGAACCAATTTGAGGGTGGCAGGAAATGCAGCCGGCCAGGAAACACCCAGGAGGCTCCGTGCAGAGGTGAGCGGTCCCTCCTGCTGGAGGCAGGAGCGCCCCTGATAAGCGAGTGGGGTCTGCAGTTCAAGTGGAAGAAGAGACCCAGGACTTGGGGGACAGTGTGGGAGTGACGCCTGTCTTGTGCTCCTGTCCCCTCCCAGTCCCTTCGGCAGGTGAGGCTGAATGAGATCCTGCTGGATTACTCCCGAGACGCGGCCCTCGTTGTCATGTGAGTTGACCCTGATGGAGGGGGTGCCAGCCCTGAAAGGGCTCAGGAGCGGGACACTGGCCAAGGAGCGCAGCCCCCACGTGCCAGTAAGCAAAGCCCAGTGGTTCTAAGTGTGTGGCTGGTCCTGCCCGACAGAGCTCACCCTTCCGGCATCAGAATCAAAGGGCCACCAATCCTGAACAATGATTTTCCCTTGTGTGCTGCCTCCAGACCCAGCTTGGCCAGGGGATCCCAGCTTGTTCCAGATGGAGGGTCATGCTGGGTTGTTCGATTAGGATCCACTTGGCCCCCTCTGGCTCTTGGCTGCCCCAGCAGGTGTCGGTGCCAAGCCCAAGTCTGGGCCAGCCAGGTTCTGTCCTGGGCCCCAGGGCTTCAGCCTCTGTGAGTGCTGGCCAGACCCGGGTCGAGGAGGGTGAGCTCCCAGAGGATCTCCGGCAGCTCTGCTCGCCTCTGTGAGGCCAAGAGGGGGAACCTGGGCAGGGATGGGTGGGACTGAGGGGCGTGGTAGCTACGAACCACGGGATAATCCTATTGGATGGCGATGGCCCGGAGTCCTGCCGAACCTGTCTTTCCACACGGGGAGAGCAGGACCTCTTACATCATTTATCGGGCCTATACCGAGTGAACACAAAGTGATACAAAGGAGGAAGAAAGACAGGCCTTTCTGCTCCCATAAGCAGTTAGTCTTGGAAACTCACAGGGGCAGTTCTACCCTGTCCTTTAGGGTTGCTGAGCTGACTTCGACTTGCTGGCAGTGAGTGAGTTTGTGACAAACTCATGGGAACCCAGTAGGACAGAGAAGAGGAAGAACAGCCCCTGTGCATGGCTGTGGGTCAAGGTCAGGGCCGTGGCAGTGAGCTTTGTTCTGTTTTGTTGTTCCAACCATGGAGAGTTTCAGGATGGCAATGGGAGGACATCGAGGCAAGAGAGGGCCCCTGTGCAAACCCCAGCTCCCCGCACCTTCACGCCAGAGGCACAGGGGCGCACTCCGTCTCCGACTGCGCTGTTTTCTGAGCATTCCTGTCCCTGGTTCTAGCAGGACTAGTTACAAGGAGTGATTTAGAAGCGCCTTTTCCACCCTGACTCACTCGGGCTCGTTTTCCTGCCATACAAACCAGTCTGGGGCTCAGCCAGGTTGTGGGTAGCTACCCTTGCATCAGCCCCTGACCCATGGGGACCCCACAAGTGAAGGGGAGAACTGCCCCGAGGGTGGGGGCTCATTAAGCTGCAAACCACAGGTCAGCAGTTCGAACCCACCAGCCGCTCCCTGGGAGAAAGACGAGGCGGTCTGCTCCTGCCAAGGTTTCTAGTCGAGCCGGAGCCCCACTGGTTCGCTGGCAGTGAGTTTGGTTTGGGTTTCGGGCATTGGCAGAACCAGAGTGCCAGGCGTTTTGTTTCCCAGGCTGCCGGGGAGGGCTTGACCCGTCAGTCTGTGCCCGCCAGCTGCGTGCCACCTGCTCACGCCACCCAGGCTCCACACTGGGTCCTGAGATAAGGAATGTCACCGGGGAGGTGGACACTTGCTGCCTGGCTCCTCCTCTCTCTCCCCCTGGCTCTCAAGGAGAAAGTCAATCCCCCACCCCCGCCCCGTCCTCAGAGGAGCCAGCCAGCGCAGATAATTTTGCGTCCAGTCAGCACACAGGGGCGCCTGCTCACTGCCACCGCAGGGGCAGCTGCAGCTGTCAGGGCCTGGCTGCCCGGCAACATCACAGGGACGACCAGCAGCTGCAGCTGCACAGTCTAGAGACAGGCCCGGGGCTCCAGCAGTTGGTCTGGGGAGCACCTGTCCTCTTTGGGAGTAGCAGGTGTGGGGGTAATGGAAAAAGGCAAGTTCGTCAACTCCTTCCACATCAGGGTCTGAGGGAGCACCCAGGTTCCGAGGAAGAAGCCACTCTCTGAGCTGTGGTGACAGGACACACCCCCATGGGCAGCATTTCTGGGTTTCTAGTCCATGTGAGGCAGCGTGTGGCCGGGGGGTGGGGGGGTTGCCACCTGCTAGGAGCAGTTTACCTGATGACGGCTCCTTGTTCCAGTGCAGCCTGGCCAGCTGTGAGCCAGCCCATCACTGCCCCTCACTCCCAGCCTGTTCCTGCCCCTCCGAGAGGCTTAGACACCCCTCTTTCTCCGTGAAGACCCCTTGCTGCAGGCCTAAAGAATGCCCTGGCACAGGCCCTTCATCCAGACCCCCGGCAGTCCCCTCAGGACTGGTTCCTGTCCTGTGGATCCGGGCAGGTGGGGTTGGGGGCCCAGCCTGCACCCCAGAGACTCAGGTTTCCACATGCCCTCTGTCCCCTAATCACAACACCTGTACTTCCAGGTAAAGCAAGCCCAGCCCAGCCCCTACCACAGGGAGCCCCACCGCTGGGTCACCCTGAAGGCCTCTGACCTGGCAAACCTCTGACCTCAGATGGTAGTCTCCTGAGCAGGGGCAGCTTTTCCCCCTGCCCCCACCCCCAACCAGGGGTACGGTGGGAGAAAGGTCTGGTGATCGGTTTGAGGGTGCTTTACAGCTCGGTGAGATGATAAGACCACCTTGTCTAGCAGTTCCTGAAACCCCTTCTCAGACATTGTGCTCCACAGGCTGCCGGCACTCAGGGGTCCTGTGCCCATGCTCTGGCAGAGGCGGTGATGGTGACAGTGGGTTGGGTAAAAACCAGAAAGAGGCATTCCCACCCACTGCCCTCGAGTCCTGTCCGACTCACAGGGGCCCCAGAGGGCCAGGTGGAACTGCCCCCGTGGACCTCCGACCCTCTAATGCTTTATGAGAGCATGAAGCCTCATCTTTCTCCCACGGGGTGCCTAGTGGTTTTGAACTGCTGCCCTTGCAGTCAGCAGCCCGATGCGCAGCCACAACACTCCCTGGGGGCGTCATGCGCCCATTAAAGTGGTGTTGACAAGGACTGCTTATTTAGTGCTTAGAGCAAGCTTCACAAGCCACAACGCAGGCTTTCATTGACGGCAGGGATCCGCTCAAGTACCCAGTAGACAGAGAGGTCTCAAACAGTGTGACTCCCTGCCATGGAGTCTGCTCCGGACCAGCATTTTGTTTTATCAATGGAGTGTGTGTGGCACTCGGCATTGGGCCTGGTTGATGTTCAGAACTCCGTGAGGCGGTTCTTTTATCACCTCTTCCTCCCACTTTTAGGTCTCTGGGTTGGTGCAGGTTGCTTGTGCCCGACGCTGGCCCAAAGGCTGGCAGTGTACACCACCGAGGGGTGGCACGGAGGAGAGGCCTGGTGACCTGCACCTGGGAAGCGTGAGGCCCAGAAAACCTGCAGTTCTAGTCCTTCACATGTGGGGGCACCATGGCTCAGAGCTCACATGACAGCAACGGGGTTGGTTTCTGCCCCGCTACCCTATTTTGAAAGGATCCCTGGTGCTGTAGTGGTTAGACATCAGGCTGCTAACCACCAGGTTAGCAGTTCAAAACCACCAACCACTCCATGGGGTAAAGAGGAGGCTTTTTACTCCCATAAAGAGTCACGGGGCAATTCTACCCTGTCCTGCAGATCATGGACTTGGTGGTCCTCAGCGAGGGAGTGAGGTGAGGGCACCTAGCCTCAGAGGCACGAGTGTTTGCTGGGGGCGGGGGTGTGGGAGGGGTCTCTCAGATGGTGAGCAGGGAGGTTGTGCATCTCAGTTGGACCCAGGACTCTCCGTGGCTAAGAGCGGCCACACCAGGAAGTTTACATCCCTGCTTCCTTTCCCTCTGGGAAGCCACTGGGCAGAGACATCCTCCCTCTGATGACAAGCATGGAGAAATGTCTTTGTTCCCTCATCTCGGGACCCCCCTGTCAGGAGGTAGCAGCTACCCTGTTTGGCTGCTTAGCCAAAGGTTGGGAATTCAAGCCCACCCAAGGTGCCTAAGAGAGAAGACCTGGCTGCCTGCTTCTGAAAAAATGGGCTCCGGGAGTCAGAAGGTTCTGGAGAATGGGCTTGCTCACAAGCACTTGGGGAATGTGTTTGATGCCCAGCTGACTGGTGACCCCGTGTCTGACACAATGTTCTGAGGGACACAGTTGGATCCATGCCAGGGCCAGTGATAGCTCTCCTGCCGCTGTGGGAGAGGGGGACTTTGGGCTTACGTGAACTGATGGCGGAGGGGCTGTGACATGCAGTGCCGCCCGCGCCTGGCCGCCCTGGGACACCAGCTGACAGCCTCCCGGGCATTACTAGGATTCTTGAGATGGTGGAAAGGCCATGGCCTGAAATAGCCTTGAGGACAGACAGGACTGAACCTCATCCCAGGCTATCTCCATGTTTGCACAGAAACCTCACTGCCACCGAGTCAACCCAGAGCAACCCCATGGCATGGTGGTTTCATATCAGGCTGCTGACCACACGTCAGCAGTTCAAAACCACCAGCCTCTTCAAGGGAGAAAGATGGAGTTTCCTACTTCTGTAAACTTTGACGGCCTTGGAAACCACAGGGGCAGTTCTACCCTGTCCCAGGGGGTCACTCTGAGACTTGTTTGCATAGGATTGTGCAATTCAAATATGGGGGCTGAGGTCTAGCTACCATGGGCAGACTCAAAGGGCAGGGGGCAGGACAAAGATGCTCAGCTGGAGGCTGGGCCCCTACAGAGGGGGGTGTGTGTGTGTGTGTGTGTGTGTGTGTGTGTGTAGAGAAGCGAGGCTGGTGAGATTCAAGTGGCCCAATGAGGGGGGACCACCCACTTAGCACATCCACCCCAAGCCCAGCACAGAGGGTGACCAGGGCAGACCTGGCCAGCTTCTGAGGGAGCAGACATTCCAAATGAGAGACAGACCACACATACATGTGGGAGATGCGATGCCAACGGGAGAGAGCACGCATGCACACACACACGTGAGTGGTCTGCAGACGGGAGACAGCATTCGCACATGGGGTGGGAGGTGCAGTGCCAACGGGAGGCAGCACCCACATGCACATGGAGGGAGGTGCTCTGTAGAAAGATGGGAGAACACGCACACACACACACATACACATACACACACACACATACAAACACACACATACACACACACACACACGGGGCGGGAGCTGCTCTACAGGTGGGAGAGATGGGTAACCTGATGGAGAGGATAGTCAGAGAAGGAGGTGGCATTTGACCTGGCACCAGAGTGCTGCCAAGGTGCAGAGCTGTGGCACTGCCTTCCAGGTGAGACGGCCCCCACGTGGCCCCAAGGCAGGAGAACATGTAAGCCACTGGGCCCGGGTCCGTGTGAGGGAAAGCCCAGGCCAGGGGTATTGGGAGAGAGCAGACCGCAGGGCTGGACCTGCAGACCATGGCTCTGTTCGGATATGCCTCCTGTCTGCAGCCCACTTTGAGCGTGGGTTTTTGTGGGTTCGTTGAAAGGCCATGTATACACCTGCATCACAGAGCACCTGCCCCTTCAGCCCTCTTTAATTCATCGCCACTCTTGCCTGGCCCTCAACTGCCCACCACCCTTGCTGCCCACCACTGACCTTCAGGGCGCAGTGGGGAGGGGGCTGGGACCTACTGGCAGGGCCCGGCTGCTGGGTGATCTCCATCCATCTCTTCCTGCCTTGCAGAACCTTGCCCATCGGGAGGAAGGGGAAGTGTCCGAGCTCACTGTACATGGCCTGGTTGGAGACCTTGTCCCAGGACCTCAGACCTCCCATCATCCTGGTCAGAGGAAACCAGGAAAACGTGCTCACCTTTTACTGTCAGTAGCTGCAGGCTCGGCCCTCCGTGCCCAAGGCTGAAGGATGTGGAAGGTCAAACTGCTCCTCCACCCCCTGGACAGGACTCACCCTTGGGGGCACTTGGAGGGCTGGCATTGGATGGTCCAAGTGAAGAAACGGGCAGATTCCCAATTGATGGCCACACTGCATTTGCAGGAACCCCCTGGGGCAGCCATAGTCCTTCTTAAAGTCTTCTGATCTTGACCGCAACTCCTCAGGACTGCAGTCTGCTTTGTGTGGCGCCAGAGTCAGCATGCAGTGCCTTCCACGGACCTACCCCACGTCGCACCTCCTTTCCCTTACCCGTCAGGAGACTGGGAGCCTGGCTGCAGGGGTTGTGGGAACAGGGGGACTGGGGGCCCTGTGAGCTTCTGGGACCCTCTCCCACTCCTTGCTCCTCCCACCCTCGCACTCTGGGACGGCACTCACCCCGCAGTTAGAAACGCAATGCCCATGGAGAGTCCAAATGCATACGCACAGCAGAGACAAAATGGCACCGGGCAGTATCTACCCTCGGGGGATGCAGAGGCCCTGAGCGACATAAGCAGGTGCTCCAGGGTGAGCTGTGGGGCTGGCACCCAGAGGTGTCTAGGCACAGGGGTCTAGAGCTCAGCTTCCATGGTCACACAGCCTTGAACAAGTCTCCCTGGACCTGCTCAGTTTGCCCATGTAGCCAGTCTCCATGAGTCAGCATTGACTTGACGTCACCTAATGCCAATGGCAGAGTGGGTGTGGTCGTGGGGGGACAGTCCCAATGGCATCTTGGGTTACACATTGGCCTGCTAACAACCAGGTCAGTGGTTCGAAACCAACAGTCACTCCCCAAGAGCAAGTTGAGGTTTACTACTCCCGTAGAGTTACGGTCTCAGTAACCCACGGGGGCCGTTCTTCCCTGTGCTGCAGGGTCACTAAGAGTTGGTATCAACTCATGGACAGTGAGTTCAAAACATTGGGTGATGTACTCTGATATGTTCTTTCTTCCTCCTTCTCCTCCTCCTGTTGGCTGCACTCCACTAGGGTCATGCCAGCACCCACTAACGGGTGGTGACCCACAACTTGAAGCGCAGTCCAGGTCTTCCCTGGTGTGTGTCTGCTGGCACTGAACGCCCCCACGATGCCCAGCTACAAGAGCAGATGGTGCACAGAGTGTTGTCCGAGGATCAGAAAACAGAACTCACTGCCATCCAGTCGAGGCCACTCACAGTCACCCGGCTGCACAGGGAGAACCGCCCCTTTGGGTTTCTGAGGCTCGCTCTTTATGGAGCAGGAAGCCTGTCTCTCTCCCTCGGGGCAGCTGCTGGATTCTGACCTTGCAGTTGGCAGCCCCAACGCAGAACCATTCCACCTCCGGGGCTCCTGGCCAAGGCCGGTAGGTGACCATCCCAGAAAGGTCACTGCCGCTCTAGATCCCCAAACAGTGTGGAGGTGAGTTGCTTGTTGACATGAAGGCTGGGCTGTCTTCCTGTGGCACTGGGGTGGCAGGAAGCCATATGCACTGCCTGGGTTTTGTGCGCCTCTAAGAGGTGGGGCTCCATTCTCAAGAGCAGGAGCCTTCATCAGCCTGGCACCAGTACCAAGAGCTTCTGGGCTGTTCTAAACCCCATGGCTCTTCCACTGCACTAGTCTGCGGAGGAGGGGAGACCCAGACACAGAAACTGGGGGGCTGGCCAAGGGTGTTGGGGCTCTTCTCCCGAGCTGTCCTCTGAACCCTGGGGCCACCCCCCAACACTGGATAATGCATGGTCTCCATCAGGGATGCCTGCCTGTCTAGACCCACCTGGAGAGCAATCTTCCCGGCATGGGGGGAAGGAATCTGGGCACACCTCAGGGTGTCTGAATACGTGCTGCCCCTTTACACATGTTTGCTGAAACGGCCCGGGAGGTGTGGGGTCTTCAGACCTGACCCTTTGCACAATGTGGTGCCGGGTGTGGGTGTGTGTGTGAGGGGGGGAGGACACAACAGCGATTTCTCAAGCAATGAGAATCATTTTTATTTTTCCTAAAAAACAAACAAACAAAAAAAAACAACCTGAGTGAACCCTGCGGCCCCCAAACAATGAAGTAAAAATACTTTCCTTGAGTCACAGAACATACTGGTTTGGGAACCCCGATTGCCAGCTCGCAGGGTGCTCTGAAGAACAGGTCAGCGCTGGCCTTGGACCTTGACACTTACCCAGGGAAGCTTGCCCCTGTGGCTCGCCTGGCAGCGTTTTTGTGGGGCTCTTCTGGGAGCCACTGACCCTCTGAGGAACCAGTCCCCACCCCTGGCCCCCAGAGGCCTGGCCGTGGGTTTCTGTCTGTCCCTGAACCTGACGGTGGGACTTCTCACTGGGCCTCAGTCTGTATAATGACAGAATTAGACCAGAATGTGTCACCGGTCAGCTGGCCAGCCAGTGAGTATGGTTTGACCCCTGCAGGCTGACCAAAGTTGTGGATGTCATGTAGGAGGCAGGGGGAGGTGACACATTCTCCAGTCATCTCTCTTTCCCCCCACCTTAATCTGTGTGAGTTGGGGTTGACTAGAGAAACAAATTCATAGATGCTCATATGTGTGTAAGAGAGTTTTATATCAAAGAGTAATTGTCTATTAAGGAAACATCCCAGTCCAGACCGAGTCCATTAGTCCGATATTAGCCCATATGTCCGATACCTTAAATTCCTCTTCAGACTAGACTCCACCCCCTTCACAAGTTGACAGATTATGTAACTGCCACATCCACCCATCATGTCTTCCTCCCCTGCTATGTGAGCCTCTAGTCCCTCTGGTCTTTCAAAGGCTCTGCTCAGTCACTGACCTACTATGCCATGGAGTGGAGTGGAGGTCCAGAGGCTACAATCTCCCTGCCTTGGGACTGTGACATTCTACTCATGAAGCAGGGGCCAGTGCCGGGGAGGCAGGCAGATAGACATCCGTGAGACCAGAACTTACCAGGGCTGCCTCCCAAGGCGCATGCAGATACATTGCTGTGCTGTTTGGAGCGATGGATCTGCCTTTTCCTCCTCTGGCAGGTTACGCCTTACACAGGTTCTGTCTTTGGCAGGGTCTCCTGAGACACCCCGAAGCCCTCTCTAGCTCTGTGCATGGAAGTCCAGGACACAGAGGGACATGTCCACAGGACATGCCCAGCCCCCATGGCAGCCACCTGACACTCCTGGTCACCCAGCTGCACCCTTGGCTTCTTCTCCCCCCCAGAATGAACCTCCTCCCTCAGTTCCTGCCCAGACTGACTGTGGCTTTGAACTTATAGCACAATGCGGCCCCTCTCTTGCTCCAGTGCCCTGGGGGGGATGTGGTGGGTCCGGCAGCAGAGTCCAGATGGGATGTGGAGAGAGAGGAGGGCGTGTCGCAGGCTGACAGTACCAGCTCACTGACCGCTCAGGAGAAGAACACGTGGCTGGGAGGGCCGGCCGAAGTTTCACTTACATCTGTGCACAGGTGTCTGAATCCATGCTGCCCCTTCAGAGGCGTTTGCTGAAACAGGCCCGAGTGAGCCCAGAATCGGTCAGTCCCCACCTGAAAGGAGGCTCCATCCCAGGGCGGAAAGCACAGTAACAGCACTGCTTCCTGAGAGGCAGTCAGAGCAATCCAGGCTCTGAAAATATCACATGCATAATTCTCCCACCTCACACATGAGATGCTCATCTAAAGACTGAGATGGGATTCAACAAAGGGGCCGGCACAAGGGGGCCGGAGGAGTTGTCCGTGGAGAGAAACCAGTTTCTACCAGGCCTGGGAAGAGAGGAAGGGTCACTCAGACAGAAGTAGGGCTGGGGCATTCCAGGCACAGGGCCTGCTTGAGCAAGGACAGCCGGAGGTGTGTCAGGGACAGGAAGGAAACTAGTTTGAGCCTGTGAGGTGTGTATGTGGGGAAGTGAGACTGGGCGTTGGGAGGGGAAACCCCGAGCGTGGACTGAGGACTCAGTGCATTCCTGAACCCACCTGGCAGGGCTTCCGAGAAAAGGCCCAGCGATCTGCCCGGATACAGATCTGAGCCACACACGACAGCAGCAGCCAGGCAGGGGATGGCCGCTCTCAGGAGGTGGCCGTGATTCAGAATTGCTTCGAGGACAATGGAGCTTGCCTTTATTTCAGGGGGAGTGGGCAACATGGAAGGTAAGGTTAGGAAGTTTGGTTGGACAGGAAACTGGAGGAGGCTGGAGAGACAGAGGGGAGGGGGGAGCCTGCAGAGGGGTGCTGTGCGGACCCCAAAGGCCAGTGACCAAGGCTCAGGCCTCAGATCAGCAGAGGACGTGGAAATGAGGAACGAGGCTGACTCTTCCTTCTCTGTGTCCCCATTGCTTGAGCTGGCTCTTGTCTGCTTTAGTTTCCCCACCCAGAGCCACCACATTCAAAGTGGCGGGCTGCCGCCCTCCCCCATAAGGAATACCTGCCGGAAGTTCCGAGCTGTACACCCCACTCGTCAGCGTGTGCGGTTGTGATTGGACAAGAAAAGTCACCCCACCCACTCGTGCTTGGTTGCTTTCTACACCGGGGTTTGCCTGGCGCTTGGACCCAGAGAGCCTGGGTGGTGAAGCTCGCTAACTCCCGGTTGCCGGCTTTTAATAAAGCTTCTGATTCCACCAGTTCAGTGAGGTCCTGATGGAGTTGGAAACCGGGGACAACCGGAATTGAGGGGGGCAGTGTCTGGAGAATGGAACCTACCAGAACTGGGAATGACCTGCATGCACAGATGGGAGGGCGAGGGACTCAGCAGTTGAGCCTGGCCAGCTTACGCCTCATGGAGAGACGATGGGAAGTCTTGTGGCGGGAGGAAAGGACACTTTAAAGAAGGAGGTCTGGGAGCCTGGGAGGGAGTGTCCGCTGTTAGCTGCAGCTCTCTGAAAGCAGTGACTATAAATAGCTCAGGAGTCACACTGATGGTTGGGGGACCAGAGCCAGAGCTTGGGGTGAGCGCCCAAGAGCGGGGAGCCTGACAAGCCCCCCTGATGAGGAGGCTTGGAGGAAACCAGGAAGCCAGGGAACCGTGATGCCCTGCATCCAGTCCTTTCCAACTCTGCCTGGCCCTCTCCAGGGGTTCTGAGCTCCAAGCCTGTGGGTGGCAGACAGCCTCATCTTCCCCACCCTCCCCTTGGGTGGCCAGAAGGATTGATCTGCCAACCTTGTGACTCTCCGTGCCAGCCAACCTGGCAGGGTTCCTCACCGAAGACATGGAGCAGGGAACAAAGAAGGATGGAGTGGCCCCCCTTGTGTCACATGGTTCTTTGGGTTTTGACAAACACAAAAATCCCGGGGCTGCCTCAGTGTCGTGCAGAATAGCTTCACGGCCTCCAAAACATCCCGGTGTTGCTGACTCATTCCTGCCTTCCCTGAACCCGTGGCAACCCGTGGCTTTATGAAAATAAACAAGCTGTCTCTCCACTTTGGGCTTTTCCAGAATGCCACATCATTGGAGCCACTGGCACTTCAAATAACCAGCAGGGTCACCCTGGGGACCACGCTCAGTGGGGGTGGGGAGGCAGGGAGGGCGTTGATAAAGAGAACATGGTGACCGGTAGGCAGGCATGTCGTTTGGAATTGTGGGGGAGGGAAGCCATGTCGGACACTAGCAGAGTCCAAAAGAAACCCTAGTGGCTTAGGGAGTTTTGCCTTGGGCTGTTAACTAGTCAGCAGTTCAAACCCACCAGCTGCTCCAAGGGAGAAAGATGAGGCTTTCTGCTCCCATAAAGCATTAAAGCCTGAGGTGGAGGGATGGTGGGGGGCAGGAGGGGAGAAAGGGGGAACCCATCACAAGGTTGGATATATAGCACCCCCAGGGGGATGAATAACAGAAATGTGGGTGAAGGGATACCACAGACAGTGTAAGATATGGAACAACCACAATAATAATATATAATTGATCAATTGTATTATGCTATCTAATAATATATAATTGTTCAGGAGGATGGGAGAGGGGAAACAGGAGCTGAGATGAAGGGCTCAAGTAGGGGGAAATGGAAATGTTGATGGCAACATATGTATAAGTGTGCTCAGTACAATTGTAGGATGGATTGTTTTAAGGTTTGGAAGATCGCCCCCCCCTAAATCAAATTATATATATATATGGGTTGAAGCCTCTGAAGCCCATGGGGTCAGTTCTGCCCCATCCTGTAGGCTTGCTTTGAGCTGGCATCCACTCGAGGGCAGTGAGTGTGGTGTTGGCGTGGGGGTCACTGAAAGGGCTATGTGCCTTTGTACCCCGGTACCCAGCCCTGGACTTGGCACAGAGCAGGCTCTTGGTCACTGTGTGAGTCCTGGATGATGATGGAGGGATGGGTAGCGCTGCAGGGTAATGGGAGGCGCTGGGGATGAGCTCTGTGGGCTGAGCCCGGGAGGAGTGGCCATGGACAAGGGCCCGCAAGCCTGGGAGGAGCCCACCTGTGGCCAGGGTTCATGAGGGAGTGGGGAGCAGGGAGGGAGGGGAATAAATGAGGAGCTGAGGCTAGGGGCTTGGGTGGAGAGCAGATGTTTTGAGAAGGATAAGGGCAATGAATGTACAATTGTGCTTTACACAATTGATGTGTGTATGGATTGTGATAGGAGTTGTATGAGCTCCTAATAAAATGATTAAAAAAGAAAGGCCCTCTGGGGTGTAGACGGTTAAGGGCGGGGCTGCTGGCTGCAAGGCTGTCAGTTCAGATCCACCAGCCGCTGCTCCTCAGGCGAAAGATGAGGTGCCTGTTCCCGCAATAACGGCCAGCCTTGGAAACTGTGGAACATTCAGCCCTGTCGTGGAGGGTCGCTGCGTGTTGGAAGTACAGGCAGAATGACAGCTCTGTAGGATCAAGAAGGGAAAAGATTCAGCTCATGTACTTTGGGCGTGTTGTCAGGAGACACCAGCCCTGGAGATGTGTGGGGAAACTGACACTGAAGGAGCTAAGACGGGGGCTATATTCCCTAACTCACCACAGAGGGAATCTGGAAAGCTGGTATTCCACGGTAGGAAAGCCTCCAGTGTAGGAAGTTAGAGAGAGGTGAAGTCCAAGTCCACGATCCTGCTTTAAATGGCATTCCCACAGATTCTCCCCTAACAGCTATGCTGCCTGAAGGTGAGCACACAGTTGATGCCATCTCCCTGTAGAAGCAGACATTAGCCTTTTGCTTTCTTCCCTCCATGTCCCCCAGCCCCCCTCATACCTTCCCCCAGTGCAGAGCTCACCTGTGAGCTCAGCAACCGTAATACAGATACCACTCACCTTGTGAGGCATGTAACTGCTGAATCTGCATGTCTTGTGCCTACCCATAAATGCTCCTAGATAGTACAGGTTCGCTCTCTCTTCTCCCAATACCACGTGGTCCATCAAGAGGAGCTGAGGTGGGCATGCTACCATAAAATGTGTCTGGCTCCTTTATTTTACTCTCTCTCCTGTCTTTCCTATCCTCTACGACTTTACTATCATCTTTATATGTTATCGCCTTACAACTGCGTCTCCTGGTTGTTGGAGGCTGGTCTCCCTGACAGAGGACTAGGCGTGGTTGAGAGGCAGCAAGAAAGAAGCCCCTTGGCAAGATGGATTGGCCCAGTGGCTGCAGCAATGGGCTCAAACTTACCAACAACCGAGGGGGGTGCAGGCCCAGGCAGGATGTCACCGTGTGGTCCATTGGGCTGCTAGGCACTGCACGAACAACAGTGTGAGTTGGACCAGATGTGCCGTGTGGGTCCCCTCTCAGAAAGCAGCCTCCTTAAGTAGAAGATGGTACAATAAAGGTTTAAGTAGGTCAATAGCAAGCTGTCGTTTATTTTAAAGTCAGATGATGGCTTGCAACCAAAGTGGGCAATACCACCCCTGGGGTGAGGGTGGGGGGCCTGGAACGATCTGCAGAAGCAGACACCCACACTTCACCCTGGATCATGGGCTACAGCACGATAGTATTTCATTGCTTGGGGAACGCTGAGTCAGTTATTTGTCTATTTCCTGAAAAGGGGGAGGTAGGCCCACTACGTTTTCTAATAGAAGAATGCTCATATTTCGCTGTTTATAAACCATCCCTCAAGGAAGAAGATAATGTTCTGAAAGTGATTGTGGTAATGATTACACCACTCTCCTTGATATCACTGAACTGTAGAATTGTATGATACACGAAGTGTCAACAAACCTGTTAAAAAATAAGCCATCCTTCAGTATAATAACAAAAATAATAATGTCAGAAAGCGTTTGGTTTCCTGCCTTGGTGATTATTAACTCTATGACCTTGGACAAGTGACTTACACTCTGTGGGCCTCAGTTTCCCCCGCTGTATAATGAAAATGAGAACAGCATTCGGCACTGAATGGATGAAGACACACAGAGTTCTAGAGACGGCGTCAGGCACGTGGTAGGCACTCCTTAAGATTAGCCATGATTTCTGTTCACCAACAGTGGTCTTCCCCTGATTTCTCTCTGCCACCCCTCTGGGTGGCCCTCACACTTCCACTTTGGGTTCCCCTTTGGAGTGAAATCACTGGGTCTCCAAAACCCAAGTTCTTCTCTTCAAACCCAGCTGGAATCACGAACCCTTGAGACAATTCTGATCTTGTCCTGCCCACTGCTCAGACGCTGCTGCTTGCACACAAAATAAGGCCTAAACTCCCAAGGGTGACACACAAGTCTTCCAGAACTGGTCCCCAAAATTCTTTCCAATTGCACATTTTTTTATCATTTAAAAATCAACCCAGTCCTTATGGTCTCCCTCGGCCAAAGATTTACAGGTCTTGCCTTGAGCCAGAACCCACTTGAACGCATCACGCCCGCTGGTGGTGGGTTGAAACGGAACCCAGATAGCTGTGCCTTTTACATGATTTTCTATTTTAGAAATTGAAGTAACATTGGGGACCGTAAAGGCACAAGTATGGCTGTGTAATTCACACACCTCTCAACACGAGAACACATTTCATCAGCCCAGAGAGTTCCCTCCTGCCCAGTGGTGTGCTGGGAAAAGCTCACCAGCTGGCTCCCCTGGGCGTGGGGAGTTCAGGTTTATAGCATCTGCCAATCTCTCTGGTGTAAATATTCTCACGTGGCCAATTTCAAGCTGTTAATTTGAGGATACAAAGCAGATATGGAAAGAGGCTGGTAATGCACTCATATGAATGGATACAAAGTGGCTGCCCCACACCACTTTCAGGTCTCCTCCCGGCATGGTAACTCAGTCATGGTGCAAGTACCCTTTTGTGCCCGGTTCTTGTGTTCAGAGTGGTTCTGAGATTCATTCGTGTCTCATGCCCTTTCGGTGCTGAGCAGCATTCTGTTGTATGGCTGTCCATCCCAGTAAACAGTATCCACCGCTGTTGAGTCTAATGCATGGCGACCCATTACCACAGAACGGAGCACGGCATGCCCTTGAGCCAGCTTCATGATGCTTGGCATATGTGAGTCCATTGTGGTGGCCACTGTGTCGATCCCTGTCATCAAGGTCCTATGTGACCTTGTCGATCTTTCTGCCGTTCCACTTGACCAAATGTGTTGTCTCTTTCCTGCGATCTATGCCTCCCAACGATGCACGTCAAAGTCTCCCTCCAACTTCTGTAAGCTGTAGGTAGGTTGTGAGGCCTTTCTTTCTAGTCTGTCTTAGTCTGGAAGATCTTCTGAAATGTATCCATCATGGGTGACCCTGCTGATTATTTGAAGTACCAGTGGCATGGGAGCTAGGGGCTCAGGACCATGGGCTCTGGAAATGCCAAGGTCAACTGGCCTAACCTCGTCCACAAAGACTCTGTTCTATAGCCTCCTTTGGTGAGCAGCCACTGGAAGGTTAAAGGCTGGTGAGCGACCATCTAAGGTGCAGGTAGTGGTCCCTCCTGGTCTGAAGGAAAGAAGAGTAGAGGAAATCCAAATTGCATAGAGATAATTAGTCCAATGGATCAGGAGAACACCCATCTCCAAAGACCGGAGAACTAGATTGCTACCCAGCTACCATTACCAACTGCTCTGAAAGGAATCACATCAGAAAGTTCTGGAGAGAGTGGGAGAAAGATGTGGAACAAAGCTGAAGTTAATAAAAAAAAGATCAAGCTTACTGGTCAGATAGGCAGGTGGGTGGAGCCCCCAAGACTCTGTTTGGCCTTCAGTCACCCTTCAGGTCTGGAAATGAACTCACCCCGAGGGTTCCCTACGGGTCCACAGAGGGAACAGTCACAGTAAGGAGGTGCTTAGGGCAGCATTTCCCCCAGGACAAAGCTCACAGGGTACAGGACTAAAGAAGAATGGAAACAGGGAAGAAGTGGGATACAGTGATGCTACATTGTAAAGATTGCGATCTATGACTCAAAACAAAATGTATCTGAATTGCTGGATGGAAGAGAGGTCTGCTCTTTAAACTTTCACCCAGTTCACAATAAATTAAGTTAAAGAAGTACCAGTGGCGTAACTTCACAGCCGCACCCAAGGCACTACAGGATGACAAACTAACAGATGGGTGGGTGCTGGTTAAAGCACACACACGCACACGCACACGTGCACGCACACACATGCACGCACACACACACATGCACACACACGCGCACACACACGCACACATGCACGCACACACATTGCCATCCAGGCAATAGAGGCTGCCAGTTGTTACTCTTTTTCTAATCCCACCCAGCTCAGATTTCACCTCTTCTATCAAGTTTTGTTTTTTGAGTCTCAGACATTTAAGAGCATTAAGTTCCTTCATAAAGCAAGGTGAGGTAGTTAGCTTATTGTGCCAACCTGATCGATAAACACATGTGGGGTTAATTGAAGGGCAGGGGGATAAATGGCTCGGGGAGCCTCACCTTTCTAGTTCTCAGGTCTCTTGCGGATGGTCGGACTAGGGTGCAGCTGTCTTCGCCAGTTCCCTGCTTTAGCTGGCAAGGCCCGTTTCCTGCAAGACATCCCTGGGGAGAAGCCACATGGACCTACCCCGATGCAGCCCTGGATGCTGGAGCACCCATGTGGAGACACCTGCCAGCGCAGAGATGCTTACACATTTACTGACTCGGCTTCCCTCCTGCAGTCGGCATCATAGTGTGTGTTTTGTGAGATGGAGGAGGACTTTGTGGATTGGTGTTGGGCATACGGATTAATGGGTTACTGTTGAACTTATGGGCTTGGGCGAGCACTGGGTTGGGATGTTTTCTTGATGTGCACTTACCTTTGATATAAAACTCTCTTTTATACATATGAGTTTTCTGTCGATTTGTTTCTCTTAAGTGCCCAGACTAACACACAAGGTTGAAGTGAGTCACCAAAATGATCCTGAAAGCCTTCAGAAAAAGAAACGCCCTGATCTGCTCGGTGGGTGGGCTGTTGGGCTGCAGACTGGTGGAGGGCGGTCTCAGCAGGCTGGGGAACACCAGCAGGCCAGTCGGTTGGTGGGCACCTCTGGGTTAAGCAGAGGGTTCTGGTGGTCAAGGACTTCACAAGTTGCCTGCCAGGAAGGTCAGCAGATAGTGGCTGACATGCCTCTCAGTGATGACAGGAGGGCAGCCAAGAGCCCACCGGGATTTGGGCAGGACCTTGTTGTCTGGACCAGGGCCAGTCCTGAGCCACACTAAGGAGGACCAGAAAGCCCAGGGGTCCTGTCACTCAGCTTCCACTCTCCGTGTGTGAGTCTAGATCTGTACCATCTGAGCTTTGTAGGGGGTACCGGCTAGGCGGACAGCCGTGCAGGGGCTGGGCATGGATGTACAGGGCGCGGTAGAATTCCTGGCAGTCCCACTCACTGCTCCGTTGCAGGTGGCTCAGGAGGTGCACAGTCGTACCCATAGAGCTGCCTTGGGGTTCCAAAACTTTTCAGCTTTGTGAGCGAGAGAATCTGTGGGTTGCAGTGGTTCAGCTGCAGGATGGTCTTGTCCACCTGCTGCTCACATAGACGCCCATGACCCATCAAGAAAGGTGTGTCCTGGGCCAGGTGGTCACAGTAGGTCTGATCTGGCATGGCAGCAATCGCTTTGCCTAGCTCTGAGTTCTGAGTTCTGGGACTGTCTGCCCAGTCACCTGCGGCTGTGATTATCCTGCCCTGTGGGCAGAGGTTCCTTACAAAAGACCTGCCCCCACCCCAACCTGCATTTATTACTGAGCTGCCTGGCACCCACGCCCGGCCATTCCAATTATAGGAGTGTCGATTCCCTTCTGTCCAGTTTTTGAGGAATCCCTTCCCGCTCCTCTGTGCCTCATTCATCCCAGAGCGTATGAGACCTTGAGGTTGTTTGGTATTTGTTTTTGTCCTGTCTTTTTCACAACAAAAAGCCCCTCTAGACCTTATCCTGGTCAGGTCTCTGAGCACAAGGTCAGGCTTTGTTTATCATTCTATTCCTGGCGCATTTGTGGACTTGAATGTAATGGTTTTCTAACCAAGCAAGACATGGACTCACTCGTGTCCTTTAAGAGCTACCTCCTCGGGGGCTAACAGGAGGGAATCACAGAAATTAGGGAGCCTTTCCCCCCAGCTGCTGTGTGAAAACCCTTGAGCTGTCTTCGGGGGTCCTGGTGTTGGTCACTGTAGGCACGAGGAGGCCAGGCTGGGTGGTCTACTTCATACCCCTAGGAAGCTGTTATCTCTTGCTGGTTGTCACCTTAAGAGGCCTCTGCTGATCTTATCTGGCTCTGCCCCATTGGTTAGCTTTCAATGCGAGGCATGACCAGCTCTTAACTGGTCTGTCTCGTCCATCTGGTTGTATGAAAAGGACTGGATATTGAATTGGTGAGACCACAAGCAAGATGAAAATGCAGGGTTTCTAAGTTTATTAAGAAGTTTAAGACCATGGCAGCCCAGTGCTAAACCAGGGTGGAATCCTATACAGCCGCACAAGGCCCGCCCACTAAAAAAGGGCAGGGCCCTGCTCAGCTTAGAAAAACCAACCAAGAGAGCTGAGCTCAGGGCAATTTCTCCTCCAAGTCCTCTTCCCTCTCTTCTTAGTACAAAGACAGCTGAGAGAGAAATCACCCCACGTTCTATTTTTATTCAAGCCTCCAGGTTCCGCCTGCTGCCTCCCCACCTTCCTAAGCCAAGGCTTGACTCCCGAGAAAACACACCTGAAAAAACAGACTTCCCAACAGGGTAGGATCAAGGATGAGGGCAGTGCAGTGTTCTTTTCCAAGACTTCCCCCCACCCCCTGTGAAGGGGCGGGAGGGCGTGCCTATGAGAGAGAGGTTGTTGTGCTCACATTTGAGGAGAATGAGGACCCAGCCTTCCCGTCTCCGCCCTACAAGGAACGGTGAGTGATTATCCTTCCAATCTCCGGCTTGCCATTCCTACCTAAGAAGGATGCTGCCTCCACCGCCCAATCGGACAGAAGGTGTCATATTTAAAAACAAACAAACACACACGCTGCCATCGAGTCAGTGCTGATTTATGATGACCCCGTGTGGGTTTCACTGTTTATGGGAGTAGAAAGCAGTCTTTCTCCCCAGAGAGGCTACTGGTTTCGAACTGCCGACCATGCGGATCGCAGCCCAACACGGAACCCCACCAGCAGGGCTCCTTTTAGACCCAGAGGTTATACATAAATCGACACCAGCGCTTTGGAAGACTTCACCTCGCTCAGGTGCCCAGAGAGGCTACCTAGTGTCTTCCCGGACCTTTGAGCAACCAAGTCCCTTCAGGGAAGGCTCACCGGTTGGATGGATCCCGAGGGGAGGCCGCAAAGCTAAAGGCCTCCGGCTGCGGGACCCCTGGGAGAAATGAAAAGGGACGTCGGCCTTGGTCCTGGGTCAAAAAGGGTGGGTGGGGGCTGCTTTGTGAGGAAACAATTTGCAGAGACTGAGGCTGGGGGGCCAAACGGGCTGGCTCTCCTTAAGCATCTCAGGCAACCTGAGCCAGGAAGCCCGCCAGTCTGCCCCGCGCCCCGCGCCCCGCGCCCCGCGCCCCGCGCCCCGCGCCCCGCGCCCCGCGCCCCGCGCCCCGCGCCCCGCGCCCCGCGCCCCGCGCCCCGCGCCCCGCGCCCCGCGCCCCGCGCCCCGCGCCCCGCGCCCCGCGCCCCGCGGGCAACGCATCCAAACATGGCCGCCGAAGCCCAGCTCCCGGGCTGCAGCCACGACTCCCGGTGACGCAACGGCGGCGGGTTGCATCAGCCCACGCCCACGTCCCCAGTCCCGCCCCGATCCTGGCGCCGATTGGTCCACGTTAGGGCCGTGGCCTCCGCGTCGGCCAATAGGCGCCGGCCACAGAGGGTTCCGTCCGCAGAGCCCGGCCAGCGGGCAGGTATAAAAGGCCCCGCGGCCGGGGGCGCCACCCCCGAGAAGTGTCCCGTCGTTGCGGTGCCCACGGCGCAGGCGACATGGAGCCCGACGCCCAGCCTGAGCGGGAGCCCGTCACGCTCCTGGTGAAGAGCCCCAACCAGCGCCACCGCGACTTGGAGCTGAGCTGTGACCGCAGCTGGAGCGTGGGCCACCTCAAAGCCCACCTGAGCCGCGTCTACCCCGAGCGCCCGGTGAGAGGGGCCCCTGGCTGCCACCCCCTTGCGCACCGCCCGGGGCGCCCCGTCCTCCGCTGCGCTCCGGGTGTCTCCGCGTCCTCCGTCCGACGGCGGCTGTCCCCCCCCCTCGGCCGCCTCCCCAGGCGGTGCCCCCGCACCCCTTGCCCGACGGTACGGCAGGCGTCCCCAGCGGGCTTTACCCAGCGGCTGTCGCCTCCGCGCTGGCCGCCATCACCCCGCCTTCCTGTCGCCTCGCCTCCCCACTTCCCCAAACCCAGAACGGCTGCCCCAGTTCCCTTCCTCGTCACCGCAGGTCAGGTCCCACCCAGAGTCCAGCCCCTGAGACTCCACCGTGACCTTGGGTGCGTCGTCCCCCCACCCCCCCGCGGGCCTCAGTTTCCCCAGACCTCAGGGCGACCGGGTGTCCCGCTAGGATTGCACCCCGCCGGTGGACACGGCGCCGCGCACGCCGCGCCAGGCGCTCCGGACGGGAGGGTGCAGGTGCCACCCCGCGCCCTGGGGCCCCGGTAGCGCCCTGCGGGCCCCCCGCGGAGACGTGGCGCTCCGCCGTCCGCTTCCTCCGAGGGCGGAGCCCGCGCGCTTTCCGGCGGGGACGCCAGCCCTGGATCGGGGACACTCGCTGGCCTTGTTTTGGACGCGCTTGTCAACACCGCCCGGCGCCGCCCTCCCCGCCACGTGATGGGGACGGTGCTCCGGGCGCGGTCCCTGGCCGCTCGGACGGACGTTATGTAAGCGGCTGCGGCGCCCACGCCGCCCTCCGGCCGCGAACCGGAAAAGCCCCGGACGGGGTCGGCCGGCGTCCGAAGGGCTGCGCAGGGGCGAGGCGTGGTGCGGCGCTCCGCAGGGTCGGCGGTTCGAAACCACCAGCTGCTCCGCGGGCGAGGGACCGGGCTAGCCCCCGGAGGACAGCGGCCCTGCCCGCTCGGTCGCTGCGAGTGGGCACCGACTCGGGGGCAGTGGGCTTGGTCGGGTCTTGTGCTGTTTTTATCCGAAGGGCGGTGGATTGTTGGCCACACACCGTGCAGAGTGTGGAGGCGGCGTGACCTTCGGGGTGGTTGTGAAAAGTTTGCCCATTTGCTTAGGGAGTGAGCCGTCGTTTAGAATTCACCGAGGCGCTGCCTCCAGGTGTACCAGAGCCAGCCTTCCTTCCAAAGGAGGAAGGCTGTTGTTCGAGTGGGAGGGGCTGTTAGGTAGGCAAATCGGGGACGCAGGTGTGCTTCTGGTTGCATCAGAAACGGGTCACAGCAGGCAGGGAGGTGGTGGGGGAGCCTTTGGCTTGCAAACGACTGGGGGGTAGGAGCATGACTCCCCAAATGGCATCCGGAGCACGCCGCTCTTCATTTGCTTTTTGCAGCGCGTTTGTGTGCATCCGGTCTTCAGGGGGAAGGGCAGTGGGAGGCAGGGCTTTCTTTACACGGGACAGCGGCGCAGACGCTCAGGTGTTGTGGTTTCCAAACCAGTTCTGGTGGCAGCAGTCTTAATTCAGCCGTAACGCGGGGCCTCGGGTAGGATTGGAGTTGACCAACTCCGTAGGTGTTACGTCCAGCCAGTGAGCACAGGGTGTTTACACATTTTCATCGCACAGTGTTAAAAACCCCAAACCCTGATTTATACAGATGGTGTACCATTTTGATATTTTCTTTTGCTGGTTCAATTTTTTCAGTTTCTTATAATTATCTTATAATTATCATACAATTAAAAAGTTCAGTCATATTAAGAGAGTTGTACAATCATCACCACAATCAATTTTAGAACATTTTATTCTTGTACTCATTGGTATTAACTCCCCACTTCCCCCAGCCTCTCCCCTGGTATGCCTCCCAGACACTATTAAACCAAGTACTGGTGCTATAGATTTTCCTATCCTGGATTTCATACAGAAAAATACACCAAAATACACAAGAAAAAAAAAAGAACAACGATTTTGGTTGGCTTTATGCCCTCAGACTAGTTACCACTTTCCTCCATTCACCATAAAAGGCTCACTGCCACGGAGTTGATAACAACTCCTAGTGACACTGGGAGCAGAGAACATCCTGTGTGAATCTCTGAGACGGCATGCTATGGGCTGAGAAAGCCTCTGCCGTGAGCAGCCAGTGGTCAAACTGGCGACCCTGTGGTTACCAGCCCCACGGAACCACGATGTCGCCAGGCTCACACAGCACCAGCTGGACTGCCCGTTTTGCATAATCCGTTATTTTCACAAGAGTGGTTGGCAGATTGGTGAATTCCGGTGTATTCTGGGTAGAGACCATTGGAATTGTTATTTTAGAAATACACTCTCACAAATGAAAAATTCACTAAAATGATTTTGAAAGTGAAACAGCTTGGTTAAAATTTTTTTATTTAAAAATCATTTTATTGGGGGTTCTTAACAACCCATACATCAACTGTATTAAGCATTTTTGTACATTTGTTGCCATCATTCTTTTCTAGACATTAACTTTCTATTGAGCCCTTGGTATCAGCTCCCCGCCACCCATGCCCCCTTGATAAGTTATAAATTATTATTATTTTCACATCTTACACCGACCGCTGTCTCCCTTCCCCCATGGTTTCTGTTGTTCACCCCCTTGGAGGGTGGGATGGGGTGGTTATGTGTTGACCATTCCCTCTTCCTCCCCTCCTTTCCCCATCTTTTCCCTACCCTTCTGGTCTCGCTATTCCCATTCCTGTTTCTGGAGACAGCTTGACGTTAAGATCCCTGTGCTTGGAATGGTGACTTCTGTAACAGGTGCCCTTGGACATGTCAGTTTCTCGGGTGTCCCCAGTGCAGTTGCTCCCATTCCACAGTTGTGGGACATGGAGCCCTCGGCATCTCCGCTCTCACTGAGCTCTGCGTGGAGAAAGGCCTCCAGAGATTTACATTGAGAAGCGCTTCGTGTTCTTTTGAGGCCGTCTGGGTGGTTTTGTGAAGACTGGGGGGATTCCTGCGACGTTCGGGGGCGCGGAGGTTGCCCTAGGTGTGGACTGAGAGCGTTTGCTGTCCTGGATGCATTCCTTCCTATGCCACTACTCAGTTCAAAGTTAAGCTCTTTGTAAAAAAGTTTTGAACCCGTGTTAACCTGACGGGGATGGGGGCGACATATCCAAATTATTTGTATAAAGCAACCCTTTTCTGTGTTTGGGAGTTTTTCGGGGCTGCTTGCTGACCTGGCTGCTTTTTTCTTGTCCCCCCTGCTCAGCGTCCTGAGGACCAGAGGCTGATTTATTCTGGGAAGCTGTTGTCGGACCACCTGAGCCTCAGGGAGTTACTCCCAAAGGTACATCCCTTCCACATGAACTTCTGGATATTTGGGGCACTTCAGCCAGACTGAATCCAGGCCCTAAAGTCCTTGGTAAATACTTTTTTTCAGCAGGAAAAACGGCATGTTTTACACCTAGTGTGCAACGTGAAGACACCTTCAAAGACGCCAGAGACCAGTGCCAAGGTAGGGCTGTCGCTGGCGACAAAGCCACCTTGTCCCACAGACACTGTGGAAAACGCTGAAAGGGTGCTTTCCCCTTAGCCGGGGGGTAGCAGGAACTCAACAGTGTGTTCCAGTAATCACAAACCCTTCCGTTCCTGTGGAAGTGGGAGAGGGGATGACCACCGAACTGTCTTCTGGGGTATGATTTAACTGAGTCTACTCACTAAACCAGCCAGGCACGGAACAGTCCAGATCCCTGATGTGCTCCTCCCAGCGATGACCTCATACTCTAGAGCAGTGGTTCTCAACCTGTGGGTCATGACCCCTTCAGGGGTCAAACCACCACCTACTGAGCAAAATGACAGTGATGAAGTAGCAACGAAAATAATTTTATGGTTGGGGGTCCCCACCACATGAGGACCTGTACGAAAGGGCCACGGCCTGAGGAAGGTGGAGAAGCACTGCTCTACAATACTGCTATTCGAGCCTGCTGAGAAACTCGGAGCGTGCATCCGAGTTATCTGTTCTCACACATCTGGATCTAGCACACCCTCTCCTGCAGGTTACCAGATGCGTTGGATTAGTAAATTTAGTGTCTGCAATACGGATGGAGCATGAGAAGATGTTTTCTCCCAATGATCACTAGCAGGGTTACTGTAGAGAAAGATTGGGGCTCTCCCTCTCTCTAATAAGTATCTATAGATTGAAAATTGGGTTGAACGAATTGTAGGATTTTTTCCCCATCGCTTTGGGGCAGGGGGATGTGTATCGTTCACCCACATCCTTTGAGCTTGCTTTCGCGGTTGCCTCGGAGCCTTGTCCTGACCTTGGTGTTGTCTCTGCCCTTCCCTAGGTCGCCGCGCCCCCGGAGCAGCCCTCTGGGCTTAATCAGGGGCAGTATTCCGGGGCCACCTCGAGTGACGGCGTAAGGCAAAGGGAAGTTCAGCGGAACCTGCCCCCCTCGGGCTGGGAGAACATCTCCACGTGAGTGTTCTTACAGAGAGCCGGCGTAGGCCTGTGTCCCTCCTGCGGGAGTGTTTGCATTGGGCTGCCTGTGGGTCCTTGGGTGCCCTTGGGGTGGAAATGGGCATCGCTGCAGGAAAGCCAGCCAGTGTCAGCATCCCCCTGCGCCACCCCTACCCTCCCCCCTTTGCTGAGTGTCCGGGTGCTCTGTGTTGCACCAGTGGGAGACAGAAGGTGGAGAGACAGTTCCAGAGCGCTGCGCTGGTAGCACTGGGAAGCAGGCCCTTATCTGGAGCAAAATCCAGAAGTGACTCAATGCCCTGAGCTGGCGTGCTGCTGGTGCAGTGACCCGGAATGGGGCTGTGGTCTGCGTGCTCAGCACTTCATACCGGGAGAAAGACTGGGCTCTCTGCTCCCGTAAACAGCCTCTGAAACCCACAGGGCGTCGCTCTGAGTCAGCACTGACTCCGTGGTGTGCGGTGGGTTTGCTAGTCCTTGGAACACGGTTCTGAGAGCTCCTAGGGAGGAAGCCATGTGTTCACTGAGCTGAAATTCTGAAACACTCTCATTCCCCCTGCCCCTAGTGGTTTTCTGTTAGTATAAAAAATTAGTAGATAAAGTCAGATGTTTGAGGAATGAGTAGTTTTCTTCTTCTTCTTAATAGAAATTTGTAATCTGCACAGAAGTAAAGGGCACCATATAGCATCGTCGTACCCAGGCCTACTAGATGGGCAAGACTTTGCCCCTGCTTCACCTATTGCCCCTTCTCTTTAAAAAAAGGAACTTGAAGTAATTCCAGCCGTCATGCTCTTTCACTCAAGTGCAATCTCTAACCGTGCAGACGCTTCCTGTATTTTGCACCAACTGTCACCACCAGATCTAACAAAGCAGTCCTGCTTCCATGCTCGCTAACTTCTGAAAAACTGACAGAAAATACCAAGAGCTACCCTACCAAGATGCAAAACAGCTCCTCTGGGCAGAGCTTTCGTGGCCCGCATTCTCCTGCTAGGCGAGCACCGAGCAGCTCGCTCTGAGTTAGTGCACTCAGTGGCGTTGCCCAGAAAGGTTCTCTCTGGTCACAGTGAATTTTTCATAAAAGTTTTTTTGCTTGAACCTTTTTGTGTGTGTGATGGCTGATTTAAGAGAAAAGCACGTGGCTGTGAAATTTTGTTTTCTGCTCAGGAAAAATACCACAGAAACTGTTGTGATGTTGAACACAGCTGACAAGGACAGTGCTATGGGAAGAACTCAAGTGTATGAGGGGTTTTCTTGTTTTTAAAAAAGGTGAAATGTCGATTGGTGACAAACCGCGTTCTGGACGACCGTCAACTTCCCGAACGGAAAAAAAATGTTGACAAAATTCGTGCACGTGTGCTTGAAGAACAACGACGGGGAAGATATCCAGACTATCTTGGAGCTTGGTTCAGCGAAATGTAACAGAAGATTTGGGAATGAGAAGGCTCACTGGGAAATTTGTGCCTCGGGCTCTGACTGACCAGGCAAGCGAGCGCTGAGTGAAAACATGCCTGCTTTGGAAGAACAGCTCTGAAGCGACCCAGGCTTTTTCCCAAGGTCATTACTGGTGAGACATGTGCTGTTCTTTCTTATGACCCTGAAAGCACACGTCAATCGAGCCAGGGGAAGACACCACCATCACCTTTGCCCCCCAAAGGCTTTAGTGAAATCAAAGATCAAGACGATGCTGGTTTGTTTTGTGTTTTAATGTGAGGGAGATAGTGCACTTGGAGTTCATTCCACCAGGTCAGACTGTTAATCTAGCTTTCTATTTAGAAGCTCTGAAAAGAGTGTGTAGCAGTGTGCCACAAAAAAGGCCTGCTTTGTGGCAGACGGGGCACTGGTTTTGCCGCCACGACAGTGCACCTGCTCTTGCCCCATGCACCTTACTCACCTAACCTCGTTCCGTGTGACTTTTTGTTTCCACAAATGCGGAGGGACATGAAAGGGCAGCGATTTGATGACGTAGAAGAGGTGAAGAAAAAATTGAGGGAGGTGCTGTCAGCCATCCAAATATGAGTTTGAAAAATGATTCCAAGAATGTAATCTCAGCTTTGACAAATGCATTAAGTATAACAGAGAGTACTTTGAAGGCGATAAAGTTGCTTTGTAAACAAAAAAAAATAATACATAGCTTTGGGTGAAAAAAATTCCGTGTTTTTGTGGGGTACCCCCTCCTAGTAGACCAAGAGGCATTGATATTAGATTATTTTAGAAATACTCTGGGTTCCAGATTTGATTAAAAAACTGTCAGCAGAAAAACTGGATAATTTGGTACATTATTGGATACAATACAAAATGCAGCCCCGCTTCCATGATTCATCCTGCACATCTGACTGTGTGAAATCCACCAGGTTCAAACCAGGTGACTTTAGTGAGCAAATATTTACTGAACAGTCAGTATAAGTGACTTTCCCTGGAGACCTGCACAGGTGGCCGCATGTCCAACCCCCTGGTCTCAACGTTGTGCAGTGCAGCCTGCAGAGCACAAAGCCAATAGGAGGGCCCCTCCACCCCCGCCCTGCCCTGCCCACGCAACATGAGGTGGTGCTGCCACACAGACTTGTGAGCTTGCACCAAACAAGCCAGGTCTGGGTGACCTTGCTCTCATCTCTTCACTAAGTGCCCCCCCCCCCAAGTGTAATGGGGCACGATCCTTTTCCCCACAGTTATTTGGAGACATTGAGATAGATTTCAAAGTCCCTGGCCAAGCAGCCTGTAAAGGCAGGGCACATGTGGTCATGGCTCACATGCAGGTGCTGCTGCATGATCCAGACCCAGGGCCCCGGGAATGGAGGAGTCCCTTAGGGAAAGACTGTGCGGGAAGGGCGACTCAGTGGCTCTGCACCTGCAGTGATACTGGGCAAAGAAAACACTGCGGCCGAGACCCACTTAACCCGCAGAAGGCCAGCTAATTTCATGTGGGTACAAAACCAGCAGTGTCCCCGCAGCCGATGGCCCAGTGGAAGCCCAAGGCTGGCCTGGGGGCTCTTGTTTACATGGGGGCTCGGCCCACAGTGGACGGGCCCCAGTAGCCAGCGTGGTGGCTGCCTGCCACAGGGAAGCTCTCTCAGAACCCACGATTCCCATGAGAGCCCAGGGAAAATGTCTCCTCTGACCAGAATCCCTGCTTGTGACTTAAACTTGATTTTCCTGTATTCATCCCACACCCCGTCTCAAGGGAGGCCTTGTTTTATTCCTTGACAGGCCTGATGCTGCCCAGCAGACGCTCCAAGGCCTGGGGCCTGGTTTCTCGGGCTACGCCACGTACGGGTGGCTGCAGCTCTCCTGGTTCCAGCAGATCTATGCCCGGCAGTACTACATGCAATAGTGAGTCCTCTGGGGGCCCCCCGCAGGTCCCCCATAGAGTGGAGATTGGGGGAGGCGGGGGTGTCGTCAGATTGAGTGAGGCCCTGGTCAGCCGGCTGTGGGGTCCAGGAGCGTGTAAAGGGTACCTGCCCCCATTAGTGAGTAGGCTTGTGCCTGACAGTCTGGTGACTTGTTGACAACAGGCTGCTCCTTTTTCCGTTTGTAAGGTTTTCTGGGGTGGGGGGCAGGGGGGATGCGATTTTAATTTGCTCCCACACCGTACTTTCACAGTGACTGCCCAGAGGACACTTGTCCAGTGGCCTCTCGTGGCAGTCGTGGTTGGGAGGGATGATGGAAAGAGGAACAACTGCCGGAGGCAGGCTCCCACTGCCGACCGTTTCTAACTGGCGTTTTCATCTCAGCTTGGCGGCCACTGCCGCCTCTGGGGCGTTTGTGCCAGCACCAAGTGCCCAAGAGATACCTGTGGTCTCTGCCCCGGCTCCGGCCCCGGCCCCGATTCACAACCAGTTTCCAGCCGAAAACCAGCCTGCCAATCAGAATGCTGCTCCTCAAGTGGTGGTCAATCCGGGAGCCAATCAGAACCTGCGCATGAATGCCCAAGGCGGCCCGATTGTGGAAGAAGACGACGAGATCAACCGAGACTGGCTGGACTGGACCTACTCGGCGGCCACCTTCTCGGTGTTCCTCAGCATCCTCTACTTCTACTCCTCGCCCAGCCGATTCCTCATGGTCCTGGGGGCCACTTTCGTCATGTACTTGTAAGCAGCTGCTTCCGCTTGCCCGCCTGGCCCTTCGCTGAGAGTCGGTCACTGTGGCACTTCCTGCAGAGTGAGGGCGCATGGCTTGACTGTGTGTGTGTGTGTGTGCAAGAGCAGCACTCCCTGAGCCTCCGGGTCGGGTCCGTGCAGGCTCACGGGTGTAACGCAGCCACAAGGAAACACACGGAGAGGGGATTGCACTGGTTTTGAATAAGAACAGGGTTGTCTTTGTCAGGCCCGGCCCACCAGCAGCCCTCACAACCAGGGAGCCCCTAGACCGGGTGCTTGGCTTATCTGGGACCCAGCACTGTGGCTCCCCCAGACACTTGACACTTTGTGAAGACGAGGGTGCTTGTCATTACGGGAGGGGTGCTGCAGGCGCCTCATGGGTAGAGGCTGGAAAGGCCGCTAGCCCTCCTGCAGTGCCAGGACAGCCTCCACGACTGCCCGGCCCCGATGCCAACCCAGCGTGCTGGGTGCTTGCTGATCGTTGAAGCTGAAAGAAGAGATTTTTCTTTTCCCTTTATAGTAACCAGGGGTTTTTATTTTAGTTTTTTAAAACCTTAAAAAGACACATTTGGAAATGATCCGCTCTGCCCTGTAGGTGGCCACGAGTCGGCATTGACTCGATGGCCGTGAGTCCCAGCTTTGTCAGCACACACCGTGAGAATGGAAGAGTCCGTGTCTTGTCATAGTTCAAGAGTTGATTGCGTTTCCCAAGTGAAAGCCTTGCTCTGTTGAGTTCATATAGTTAGGTGACAAACTTTGGGGAGCTTCAAAAGTTTGTGGGGGGAAAAATCCCTTTAACTTTCAATTCCATTTCTCCACAAAATTTTTGAAGCCCCGCTGTGTGTTAAAATACAGCCACAGCTGTGTGTGTGCGCATGTGTGTGCGTGTACGCACAAGGTTCTGGTGGGATAGGTATATCTTGAGCGTCTGCTCTGTGCTCGGTACCTCAGGCTGCTGGGCACACACAACCCAGGCCCTGCCTTCCAGGTGCTTGTGGAGAAGACTGGGAGGCATTGCGAGCATGTCAGCAGCCTGCTGGTTTGGCTACAGGAAGGGCGGGTGGGGGTTACTGAACTTAAATCCCTGTGTGAATCTCCCTGTGATGGTGGCTGAAGCAGACTCTCTCTCTGTGTTTCCTTCGAAGGCATCACGTGGGGTGGTTTCCATTTAGACCCAGGCCCTTTCAGAACTTCCAGAATGATGGTCCTCCCTACGATGCTGTGAACCAGGACCCCAACAACAATCTGCAGGTACAGAGCCGCCCACGCACCCCTGAAATGCTGGGCTCCCACGCCCAAAGCCGACAGATTGCCAGCCTTGCGGAGTACTGAGCGATCAGACTGAATTGCTGATGCTTCCGTCTGACTTACCTCGGTATTTTCGTGAACATGACTGGGCAGCGCAACTGTTAGCGTAATACTAGTTGAAGATCTAGTTACTTGGCTGGCTTTATTCCTTGCCACTAGCAATATTCAAAAGCGAGGAGATGTTCCCAGCACAGTGCACTGGGGAGGGAGGCCAGGGAAAGCTCACCGGCCCAGGGCCCCACCTGCCTGTGGCACATTACTTGTGCCCCCAGGACCCTAACAATCTTCTCATTACCTGTAGGAAGAGGGCTCTGACCCTGAAGCTGAGGAGCCCAGCCCCCTCCCTGCAGACAGAGACGGCCTGCGTGAAGAGCAGACCGGGCCCTCCTTTATGAGCACGGCGTGGCTCGTGTTCAAGACCTTCTTTGCCTCCCTTCTGCCCGAAGGGCCCCCGGCCCTCGCGAACTGAATGCCGTTGCTCCGCCGGCTGCTGGCGGCTCCGACCGGAGGGGCTGGATCTTCTGACTCCAGCTGGATCTCCACCTGGACACGGCCATGGTGACCTTGTCAAAAGACCCAAAGAGGAGGAGGACAGGCTTTTGTGATGGAGCAAAAGCAGTAAGACGTGAAGCCATGATACAAATTGATGAACAAAATATGCAGAAGGCTACTCATGTCTTTCTTCTGAGGAGCTTTAATATGTCCTGTAGGTAGTCCCATAGGCACTGTGCGTAGAAGCATTCGCATTGCATGTTGATGCCCAGCACCTTTTCCAGAGATGTGTGTCTGCATGTGTGTTTGTACATAGATGTCATAGATGCAGACATGGTTCTGCAGGTACGATTTGATTCCTGTTGGAATGTTTAAATTACACTAAGTGTACTACTTTATATAATCAAATGAAATTGCTAGACATGTTTTAGCAGGACTTTTCTAGGAGAGACTTATGTATAATTGCTTTTTAAAACGCCGCGCTTTACTTTCAACCGAGGGGCGCTTGGCGGGGGTGGAAGCCTCTGCCTAGTTTCTGTTCAATAAAGTTTTACTATGAACGACCCTGGTCAGCTCACAGTTGATGCCGTGTCCTTTGTCCCTGGCTGCGGATGTTCAAGGGCCCTGTTTTGTGTCTCGTTAATGAAAGGACGTGCGTCGTGGACCAATGATAAGGGAAGTCTGGCGAGGGGAGAGAAGGAACGTAGCAGGAGCAAAAACGCCCCCCCCCCAACCCCCAGTGCAGTGCAGTGCAGTGCAGGAACGGGCCCTTCCAGCCATAGTCCGGAACGCCCACCAAAGGACAGGGGGACCAGGCACATGGGAGCTGTTTGTGACTCACCACAGAGACTGGACAGCCTGCTCATACCCCTGGTGGGGGGTGGACCCAGGCAGACAAGTACCGTAGGTATATAAGCCAAGCTTTACAGCACATTTTTTAATGCGTTTTTGTGGTAAAACTAGGTGCCTTGGTTGATAGTCCGGTTGGCTTATACTCAAGTATATACGGTATATGGAACACTAAGGGGGACTGGTCAGTTCTGACATCCTGCTACCAGGGGTGAGGAGTGTCCAGCGTAGGGGCCGGTTAAGGCCTCCAAATCCATACCAGCGAACCTCACCTGCCATCACATTTACTAAACAGCTCATTGCCATGAAGTCAATGATGGTTCACGGCCACCCTGTAAGACCAGGGATTGCTGCCTGTTTCAAGGCCGACTATAGGAGTAAAAAGCCTCAACTTTCTCCCTCAGAGCAGCGGATGGTTTTGAACTGCTGACCCTGCACTTAGCCGTTCAAAATTCAGGGTGAATGTTTGACCAAGATGGACCTCAAATGATGCTTTTGGCAGAAAGCTTCCCACCACTGCACTAGACTAAAAACAAGCCATCCTAGAGGTGGACAAGGGCATTTCCGAATCACCGAGAGAACTGGGGGCAGAGCTTGTCCTTAGAACCCAGGATCCCTGTGCTGGGGAGCTCTGCTGTGTGGGCGACGGCTGCCACATCAGAGGTGCTGAGAAGTAGGAGCAATAGCACAAGACAACAGTGGGCTTTCTGCCCATGGAGGGAGACATCTGGGTGTCTTGGGGCAGCAGACTTGCCACCAGAGAGGGATGCCCCTGGGCTTGATGAGCCAGAGCTCTAAGCTGTGTAACACTTGCACAGCAAGCCAGAGGCCAGGCCAGAGAGAGTCATGCCGGGGGCATGGCTCAAAGATGCTGTCCTATGTGCAAAAGAACTGTATCCTCACTTGTTTCTGGTCCTGAATTGTACCCTTTCACTTCTCCAACAAACTCTCTGGTTGCAAACGACGTCCCAGTTCTGTGTGGCCACAGCAATGGATAATCAGGCCCAGCAGAGAAATCGAGTGCAGCGGGAGGTCAGTGTCAGACATGGTGAGAAGATGGCAGGTGGAGGCACGCCTGACCTTGCTCCCCTAGGAATGGATGCCTGATGCTCATGAGGCTCTCTCCCGCTGGAGTGCGAGGAGGTCGGGCACCACCCCTTGCTGTCTGTGGAGAGCTTTGTCCCCAAGGCTGGGTTGTGTGTGTGGTCATAGCAGTTGCATTAGGATGGTTTTTGGAAGTGATGACCAGGAAGATGGAGTAGAAACGCCTGCCCCTTGTCAGGGTGGGCGGCCACTGTTTGGGGGAGGGACTGAAGTCCTGTGCTGCCAGGCTGCCGTGACTAAGCTCTGTTCCACCAGCCAGCACCTGGCAACAGGGTCAGATGGCCTCGAACCCCATGGCAAGTGGGAACCCTGGCATGAACATGGGCACACGAGGCAGAAATCACACTGCCCCTACACGAGTTACTAAGTGTGGTGCAATAATATGCTCAGACTCACCACCGTTGGGCTGAGCTGATGGCAGGGCTCCCCCAGGTGTCTTCCTTGGTACCCTTCTTGCTCAGGAGCTCTGTGAGCCCTTCTCGTGGACGATCACGCCTGAATGTGGAGCCAGGGTTCTTCAGGGATGAAATCTCATCACCAAACACACGCACGCCACCGAGTCCATTCTGACTCAAAGCAACCCTATAGGGTCCTTGTCCTGGAGCCATGAGCCCAAATAATAACCATTCCAAGAAAGAGAAAGGCTAATTCAGAGGCTAGCCCGAGAAGCAAGCTGCAGCAAGCAGGCTGTCAGTCGCTGGGCTGTTTGGTGGGTGCTTGAGTTACCCCAATTTCCAAGTGATGCTTATACGAGGTTTATTTTTTCTGACACCATGAATTGTGTATTACATGCAGGTGGGCATCAGAAGACACTTGAGAGGCCCCATGTGGCAGTTACATAATCTGATGGCAATTTGAGGATTGAGAGTGTAGGGGTGGAGTCTAGCCTGTCAATCCAGAGATAGCCAATGAGAACGCTGCATGGGCCTGGCCTTCTGAGAATTCTGGGAACTGTGAGATTTACACCTGGGCAGCAGCAGTGGGAAACACTTTCTCTCTGCTGACTCCCTGCAAGACATCTCAGAAGCCACATGGAGAGCCCTGCCAGCGATGATATGCTTACGACGCCACTGGATCCAGAGTTCCACCCACTGGCCTGTGATCTTCCTGCATTCGGCATCATTGCATGTGTTTCGTGAGTCTGAAGAGGACTTTATAGATCGGTATCGGACATATAGGCTAATATCAGACTTGTGGGCTTGGACTGGACTGGGTTGGGATGCTTTCTTAATGTACAATTACCCTTTACATACAACTCTCTCTTATGCACATAAGAATATTTCTATGGATTTGTTTCTCTAGTTTACCCAGACTAACACACCCGCACAAAGCCACACAACACGGTAAATATCAAACATACTGAATCCATAGAAGAAGTCTACAATTCATTCTCTTGGCATCTACTCTTCCACGGACCCCTCCTTAACAATCAATCTTCGACAACAACCAAGAAATCTAGACTCCAAGCAATTTTCAAAGTCATTAACATCTCAAACTCTTGTTTGAATCCTGGGAAACCATCAATACCTACCGGGATCAAAGTAAAGCAAACCTGATTCTACTTAAACATGACTGGTTCAAATACAAATGGCTCCTGTCCTGCCCACAGCCCTGCTCACAACTCACCGCCCGGCGGTGCTGCGGGAGGCCCTGTGGTGTGGTGCCATCCGAAGCCTAGAAATCTCAGGTTTGATCGTCACACGGTGGTTTTCAAAGGACTTGCTCTTTGGTGAGCCACGTGGCTAGCTCGTTTTATGCTTCTGGGGCTTGGAGAGAAAAGCTGACAGGGTCATGAGCCCGTAAGTGGGAGGTTTCTCAGGTGGGCAATACTTGGCTTCACACAACAAAGATTGCATGCCGAAGCCCGGGTTGTGATCCAAGTGGGTTTTTATAAAGGACGGGAGAAGTTTCAGGTTTTACAGTCTCAAAAGGGTACGCGCTATTTCAGGGAGGCGTGCCAAAGTGCGCAGACGCTGCTGGGGCTCCCCGCTGAACGTGGGCAACCTTGTGGGGCTGTGCCCACATGTGGTGGCCTGAGCCCAGAGAGACCACAGCGCGGTGCCGGAGCAGGGCTCAGGGGAGAAGGCAGAGGGGCCGAAGGCCGGCAGTCCCGCAGCCAAGGCATTTAAACCTCTGGCTGGAGAGGCCTGGTCGGAAGTATTGGTTGCCTCCATTGGTTGAATTAAGCCTACCTGGGCCCAGTTTGGCGAAAGGCTTGGGACGCAGAGACATGGTGTGGGAGGCGCTGAAAGCAGTGCGCCTAGCAGTCAAAGGAGGGTAAGAATCCTTAGACGATGGTGGAGAAAGAGGGTGGTGGTGGTGGTGGTTGGTTTGTTCGTGTGTGTGTGTGTGTGTGTGTGTGTGTGTATGTGTGTGTGTACAAGACCATGCCTGGAGACGGAGCTTGAATTTAAGGAACAGATCAAGGTCACCTGTCAGGCCCAGTGGTAGGTCTTTCAGAGACAAGAGAGCGAGACCTTGAATGAATAGATCTGTTGCGGGAGATGGAGTTTGTAGGGAACAGGAAGGCAAAGGAAATGAAGTGAAAGGATACATTTAGAATCCCCAGATACAGAAAGGTTAGAGCTAGCCTTACCCAAAAAAAACTAGCTAACATGAAAGGTATAAGGGCCACGAGAATCACTATTACAGAATGGAAGAGAAAATTAGGTTTACTACAGACCCACTCCCAACCTACAGCAGAATTTGGGAAGGAAAGAGTTAAGCAGCTCTGGTGCAGGAACCTGAGTTCTGAGCTGGAGGGAGGGAGAGCCGGTGTTCCAGGTGGTGAGCAGGGTGACAGGCAGACAGCAAAGAGGACAAAGGTTAATTTGGGATAGTCAAGTCTTTGGGAAGTCCATATCTCTTGTAGACAGGCGGTTCCTATGCTTATTTTTGGTTGGTGCGGATCACTCCAATGGGCTGGACACCAGCGTGGGCGAGCTGACTTCACTTAATGGGGCGGGGCGATGGGTGGAGCAAGCGTTGTAAACAGAAAAAATGTCTGCTGCTGTCCTTAAGTCATGCTGCCACAGAACCCTAGACCCGACGGAGAAGACAGCCCAGCCAGGGCTTGATGTGCTCCGTAATGGAGCCAAGGCAAGCAGGCAGGGTTGATGGACATGTGGCTGACCTTCAGTCTCCAGCCCCTCCCGAGGCTAAGATAATGGACACAACGTCATCCAAGGCTCCCCCCATAAATCATATTGTTTACAAAAACTGTCTGGGGGCCCCAAGGCCCCTGGAGAAACATCTCTAGCAGGACACTCCAAGGACTGAAGGTTATCTCCCCGGAGCGGGGCAAGGGCCAAACCCGTCCCTGGGACGGGCCAGCGTGGAGAACCCAGACCTGCTAGTTTTCTTCCCATCCAACAGTGCCAGGTCCCCAGCCTCTCGGAAAAGCCCCCACTGCAAGGCCACGCCCATCCTGTTTGTTACTGGACGTCAAGTGCGTGGTGATGGAGGTCCTTGATGAGGCAGGGGGAGTGAACAGGCCCGCTGGGAAGGAAAGGAGGGTTTGCTGGTGGCAGGGCCCAGTGAGCATTGGACTGCTAACTGCAAGGTTGGTGGTTCAAGCCCACCAATCTCTCTGAGGGGCCGGGTGAAGGAAGCTCTTTCTCTCTTGTTTAAAAAATCATTTTATTAGGGGCTCATATAGCTCTTATCACAATCTACACATACATCAATTGTATAAAGTACATCTGTACATTCGTTGCCCTCATCCATTCTCAAAACATTTGCTCCCCACATAAGGCCCTGGCATCAGGTCCTCATTTTGCCTCTTCTATCCCCGGTCCCTCCTCCCCCATGAACCCTTGATAATTTATAAATTATTATTTTGTCATATCTTACACTGTCCAATGTCTCCCTTCACCCACTTTTCTGTTGTCCATCCCCCAGGGAGGAGGTTATATGTAGATCCTTGTAATCTGTTCCCCCTTTCCTCCCCACCCTCCCACCATCCTCCTAGTAACACCACTCACACCACTGGTCTTGAAGGGATCATCTGTCCTGGATTCCCTGTGTTTCCAGTTCCTATATGTACCAGTGTACATCCTCTGGTCTAGCCAGATTTGTAAGGTAGAATTAGGATCATGATAGTGGGGGTGAGGTGAGGAGAGAAGCATTTAGGAACTAGAGGAAAGTTGTATGTTTCATCGTTGCTACCCTGCACCCTGACTGGCTCGTCTCCTCCCCGAGACCCTTCTGTAAGAGGATGTCCAATTGCCTACAGATGGGCTTTGGGTCCCCACTCCACACTCCCCCTCATTCACAATGATATGATTTTCTGTTCTGATGATGCCTGATACCTGATCTCTTTGGCACCTCGTGATCACACAGGCTGGTGTGCTTCTTCCATGTGGGCTTTGTTGCTTCTGAGCTAGATGGCCGTCTGTTTACCTGAGCCTGTCTTTCTTCTGTAAAGATTTGCAATGCCTGGAAAGCCCCATGCAGCGCTGCTCTGAGTTGGTACGGCCCCAGTGGCCATGGGTTTGGCTTGGATTAGTGTGGAGATAAGAAGTCTCAATGGCACAGTGGTTGGAGCACTGACTGCTAACCCTAAGAGCGGTAGTTCTAACCCACCTGCCACTCTCAGAGGGTCTGGGATATAAGGATTTACAGCCCCCTACAGTGTCACTCAGGGTGGGGGAGGGGGAGGTGATGGGTAATGTAGAGATGGCAAGCCTGGGGGGGAGGGGGCTGGAGGGGCAGAAGGAGAGTGTGGTGTGGAGGCAAGTTGGGGATCCACGTTGCGTCTTCCTAGTTGTGGACTTGACTGTCCTATGTGTTAGAGGGAGCAGTTGGGTTTTGGTGAACACTCCCCAAATTATGTTTGGTGGGGTCATCAGGAGGTTCCTGGGGAGTTTAAGGAAGGTCAAGTTCATTTGAGAAATGCAGGCTATGTAACCCTCCTCCCCAAGTTGTGTGGTGAAGAACATGTCCAAGTGACGTTTAAACCCAAACTCACTGCTCACAGTGGCCCTGTGAGACAGAGCAGGACTGCCCTTGTGGGTTTCTGAGACTGTCGCTCCTTATGGGAGTAGAAATCCTCATCTTTCTCCTGAAAGCCGGCTGGTGTTTTCAAACTCCTGACCTTGTGGTTTGCAGCCTCGTGAGTAACCCACTACACCATCAAGGCCCCTTAAGTTGTTTAAGGAGCCACTAAATGAGGCAATTTGTCCCTGAAACTTTCTTCCTTACATCATTTGGGAGGTGCTGCCTGGGCGCTTTCGGATCCCCTCAACCTCGTCCATTGATTGCTGATTCAGTACTCGACTCCTGCTTCTTCACCTTGAGGCAGACCCCTCCTCTCCACACGCAGGGCTCAGAGGGCTCAAAGAAAGATGCAGGGACCTCCAGGAGGGGCCGCAGCCTGGTTCTAGAGGAACACTTGATGTATGCTAATAACGTGCTGTTGGATTAACAAATATCTTTTCCCCGTTTGAAGTGAGGTTATAAAGTCCTTCTATAGCACGCATGGCAATGGACCAGCCAATCAGTTTTGCGAGTTCGTGGTGGTCAAAGCACAGGAGACGGGACGGAAGTCACAGCAGAGGCCCCTGCATGACTGAGGATCAGGGGACGCAGGAGACCACATGTGTGAAAAATGACACAAACACCAACACGCTTCTCTGTCTACCTGTGGCCGTGTATGGGAGGGTGTGCTTGGTAGGCAGATGGAGCTGGTGTGTGGAGATGCTCAGGTGGGGAGGGATGGGCCTGTGTGTACATAAGTACACACGTGTGCGGTTTGTGCATAGCTGTGTATATGTGCCTTAGGGTCATCTGTCCTGGCATGTGGCTGTACATTGTGGGCATAGGTCTTAGCCGTGTGGGTATGCAGGTGTCAGGTATAAGGACAGGTGTACCAGATGTATGCTCATCTCTGAGTCGCAGCTGTTAACTCTACCCTCCATGGTTGTGAGGCCCTCTGGCAACCGTGTCACAAGAATCTAGGTGCTGTCACTTCCCCCTCGGGGCCCTCAGCCTGATTCCCTGGGGCTGGGAGGGAGGGGAAGCCTGGGGCTGTCTGGTTACCGGCCACCAGAGGGCAGAGGAGAGCTGGACAAGACTGCTTCCTCCTTACTCTCAGTTACACAGTCTCAGGTTAACTTGAGGGTATCCAGAGTGAAGGGGTGGAGGCTAGCCTGTCAATGAGGCCTCCTTGTGGGCGTGGCCTTCTCATGAGGATTCTGGGACCGTCCTCTCTCTCTGCTTCACCTTCCTGTGGAAGAGCCACACTCAGAGAGCTGGAGGAAACACATGGAGACTCTTGCCTGCGCTGAGATGCTTCCACCGCCAAAGGATCCACAAGACTTTGCACCCACTGGCCTGTGGTCTTCCTGTATTTTGGAACATTGCATGTGCTGTGTGAGTCTGAGGAGAGATTTATGGACTAGTATTGGAAAGCTTGACTGGACTGGGATGTTTTCTTAATATGCAATTACTCTTTGATATACAGCTCTTTCTTATACATATATGAGTGTCTCTGGATTTATTTCTTTCGTCAACCGGTCTAACACAGCCCAGATGGCAGCTTTCTGGAAGGTCGGGACTCAGAAAGTTGTAGGGTTACACTGGAGCCCAGGGACAGTGGGGGCAGTCTCATGGAATCTTGGGAGAGGGGCACACTGGGTACCTCCTGGCCGGGGTCTGTGAGGAGCTTGCACCTGGGCTTCTAGATCCTCCACATTGTTCAACTGCGTGGATCATAGTAAACGATGGGTCACAGTAAGAAGAACAAGAATTCCAGCACGCTCAATGTGCTCAGTGCAGAACCTGTCCACGGACCGAGAGACAGTCGTTCAAGCAGAACAAGCGGATACGGGTTTAAAATCAGAAGGGCTGTGTGGCAGAACTGTGTCCTCTCACCATTCTCATTCAAACCACATGTTGAGCAAGTAACCCAGGAAGCTGGACTACATGAAGAAGAACAGGCATCAGGCTTATCAACAGACGTGGGTAAGTGGAGAACATAACTTTGCTTCCTGAAAGGAGGCCTCGAAGCGCTTGCTGATGAAGGTCAAAGATGGCAGTCTTTGGTACGAGCAGAACACAAAAACTCCTCCCAACTGGACCCTTGGGCAATCCCTGAATAGAGGGAGAAAACGTTGAAGTTGTCAAGGATCCCACGTTGCCTGGCTCCACAATCGGTGCTCATGAGAGCGACGGCCAAGAGCTCAACACACACATGGCCTTGGGGAAACGGCTGCAAAAACCCCCGTGAACATGCTCAAGAGCGAGGACGTTATTTTGAGGGCCAAGGAGCCCCTGACCCAAACTGTGGTTCTTTCAATGGCCTCATGTGCATGTGGAAGTCAGACACAGAACGAGGAAGACTGCAGAAGCAGGAATGCACCTGAACATGGCGTTGGGGCCCAATATTGGAAGTACCATGGCTTCCCTCCCCCCACTCCCCAAATCTATCTTGAATGAAGTACAGCCAGAATGCTCCTTAGAGGCAAGGATGGTGAGACTGTATCCCACATACTTTGGACATGTCAGGAGACACCTTAGAAACGGGCACGGCACTTGGTAAAGTAGAAGGACAGCAAACGAGAGGAAGGAATTCTGAGCTGGTAGACCCCGTGGCTGCCACAAGGGCCTCAAACACAACCATTGCACAGGGGTGGTAGGAATGGGAGCTGACTCAATGGCAGCTAACCACAAACAACCACAACTGCAGCCTGGGCTTTGTCACCCAGCTTTGCCTGGGTCTCTTTCACAGGTGCACGATGATGATGATGACGACGATGATGATGTATCTCTGAACACAGACCACCAACTGAGCGTCGGTGAAAGAGACTGACTGGTGAACGTTGAGTAAACTGGTTTTCCTAGGTGGGAACAAGAGGCTTCACGGTAAGTATTTGCCAATTTCTCTTTTGTAATTTTCCCCATCTGGGTTCATTTCAGGCTACCAACATGGTGTCACTGAACACAAAGTTGGGGTGAGGCTGTCTTGGATATCTAGTGCCGCCGTAGGAGAAATACCACCCGTGGCTGGCGTTGACGAACAGAATGTGTTCTCTCAGCGTTTAAGGGATTCGCCATCTGAATTCAGAGAGCCAGCTACGGGAGAAGACTTTCTCTCTGTGTTGGCCCTGGAGGAAGGTCCTTAACCCCTCGTCACCTGCGGGCCTACAGCTTGTTGGAGATCTCTGCGTGTCTTGACATCAGGGTTCTACCCGGGTCTGGGGTCTGGGGGGGTCTCAGCACAGGAGCCCTGGGTCCAGCAGACATGCTCTGCTCTTTCTCCTCCAACATGAAAGAACCTAAAGTCCAAAAGATGCTCCGTACTCTTGGCTCCTCTTCCTTGATGGTGGCCAGATTCCCTGTTCCTGCTTCGGAGATGGCTCATTTTAAACCCAGTGGGTAGCGAAACTGACCTGATCCTCACATCACTTGGTCCTCCGTGTGCCTTATTCACATGGTCCTCCCCAATCACTTGGTGGGAGTTCTACAGACTACGGCTAGAGGAGCCATATCACATCATTCGCAAGACCACAAAGGGAATCTAAGTTTTGACTGTCATGTTGTTGGCTGCCGTTCAGTCTGGATTGAATGGACTGTTGTTGGCTGACTGTCGTGCTGTTGGCGGCCATTGAGCTGGCTCCGACTCACAGGGAATGAAACACCCCCCGGGTCTGCACGATCCTCGCCATTGTTCCTGTGTCAGAGCACGTGGTTGAGCCACGGTGTCAATCCATCTCATTGCAGCCCTTTCTCTTTCTCGCTGCCCCTCCACTTTACCACTCGTGATGCCCTTCTCCAGGGACTGGGCTCCTCTGGCAACGTGTCCAAAGTATCTGAGACCAAGTCTCCCCATCCTTGCCTCTAAGGAGCATTCTGGTCGTACTTTTTTCCAAGACAGACTTGTTTGTTCTTTCGGCCATCTAGGGTACTGTCAGCATTCTTCACCAGCGTGCAATTCAAATGCATCGACCCTTCATCGGTTTGCTTTCCTCAATGCCACCTTTCACAATGCGCATAAAACCACTGAAAACACCAGGACGTGGGTCAGGTGCACCTCAGTCCTCAAAGTGACACCCTAGCTCTTTAACACTTTAAAGAAGGCTTGTTCAGAAGATTTACCTGATGAAACATGTCTTTCGATCTCTTGTCTGCTGCTTCCGTGGGCACCGATTGTGGATCCAGGCAAGACAAAATCCTTAACAACTTCCGCTTTCCCCCACTTATCACAAAGCTCCCTGCTGGTCCAGTTGGGAGGATTTGAGTTTTCTCTACATGGGATTTTAATCCATACCGAAGGCTACAGTCTTTGATCTTCATCAAAAAGTGCTTCAGCGTCTGTCCTCCACTCTGTCCGTGTGGCATCTGCAGACACCAGGTTGCTGATAAGCCTTCCTCCAATCCTGATGCCCGTCTTCTCCATAGACTCCAGCTTCTCTGATTGGGCGCTCAGCAGACAGATTGAGTACGTGTGGTAAGAGGATACAACCCTGACACACACCTTTCCTGATTTTCGACCACACAGTGCTCCCTTGTTCTGCTTGTACAACTGCTTCTGATCCATGTGTAAGTTGTGCATAGCACACTGAAGTATTCTGGGACTCCCATTCTTCTCAAGGATAGCCATTGTTTGTTATGGTCCGCAAGGCAAATGCCTTAGGATTGCCGGTAAAGACACAAACAGATATCTTTCTGGTATCTTCTTTCAGCCAAGATCCATTTGACATCAGCAATGAAATCCCTTGTTCCACATCCTCTTGTGAATCTGGCCTGGACCTCTAGCAGGTCTCTGTCAATGTACCGCTACAACCGTTATTGCATGATATTCGGCAACATTTTACCTCGAATGTGATATCAATGATATTGTTCTATGATATGAGAATTCCATTAGCCCACCTTTTTTTGGGTACAAATATGGGTCTCTTCCAGTCAGTTTGCCAAGCAGCTGTCTTCTAAATTTCCTGGCATAGGTGAGGGAGCGCTCGTAGTACTTACTTTCTCAGCTTGTTGAGGCATTTCAAGAGGTATTCCATCAATTCCTGGAGCCATGCTTTTGGCTAATGCTTTCCGTGAAACTTTAACTTCTTCCTTTAGGACCCTTGGTTCTTGCTCATGTGCTACCTCCTAAAGTGGGTGACAGTCGACTAGGGACTCTGTGCATTCTTGCCATCTTCCTTGGATGATTCCATTCAATATATTGTCCATAGACCCTTTCCATAGTGCCACTTGAGGCTTGGACTTTTTCAGTGACTCTTTCAGTTTAAGATACGCTGAGCATGTTTTTCCTTTCTGGTTTCTAACTCTGGGTCTTGGCGCCTTTCATGATCATGTTTGACTTTGTCTTCTTGAGCTGCCCTTTGTCATTTTCTCTCCAGCTCCTTGACGTCACCTCTTGCTCCATTTGCCTTAGCAACTTTACGATTAAGGCCAAGTTTCAGAGTCTGACATCCACGTTGAACTTTTCTTTCTTTGCTGTCTTTTTTCATGGTCTTCTACTTTCGTCATGGATGATGGTCTTGATGTACTCCCACTGTCCATCAGGCCTTCTGTCAATAGTGCTCAACATGTGACATCTATTCTGGAAAGCTCTTGAAGTTCGAAGGGGGATACACTCAAGGTTGTGTTTTGGCTCTTCTGAACTTGCTTTGATTTCCTTCGGCTTCAACCTGAACTTACATATGAGCAATGGGTGGTCTGCCCTTGGCCTTGTTTTGGCTGCTGACATTGAGCTTCCCATTGTCTCTTGTCACCAAAAAAACCCCAAACTCACTGCCATTGAGTCAATGCCGACTTACATAGTGGCCCTACAGGACAGAGTAGAACTGCCTCTCTGGGTTTCCAAGACGCACATGAGAGTAGAAAGCATATTTTTGTCCCATCGAGTGGTTGGTGGCTTTGAACTGCTCACTGCAAGGTTAGCAGTCCGGTGCATAGCCCACCACTTCACTAGGGCCCCACCTCTTCCCCCAGATGTAGTCCGTGTCATTCCTGTGTATTCCATGTGGAGAAGTCTCTGTGTAGAGTTGCCTTTCATGTTGGAAAAGGTTTTAGCGATGAAAAAGTAATTCATCTTGCAAAAGTCTATCATGCGATCTCCGGCTTCATTTCTATCACCAAGTCCATATTTTCCGACTACTTTTCCTTCCTCTTTGTTTTCAACTTTGGCATTCCAATATCCATGATTATCAATGCTTGTTTCATCAGTTTCCAACTAAAGACATTGGTAGAATTCTTCAATTTCTTCATCTCTAGCTTTGGTAGTTGGAATATAAATTTGAGTAATAGGGTGGATTGGATTTTCGTTGTCTTTTCTTTTTTTTTATTGGATTTTCTTGAAATTGGATAGATACAATGGATACAAGGCTCTGCACACGATCACAGCTCACTCCTAGGTGAGGTCTCGGGGCTAGTGTGCCTCCAACTCCAGGATCAACTGTGTCGCTTTAGGGAGTCCTGAGGGTGCAATGGATACAATCGGATAGATACACAGATGGCACTGAACTTCAAGCTAGACCTTGAAATGTCCACTCCATTCCTCTTGATTGCGCCATTCCCAGCTGCATGTTTTTTTAAATTCAAAACTCCTAAGACCAGTCCATGTCAGCTCACAAATGCATAGAATGTTGATTCATGTGCCCCATTACTTTTTTTACAACTTTCAGTTTTCCTAGATTCACACTGTCAGGGGAGCCAGCCCCTAACAATTCATCACAGACCGGCAAACGCAATTATACAGCGATAATATGTAAAGATGATAGTAAAATCCTAGAGAATAAAAACTAGAAGAGAGAGTGAAATAAAGGAGTCAGACACATCTCATGGCAGCATGCCCACCTCAACCCCGCTTGGTGGTCCACCTGAGGATGCAGAAGGTGGGAATTGCAGGAGTGAGAGTGATTTATTACTAATCAAGGCTTATATATCTTTTGGGGGCTGATAACCCTTTGGGAGAATAACCTTTGACCTACTTTCATTGACCTCCAGGTGTATAGTCATTTACATGTGTAGTAAGCGGCTAGGTTTGGCATGTTTTAGGGGGACAACTTGGGAGAAATCTTTCTGTATCCCACACACACTTCATATATTTCCAGTTGTGATTGTTACTTGATATCTGTAGCTGGTCCTGCTCATTTTGAGCCTGCCCATCAGCAGACGAAGGTCCTGAGGCTTTTCTCCGTCCACGTCATGACGGTCGGCTCCACTTCGAGAAGGCAGCTCTTCCTCAGTCGTGTTTTGAGAACCTCCCCACAGGGAGAGGTTCATCTTATGGCATTCCATCCCCTAACCCCCGCAGCGACTAGATTTCAGCAGAGCTTCCAGACTAAGAACAGGCTATTGAGAAGGAACAAACCACAGGAAACCTTGCAGAGAGAACAGAAACATTGTCAGGTACTGAAAACCTCATGAAAAGAAGCAGGCTCTCACCATCAGGTGCTGTACACTCCTCCACCTCTGCCCCCTTACACAATTCCAGAACTGCTGCCCCATTTTTCACCATCAGTTAGAGCAGCACCCTATTCTTCCAGATCCAAATGACGTCTTTATGTAACTGCCAAACCACTGGGAATCATGGCCTAACCTAGTTGGCACGTATTCTTGGATGTCATGAAGTGCAAGTTCTGTGGTGGTCCCTCCTCTTTCGATCCATGGCAGATGCATAGTCACATCGTTTTATAGTCATTTCTACCCTGCAGGCACAATCGATGCCAGCTATCTCGTGAGCATCAGTAGTCACTAATGGCACTTAACAACAACAAAAACCCAGGAAAAGTTGAGCTTTTGAGTATTTCTTAAGGTTGTTTGACAAAAATCTATTTAATTGTTAAGTGTATATAATCTACTGTAAACTCATAGTTTTGCTTCACAAGTGACTTGCAGACTTTCTGGCAATTGAAAGATTGGCTCTTGGAGAAGGCCAAGCACCCTCAGGACTCCCTGAAGCAACACAGTTGGTCCTGGAGTTGGAGGCACACTAGCCCCGAGACCTCACCTGGGAGTGAGCTGTGACCCGTGTGCAGAGCCTTGTTCTCATTTCTTCGGGTCAATGACTCACAGCAAAAATTTGCCACCCCTGCCTCAGGCTTTGCTTGCAAACAGGAGGCCACGGGCTCCCCACATCCTTCTTGCGGTGAAAGGCTCCTCCAGGCAGCATGCCATGAAACTTTCGGAGCCAGTTGGCTGACCCCTTGTCTGCCTCACTCAGAACCCTAGAGGCCTCCAGTGCTGCTCTCTCTCTCTCTCTCTCTCTCTCTCTCTCTCTCTCTCTCGCTCGCTCGCTCTCGCTCTCTTTTGATGGGTCAATATAATCTCCCAGACTCTGCCCCAAATCATGAGGGGCAGACCCAGGACAGGAACCCAACTCCAGGCCCAACTGCTTCCAATCCAAGCTTCCTCCAGGTCCACTATCCCAACTGTGGGTGCGTAATCCCCCCACTGGAGCAAATGCCCCACCCCTCCCCTAAGTTTATTTTTCCTCCTGGATGGCACTCTATCTTCTCTAATACCCCCTCCTCTCCACAAGCGACAATTACTTCAGAAACGAAATTGTGGTAGTTATATAATCTGTTGTCAATTTGAGAGGATTGCAAGTGAAGGGGCGGAGTTTACCTGTCAATCATTGTATAGCCAATCAGGCCTCTGTGTGGGCATGGCCTTCCCCTGAGGATTCTGGGAATTGGTGCATTTCTTCCTTGGAGGCAGGAGACACACTCTCTCTTGGCTCACTCCTTGAGAGACGCTCTACTGACTAGACACATGACACTGTGCTGATAGGCTCTGTGCCCTGGGAACTGGAGGAGCCACGTGGAGACCCCTGCCAGCACTGAGCTGCTTCTCCATCCACTGGATCCAAAAGCCTTTCTACCCACTGTCCTGTGATCTTCCTGCATTCGGCATCATTGCATGTGTTTTGTGAGTCTGAAGAGGACTTTATAGATTGGTATTGGACATTTGGGCTAATATCAGACTTATGGACTTGATCTGGACTGGGCTGGGATGTTTTCTCAGTGTTCAGTTGCTCTTTCATATAAACCTCTTCCTTATACGCATATGCATATTTATGAATTTGTTTCTCTAGTCTACCCAGACTTACACATAAGTTGACTCACGACTTCTTGCTATTATGACCTTGACTAATATGGCAAGGTCTTATATCATGGACTACCCCTCTGGCTGGAGTGAGAACTCAGGACCAGGGTTGTGGGTCCAGAGCTGCCACCAGTTCCTCTTTCTGACCATATCCTCCAAAGGTGTCATTTTGGGCATCACCAAATGAGAAGAGAGGGTTCTCAGAGTGAGTGGACTGTCACCATGCTCCACCACAGCCTAGGATCAGCAACGGGCCGTGGCAAGCCTGAAGCCAAAGGCAGAATCAGTAGGAGTACCGTATATACTCGTGTAGAAGCCGAGTTTTTCAGCATATTTTTAATGCAGTTTTTGTGGTAAAATTAGGTGCCTCAGCTGATATTCAGGTTGGCTTATACTCGAGCATATACGGTAAATCTTTTTGTTTAAGGCCTTGGTATTCCATGTCATCTTAGAATCGAAGATGGTGTGCCTTCCACTTTGGACATGTGACTAGAAGAGACCGGGCCCTGGGGAAAGACTTCGTGCTTGGGAAAGTGGAGGAGCAGCAAAACAGATGGCCTGACACAACAACGGGCTCAAACATAACAGCCAACGGGAAAAGGCGGATGCAGGACGGGGCAGTCAGGTTGGGGTCGCTGTGGGCCAGGACTGACACGAAGCACCTGACAACAACAGCGCGCACACTCGACCACTAGTCAGGCGCAGAAAGGATGGAGTGTTGGTACATGCTGCCGCGTGGGTGGACCAAGAGGGGGCTATAAATTGGGCTGCTAACCGTAAGGTCAGCAGTTCAAAGCCACCAGCTGCTCCACGGAAGAACGCTGAGGCTCTCTACTCCTGTAAAGACAAACTGTCTCAGAACCCCCCAGGGGCTTTTCTCATCTGTCCTATAAGGTAGTTACGGGGCAGGATTTGGGGGACAGCCACACACTGTTGGGGCCCGTTCACAGGGAACTCCAGGGGAAGAAAGCTGCACAGAGAAAGCATATATGTGGTTGTGGTTGTGGTGGGGTGTGGTGGGGTGGGGGACTGTTTTGCTGGGGAAAACATGGGGAGTGCCTGATTCTGGATACAGGGCTTTCTTTGCTGTAATGAGAATGTTCTGGAACTTGATAGTGGTGATGATTGTGTAACCCAGCCGATGCACTAGATGTCACTCCGCGGTACATTTCATAATGGTGGGAAGGGTCGATTCTACCCTATGTGTTTACTACAATAACCCCCAAAAAAGGAAAGAGTGGTTTTTAAGAGTAAGCGAAACAATGCTCAACAAGTTTCGTTTTCAGCCCAAGACGCAGGGGTCTACATTCAGAGGGTCAGACTCCTTCATTTATTTTTTTTTTTTTGATCGGGGTTCATTGACTTCATTTTTGTTTTAATCTGCGGACCTCTGGGATCACTGGAGGGCGGAGAGGGCTCTCCCTCCTCTGCAGGCACGGCTGGTGACCGCCAGTACCCTGGAGGGGCCACTCTCGGTCATTGCCCTGCGTGGCCCTAGGGCAGAGCATAAACAGTGGCTGGGAACAATGACACAGGAAGTGCTCTGCTCCCAGAGAAGCCTGACCAGTGAGACGCCTGGCTGGCCCAAGTCTAAGTGGGGGTCCAGGAGGGTTGCACCCCAGTCCTTGCCCTGGCAAAGCCAGTGGACAGGTAGCCACTGAGGGGAGCCCACGTGGGGGCTGAGGGCTGCGTGTCCTGGAGACAGAGGCTTGCCTCTCTGGCTTGGCCCTGCCCTGACCATGTTTCTGGGCCACCTAGGGCTGGGAGGGACCCACACAGAGAGGGAGCTGCCCAGCAGTCCAAGGAATGCCCCTGGGTCTGGCGTCCTGCGTCGGACGCAGGTCTCGGACCTGGGTCACGCTTGTCACCCGCGAGGTGGGGCCCCAGCTGTGCGTAACATGCAGTGTGTTGTAATATTTCCCTTCACACACTCCCATGACTCCGTATTCAAAGGCACGCAGGTCCCCACCCCGAGCTCCCCAACACTCAGTTCCTCATGGCTCAGCCAGCATCTTCTGTGACCTCTGCTTCCTGCAGGGTCAGGGCCGAGGACCCCTTCGAGGGCCCTCCCTGGACCTCCTTGGACACAAAGGACAGAGGTCGATGCCTCCCACTTTACAGATGAGGAAACTGAGGCTCGAAGAGACTAATCTGTATGAAGGAGACTGTGGCCCCTGGCATCCCGTGGACCCCCTGCCAGGTGACTGCAGCTCAGCCCCTCACTGGGTGAGGGAGTGCGGAGGGCTGGGTGAAGGCTGCCCTCACTGTCCCCCCAGTGGCTCGAGGCTGCCCTTTGGGAAAGGAGGTGCGAGTGGGGGCCGGGGGGAGTTGTCTGTAACACTTTCAGGATCGTTACACATGGGAGAAACCAGCCCCTCACACTATCATGGGTTCGGGAAGCGCAGTTTTATGGTTACAATCGATAAAGATTATAGTAAAGTCCTAGAGAATAAGAGAATAAAATGAAGGATTCAGACACATTTCATGGTAGCATGCTCACCTCCTGGATGGCCATGATCTCACCAGCCAGGCTTGAGTACAGCACGGGTGGAAGAGGGGGTGGGGGGAAGAAAGAGAGAGTGATTTATTTCTAACCAAAGCTTATATATCTTTTGGGGGCATACCAGCCTCCTAATTACAGGTAAAGACTACGTCACAGGAAGGGGTTGTACTATAGGTAATACAGTAATGGGAGGGGGGTGACCTAGGGTGTACACACTATAGGAAGAGGGATTAAGGCTATGCATGTGACAAGATGGGCGAATCCTAGATTCATGATGGCAGTCTAACCTTGATTGCCCTTGAGTTGGAGACTTGGGTTACTCTAAGCTTTCAGGGAACGCAATCCACTGTCCCTAAGAGCAGGAGTGAGCCCCACCTGTGGCGGGACAGACAGTAGGGTCGGCTTGCTCTGGATGGCTGAATGCCTTCAGGGAGAGAACTTTGACAATCATTTACCATGAGTGGCAAGCAGTGCCCTAGGTCTGTCGTATTTTGGGGGGAGAGAAGCTGGGGGAAAGTCTTGTATCCCACAGTTACAGAGCTTTAAGTCCTGACCCGGATGCCCATTGGCCCTTCGAACTAGAAGTTCTTGGGCTCCTGTGAGTGGAGGTCCATCTGTAATTGCCACCGTGACCTACGGTGTCTCCCGAGGGCCCACTAAGGTACGGCCTGTTAGTAGCTCAGCTCAGTGCCTGGCAGGTCCTCATTCAACAAACGTTTATTGTGCGCCTACCATGTGCTAAGCACGCACTCCTTTGGGGATACAGAACCCAAACTGAGCCAACTGCCCTCAAGCTGATGCTGGACGTATGACCACCCTCCAGGGAGGCAGCCTCGCCAGTCTGCCGCAGAGCACAGGGTGGGTTGGAACTGCTGACCTTGCGGTGAGCCGCCCGACACTTTCCTGACAGCGTCACCAAGGTTTCGTGTGAGGCCCGCAAAAACCCAAATCAAGCCCACTGTCATTCAGTGGATCCGGACTATGTCAGGCCGCGTCGACCTCAGAAATCAGTCCAGAGACGCTCACCTGCGTATAAGAGAAAGTTTTACATCAAGAACTCATCAGCACCAAGAAAACATCCCAGCCCAGTCCAACTTGAGTGCACAAGTCTGATTCCGGTCCACAAGTCCCTCTGCAGACCCCTGCAGGCACCTGCAGTGAATGCAGAATGCAGGAAGATCACAGGCCCGGCCGGTGGGTGCAGTAGTCGTGTGGATCCAATGGAAGCATCGCAGGGGCGCCAGCAGCTCTCAGGGGGGCCAGCAAGCCAGAAGGTCAAGGCAGAGAGAGGAGAGGGGCTGGCTTCCTACGAGCTCTCTCTCCCCAAGGTGGCAGGAGGGGGGCATCGGGCTGCAATGTGATTGACAGGCTGAACTTCTCTCACATCTACAGGTGCCATGTTGGCACCAGGAAACCTAACTTTCACACCGACTTCAAGTGAACCCATGGGTTTCGGAGCTGGTAACTCTTCAGGGGCTCCCCACCTTCCTCATGCCGCAACCCTTTCATACAGGTCCTTAGGTGGTGGTGACCCCCAACCATAAAATTATTTTCATTGCTACTTCGTAACTGTAATTTTGCTACTGTTGTGAATCGTAATATAAATATCTGATGTGCAGGATGTATTTTCATGGTTACAAATTGAACATAATTAAAGCATAGTGATTCGTCACAAAACAATATGTAAATCTATATTGTGAAATAGTTATTTCTATTGGCAAATCAATGAAATTTTGTCTTGAAGCATGGTGTAGCATGGGTAACAGTCTTCATGCTGGGTACTCGTAGGTGGGCGTGTCTGCATGTGGGTGGACCCGCCTGGAGATGGACAGAGGAGTGGTGTCTGAGTTCCTAAGGCCATCAGAAATATGTGTTTTCTGATGGTTTTAGGCGACCCCTGTGAAAGGGTCGTTCGACCTCCAAAGGGGTCTTGACCCACAGGTGGAGAACTGCTGCTTTACAGGAATAGAAAGCCTCTTCTTTCTCCCCCAGAGCAGCTGGTGGTTTTGAACTGCCGACCTTGTGGCTAGCAGCACAATTCAAAACCACTTTGTGGCCAAAGCAGCGGTAATTCAGTCCTCAGAGAGTGCACCGGCTGCAGGCCCAGAACCAGAGCCCCAGGTCAGTGGATATGATAATTCAGCAGATAGACCAGTTGCCTCCTGCTTCTGGGAGGTGGAGAGAGACGGCCACACTTGGGCCCCTGCCCAGAGGAGGGTTCCACCGAGTAGATTGCCAGACCTTTCTTCCAAAGGGGCCCCTCGATGAATTTGAAGCCCCGATTCTCAGTGAGCAGCCAAGCACAAAGTGTTGGAGCCAACTACAGACTCCATGCTCAATGCACCCAAACTCACAATGAACGGCCCTGGAGGCAATTTGGACTCATCAGGATGCTACGGGACAGGGGAGAACCACCCCTGTGGGTTTCCAGGACAGGGGAGTCGAAGTCCTCATCTTCCTCCCGTGGAGCAGCTGGTGAACTCTGACACATAACCCGCCCCCGCCCCCCAGGACTCCTCCTCAATGCACTAAGGGAGGCTCACTTCAAGGACTTCTCAAGGGGGGCTCCCAAAGGTCGTGACACAGACGTTCCGGGACAGGGTGCCCGGCACGGCATTGGGGCCGGTCCATCTGAGGCAAGCAAACATGCTCAGGGCCAGGGAGTGTCACAACCCTCTTGCTGTTTGATTGGGGTCTCATTTGCATGTCCCGGCAGGCTGCAGACTCGAGGCCATCTAAAAACAGCAGATATAGCTTGTTTTCAGATACATTTCACTTTTAGAGAAACAAGACGAGATTCCAGGAAAGGCACCAAGGAAGCAATTTCCCAGATAAGCCAGGAGGTGGCAAGATGGGTGGGGGCTGGGCAGGGTATCCGAGAACCAGGAAGCCTGCTGGGGCAGCCACCCTGAACCCGGAGGAGACCGGAGGGGCCTGGAAGGAAGGGGTGCATCGCTGGGCCAGGAAGCTGCCACCGTCACAGAAGATCCTGCTGCCCCAGAAGGGCCTCCTGTCCTGTGGGGGCTGGGTGGACACACGCATAAGAACCCCAGCCTGGCCACTGTGGTCACTTGCCTGCTGCCACCTGAGACCATGCTGGCGGCCACTCTTCTGGCCCTGACCCTGCTGGGCAGTGCCCAGGGCTATCCCAATGGCAGCTCCTATGCAGCGGGCTTTGTGTGCCGGATCACCAAGCCTGCCATGCTGGTGTGTAAGTACCTCTGTTGCCCCACCACCGGCCCAGCTGTCTGTCCATCCAGGACTCCTTGTGTTGAGCTAGGAGCCAGGCCGGGCAGCTGGGGCCCATGGAGGGACATTCCCTGCAGCCACCGCACCTGTCTTGACCTCACCTGCAGGGTCCAGCTCTCTGATGAGGAGGTCCTGGCTGGCCTGTGAGCAGCTGGCTGTAGGGTTTCCCATTAGTCTGGGCCCCAGGGCCAATCTGAGGTTTCAGCTAAGGTTCAGAGCAGAGGAGGGGGTCAGATCTGGTGAGGTCAGGGGTCTGTGTGGACTCAGTGTTAGGGGTTATATTGTGAGTGGCAGGGAGGTCACCTCACTGACTGCTGGGTGACATTAAGCACCGTCCCTCTCTGGGTCCTGGCATCCTGTGTAGGCTAGGAGCAAGGCTAACACAAGGCTCCTTGAGACACAGGATTGTAGACTTCGTCCAAGTGTGCGTGGGGGGCTGAGTGAGCCTGGCATCAGAGTGTGGCTGGGGCCAGGAGAGCCAGGTGGCCTGGACCCTTAGGCTCCTGGAGCTCTGCCCTGGCTCTCTCTCTAACCCCAGGGAAGAGTCCTTTGACTTCTCAGGCAGATCCGGCCAGGGCCAGGCCCGCCCCTGAGCTGGGAGAGTGGGTGGGAGTCTGACACCTGCCCTTCCTCACAGTGAACCAGGAGACCACCAAGGTGATCCAGACCGTGTTCCAGCGAGCCAGCTACCCAGACATCGAGGGAGAGAAGAGTGTGCTTTTGCTGGGCCAAGTGAAGTACAGCCTGCACAAGTGAGTCGGGCCTTGGCAGGAGCTGGTGGGGCCAGGGGGGCTCACCTTGGCTTGTCACCAGCTCACAGCCGGGAGGGCACCCATGGACTCCAGCCAGGCCACAGGACTTGGCACTGGGGCTGCAAGCCCAGAGGCTCCCCACCAGTCAGGATGCTTCCTCCGCCCCCATCCCCGCCCGGCTGGATCGCCGTGTATCAGCTGCTCCCTGGTGGTGCTCTTGGGTCAACCTGGGACTGCTAACCCCTAGGTTGGCAGTTCAGACCCTCCCACCTCTCTGCTCCAGGCATGAAAGCTGAGACTGTCTGCTCCTGTCAGTCTTGACAACCTCAAAAATGCTGAGTCAGAATCGACTCGAGGGCTGTGAGTTTTAAAATGTGATTTTGTGTGTGGGGGGGGGGTGGTGGTGGGGGGGGGAGAGGGGGTTGTATCAATTGCTCCAACAGGACCTGTAAAATCCATCTCACTGTCTAAAGGGTCTTTTTCCTCTGCCCGAGGCAGATAGGGTGACGGGACAGCAGGATAGAGTCCACTCTTGGAAAAACATGTCTCGTGACTTGACTGTGGGTGATGGAAACAGCTGAGGGCGTGGTGGTTGGGGGGGGGGGTCCTTCACAGTCAGCCCCCATCCGCCTCGTCTGTCCCACGATGCAATCAGTCAGCACACATGGTGATCTCATACGTGTCAGGGCAGATCTGCGTGCCACGCGGCGGTTTCCACAGCTGATTTTTCCCAAGCCTTTCTTGTAGTTGTCGCGGATGGGTTTGGACCTCTGACCCTCTGACTAGCACATAAGTGGTTTGTACCATGCAGAAACCTCCTCATGAGCACACCCCACTCTCCCTTAGGCCTGCTCAGCCGAGGAGAACACAGGGCCCAGAGGGGCTCAGCAGCTGCAGGGAGAGTTTGTGAGGTACAGGATGGAGTGCAGAAAGTTTGCTTCCGGCCACACCACTTTCCTGTCCCCCCTCTACACACACCCGCCCCTCGCTGCTCTGGACCCCGGATCTGTGTCTGTGTGTCTGGCGCCCGCATGACATCCCACAGGGAAAGGCTTTAAATATGTTCTAAAGCCAATATGACTTTCTCCAACTCCACCCCTCACCCCCCATAAACAATACAGAAGATGGCTTAGCATCCCAGGCTGGCTCCCTTTACCCAGATGACTTGGGAGTGGAATGCTTGCAGATATTTGCAGCAGCCACCAGGGGGCACAGGTGATGCCGAAAAGCCATTTGCCTTCCCTGAGATGCCGCCTGGTTTAGCCCAGGCAAGAGGGAAGGAGCTTCCGTTTCCTCTTCTGTAAAGGCAGGAAAGTGCCGTCACCTGCGTCACAGGTGGCAGCAGGGCGTGGAAAAGTTGAGAGAGAAGTTCTTCACAAATCAGCAGTGATCACAACAAACAAACAAGAACTGGATTCCCATACAATCGGGCCATGAACAAAGGAATGTCATAACTTTGACCAAAAACCAGTATGAGTGGCTAGAGCTAAAATAGGATTGGCCACAAGGAATATTCCCTGAAGCTGGATAATGAGTAAGATGAGGATTCTAAAAGAGTATTCTCTCCTTTGAAAAAGAAGAAGAAATAGACAGATAGATTTGGGCATTCCTTGTCCCAGTAAGTGAAAGGATGAATCTAAGACATTAAACCAAAACCCCTAACACATTGGTGTTGACTCAAGTCTGACTCTGAGCGATCCTACAGGACAGGGTAGAACTAACTGCCCTGAGTGTCCAGGCTATGGTCTTTTCAGGGGTCGGAAGCCTCATCTTTCTGCCGAGGTTTGTGCTTGTGGTTTCGAACTGCAGACCTTGTGGTTAACAGCCCAATATGTATCACCATGCTACCAGGGGTCCTTCCAGGGAGCATGGGAAGTCATGAAAAAGGAAACTGACTACATGGGGATTAACATCTAAGCTGAAATGGACTGGTGTTGGTGATCATATGGTCTACACACTAGAGTGGAATGGCCCCCCACGCATCATCAAAAACACACAGGACTCAAATGGGCTCTGGTGGAAGAGCCCACAGAGACGCTCAATCTCATCAGGCAGAGCTGAGTCAGGGCCCAACTGAGGGACCCATCTGCAAGTTCAAGTGGAAGGTGAAACACGTTAAAAGAAGTCAGTGAAATTCTAAGTACCGCCTTAAGAACAACCTGCCTGAATCGAGAGATCATCTCAGGACAGCTTTGCTCATTGGGCACCTTTGAGAGAAGATCGGATGGGGTGCAGGACAGCGTCAGGGACCTCGTACACGCAGAAAGCACAAGGTGGCCGAAAAGACAGGAAGGAATGGGAAGACCAAAATGGGCGTCAGAAGGGTCTTTGACATCGGCTCTTTAATGCAGAATGGGAACTAACGCGAATACAAAAAATGACGGAAACCCGAGCAACTCCAGAAGTCAGAGTGAAGAATCAGACCGGCCTGTGCAACGAGCTGGAGTCGGAACCCAAAGCGGAAGAATGTCCCTGGCACCCTCTCAAGCTGAAAGCTAAAGACTAAGCTTCAAGCCTTGAGTTGTCCTGTTGAAGAACACGAAGGACAAAATATGATGGGTCCAGGGAGTGTCAGGGTAGCCAGCCCCTAACAAATCCTCACAGGCCCAGCAATAATAAGTAAAGATGATAGTAAAGTCATAGAAAATAAGAGAGAGAGAAGAGAGATTGAAATAATGAAGTCAGACACATTTCCTAGTAGCATGCTCACCTCAGTCCTGCTTGGTGGTCCACGTGAGTCTGTGGAAGGTGGGAATTGCAGGAACGGTGGAGAGCAGGGAAGGAGGACAAGGGGAGAGGGAACAGGAGAGAGGAGGGAAATGGGGGAGAGAGGACCGCTATAGAGAATCTTTATTACTAACCAAGGCTTACATATCTTTGGGGGGGCGTGCAAGCCCACTAATTACAGGTAAAGACCTACATCACAGGAAAGGGTTGTACTATGGGCAATACAGCAATGGGAGGGGGACGATCTAGGGGTGTCCACACAATAGGAAGGGGAGAGGTTGGGGGCACACACGTGACAAGATGGGTGGATCCTAGATTCAGGGAGGCAGCCTAACTCTGGATGTCACTGAGCTGGTTTGACCTGTTCTCTGTCTCTCCATGGAACCAATTAGTATCCTTATCAGTAGGGTGTGTGTTCTCCATGGAACCAATTACTATCCTTATCAGTAGGGTGTGAGCCCCACCTACAGTGGATCAGACTGATGGCTGAATGCCTTCAGGGAGAATCTCTCTAAGCATCTGACTTCCCAAGATGAGCTCACTGGCAAACAGCCTCTGATGTTTGGCACATCCTTGTGGGACACAAAACTGGGGGAAAGTCTTTTTATATCCCACAAGGGAGCGCTAAGGAAAGATGAACGGAACACACAGCGTCCCTGGGCCCAAACCAATTGATCAACGTTCAGCATCTAGTCCATGGAAGAAGAGAGCTCAAGGGGCACTGAAGGAATCAGCAAAAACCAGGCTCCGGCAATTACAAAATTGGATGGAGGTGCTTCCACAGCGGAGTGCGTTGCTGACAGTCCTCGCACACCTATGCAAAGGAATTTGGAAGACTGCTACCTGGCCAACTGCCCCGAAGTGATCCATTGTTCTATTCCAAAAAGAAGAAGGAGGAGGAAAGAAGAGGTGGGGGGGGGGGAGCATTCTGGTTGTCTTCTTCCAGGACAGATCGTTGGTTCTTCTGGCCGTCCCTGGCACTCTCAATCGTCTTCTCCAGCCCCATGCGTAAGAGGCACCCATTCCTCTGTGCTCCAAGGTCATTGTCCAGCGTTCTGATGCATGTGAAACAATTGGCAATCACCAAGGATTGAAAAGTATCAGGCGACCATAGTCCTTAAAGGGACATCCTTGCTTTTTTGATACTTTGAAGAGCTCTTTTTGTAATTCCCGGGGCTGCATTTTTCACCTGTCTTCAGTGCTCCCGCCAGATGGATGCAACCTATTAAACCAGCCGTTCTCAACCTGTGGGTCGTGACCCCTTTGGGGGTCGACCGACCATTTCACAGAGGTCGCCTAAGACCATCGGAAAAGACACATATTTCACAATATATAATTACATATTGTTTCGTGATTAATCACTAGGCTTTAATTATGTTTAGTTATCTTCAATTAGTCACAATGAAAATACATCCTGCATGTCAGATGTTTACATTAAGATTCATAACAGTAGCAAAATGACAGTTATGAAGTAGCAATGAAAATAATTTTATGGTTGGGGAGTCACCACAACATGAGGACCTGTATGAAAGGGTCCCGGCATTAGGAAGGTTGAGAGCCGCTGTGTTAAATGAACAGAAAGCAGAGCTCATTGAACAGTGTCATTGATATCACATGCAAGTAAAGGTTCGCTGAAGATAGTTTTTAAATAGCTGCAGAAATACCTGGACGGGAAAGCGGGCACTGCCAGAAAGTCCAGCCAGCTCCAGATGAGGGAATGGAACAAGTAATATCATTGCAGCTGCCAGACGGACCTTCACAGGCATCGGAAAATACCAGCTGAAAGCAGAGACTACCAGAAAGCTGCTTGCCCGTGCGCTAGTGACCCTACCGGATATCATAGCATACGATCATAACACGGATCCGAGCAAATTATGGATAATCTTGCAAAGAATGGAGGTTCCAGAACACAAAACGGTGCTCACGAGCAACCGCTGGGACTGGCAAAGGGGTGCTGTGTGGTCTGAGACAGGGAAAGGTGTGTGTCAGGGTTGTAACCTTCCCCACATCACTCAGGCTTTGGGTCGAAGGAATAATCTGAGAAACAGGACTATGTGAAGAAGACCTCGGCTTCGGGCTTGGAGGAAGATCCACTAAGAACCGGCTGTTTGCAGACGACATGACCTTGCTGCTGAGATCAAGAGCATTTCAGGTACTTACTGATGAAGATCCCAACGACAGCCTTCAGGCCGGGTTCCCCTCTCCAGAAATCCTCACCATTGGACCAAGAAGCAACCATCAATGAAGACGTTGTCCAGGATTCTCTTTGACCCGGAACCACAATGAACTCTCGTGGGAGCATCCCTTACGAAATCAAATGATTCATTACACCGAGCAAATCTGCTACCAAGAGACCTCTTAAAAGCATCACAAAAACAAAGACATCACTTTGAGGACTACGGTCACCGGATCCAAGCCCTGGCATCTCCAGTGGCTTCCCATGCACGTGAGGGCTGGGCCGGAAGTCAGAAGACCGATGCTTTTGAGTGAGGCCTTGGAGGGGAAGACTGACCCCACCATGGACTGCCAGAACAACGGACAACTTTGTTTCGGAAGCCAAGATGCTCCTGCATAACTGATGTCATCAGGAGGGACCAGCCCCCGGAGGAGGACATCATGCTTCGTGGAGCTGAGGGTCAGTGGAAAAGAGGAAGGCGCTCAGCAAGATGGACGGCCACAGTGGCGGCCACAGCAGGTTCACACAGGGCAGGGGCTGTGAGGACGGGGCAGGACTGGGCAGTGTTTGGTTTTACTGTGCCTATCAATGGACTCAGCAGCACCTAACCACCCCCGCAGCGTTACCGTGGATCACTTGTGTGTGTTACCCAGGCTAGACGCCCCTCTAATACAATTGGGCTTCAGGACGTTTGTGGGGGAAATGGGATGCAATGATCATGGGATTTTCCCATGAATGTTTTGAAGCTCCAGGACATACTAGGGGTCCCGGGGGCACAGTGGTTAAGTGTTTGGCTGTGAACCAAAAGCTCAATTGTTCGAACCCACCAGCCAGTCCATGGGGGAAAGAGAGGGCGGGCAGTCTGGGAAACTCTCTGTAGCAGTTCTCCTGGGTCCTCAGTGTCACTGTGCGTCATAGTCACCTTGACAGCAGCGGGTGTGTGACACACTGAATGGCCCAGACCTGGAATCCAACTCTATCTCCCGAGGCCATCTGAAGTCACCCAAGTGACCCAAGCCATGGTATTTTCAGTCACCTAGGCGTGTGAAAGTTGGACATTGAACAAGGAAGACGGACGAAGAATGGACGCGTTGGCATCGTGGTGCTGGCGAAAGATATGGAAAGTGCCACGGACGGCCAGACGCACACACGGATCTGTCTTGGAAGGAGTACACCTTCTTAGAGGCACGGAGGCGAAACTTGGTCTCCCGTGCAGTCCCTGGAGAAGGACAGCGTGCTCGGGGAAGTAGAGGGGCAGTGAAGCGGAGGAAGGCCTTCCACAGGACGGGCAGATACAGTGGCTGGGACAATGGGCTCAGAGAGGAGAGCCGTGTGTGGGTGGTGCTCGGCCAGGAGGTGTTTGCTCTGTTGAGCACGGGGTCACCATGAGCCAGAACCGACTGACATCACCTAGCCGTAACAACCACAACCAGCGCAAGTCTGGGTTCCGTGAGTTGTTCTGGAAACCAGTAGCCTGTAACCATCCGTTGCTCCTAAGGAGAAAGACGAGGCTTTCTACTCCCATGGGGCGTTTAGGCTCAGAAACCCACAGGGCCGTTCTACCCCGTCCTATAGGGTCGCTGTAAGTGGGAATCGACTCGCTGGCAGGAGGTTGACAGCACTAGCAATCTCTCCTGGGACTCCGAGGCTGGGCAGGCAGCACCTGGCAGCTTTGGCACAGTGGTTGGCAGCTCGTGAGCTCTCAGTGCCAGGAACTGCTTCTATGATGCTGCACTGCACCGGCTGAAGCCAGACCCGGCAGGGGCTACGCCGGGGGTGTGAGGGTCCCACTGCATCCCATTGACCACTTGCCCTGTGGAGCTTGCTTCCCTGGGGTGGGTTCTCATGGAAACCCCTCTGCAAAGGAGACACAGGTGCACCCTTATGCCCACCCCTGGGCATCCAGGGCCCTCCCGGCACTGGCTGAAACCAGCCTTCCCCTCCACACTGCCACCTCACCCTGCTCTTGCATGCACCCCTTTGACTCCTGAGTCACCCCCTCCAGGACGCCTGCTGGGTCCGTTCTCTGTGGTGGCCCTAACAGATGGCACAAATGACATACAGTGACCGTCCTGCAGTCCCGAGGGCCGGCAAATGTCTCGCTGGGCTCAGCTCCCGATCTCAGCAAGGCCTCGTGTCTCCCAGAACCCCCGGGAGCGTCCTTCCCTTTCCTTGTCCCGCAGCAACCCTGGGCAGGCTCTATTTGTACGTGTATTTTAAAGCTATAGAGGGGCCTCTAGAAGCAAGTCACTTGGCAAGAAGGACAAATAGCTGCCGGGGGCGCTGGGCCAGGCTGGACTTCCCACCCCCTGTCCTGTGGGCCCCGAGCTCATGCTCCTGAGTGTTCTGCTTTCTGGATGCCCAGCGAGGGCCGGAGCCCTGGGGTGTAGGGGTGTCTTGTTGGGCTGCTTACCGAGAAGTCAGCGGTTCGGGGCCACCAGCCACTCCACAGGAGCAAGGAGAGTCTGGCAACAATGGGCGCCCGGCAGGGCCAGGCAGGGCCTCCTTCTGTGGTGCCTGTGAGCCAGGAGCACTCGATGCCACCACCAACACTTGCACAGAGGGTTACGGGCTTGCAGACCCACAGGCACGGTCCCGCCTATGGGCAGAACGATGGGCAGACCTATAGGAGAGGCACTAGAGGTCCTTAGGAGTTGAAATTCACCAAGGAAACTGAGTGAGTCCTGCCAGGAACTTGGAGTAGCTCCATTGCCCAGGGGAGACCACTGAGGCTCAGAGAAGCAAAGGGACACTTACAGGCCACACAGTCACTGGTAGCTGTCCTCGGGGGTACCTGGAGGGGGGACAGGGAGAACTCTCGGTCATAGGTGGACCTGGGACACCAGGCAGCAGGTGTGTGTGGCACGGGGACAGGCCCTCCTGAGGAACTCTGGGAGGAGCATCACAGCTCTGTGAGCCCTCAGGTAGCCCTGCCCCCCTGCAGCTCCTCAGTGAGCTCCACTGTGGGGTGGATGCCACCAGGCTGCAGGGGCGGGGCGGTCAGAGCCCTAAGCAGCAGGTGAGCCCTGTGTGTTTGTCCCCGCAGGCCTGGCTGGCTCCAGCAGCTGTTCACAAACTTCATCTCCTTCACCCTGAAGATGATCTTGAAGGGACAGGTGAGGGAGGCCTGGTGGCCCCGCCAAGGGCCCCCGCCATCTCCTTCCAGCCCGAGGGAAGCACCACCCTTGACCCGACTGTGGCCTCTCCCCAGGTCTGCAAAGAAGTGGACATCATCAGCAACATCATGGCCGACTTTGTCCAGAAGAGGGCTGGTGAGCGCACCATGAGGGCAGTGTGGGGACCAGAAGTGCCCCTGTGGTCACTGTGTGATATTGAGACCTGAGTCACCCCTGTTGGTCTCTGACCTCTGTCTGACTCTGACTCAAGGCGACCTGTCACACTCAGACTAGGACAGGTCATTCCCCTAACTCTTAGTCCACCAAAGCCCAGGTCGCAGTGAAAACCAGTCCTGGAGGCAGAGGGCCCGTTGTGACCCTGGGATGGTTGGCTGCTTGGGCCCCGGAGGCCTGGCTTCCCTATCTGAAGCCCTTCTCCATGGTCTTCCTCACAGCGCACTTCCTCTCGAACAGAGACATCAAGGTGGACATCTCCCTGACCAGATCACCTGTCATCAAATCCACCTACCTGGAGTCTCATCATAAGGTGGGGATTGGGGGGCAGGGGCTCAGCCTGGCTGCTCCTCAGCCTGCGTCCCTGCTTGTATGCTGATGGTCAGAGCCACGGCCAAGGACCCTCGCAGTGCCCTTCCTGTTCCCTCAGTGAAGGCAGGTCATTTCCTTGCTCTGAGCACTCCTGGAAGCCCCAGGGGCCCAGGAGAACCCCAGTCCTTGCCTGGTGGCTTCATCAACTTTGGTAGCAGGTTCATTTGGAGGGTCGCACCCCACCGGGAGGGGCTGACAAAAGCTTTGGGTCTTCTATGGGCAGTCACAGAGGTTCTGTGGCTGGAGCAGAAAGACCCCAAACAATAGCAGGATAGATGTTTCCTTCCCCATCTAACATGACGGACCTAGTGCCCACAGTCCAGAGTGGACCTGGTGGCTCCATGGCCTCCAGTCTCGGGTGTAATACTGGGCCACCCCTTCCTGGGCTGTGGTTCTGCTCCCACGGCCAAGATGGATCACTGGGCCACCAACGTATCTACTTCTGGCCCAAGGAGATGGAGAGGCAGGGCTGGGGGGCCTCCGCTAAGGGCATGACCCAACAGCCGGTCCCAGCCCTCCTGCTCACTTCCCATTGGGCAGAACCTGGTCACACAGTCCCAGTCTGCTATAAGGGTAGCTGAGGACTTTATTGTGGAGAGCCAGCAGGCGAGCTACCGAGTGGGTATGATGGAACTCTGAGAGAGATGGGAGAATGGGCTTTGGGGGACACTTGCTCATCTCTGCGGGAGGAAAGTACACTTGGTTTGTAGCCACTTGGGAAGCCCTTTCATTGACTGCTGGGCTGAATGATGGTATTAGAGGGACCAGAGAGTGGGCAGTGGCATCCCTGATTTAACCTGCAAGGGACTGGTGGTCAGTTGGCTGACTACCTGCTCCCTGAAGGCACGGGGGGAGTGGTCAACCAGGGAGGAAGGAGTGGAAAGCCATAGTCCCCAGACTCCTGGCTGAACATCTGTGAGGTGGGGCCACGCTCTGTCTGGCTCATTGGCAGTGCTTGGGCATAACAGGCACTCAGGAATATTTGTGAAACAAGACAAAGGCCAGGTGGTTAAGTACAGCTCTGCCCGCGTCTCCCCACCTGCACCGTGGGCTGAATACGTCCCAGGGCGTCTCTCGGCCTCACCAGAGCTGAGCATGAAGGGAAGCGGAGGGTCCAGCCAGCACCCTGTCTTTCTCCAGGGTTATGTCATCTACAGGAATGTCTCCCAGGCCCTCCCTCTCCCCATCTTCTCGCCCAGCCTTCTGGGGGACTCCCGCATGCTGTATTTCTGGTTCTCTGACCAAGTCCTTGACTCGCTGGCCCAGGCTGCCTTCCTGGACGGCCGCTTCCTGCTCAGCCTGGCGGGATGAGTTCAAGGTGAGTGGGGCAGGCCAGGCGAATGGGCAGAGGCATGCATGCAGGCGGCAGGTATGCTTGCATGCACGTGTGAGTGTGTGTGTGTGGAGGAACCTCTCGAAAGGGGGAAAAACCATTGAAGCCCAATTTGGACTGTGGCCTGCTGTGTACAGATGAGACCCTGGGGGCACAGGCCGTGTGCAGTTTGCGACAGTGTCCCCACTAGAAACGATGGACTCCACAGCTGGGGTGGCAGTGACTCAGAGCCGACCGGCTTTAATATATGCGTGGAGCTCGATGCGTGTGTGCGTGGTCAGTGTGCGGTCAGGGGGAGGTAGCGGGGAGTCCTGCCTTTGCTCCCTTACCTGTGCTGGCCCCACTGTGGGGAGTGAGCGGTGCTGTGACCCCATTGCGTACAGAGAATATAACGACATCCGGTGGGGACAGAGAGGAGGTGACTTGCTCAAGGCCATCCAGCTTGTAAGAGGTGGCTGCGAGGACACTTGGGTGGTCTTCAGTGGATGCCTGTCCTTGAACCAGTGGGGGAAAGAGACTTGCCCAAGGGCACTCAGACTGAGTGGCAAAGGAAACCAGAAGCCATGCCTTCTGATGCTGGTGAGGGGCTCCCTCTCAGAGCTTGTCTGCTCTGGGTGGGGTGAGGTGGGTGTTGCACTTGGTGAGGGGGTCCGGTCGCTGACCCACCCGCCTCAGTGCCTCCCTCATGGGTCTCACTGAGCACCGTAGTGAGTGATGAACTTCCTCCTGAGGCCTGACCCTCACCCCTCTCCATCTCCTTTCCAGGCGATGCTGGAGACCCAGGGTTTTAACACCAACCACGACATCTTCCAGGAGGTGGGTTTGACCTCATGCACACCCCAGTCCTGCTCCTGCCTCAGAAGCCCCCCCCCCACCTTGCCCTCCGGGCCACAACGACCATCGTAATGGCGAGCACCAGGCTCCTTCAGGCGCAACCTCCCTTACATCATTTCCTCGAGGACTCTGAGCGGCCCTGGCCGGGAGGACATGATCGTGGTTTGTCTCCCAGGGAAACGGAGCTACAGAATCACCCACAGAGCGAGAGACAGCACCTTCCAGTTAGCTAAGGGCAGAGCTGAGGACGAACCCAGCTGGGTGGCCCTCACAGTCGCTTGGTGGGCATTAGCTATGCCGCCGGTAGGACCATGGCAGGCAGCTCCAGGCACGGGGGGAGCCAGCAAGAGGATGCTCCCACTTCCAAACCTTGGCAAGCCCTTGGGTTTGCCACTGCCTGCGCTGTCCCATGAAGGGTGTCCAGAGCTCGCTCCTTTAAGGAAAGGTTCCACTAGGAACCCACGATCCCAACTTCAAAGGAGTCCTCGTCTTTTCTGGGTACCCTTTCTCAGCTTTCTGCTCCACCATCAGCAGTGACTTCTTCTCCTCCAGCCCTTTCCCGGGTCCTCAAATCCCCAGCTGCCCCTCTGTGTCCCCCCACATTCCACTCTGCCAACAGCCTCGCTTCCTACTTCCCAGGGCTAGGCAGTGCCATCAACGGAACTTCGCCCTTAGCTTCCTGCCACTCCCCATCCTACGGACTCACTGGCCCCTCAGCTCCTCCCACCGTTATCCTCCAGTTCCTCTGCCCTTGGAACCTCAGATCTGCCCTTCCTCTGCGCGCGCCTTCCAGGTCTGTCACTCAGAATCTCAGGCATGTCCTAGGCCCATTCTTCTCTCCCCCTTCCACACAACACAGTCCTGTCCACTTTGTGTCCTATAGTTTGACCTTGCGCCCACTCCTCTCTGCCGCTCCTCTCCCTGAGGCCAAGCTGTCATGATCTCTTTGGGGGGGATTGGGTGGTGGCGACAGGCATCTAGCTCCAGCAGTCTGTCCCCCAAACAGCAAAGCTGATTTCTCACCCTCCTGCTCAGAGCTTGTCCTCTGGCGTGGCCTCCCGCCTGGACATTTTCTAGCCCCTTCTCCTCCCTGCCCCTCTCAGACGGGCAGAGACGGCCTCCAGAGCGTCCTTGAATCGGATGCATCTTTCCCTCGAACCCTCACCCCTGTCTGAGCATACGCTTCCTGGAGGTAGAGGCTGCGCGTGCATGGCTCCCTGCCGCAGCCCCCCTCGCAGCCGGGACTGGAGCCATGGCTGTGCCTGATAAAAATGACAGGCGCATCCTTGGAAGAGTGCCACACCACAGGTCCTGCTCTGCTTGCTCCCCATGGTAGCCGGTTGGTTTTCACAGCAGCATCATGTGAACAGAGGAACGAAAGCGAGGCCAGGAGGCTGTGAAGGCGACCTTGAAATGGGATCTTTGAGGGCAAGGAGCCGCTTCTCGGCGCCTGGGGGCCCTCCTGCCGTGGAAGCAGTGGCAGTGGCTGTTCTGAGGGCCCCTGACCTGAGCATGTGGCCCTCGCCTTCCGTAGCTCTTTGGTGACTCCCCCACCAGCCAGGCCCATGTGACCGTCCGCTGCCCCAAGACACCCAAGATCACCTGTCAAAACCAGGGCATCGTGGTCAGTTCGTCTGTGATGGTCACCTTTCTTGTCTCACGCCCGGACCAGCCACCCTCTGTGGTGTACACCTAAGAAGAGGTGAGGCGGGTGCCGAGGCAGGCAGGGACGGGGGGTTCTGGCCCACAGAGTGACCAAGGGACTTGGGAACCCCCATTTTCTTCTCACCCGTCTCTGCTGGGATGGGTGGTTTCTTCAACAGGGCTTCCTTCAGGTCGCATGTCATGCAAGCTTTGAGGGGTACAGATGGTGGGGTGTCAGCAATTAGGGCATAGACTCATAGGTGGGCGCACCCCCGCCCACATGCATTGGAGCCACCCGCGTGTACAGATTCAGAAGTTTGCGGCTTTGGGGAAGGTGTGCACGACATGTTCCAGAACATTTCCAGTGGGGTCGGGCTGGTGCTCCACAGCAAACCCTGTCTATTTCTGGATGCTCCTGTGGAATTGAGATAGGCCATAAAGCCTCCCACCCAAATGGCCAGATGTTACTGACTGCGTGCCAGGGGAAATTCTCTCTGTTTCTAGGGATTGTTTGCTTTGGGAATTGATTAGGGATTGAGGGCCAGTATAGCCCTTATTATGGGAGTAAAATGAGGCTCTACTCCCTCCCGTAAAGAGTTACAGTCTTGGGAACCCACAGGACCAGTTCGACTCCCACTTACAGGGTCACTATGAGTCAATATTGACTCAGTGGCAGCGAATGATCCCGAATAAGCCCTAGTCGCGCTGGGAGCCAGACATCAGACCACTAACCGCAAGGTCGGAGGTTCAAATCCACCAGCAGCTTTGAGTTGGCCTTAATCAATGGCAGTTGGTTATTAGCTAGGCACTCTGGAGCTATCCTGGTCTAAGGAATAGGCTGCTGACCCACAGTGGGCTGTGTCATCATCTCAAACACTCCCCCCGCCCAATCATGCTGAGGCAGAGAGATGAGCCTTCCTGTGCTCATAAGAATTAAAGCTTTGGAAGCTCAAGGGGAGTGTTCTACCCTGTCCTACGGGTCTCTGTGAGTCAGCATCGACTCAGTGGTCATGGAATTTGGTTTGGGGTATATCATCCAGAGTTCTTAAAACCTTAAAAACTAAAGATAAATGCAAGACATGAACCTTCGGGAAAACACAGAGACATATAAAGAAATCAAGCCACCGTTACCCACAGAGCCTTTGCTCAGACGAACCCTCACCTCTCCCCATGTGAACGCGGGGGGAGGGGGGGTTCCGCTGGCTCCTGGTTTCACGGGCTTAAAGGTATTTTTTACTTTTGGAATCGTTTAGACTTGACGACAAGTTGCAAAGACAATGCTGAGCTCTCACCCACCCTTCTCCCACTCCTCCCGGGGCAGCGCCTCCCACAGCCACTCCGCTGCTCAGGCCTCAGAGGACGCAGTGCATGGCCAGTAGCCACACGCCAGGCCTGACGGGAACTCGGCCTCTCCTTTCTCTGCCTCAGGCACCCGTCCAACACCCCCACGCCCCCGTCAGCCTGTTTCCATTGCTCAGAAGTTTTGTGATTTTATTTGTTTGTTGGTTGGTATCTCAGAGTCCGCTGACAAATGCCTACAAGCCCAGGGCGTTCTGTTTGGACCTAAGGGACCTCAGGGCCCTCCCTGCATACTTGCTTCTCTGCAGGTCCCTTCTGGCAGAAGTCCCTCTTGCTCTGTGTTTGGGGCGGGTGGAACCGGTTTTGGCAATCGATGTTCATGAATCTTTCTGCCTGTGGAACAGAAGGGAATGCTTCTGGGAGGGGTAGTTCACTGGGCCCCCAAGAAACTAAAACCAAACTTATTGACCCGGAGTCAAGGCTGATCCCGTAGGACAGGGTGGCTTCGAACTTACGGCCTTGCAGTGAACAGCTCAACGCATAACCCCCACGCCACCAGGGACAGAGAGAGGTTCATGGGAAGGGTGTCCCACAGAGGGAGAAGCGCAAATAAATGGGCATACCAGGATGAGCAGTGAACCACCCCTTCCGGAAGCTGGGCGAGAGCTGCAGGGCAGGCCAGGGTTTGACTCGACCTCGGAGCCTGGGGGAGGCAGCTGAAGCCACAGCGGCTTTGGAGTGGAGGTAGGGGAGATGGTATGGTGGGGCTGGGGCACAGTCTGAACCGCAGCCCTCTGGGGTTGGCTGTAGCACCCCGTCTCTATACAGAGGGAGCCCGACTGTCCGAGAGCTGGCAGAAGGCTTGCTCAAAGTTGTTTCTTAGATTCGTGGCCTTTTAGTTGTTTGTATTCAACACTCAGCTGCTCAGCCTGGCCCACCTGGTTGCTAACCTCACAACGCTTAGCTCAGTGGTTTTCAACCTTCCTCACTCCGCGACCCTTTCATACAGTTCCTCATGGTGTGGTGACCTCCCAACCATAACATTATTTTTGTTGCCACTTCATCACTGTCATTTTATTACGATGATGAATCGGGTGAGCCTTGTAAAAGTGTCATTTGACCCCCAAAGGGGTTGCGATCCACAGGTTGAGAACCACTGGCTTGCTGGTCAGAGAGAGACCAGAACTACCGATCCAATGACTCATTGTGCCTGGCGCTATGAAGTAAATACAAAAACAAAAGACTAGTTACATACCATATATACTCGAGTATAAACCAACCCGAATATCAGCCGAGGCACCCAATTTTTCCACAAAAACTGCATTAAAAATGTGCTGAAAAACCAGGCGTATACATGCGTATATACAGTATATCTATTATATATGTTAACTATTTTTTAATTAAAAGATCATGATATTGGGGGCTCTTACAACTCTTACTATGATCCATATGTCAATGGTATCAAGCTTATTGTACATATGTTGCCATCATTCTTCTCTAGACCTTTACTTTCGATTAAGCCCTTGGTACAATTTATAACCCATGTCAAGAGGCTGCTTGAAAGCTTCCAGGTTCAGTGGCTGCACATGTTGGCCTGTAGCGGAGCCATGGGGACAGTTGGCTAAAACACAGGTCCTTAGGCGGCTTCCCTGAGTTGCTGACATTGTGGTCTTGAGTCTCAGGGGAGCCTGCGAAGTTATGTTTTTTACTAGTGTCAGGTGCCACCGATGCTGCTGGGCCCCCACTCCGCTTGGAATAAGCCAGCCCAGGGCTCAGTTCCTCACGGAGCGGGAAAGGGGAGGCCGCCAGGCTGACCACGTGCTGCATTGGACATGGAGGAAGTGAACTGTGTGGGTGTCCTGGCAGTCTGGTCCATATTCTTTCCAACCCAGCAAGGGAAGATGTGGTTGGGATGTGAGTGAGTCCAAAACCAGAAGAGAAAGTGCCCACATGACTTATCAGGTCCTGACCAAGCCATGTCAGGTGTTGGGAATTCCCTCCAATTTAGGAAGGTTAACAGCTAGGCTGGGCCCCCAGGATCCACTGTCCCCCAAGCCGCTCTTATGGTCGGTCTGGAGTCTGAGGCACTGGCCAGGCGGTGGCTGTCTGCTGTGGCCAGGCTGGCTGAGCTCCTGGTCTCTCTTCCCAGGACATCACCACCACCGTGCAGGCCTCCTACTCCAAGAAGAAGCTCTTCCTGAAGCTCCTGGATTTCCAGTAGGTGCTGCAGCCAGGGCTGTGAGTGGTCACCTGACAAGCCTCTCCCTGCCCCTCTAGTGCCTGGCAGGGGACTGGGCATTGCTGGGAAAACAGGCCTCCTTCCTGCCACAGCTAACTGCCAGGGGGATATAAACACACACACATACACAACACACTGACTGCTATCGAGTTGATGCCGATTCACAGCGACCCTCTAGGACAGGGTAGAACTATCCCTGGGAGGTTCCGAGACTTTAGCTCTTTTTAGGAGTAGAATGGCCCGTCTCTCTCCCCTGGAGCGGCTGGTGATTTTCATTTGCTGATCTTGCAGCTGGCAGCCCAACGCGTATCACCACTCTATCACCCAGAGCCATAAAAACGCCACCATCCCCACACCAACCAAAAGTACCCCAAAGCTGTCCTTGGGGAGCCGGTTCACAGTCACCCTATAGAACAGATTAGAGCTGCCCCGGAGGGTGTCCAAGTCTGTGTCCATTAAGAAAGCTAACCGCTGCATCTTCCGCCTGTGTGGCACCTGATGGATTCGAACTGCCCACCTTTCTGCTAGAAACAGACAGGCGAGCCATTGCATTATAAGGGAACTTACAGGCCCTATAGTCAGGAGCCCTGGTGGCTTAGTGGTTACACGTTTGTAGGTGAACCCAAAAGATAGCAGTTCGAAACCCACAGCTGCTCTATGGAAGAAAGATGAGGCTTTTCCCTCCTGTAAAGAGTTAGTGTCAGAAGCCCACAGGGGCAGTTCTATCCTGCCCTATAGGGTCATGGCAGTGGGTTAGGTTTGGAAGACCCCGACGAATCTTAATTGGGGGGCAGACGCACTAGACAGATGGAGGGGGCTTGGGAGCAGCAGGGACCCCTGGAACAAAGGGGTGGGGCAGGGCATGTCCAAAGAGCACCCTCTGGAGGGCTCCTTCTTTTGTAAAAATGGTTTGGTGTGGTTTGGGACATGGACCGCAATCCCCACAATGCAACTGCATTCCTCCCACCTCCTCCCCTTGTCTTTCTCCTCTATCCATCCTCTTCCCCGCCCCTTCCTGCCTTCTGAGCTGCGCCCTGGGCAAACGCGGGCCTCTGGTCTTGTGCGGTTGCGTGTTCGAAGGACGCATACCTCACTGGAGTTGTTCACCTATGGGCGTGTCTAGCGTGTAGCTGAAAGTTGACCCATGCGGGTGAGTTCGGTTTCAGGCTTGACGGGTTTTTTAGGGCCTTAGTCTAGTTCCACCAGTCTCTTATCAGACCAGTCACTCTGATCTTTTTCCTATAGGGCTCTTTCAAGGAAGGTCTTACATGCTGGACCAAAGGCTTTAGAAGTGATACTAGAGTTTCTTTCAGGGGGGCTGGGGGGCTGTTACAGGAGGGGAGGTTGTCAAGAAAGCACCAAACTCTCATCTCTTCTTTGTTTCAGAATTACACCAAAGACGTTTTCCAACTTGACTGAGGTAGGTGGTCCTGGGTGGCTGGGACTAAGTAATAAATAAGCCTAGGACTTCATGCCTTTAAGACAGCAGACAGAGGGTCCCAAAGGAAAGCAGGCAACAGACCCAAGGGGATGAGAGCAGATGGCCCTCTCCTCTCTCCTGTGACCTTCTCCCTGTGAGACTGTAGGGGAGCCAGTGGGGGGGGGGAGGAAATCCATGTAGGGAGCTGGGCCTCTCCTGGGCCTCAGTTTGCCCTCTGTGGGATGGGATAGCAGCCCTCACCTCCTCAGGGTCAGGAGAGGCCATGCAGGAGGGCTGGGCTGGGCAGGAAGTGCTCAGACTCTGTGAGTCATAGCTTAGTGAGGGGCGGAGTGCTCCCCTCATGCCGTGCCTCTGGTTGACAGAGCTCCGAGGCCATCCAGAGCTCGTTGAGGTCGGTGGTCACCATGCTGGGCATCCCTGATGTCATGTCTCGTCTCGTAAGTATGGGCTGGAGGAGGACACTGGGGAGGCGCTTGACTGACCTTCTAGACCTTCCCCGAGCTCCAGGTGCCTCTGACCCTCCCACCATGCTACAGCACTCTTCAGCTGGCTGGCGGCCCTTCCCCCCAGCTGGGGACAGCGCACACCTAAGGTTCAGTCAGGGGCACAGTCCCCTGTGGTTCTGTTCCTCGGTGTTGAGTCATAGGTACCCACCTGACATGGTGCAGATGCCCCCCCCCCCCTGCACCATGGAGTTACCCAGGCCGTCGTCCTGACAGAGCACCAAGAGGGGTCAGTCCTATGGCTCAATGGGTAAGTGCTAGGCTGCTACAGGACAGACTGGCAGTTTGACCCCACCCATTGGCTCTAGGTGCCTCAATCCTCTTTCAGGACCCACATGCCCCACTAGCCGTTCTGTGGCAGAGACCATCCTGGCCTAGGAGGTTGGAGACCTAGGTTCTAGGCCAACCCTAACTAACCTCAGTTTCCCCTCTGTGTTAGTCTGGGTAGACAAGAGAAACAAATTTATGGACACACATATGTGTATAAGAAAGAGATTTATATACAAGAGCAATTGAATATTGAGAAAGCATCCCAGCCCAGTCCAGATCAAGTCCATAAGTCTGATATTAGCCCATAGGTCCAATACCAATCTATAAAGTCCTCTTCAGACTCACAAAACACATGCAATGATGCTGAATGTAGAAGATCACAGGCCAGTGGGTAGAAAGTCTTTGGATCCATTGGCATTGGAAACATCTCAGCGCTGGCAGGGGTCTCTGCATGGCTTCCCAGGCTGCATCAGGGTAGGTCCATGTGGCAACTCCTCGGGGATGCCTTGCAGGAAGTCAGCCTTGTCAGTAGAGAGTCTCCAAGGGAGTGAACCGAGAGAGATGTGTCTTCTGCCTCTAAGGAGAAAGTACCAGATTTCCCAGCATTCTCAGGAGAAGGCCACGCCCACACAAAAGTCTCATTGGCTATCTCCAGATTGACAGCCTAGACTCCACCCTTACACTCTTAATCCTTAAACTGACACCAGATTAGGGGACTACCACACCCTCCTAGGAAATGAGAATGTGAACTGCACGATTGCTTTTTGACCCGATGTGGTAGGCTCTCCATCTGTCCATTGTGGTGGACTCTCCGGCCCCAGAGCAGGGTGGGAAGGAGTATTTGGGGGAAGGTGCAGAGAGAGCTTTTAGGACCTGCGGCATTCCACTCTGGTATCTGCTTGTTGGTCTGCAATGTGGTTTTGGTAGATAGGGGACGGGTTAGGGGGAACCGGGAAGGGGGAACCACACAGCAAGAATTAGCCTGGCTGGTTATCACAGCCTCTCCGAGCCTCCGTTTTCCCAGCCATGTAGGAGGGGGTCCTAGGGCACAGTGGCTAACTGAAATGTTGGCAGTGGGAAGCTCCCAGCTGCTCTGCGGGACAAGGCCAGGGTCGAGGTTCCATCAGGATTTACAGCCCAGGAGACCCCGCCGGACAGGGCTTCTGTGTGTTGGAATCCACTCCACAGAAGTGGGTTGGTGTGGGGTCCTCAGGAAATGGATGGACCTGTGGAACTACCTCTCCTCGCGGGAGGCCTCTCTGGATTTGGTTGTAAAGCTCCCTGGTTGGACGCTTCCTGGGGTGAGGAGTGGCCTGTGGGGCATGCCTGAGCAGTGACCACTGCCACCAGGAGTGGCCATGGAGTGGGATCTACCTCATGGTGGCAGCATGTGTGTCAGAGCACACATGCTGGGGCGCATCTCCAAACAGACAGACAGACAAACTCACCGCCATCGAGGCGATGCTGACTCACAGAAACCGGGTAGGACAGGGTAGAACTGCACCCCTGGGAGTTCTGAGACTCACTCTTTCTCCTGGGGAGTGCTGGTGGTTTTGAACTGCGGACCTTGCCCAGTGTGTAACCCCTGTGTCACCAGGGGTCTTGCGACACATCTAGGTGGGCTCAAATCTCTGACCTTGGGTGCGTTAACCTTTTGCATCACCCAGCACCCCAAACAGGGTAGATCTGTGAGCTGGGGGCCGTGTGGCCCAGGAAGGGGCAGAGGGGTGGAGTCTAGCTCAGGCCAGAGTGGGACTGCATGGAATGGCAGACCTGTCACAGCAGACGGCCCTGCCTTGTCTCCCACGTGAATCCGGGAGAAACCAAGGTCTATTCAGTGTTGGTCTCAGTGGCCCGCTCTCTGCAGGTGCCACGGCTATTAGGGGCCTGGGCCTGACTAGACTCTTTCCCCTGCCCCAGGCCTGGAGGTGGAACTTACAGCTATGGTGAACAGCAAAGGCCTGGACCTCTTCGAAATCACCAACCCTGAGATAGTCACTCGGGATGTGAGTATAAAGACCACCCCTCACTGTGCCCCTCACCCCCACTTCCTGGGGAGGGAAGTCCCCGATAGGACAGCATTCTCAGATGTTGGGTAGCTGTGGGGAGACCAGCAGAGGGGTCTCCTCCCTCTTGCTCCCTGGTGGGACATGGACCCATCCTGACTCTCTCCTCCCACCTCTCCTTCCAGGGCTACCTGCTGCTGCAGATGGACTTCGGCTTCCCTGAGCACCTGCTGGTGGACTTCCTCCAGCATTTGACCTAGAAGGTGCCCAAGAGGTTGGGATGGAGTTCAAAGCAGAAGGTGCTCCAGCATGAGCTGGGTCCTCAGGCCCCGATGCACAGCCAGATGGCAATGTCCAGGGAGGTGGGGCGGGGGGGACAGGGAGAGGAGGGCACTCGGATCCCAACCCCTCCCTGGCTCCCTGTTGGGAAGTCTTGCTGGCAGTAAAGCATTGTGTCAGGAGCTGGGAGACGGTCACTGTGTCAGGAGCTGGGGCCGGCCCCAATTCCAACTACTATGTGGACACCTGCCCCTCCCCCCAGAATAATTTATTTCAAAGGACAGCATTGAATCTGCAGCTCTGGGAGAGGGACATATCTGATAGGAGCACACGGGAGCAGATGAAGGGGGAGGAGGAGAGAGCGGAGCACATACTGGCCCACCAGGCTTTGAGGATGATGATCCCAATTAGAGCAGCCAGTCCACAGAGAGGATCACATGGCTGGCCCCACTATGAGACATGATGCTCCTTGCTGACCCATGGCCCTACAGGGGACAACATCGGAGACTCAGTGTGGGAATTGAGCCCAATCTGATCCTGCCAAACGGAGGCAAAACACTAAGGGGTGCAACAGAACAGCAAGGGAACGGAGAGGTGAGGTCCCCAGGGAATGCTGAAGGTGGACTTTGGAGCCTGGGTGTGGTGCCCCAACAGACTGGACTGGAAAACACTCCTAAAGGCCAACAAACAATCCTTGAACTAACTAAAAGCTTTTCTCTCTTGTGTTTTGCTTTGTCATTGGTTTGTTGTATACTGTTGCTTGGTTTTGCTCTGTCTTGTTTTTCTGCATGTCATTATCTCTGCAGGTCTGTTTAAATAAGATAGGCTGGATGAACAGTCTGGAGGAGAAAACAACGGTACTGACAGTTCCGGGGGGACATGAGAGAGGGGAAGTGGGGGGAAACGTAGTGGTGTTAACAAACCCAGGGACAAGGGAACAACAAGTGATCCAAATCAGTGGTGAGAAGAGTGTTGGAGGTCTGGTAGGGCATGATCAAGGGTAATATGACCAAGTGGAATTGCTGAAACCCAGGTGGGGACTGAGTATGATAGTGGGGCAGGAGGAAAGTCAAAGGAAATAGAGGGAGACAAAGGGCATTTATAGAGGTCTAGATAAAGGCATGTACATATGCAAATATATTTACATATGAGGATGGGGAAATAGACATATGTGCATATATTTATAGGTTTAGTATTAAGGTAGCGGAAGGCCATTGGGCCTCCACTCAAGTACTCCCTCAATGCAAGAATACTTTCTTCTATTAAATTGGCATTCTATGATGCTCACCTTCCTGACACAACCACTGAAAACAAAGCCGGTGAATCCGCAAATGTGAAGAAAGCTGATGGTGCCCGGCTATCAAAAGATATAACATCTGGGGTCTTAAAGGCTTGAAGGCAAACAAGTGGCCATCTAGCTCAAAAGCAACCAAAAAAAAAAAAAACATGGAAGAAGCACACCAGCCTGTGTGATCATGAGGTGCTGAAGAGATCAGTTATCAGGCATCAAAGAACAAAAAATTATATCATTGTGTTCTCACCTCCATGATATGATCGCTGAAGACAAACGTGTGCATAAACAAATGTGGCAAAGAAAGCTGATAGTGCCCGGCTATCACAAGATATAGCATCTGGGGTCTTAAAGGCTTGAAGGTAAACAAGTGGCCATCTAGCTCAGAAACAAGAAAGCCCACATGGAAGAAGGACATCCGCCTGAGCAATCACGAGGTGTCAAAGAGATCAGGTATCAGGCATCATCAGAACTAAATATCTTACCATAGTGAATGAAGGGGGAGTGCCGAGTGGAGATCCAAAGCCCATTTGTAGGCCACTGGACATCCCCTTAAAGAAGGGTCTCACGGAGGAGACGAACCAGTCAGGGTGTGATGTAGCAATGATGAAACATACAACTTTCCTCTAGTTCCTAAATGCTTCCTCCTTACCCCCACCCCCCAATAGCATGATCCCAATTCTCCCTTGCAAGTCTGGCTAAACCAGAGGATGTACACTGGTACATATAGGAACTGGAAACACAGGGAATCCAGGGCAGATGACCCCTTCAGGACCAGTGGTTTGACTGGCGATACTGGGAAGGTAGAAGGAGGATGGGTTGGAAAGGGGGAACTGATTGCAAGGATCTACATGTGACCTCCTCTTTGGGGGATGGACAACAGAAAAGTGGGTGAAGGGAGACGTCGGACAGGGCAAGATATGACAAAATAATAATTTATAAATTACGGAGGGGGAGCGGGGAGGGAGGGGAAAAATGAGGAGCTGATGCCAGGGGCTTAGCTGGAGAGCAAATGTTTTGAGAATGATGAGGGCAATGAATGTACAAATGTGCTTTACACAATTGATGTATGTCTGGATTGTGATAAGAGTTGTATGAGCCCCTAATAAAATGATTTAAACGAAAGAAAGAAAGCCTTTTCCCGCCAAGTGACTGGTGGTTTAGAACTGGTAACTTTGAGGTTAGCAGCCCAACATGTAAATAACCCTATGCCATCAGGCCTGTGCAGTCTGGAGAAGGCCTGGAAATCCCCTGCCCCATGCCAAGATGACTGAGCAGGATAACTTGGCAGCCCTTCACGATCACCAGGGCAGGCAGAGCAGACAGGGCAGTCCCTCATCAGGCCTCAGGCCTGGGTTCTGCTCTAGAAAGAAAGTTCCGGAGGCACCACCCCTCCTTCCCAACTTCCCCTCCAACCTCAGTGAGCAGCCCCGCAGCTCTCAGCTGGGAGGACATTCATGATGGAAACCCAAGTCCCAGAGGGGAAGAGGGGGCCGGAATAGCGCTGACCTGCTGGACTCCACTCCCAAATCCCTCAGTTCTGACCTGGGCCTGGTCAGACCAGGCAGTCCTCTCAGCCTGGACACTGTGTCCAGCTGTCCGAGGGAGGAGCCAGTGACCACTGCTTCCAGCAGGAATGAAACCAAGCCTGCCTAAGACCAGGGACACTTGGCAGCACGTCCTTCTGCCTGGCTGATGGCCCTGGGGGGAGTGGTGGGCTGTTTGAGACCAGCCTCAGGCAAGTGGGGGTACAGGGAAGACCTGGGTCCAAATGCCAGACCTACCAAGGGCTCCTTCTGCCATCCCAGGCCCTCAGTTTCCTCATCTGTTAAATGGGATCATTTCTCCTGTGTAGGGTTCTCCTATGGGGTTCTGATGGTGCAGTGATTACGTGCTGGGCTGCTGACTGCAAGGTCTGCAGTTTGAAACCACCAGCTGCGCCACAGAAAGATGAGGCTTTCTACTCTCATAAAGAGTGACTGTGTCAGAAACTCACAGGGGCAGCTCCACCCTGCCCTATAGGGTCACTGTGAGTCAGCATCGACTCAAGGCCAGTGAGTTTAGTTGTTTGCCCTTTTTAAAAGACGGTTCTCATGGGGCCTGAGTTAGTCTCAACCAAGCATGGCACAGTGATCAATAGTAGGGCCCCTGGCAACTGTCCTGCTCGTCCAGATAGCAGCTCTTCCACCCGGCTGTGTAATTCAGCCTCTGCCTCAGTTGGGAGCACTGTGAGCACCCCAGGCACGCTGCATACTGACTACACCTCATGGAGAGGACGGTCTGGCACTCGACGCCCAGGAAATATGGGTTCCAGGTTTGCCCCTGACTCTTCCCGCCCCCACCCCAGCTGCTTCCCATGCTCCCAATCCCTCCTCTCACACCTGTTTCCAAACTCTCACAATCCCCTCTGACCTCCACCCATAAAATCAGATTCACTTCTTCACACTCAAGTGTAAATGACTGATAACTACTTCCACTAGACTAGAGGAATCATGTGTGAATGGTGGAATATTAGGCCACAGGCCAGGCTGAAGGGCATGTCTCAGAGTTTGAGAAGGTAGCCCCACCCAGCATACTTCCAGGAAGACCTTCCTAGCTGGCCTCAGACCACCAGGTGGAAACAACACTGGGCTCAAGGCCCAGCTCTGTCTCCTGGATACTGTGTGACTTTCAGCAAATTGCTTTACCTCTCTGGACCGCAATTAATTGTACCAAGTGGGACAATTGTCTTTTTCCTTCTTAGTTTCTGGCGTTGTTCAGGAGTCACTCTGTCTGACAGTGGTCAGCACCTGTATCCCCAGGTTGGCTTGTCTACACATCTGTGTCCCTTCGAAGGGGCAGGACGCAGCCCAAAGACTTTCCCAAGACCTTGTGCAGAACTGAGCACACACCAAGTACACAGTGAACGTGAGCTGGACGGAAGTACACATCCAGATCTTGGACCATAAGCAGCCCCCCACCTGTGCCCGGCTGATCACCCACGTCTCATCTACAGAGGCTAGACAGCCCACTAGACAGACAGGTAATCGGAGGCTCTGGGAAGCCAGGGCCCTGCCCTGAGGTCCTGCCAGGAATCACACACAGGCAATTGGACAGCAAAGCCCCTGGCCTCTCCACCTCCTGCCTCCCTGCCTTTTGGATCTCTAAGTTGGTCCTGCGAGGGGCAGCTTGAGTGTCAGGAATGTGGGGTCTGGGGATGAGGACAAACATGTGAGGCCCGCTCATGGGTGTCAGGCATGGACTACAGCACCCCAATGGCCCCTCTATGTGGAGGTATTATTATCAATACCCCCACCTGCCAGGTGGCCAAACGGAGGCTGGCAGCAGCAAAGGTCCCTGCCCTTGTGATACAACACAGTGAGCACAGTTGCTTAATGGAGGAGCTGGAACCTGAGTCCAGTGCATTTGGAGCAGGTACCTACACTCCTGACCACTGCCCTGCCGTGCCCATCACACACACCCACAGCTGGGACAGGTCTCCCAGAGATGAACTTGGACTCCACAACAGGAAGGCCTTCCTAGCAGGGGGAGCGGTCCTTGGCAGAAGGAAGGGGACATCCCGTCCCAGGAGGTGTGCAAGAAGCCAGGGATGTTGTGACCCAGCTTTGAAATGTCCCAGTTTCCTGGAAACGGGTCCTTTGATCTCTATCTGAGAGAGCTGCTTCCCCCTCTCTGCCTCCTTCCCTGTTCTGACTTCCTCCTGCCTGCCCCCCTCTGAGCTTCTTCAGCTTGCTTACCTGGAACATGAGGTAATGTCTGCCCCTGCTTCTTTAGAGATACTGTGGGGATTAGAGAAGTAAACCCCTAGCCGAGTGTACAGTGGGGATCGGGCTGGGCAGGGGCTCAGTTAATAAGCCTCATCATTAGCGTGCCACTCCCCTTTCTTCTGGAGACCATCCAGGCGGAGGCAGGACCTGGGACTTACCCTGCCTCTCCTTATACGGCCAGTGAGCACCGCCTTTCGGTCCTTCCAGGGGCCAGTGAAGCAAGTCCACTTCTCTGCCTCACTTTTGTGTCCATCTAAGGGATGAGGCACCCGCCCCCTCTGGGGAGGTGGTGGGTGGAGTGGCTGGCCCTGGGTGCCAGGGGATGCCCAGAGCAAAAGGATGCCCAGGAAGGGGGTGTGTCAAGCTCCTGCCCATCTTCGAGCTCACGCCCGCGCCCGCCCGCCTGCCAAGACTTCCAACTAGAATCCACGTGATTTCCCGGCAGCGGCCGCTGGGTCCTCGCTCGGGCTGGCTGGCTCGCTCGCTAGCGGCTTGCGCCGCTTTCAGTTTCAGGCTGAACGCGAGATGCTGGGAGCGCGGCCGGTGAGTGCGCGCCGCGCCGGGGAATGCAGCCCGGGTGCAGGCCAGCGGGGCGCAGGGCGGTCCAGAGGTCAAATCCTGCCCGCAGAGGGCAGGAGCTTATGCCGGTGGGGTGGGGGTGGGGGTGGGGGTGGGGGTGGGGGGCATGGAGCAAGCGCTACCGGTGGCCAGGTGGATGGGTGGACCGACCGACAGTGGCGGAGTCGGCGTGCAACCCGTAACTAACTTTGGAGAGTTTGAGAGCTGAGTGGTAGGTTGCAGGGGAAGACAGGTGGGGGTCTCCTGGGCACGGAGGATGCATCTGTGGTTCCCGCCTCCTGTCACCACCTTGCCATCGCGCTTTTTTGATTTTCTTCCTTCTCAACTTTGAGTGGCTTTTAAAAGAAGCATGCAAGTTCTTTGTGCACGATTCTGATGGATTTGACCTAAGAAAGTGTCTGCTTACGGAAAAACCTTCCCGGCACAAACAATATTAAGAGGAACAGAATCCGTGGAGCTCAATGAACCGGCAGATTTTGACAGTTGCCTCCAGGCTAGCCCCCATGGCCACCTCTAGCCCCCACGGCCACCTCAGTTCCGACAGCAGCCTATCTCGGCAGCACGCTTCAGAATGTGCTGAAAGATACAGCTCTTTTAAAAACAAAAGCGTCCAACAGTAACTATGGGGGGTGGGGTGAGATAATTTCTTAATGTCTAATCTCCAGAGACAGTTTCTAATGGCCATGTCCACTTCGTAGGTAGTAAGAGTGGGGCACACCAGTGTGGTGGGAGACACCCTGGGCCCCTGGGGGGAGTGTAGAACCCACTTTTCAGAAACACGTTGAGGCAGCGGGCTTTCAGAAGGATTACTGCCTGGGAAACCCGATGGGGCAGTTCTCTGCCCAGAGGGTCCTTGTGAGGCAGACTGGAGGGGACACAGCGCCTTGGGTTTGCGTTTAAGTCACGGGCGAGAACATGGCTTTCATTTATGTCCCCGCAGCCCTTTGCTCTTCCGCATGGTTGTCAGCCACCACTCCCACCGTGGCAGTCAGGACCCGCGTGGGTCAGGGTGACTGTTTTGGAAGGTGCTAGGAAGGCCCCTTTTATAAGTTGGGGTACTGGCATCTCCTTATTCAAAAGCAGCTTGAAAACCAAGCGGCTCTTAGCTCCCGGAGACCTGGAGGGGGGCAAGAGGTAAAGCGGACCCGGAACTGTACCCCAAAACCTCGTCCCTTCAAATGCCTGCCTTCCCTCTGGACAAACAGGGGCTCGGAGGGCTTGTGCTCACCTAACCTGACTCACGGCAACCCAATAGAACAGTGGCCCAGGGCTCTGGGACCTGAACTCTTTCCGGAAGCAGGCTCTCTCATCCTACTGTGGAGTGGCTAGGGGGTCGATCTGACAACCCGTCAGCCAGCAGCCAGTACCTCCACACTGCAGCCCTCCCCTCCCCAGCTCCTTCTCCTGTAGGGTCATCTCTGCTGTGGCTATGAGTTTGATTTTTTGGTTACTGACACGCCCTGGTGATAGAGCGGGTACCCACTGGGTTACGTTTGCAAGGTCAGCAGTTCCAATCCACTGCTTTGTTCCATGGGGTGGGGAGGGGGAGCGGGAAATGAGGCATTCTGTTCCCATAAAGCCTTAAACCCCCACAGGGCAGTTCTGCTGTGTCCCATAGGCCCTCTAAGGGTGGGGAATCCATTGGATGGAAGTGAGTTAAGGAGCACTGGAGTTTAGACACTGGGCTTGGAACCCACCCAGCAGGGCCGTGGAGGAAGGACCTGGGTGTCCTATTTCCCTAAAAGTGTCAGCCAGGGAGCCCTAGGGAGCAGGTCCAGTCTGCAGTGCACGGGGACAATGAATTTGGTTTGATCTCACTTTTCTAAAGGAGAAATAAGTCTTGAAGCGTGTTAGACCTGGTCACCCTGCTGGAGGACAGAGGGGACGGTGGGCAGAGCGATGCTGCGCAGGTGCACAGGTGCACTTCCTTCATACCTTGTTGGACTCGCCCCAGCTCACCACTGAGTTCACACGCCTGCCGGAGAGCTCCAGGTTGGCTGGCACCTGGCCTGGCAGTAGGGAGGGGGCTGAGACGCATGGCATTGGCGCGACCCCCCTGGGCTGGTTTGCCATTTTCCGTCCCAGAACCCGGGATTTTGCCTTCCTTCAAAGGCTGCTTCATGGATTAGATGAGAGGCAGTCTGCCAGGTGGTGGTTTTCCCTCCTGAGCCTTGCTGTAATGAGCAGAACTGTATTGTCTCACGGTGTCGAAGGCGGGCAGGCAGTTCCTGGTGCCGGCTCTCAGGAAGGCTGTCTGCGCTGGTGGGAAAAGCCCCTTCCCAGTGTCTAGCAGCCTGCTTCCGTAGCAGCCTGGGACCTATAGGGTCACTAGGTGTCAGGAAACACTCCCTGGTAATGGTTCTGATACCGGTGGCTCCAACCCAGTTGAAAACGGTTTCTTTGTTATGCTAATGAGCAGCCTCCCCCCACCCCTCTGACTTGAGATCTAAACGACTCAAAGAAGCAGGGTAGTCAGAGGCAGAGGGTGCATGCCCCGTGGATAGAGCCCAAACCAAACCAACAACCAGCAAACTGATTCCGACTCACAGTGACCCTACAGGACAGGGAAGAACTGCCCTCTGGGTTCCCAAGACTTTAAATCTTAACAGGAGTAGAGGGCCTCATGTGTTCCCCATGGAGAGGCTGATGGATTTGACCTGTTGACCTTGTAGTTAGAAAGAACTGCTGACCTTGTAATCAGCAGCCTGCTACTCCACCAGGGCTCCATTGAGTAATAGGCCCTTCTCTGGTGGGCAGGCTATGGGACACCCAGCAGTCTTGCCCCTCTCTGCTGCCCCCCACCATTCTACACCTGTGGTCGCACATTCAGCCAACACCCTCAGCAACATTAGAGTGACAAGGACTACCAGAGGTGGGCTCCTATAGGCTTTAACAGGGTGTTTGCCCAACATAGAAATCACATCCTGGACTGTGACAGTTGAGTGCCCCAGACCTCTATGTCGGAGCGAGACCCCCATTCTGCTCCTGTGGATCTGGAAGGTGAGTGTGGGTGGGGTCTAGTTTTCCTGGTGCCCTCTCTGGCTAGACTCTTCTGCTCTGTGGCTGTCCGGTCCTTCTTGTTAATAGTGAAACTAACAGGTCTTCTTGGAGGGAAGCAGGATTTACTCATTCATCCTGCCTGCCTCAAGGCTGCCTCTCAAATCACACCAGGCTTCTGAGAAATTCCCAGACACCAGAACATCTCTAGACAAGCCTGTAGCAGCCCTTCTGGGGAGGGTGCTCCGGCCAAATTCATAAAAACAAAGATGGACTCAAACTTTTAAAACTAAATATATATTCACAGAATGATAGATTAATAGAATGATAGATTAAAGGGGACTTCAATATCTCCCATCACATCACTTCTCAGTTATTTAATTTCCCAATAGCTAACATGGGCATGGGGCGGGCAGTGTCCTGTGCCAGGCTTACAACTGTTGCTATTAACTGTTGTTATACTTGAGCCCACTGACTCAGCAGTTTTTCGATCTGTTGTGCGTGGGGTCACTACGAGTCAACACCAACTTGATGGCACCAAACAACAACAACAACAATGCATGCGTATGGTACAAATGACAAACCATGCAAAAGAATCTATAGTGGAAAGTAAGTCTCTCCCTTGTCTCCTAGCCACCTAATTATTTACCCTGGAGGCAGCCAAAATTTTCAAGGTCATACATCTCCTTCCAAAAATAGTCTAGGTGGAGCTTTACAAACATAACGCTCTGGGAAAAAAAAAATCACACATGCCCACTGGTTGGTTTTTGTTTGTTTGTTTGTTTGTTTTAATACTTAACAACATAGTTTGGAAATCTTTTCACAAACAGGGCTTTAGCTCAAACTCACCTGTGGCGGATTTAAGAAACTGACAAGCTCCCTTGATGGAAGGGCTGTACCGCCCTGGTGTGAGAAGCAGGTGACTGCTATCTCAAGCTTATGGAATCGAGAGCAGTGGACTTTGGTTCTTTGCTTTGAGGGTGCTCAGTGAATGGGGACCCAGAACTACCATATACTTATGATGATTTTAACGCTCGCTTTGCTTTCTTATGACATGTTTTAGTCTGGTAGGAATGGTTCTGTTTTTTTCAATGAATTCGCTGTCATTGTTTGTGTAAATAATGTCCAGTTTAATCTATATAAGTCAGCAATTTGTGTATTATGGTGTGAAAGCGAGCCTATACTTGCACGATTTCCTTTTCTCGACAATCTTGTAAATTCTATACCATTAGCTAAATTAATGACACTGTCGATAGAATTCCCTTCTACCCCAGACGGATGGTTGATAATGTTCTCTATCATAAAATGATGATGTCTCTACAGTGAACCCGAGTCCTAGCTAAACCACGGGTAGATGAATGGATTTGGGGCTCACACTTAATTTTAACCCCAACCAGTTCCCATGACATGGTCCTGCTCGATACCTCCCCTTATGAAGAGGTCACTGAAGACATGGGCGCTCCAGCAAAGCGTGATGGAAAAAACAGACGGTGCCCGGCTATCAGAAAGAATAGCGTCTGCGGTCTTAAAGACCTGTCTTCAAACAAGCAGCCATTTAAGTGAGGCATCAACTAAGTCCACATGGAAGAAGCACAGCAGCCTGTGTGAGCCACGTATTTGAAATAATAAAATCCAAATCTGAAGGAGGGAATGGTATCAGGACTTAAATGCTGAATACCTAGTTTTCAGGTGGCTATGGATGACAGTGGAGACCCCAAATTCACTTGGAGGGATTAAGCCACCGGTGCAACCCAGGGATGGGCATAGCCTTGCTGTGAGACAGGCCATTATAAAGTCAAGGGTGAAAAAGATGCAGTTAAGTTAAATGTAATTCCTTAATATTTTATCTTCCTTTTGGCTCATTTTAAAGCATAGGGTCTTTTCGTTTGTTTGTTTTGTTTTATAGTAATGCCTTCTATTCTATTTATTTAATTTTTTTCTAAATTATTTTATTAGGTGCTAATCCAGACATCATACTATTCCATAGTTCAATCATATGCAACAGTCTTGTACAATTGCTACCAAAATCAGTTTCAAAACATTTTCTTCCTTCTTAATTGTCTTGATATCAACTCTCCTTCACCCACCATGTCCCCCACCATCTCCCCGCCCCAGGAACCCTTATTCAAGTTGTTGTCCCTGTGGATTCATGTATCCTGGTCTTCATATACCGAATAACATAGAAAAACACGTAACAAAGAGTCAAGAAGGCTGTCAACAGTGACAAAATACAACAGAGATAAACCCCAATATGGAAAAAAACAAAAAACACAGAAAAGATTACAAGTCAAGTCAAGCCCAAAGCGTATCAGAAGGGAGATCAAGGGGACAACGTTAAGGTTTCGGTTTTTAACATTTTCTGCTTTCTTTTCGATTAAGGTTTTCCTGTCTTATGTACAACCATGGCTGTGGGGGTTGGGCTTTCTCTTTGCTTCCTGTTTGTGTTTTCGGTGTAATTTTCTGTATGTGAGATCCAAGACAGGTGAATCTACAGGGCCCATCACTGGATTAATTATGACCCCGGGGCCTGGCAGGGGAGGGTGGAGAGAATGGGGAGCAACAACAGTGAGTACAAAAAGAAAGTGCCCTGAGATGGATGTGGTGGTGGCACGGTGCTTTTAAATATGACTGAATCATAAGGTTGTATCACACGTGAAGTCTATGCCAATAAAACTATTAAAAATATAATAAAAATAAGGTCAGCTTTTCTTTTTAAAAAAGCTGTCTCTTTTTCTTTTTAATAGCTATCTGGCAGTTCATTGTATGGGTGCTCTATGGTACTTTTTAATTAACTTATTAGTGGACATTGAGATTGGCTCCTGGGTCTTCTGTACCAAATCATCGTCATACTGGGTATCGTTGCACAAGCATCATGCTTAAGGGTGAAGGAGTCAACCTTGAGGACTTAATCTAGAAGTGGGCTGGCAAAGCCAAGGGAAATGTCCACTTTGAACAAACACAAGCAAATCCCCCTCTTTCATTATTGTGTGGATTTTCGCTCCCCTCTGCTGGGTGTGAGGGTGCCTGCTTCCCACAACTTCCTAGCACCCCGGGTTGCCAAACGTCTCACCCTGCAAACCCGGGCGGCGAATGGTGGTCCCTTTCTCTACTCCTCTGATTACGAATGAGCTTGGACGTCGTTTCCAATATTTGTGAGCCAGCTGTACTCTCGTTTCTATAAACCATTTCCCCTTGGCTCATTTGCCCCCACTGGGATGTTGGACTTTTTCCTACTGATCTGTAAAACCATCTTACATATAAAGGAAAGTATCTCTTTGGATATGATGATGACATCATTTACTCTTTTATTTTTACAATACTATTGTTTTAGAGAAGGTTTAGGCTTTTAGAAAAATTATGCAGAGTGTAGAGAGAGCTATCATGTGCCTTTCTCCCCCTGCCGCTCCCCACGGTTCCCTCTGTGCTTAGCATCTGGTATCTGTGTGGTTGCTATGACTCGGAATCCATTCTAAGGCAGGGAGCATGTGTATTGTATTAGTATTAGGATGGTGTCGTTGTTATCCTTGAGGAACCAGTATCAATAGATTATAATGAACTAAAGTCCATCTCTTCCCTTAAGCATCATCTGCATTGTACACTCCCATGGCTTTATACGAATTCATGTCGTGTGTCCGCCATTACAGTCTCATGAAGAACCCTTTGACTGCGCTTAAAATATTTTGCACATACGCATCTCAGTTACCTCACTGTGTATACCAAGCACTGTCTGTGTGTGACGCCTCTGGCTTGGTGTGTGATGAGAGATGACTACGTGCAACCTACCGTCTCCTCACCCCCACCCCCACACCATGCCCTAGTCCCCTTGGCTCCTGCAAACCTGCCCCCGCTCTAGGGTTACAGCAGTGTTGCTGCCCGTGAAGCCACTGGGCTTAGGGAAGCCCAGCAACGAGCAAGAAAGCAATGGCGTACAATGTGGCATGCAATGGGAGTGGATGGAGGGCAGCTGGTGGGGGGGCAGGGGCAAGGGCAGGGCTGGGGCTTTTAGGACAAAGGGAGCCTTTGGAACTTTTGAGGGTGAACCACGAGGCTGTCTGGAGGAAGTCGGAGCTAAACAGAAGAAACAGCAAAAGGAGGAGCAAGCAAGGGAGGAGGAGGAGGCGAAGTTGTTTAAAATCCGCTGTGGTCACTCACTGTTGCTTCCTGTGAGTACGTGGAGCTTCATGCAGGCTGAGACTGAAGCAAGAGCCCACGGCTGGTGCAACCTCGCAGCCCTTCCTGAAGCAAGTCCCAGGTCATGGTATTGGGAACCGATACAGTGTTGGAGGCATTCTATCTGCATCCGGAAAGGCAGCCTCCCCCTTGAGCATCTTTGCAGCATCGCTTGACTCACACCCTGTCTTCTTGCATTAGGCTAAAGTCTAACAGGAGACGTCTAAAGAAACATAGCGTTGCTCGGTGCCACCAGGTTGGTTCCGACTCACGGGGACCCTGTGCACAAAAGAACAAAAACTCTGTCCCTTCTTGCGTCATCCCCGCAATGGTCACAATTGAGCCATTGCTGCTGCCACCGTGCCGGTCCATCTCGTGCAGTGTCTTCCTCTTTCTCCACTTTCTGTCCTTTCAGTCCATCCGGCATACTGTCCTCATCCGGGGACTGTCTCTCTTGATACGTGAGACAAACGTATGTGAGATGGAGTCTCGCCATCCTTGCTTCCAAGGAGCATTCTGGCTGTACAAATCTTCCGAGACGGATTTGTTTGTTCTTTTTTGAAAACAGTTGTATTTTGTCACTCTGTCCGCGTGTCGTAGAATTCCACGATCCAGTCATATCAAGAAGTGTTGTACTATCATCACCACGGTCGATTTTAGAGCGTTTTCTGCTTCCTCGTCCTCATTGCTATTTGTGTTGGTATTTTTTTAATTGCGGCAAAAAATATACACAGAAAAACATTCTCCAGTTCAACAACCTCAACGTGTCTCATGCTGCATCATTTATTCTAATCTGCGTGTTGTGCAGTCTCTATGGATACCCTTTCCAGATGCTTCCACCATCATTAATATAAGCTCAGTGCCCCCAAAACAAAACTCTTTCTCCTTCACCCATGGTAACCATTGGTCAAGGTTGTTTGTTTGTTTTTTAGTAGTTTTCTTGCTAAAATATTCACATATATCACTTTGGGAAAGAGTGGTACACACACCATCACAGTCCCTTCTGATGCTCCCTCCCCCCTCTTGCATTCATGGGTTGCTCCCCCCAAACCCCTCCCCCTGCCTCCACCCACATCCCCAGGAAACTCTTGCATCAGTTATTGTCTCTGCGCATCCACCCCTTCTGTGCTTCACAGACTGGGAGACCCAACAGAAACAATAAAGACCAAAGGAAACAGATTTGTCTATTCTTCTGGCAGACCACGGTACTTTCTATGTTCTCCTCCAGCACCAGAGTTCAGTATATCCATTCTTCCTCATTCAGTGTCCACCTCTCGCATGTAGGTGAGGTGATAGGAAATTCCAGGGGTCAGGTGCACCTTCGTCCTCAACGTGGCAGCCTTGCTCCTGAACACCCTAAAGAAGTCTTGTGCGGTAGATTTGGCTTATTGTCGCTGCTTCCATGAGCTTTGATTATGGATTCAAGCAAGAAGGAATTCTTGACAACTTCAGTCATTTCTCCCTTTATCATGATTGTACCTGTTGGTCCTATGATGTTACCTATTAAGGATGTAGGTCTTCTTCACATTGAGTTGTAATACATACAGAGGGCTACAGCCCTCAACCTTCGTCAGCAAGGGCTCCAAGCCCTCCTCACTTTAAGCAAGCAAGGCGTGTCATCTGATTGTCATAGGTTGTTAATAAGCCTGCCTTGGTTTTCTTTTCTTTTTAATTAATCATTTTATTGGGAGCTTGTACAACTCTTATCACAGTCCATACATACATCCATTGTGTCAAGCACATTTGTACATTTGTTGCCATCATCATTCCCAAAACATTTGCTTTCTACTTGAGCCCTTGGGATTAGCTCCTCATTTTCCCCTCCCTCCCCGCTACCCTCTCCCTCATGAACCCTTCATAATTTATAAATTATTATTATTTTGTCATATCTTACACTGTTTGACGTCTCCCTTCACCCACTTTTCTGTTGTCCTTCCCCCAGGGAGGAGGTTATATGTAGATTCTTGTAATCGGTTCGCCCTTTCCACCATCCTCTCCTTCCACCCCACATCCCACGGTATCACTACTCTCTCCTCTGGTCCTGAAGGGATCATCTGTCCTGGATTCCCTGTATTTCCAGTTCCTATCTGTACCAGTGGACATCCTCTGGTCTAGCCAGTTTTGTAAGGTAGAATTAGGATCATGATAGTGGGCGGGAGCAAGGAAGCATTTAGGAACTAGAGGAAAGTTGTATGTTTCATCATTGCTACACTGCATCCTGACTGGCTCATCTCCATCCTGAGATGCTTCTGTCAGGGGTAGTCCAGTTGGTCCAGTTTCCTATAGATGGGTCTGGGTCTTGGGTCCTCAATCTGTACTCCCCCTCATTCACAATGATAAGATTTTTTGTTCTTTGTTGCCTGATCCCTGATCCCTTCAACACCTCGTAATCACACAAGCTGGTGTGCTTCTTCCATGTGGGCTTTGTTGCTTCTGAGCTAGATGGCTGCTTGTTTACCTTCAAGCCTTTAAGACCCCAGACACTTTATCTTTTGGTAGCCGGGCACCATCAGCTTTCTTCACCACATTTGTTTATGCACCCATCTGTCTTCAGTGATCGGTCAGGGAGGTGAGCATCATGGAGTGCCTGTTTAATAGAACAAAGCATTCTTGCACTGAGGGAGGACTTGAGCATCTTCCTCGGTTTTCTTCATGTTGCCCAGCTACTCAGATTGAATAAATAGGGCGAAATTATCCAATCCTGATGTACACCTTTCCTGATTTTAAACCACTCAGTATTCTTCTTGATCCATGTGTAGGTAGGTTCCCCATGAACACAGTGAAGTGTTCTGGAATTTCCATTCTTCTCAAGACTATCCATAGTTCGTCACGAACCACGTGGTTGAATGTCTTTTCATAAAGTAAATCTCTCTCTGCTGTCAGCCAAGATCCGTCTGATATCAACGATGCTATCCCTCATGCTACGCCCTCTTCTGAACCCAGCTTGGACCGATGGACATCATGACTTTCACTTTTAAAGTATTTGAAACAATGTCGTTGATTTCACTTTGAAAGGCGTGTGTTGAAATGTAGAGGCAGGAAGTTGCCCTGCCCTCAAGCACCCACAGACCCAACATTCTGCCGGAAGCCTGGTGTTCCCCTGGGTGGAGGGGCGGGGGACGATGTATGGTGACTGAAGTTCAGTATACATGGACCAGCAGCTCCTGATCCATTCCTAGTGCTCTTCCTGGTGAATTGGAGGGAAATCCAGACCTTGGGGAGCTGGTCCTGGGAGACCATCCAGCGATTATCTTGGTGCCTTGTTGAAAAGAGAAGTAGCCTGATGTTTTCTTGGTTTTGTTTGTTTTTAACAGGTTTTGGGGCACATATCATACAATTCAATAGTCCAATCACATCCGGAAGAGTTACACAGTCATGACCACAACCAATTTTAAAACATTTTCTTCTTCCTTTGTACTTCATGTTATTAGTATAATAATTTTTTCTGGGTATCTTTTTTATTTTATTTGTTTAAATCATTTTATTGGGGGCTCGTACAACTCTTATCATAATCCATATATCCAGCCATTGTTTCAAGCACATTTGTACGTTTGTTGCCATCATCATTTCCAAAACATTTTCTTTCTACTTGAGCCCTTGGGATCAGCTTCTCATTTTCCCCCTCCCTCCATCACAAACCCTTCATAATTGAGAAATTATTATTTTCATGTCTTACACTGACCAATGTTTCCTTTCACCTACTTTTCTGTTGTCCATCCCCCAGGGATGGGGTTATATATAGATGATTGTGATGGGTTCCCCCTTTCTCTCACCACCTTACCCTTACCCTCACCCTCCTGGTATCACTACTCTCAGGGGTATCACTACTCTGAGGAGTTTATCTGTCCTGGAGTCCCTGTGTTTCAGCTCTATCTGTACCAGTGTACATGCTCTGATCTACCTGGATTTGTAAGGTAGAATTGGGATCATGATAGTGGGGGGAGGAAGCATTAAAGAACTAGAGGATGTAAAAAAAGAGGAGAAAAAAATGATTAGGGCAAAGAATGTACAGCTGTGCTTTATACAATTGATGTATGTATATGTATGGACTGTGATAAGAGTTGTATGAGCCCCTAATAAATTGTTTAAAAAAAAAACCAAAACAAAAACTAGAGGAAAGTTGTATGTTTCATCAGTGCTATACTGTACCCTGACTGGCTCATCTCTTCCCCAAGACCCTTCTGTAAGGGGATGTCCAATTGCCTATAGATGGGCTTTGGGTCTCCAATCAACACTCCCCTCATTCACAATGATAAGATTTTTTGTTCTGGGTCTTAGATGCCTGATACCTGATCCTATTGACACCTCGTGATCACACAGGCTGGTGTGCTTCTTCCATGTGGGCTTTGTTGCTTCTCAGCTAGATGGTTGCTTGTTTATCTTCAAGTCTTTAAGACCCCAGATGCTATATCTTTTGATAGCTGAGCACCATCAGCTTTCTTCACCACATTTGCTTATGCACCCGCTTTGTCTTCATCGATCATGTTGGGAAGGTGAGCATCATGAAATGCAAGTTTAATAAAACAAGGCATTCTTGTATTAAGTGAGTACTTGAGTAGAGGCCCAATGTTCACCCGTTATCATAATTCTAAACCTATAAATATATGCACATAGATCTATTTCCCCATTCTCATATATAAATATATTTACATAGGTACGTGCCTTCATTTAGACCTCTATAAATACCCTTTGCCTCCTAGTTCATTCATCTATTTTTCTTTAATTTCCTCTTGTCCCACTATCATGTTCAGCCTTCATTTGGGTTTCAGTAAGTCCTCTCGGTTACATTGCTCTTGATCATGCCCTCCTTGCCATCAATTTTTGGATCACATGTTGTTCCCTTGTCCCTGTTTTTATTAACACTCACTTCCTTTCCCCTACCTCCCCTTCTCCCATGTCCCCCCACCCTGAACCGTCGGTCCCTTTTTTTTTCTCCTCCGGATTACTTATCCCATCTATCTTGTCTAGATAGACATGCAGAGACAATAATAAGCACAAAAAAACAAGACAGAGCAAAACAAAGCAACAAAAGAAAACAAAACAACAACAACCAACGACAAAAAAAAGAAAGAAAGAAAAATCCAGTAAATAGTTTAAGGTTTGTTTGTTGACCTTTAGGAATGTTTTCAGGTCAAGTCTGATGGGGTGCCACACCCTGGTCCCACATTCTATTCTGGGTTTTCCCCTGGGACTTCATGGCTCTGCTCCCTTTGCTGTTCTGTTGCACACTCTTAGAGTTTCGCCTCAGTGTGGTGGGGTGCAGCTTGATGATTTATATGTCTCTTAGTGCTCTGAGTTCTTGCCGGCACCGTGTGGCCCCAGCACCCCACATTTTGATATGGACCGATCATTGTTTCCCCGGGAGCAGCCAGCAAGATGACTTTAGGATGTGCCTGGGTTGTTATTGAGCTGCCGTCGTCCATTTGCCCCTCAACTGGGGGCGACCTCGCACACAGTGGGGTAAAATCTATTGGGGCCTCTGTGCCAGCCTCACCACTAGTTGCAGCCCAGAGAGTATGACTATTTGATCATTCCCCCGCCCCCACCCCTACCTCAAGCTGATTTTTGGAAGTAGATCCCTAGTCCCTTAGTCTGGAAGCTCTCCTGAGACCTGTTCAGCATCGTATCAACACACAGACTTCCACTGACAGGTCATCATCCCACCCGAGTCTCCGGCGTGGAAGCAAGAATTCCACCACGGATGTTCCACCAGTCCTCATAACTGGAGGGCAGGGCATTGCATTGTTGTGTCAGAGAGCAAGAAAGTCGTTCCATTTCCGTTCTCTTTAATCGTTGCTGCCCCATCAAGGAGCGGGTCTCAGTCTGATTCTAACATGGGGGGAGGCATTTCTCAGATGACTCCAGTTTTGTGTGTGCGTGGATCTTACTGTTGGCCATCATGCCCACATTTTCAATGAACTCTGCACTGGTTTAGTTAAGTCTTGGGGTTCTACATAAAGAACCCTGTCATCTGCAGAGAGAGAGAATTCTACTTTGTCTTTGCCGATTTGGATACCCTGGCCGTTTCTGTGACGTCTTTGCTCGAGCCACGATCTGCAGGATGTTATTCACTAAGGGTGGTGATAACGGGCATCCTTATTTGCTTCCCGTTTACAGGGGGCCCGCCTTCCATTTCTCTCCATTGAATGAAATGCTTGCTGCTGGTTTTGCATAGACTTTGATTCCGTGGAGGAATTTCCCTTCGACAGCTAGTGTATCTAGGGCTCTAGGAAAAATGAGTGATGGATGCCTTTCCGGCATCAATTGATAGATATGGTTATTCCCTCTTGCTCTGTTTGTATGGTCGACCACGTTGGCTGTTGTTCTCCTATGGAACCATCCTGGTTATGACCTGTGATAACTCCCTCTTGATGATGATGAAGGTTTTTAATGTTTTGTTGAGTCTTGTTGATTAAGTCTTTGCATCTCTATACTTTCCGAGTCTGGTCATGTCTTTGCCTGGTGTTGGGATCAGGGTTATAACTCACTTCATAAAATGAGTTTGGGAGTTCATCATTCCTTTCCATGTTCAGGAATAGTTTGGATGGGATTGGTGTCTGCTCTTCTCTGAATGTTTGCTAGAATTCCCCGGGGAAGCCATCTGGCCCAGACTTTTGTTGTTGCTGGAAGGTTTTTTTTTTTAATGACCCAATCTATTTCTTACAGGTCATAATATTTCCTATATCAGTCTGCTGTTGTGTGTTTCTAGAAATGTGTCCATTTCAAGTGTGTTGGAGTTTAGTCTTACTTTTTTATCATTATCTATAATTAAACAGTTGTATTTTTTTAATTTCCGTTGTGATGTCCCTTGTTCCATTGCTTTAAAGAAATAAAAGGAAAATAACGAGGTATAAATTACCAAGGGCATATGAGGGAGGGGGGAAAGGGGAGGGAGGGGGGGGGGAAAAAGAGGACCTGATGCAAGGGGCTTAAGTGGAGAGCAAATGCCTTGAGAATGATTGGGGCAGGGAATGTATGGATGTGCTTTATACAATTGATGTATGTATATGTATGGATTGTGGTAAGAGTTGTTGGAGTCCCTAATAAAATGTAAAAGAAGAAAAGAGAAAAAAAATGATTAGGGCAAAGACTGTACAGATGTGCTTTATACAATTGATGTATGTATATGTATGAACTGTGAAAAGAATTGTATCAGCCCCAATAAATTGTTAAATAAAAAAAAATAATTAAAAAAAAAAAAAGAAATAAAAGGTTGGGGAAGGGACTTTCCATGATGCGTTTGTGGGTCATCCTTGCACAGGGCCATGCCAATCTTCTCTGTATCGTCCAACTTTTGTACCTGTGCTATGGAAGCCAGCGCTCTTTCCATTTCTGCTCCTTGAAGTTTGCATCGTCGCCTTTTCCTCTGGAATAATTGCCAGAGGTCTGTCAGTTTTGCTGCTCCTTTTAAAGAGCCAACATTCGTTTGTTATTTTTCCTTCTCTTGAGTTTTCTGATTAATTTATTAATGCTCTAATATTTATTATTTCACTTCTTCTGGTGGGTGAGACTTCCTTTTGCTGTTCTTCATCTAACTATTGAAGGCATGAGGCTAAGATTTTGGTGGGGTTCCTCTTTTTTGATGTGCGCAGTTGTTGCTATAAATTGCCTTGTCTACGGCCGTACCACCCCGAACGCGCCCAATCTCGTCTAAATTGCCCTCTCAGTACTGCCTTTGCTACGTCTCAAGGCTTTTGAGATGTTTTTTTTTTTTCTGTTCTCATTTGTTTGAGGAATTTCTAGATTTGAATTATGTACTTCTTCCATTACCCCGTCATTTTTAAGTAAGATTTTGTTCGATTTCCATGCATTTGGAATTGGTTTTGCCTTTTAAATGATTGATGTCTAGTTCTACCGTGTTGCGATCTGCAGCATCCCAGTGTTTTAAAATTGGTTGATGTTTTATAGATCCAGGTAGAAGAAATGATTCATTCCGTGAGGAAATCTCACATTGTATACATCTGCAATGTTGAGAATTTCCCAAACAATTGAGCATGGCACTTGTAGGAAGAAAAAAGAACAGAGGTCTATTAACGTGATAATTCGGTCTTGCAAGATGACCACTTCTTAAAGGCAATGTTGTGTGCTAGCTGGAAACAAGGTTAGGCTTCAAATCAAGGTTAGGCTTCGGTTTTGAATTACTCAGAAGCTGCTTCTTCATCTGTAAAACAGCGGAAGCATCTACTCTGAAGGTTGGCTGAGCATGTAATGAGGAAAGGCAGGTGGGATGCTGTAACGGGGCTAAGAACTGGTGTCCCCACTCCGTGTGCTGTGCATGTTGCGTGTGTCAATGCCTTCATTCCTTTTATTGGTCCTGCAAGACAGACACACAATTGTCACCCATTTACAGACGAGGGAACCGTAGCAAGAGAGATCACAAAACATTCCCAACTTTGCACGGTACGAAGGGTTGGATCAGAATGTGAACCCAGACCTTCTGACCTCAGGCGCTCTCTCATCAGCTCCCTAGATGGCCGTGACACTGGAACTGTCTGCAGGACTAGGAAGCCTTAGCTTTCTCCCACAGAGAGGCTGGTGGTTTCCAGTTGCTGAGCTTGAGGTGAACATTCAATTGATACCACGTTGCCTTAAATCAGAACCAATACTTAACTGAACCCTCCCTGAAAAAAACGTAAGAACCTCATGCATGAGACTGAAATCTCCTTCACTCACTGTAGCCTGCCCCATTTCAGTCCCCACCGACGAGGGAACCACTGTTTGGTGTGTTACCTTCCAGAACTGTATCAAAGTCTCTGTCACATACAAATTATACGTACGCACATTTTTTCCCTTATCAACACGGTGAGCTTCCAAAGACCAAATTGTCCCCTGAAAACCAGCATGGCGATGCTGGCAGATGACACATCAGCTCACACAATGGAGACTGATTACATCAGTGCACACCACCCAGCTTCCTCGATGGATGCCTCCGTCATGTTCACACATGATTCTCGCCAGCCAGTCAGCCAGGTTAACACATGACGCTCACCAGCCACAGTTGCTCTGGCTGCATGCTTTGGCGTTCATGATGCCAGATATACATCGTTAATGTGCAAGCTAGTCACACTTTTTTACTAGTGTCCTCAATGCAAAATGTTACTTAGTAACGATTTTGTTGCCACCAGCTTGCACTTACAACAAGAGTAGCAATTTTACCTAACAAATGACAGCAGAAATGGATACATCCAGCCTGTGTTGTTGCCCTGAAAGCTGGTGACATGAAAACAAGGGAAGAAGTCCAGAAGGGCCGCTGGCAACAACCAGGGCTCCTGCAAACGGACCATGGTCAGGGTGGAGCAGGACCAGGCCAGGTTCGGTCCCATTACCTATAGGTTACCATGGGTCAGAACCAAGTCAGCAGCAACCACCACCAACATGTATCGCTCACCAAGTGCCAGAAACTATTTCACGTGTTATATTCTATAAACTTACTTAAACCCCACAATAGCCCTGTGAGGCAGAACCTGATGGCATTCTCATTTTACAGATTAGAACACTGAGGTGCAGAGAAGTTACATAACCCACCCAGTGTCACACATCCTGCACACGATCAGTCCTAAACTTAGACAGCTTGGCTCTCAACCTCTAAGTTTTAAATATGCTGCTGGTGGTGGTGGTGGTTAGGTGATGTTGAGTTGACTGGAACTCATAGCAACCCACGTACAACAGAGCAAAACACTCTCTGGGGCCCCACCGTCCTCACAATCATGCCTAGACCTGAGCCCATTGTTGCAGCCACTGGTTCAAATCCAACTGGTTGAGGGTCTCCTTTTTTTTTTTATTGCTGGCCTGTTAGGGGGTGGTAGAATATAGTCTTGCTGTTGTTTTTATGAATATTTTAAAATCAGGGTGCATTATATTGTGCATATTATTATACAATGGTTTCTGTACTAATACATCGTGCAGATCCTGCTGTATCAATATATAATCAGTAGCTTCGATTGCCATAATCCCATCGTGTGGCCACACTGGACTTTATTGATGGGCATCTGGATCGTCGCCACTTCAGTGAAAGTGCTCCTTATCCACGGCTCTGTGTGTTCTTGCTTGTGTGGCGTATGGAGCAAGTTGCCTAATTGTTGAGTCAAAGGGTTGGACACACTTCAAGCTTAAAGGCTCCTGCCAATTTTCCCGTCCAAGTGGGAAACCTAGCTCCTAGGCTGCAAGCCTGGACCTCGGGACCGACCATCTCCTTTCCAGCTCAGCCTCTCTCCTTATCCTTCTGCCCCAACCCAGCACAAGATTGCTCGGCAGCCTTGACCTTGACCTGGCACCTGCCATCCTCAGTGGGCAGGAGTTGATGGGCTTTGGTGTGTTGGGGAAGCAGGGCACCGGTTTTCAAGGGGACTCTCCCCTTTAGGAATGGAGAGCTGGGTACCCCTTCCTGGGGACCTGGAGAAGAAGTTCCTGGCTTCACACAAGAGGTGCTGTGGACCCCCCCCCCCCAAGCACCGTGTGTTCACCCCCAAGACTATGCTTTCTTGGACTGATGTGTTGCCTGCCAACCATTTTCGAAGATGCTCAGATGATTCTAAGGTTCAGACAGCTTTGGGGACCACTGACTTGTAGGCTGGAGGTAAAAGCCCCCCTGAAGGCCTAGGGCCAGTGTTCCAGAACCTTCTCATCTAAGTCTTTCCAACCACCAGCTATTTTCTGTGAGCCAGAGGTGTGCACCACTGACCCAGACACCTGGCAGCTGATCAGGCTGGGGCAGGCAGCAAACCAAAAGGGAAGATTAATCATCTCAGTCCCCCAGGAGGGTGTGTCTGAAAGTCCTAGTGGTTCTTAACGGGGGAAGGCACCTGGTTTGAAGATGGTGATTAAGAAGATGTGTGAGTTGGGCTGGACCCCAGGTGTCCAGGTCCCTGTGGGACTTGAGGCAGGGATGCCCCGCTTTGACTGCGTTGGTCTCTCTCCAGCCTCCCTGAGAGGCTGCGCTGGTTCACTGCCCGACTCTGCAGCTCTCTCACTCTGGCCTAAACAGGTCCACTCACAGCTGAAAACCACGGTTTGCTCATTTGTCACACAAGTGTGGGTGAACACATGGCTTTGAGCAGGGTCCTAAGAGCACAGCTAAAGGGAATTGTAGAACTCCTGTCCTCCACAAGAGTGTCAATCATCTGTTAGGACCCACCCAGTCAGATGTCTCTGCACAGTCCACGAAACACAGGCGGACACCTTTCTAGTGGCCCCTGCTCAGCCGAGAGCCATGTGACATCAGCAGTCATAGCCTTTGCCGCATAGCCTTCCCTGAGCGGGGCTTGGATTTCTGGTGATTCACTGCTACTGCTGCAACTGTTTTTGTTTGTTTTTCATGATCTTTCTTGAAAGTTAATGTGATCTTAATGATACTGTTTGCTACTTTTCATGTCCTGTTGCATCATCTTTCTTTGGATGGGCCCACGAAGGGGTCTTTTGCAGGCGGCTGCCCAGGGAGCTGGCTTTCTGTGTCCTTGGCACAGCCGTAGAGGAACAAGTGTGGCTGGCGTCGCATCCGTTTGTTGGAACACCTCAGCTGATATTCTATCAAGTCCTGGAGTTGTGTTTTTCCCTAGTGCTTTCGATGCAACTTGGGCTTCTTCCCTCCATGCCCTCAATTCTTGACCACGTGCCGGTTCCTGAAATGATGGAACGTTGACTAGTTCTCCTTGGTACAGTGACAATGTAAAGGACGCTTCCAAAAGTTCGAGGGAAAATCTAATTAAAAGGGAATGAATTTTCCCCATGGGCTCCTTGTCCCCTGACATCCCTTCTGCCCTCTTTTTTATGCTTCCTGTTCATTCAATATCTTGCCAAATCGGATCTTTGAATATTACAACTCAAGGCGTGAATCATTTCTTCAGTTCGTTCAGCTTGAAAGAATGCTCTTCCCTGTTGGTTTCCTGGTGCTCCAGTCTGTCCTCTTGAGCTGCTCTTGGAAACCTGGGCAGACAGAGCACCAGGAGAGGGACGCTGCAGAAACCAGTGCAGAGGGACCACGGCGAGGAACACCCTACCTACCCTTCCAGAGTGCAAGACCCTCAGCCTAATGATAAGGAGGTGTTGATCGATTAAATTGATTAAAGCAAAAGAGTAGCAACATCTGCCTACAGAATCCCCTTTGTCATTGGCAGCGGAGTCCAGATCCCCAAATCTCCCCACCAACTTTTTCTGTTCCAGGAGCCAGCTAGGGTGGCTGACCAGCTGAACTGCAGGGGCGTCGCTCTATGTGACCGGCCTGAGGCTGGTATAAACACAAATAGGCTTGGCTCTCAGCCCAAGCAGGGGAGCTCCAGTCACCTAGCCTCACAGGCCTGCCTCCCCAGTAGCAAGGATAGCACAGCCTACTGAGCCACGTGGGGATAACTGTACAGGGCAGCCTGGAGGAGGCGAACATAGTGAATAGACTAACTCTCCACTCAAGAGAGGGAGCCCAGCTCTACTGGGCATTACCAATCCCCCTGTCCCGAAGGGGCAGCTCTGCACAGCACCACGTCTGAAGGCACAGCCATTCACAGGCCTTTTCTTTTCTTTTATGAAACTTCTTATAACACACATCTGGCCTATTATCAATGTGTTCGTCTAACAATACAAATAGAAACTGCAACAGTGGTTTTAGAAAGCGCACCGAGGGAGTTTGGGTGCGAGACAAAGACTAAACCCCTCAGGACCCACATGCCGACCCCAGCTGACATCCTGGACAGACCTAGCCATTCACCAGCTGTCCCGTGACACCAGCCCCTGGTCAGCGTGCCACTCTGCTCAGATAAGCAACCTGACTTCTGAGTTGGTTATTGCTTCAATCATCCCACCTGAACTCCATTCCCTGACCCCTACTTGGTCTCCTACATCATCCCAAAAGAGCAAATCCCATTTCCTCTGACCTGGCTCACCAGAGGCTTATTCCTTTGAGATCAGCAGTTCTCAACCTGTGGGTCACGACCCCTTTTGGGGTTGAATGACGGTTTCACAGGGGACGCCCAATTCATAACAGTAGCAAAATGACAGTGATCAAGTAGCAACAAAAATAATTTTATGGTTTGGGGGTCACCACAACATGAGGAACTGTATTAGAAAGGTTGAGAACCACTGCTTTAAGAGAATTAACTTACATCACAAGAATACAGGACTCTCAGCCCTACCAAACACCAAAATCATTCCCCCCTAGTCTTAATCACAACTGTAGCCTGACATCTTAAGAGATCACAAGGTAGTAAATCAGCATGCTACCAGACACTCCTCAACTGCTCAACAGACCTCTGCTTTACACCACCCAGATGTCCCCCCAGGACACGATCTAGACCTCAACTGTAATTCTTTTTCATTTTTCTGGATTGTAGTTGCTCTGTGCTCTATCATTCCTATACCCTCCCTCTCTTTAAAACAAAGTTTTTATGAATAGTCTTATGATTCATCCTTCATTGGGCCTTCATCACCTGTTGGTATACGTAAGGACAAAAATATACATTGCTTTACTTTTATACTTTCTAATCCTGGGACATATCATCAATCCACAAGTTAGGACTCACATCAGAGACAAGCTCCTGGGCAAAACCTAGAGCCCAAACAAACATATATACTAATAGCAATCTGCTTCTTACTCTAGGATTATCTTTCTCTATTTCATTTATTTATTCCTCATTTTTGTGAATCTTGATTTTATTTCATTTTCCCCCAACAGTTTTATTGGCATATAATTTATATATCATCTAAGTCAATAGTTCAGGCATTCAATCATAACAAAGAGAATTGTACAATCACCACCACATCTATCTTAGAGCATCCTCCCGTATTGATTAAATCACCTTTAAAGTGAGTTGTGCCATCACAACCAGTTCTAGTGCACCCTCGCCCCTCCCACCTTCATTATTTGCTCCCCAAGTCCCCTTTCCCTCCCTGTGGTCTGCCCCCACCCCCTGCATTCCCTCCAACCCCTTGTGTCAGTGATTTTCCTCCTGGGATTCACAGCTCAGAAACCCAACAGAAAACAATAAAAAAGAAAATCACACTACAGTGGCAAGGATAAAATCTATAGTAGAAAGACAAAAACACAAATAATGTGTAAGGAAAATACCTCCATCAACATTCAAACAGCCGGGAAGGAAATTTCTGTCATGGAACAAGTAAGAGATACTTACACCCAATATAACTCAGACCGTGTCTATAGGGAGGTCAACTGGCCAAGTATCAGATTCAATCCAGCATAATCAAGATTACAGGGGCCTCTGCCTGATAGCAAGGCTGTTTGAGACTCTTGCCTTTGGCTGGAAAGGATCTGCCAGCGGCTCAGTCCGACCAGATACTCTGCAGATGGGTTTGGGGCACTCACTGTCCTCCATAGCCTTCTACAAATTGGGTGTTCATCATGTGTGTTAGTCTTGGTACTTCAGAGAAACAAATCCACAGAAATTCATTTATAAGAGAGAGTTTTATATAAAGATTAAGTGTGAATCAAGAAAACATCCCAACCCAGTGCTGCCCAAGCCCACAAGTTCAACATTAACCTATTAACCCATATGTCCAACACCAATCCACAAAGTCCTCCTCCATCTCACAAAACACACTATGATGCCAACTGCAGGAGGAAAGCCAAATCATTGAGTGTGTAAACATCTCAGCACTGTCAGGGGTCTCCACACAGCTGCTCCAGCACCCAGGGCTGCACTGGGGTAGGTCCATGCGGCTTCTCCTTGGGGATGTCTTGCAGGAAGTGAGCCTTGCAAGCTGAAGCAAGGAACTGGCTAAGGCAGCTGCACCCTGGTGGGACCATCACAAAGCAAGAGACCCAAGAACTTGAAAGGCGAGGTTCACCGAGCCATTTATTCCTCCGCCCTTCAATTAACCCCACCTGTGTTTATTGGCCAGGCTGGCACAATACACTACCTCATAATGTTAGCTCTGATCTTTTTTTTCCCACTGTATTCAAATTTTTTCATTGTCATCTGTCATCTTTGAATCACACAAGCTGGTCTTCTTCCATGTGGACTTGGTTGACTCCTCGTTCAGATGCTGCTTATTTGAATGCCAGCCTTTAAGACCCCAGATGCTATGCTGATTGCTAGCTGGGCACCATCTACCTTCTTCACCACACTTTGCTGTAGCACCCTTATATTCAATGCTTATTTCAAGAAGGTGAGTCTCAAGCAGGGCTATGATGTAAGAACTAATTGTTCTTAAGTTGGAGCTAGGATTTGGTGTGAGCCCCAAACCCATTCCTGGATCTATACTTTTTTTTTCTTAATGTAACTTGGGATTTAATATATATGTCATATCATTGCATAGTTCAATCCTGTCCAACATGATTGGACAATTGCTTCCATAATCAGTCTCCAAACATGCTTTTCCTTCTTGGACATCTTGATGTCATCTCCTTTTCTCTCCCACCCCTCTCCCCCAAACCCTTGTTACTTCCTTTCCCTACAGGATCCACGTCCCTGGGTTTCATTTACCAAAAAAACCCCAAAAAACAGAGAAACAAGTAACACAGCTTCAAGAAGGTGACCCCCAGTGGTGGTGCACCTCTGAGATGCACCCTGATATACACAAGCATGAGCAGGAGATAACAGAAAGGCCGTCACGGGCTTCCCAGAACAACCCCTGTCTTCATACAGCGCACAGGGCGGTGATGTAGCAAGACCTCGTTTGTCTGCCCATCAGCAGTGCCCTCCTCTTTCTGCTTCCTCTTTCTGGCTCACGTCCTCTGGTTACAAGTGTGCCTGAGGCATCTGCTTTTCTTTTGAACACTTTTGATCTCTTGCCCTTTCCTTCTTCAATTTTAATAGCTAAACGTTTATTTCACAGCTCTTTATACCTGGGTTTTTTTAAATCTTTCTTCTCATTAATCCTTCTTTTTCCCTCTCATCCCCATCCTCATCCTCACCCAGCAGCTGATACCACTCTTACAAATCTCTTCTGTCCTATATCATTACCCAGTCCCCCGTCTTTGCACAACAGGGACATTTTGGGATCTAATTTCCTTTAGTTTAACCCACCATCTAAGGCAGTGGGTCTCCACCTTCCTTATGCCGCGACCTTTTCAGACAGTTCCTCGTGTTGTGGTGAGCCCCCAACCATAAATTATTTTCGTTGCTACTTCATCACTGTCATTTTGCTACTGTTATGAATCAGGTGACTCCTGTGAAAGGGTCGTTCAACCCCCAAAGGGGTCGCGACCCCCAGGTTGAGAATGGCTGAAATTCGAACATGACCGGACCCCTCCCTGTCTTGCTTCCTTTCTCCCGCCTCTGACACATTCTCTTCCACATTTTTATCTCCTCCCTAGCACTTACTCGAACACTCTCCCCCAGATCCTAAACATAAGGTATCCACCACCCCTCGACTGCACCCCCTAACAGAGTCTACTTCTCCCACAAACCCCCACCTCCTAATAACACCCCTAATCACCACAGCAAGATGCCTAGGGAACAGAGGATATCCGTCCACACACAGAAAACAAGAGAATCAGGCACAGATTATCAGACACTAACCGGACCTAAAGAAATGCCTGAGACGGAACACAGGACAGCACTATCCCCCCGAGGAAAGGAATGTAAATGAAGGACGAGTGCTCTCATAGACAGATAAAGGAAGAGTCTGAGAGCAAAGGGGCAAAACTTTAAGAAGCTAGAAAGCTCACTACATGCCGTACAAGAAAAACTCCAAACAGAAACACAAAAGCCAAACCCTACAATAGCAGAATTACGCAATCCTATAAACAGAGACCTGAGACACGGAAAAACAAATGAGTGAGTCTGAAGACAAATGTAGACTCCAATCTAAAGGAAGAAAAAAGGATTTAAAAAATGCAGAGACCGAGAAAAGCGTGAGAACTATGTGGGACCCAACCGAGAGGAGCCACGTGTGTCATGGCGGTTCCAGAGGAAGAAACAAACAGAACCCACACAGAGAACTGGAGAGTGTTTTGTGGTGCATATCTTTTCCACAATTGAACAACAAAATTACACAGTTAGCAACGAGTACAAAGAAGATCTTCTAAAATTGGTTGTGGTAATGTTTGTGCAGCTCTTCTAGATGTGTCTGAACTATCGAATCGCACGGTTGGTGGATGAAGTGACATTCGTTTCTTATATCTCACCATTTCTTCCATTCGGTTTAACGACTCAACCTTCAAGAGCAAGGCTCGGAGTCTGGTGGTGTCCGTTTGCCCTTTTCTCTCTTCCCTGTCTTTTTCCTCACCTCCTGCTTTCTTCCTGGGTGCGAGCTGGGAAGGCATCCTACAACCCCTCTGTCCCAGTCATGGCTGTTTGGTGTGCACAACCTAGTCTTGAGTTGACCCCTAAACTCAGGTGGGATAGAGTCAAGGTCAGACTCTGGCGCTTGTGGACTTGATATCATTATCGTCAGCTTAAACCTGAAATGACACATGAACAGTCAGCCATCTGTTCGGCGACCAGCCCCTGGCCTTCTTCAGACTGAGAATACTGGGTTTTCTCTCCCCGCCCCAACCCCGCCCCCTCCGTCTTCATATTCTCCACAGATGGATTGTATTTGACTCTTGTGCATCTGGAAAGATCCACGTGTACAGTCGCCATTTGTATTGTTGCAGAAAGGTATTTGCCATGAGTAAACCACGGGTCTTGCCAAATTCCTATCATAGGCTCTCTGGTGTAATTTCCATCCCCAGGGGCGAGGGTGACCAGGGGTTGACTCCGAACGGCTGGGCTGTACCAAGTCCAGGGACAGAAAGCGCTGCGGTGGGGAAGAATGGGATCCGAGGGGGAGGGAAAGGTCCGGTTCTGGGCTGCCTGTCCCCAGACGCGTTCTGCAAGCCGGGGCAAGGCCTGGGGCCTTCTTGGCCGCATTTATCGTGGAGTTTGGAAGTCAGGTGTTTTTCCTGTCTCGTTTTTCCTTAGGGGTGCACACAATGGAAATAACCTGCAAGTCCCGCTCAGGGCACAGTACTCAGCCCAGGTACTCCGAGTCCCTCTCACTGGGCACCCTCGTTTCCTGCTGCTGCCACATCACTCCCAGTAGGTGCCATTGATTTGGTGCCAATGTGTAGCGACCCGACATACAACAGAACAAGCTTCGTACAGCGTACACCTGACCTTGCGCCATCCACAGAACTGCTGTCGTGTTTGGGCCAGTTGTTGCAGCCACTATGTCCATCTATCTTGTGGAGGGAGGGTCTTGCTTTTTTCACAGCCTCTTGTGTGAGTCTTGGTAGACTAGAGAAACAAATTCACAGACGCTCACATGTGTATAAGAAAGAGTTTTACATACAAGAGCAGTTGAATATTGAGAAAATATCCCAGTCCGGTCCAGATCAAGTCCATAAGTCTGAGATTAGCCCATATGTCCGATACCAATCTATAAAGTCCTCTTCAGACTCACGAAACACATGCAATGAGGCCGAATGCAGGAAGATCACAGGCCAGTGGGTGGGAAGTCTTGTGGATCCAGTGGCAGTGGAAGCATCTCAGCGCTGACAGGGGTCTCCACGTGTGTCTTGTCGGTAGAGTGTCTCTCAGGGAGTCAGCGTCGAGAGTGTTTCCCGCCTCCAAGGAGGAAATACAGGAGCTCCCAGAATCCTCAGGAGAAGGTCATGCCCACGCAGAAGCCTCGTTGATTATATCCTGATTGACAGGTTCCACCCCTTCACTCTTAATTGACACCTCAAATTAACACCAGATTATGTAACTACCACACCTCTCTACTTCACCAAGTGTGATATCCTTTTACAGGCACTGCCTCTGCTGATGACATGTCCAAAGTACCTGAGACAAAGTCTCACCATGTTTGCTTCTAAGGCAAATGTACTGGCCTCGGGGGCAATGACTCTTGGTTCTAATCCTGGCTCTTCCATGATCTGGCTGTATGACCTTGGACACATCCCTTATCCTCCCTGGGACTTGATTTCTTCAGCTGTTCCATGGGGGTGTTGAGCCTTGCCTACCCCAGAAGATCATAGGGGTAAGCATGTCTGTGTTAGTCCGGGTAAGCTAGAGAAACAAATCCATAGAAACTCACATGTGTATAAGAGAGAGGTTTATATAAAGAGTAAGTGTACATTACCAAAGTATCCCAACCCAGTCCATCCCAAGCCCAAAAGTCTAATATTAGCCCATATGTCTGACACCAATGTATAAAGTCCTCTTCAGATTCACAAAACACATGCAACAAGGCCCAATGCAGGAGGCCACAGGCCGGTGGGTAGAAAGTCTTTGGATCCAGTGGCGTTGTAAGCATCTTAGCGCTGGCAGGCTTTCCATGTGGCTTCTCCAGGTCCAGGGCTCTGGCTGTATCAGGGTAGGTCCATGTGTCTTCTCAGGGATTTCTCGCAGCGAGTCAGCCTTGTCAGTAGAAAATCTCCAAGGAGCAGTGAGAGAGAGTCTCTCCTGACTCCAAGGAAGAAATCCAGGAATTCCCAGAATCCTTAAGGGAAGGCTATGCCCACATAGAGGCTTCATTAGCTGCATCCTGATTGACAGCCTAGACTCCACCCCTACACTCTTAATCTTCAATTTGACATCAGATATGTAACTACCACAATGTCTTATGGATTCTAAAGTTCTCTATCTGACCTGTTGCTTTTAGTCCAGCTGAGGAGGGGTGACCATAAGAGCTAGGGACATGTGTCCAGAAGGGTCCTACTAGGAACCAAAGGAGAAGCAGAGTTCTGAGCCCCCAAGACCCACTGTCTCATGCCCAACCTCGAGGCAGTGACCAGACTGGCTCCTGGGTGGTCCCCTACCCTTCTCAGGGTTTGCAGTCGAGTTGCCTGGGTTGTGAAGATTAGATGAGCACCTAGGGTACGGGGTGCTCTGGGGAGCACTCAGCTACTCTCCAGAGAGTGATTTCATTCAAGTGGTGGCTCATGCAGTTGTAGACTCTGGAAAGTCCCAAGTCTGACTCAGACTTGAGGCTTCAGTTGACTCATAAGGTTGCAGCAACTGGTGACTTCAAAACTGACCAGATGACAGGCTGCTGACTCGTGGGACTGTGAAAGCTATCAAATACCAAACCACACCGAGCAGGTGGCAGGTTGCAGGCTTACATGCCAAGGACTAGTAGTCAGATGTGAATTGGATGCAAGAATGAGTCTTTACTAGAATATGCATTTGTGTCCTGGAGGCCGGACACGTCCCCATCTTCAACCCAGGGAAACAACGCTTTCCACTGATTGCCTGCTCATCTCCAAACTCATAATGGAGGAGATGACACTGTATTAGATTATGTTATGGAACAGCCATCAGACCCACGTTGGCCAAACAAACCACTGAGAATCTTAGCCCTGCCAAGTTGGCACAGCATTAAGCATGGCACAGCATGAATAACTGTATGCAAGAGTACCTGACACAAAGCAAGTTCTAAGTATTTTTACTATTGTTAAGGAAATACAGCTGCATGGGGAAAGATGTATAAAATACTGCACTGTATGGATGGACCATCATTTAACCAATCCAGAGTCTTGGACACTTCGGTGACCCCATCTTTAAATATTATACATATTCTGGCAGTGAACATCATTGCGATTCGAATTTTTATGTAAATTCCTCATTGCTTGCCACGAGTAGAATGCTAGAGATAGAAATGCTGGCTCAAGGACCTGCCCACTTTAGCCATTGGTTATGCAAATATGTATGTAAGAGAATGCCGTCTGTCTGTACCCGCCCCCCCCCCATCAGCAAGTTGTTGGGAATTCCAGCTCTAAAAAGGGGAGGCGTGCCTGAGCAAGGACAGGGAGCTAGCTGGTTTGGATTAGCTAGGGTTACACTTCCCCGTGGGTCACGGAAAGTCCTAAGCAATGGTTGTACCAAGACGGAAGTGTGGCCCCCTTTCACGTATGAGAAAGGCAGGGTCAGGGGGACAACTGGACCTGATGGCGATTACACAACTCATTTTAAAATCGATTTAACCATGGGGGTGGGGGCGGGGGAGAAAGTATTCTAAAACTGGTTGTGGTAATGATTGCGCAACCCTTCTTGATATGAGTGAGCTATTGAATTGTGCGTTGTGTGGATTAAGTGCCAATAAAATGATTTTTAAAAAGGAAGATGGAAACAATGGATAGATAAGCACGGCCCAAGTGCATCATCCCAGACGACACGGTGTTTAACAATAATGGGGAGTTGATGCAACGCCTCCCGACACGGATGACATAAGGGGTCACTGTGCTGAGCAAAATGAGAGCATCACAAAGGACCAGCATGTATGAGACCACCGTGAGAAAGGAAGTAAAAATGCAGAAAAGGCTAAATTAAGGGAAAAGAAATCAATGCAGGGCCACTGTTCTCCCCACCTGCCTCGACACTGGTTTCCATCCCACAGGCCACCACGTGGCTGTGGCTGTGGTTGCGGTTGTGGGGGGCTGGCGACTCGGCTCCCACCCACAGGGGCCCGTGCACAACAGAAGGAAGCACAGCTGGTCCTGCCCCCTCCTCACGATGGTGTCAGGTGTGAGCCCCTCGTACCAGCCACCGCGTCAAGCTCTCTTCCTGTTTTGCTCTGCCCTCTCCTTTACCGAGTCCGAGCCCTGCTCCAGAGAGGAGGCTCTGCTGACGGCATGTCCAAATTACATGAGATGACCTCTCCCCAGCGTGACTTCTAAGGAGCCTTCTGGAGGGACTTCTTCCAAGACAGACTTGTTTGTTCTTTTGGCAGTCCGTGGGACTTCCGGCATTCTTCCCCCGTGCCACCATCCAGATGGACCACCGCAGCTGCCCAGAGCGTACCATTGCGCCGACTTCCAGCCAACAAGACGCGGGGGATGGGAAACATTTCCACAGCCGTGCCCTTGGCCAAAGCCTATCACCCCGCCACCTCTAACTGAAAAGGAGGCTCAGAGAGAGCATCTTGAGTCCAGGTAACTGGGGGTCCATACTCAGGGGCTCTTTTGCTAAGGAAGAAGGTTGAGAACAGATGTGGGGGACTGCTCGTTTCTGTCCCGAGGCTAGCTCAGGCTAGAAAGAGCACAGGAGAGTGTCTGGGAACCAGAACGATCGAAACATGCTCAGGGGACCCTCAAGGGGGTGGCCTGGGCCAGAGTCAGAGAGCAGGTGCACAGATACGGAACGGGAAGGTGGAAGCAGCACACCCGCCCAGGGCTGGGTCCCCTAACTCACCTGACTCCTGGCTCAGCTTCCTCCAAGTGCATCTGCCTCCCACCCCCCACCCCCACCCCCAGCACACTCACCCCAACCCACCCCCCTGTTCCCACAGAGCCAGCTCCTCATGGACCTCCTCAACCTGCAGCTGGGCACCAGCAATCTGTTCAGCTCGGTGGTGACGCTGCTCGGCAAACATGCAGAATGGTTGAATGCAAAGGTCAAGTTCTTCGTCCCCCATGTGGACCTGGGCCCCAGGAACGAGAGCCCAGACCCTGCCCAGCACGTCGTCCGGCAGCTCAGCAGGCTCTCCGCCCAAGGCCTGGACACATGGCAGGCGTTCGTCCACTGTGTGTGCATGGAACTGGACGTGCCGCTGGAGCTGGAGGTGCCGCTGCTGAGCACCTGGGGACACGAAGACAACCAGGGAGGTACGAGAGGCCCTGAGCCCCAGCCCAGGCCCTGGGTCATCATCGGAAGCCAAGGCAGGCCCATGGCGGGGTGGGGGCAAGGACCCTCTAGAGTCCCACCAAGAGGAACAGAAGGGGCAAAGAGCTGAGGATGGACCCGGGGGGCTTGGCCCCAGCTTGCCCTGCCTCAGTTGCCCCAGGAGAGGAAGGACTACATGCCTCCTCCCAGCCAGCACATTCCAACTAGCCCATCATGCCCAAGATGTTCTTTTAACAATGTGAACAGAAGCAGTCCACGGGCGAGGCCTTTGACTCCATCCATTGGGGGCAGGGGCCTGTTACTTCCATTCCGCCCGGTGGGCATTGACTGCCGTCTGCTGTTGGCATAGCATTGAGGGCGTACACATACACACACACACCCCTGCCCTGAAGCCTCGTCTCCACAGTGCTAACCTGGCCCGCTGTCTCCCAGCATGCCTCACAACTCACTGTGGCACATGGTGCCCCCTCTCTCTCAGGGATCCCCCACCATCATGGATCTCTCGAGGAAAGCTGCCCTGAATCTCAGTGCCGCCATGGTGAGATCTGGGGGACAGGGAGGAACAAGAGGGGGTGAGCACTGTAACAGCGCCCCCTCAGACCTGGAAGAGGCCTGGAAGGGGGGGCTCAGCCACTGTCCACCCAGCCAGTTACCCCTGCCCCTCTCCCCTCACCACATAGCCTCTATCTCTTCCTATTCTCTGTCCTGACACCTGTCCCCAGCAGCGAAACCTTCTGTTTCCCAGTCTGCTTTCACTGGGGGTGGTTTCTCACTTCTCTGTCCCCACAGCCTGGGGGCCTCATGCTCCCAGCCCAGCTGGATTCCTCTCGGGGCACCCCCTCTGTGGATCTGGGGGCGGTGTGTTCTGACGGTGCATGGCAGGGTCAGGAGTCAGCGGTGACCAACCCCCTGGCTCCTGGGCCACAGTGTGCCCCCAGAGCCTGAATTCCTGGAGAAGGAGTGACTTCACCAGCTTTTATGGAAGACCCCGCTCGGTGATCACAAATCAAGGCTCCTGCCCCGGCGGTCCTACTGCCTCTGGCCCTGAGCCCTGAGCACTAACCAGGCCTGACTCATCCTCAGCCCGTGAGCCCCAGAACCCTGAAACAATCTCAGACTGGGGCCAGCACCCCTTTGGAGCCTCCAAGCCTGCCCACCATCCAGGGGCAAAACAGGGACCACATAGCTGTGCGGGGCTGTCAGTCAGTGGTGCCCAGCGAGACGAGAGGCCTGTGCCCTGCTTAAAATTCTGCTACCAGCCTCTTTCGGTCCTGCCCACCGTCCTTCCTCTTGCCCCTTCTGTCTTTCTTACTTGCCCAACCTCAGCCAGGACGCCCTTCAGAGGCTCTCAGAGCCCCTTCTGCATAAGCTACCCCCGGTGCATGCTGGGTGTTACGGTGTGCAGGTGCCCTGGCAGGGGAGGACGGGGGCATTTGGCCACGGCCTTTCAGAGTGTCCCTTCCACAGCCCACGGAGGCCCCCGCCAAGTGTGGTGCTTCTCCGGTGGAAAAGAGCCTGGGTACTAGGAAGCTGTTGGCTGGGGGCCTTGCTGCTTAAACCCTCGCCTGGGAAACCCGCAGGTCCAGACCCCTCGGCCCTGCTGGCCTGGGACCTGCCAGTCAACAGAGGCGGATTTACGTGTAGCCTTTGCCCACCGCCCACCTTCTCCCAGTTCTGGATGTAGATCCACGGGTTGGGCTGGCTCCTTTTGAGGCACAGAGCTGCTCCCAGGTGCTGGTGTGGCTCATCTCCAGCCCCCAGCCCCCAGCCCCCTGTTCTCTCTGCAGGCCTCAAGAGGCCACATCAGAGCTGTGAGTCCTCGCCCCGCAGGAAGAAGCAGTACAAGGAACAGCAGCTGGGTGAGCACCAAGGTGGGGACGAGCCGCCCCTTGAGACTGGGTGACCTCAGGGCCAGAGCATGGCTCCTGGGGGCTGTCCAAAGGGCTGGTGACCTTTGTCTTCTGAGCATACAGGAGACAGGGATTGGGGAGCCTGAGTGGGCAGAGGAGAGGGCTGGGCTGGCAGGAAGCCCACTCAACCCACAAGGCCTGTGGAATGGGGCTTCTCCAGAAGTGACTCAGCAGAAGTTGCTAAAAGGAACTCATTCCCCAGGCTGCTCCAGGGAGGCACGCTATTATCAGGGTCGAGGGAGTCCCAGGAGAGTGACCAATATGGTCTCAGGCCTGGGCCAGGCGAGGGTAGAGAGTGATGAGGGACGTAGGGTCTGCTGGGGACTGGCCAGGCCAGTGGGCACAGAGAAGATAGACGTTGTCCCCATCCCATCTGGTCCTCCCTCTAAGTGTTCACGCGTGGACAGAGGAGTCACAGCTATAGGAAACAGGCCATTGTCCCAGTGTCCCCCAGCACTGTCCCCTTGGCCACCACCCAATGCCCCTGCCATTAAGAGATCCACACTCAGAATGGCAGGGGTGCTTGAGCCATGCTCCAGCTCTGAGGACCTGATGGGCCAGTGCTTGAGTCACCGGGTTGTGGCTGCCTTGTATGTCACCACAGGGCACCAGGGAGGGATGGCGGGGTTCAGGTATCACCTAAGAGCTTCTTCCAATGAGCTGCTTGCATAGGAGGTGCCCGAATTTCTCCCCCACACCTCATCTTCTGGGAAACTTTAAACATGTGCCATTTTTGCAAGGCAAATTGAGCCACGAATCACATGTCCACCTTCCATCTTCAGGTTCAAATGGCCAGTGGAGCTGGTGGCTTGGTCCCCTGCTGGGATTCTGCAGAGAAGTCCCCCCCCCTGTGCTGTGCTTCTGCACCACCCTCCCCACCCCTTATGCCTGACCCTTGATGGGTGTGTTAGGCAGGTGCTCTAGAGAAATAAAACCAGGACACTTATGATTAGATAGATAGATAGATAACCAGCCTCAAGCTCAAGTACACACCAGCAGCATGGCGAAGCAGGTCTTGAAGGAACCTCAAGCTCTAGTGATACGATCCACCGGTTGGCTGTCCCACAGGTAGTGTAGCTCACAAGCGGGAGAGAGGTGGGCCTTGCCGAGCCATTTATCTCTTTGTCTTCCAATCAAACTGTGACCTGATTAATCCCACAAGTTCCTATTGGCCAGGTTGACACAATAAGCCTACCTATGACAATGGAGTTTGGGGTGGGGGGGTAAGGAGATGTCCTCATGCCACCTCCCTCCCCACAGAGTTTGCCAGGCCATACCTGCAGCTCCTGCGGACCTCCACCCAGCAGCACTATGACAACGAGCACCCCAGGCCTGGACAGCCCCTCTCCTTCCACGTGGCCCCAATCCTACAGCAGAGCCGGGTCCCAGCACCTTTAGATACCCAGGAGCAGGCCATCATGGGGGACCTCGTGGCAGAAGATGGCATCCGGGACCTCTTCCACACCAGCTCGGGGAAGGGCCGAAGGGTCACAGTGGTCCTGGGGAAGGCAGGCATGGGCAAGACCACACTGGCGCACTGGCTTTGCCGGAAGTGGGCTGGTGGGCAGCTGGAGCGCTTTGAGGCCCTGTTCCTCTTCGAATTCCGCCAGCTCAACCAGATCTCAGGTCCCTTGACACTGCCGCAGCTCCTCTTTGACCAAGGCCCGAGGCCCGAGTCGCGGGCCGACATCGTCTTCCAGTACCTGCAGGAGCATGCATCCCGGGTCTTGCTCATCTTCGACGGGCTGGACGAGGCCCTCTGGACCTGCCCCCCCAGGAAGATGGAAGACCCCGACGCTCCCCTCCCTGCCTTCACCCTCTTCTCCGGCCTCTGCAATGGGACCCTTCTCCCCGGCTGCTGGGTGATGGCCACCTCCCGCCCCGGAAAGCTGCCTGAGTGCCTGCCCGTGGAGGCGGCCAGGGTGCATATGTGGGGCTTTGACAGGCCCAGGGTGGAGGAGTACGTGGGCCGCTTCTTCCGGGGCCAGCCGCTGCTGCAGGCAGCAGCCATGGAGGAGGTGCGGGCAGATGGGCGCCTCTGGAGCATGTGTGCAGTCCCTGCCCTGTGCCAGGTGGCCTGCAAATGCCTCCACCATCTGCTGCCGGATGTGCCCCCAGGCCAGGCCGCCACCCTCCTCCCCACCATCACCCAGCTGTTTGTACAGAGAGTGCGCCCCCTCAGCCCCCACAAGTTCCTCCTGGGCCTCAGTGAGGTGGCCTTGCAGGGCCTGCAGGCTGGGAAGGTTGTCTTCTTGGCAGGAGACATTTCTCCTTCCATGTTGGCCTTTGGGGCAACCCACAGCCTGCTGACTTCCTTCAGTGTCCGCACAGGCCCCAGGGGCCACCAGACAGGCTATGCCTTCGCTCACCTCAGCCTGCAGGAGTTCCTCGCAGCCCTGCAGCTGATGGTCAGCCCCCAGGTGGACAAAGACTCACTCTCTGGCTACATCACCCTCCATTCCCACTGGACTCTTCGGACCAATGCCAGCTTGGGTCTCCTGGACCACCTGCCCACGTTCCTGGCAGGGTTAGCATCCTCTGCATGCCGGCCCTTCCTCGGCAGCCTGGCACAGCAGGGCGGCGAGGCAGTGGCGGCCAAGCAGACCGCTGTTGTGCAGACGCTGATGAAGCTGACCACCCGCAGGCTCAGGGCCCCAAAGTTTATGCAGCTATGCCACTGTGTGGGCGAGACCCAGGAGCCAGAGCTGGCCCGACTCGCTGCCCAAAACCTCCCCTGCCCACTGGCCTTCCACAATCTCCCACTGACCTATACTGACCTGGCCGCCTTGGCCAATATCTTGAGCTACAGGGATGCCCCCATCCACCTGGACTTTGAGGGCTGCCCCCTGGAGCCCCACTGCCCAGAGGCCCTCGTGGGCTGTGAGCAGGTGGAGCATCTCAGGTGAGAGGAAGGTCTACTCCATGTGGTCTGCTGGGGGATGGGGCACCTGGAAAGGTGGGGATGTGGGGGCAGCGGCCCGAGCAGACCCTGCAGAGGGAGGCTGGGTAGGAAGATTGACTATCAGAACCGAAGAGGCACAAGCTTAGGGCATGAATAGGGAGCCCCATCCCCTCACAGGTTTTGAGGTCCAGCTGGAGTCTCTTGCCCCCGCTGGTGCTGACCCGGGCTGTACTGCTCGAGGCTGTTGAGCTTGGTGCAGGGTCGGCACCTCTCCTCTCCCATTGCAGAGAGGACTCCGTCTTACTCCCCGGGTGTTGTGAGAAAGGGTCGAGAGACAAGCTCTTCTTAGCCCAGGGCCTGGCATGGGATGAAGTTTCAATGCACGTCTTAACTTGGCAAAGACTGTGTCAGTACACAGGGGATACCACCTCCCCCCCACACCCCACACCCCCCGTCTCCACATAGAGTGCCTTTAACCACCGAGAAGTTCTTTCCTCTCTTTGGCACCAGACTCCCAAGCAGGGTAGGGTGGTGCTGCCATGTGGTCAGGCAGGGACCCATCTCCTGGCCATCATCTCCTGCAGCCTCCTGACCTGCATGGTGAGCCCAGGACAGGGCTTACCTGTGCTCTGGCATGGGGGCGGGGAACGAGGGAACATGGCAGAGACGTGACCAGTGGATGAAAGCTCAGATCACAGCCACTGATCCCATTGGTGGGGACGAGCTCCCGTGGCCACGGGGGGCTACGCAGAGGGCTGGGAAACGTCATGTTTGGGCGAGGAACTGGGTTCCCCCTTCTAGTGCTTTCTCTGAGGATGGGGGGCTTTGGATGCACCCACTGGGCAGGCAGGTCCCCAGGTGGCACGGATGGTTCACACTCAACTATGAAGCTCAAGGCTGGCAGTTTCACCCACCCAGTGGGGCGGCGGAAGAAAGCTCTGGCCGCCTGTCCCTGTCCCTGACACACACTGTCGAGATGCCCTGGGCAGCGGCTCTGCCTGGTCGCACATGGCGTCACCGGCTGAGTGGCAGCGCACTGGGTTTTGTGGTCTGGCCATCTAGGTGTCTATGACTGTTATAACGAAAGTATGGAGAGGAGGGTGTGGGGACAACATCAGAGGGCCCCGTCTGTCCTGGGTGCCCTGCCCAGCACTGACCGACTGCCCCTCGCCTCTCCCCGTGGCAGCTTTCAGAGCAGGAAGTGTGGGGACTCTTTTGCTGAAGCTCTTTCCAGGAGCCTGCCAAAGATGAAGGGCCTGCGGAAGCTGGGGTGAGCCTGGGCTTGTGACCAAGGGGGTCTTCAGCCGGGAAGCTTGGCCTTCCCCTCCCTCCTCTCTACCCTGCCCTGACCCCTCTCCCAACCCTTGCCACCATTGTTGTTCCCTGCGCAGGTTTACTGGAAGTAGGATCACTCCCAAAGGCCTCGGCCACCTGCTGGAGGCTCTGGCCCTCTGTCCACAGCTGGAGGAGCTCAGGTGCGTGATTGCCAGGAGTCCCCGGCTGCGGAGGGGACACACCCCAGGTCACCCTTTGGGCCTGCGCTGCGCTGTGCGCATCCCCCATTGGGGACTGGCAAGTAGGTGTTCTGAGAGAGGAGGAGAGGGAGTCTCTGCCTTGGACCTGGTGGGAATGACTCCAACCCCCACCCCAGGGAGCTCCCCGAGCAGCAGTTTTTATATGTAGTGATTTGGGGTGGGGGGACCTTGGAGAAGCATAGGTCTTGAGCCTCCCGCCCTCTTTCTGTGACCCTGGGAGAAAGGAGACTACGTAGGCGAGGGTCAGATGCCTCGGGTACATTTGAACACCTGAAAGGCATGCCTTCACTTTGCTGTCGGCGTGTGCCCGCCAAAGAGCACACACCTACTCAGGTGTGCATCCCCCCACAGGCACAGGCACAGGTGTGTGCTGGCCTAGCGCTCGCATGTACACACACACACACACACACACACACCTAGATCAACACCTGGATGGGCTGCAGACACTCACCAGCTCAAGCACATACCCTCTGGTCCTCTGTCTCAGACTGACCACGGATCCTCCCCAGCAAGTCACAGGCAGGGCCACGACCAGCTAAAATGACACTCTTGCAGGACTTACAAAAAGTGCCCCTTCGCCCAGGCAGAGGCAGCTTGGCATGAGGGAGTGTGAGCTGGACCACAGCTCCTACCATCCCCTCTCCTGGGTGTCATTGGGCAGCACTGATGCTGGCCAGGACACAGTAGGTAGGGCAGAGAGAGCTTGTTGGCACTGGCTTTTCTTTCTTGATTGCTGAGAGCCCTTGAATCTCCCCCCCCCCCATCACCCGGCCATGGGTCTCTGTCCTCTACAGAGCCAGCAGCCACCTGCTCTCTTCCCCCGCCAGACAGGACCCAGTCAGGGCGAGAGAGTGGACCCCAGTGGACAGGTGGGGCAGGTAGGCTCAGCAAGACATGTGCTGGGCCTGCAGAGTCAGGGCTGGTGCTGAGGCTGGAAGCTACCCAGTCTCCAGACTGTCTCATCCTCTGGGGACCAAAGAGCATCCCCCAGACATACATCCTGGGAGCAGGGTGCTCAGATACACTCAGATACAGGGTGCTCAGATACAGTGGATCTCTTGGGCCACCAAGCAGAAGCTTGCCCGCCCTACCCCCAAACACACACAGGGGCTGACTCGGGACAGGAGTGAGGTCCACAGAGGGCCTCTCCAGGGACCAGGCCTGTCTTGTGTTTGCTGCATGAGGTTTGCAGGGCTGAGAGCAAGCCTTGGTCTCCCTGCAGTTTGCAGAACAATCACCTGAAGGACCGGGAGGTGCTGGATGTCGTGCGGCTGCTCCCTGGACTGCCCAGGCTCCAGAGGCTTGAGTAAGAGGCCTCCCCACTCCCACCCCCCACTCCCTGTCCTCAAGGCTGGCCCTGTTCCCTGCCACACTGGGACCCACGGGGTGGGACTTCTCTCCTGCTAACCTTGCCACTATCCTGCAGCCTGAGCCGCAATATCATCTCCGAGTCCAGCCTCCTCAGCTTGATCAAGGTGGTGGTCATGTGTCCAGCCATCAGGATGCTGCAGGCCGGGTGAGCAGACGGCTCCTGACCATTAGGGTCTGTGAAAGGCAGGGAAGGAGTGGAGGGGAAGATGCGCGTTGTCTGCAGATTCCCCAGAGCAGGACTGACTCTTCTGGACTCCCAGCTGGTGACAGAATGGGTTACACATCAGGTTGCTACCTCAAGGTCGGCAGTTTGAAACCACCAGCTGCTCAGCAGGAGAAAAAATGAGGCTTCCTACTCCCACAGAAAGTGACAGCCTCAGAAATCCACATGGGTGGTTCCCCTCCATCCTCTAGGGACCCTCTGAGTCAGAATGGACTCCAGGGCCATGAGTTTTGTTGTTTTGTTTTGTTTTAACTTCATCGCCTAACTGAGGCAGAGAACCTAGTGAATCAATAGTGGATGGATGGATGGATGGATGGATGGATGGATGGATGGATGGATGGATGGATGGATGATCTTTCAGACATCCTCAAAGTACAGCCTGCGGGCAACATGTGACGCACCAAGGACATTTATCCAGTCCTCCAGGTGGTTTTGCCCCGTTTGGTTTTTTTACTTCAAAATAAGATATGTGCAATGTGCATAGAAATTTGTTAATAGTTTTATTTTAAACTATAGTCCGGCCCTCCCACGGGTCTGAGGGACAGTGAGCTGGCCCCCTGTTTTAAAAGTTTGAGGACCCCTGATCTACATACACAGGTGTAGTCAAAGGAATTCCGAGCCACGCGTTGCTCTCCGTGGTGCTGAGCCAGATTTGTCTATTTCAGTGGTTCTTAACCTTCCTCATGCCAAATGACCCTTTCATAGAGTTCCTCATGTTGTGGTGACCCCCAACCATAACATTATTTTCATTGCTACTGCATAACTGTCATTTTGCTACTGTTGTGAATCGTAATGTAAATATCTGATATGCAGGATGTATTTTCATTGTTACAAATTGAACATAATTAAACATAATTAAAGCATAGTGATTACCTATATACTCGTGTATAAGCCGAGTTTTTCTTCTTTTTAAAAATAATTTTATTGGAGGCTCATGCAATTCTTATCACAATCCATACATACATCCATTGTGTCAAGCACGTTTTTATATTTGTTGCCATCATCATTCTCAAAACATTTACTTTCTACTTGAGCCCTTAATATCAGCTCCTCCTTTTTCCTCTTCTCTCCCTTCTCCCCCCTCCCTCATGAATCCTTTATAATTCATAAATTATTATTTTGTCATATCTTACACTGTCTGACATCTCCCTTCACCCACTTTTCTGTTGTCCATCCCCCAGGGAGGAGGTTATATGTAGATACTTGTAATCTGTTCCCCCTTTCTACCCCACCTTCCCTCCACCCTCCAGGTATCACCACTCTCACCACTGGTCCTGAAGGGATCATCTGTCCTGGATTCCCTGTGTTTCCAGTTCCTATCTGTACCAGTGCACATCCTCTGGTCTAGCCATATTTGTAAGGTAGAATTAGTATCATGATAGTGGGGTTGGGGAGGAAGCATTTAAGAACTAGAGGAAAGTTACATGTTTCATCCTTCCTACCCTGCACCCTGACTAAGCTGAGTTTTTCAGTACATTTTAAATGCATTTTTTGTGGTAAAATTAGGTGCCTTGGCTGATATTCGGGTCAGCTTATACTCGAGTATATATGGTAATCACAAAACAATATGTAATTATATATTGTGAAATACTTATGTGTTTTCTGATGGTCTTCACAGGCAACCCCTGTGAAAGGGTTGTTCGACAACCCACCCCCCCAAGGGGTCGCGACCCACAGGTTGAGAACCACTGGTCTATTTGCGCCCTGGAGTCTCGCTCCCATGAAAACTCATATTGTGCTTAATTTGTCTTGATCTTTCTTGTGAAACACTGTCCTGCATTTTAGAATGCTCATTTGGAATTCATCATAGTCCTGGTTTTACCTATCTCACTTGGAGCCCGTCCGTTTGGGTGTTTCTGTAGACATTTGGGGCGGGGAGGGGAGGGTGCTGTGTGCAGGTGGGGTGAGGCCTTGGCCCGCAGTCCAAGGGTGTCATGCTTTGGTGTCTGCCCTGCAGGCCAGAGGCGCTCATCCTCCTTTTCTCCCCATTCCTGGAGACACCCGCAGAGCTGCACGGGTAAGACGCCAGGGACGGGGAGGCTCTGGGACCATCCTGAGATGCCATCGGAGCTCAGGCAGCTTGGAGGGGCTGGGGAAGAGACCTAGGCATAGAGCTGCAGGGTGGGAATGGACCTAAGCAAAGAGCTACTACTCAGAGTTGACGAAGGACTTCAGCTTTCCTGCTGGGTCTGGAAATAAGAGGAAGCCTCTGCTAGACTGGACCCGTTCTGTGGGGGAGACCTCTGCCGGCAGAGAGCAAGGCCAATTGTGCCTACACCCCGCGCTAGCTCTGCGAATTAAAAGCATGGCTGCGTTCAGTGTGCCTGAGCCAAAGCTGCCACGCAGGTGGCGTGGCACAGCTGTTCCAGCTGTCTGAGGGGGTTTGGTGGGGAATCACCTGGCTGTTATCAAAGGTTGCCAATCAACCCCTCTAGCATCTCCATGGGACCAAAAATAAATAAACAAGAGCCAGTAATATGCTCCCATAAAGATTGCCATCCGGGAGACCTTCTGAGGCAGTTCTACTCTGCCCCATGGGGGTGAGTTAGACTCAACTCCACAACAGTAGCATTCACCCTGGTGTCCAGGCTCTTTCTTGACCTGTTCCTGCTCCTCCATCTCCCTACCTAGACCTGGTAGCACCAATGTCTCTTCCGTCTCTCTGAAACCGCAGTATCCAAGAGAGCTGCTAGCCGCATGTGGCTATTCCAGCTCGTGGACATTGTCTGTTCATCGGCTACATCTGCCACATTCCAAGGGCTCAGTGGATCCCGTAGGGGAAGGCCCGGCTAGACAGTATCTCCATCATTACTGAAGGGGAGCCTTTGAGAGCAACACTGAGACACTAGATCCCAGAAGCCTGCCTTCCCTGAGTCCCCAGTCCTCTCTTGGCTTGACCAGAAGGAATCGGGAGGCACTGTGATTTTTTTCAAAGGCTGGTTTATGGTCCCTGTCAACCGGGGTCCCAGATGGCATCTCTCCAATGGAGACCATCACGTCATAGACAACAGCAACTTCCTTTCGCTCACTGTCTACTTTGTGCCTATGCTGGGCAACTGACCACACATCATCTCATCCCGTCTCCAGCCACCCTGTGCATTAGACAGCGCCATCCCAGTTTAGGAAAGATGAAGTGGAAGCTTGCTGTGTGGGGTGGGGGGGGGGCGGGGGGATCTTATCCAAGTCCACACAGCCGTGCATGGCAGAGCTGGCATTTCAACGGAAGCTCTGTCGGGCCTCAGAGCTTTTGCTCCTGCTGCTTTGCTGACTAGCCCCACGGGCACCTGCAAACAGCTTTGGGTGCCACTCGCTCCCTGAGGGTGGGGTGGTAGGGCTTCATGCCCTGAGAAGCCAGGAGGAGAGGCCCGATCCACTAGACCCTGGACCCCTGAACCCAGGGCAATGCTTTGCTTGTTCTTGGCAGAGCCCCCGACCCACGAGGAAATGCCAGCCGGAAGGAAGAGGCACCGAGCGGAAGCTGGACCCTCAGGTAGCTCCGTGGCATCCATTGCCCTGGGAGAGGACAGTGATGGTAGAGGGCACGGTGCCCCTCCAGGGAAGGGGAGGGTACGGGAAGACAGACACAGAAAGAGAAAAGACTTGGACAGCCTCTCGAGGCTGGGATAGAAGCCTTGTGATCACCACAGCAATACGATGATAAACTCAACAATCACAACTCCTGGCCATCGAATCGAGGCTGACTCATAGCAACCCTTGTAGGGCAGGGTAGGGTAGGGCTGCCTCTGTCGGTTCCTGAGATGGTAACTCATTATGGAAGTAGAAAACCTCATCTTTCCCCCAAGAACAGTCACAGGCACTCTTTATTGAAGCCTGGTTATAGGCTGGTGTAATTGGGTTGCATGTTAGGCTGCTAACAGCAAGTTCAAATCCACTCGCTGCTGCACAGGAGAAAGACGAGGCTGTGCTTCTGTGAAGACGTCCCTTCTCAGAAGCCCTAGAAGACAGTTCTCCGATAGGGTAGCTGTGGGTCGACATGGACTCGGGGCAGCGGGTTTGGGTTGCAGGGGGATTGCTAGATGCTGGAAGGAGCCCTAGTGGCATAGTGGTTATGCTTTGGGCTGCTCACGTCCAGGTCAGCAGTTCAAGACCACCAGCCATTCCTCAGGAGACAGAGGGACTTTCTACTCTAGTAATGAGTTACAGTCTTGCCAACACCTGTGGCAGAGAGTGTGGCTCTTTGATTGAGGTCTGTGGTGGGCACGGAGCTACACGTTTCCTACCCATGACCTCATTGCCCTCCTTTGGAACGTGTTGGCAGTCCACATCATTCTTCCCATTCGATAGACGAGAAAGTCGGGGATCAGACTGGTTAAGTGCTTTGTCCAAGGTACTTACCTACTAAGAAATGGAGCTTAGTTTCTCATCCAGGTCCGTCTCTCCCAACTCCCCCAGCTCTCATGCCTGGCTTGGCCTGGCCTGGCACTCAGAGCTGGAGGGGCCATGGTGCCAATGTATGCCCTGAGCCCGCTGACTGCCACCCCACCCCCATTTCCGCCTGTCCCCAGACTCCCCCAGTGTCAGCTCCAGGTCCACCATGTGGAGACACTCTCCACCCTGCTGCGGGGTGGCCCCTGCCTGGAGGAAGTGGAGTGAGTATCTGTCTGCCCCCGCCCCAGGGCAGGCGATGGGGGGCTAGGGCAGGGTGTGCAGCAGTGGGGTGGGAGAGGCACCTCCTGCTTCCTTGGGATTTGGGGGCCCAGTCAGGTCATCACAGTAACTCCCACTTATTGAACACTTGCTCCACGTCTGGCGCTGCCAACTCCTTGACCCACCCACCCCCACCCCACCCCCCTGGGAGGTGGGTGCTACCCTGTGCATGCTGGGCATGGGAAGCAGCCAGGCAGGAGGAGGCCAGACCCCACTCAAGGCCAGGCAGTTTGGTTCCCGGCCTCCTCCGCAGGAACCACCGAGATCAGCGTAGGAGAAAGCCCCCAGCCCACCCTGCCTGGGCCTGCTTTCCAGCCCCCACCTCCTAGGACTCTCTCTCTCTTTCTTTGTCTTTCTCCCAGAGCAGGGCGGACCCAGGGAAGTTCCCATGATGCTCAACTGTTGGGCAGGCCCGGGGGGTGGGAGGTGAAGAAGGGCCCTCCGTACTCCTAACTCCTGTTCTTCTGTCCTCCCTGCTTTCACCCTCTGTCCTGGTCCAAGCCGCCCCCACCCCTCACCCGATGGCCCCATCAGCTTCCCCATGGGCCTCCTGTTTCTAGCCCGGCCCCTCCATCCAGTAGAGCAGTGGTTCTCCACCTTCCCAATGCCGCGACCCTGTCATACAGTTCCTTGTGTGGTGGAGACCCCCAACTATCACATTATTTTTGTTGCTACTTCATCACTGTGATTTTGCTACGGTGATGGATCGTCATGTCACGATCTGATTTGCAGGATGTATTTGCATTGTTACAAATTGAACATGATTAAACATAAAGCATAGTGATTCATCACAAACCAATCTGTAATTATATATTGTGAGATAGTTATGTGTTTTCCCATGGTCTTAGGTGGCCCTGTGAAAGGGTCACCAAAGGGGTCATGACCCACAGGTTGAGAATCACTGCAGAGGGACCTGTTAAAAATGCCCATCTGGTCAGGAGCCTCCACTGCCGACCCCCTTCTCTTAGAACCTTTCCAGTGGATAAAGTCCAACCCCAAAGACCCAGTGTGGTCCTAATGCCGTCTGCACCTCGGGCTCATCAGACCCACCCTCCTGCTTGGCCTTGGGTCCAGCTCCGCAGCCGGGGAAGCCACATGCGCGGTCCCTACTGCCAGGAGTGCCCTTGCTCTGCCTTTCCCCGCCCTCTTCCCTGTTGAACTTGCATTTTTCTAGCGAGTGGCCCTAACATCGTGGAAGCCTTCCCTCACCCCCAGACCAGGCCAGATGCCCCTCGAGTGCATGGCCACAGCCCCCCGGAGTTTCTCTGCTGACCACGTGTCACAACGGGAAAGGAAGGGTTGAGGGTGGGGCCTGGAAGTCAGGCTGCCTGGGTTCCAATCCCAGGTCCCCTCCTGAGCGAGTACCGTCATCATGCTGCGCCTCGCTGTCCACATTGGGGTTGCTGTGGGGACATAGGTGGAGGGGCCCCAGGGCTGTGCTGGGAAAGTAGGAAGCTCGTTTCAGTGTTTGCTGGGAGGGAGACTCATTCGTGGGTGGGATGGCTGGGGAGGAGTTGCTGAGGGGCAGCCGAGTGCAGAGGGGACCCTCTGAGAACTCGGACACCCCCCCCCCCCCCCGCCACCATCTCAGCCTCTCAGGGAACCAGTTGGAAGACGAAGGCTGCCGACTGATGGCCGAGGCTGCGTCTCAGCTGCACATCATCAGGAAACTGGAGTAAGTCAGTCGCCCAGCCCGCCGAGGGGTGGCGGGGCAGGTCTGTGAGCGCCTCGGCCCGTCCCTGCCACCCTTGGTTCCACACCCACTGGAAATAGTGTTGCAGAGGTTGCTAAAACAGAAACCTTGCTGGGAACAGTGCCCGCCCCACCTGTTCTCTCCTGATTTCCAGCGAAGGTGGAGCGGCTGGGGCAGGCCTCGTCCTTGCCTCCGCAGGCACCCCTGCCTCCCGCCCAGGGCCGAGACCCATCCCGCATGCAGAGCTGTCAGTGGGGTTCATTGTCGGCCAGTACCTGCATTCCAGTTGGGTGGTCCTGGCCGCTGCCCTGGGGTGGGGTGCTGCACTGGGACAGCATTGGGGTTTCAGGGTGGATACTAGGTGGGGTTTGGGCTGGGAAGTGGCGTGCTGGAAGGTGGGGTTGGTATTGGAATCGGAGGAAAGTTAGGGGTTGGGATGGCCTGGAGGGGTGTTTGGCTATTGGATGTGCCGGGGTGAGGTGAGATTTGTTGGGGTGGGCAGGGCATGCTGAGGTCTTACGAGCAGTGACAGCAGGAACGCACTGGGCTTCCACGGCAATTGTCTTCACCGTAGTCACCTGAGAGAAGCTCTCCGGCTGCCTTGACACCTTTGAGCGCCTGATGCCCATCCTACCTGGCATGGGTGACTGGGATTTGGCTCTGCTCCCTGTGGCTGTTCCCAGCGCCTGCCTCTTTGGGCAGTGTGTTGTGGAATTCCCTCTAAGTGTTTATTGATTCCCAAATACGCATGAGAGTCAAGTTGTCAACGACACACACACACACACACACAACCCTCCATGGGGTCCACTTGTCTCTGTGTGGGATGGAATGCCCTGACCTTGGAGCAATGTGGCCTTCGTTCTAGGTGCCAAAGCTGGGCCACGGCTGAGGGTAACAAGTTGGGACTGGGTAGCCCCAAGGTTGGGAAATGTTTGAGACAGGAGAGCCCATCCTGCCCCTCATGACAGTTTAAAAATGACTCAAGAACCATCGGTATATTTTTACAAACAAATGAAATCACCATTACCTGAATCAAATCCTTCAAAATTGTTCGCTGTTACTTCGGGGCCACATGGACGTACTAAAAGAGCTGCCTAGGGATCGAGAGCCACAGAGTGCAGACCATAAGCCAGTGCCAGAGGGACTCCTGGGGCCTGGCCCTCGGGAGGAATGAGGGGGAAGCAGTTGTGAGGTGCGGGGTGTGTATGGAGGTTGGTAACAATAGTATGGCGCCCCGGCTTTGGATTTCAGTCCTGGCACGGTCACTCCATACCTTTGTGACTGTAGGAACCGTTGTGGAACATCTCTGTGCTTCAGTTTGCCTGTGTTTTGTAAAATGAGCTCAAATGAAGCCATGGGTGTATGAAGCCCTTAGCACAGGCCTTGGCACAATCAGCAATCAGTCAGCATGGTCGTTTTACAGATGAGGAAACTGAGGCCTGAGAGGGGAAAACAGTGAGTGGGTGTCAGCACTCAGGCCAGCGGGCAGCGTGGCATGGTCACGTGGACTAGAATTCTTTGGGAAGCCAGCTAAGGGACCTGACAGCAGAGCCCCGGGAGAGGGCTGGAGTTGCCCGGGACTGCCGGGCTAGGCACGTCCTATTTATCAACAGTTGTTTTCCATGTCCCCTCCCCAGCCTCAGCGACAACGGTCTGTCCTTGCACGGGGTGCACAGTGTGCTGGGGGTGCTGCACACCTGCTGGACCCTGTCAGATCTGCACATCAGGTGGGTGCACCCAGCGGGCTCGGCCAGGAGAGGGTTTCCTTGATGGTCGACCCAGAGGCCATCAAGGTGGCTCTGACTCTCAGTGGCCCAAGAGTGACTGTGTAGAACCTGGCTGGGTTGAGGGGAGCAGATTGCCAGGCCTGTCTTCTGCGGTGCCTCTAGCTCACACTCCTAGAGGGTGTGAACTGCATCCCTCAGGGGTTCCATATGAATTCCAAGCAGGGGGCACCCCATGCATTTCAACAGCCACCATAGATGTTTTTAAGCAAGGGCCGCAGTTCAAAACCACCAGCCCCACCTCCGGCGAGCAACCAAGCTTTCTCTTCCCTTGAAGAGTGCCAGTCTTAAAACCCACCCTCCCAGCCACCCTGTCGGCCAGAGCAGCACTTCCCCAGAGGTTTTCTTTATCAGATCAGATGGCAAGGGTTCTTCTCCGACGGGCGGGTTTGAACTGCCCACCTTACTGGTACCTGACCAGTGCATCTCTAGGCTCCGTGACAGAGGCGACCATAAGCAAAGCACAAACAGAAGCCCCTTGCCGTCCGGTCAATTATGACTCATAGACATCCCCCAGGATAGGACAGAACTGCCCCAGAATAGAGCCCACACACCCACCCCGCCCAGCCCAGGGCTCCGAGGCGGCCATCTTTATGGAAGGGCCCCTGGTGGGGCAGTGGGTGATGCGTTGTGTCTGCCGCTCACTGCAAGGTCGGCAGCTCTAAACCGCCGGCAGTTCTGTGGGAGAAAGACGAGGCTTCCTGCTTCCTTCAGACAGCAGTGAGTTTGCTTCAGGAATCTTGATGGACACAGGCGCCACATCTCTCCCGAGAATAGGCTGGGATGGGTTTGAACTGCAAACCTTTTGCTTAGCAATTGAGGACTTAAGCACTTGGGGCCCTGGGATGCTTCAAAGAAACCTGAACAGATGCCCCAGGCTCCCCACCCCCAGAATCTTGAAGGACCCACCCAAAATGCTAACTGGGATAACCAATATTATGAATGAGTTTTCTTTATTGGACTGTATTTTCTAAGTTTTCCACAAAGATGAAGAGTGACTTTTATAAAGGGGAAAATATACGTTTCCCTTAGGAAAAAACAAAAACGAGATGAAGGGGGCCGGAGTTAGAAACGACAGCCCATTGAGACCTGAGGAGCCGTCCCCAGCAGTGGCTGCGACCTCCTCCCTGGGCAGGGTGGCTGGGCAGGTGGGGTACTGAAGAGAGTCCTGAGAAGAGGGACCCAGCAGGCCGGCAGAGGGGGAAGCTTTCAGGCTGAGGTTCAAGCCAGGAAACAGCTTTCAGGAAGTGCTTGCCAGGACATGAGGGCAGTGTGTGCAGTGGCCCATGGGTGAAATCTCTGTGGTGGAAAGGCTTCTGGCTGCTGGAGGCTCAGAGGAGGGGAGTCAAAGGGTGCCCCCCGCCCCCACCCTGCAGCCGGTGGCTTAAAATGGCACAGAGACGAAGGAGGCTCTGGCCCCTGCACCCCCCCTCTCCTCTCTCAGCCTGCTGCACAAAAGGACTGTGCTGACATTTGCTCGAGATCCAGAGGAGAAGGAGGAAGAGGAGGCGGGCAGCCAGCAGAGGTAGGACCACAACATCCTGCCAGGACCAGCTCCCTGACCTCTGCAAGTTTGGAGCGCCATCAGCGGGGAGGCGACCTTGCAAGCAGGACTTGCCAGGGGGTGGGGGGAGGGGTGTTGAAGCCCTAGAGGGAGCTGGTTAGAGGACAGCCCGCCCCACCTCTGCAGTGTCCAGGACTCCTGCCACTTCCCGCACAGGGGTGAGATAGCAGCGCTGATGTTAGGAAGCTAAGGCCTTTCCACCTCAACCCGTTTCTGAGATCGGCGGGCACTCCGCGATCCCTTTGGCATGAAGAAGACCCTTTGGAATGCTTGCCTCTTCCGGGGCACCAGCCTGGCGGCCCCAGCCCACTTCCTGGGCTCTTCGCTCCTTGGGGTCCACCTACAGTCTGAACCCTTGGCAGCCTGCTTGTAATCCCTGAAGGCACTGGGTCGGCGATGGTGACCAACAGCGGCTGTCTCCATGTGTGTCAGAGGAGAACTGTGAGCCACAGGGGCTTCGATGGCTGATCTTTCTGAAGTGGGTGGCCAGGAGGTTCTTCCCAGGGGCCCCCGAGTGGCTCACTTCAGCTGCCTTTCAGTGATAGCCGAGCAAATGAACTTTGCCCTGCCCACACACTAGACTCCAGTGCTAGTGAGAGCCAACTCAGCTGGCCGCTTACTCTGCATCCAGCTCCAAGCGAAGGCGGTGCACACACACGAACCCAGCGAGAGGTCCCATGATCTGTCCAGGGTCCAACAGCCAGGAGCCAGACAAGCCAAGTTAGAGCCAAGGTCAGCCTGGCCCCGGCCATGAGAGAGGACTGACTGGTAGGAGGTGAGGCTGAAGGCTTTGGGTGATCCTGGTCTCGGCCTGTATCCCTGCAGGGCGGCGTTTCTGGACACCTTTATTCCCCACATTCCCTCCGAGCTGCCCCAGAGCTCCAGAAGGATCAGGTACAAAGACCACCTCCTGGCTCTGTGTGTGACTGGCTTTCCCCCTTCCTCCACTCAGACCCATCCCAGGCGCCAAGTCCCCATCCGTTTGAGAGCAAACCGGGACCTGCCATGTGCAGGAGTTGAAGCCTGACTCCCCTGTCCCTCCTCCTTGCCTGGACCACCCCCGACAGGCTCAGGGGGCCAGCCCCCTCAGTCACCACTCCTTCCCCAACCTAGAGGCCCAGAGCCCTTAGCTCCCCTGCACCCCTGCAGGTACAGGTGGTGAAAAATTGGAGAAAGGAGAGTCCTGCCCTTCTTGCTTGATGGTGTGGCCTAGGCCTTAAAGGACTCCCATCAACACGCCTCAGGCTTATTCCGTGTGAATGTCCTCCCGTCTTAGCCTGTCTTCAGTTCTTTTTCTGCCTCTGCCCTCCCCTGCCCTGCTCGGTCTCATGTGTCTGCCCCCCCCACCCCCAAACCCCCTCCCCCCCGGCTCTCTGGCTCTGCCCTGCGAGGGTGTGACATTTTATGTGTTTGGTGCGTGTTGGTCCCTCTTTGTTGGTGCATCTCGGCCCTTTTCCTCCCGCACCCCTTATTCTTTCTGGGTGTCTGGGGTGCTCTCGCCACCTGCTCCCCTGCACGTCAGCAATGTGGATCTGCCCCTCTGCAGGCTGACGCACTGTGGCTTCCAAGCCAAACACCTCGTTCAGCTCTGCAAGGCGCTGGCAGGAAGCTGTCACCTCAGCTGCCTCTACCACCTCGAGTGAGTGGCTGCCCACTGGGAGGTGGGTGAGCGGGCCAGAGCAGAGTGAGCTGTGGTTAGAGGTTTGGATTTTGTGTGTTTATTTGTGAAGACTCAGATCAGTTAAGACTTCGATTCTTTTCCTGCTGGAGTAAGAAGCCCCTTAGGGAACCTGGGGGAAACTATGACCCTTCGCTTCCCAGTCAGTCCCTCCCGGGGCCCACAAACCTCGGGATAAGACCCCTGGAGGGACCCCCAGCGGCCCTGATGATTCAAGACTATGCTCTCCAGTTTGGGGAGTTGAGGGAGGAACACCCTGCTCCCTGTGACCACCCCCAACCTAACTTCTTCTCCCCCTTCTCCCTCCAGCTTGTCAGACAATGCTCTCGGGGACGAAGGGGCTGGCATACTGGCTCAACTGCTTCCATGTCTGGGCACCTTGCAGTCCTTGAAGTGAGTTGCTTTGTCCCATTGGCAAGAAGGATGTGTGAGTTGGGGAGGTGCCTGGGCGGCTGCACACACTGAGTCCAACAGTGACAGTCACTTGCCTGGGTCCCTGCAGGGCTACGTGGACAATAAACAGTCACTAATATTCATAGAGAGGCCAGCTTCTGGGACTCGGAGATCAACTTCTGAGGGAGGGCCTACAGCCTGAGGCTGGCTCCGTCGATCAGCACTGGGCAGGGTGGCCATGGGTGGGAAGTATTGCAGGATTAACAGCTGGTAGTTATCTGGGCCTTGGGGTGCACAGAGATGGTCAGATGGGGCATGGGTCAGGGGGCAGAGCAGGGGACATTTAGCCATGTGCACAGGGTGGCCAGAGGTCTCATAAGTCCCTGGCAGAGAGGAGAGGTGTCCAACAGGCCCAGGGGGAAGGCCCAATTTTCAGAACATCACTAAGCAAAATCTAAAAGTAAAAGCCAAAGAGGTTTAGTGAAGGTGTGTTAGGCAGGGTTCCCTAGAGAAACAAAACCAGGACACTGATGATAGATAGATAGATAGATAGATAGATAGATAGATAGATAGATAGATATACAGCATGAAGGACTATAACAGCTAATTAGTCCACACAGCAACACAGAGAACTCAGTTCAACTCACTTCCATGGAACAGTTAATATACTGGAAGTCCTTCAACTCATGTGGGCTGCCGGGTCCAAGGTCAAGGAAGCAGACACCTGAGTCTTCCCTAAGGCAATGCAGGCAGAGTCCGCCCACAGGCAGCAAACAGCAGGGCAGGTCACCAATAGTCAGTAGCCCAGGAGCTTAGCAAAGCAGGTCTGGATGGGATTTCGCACTCAAGCAATGCAAGGCGACAGGATCCACCAGCCTCAAGCTCAAGCGATGTATACACCAACAGCGTGGTGAAGCAGGTCTCAAAGGAATCTCAAGCTCTAGTGTCACGATCCATAGGTTGGCTGTCCCACAGGTAGTGTAGCTCAGAAGGTGAGGCAGTGAACTAGCTAAAGCAGCCGCACCCTGGTCCAATCACCAGAGAGCAAGCGGGAGAGGGGCGGGTCTTGCCGAGCCATTTATCTCTTTGCCCTCCAATCAAACGGTGACCTGATTAATCCCACGTGTTCCTATTGGCCAGGTTGGCACAATAAACCTACGTATCCCAGTAGCTTGAGCAATTCAAGAATGGGATAGCACAGAGTAGCCCGGCGGTTACAAAGGGCTACCCATCACAGCCTATACAAGGCTTGAGTATTCAAAGATGGGGAACTAACAGTGCAAACTCTTTTCATTGGCCAGCTACAGTAAGGGTTTCTAACTGACTGAGACCAGTCATTGAGGGCGTGTCTGGGCAAGTTCATCCTCCAGAACTCACTTGCCTCTGAGTGGATTCCAACTCACAGTGACTCTAGAACTGCTCCTGTGGGTTTGTGAGACTGTCACTCGTCATCGGAATAAAAAGCCTCATCTTTCTCCTGTGGGGAGGCTGGTAGTTTCAGACAGCTGACCTCGTGGTTAACAGCCCAACGTGGAACCCACTGTGCTGCCATGGCACCTTAAGTCCATAACAGTCTCCTTTCAACCACCATCTTCCTGGGGGCCAGCACTGTCCCACTGTGTTAGACCGGGTAGACTAGAGAAACAAATTCACTGACACTCATATATGAGTAAGAAAGAACTTTATATCAAGGAGTAATTGGATATCAAGAGAACATCCCAGCCCAGTCCTAATCAAGTCTGTAAGTCTGATACACACAGCCACAAGCAATGATGCAAATGCAGGAAGAACACAGGCTGGTGGGTGAAAGTCTTGTGGATCCAATGGCAGTGGACCCATCTCAAGGGCTTGCCCAGGTCTCAGTGTGGTTGGCCGGGCTGCCCAGGAAGGTGAAGGCAGGCAGAGAGGGGGAGGTTCCCAGGACCCTCCCTATGAGGAAGTCACGCCCACAAGGAGACACCATCAGGCTGTGACCTGATTGACAGGCTAGACTCCTCCCCTACACCTCAAGTTGACATGAAATTATGTAACTACCACACCCACCGACATCGCAGGTTACCTGCTGGGGGGAAAGCAGGGTCTCGGACCAGATGGACTTGGAGTCAGGTATAAGCCATCCTGGTCAAACTAGGCCTCCAGATTGTGGAGTGTCCTTACACCCTGTGAACCCCCCAAATCTGCCGGCAGCAAAGCAGACAAAGGCTGCTGTTATTCTTAGCCCCCACATGTCCCTGGCCCCTCACCCACCAAGCTTTTCTGAGTGGAAGACAGAGTCCCAGGCTGGGCTCTGCCACCTAGTCAGTAGGTCCAGGCAGTCTCCTCTGAGCTGCTGGCTCCCAGTAAGTAAACAGAGGGAATTGGGGGCAGGTTTCAGTGGGGGCAGGTATCAGTCTTGGGCCAAGGGTTCTTCTGGCTCACTGGGCCCTTGGGGACGATGAAGGTGGCCTCTATTCCTGGCCAGGGCCCACACCCCAAGAGAGGAAGGCCTCACAGTGGCAGGTAAATTTTATGCAGATTGAAGCCCTGCAGGCAAACCCCTGTGGGCCAAGCAGACAGGAATGGAAAGTTTGAATGCCACTGGGGGAGGGGCCCTGGGGACAAGGCAGCAGACACCAGGGGTCAGATACACATACAACTGCTCAGAATTAGTGTTCACGCTGCCTTAGGTCACTTTTCAGGATGAAATGAGGCACCAGACTTTTCTGTGCAACATCTCTCACCAGCTGAACTTTAGCAACCAATTCTAAGGTGTTATTCAGCACCACGCAGACCCAGCTATCAGAGCGGGCTTTAAGCAGTCGCAGAAAAAACGAGAATGAAAGATCCTGGTGTTTCCCCCTGACGTTTTTGAAGCCTCTGTGCTCCTGGAGGGAGGGAGGGTGGGTCTGCACATGTATCCTGCAGGCTTGGTTCTTTGAAGCTCCATCCCTCCTGGGACAGGTGGGCAGCTTTGCATCTGGGAAGCACTCTCTGTGTCATGGATCGTACGTGTTAGGGGGCATTGACTAAAGAAACAAATTCATAGACACGTGTGTAAGAAAGAGCTATATATAAAAGCAATTGGATATTTAGAAAATATCCAGTCCAGTCCAGATCAAGTCCGTGAATCCGATATTAGCCCGTATGTCTGATACCAGTCCGTAAATTGCTCTTCAGACTCACACAACACACGCAATGATGCCGAAGGCAGTAAGATCGCAGGCCGGTGGGTGGAAATTCTTACGGATCCAGTGGCAGTAGAAGCATCTTAGCACTGGCCTGGGTCTCCACGTGGCTCCTCCAGCTCCAAGGCTCTGGCTCCATCAACATAGCTCCATGTGGCTTGTCAACAGGAATGTCTCCCAGGGAGATGAAGCAGACAGAGAGTATGCCCCACCTCCAGTGAGCTATTTATCTCCATAGTGCCTCCCAAACAGATCATCAAGCTGTGACCTGATAGGCTAAACTCCACCCCTTCACCATTAATAATCTCAAGTTGGCTGCAGGTTATGTAATTGCACAGGCATAGGTCAGTCACACCTCGGAGTCAGGACTGAGCTCTCATCCAGGAATGCTTTGCAATCTTCACATTCTGAGTGATGCTATCTTCGGCCTTGAGTTTGGGGAGTAAGAGATGATGGGACAATGGAACAGGCATGTGCCAAGGGCTTGGGGTTTCGGCCCTTGTGAGCCTCTCCTCCACGGTCCTCCAGCACAAGATCTGCACCACCACCACCACCACCACCCACCCCCGCCTGCCTCACAGACCACAGCTGCCGTGGGGCTCTGGGAGCATGTGGATCCGGGCCAGAGGCATGTGCCCTGAGCACAGAGTCCTGGGACTGCACTACCCTGCGAGTAACCCCAGGCCTGCGGGATGGGGCACTACAGAGTACATAAAAACACCAGAGAACCTGCCATGTAAACATGACCCAGTTTACAATTTAAAATATATATATATATATATATATATATATATATATTCTTTAAAAAAAACAAAAAACGAAACGCCACAGAGAACAGGAAAAGCAGTCCTCCTGCTTTCTGATGGACAGGTGGATCCCCCATTGTCAGCGAGCCTTGCCCCTGCTCTAACAGAAACAGGCAAAATCTCTCCCCAGATTGACCTCAGACCCAGGGCCCTGTGGGTTCTAATTCCAGCCTTGGACAAGACCCTGCCGCTCTCTGGGTCTCAGTGTCCCCGGCTGTACAGTGAGTTGGAAGAGGCACTCTGACCACCTGGAGCGGGGAGGGGTGCGGGACAGGGTGCTCCTCCATGTGGAGTCGGGACAGCCCCTGGCCCTGGGCTCTCCCACAAAGACGACGCCTTTGAGTGCCCAGAGGTGGCCCTCAGCATCACTGCTTATGATTCTCCAGCCTCAGCAGGAACGGTTTGTCCCTGGATGCTGTGTTCACTTTGGCCCGGGCCTTCTCTACTCTGGAGTGGGTCTTCCACGTGGACATCAGGTGAGTGTGCGGTGCCCACCCTACCGATGCATCGTCGCCCATACGTTGCCTTGTTAGCTCCCAGATGTGTCATTTTCACCATGCATTACCCCGGGCCCCACACGGTACTGGGTCCAGTGAGAATGCAGGGGGGTCTGGTAAATGAGTGGGTGGAGTATGGGTAGATGGATGGATAGGTGGGTTGGTGGTTAGGTAGGTGGGTGGGTGGGTGGTTAGGTAGATGTGTGGGTGGATGGATGGAGGGAGGGATCTGGGGGTGGATGGGTAGATAAATGGATGGATGGGTGGGTGGTTAGATAGGTGGGTGGTGGGTGTAGATGGGTGGATGGATAGATGGAGGAATAGATCTGTGGGTGGCTAGATAAATGGATGGATAGATCGGTGGGTGGGTAGGTAGGTGAGTGGGTGGAGGGAGGGATCTAGGGGTGGATGAATTAATATGGCCAGTGTATACTCCTTTCTCCAGATTCTCATGGGGCATGATTCATCGCCTCTCCCTTGTTCTCTGGAGAAATTGGGATGTCCCTGTTGGCCATTGGATGCTCAGGAACCCGCTTCATTGTGGGTCCCGGGGAGTGATGAGACTAGAGAAAGAAGCCATCACCCATCAGGCAGCCCCAGTCCACCCAGTGGATATCAGCCACGGTTTCAGGGGAGGGCTGCCCATTGCTCCCCTGCCCCCCGAGAGTGGGAGGGGCCTAGCAGACTGGCCAGCCTTGGGCAGGGCACCGGCCCTCTCTGTGCCTCAATGTCTTCATCTGTCAAATGGAGTTAAGAATATTTCAGTGTAAAATCGAATGAGATCACGGTGGAGGCGTGCTTTGTGCGTGCCTTGGTCATGGTAGCTGTTGAACATATCAATGATCATCCTTGCTGGGAGAGTGGGCCAACCTCCAGGTGGGCTCCTGTCCCCATCTGGCCAGTGAACCCTGAGCCCTTTCTCAGACACTGCCTTGTGCTCTCTGCTCTCTGCTTGCAGCGTAAAGAGCCAGCGTTTCCTCCTGAGAGGGGACAGAAGGCCCAGGTGAGGAGGGAGCACCCAGGGGGTGGGCTCTTCTCCCCTTCCCGCCCATATGTCCCTGCGGACCACTGTCAGCCCAGGCCTGACCCAGTAAACTGAGCCACCCTTCTTTCTGGAAGAAGGCAGTGAAGCGGGGAGGGAGGTGGGAGAGGCTGGGGGGGCGATGGCAGCAGGGCGGGCGGCAGGGAGCCGGGCAGCCAGCTTCAGCACTCAATGGAGTCACTGTCTTTTGTCACTGGGCACACTCTTCAGGCACCCTCCTGTCCCCTAGTGGGCTGGGCACTTAAAGCCAATGGCAGTTCCAAACGGCTGACCTTGCAGCTAGCAGCCCAGTGTGTAACCACTATGCCACCAGGCCCCCTGGTGTCCTCATTCCCAGCCTGCAGTGCAGGCTGACCAGTGTGTCAGGGATGAGCGGTGGGACGTCTGAGCCACGGGTGGGCCCAAGGCTGGCGTGGTCTGGTTTCCTGGGCTGGGGCTCTGTGTCTGAGGCCCCTCTGGGTTCTGGAAGCCAGAGGAATCCAGGCCCAGGGAGGCGGAGGTCACCGAATATCCAGTGGAGTTGGCGGTCAGAGAGGAGGAGAGAGCTGTCACAGATTCCTCCCGCTCTGTGGCTACCCTTCTCTGAGCCTGCACATCCTATCTGTCCCATGAGGGGCTGGCCTAAGGCCCCTTGACCCGATGTCTCCAACCCCTTCCAGTCCTGACCAGGCTGGAGTGTGGGAGTCCCGTGTGGATGGTTTGAATGCTCCTGTCAGAGTTCTCTCTCTCGTGCCAGGGATGCTTTGCCTGGGGAACCAGGACCAGAGTGCCCAGCCAGAGCGCAGTTCTTAGGGCTCCGCCAGCCCTGCAGCCCCAGGACCTTTCGGTACAGTCCCCGCCACTCTTTTGTGGGTGAGGGTCAGGGGTCAAGGGGTAGGAATCAGTGCCTTCCCTCTAGATCTGTGCCTTGTTGGGGGAGGGGGCCTGGAGATCAGGGCCAGGGGCTGGAGGAACTAGTGAGTTAGAGTGAAGGGAGCCACGAAGAAGGAGAGAGGTGTGTGTGTGTCAGGGGTAGGCCGGGGGGGGGGGGGGGGCGGGCATTCAGAGACAGACGCCAGCATTAGAGAGACGTTTCCCTCGTTTCCTGAAGACCTCAGGGCAGCCCGCTACTCCATGGGCGTGCCTCCTGCCTTCGAAAACACCTGCAGCTTCCCACCCCACATCATGCAGAGAGGAGGCAAGCTGCCTGGAGACCTGCTGTGGGGGCTCAGAGTCCCCTCCTCTGGACCCCGTGGGGCTCTGCCCTCCCTGGGCCTCAATCCCCTCACCTCCGAAGGGACGCCCAAGCGGAGGCCAGTGCGGGTGACCCCAAAGGGGAAGGGCCAAGTGCGACAGGCCTGGGCAGTGGAACCGGCACAGGGTGGCTGGAGGGGCAGCGTGAGACCCTGCAAAGACAAGTGGCTCTCAGCCTCGGGATCCTGGGGAGCCACAGAGGGTGTGAAGCAGGAGTGTGGCCAGGGCAGTGCTGTGTGGTTAGAAGCCGAGACAGTGCAGAGAAGATGGATTGGGGGTGGGGCAGGGATTGTGTGTGAAGTGGTTCCAGTGGGCAGTGCTATTCTGGGAGGACTTGGTAAGTGATGGACAAGAACAGCTGGACAACTGGGAGCCTCTGTGGTCACTGCCCCACTGGTGGGCGTGAGGCTGCTGGGGTGAGACAAGCAGGGACAGAGGGGGTGAGAGGGGAGGCTGGCAGGATAGAGTTGCTGGAGGCTGGGCAGAAGGCTCAGCCCCTCTCTGATCCCCTGCCCTGCCTGCTGCCCCTTTCAGCCTCAGAGAGTGTCAGCTGGAACCTTCTAGCCTCACCTGCCTCTTCAGCATCTTGGAGAAATGCTCCGGGCCTCTGGAAGTTGAGTAAGTGACAGACACAGCCCCAGAGGGCACCACAGGAACATTTGCACTGTGTCCCCAGAGAGGACTCCTTGGCAAGAGACCCAGTGAGCCATCCCCAGCCCTGCCCTTCAGACCCCACCCCTCCCAGGCATCCCAGCCCCAGGGACCTGGCCCTTTCCTGGGCCCTCACCTGCCTCATCTGAGACCCTCCGCTCAAGGACCAGGGAGCCCAGACTGCCCCCCTCCCAAGAGCCCCAGCCGGGCACCCACCTGGTCTGTCTCTGTATCTGGAACTTTCCATTTCTGAGAGCTCTTCCCAGCACACCCCTCCTCCTCTCAAGTCACCTGGTTCCTGGGCAGGTACTCACTCCCGGACCCCCAGGCACCTCGGTCAGGCCAAGTGTGTTCGTCTGGGTTGACTAGAGAAACACGTTCATAGACACTCCTATGTATGTAACAGAGAACTTTATATCAAAGAGCAATTATGCATTAAGAAAATATCCCAGCCCAGTGCAGTTCAAGCCCATAAGTCTGATTTTAGCCCATATGTCCGAAACTAATCTTTAAATTCCTCTTCAGACTCACACATAACACATGCAATGATGCTGAATGCAGGAAGATCACAGGCCAGTGGGTGGGAAGTCTTGTGGATCCCGTGGCTGTGGAGGCATCTCAGTGCTGGCAGGGGTCTCCACGTGGCTCCTTCAGCTCCAGGGCTCTAGCATGGCTCTCTGTGTTTTGTCAGCAGGAATCTCTCACAGGGAGTGAGTGTGTGTCCCGCCTCCAATTAGAATATATATATATATACTATTTACCGTATATACTCAAGTATAAGCTGACCCAAATATCATCTGAGGCACCTAATTTTACCACAAAAACTGCATTAAAATGTGCTGAAAGACTCGGCTTATACACGAGTATGTGCGGTATCTCTTTAGTGTCTCCAGATGAAGTCATCAAGCTGTGACCTGACTGACAGGCTAAACTCCACCCCTTCGCTCTTCAGTCTCTAGTTGACAACAGATGACATAACTCCCACTCCAAGTGGCCTTCCCCGGGTGGCGTTTAACTCCCTGGACCTCAGCATCCCTGCCTACAAGAGGGGCAGTCAGCTGTCCTATGGTCCTTAAAATAAAAAACGCCAAGACAAAATTCTGTCACCCAAAGGCCTCTTGCCATCGAATCCATAGTACATCCGTCCACAAGGCCTTCTGGTCCTGGTCTCCTGGCCTGTCTCCTGCTTACCTGCATTCAGTCGTGGACGAGTAGAGTCCAGTCCCCCTGATACTGCTGCCAGCTTCTCCTTCCAGCCAGGGTGTGCTGGTTGGGGACAGGTTGAAGGCCTGGTGCGGAGGCTACCTGTCCACTCCTCCGGCTACACCGAGGGAAGGAGAGTCTACACCGGCCCCAGGCGGATTCCTGTGCAGCACGAGTCAGACATGCCACACGCACACATGTGCACACACACTCCCTCCTTTACCTTATTCTGACAGCAGCCGGGCCTCTCCCGGTGCTCTGCTTTGCTGCCGGGTCCCATGCCCCATGACAGTGGGAATCTGCCACAGGAAGGCCCCTGCGTGTCTTCCTGCTTAGAGGCTGTGAGATTCCCTGCTCCCACTTCTGAGATGACTCACTGGAGACCCGCGTAGTAGGCTCCTGCACCCCGTGTGCACCCAGTGGGACCAAGAGTCATTCCAAGTCACTTTGTGTCACCTCTCTCTCTCCCTCGTCCCTCTGTCAGGGACAGGGCTGGATGTCATTTCTCTCTGCAGCCAGCTTTTACATCAGAACAGTCCAGCATGGCTTTCCCATCATCGTTAAGAAAATTGTACTAATTATAATTATGATTAGTAATTGTCGCTATCAAGGCTTCATAGCAAGCCTCCCAAAACTGAGAGTCGCCTCCAGCACATACTGACCCTGCGGACAGGGCAGAACTGCCCTGTGGGCTTCCGAGACTGACTTCCCAAGGGAATAGAAAGCCCCCGTCTTTTTCCGTTCGGGTGGCTGGTGGTTTCAAACTGCTAACCTTGCTGTTAGCAGCCCAGCATGAAACCACAGCACTACCAGCGCTCCTCGTGACGAAGCCCGTGGGCAGAGTTCGTCTCCTTGGCTGTGGTGAGCCGACATGGGATCAATCTGACCATCTTTGATCGGGTAGCCTGAGGGTTGTGTAACCGCCATGCTTATCTCCCCAACGGTGGTTTCATGAACAATTTCAGGCTCGTTTTCGACTTGATTAAAAAAAACACAACATGAAGTTTCAGAGATCAAGAGCGTTTCCGGACAGGGCAGGCTCTTGTTGCAAGGCCCTATGGGTAAGCAAACGACCGGGCCTTGCTTAAGACCATAGGCAGTCTGTGAACCCCGCCTTCGCCCAGCAGGAACCCACAGAGTAGGTGTTGGGGTAGAAAGACCGAGGGGGCCCGCGCGTGCCTACGCGCCCCAGTGTGCTGAGTCAGAAACACCCGAGCAGGTGGCTTGTTGGGCATGTGGTGCCTGGTGGTTGAACTTGGGGTTCCGGCTGTGGGGAAGGTGCTTGTCTCTCCTGGCCTTCTTCAGGGCCTCTCTCAGTCCCCAGCTCTGCTGGCGAGATCTCTTATCTCTCTCAAAAGAGACCCACTTAAGACACAGCCACCACGACCCCTGTCTCATGATCATCCAAAAGGCAGCCCATTCCTCAATGGGATTGGAACCCCAAACATCCCAGGTTAGGGTTGACAACACATATTTTGGGGTTCGGACACAATGCAGCCCCTAACAATAGGGGCTCATTAACAATAGCCCCTCAATGAAGACCCCTGCTGAGCCTGTGCCTTAGGTACCCGGCCCCCCCTGCCACACGTACACTCTGTCGCAGCCCCGGGAGTACAAGGGGGAGACCTTCTGGACAGAGGCTCCTCCCTGAGGCTCTCAGCTCCCAGCACAAGCTGCCTTCTCCCCCTGCTCCTCCTACCTCCCCGGAGCTGGGAAGCCGGGGCCTGGAGGCCACTGTGCCAGAGGAAGGCAGCCAGGAGGGTGAGAGGGCATCGAAGGACAACGTGGGAAAGCAGACGCAGTCCAAAGCCCCTTTGACCCCAGGGAGGGACTGTGTGGAGACACAGGGGCTCTGGTCCTGGGTGGGGGTGTCCTGCAGTGTCTCCTGGCCACCCTGGGGTCTGAGCTTGCTTGGTCTGGCTTCCCTGGGGAACCACAAGTCTCACCTGCTGCACCGCAGCGTCGTAAAAGACCCGAGAGGTCCCACAGCAAGGAAAACGGAGGTGTTCGGTTGGGCTCCGCAGTTTCCAAACTCACACGGCCGCTGCCTTCTCCCACCCTGCCAGGAGTCCCTCGGACCCGGTGTCTGAAGGCCAAGTGTGGGGCAGCACTGACTCGGGCCCTCTCCAGCCTCCTCTAGTGTGAAGCATCCTCATTCAGCTGTCTTCTTCACAGATTGTCCAGCGAGCTCCTGAGTGACCCGAGCCTAGAGACCCTCCTGGACTGCTCCATCCGGCTGCCCCAGCTGAGCCTGCTGCAGTAAGACTTCTGCCCCTGTGCCCCCTGCCCCTTGCCCCCTGCAGTTGTCTTGTTTTACCTGACCTCACAGAGGTACAAGTTGGCTCCCAGATTCAATCCAATGGTTCATCAACCTTGGAAGGGAGTTCTTTGACCCCCTCTGAGCCTCAGTCTCCTCATCTGACCAATGGGGTTAATATTTCCCAGCCCCCACCCCTGCCACCACTCCTAAGGCTGGGACTCTAGAGGCAGCACCTTGAAGGCCCTGAAGCCTCCTCCCCACCCTCGGCAGGGACTCGATCCACCCTGTGCAGGTCGCCCTCTAACTCCCTGAAGGGAGATGCAAGCCGCGAATCCCAAAGTATTCAAAACTCTCTTTTCTAATTTCGGCTCAGACTGGTTAGAATTCTTAAAGAATTTATTTAAATATTCCTCGGGAGGAGGGGAGGTTGCGGGGGACGCAGCTGCAGCTGAGATGAAAAATAGAACCAGAAATAAAATCAGAGTGTCAATGATGGCAACATCCGTACCGAGGCCCAAGGCACCTCCCCCACACTGTGGCCTATGGGGCAGGGAAGGGATGGTGATGTGCCTGCAGTGAGCACCCCCAGCGGGGCCCATGCCGACCCAAGGCGCCCCAGGGTTCCCCCCTGAAGGAGGGCCAGGGTCCACCAGGGCTCCTCTGAACACAAAAGGTGATGGAGGATTGAGATGAACAGGTAGGGAACCTCAAACCAGAAAGGTAGGTCCCACAGTGTCAGCCTCAAGTCCACATCTAACCTGAAAACCAGGTAGCCAGGCTGACCTTGTGCTCGGGCTAGAAATTTGGTTTACTCAGCCCACGTTTCTTCACCAGATGCTGGAGACATGTGGGCCCCAAACCAAACTCACTGCCATTGAGTGAGCCGGACTCAAAGCAGCCCCCGTAGAGGAGCCCGTGGACTGTCTAGGTCCTTGTCCTCCTGGGCAAACTCAAAGCAAAACCGAGCCCGCGCTGTAGCGTTGATGGTGACTCACAGTGAGCTTGTAGGACAGACTAGACCTGCCCCATGTTTCTCCACACCCCTCTCCCCAGAGCAGTGGAGTGTGGGGGTCTTAACCACCACCCCTCCCTGCCTGAGACACAGACCATTCCCCTAGGGCCCCTTGCTGAACAATAAGCAAGGTCAGATATCATGAGGTGAACTTGGAGGGTGACGAGGTGATTCCCCAAGCTGCGTGCTGGACAGTGAGTGTCTGGGTGGGCGACTCAGACACTAGCTGAGGAGAGGCATTGAGGAGAGGCACGGGCTGTGACCCCCCAGGAGGAGCAGGGCACCACGTCCCAAGCTTGAGGCCCCGAGGCTGGCACGATGACTGGCTGCCGAGAGAGGAGGTGACATGGTGGAGCAGGACTGGGTCTCCCAGGGCCTGGTGACCACAAAGGAGTTTGGGTTTTCACCCAGTGGAACCTGGAAGTTAGGGACAGGGGTGTGTTTTCCAAAGCTCAGCCTGGCTGCCACCTGGTGAAGGGAGGGAGCGGGGAGGCTGTTTGTAGACAGTGCAGGAAAGGAGGGCAGCTGGGAAGCCTGCGTGTGGGGTGTGTGTGTACAAGGATAGACGTGTGGTGTGGTGTGTGCACATGTGTGTGGTGTTGTATATGTGCTTGTGCATGCCATGTGGTGTGTGCACATACAAGCATGAATGTATTATGTGTGCAATGTGAGTACACAGTGCGTGGTGTGTGTGTATGTGTGATGCAATGTGTGTATGTGTAATGTGTGCATGTGTGCACAGTGTGTGGTGTGTCTTTGTATGTTGCCTGTGTGCATATGTGTGCAGTGTGTGGTATGTGTATGTTTGCACGTGTGCCTGTGTGTGCATGTGCATTATATGTGGTGTGCACGTGACATGCCCATGTGTTTGTGTGTGGTCGTGTGTGCACGTTCATGTGTAAACATGTGTGTGCGCTGTGTGTCTGTGTGTGGTACATGTGTATGCGTGTGTATATGTATGTGTGTATGCGGTGTGTGTGGCAGGTGAATTGGGAGAAATTTTGGCCGTGGAACTGAAGAGACCAGATGCTGGGGATTTTGGGGGGTGAGAAAAATGGAGAATCTGAGGATGAGACAGTCTGCTCACTTTCTCTAGGGCAGTGGTTCCCAACTAGGGGCACGCCCTAACCCCCGAGGACATTTGCCCATGTTGAGGCATTTTGGGGTGCTATGACTTGGCAGAGGTGGGGAGTAGAAGCCAGGGGTTCCGGTATCCTGCAGCACACAGGCAGTCCACAATCAGCAGCAGCTCTGCGATGGGACAGGAGCTTCCAGCTCCCTCTCAGCAAGGAGGGCCTGTGGAGCCTGTGTCTGCGGGTAAACCCAGAGTAAAGGCAGGCCGTTCCCATGAGTCCTCACAGCACCCCCGAGAGGAAGTATTCTGTGATGACACCCATCTTCCAGGAAGGAAACTGAGGCTCAGGTTAGGTGGCATCCAGGTCACACCAGTAAGTAGAAGGAAGACTGGAACGCAGGTCTGCTCCAACATGCCCCCATGTGGCCCTGCCTTCTTCCCAATGTTTGAAGGCCCCTGCCCCCAAATCCTGCTTTCCTGTCCCCTCCAGCCTCCCCAGGGCCCCTGTCCACGGCCTGGCTTGGCTGTAACTTGCTGAGGGTGCCACCCTTTGCCTACTCAGACTGAGCCACACGGAACTGGCCCCAAGGAGCCCCCTGCTGCTGGCCAACGTCTTCCGCTTGTGCCCCCGGGTGCAGAAGGTGGAGCTCAGGTGGGCAGGATGTGTCCCGGGGGCCTGGTGGGTAGGAAGGGGAGGGACAAAGTGGGCCGACCTCAATCCAGAGACTGTGCCTCACCCAGGGTGAGGGTGGTGGCCTTCTGAGAAACCCCTTGAGGCTGTGGTCTGAGGGAGCTAACCCCTGAGTCATCCCCTCCAGGTCCCTGCGCCACATGTCCCTGCACTTCAAGTTCCTGGAGGAAGAAGGAGGCGTGAACTGTGGGTAAGTGGCCTGAGTCAGCCCCTAGCAGCCAGGGAGCATTGGGGATGAGGAGACAGGGCCTCCAGGGTGCCCGGAGCAGAATGAGGGCTGTCTGACCCCGCACACTCCCTGCCAGGGGCCCTGCTGCCAACTACTTTCATCCAACTTGTTTTCGACACCAAGAAACAGAGGCCCAGAGAGGGTGGGCCTTTGCCCAAGGCCACTCAGCAAGTGTGCATTTGTTCGCATGGCCCAGGACTCAGGAAGCCTGGGAACGGGAAAGGCTTTGTAACATTCCCATCTGGGGCAGGTCCCTCTGCTTGGCTACACAGCTGTCGAAAGGAACCGCTGTAGGGCAAGGAGATTGTGCCACGCGAAACTCAGGTGCGCCTAGAGAGGAACAGCCTCACTCCCTCTGACACCTGGCCCCGTGCTCTGCATCAGCCGGCTTTCCTGGGTCAGGTGAGAGAGGAGGAAGCCGGGCTGGAATGCATGGGCCATGCTTCCAGGAGCCAGGACTAGCCCTCCTATGGGAACCTCAGGCTTCTCGGCATGGAGGGCAAGATCCAGACTAGCTGGCCCTGGCTAAGCACGGATGGCCTACCCGGAACCTGGCTCATTGCTCGCAGCTGTGGTTCCACCGCAGGAAGTAGCGGGGTTGAGAGTTTCCTAACCCAGCCTCATAGTTTCCTAGCCCAGCCCAAGGGGGGCAGCTTTGTCTGTAAAGGGCTAGCCAGAAAACAAAAACAACCACAGCCACTGACCCGCAGTGACCCCTGGTGCATGTGTCACAGTAGAACTCAGCTCCGGGGCTCTTCAGAGGCAGACCGCCAGGCCTTTCTTCCTAGGAACTTCCAGGTGGGCGCCAAACTCCAGTCTTCTGGTTAGTGGCCAAATGTGTCACCGTGCGCCCCACACGGGGCAGCTGCTATCTGGGGCTTTGCTGGCCGGCGTCCCGGTCACTGCCCTGTTCCGTCCTTCTGTCCTGGCTTCGAAGTGGCTGTTGGCATCTCGTAATAGAGAGTGTCGGCATCGAAACTCACTTTATGAACAGAGGCCTTTGAATTTCACAGCCTGTGATCTTTCAGTGTCCCCGTTGTTATTGTGTTCCATTCATTGTAGCTGTTCAGTAGTAGGATTTTGTTATCAAGCCTTGGGCACATGAACAACAAAAACAAAAAATCCTTCTTAGTTTGCAGGCCCGGCAGAAGGCAAGAGTGTGTAGGGGGGGCGGCGGGAGGGTAGCGTGACCCCTGCCCTTGCCCACTACCACCCTGAGTTACAGAATTCCTAAGTCAGGAATTTCGACAAATGTCGGACACCAATGGCGGTGAGACGAGTGTTAGCAGGTGGGACAAATAGGGCCCGTTCAGCCTCATCGGCACCCTTGATGATAAAATGAGCCCCCTTTTCATTCTCTCCCTGATTTAAGAAAAGGGGGAAGTTTCCTGGGTGGGAGACCTCCCAATACTTGTTACACCCGCTTCTTCAGAAACAGAGCCCTGAGCCGCCTGTCAAAGGTAACCTAATGGCTGCGGCTTTCATTTTATGATCCGTGGGCACCCTTCCAGTGATCGGCACGTGGTTTTTCTTTTAAAGCAAAAGTATTTCCTTTTTAAAAATCAGCTGATTTAAAGACACTATCCAGTAAACAGTAGTGAAATGTAGCATGTACGGCTATGGGAAAATGGTGACAAAGACAAGGTGATCAATACTTGGCATTGATGGTAGAGGCTTTCGATTGTAAGTTTGTTTCCCATTGTTGCCCCTTAACCCCTGCATTGGCCTTTAAGGCATGGTCCCTTCTAGACTTTTCAAAGGTCGATTGATTGTTGTTTTGGGGCCGGCATCAATAGCCCCAGCCTCTCTTCCCCGCCTCCACGTCTGCAGAGGCGGAAGATGGCCAGGCATGGACATGACCCCAGAGCTGTAGTTCTCCCCTTGAACTTGAACCACCGGAAGGGTCCTCAAAGCCCAGCACGCTGAGTCCTGCTCCAGGGTCTCTGGTTTAGTATGTCTGGCCTGGGGCCTCGGAACTTACATTTCAACAAGTGTCTGAGCAATGTTCATGCAGAAGCCCACTAAGGCCAGGCTGCAGAGAAGGTGGGGCTCCCAGTTGGGGGTGAGAATGGGAGGACCCAGGCCTGAGGCAGGCTCAGCACTGTCTGTGGGACCAAGCCAGCCCCCTGCAGCTCGCTCTTCCTCCACCCACAGGTTCCTGAGCTGCGGACTCCTCCCGGAGCACGTGGAGCCCCTGTGCTCCCTGCTGAGCAAGTGTGAAGACGTCAGTCAGCTGATGTAAGATGGGGCAGAGCGCGGGTGTGTGCACCTGGTGGCGGTGGGGAGGGGAGGGTGTTGTCTGTGCGTGCAGTGGGTACGCCCACATCTTTCAACCAAGAGCCCCCAGGGAACAGTGGATGGAACACAGAAGGTGTCCTGGCACACAGTGTATCCCCACCCCCACCCTCTCCCCGGTCCCATCAAGGTAGACCTAGCTTCACAGTGTGGTCCTTGGCTGAATTTGAAGAACCCTTCACAAAGTCCCCCGGCCTCATGCTCTGCTGGCTGATGGGGTCTCAACTATACGCTCCATTGGTTTGCTTTGAAGGAGCTCCAAGAACCAAGGGTTCAGCAGGAGGAGGGGCTGGGAGCCAGGCAGCGTGGGGACTTGGGGGGCTCCGGTGTTGTGAAGGAGTGGGTGGTTTATGTCTCGGTCTTAGGTACTCACATGCAGCATACCTCCCCATTCTACGCCCCCCCAGGAGTGGAAAATAATAATAGCAATAACTGAAACTACTGAGTTCTTCCTGTCAAGTTGATTCTGACCCAGAGCGGCCCCATGGCCCCAAGGCTGTCTTACTGTCCTCAGAAGCAGGGTGCCAGGTCTCTGTCCTGCAGAGTCTTCCCTGGGCATGCTCAAATGGGCAGCCTTTCAATTAGAAGCCGCATGCTTCACCCTAGTGTCGCAAAGGCCCCCAGCAACCCCAGGTGCTGTTACTGTCCCCCACTTCAAAGATGGGGGGCTGGGGTGTTAAGATGTGCCCAGGATCCTGGAGCTCTTATGGTGGACTGATTCAAAAGAACCAATAACTTTGGGTCATTTCTTTTTCTTTCACCCGTGGATCTATTTGTTTAATGAAGGCTTCTGATTTCGCAGTGATGTGTTACTTCCTCACACGTATTTTACAAAATGGATGCAACAAGCCAGAGGCAGTTTATGCTCAACAACCAACTTCAGTCACCCCGCTGTCAGGAAAGGCATGGGGACCTCATTTTTTGTTGCGTTTGGTGAATCGGTCGTTAAAATGACACTTATAACCAGGATTCTCTCTAAGGCAGGCGACAGGGCAGCCGCCCACGGTGGAAATCACAAATTTACACGACTTGCTCGTTTTCCTTCACGTTCATCTGGGCCACCGCGTGTGCTAAGTGCCTGCAGTGACGGTCATGCTTGTCCAGAGGGATAAAAAATTAGATGGAGCTGTGCTTTTGATATTTATTCTTCCCATAAAGCTCGTCACGCTCGTGATGAAATGTGCATCTTTATTCCCTGGCATGGGTTACTTCAGTGAACAGAGATTTCCGTCTGAGTCACTTCAGTAAGTTTACTTCAGCGAACAAACATAAGGAAAGAGAAAAGGTGCCGAACCGCCAGAAGGTGGTGCGCTGTCGTTCTTTTCGGCGTGTGTGCCGTCCCCCAAATTCCCAGGAGATATTACGAGGGAACTGTGCCTTTCACCCGTGTGAACTATGGTCAGACCCATTTCTGTACGTCCAGCAGAAGCAGGAAGGGGCTTTTCAGCGATGGACCTGGTACGTTCAGAGAAGAGACGCTACCTGATTCCGAGCCATCAGACAATGCCTGTGTCTAACTGGCCTTCCTCTGAAGGCATGGGATCCTCCTCCTGTAGTGCCAAGATGCCTTGGGACAGACCCCACAGCCGAGGATGCTCGGAGTCGAGCAAAGAATGTGGCAAAAGCGGGCGCCGGTCCAGCAGCAGTACGGATCGCCCCCAGATAGCAGTTTCACTGGGTTGTTGTGGTTGTCCGGTGTCAGTTCCTGTTTTTTTGTGAGTGTTTGAAAACTGTCTTAGAACAGAATCTAGTTTTGTATACGTCTTTCATTGCTCTTATGTCGATACTAACTGTAGGAAATAACAGACTAAATGGTTGTGAGGGCAGTGAACCATTGATGAGTGACTGAGTCCCCCCCACTTCCTATAGCTGGGAAGAAGTCTCGGGAGGGAGGGAGGGCAGGCGTGGAACAGAGAGAACTGCCTGGGACGCAGGACAGAGTGCATCGTGCGGCGTCCGTGGTAGGTGCTGTGAACAGGATCCTGTGGTGTGACTTGGGCATCATCTCCGACAAGCGTCGTGTGCCAGCAGTCATCTAATCATCTGCACGCTCGGAGGGATTTGGTACGCAAGCCACACGTCGTGTGCCAGCAGTCATCTAATCATCTGCACGCTCGGAGGGATTTGGTACGCAAGCCACACGTCGTGTGCCAGCAGTCATCTAATCATCTGCACGCTCGGAGGGATTTGGTACGCAAGCCACACGTCGTTAGCGATTTCCCCGAGTCTGACACGGGGCCCTTCTCATGAGTCTTGTAGCCTTCCGTCGAGCCCCCCAGCTTCGAGGATGCTTTCTTGGCTTGTGAAGGGAGGGTCATGGCAACGGCCCCGTGTGACACGCCTACATCCCGTAGGAAGGATGCCGTTCCTGACCGTCCACCTTCGAGTTGTTTCGAACCTCTTGTCTCCCTGCCCAGTCCATACGTGTCCCCTGCCTCTTGCTGCCGCGGTCTCTGGTGTTGGTTTTGCCACGTTTGAGAGCCGTGGACTCTTCACGGTCATGGTTTCCAAAGAAAATTAAGTAGAGTGAGAACCCCCCCCACACACACACACACACACGCACCACCCGAGAGATGTGCAGTACGTAAGGTGAGACACTGCTGCCGCCACGTCAGGGCAAACAGGCTCACATTAAACTCTTTCGACAGACAGCCCAGCACATTGTTGCTGCCAGGGGCCGTCGGGTGGGCTGTGACCCATGACACCCTACGCCCCACAGAAGGGAGCGCTGCCCAGTCTTGCACCGTTCTCGGAATCATTGTCCAGCCCCTGGGTCGACGCATCCTGCTGAAGGTCTTCCCTTCTCCACGACCCCTCCACTTGACCAACTCGGATGTCCTTCCCAGGGCCTGGTGTCTCCTGAGAACGTGGCCAAAGTACGTGAGACCACGTCTCCCTGTCCTCCTTTCAAAGGAACATTCCAACGGCCCTTCCCCCAAAACAGGCTTGCTTGGTCTTTCAGCAGACCGTGGTACTTACAATCTCCTCTGCCAGCGCCGCAATTCAATCTTCTTATTCGGTGTCTAACGGCTGCGTGCTCAGGAGGAAACTGAAAACACCATGGCTTGAGGAAGGCGCGCCTTAGTCCTTAGAAAAGAAGCCCTGGTGGGGTAGGGGTTACAAATGGCCTGCGATCCGCATGGTTGGCAGTTCAAAACCACCAGCAGCTCCACGGGAGAAAGGCTGGGCTCTCTCCTCCCATAAACAGTGACAGCCTGGGAAGCCCACAGAGAGTTGCTGTGGGCCAGCACTGACTCGATGGCAGGGAGCTGGGTCTGGGTTTGGTTCCTCAAAGGGACCTTCTCTCGTGCCAACACGTTAAAGAGCTCTTGGGTGGCACGTTTGCCCAATACAAGACAAGCCATCGTTGGAATTCTGGACGGCAGCATCCTTGAACATTCATTGTGGATCCAAGCAAGATGGAATCCCTGACATCAATCTTTCCTCCGTTTATTAGGATGTTGCCTATTGGTGCTGTGTTGAGGAGTTTGCTTTTATGATCAATTATAGCCCATACCGAAGACGGCAGTCCTTGATCTTCTTCGTCAAGTGCTCAAGTTCTCCTTGTTTTCAGATGCAAGGTTATGCCGCCTGCACAGTGCGGATTATGAACAAGCCCTCCTCCCATCCCAATGCTGCTTCCTTCTTTGTGCAGCGCAGCTTCTCCCTCATCTGCTCAGGATGCAGATGGAATAAGTATGGTGAAAGGATACAACCCTGATGCACGCCTTTCCTGATGTCAAAACACTCCATAGACCCGTGTTCTGTTCGAATGACCGCCTCTTGATCCATGCACCGGTTCCACACGAGCCCAAGGAAGTGTTCTGGGATTCTCATTTTTCTCTGTTGTCTCTTGTTTGTGATGACCCTCGCACTTGAATGCCTTGGCATGGTAGCACAAGTAAACTCTTTCTGGTCTGGGAGGAGATACGTATTATCTGTGAGTTCCGTGTGGTCATGATAATGAATAACCACATAGACATTTCTTGTGACTATTATTTATGGGTGAGGACATGGTGTGGGGGCCAGGCCTGAGCTCCTCCGGCTTCTGCAGAGAGAAGGAGAAGCCAACTCCATACCAGCCCAAGGCCGAATGCCACAGATGGAGGTCAGCCTGGCCTCTATTCTTCTTGACTCTGCTGACGTCCACCACCCCTCCTATGGCACCCCACTTCACTGCTGGGCTTGATCATTCAATGTAAGAGCCACATGGGACTCACAGACAATCCTCAAGATTATGGGGGTGCTTAGGGAAGGTTACAAAAGGGTAAGTTCTGTTCTCCTCTGTGCTGCTGCTCAGGCATTCTGGCGGAGTGTCTCTTTGGTCCTCGGCCTCAGCCATATTCCAGGAAAACATGGGGAACCCGATGCTCTGCCTCATGGTCTCGGTGCTGCGGCCTCCACCACTTCAGGCTGAGATCTCTCGTGTGCTCCGCTGGTATCTCTCCTTTCTTCATGAGCATGGGTTCTCTTGTTTCCTGTTTCTGAGAGACTCGCTTTTATACCCAGTGAAATGGCAAAACAGACCCATCCCTGTATTAGTGTTTCACACACACTGTTTGTGTGAGCCCGCCCAAGTGTTGAGTAGAATTTTCAAAAACATAGACAGAAGATCCATGCCAAGTAATTTCACTCCATCACAATAGATTATATGTGCACTGTGCCATTCTCAGGAGCCCTGGTGCGGCAGCAGATTGCTCATTGGACTGCTGCCCACAGGTCAGCAGTTCGGACATACCAGCCACTCCGTATAAGAAAGATGGGGCTGTGTCCTCCAGTGACTGCTTCACAGCCTGGGAAACCCCAGGGAGCAGTGCACCCCTATCCTGTAGGGTCACTGTAAGTCAGAAGTGATTTGGTGGGGATTCGTTGGCTGATACTCTACCATGATACACCTGGCAGCACAATCACCTTGTGTATAAGAGATGTAAGACACCTGTGGGATTCGTGCCCAGCTGTTGTGTTTGCTACCTCTTGTTCTCCACTTGGGATGCCTGAACTCTATTAGAGTCTTATGGGATGAACCATGGACATACATAGGAGGGGGTACCAAAAACACACAAACCAGAATCCCCCGCCAATGGTATGCATTTAATTTTTTTTACCAGACAACCTTATCACAGTACTCTCCATTGCACTTAACACATTTGTCAAACATGTGATTCCATTCTTGGAAAAATTTTTTGAGCTCATCTGATTGGGTGGCTGACAGCACCTCCCTCATTTTTTTCTTCACCTCTTCTACATCATCAAATCACTGTCCTTTCATGTCCTTCTTCATTTATGGAAACAAAAATGAAGTTGCACAGAGCAAGGTCAGGTAAATAAGGTGCATAGGGCAAGAGAGGCATGCTGATTTTTGCCAAAAACTTGCTCACTGAGATGGCTGTGTGAGCAGGTCCATTGTCATGGTGGCAAAACCAGTCCCCCATCTGCCACAATTCAGGCCTTTTTTGTTGCACACTATTATGCAATCTTTTCAGAACCTCTAAATAGAAACTTGATTAACAGTCTGACCTGGAGGAACAAACTCCAAATGCAGTACAAGTCGACATTTTCATCCGTTCAGGAAGTTGATTGACATCCAGAATGAGGTTTGTCATCAATCAACATTTTACCTTTTTTGAAACAAGGAAACCACTCATACACTTGAGTTTTTCCTAAAGTGCTGTCCTTGTAAGCTGTGTTCAACATCCCAACAGTTTCTGCAGCATTTTTCCAGAGCAGGAAAAAATATTTCACAGCCGCACAATGTTATCTGAAATCAGCCATCATCCCCTCCCCCCCAAAAATACCCTCACGGTTCAAGCAAAACTGCTTTTATGAAAAAACTCACGGAGACCAGAGAGAACCTTCCCAGGCAATGCCACGGGATGCACTAACTCAGGGCAAGTTGGTTGATGCTCGCCTAGCAGGAAAAATTCCTACTATGAAAGGTCTGCTCCACCCAGCACCATTCCGCTTCTCTGGGACAGGGATGGGGGATGGGGAGGGTATACCCCTTTATATATGCAGACATCGCTGGAGCAGGTGTTATGCAGTGCGTGATGATGTGATGTGTGATCATACGCATTTCCGTGGGCAGCACAGACACTGTATGCTTAGTTACTGACTTAGCCTGTGTGGCACCATGACAGCAGGTCCTGGTGTCTCCTTCACTAAGGCCATGGCCATTGAAGCCCTGATGGAGTACTGTCCGGCTCTGGCACACCCAGAGTCGCCCTCGGTTGGCAATGATGCAAACCCACTGCTGGAGAGGAAATTCTGACGCCAAGCAGCCCAAAAGGCCGAAGAGAACTGTGCTGTAGGGTTTCCGAGACTGTAGATGTTTATGGGAGCCGGCAACCTCATCCTTCCCCTTTGCCGTGGCTGGTGGGTTTGAACTGCCCACCTTAAGGTGAGCAGGCCAATGCCTTTGGGTGGCCAAAAGGGTTGATACTTAGCTACTAATCAAAGGTTGGCAGTCTGAGCCCACTCAGGTGCACCTATAAAATAAACAAGGGGCGTGACACAAGCCTCAAAAGGTCAACGTGATAGGACAAACATGAGCTATTCCAAGCTGCCCTGACGACTTGTTTCTGAAATTGTATTCAACACCGTAAAACCTTCCGGGGCAGGCAAGCGCGGTGTTCTGTTGCCTTCCCACATTAAAAAAGAAAAAACAATCTGTTCACGAAATGAATCCTGAATTGACTCTTTCTCCAAAACATTGTGGTTCCCAGCTGATGCAGCCTCAGGACCCAGTAAAACGCTCACGGGGTTTCTTGAACTCCTGAAAGCTCGCTAGACTGGTGGGAGCCCTGGGGTGGTCACCTGGCCGAGAGTGAAGGGGAAGATGAGAGCTGCCCCGTGGCCCTGGGGGGACCGACTGAAGGTGGGGTGATTCTAGAGGCGACAAGGGTGATCACTGTGGCGGCGATGGGCATGGTGATGTCGGCAGGTGGTGCTCAGGACAGTGATGTTCCCGATGGGCATTAGGCATGGTGATGGCGATGTGGTGATGGAGATCAGACTGGTGGTGTTGATGGTGATGAGGCTGAGCTTCCTGTGATGCTGGGGGCCGTGATGAGGGTGGTAACAGTCGTGTTGTGTGCGTGGAATGACAGCGGCAGTGGACGCAGTGGTGCTGGTACCAGCGAGGAGGAGGAGACAGAGAATAAGGTGCTGTATCTGATGGCCCACTGGCCTTTCTCTTACCTCTTACAGCCTCTCAGGAAACCTGCTGGGTGATGAGGGATTCAAGAGGCTCCTGGAATGTCTGCCTCGGGTGCCCATCTCCGGTGTGCTTGAGTAAGTGGGGTGCAGCCTTGGAAACAGCAAGGGGGTAACATTCCCCTGGCCCACGAGCATTCACGGACACCAGGTAACATCTCCGTGGGACTCTGTAGGATGCGGATGCAGAGCTCAGGCGGGGAGGGGTCTCTGACTTTGATCCTGGGTCTTTCCCTCCTTCCTCCCTGGGCAAAGCCCTGACCAGACAGCCAGGAAGACCTGCCCCAGGAGATAAGCCCCTTCCAGTCAAGCTCAGTCCTGGGGCAGGAATGGACAATTCATGGTCCCTGGGCTTTCACCAAGGAGCCTGGTGGTATCATGGATTAAGAGTCAGGCCGCCAACCTTAAAATCAGCGGTTCAAATCTGCCAGCTGCTACCTGGGAGAAGACTGAGACTGTTCGTCCTAGAAAGACTGACGGCTGTGGAAACCCACAGGGACAGTTCTGCTTTGTTCTATTAGTCGGACTTAGCTTGATGGCAGTGAGTTTAGGTTTTAGTTTTGTTTAGTTTCATCTGGGATGTCAGCTGCCCCATCCATCCCCGAAGCTCCCCTGAACTGACCCAACTGACAGGACACAGGTTTGGAGATGTGTCCCCACAGCAGACAGTGTCCCTAGGAAGTCATCCACAGTCTCAGCAGAAGGATGGGGCCCTGGTTGCTAGGTAACTAACGGAGCATTGTACTCCTGGGTTTCTTTGTATGTGTGAGGATGGAGCTGCCAACCTGGCCCCTCAACGCCCGGCCCCCGCCCCCGCCCCAGATCAGGGCCCCTCTCTGACCTTCGGGGTCTCTGGTGACCAGTTGGCCACTGAGGCCTCTCGGAGCAGATCTGACAGCTGGAGGCGAGGGGAGCTGCCCAGGTCCTGCCTGCACCCCTCACCTGAGCCCCTTCCCCCTACAGTCTGAGCCACAACAACCTCTCTCTGGAAAGCGCCCTGCTCTTGGTGGAGACCCTCCCCTCCTGCCTGCATGCCAGGGAGGCCTTGGTGAAGTAAGGAGAGGCTAGTACCCCTTGTGGGTGGTGGGGACGCCAGGCCCACACCCTGGGCAGCCTGCCTGTGCAACTTGGGGGGTCCCCCACTTCTCTCATAACCTCAGGGTTCACTGAACATGGGTGTCATTATTTCCATGATTCTTTGATGCCCGGGGACCAGGAGGGACAGGGAGGACACGGGTCGGGCAGACCGGCTTCAGAGTCCCCAGGGAAGGAGTTTGGGGTCTCCACTGTCAGCAAAGGTCTTCCCACCCTGGTGCTCCTGTGGACCCCACTCCTCTTCCCCTTCCGTGCCCCGGGGCCCCCAGGCCCCTAGGACGTGGCCGGTCTGGGCCCAGAGCTTCCCACAGCCTTCTCTCCACAGTCTGGGCTCCGAGCACAGCTTCCGGATCTACTTCTCCAGGCAGGAGGGGGCCGGGAAGGTGCTGAGGTAAATCCAGGACAGCAGGAGTGGGTGGGGAGAGGCGGTCTCCCTGTGGTGGTCTCCCTGCTGGCTCCTTTATTGAGCCCCCACCTCCCCTGTCCTTCAGAAACTCCACATCTGCTGGCTCCTCAGTCCTCCAGGGCCCCACTAGCCCTTGAATAGGACTTTGATGGGGCCCGTGTGCCCGGGAGCCGCGTCCTGGCTGTAAAGCTGGGTCAGTGATGGCGTTGCCAACAGCAGCAGACTCAGGAGCCACTGGGGATGGAGGGGTTGGTGGCGGGGGGGGGGGCATCCCAGCTCTACCACATGCCAGCTGGGTGGCTTCGGACAAGTTACTGTATATCTCTGTGCCTCATTTCCCTACTTGTGAAATGGGGCTAGGGGGCTGCTGATAGACAGCCCCCTTGGGGATTAAACAAGTGTTGGATGGGTTGCTACTTCCACCACCGGCACCCCTGGGCTCTGGCCTTTCCTCAGCCTCACGTCTTGCAGTCAGTTCCTCGCCGGGTCTTAGCTCAGCTGGGGCCCAGGCCTCCTAAGGGGTCTGCCCCTGGCCAGGCAGCCTCCAGCCCCCTGGGCCGCAGAAGCCAGAGAGGTCATCCCCATGCCCATGAATAGACCTCTCCTCCGCTCTCAGCCTTTCACTGGCTCCATCGGGGACATTCACTGCATGTTCATTCAGCACTAAGTCCAGCATCCTCCTCCTCCTCCTCCTCCTCCTCCTCCTCCTCCTCCTCCTCCTCCTCCTCCTCCAGGAAGAGATTCTACCCATCCTTTATGGCCCGGCTCAAAGACCAGCCCCTCCTGAGAGCCTCCAGTGTGCACGTGCACACACACACACCACCACCACCACCACCATGGGGTTCTGCAGGGCTCTCTTCTCAGTGGTGGGAGACCGTGGTCTGGGGAGAGCCCCCAGGCCCTCGAGCCTCTCATAGAGGGGGTTGGCCATCGGTGGCCAGCGTGTGAGCTTGGGTCAGGCAGTGTCCCCGTCTGTAAGGGATGCTCACTGCGAGACATGGACGAGATCCTGCCTGTGCCCCCAGGGCCACCCCAAGCCTGGCCCACTGCCCAGCTCCCAGGTGGCTGAGCCCGCCCTCAGGGGCCCCACCGCAGCATGCCCTTGCCCTCTGCTCTCAGGCTCACTGGATGCAGCCTCCAGCCCGAGCATGTGCCCAGACTGGCCGGTGGCCTCAGCCAGGCCCCCCAGCTGGCAGAGCTCACGTGAGTAACCTGGCCCAACCTGGGGGGACAGCCGGGGGAGGGGGCACAGGCAGCTCTGCCAGAGCCACCTGCATAATTGACTTCTGTCCTCAGACTGACCAGATGTGGCTTGGACCCAAAGCAACTGACCGTCCTACTGAGCCTGGTGCGGCGGCCAGCAGGGCTGCTCTGCCTCCAGTACGGGGATCCTCTTCTGCTTCCTCCCTCCCCGGGGGAGGGGTGGCATGCATGTTGGTGGGGGCAGGGGGGTGGGGCTTGAGGGGGTGGCAGAGGGCAGGGCTAGGCCCTGGAGTAAGGTCCTGCTCCTGAATCCCAGAGCCTCCCTGAGACCCAGAGAAGCCATCCCGTCCCTCTCCTGGACAGGGCCTGGCCTGGGGGGCTTACAAAGGTAGCAGGGTGTGCTTGTTCGAGATCAGCTTGAAACATTCAGAAGAACCCCTCCCCGAGAGACGCTGCGACCCCAGAGCAATCTGCTTTCAAACTCAGATTCCCTCCCCTTCGCTCCAACCACCGCTAGTACTGTGCCGTGTTTGTGCGTGGACGTTCTAGACCCCGTGCTCGCTGGCTCCCAAGTAGGTCAGTCAGCGTGACTCTCTAAGGCCAAAGGACGTCCCCTCCGTCACTGCGATTAGAACTCGCGGCGATTTCCTAATGGCCTGGGTGCCTCGATCCACTCGGAAACTTCACCACTGCCCCTCAACTGGGACAGCTGACTTCTCCGGCCCAGGAGCCTGGCAGGGGCCCTGGCCTGGCAGTGTCCCGCCACCATGCTGCTGCCCCGCCTCCCACTGGCTGCAGATGCTCCTTTCGTGGGGTCTTAATGCTTATCCCTCTAAGCCGCTCCCTTCCCCAGAAACGGGAACTTAGCCGCGGGGTCCCACTGGCAGGACTTCTTGCTGCAGGCCATGACCAGGCCCCGGGTGGGCTGCTGCCCCAACCAAACACCACTGGCTGGAGGAGATCCGGGCGCAGCCCCAGATCCTCTGAGGAGCCGTACGGAGCGGTGCTCTCCTCTCGGAAGAGCAGGACTGTTTTCACTGGCTCTCTTTACCCTGCGTCCGCATGAATGCACTCGCTCCTTGGCGAACGTTTAGGAAATAGGAAAGGGTTGCTTTTTTTTAAGAAAAGAAAAATCACCCAGGAGAATCCCCGCCACTGAGACAGCCACCATGGAATCGCTTGCCCCGGCCCCGTGTCTCCTCTCGCTCCCTAACTCTTGCCTCCTATCCTTTCTGTTCTGAACAAAGCAGAGCTGTGGGGTGGCAGGGGTTGGGGGGGGGGGGTGTCTTGCGTCCTTATCTGTGTGACTTCGTGTCCCACAGACCTTGTTAAGTCCAGCAATATCACTCTGAAACATTCATACTTACCTCCCTGGATTGCAGCCATAATTATGGTCCTAAAGATGATATCAACGTTCCTTTGTGGATGCTTTTAAAATAAGGGGTTGGGGGGACATCAAAAGCCTCTAGTTGCCCCGGCCCTCCTCCTTGCTCTCCTGCCCCACTGTGGCTGGCTGGGTTATACCCCCCACCACCACCACCCCCAGGAGACCTCAACTGAGTCTGCTTCTATGGCAGGGTGGAGGAGCCATGGATTCGCAGAGCCGGGCTGTCCACGCTGCTGAGAGCCAGTGCCCAGGCCTCAGATAACGTCACCAAAGTTAGGTGAGTCCGGGAGGTGGCCCCCAGGGCTTCGTCATCTAGGCATGATCCTTGGGACCTTCCCTCCTCTCGACATTGCTCCCTCGTCCTGTGGCGTAGCAGCTGTGTCCCCAAGGTGGCATGCATCATCGGGCCTCTGTCACAGTCCGGCCACCATGACACCAGGAGGAGCAGCCTGGGATTGTCACTAAGGCCTCAGACCTCCCAAGAGCACGCTGCCATTCCAGCCTGTCTGCCCTGGCAGTGGCCACCCCAGCCCACAGCTTTGTGCCCCGAAGTGACAGTGGCACTGAGTGGCTGTCAAATGACATTGCTGTCTCATGGGCCGACCTCCAGGTACCCACTAAGCCCCCCTCGCTGGCCCAAGCCCATGTCTTTTCTGACCTTCCCTCCTGATCTAGAGAAAGGGCGAGCTCGCCCCCACTGGGTGGGGCTGAGGGAGATGGTGGTACACAAGCCCACCCTTCTCCACTCGCTCTCTGCCCGGAGGGCCCCAGGGAGGCCCTGGGAGGGAGGCCATTAATCACCACCCCAACATTGCCCTCTGCCCTTTCCCCAATGAAGGCCCTGAGCACACCCTGTGAATACAGGCCCCCACCCCACCCCCGGCACCCCCGGCTGCACTGTGGTCCTGAGCCGCTCCCTCAGTGCCTTCCTGAGCTTCCCTGGGAGACCTCTCGAGGCTCTCTATCTGAAAGGTTCTCATTCTGGTTTCCTCTTAAAGTGCTTGGAAAGGCAAGTCTTTGGGTGTCTGCCATCAGGGACCAAGGACTTGCTCCCCTGGAAGCGAGGCCCTCGCTGGGGAGAAGGGGGGCCCAGGTTTGGCCACCCACCCAGGCCTCACACGGTTCCCTCCTTCCTCCCCAGCATCTCCGAGACCCAGCAGCAGCTCTGTGTCCAGCTGGAATTCCCCTGTCGAGCGGACACGCCGGACGCCGTGGCCCTCAGGTGGGAGCCAGTAGTCAGAAACCCTGTGGTGGGGCACCGCTGCTTCTGACCAGGATTTCTGGCGCCCCATCGGTGTGACCTATGAGGGCTGATGATGTCACCAAGAGCCTCAAGCTGCCCCTTGGGCCCTTTGGCCTCAGGGCTGTTTCCTCTGTTCAGAATACTCTCTCCCCCCACCCCCTTTCTCAGCCTTCACCCGGCCAACTTCCCCTCAGCCTTCTGGTCGCAGGTCTAATGCCACCGCCTCAGGGTGCTTCCCTGAGCCCCAGAACACCAAGACTGAGCCCAGTCCCGGTCACTCCCAATTCACTAGAGTAGATGCTGGCTCTTCGCGACCCCACAGGACAGGGTAGAGCTGCCTCTGTGGACTCCCAAGACTGTAACTCTGCTGGAGTAGAAAGCCCCGCCTTTCTTCCGAGGAGCGGCTGGTGGTTTCAAACCGCTGACCTCATAGTTAGCAGCCCACTAGTCCTCCTGGTTGACCGCTTGGAGTCAGTGTCTCTGGTCCATGGTATGCAGGTTTGAAAATGAGAATAACTCACCCCCTTGCGGTGGCTGCAGCCCCGCAGGACACATTTGGGGAACTAGAGCATGGCTGGATGCCAGCCCTGACCCCTCTTCTTAACTGGGTGCCCTGGTGCCGTCGACAACCCGCACAACCGTGACGCTCGCCCAGCCTTGGCTCCTCCTCCACAACAGGTCTGGCAACAGAAACCAAGATGAGAGGCCTCTGTTTCGGTTAACATCTCATTGCCCTGTTACTGTAAGCTCCTTTGGGACAGAGGCTGGGTCCCTGCCCTTCAGAGCTGCCCTTCCCTGTCTGCTCCCAGGCTGGCCCCATGTGACTTTGGGAACCCTAGCAGCCCTCTCGTCAGGGTGCCGATGGAGACATACGCCAGATTGCAGCAGCTCAGGTCAGTCCCCAGGCCTGGAGCCCTGAGTGCTCTGGCTGGTCAGGTCGGCTGGGCGTAGGCAGAGCCGCTTAGGGGAGAAGGAACCAGTACTAAGCTCTGGTATTCCCACTTCTCTGTGCAAGGCAGAATCATACCTGGGCAGCTGAGGAGGCCCCTAGCACAGCATGGGGAGCCCTGACTGGCCTATGGGGAGCTCCCGGGTGGCCACCTATCTGTATGTGGCCCCTTAGGGCGCCTCCCACCCCGTCAGTCTTCTGGAATATGCTGGGGGCTTTTCAGTTTGTCCCAGGTGAACCTCTCCGATGTCAACTCCCTGCTCCTGCAAAACTTCCTGCTGTCCCTCTCGGAGCTGAAGACATTCCGGTAAGCAGACAGCACGCAGGCCTGGCCTGCTACTCCACCTGCAATGCCCCTGCCGGGGGCTCTGGGGAACTCTGGGGCCCTGCAGACATGAGGTCGTGGGAAGGACGCTATTCCCTTTGCAGTACTCGTTCTTGTCTGCTTTCCCCTTTATTTTTATGTTTTTACCTTTTATTTGGGGATCACTGCTCTGTAACGGGACAGGTGTGCGGGTGTGAGAACGTCCTTTTGCCAGACACCGAGCGCACCCACGCCAGGTCCTTTCCCACGGCTGCTTCACGCATCTCTCCAGTCCTCCCTCCCTGCTCCTTCCCGGTCCCCACTCTCCCTTACCTGCCTTCCTCTCTCCTCTCACTCGTTCTGAACCACTTGCAAGTGAATTGCTTCTTCCAGGGAAGGCCCTTACTCCTCCCCAGTAAAGTCTGTTTCCGCACCATCTGGTAGAATGAGCACATTCGGGAATGTTAAGGTGGTTACGCTGCTGTTAGTGAACCTGCAGCTCTTACTCCGCAGCGTCCCAATGCTAGCATGGGCTGCATCCTGACGTCCAGCCCTGGCTCGTCCCAGGCCCCGTCCTGCACTGGGGAGCTGTCGCTCTTCTCTCCACCACCAGGGCGTCCTATTCCTTGTCCAGCTTTCTGTTTTAAACTGTAACTGTCTTTTTTGGCGTATAATTCCCGTATCACACCGTCCGCGACGTTAAACCTATTCATACGAGTTATGTCATCGTCACGACCACCACTCGGAGCACATTTCCTTCTTTCTCAGACTCGGGATTAGCTCCCATTCCTGGATCTCTCGAATCCCCTCCACCTAGAACAGCGTCTCCACCGTTCTCTGTCCCTTGTGGCCTTGACACTGTCCAGGCTACTGCTTCTGTAGGATGGCCTTCAGCGTGGGTGTCTGTTGTCTTCTCGTGTGGAGAGTTAGGGGATAGCCCACGCACATGACGCCTGCTTGTCCCACCGCGGGCGGTGTCACCTGTGTCCCCTGGTGAAGGGAATGCCTGCCAGGTGTCTTCCCTTGGGAAAGTACTATTTCCCTTTGTCACAAATAAGGATCTTTGGGGAGGCCTTTGCATGGGATGTTTAGCATCCTGAGGATGCACACCTGTATCAGTGGGATGTTTGGCAGGATTGTCTAGGGAAACAAAGTCAGTGACACTCAAAAACATTTAAATGCAAAAAAAAAAAACCCATCAGTGACACTCATTTCTATGCAAAAAGAACTTTATATCGAGAAACAGCCCCTATCCAGAAGGCACCCCAGCTCAGTCCCTAAGTGGGGTGCTAGCTTCAAATGTAGGAAGCGGCAGGGCAGGGATGCGGAAAGGTGAATCGGGGTGCAGGAAGGTCACAAGTGGGTGGGGGCTGAGTGGCGTGGACCCAAGATCGGTGGGAACATGGCAGGGTGCCGGCAGCTCTCAGGGCTGGGCCGATCACATGAGGAGGCCCCCGGAGGCAGACACAGAGTGCTGGCAAACAGGAAGGCGAAGTGGCAGAGAGAGAGAGGGGGGGGGGGGGAGAGAGAAGTTGCCAGGCGGAGGCATCATCAAGCTGTGACCTGATTGACAGGCTGCACTCCACCCCAACACTCTCATAAAAGGAGTAAAAATCTCCTTTCACTCCTGTCTAAATCTCGCTCTTTTGCTATTTAAAAATTAATAACAAGCATGTGTTAATAGTTATGAGACCGCTTACTGACTATGTCAGTAAGGTTTGAAGAAAAATTATTAAAGATACTTTTTGAATTATTGGGAGGGGGGTGGAATCAGGATACAGATCTTGTGGCAAGCAACAGTAACTGGCTAGATTTTTTAAAAAGACTTTTTCATTGTCACTCTTTTTATTCGGCCTCTATTTACGCTGCGCTACCGGCAGTGCTGTGAAGGGTCTACCTGAGCGGTGGTGGGCGAGGGCACAGTCGAGCCCATCAACGCCCCTGCCGCTCAGCCTCTCTTGATCAGTGGAGGGATTTATGAAGGGAGAAGGTCCCTGCCCAGGACCCCTAGGGAACCACACCCCTGCCCTGTGCCCATGGCCTCCGCTGCCAGCATTCAGAGCTCCCGTCTGACCTGCTGCCCTTTGACCCCACCAGGCTGACCTCCAGCTATGTGAGCATCAAGGGCCTCACTCACCTGGCATCTGGCCTGAGCCACTGTCGGGACCTTGAGGAACTGGAGTGAGTTGAGTGGGTCTCTGGACAGAGAGTGGACAGGGCAGTTCATCCTTGGGCTGGGGGGTATGTGGGGCTTCAGCCTACCCCGTGGGGTGGGGGAGGGGTGGGGGAACCACTGACTCACAGTGGGAGATGGTAAAGGGGAACCCACAAGCTTTACTCTCCTCAGACCCCGGAGGGGCTGGGATGCAGGGGGTAATCAATCACGTGCGTGGTAGATCCAGGATCCTTCTGCAACCCTCATTCCAGAACCTAGAGGCTTTTCCTCTCTTCCTGCCCGGGCCTCAGGGTCTGACCTTTGGGGCCAGTCACGCCCCACAGAACCTGGACAGGAGGGGGTTCCAGGATCTGCAGGCCCGGAGTTGGCCTCCTGGGGAAGTGGACAGGCAAAGGGGTCTGATAGAGCTCAGCCCCAGGGCAGGGGCACCCTGAACTAAGCTTCCTCTTGTGCTTGGCCGCTTCCAGCTTGTCCAACAATCCGTTCGGCGAGGAGGCCGGCCAGGAGCTGGTGAAGACCCTCGCCGGGAAGTGCAGGCTGAAGAGACTTGAGTAAGTGGTGGGACAGTTAATGGTGGGGCAGGGGAGTGGAAGGGGCTGGGAGTTTCTGCCTCTCATACACACCATTGTCCAACCACCCAGTGGATCCCAAGCGAGTGGAATGTTCTCCTAAGACCTTTGGCTTCCTGGCCTGGCTCCGATGGCCCACAAGATGCTCAGTGACAGGAAGGAAGATAAGCGCCTCAAACCAGGAAGTGACTAATTCAGGTCATAGAAAATGATCAGGGGGCTGACTTCAGGCATGGCTGGATCCAGGGGTTCAGTGTCTGACAGGCCTCACTCCAAATGTATACAACGAGGTCAGAATTGACTCAGCGGCAGGAGTTTTTGTTTTTCACTCCAAAGCTCCCTGTCTGTCTCTTTGCTCCTCTGTCCCTCCATCTTTCTCTCTCTGTGTCCTTGGCCTTCATCCTCGGGCAGATACTGCCGGCAGCAATTCCTACCATCTCTGTGGAAGGGAAGCACCTTGTCCTGGCTCTTACAACCAAAGACCGGCTAGGAATCTCACCAGCCTGACTAAACCAGTCGTGTGGCACCAAATATAGATTCCTCTGATTGGCCAGACCTGGGTCACATGCACACTCACTTATCTTGAATTAACAACCCCACTGTGACTCAGCCACCCTAGATAAGGTTATTGATTGATTGGCTGTCAATCTTACAGGAACAGACAGCCTCGTCTTTCTCCTGAAGAGCCGCTGGTGGGTTTGAACTGCCGACCTTGCAGTTAGTGTTCCAATACTTACCCAGACAGTGCCAACAATTAGGTGGTATTTCACGGTACTATTAACAGAAATATCAGGAGCCCTGGCAGCATAGTGGTTACACATTGGGCTGCTAACTGCAAGGTCAGCAGTTCCAAACCACCAGCCTCTCAGAGGGAGAACGAGGAGGCTGTCTACTCCCACCAAGAATGGCAGTCTCAGAAATCCACAGGGGCTCCTGTCGGAGTCGGCATTGCTTGAATTGTAGTCAGTTGCTAACAGAAGAAGGCAGTGTGGTGAGTGGATTCAGTGTCAGACTGCTAACCACAAAATTGGGGATTCCAGCCCACCCTGCCCCACAATGAGGCTGTCTGCTCTGGGACCTGCATTTTGGGAAAGCCAACAGTCTCTGACTCAGAAGAACAGCTCTGAGCAGTGGGTTTTGTTTATTTCTGGATGAAATAAGGTTGTACACATGATGAATGTGTACAGAGGGTGGGAGGTTCAAATCCACATGAGGCAGGGTAGACCAGGTGCTCTTCCTCCACTCTAGCCCCATAGAGCCCATTGACTCTGGCACCCTTGAGGTGCCGGGGCCCCGGGTCGGTTTACTAGCAGAAAAAGGAGACATACTCTGGTAGGAAAAAGCCCATAGCTGGCTGTCGACCGGGGCTGGGTCTACACGCAACCCCCTGGTCACCAACAGCTGTCATTGTCACCTATCATTTGGAGTCCCCAAGCCCTTGGAAACATCTGAAATCGCTTGACCACAGGGGCGGTCCCCACCCTGCACCACCCTGCTGAACCGAGCATCCGGACCAAAATAGACTAAAAACCAAACTAAACAAGACATGCACTGCTTCTGCTTCTTTTTTTTTTTCCTTTTCTTACATTTTATTAGGGGCTCATAAAACTCTTATCACAATCCATACATATACATACATCAATTGTATAAAGCACATCTGCACATTCTTTGCCCCAATCATTCTCAAAGCATTTGCTCGTCACTTAAGCCCTTTGCATCAGGTCCTCTTTTTTTTCCCCCTCCCTCCCCGCTCCCCCCTCCCTCATGTACCCTTGGTAATTTATACATTGTTATTTTGTCATAGCTTGCCCTATCCGGAGTCTCCCTTACCCCCCTTCTCTGCCGTCCATCTCCCAGGGAGGAGGTCACATGTGGATCCTTGTAATCAGTTCCCCCTTTCCAACCCACTCACCCTCCACTCTCCCAGCATCGCCCCTCACACCCTTGGTCCTGAAGGTATCATCCACCCTGGATTCCCTGTGCCTCCTTGGCTCAAGTGTCGGTCACTGGAGATCCCCTCATAGAGGGGTTTAGGAGAGGAGATGGGTCAGCCAGGGTGCGAGGTAGTACCGATGAAGAACACAGCTTTCCCCCAGATCCTGGATGCTTCCTCCCCCCAACTACCATGATCCGAATTCTACCTTGCAGGACTGGATAGGGCAGAGGTTGTACACTGGTGCATATGGGAGCTGGAGGCACAGGGAATCCAGGGTGGATGATACCTTCAGGACCAAGGGTGTGAGGGGCTTCTGCTTCTAATCGTTCGGTTGTCTGACGACCCACAAAACATCAGTACAGCAACACGGAACACAGAGCATGAAATGCCCTGCAGATGAAACCTCCTGAGAAAACTTCCAGGAACAGTTGGTGAATTTCCTCCATGTTTTCCACTTATATTATTAATATGGTTTTAAACATACAAGGAGATTGGGGTTGGATCCTCCCACTCCACCCCTCTTTGCTTGACCTGGGGAAGGGTCTGGTGCAGGGGCAGTGGGGAGATTGGAGGCTGTTGACTGAAGGGCGCTCCTGACCCTTCCTCCAGCTGGCTCTCTGTCCTCCTCCTGGCTGCCCGTGTCTCCACTCGGCCCCCCTTCCTTCAGAATGCATCAGTTTGGGGGCAGGTGGAGTCCCAGTGAGGTTACCCATTGGTGCCGGCCGGCATGTGACTCATGCAAGGTGGCTTCAGTTCACAGGACACCTCCTGGCCTTTTTGTTCCATTTTCCCACACACGATCTGAAGCCCTCCGATGCACGTGGGGTCACTAAGAGTCAGGATTGGCCGTGGGACCCTAAGTGCAGGCACAGAGCAAGGGGCTGAAAATCCACCTCGTGGTGCTGGAAGGGCCCAGCAATAGCACTCATGTTCCCACGTCCAGAAGCACATCTTTCATTCCCACGCATCTCCACGCTGAGGCCCATGCCCACTGCCATCCAACCAATTCCAACTCGTGAGGACGCTGTAGCACACAGTCAACGTGCTCTACGGTGTCTCCCAAACCATTGCGATGCACGGGGACAGACAGCGCTGACCTGGAAGTTGGCAGCCAGGTGCTTAACCCACTGTGCCACCAGGGCTTGTCAGACAGGTAGTGCCTCTCAGATCAACCACGTCCTGCCACCTCTCCATCTACAGTGAAATGACCAGGGGTGTGGACCTGGCTTAGAAGCCATACTACCCAGGTTCAGCTCTTGGTCTGCTGTGATAGGTAGGTTTATTGTCCCAACCTGGCCAATAGGAGCATGTGGGATTCATCAGTCACCGTTTGATTGGAGGGCCGAGTGATAAATGGCTCGGCAAGGCCTGCCCCCTTCTCTCTTGCTCTCTGGTGATTGGACCAGCATGCGGCTGCTTTAGCTAGTTCTCTGCCTCAACCTGTGTGCTACACTACCTGTGAGCCAAGCCATGCCGGGCATTGTGTTGCTAGAACTTGAGGCCCCTTTGAGACCTGCTTCGCCACGCTGCTGGTGCGTACATCGCTTGAGCTTGAGGCTAGTGGATCCCGTCGCCTTGCATTGCTTGAATTCGATATCCCATCCGGGCCTGCTTTGCTAAGTTCCCAAGATACTGACTGTAGCTGACCCACCCTGCTGTCTGCTGCCTGTGGGCAGAGGCTGCCTGCCTTGCCCAAGGGAGGACTCTGCTGCCTGCTTCTTTGACCTTGGACCCGGCAGCCCACATGAGTGGAAGGACTTTCAGTATATTAACTGTCCCATGAAAGTGAGTTGAACTGAATCCACTAGACTGCTGTGTGGACTAATTAGCTGTCATATTCCTTCTCACTGTATAAACCTAACCATATACATATCCTGGTTTTGTTTCTCTAGAGAACCCTGCCTAACACATCTGATGACCACCTATCCTGGTTTTAGTACCAGAAAATCCTATGGCCTCGGGAGCCCCTCAAAGGGATCAGGGTAGACTGGCACCTCTGGGCTCTGCTTGTTAACATGGGAGCTTGGGGAAGACCTTGTCTGTCTCTGTGTCTTCCCAAACTCCAAGACCAAAGTCACTGCCGTTGGGTCAAGGCTGACTCACAGTGAACCCTATATATAGCACAGGGTAGAACTGCCCCTGTGGGTTCCCCAGACTGTAGCGCTTCACGGGAGTAGGAAGTCCCATGTTTCTCCCTCAGAGAGGCTGGTGGTTTTGAACTGCTGACCCTGCAGTTAGCAGCCCGAGTAGCCCCCGACGCCACAAGCCCTCGTCTGTTTCTCAAGCTCATCTTAACCTCGGACTATGAGCTCTTCCTCGGCTGTTGTGAGGGTTAAGTGAGATCATAGTAAGTGTCAAAACAGAGCCGTGGATGCTGCTTGAAGCTCCTGCCCTGGCCGGGGACCATAAGGAGAGTGACCCCAGACCAGGAATGGGAATGGTGCAGCCTTGGGGTCTCTGCCCGAGGCTGCCTCTTGCTGTGTGTGACCTTGAGCAAGTCTTCCGGCACCCCGAGCCTTGGTGTCTCCCCTCTGTGAAGCGGCCCTGGGCCGAACCCCTGGCCCACGGTGTATGCTCGGCGTGTAATGTGCCCCTCTCTGGGCCCCGCTGGGACTCAGAATCTAAAGCCGCTGCCTCAGTGGCTCATTGATTCATGCAGGGAGATGCCGTATGGATTTGCTTTCATCTCGTTGTCAGACTGTGTGGATGTAAGTGGCAATCTTGCAGGTCCTGGGTGTTGTGGACCATGGAGATGGGAGACCCCTGATGGGCAGGGCCTCAGTATGGGGCAGGGACCTGACCCAGCATCCCCAGGACCTCACCTGCTTCATTTCTCCAGCCTCAGCAACCTTCCACTGGGCAGCTGGTCCCTGGACACGCTCATCAAAGGACTACGCCACATGGTCCTCCTGAAGAGCCTCACGTGAGTGGCCCGGGGGATGGGGGTGGGGGGTCAGGGAAAGAGTGGGCTCTCTTGAGACCACCCCCCAGAGCAGCATCAGGGCCCCTCTTTGGCAACCCTCCTCTCCCTGGGCAGGCCCTGGGCCCACAGGGGTAGGTGACCACCACCATTGACCTGGCCCAAGTCCTGGAATAACTCTTGTTCTTAATGTAGGCAGGATGCAGGGCTGGGCTGGGATCTGCAGGGCTGGGCAGCCTACAGTCTGCATTCTCTCCGGCTCCCAAGTGACCCCGCTCCACAGAACAAAGATCACCCTTAGAAGGTCTCAGAAGGTCTCCACTCAGATCTGGTGGCCTTGTGATTTCAACCCCTGCCCACTGTGTCTGCTCTCAAATAACGAGTCTACTCCCTCTTTAGAAAAAACAAAAAAATCATAACAATTTTATTGGCACACAATCCACGTATCACATAATTCCATAGTTCAATCACAGCAATCATTACCACAATCAATTTTAGAACAGTCTCTCTCTCTCTGTCTCTCTCTCTCACACACACACACACAGTTTCATCACTTTTAAATGAGCTGTGTGATGTTCATCATCTCTAGAGAGTACTCCCAACTCCTTCCCACATACACTGTTTGCTCCCTCACCCCTCTACCCTCCCTAACTCCCACCGCACCCCGCCTCCCCTATAAACCCTTGCATCTGGTGCCATCTCCATGCCTCTACTCCGTCTGTGCTTCACAAACTGGAAATCCCAAGAGAAACAAGGAAAAACATTAAGTGGTAAGGATCAAATAATAACACAGAGATAGAAATACAAATAGTGGGTAAGAAAGAAAAGACCATCGTGGACATTTACAAAGCCAGGAGGGGAGTTTTTGTCAAGGAGCTCCTGCCTAGAAGCATCTCTGGGATCTGCCAGCGGCTTAAGCAGGCTAAGCACTCTGCAGATGGTCTTGGGGCTTCCACTTGCCCTCCACAGCCTTCTACACAGTGTGTTTTCCTCTTGTCATATTTGAATTTTATTACTGACATCTCTGGATCACACAAGCTGGTGTTCTGCTTCCAGGTGGACTCCTGGCTTAGCTGGCTGCTTGTTTGAATACAAGGCTTTAAGACCTCAGCTGCTAATCCAGTCGAGAGCCGGGCACCATCTACTTTCTTCACCACACTTTGCTGTGGCGCCCTTTACTTCAGGGATCTCTTCATACAGGCTTTTGAAAGCAGGAAACATTGAAGCTAAAAGCAAATCAAGCAATGACACACAGCAGTACTTTGTTCTCATCCGGCCCCACCCCCACCCTGGCCATGGGGGGGACCCCATGAAAGGGGGGCACATAGATGTGTCTCTCCTATACTCAGCTCAAAGTCTGCTTTGTATAAACATCACAGTGAAACAACCCTTGGGCACGTACTTTAGAACCTGGCTCCAATAGCTGGTCTTCTCATCCTCGGCTGCCGGTGCCAGGAGACAGTGAGCCTGGTTTGAGCAGAAGCCCCCTTTGTGCCCCAGAGGCATTCCGAGGGAGCTGGCATTCTCTCGGGCTGGCCGACCGACAGATCCCCGGTGCACAGGCTGAGGGCACATGTGGCAAAGTCAGAAAGCGTGGCAAAACCTTGGTTTTCTCCCGTGGGCGTTGGGGATGGTCCTGCCATCCCTGCTCACCCCTACACCCTACGCCCCCTGATTCCGTGACGGATGCCTGAGCTCCAGAATGTGCAGAGCCTCTGCCAACTTGGTGCCCTTAGCCCAGCCCCTGCCTGTGGAGGCTCCCAAGGTCCTCATGCGCACACCCCTGGCCTGTCCCCGCTTTTCCAGCCTCAGCAGGAACTGCATCAATGACGTCGGCTGTCGCAACCTTGCTGAAGCCCTCAGAGGGGCCACCAGTTTGGAAGACCTGGAGTGAGTGGTCTGTCCCGCCCCTCCCCCAACCCTAGACAATTTTGGCAGGTGGAAGCGAGGGGCAGATGCTAAAGGCAGGGCCACGTGCGTGCACACTTCCCCACTGGGTTTCTTTTCCCACCCGCCCCCACGTCCATGTTGTGCAGAGCACCGGGCCAGGAACTCAGGAGAGGATGGAAGACTGCCCATTGCAGCAAGAGAGATCTAGGTCAGCCTCAGGGAGGACAGGTGTTGGGAGTCCGCCCCAAACACAGGGTGAAGATGGTGTGCTTTCCGTGTGAGCTGCCCTCAGGACCCAGGAGTCCTAGTTCCCTACTGTTAGCAGCACCCCACCCATACGACCAAACCCAGGCCCACCACCATGGTGTCAATTCTGAGTTGGACTGACCCTATAAGTCAGAACAGAGCTGCTCCCTGCGGTTTCCAAGGCTGCAACTCTTTACGGGAATGGACAGCCTCACCCTTCTTCTGCAGGCCTGCGGATGGCTTTGAACCGCTGGCTTTGAAGTTAGCAGTCTGGTGTCTTACACACAGGGCCTCCTCCAGGGCCCCTTGCCCCACCAATAGGTTATGTTAAAGAACAGAAATGTATTTCTCACAGTTCTGGGGTCTGAGTGTCTACACCAGGCTTGGGGCCTTGTCGATTCCTCCCTCTTCGGCAAGGCATGTTCTTCAGCTCTTGGACACTCTTCCGCTTGTAGCTCCTCCTCCCCTGGTACCCTCTCGGGTGTGTGTCTGTGTGCGTGTTGGACTGGGTTTTCGAGAGAAACAAATCCAGGGACACTCATACACGCATGAGAAGGAGCTTTATATCAAGAAGAAATTGTGTAACAAGAAAGCATCTCAGCCCAGGCCAACTTACATCCTTAGGTCTAGTGCAAGCTGGGGCCTTCCTCAGACTCACACAGCTCCCAGCTGCAGACCGATGACACAGACAGGTGAGGCAGGAAGCCGGAGATCACAGGCCAGCTTGGGGAGGGTGGGGGAGGGGTGCAGAGTCATGTGGGTCCATAGTTCATGGAAGCATGGCAGGGTTGACAGCTCTCAGGGCCGGGTGGCCCACATGGGGTCACCCCTGGAGGCAGGTAGAGTCCGTCCAAACGGGAAGGCAGAGGGTCAGAGAGAGAAGGAGAAGGTCCCAGTTTCTCCCTTATACAAAGGCCACCCCTCCCAGAAGGCATCATCAGCCTGGTACCTGATTGACAGGTTGGACTCTACCGGGACACAAGTGTGAAATGAATCCAAACTCACTGCCATTGTGTCAATTCTGACTCAGAGGGACTCTGCAGGATGGGAGAGAACGGCCTCTGTGGGCTTCCGAGATGACAGTGTGTCATAGGGGTAGGAAGCCTTGTCTTTCTCCCGCAGAGCTGGCTGGGGGATTTGAACGACTGACCTTGTGGTTAGCTGCCGATGTGTCCCACACCACCCATGCTCCTGTTACACATGTGCAAGTTGACATAAAATCCAACTGCCACCGTGTGTCTGTGTCTAAGGGGCTCTTTTATTTTATTTTTAAATCATTTTACTGGGGGCTCATACAGTGCTTATCACAATCCATCCATCCATCCATCCATGTGTCAAGCACATCTGTGCATATGTTGCCATCATCATTTTCAAGACATTTTATTTCGACTTGAGCCCTTGGTATCAGCTCCTCGTTTTCCCCCTCCCTCCCTCTCTCATGAACCCTTGCTAATTTATAATTATTATTTTTTCATGTCCTACACTCTGTCCCTCTGGGAGGGAGTTATATATAGATACTTGTGATTGGTTCTCCCTTTCTCCCCCACCTTCCCCTTCCCCTCCTGGTATTGCTACTCTCTCATTATTGGTCCTGAGGGGTTTATCTGTCCTGGATTCCCTGTGTTCCCAGCTCTTATCTGTACCTGTGTACATGCTCTGGTCTACCAGGATTTGTAAGGTAGAAATGAGGTCATGATAGTGGGGGAGGAAGCATTAAAGATAGAAATAAGGGCATGATAGTGGGGGGAGGAAGCATTAAAGAACTAGAGGAAAGTTGTATGTTTCGTCGGTGCTACACTGCACCCTGACGGGCTCTTCTCTTCCTTGTGACCCTTCTGTAAGCAGATGTCCAATTGTCTACAGATGGGCTTTGGGTCTCCTCTCTGTGCGCCCCCTCATTCACATTGGTATGATTTTTGTTCTGGGTCCTGGAGGCGTGATACCTGGTCCTGTCAACACCTCGTGGTCACACAGGCTGGTGTAAGCCGCTCTCTGGTGGCTCAGACGTGATCAGGTTCAGAATCCATCATCCTCTGGGGTCACCTTGGTGACCTCACAGAAGGGAGGACCACCCTCGCAGGCACACAGGCCCCACATATGCACACTCCCTCTGTCTGGGCGTGTGAGGACATGGGGTGTCGGGATGTGTGACACCCCCATCTCCTTGCAATCCCGCTCTTCTCTTCCCCAGCCTGAGCCACAACCGGATTGGAGAGGCGGGTACCCAGCACTTAGCTGCTGTCCTGCCGGAGCTGCCTCAGCTCCGGGCAATCGAGTGAGTCACCTAACTGACAGGGCCCCACGCTGGCCCCTCCTGCCCCACCTCACCCCTAGCCACCAGTGTGTGGACCTGGGGGTGAGTGGCCTGCTGGCCAGCCCAGTTCCTGCTCCTCTCTGGCACCCTGCCAAACTGCCCCCGTGTGGTGGCGACTGGTCTGGGGTGGGGGTGGGGGAGGCCAAGGACCTGATGTCCATCCCTCCCTCAGCCTCTCAGCGAATGGCATTGGCCCGGTGGGGGGAAGGCAGCTGGCAGAGTCTCTCAGCCTCTGCAGGAACCTGGAGGAACTAAGGTATGTGTCTGCGGTGGGCTGCCCTCTGCCCCCCTCCCCCGCCCGACCTCCTGTCCCCCCGAGGGCACAGGGCAAGCCTCCTGAGTGACCAGCCAGAGCTCATCATTCACCCCCTTCTCTTTCAGGCTTGGGAACAATGCCCTGGAGGACCCCACAGTGTGCATGCTGGCCCGAGGGCTGCCCCAACACCTCAGGGTCCTGTGGTGAGTGCCTACTGCCACAGGGAAGAGAGGGCCACCCCTCATCCCCACCCCTCATCCCCACCCCATCCATGGCCTTCTGTCAGACTGGGGGCTGCCTGCCCCTCTCCCGCCCACTTCTCCCTCCCTCTGGGTGAGGAGCCAGGAGAGCTGGCCTCATTGCTGGCCCTGCCACCAACTCCCTGTTCACTCCTGTCCCTCTGAGCCTCAGTTTCCCTATATGTAAACACAGCCCTCCGCTCTCAGGGTGCATGAGAAACAGCTGCAGCCAGGCCTCTGTACTCTGCAGCTACAGCCGCGTGGGACCCGTGGGACCCACGTTCTATTCGTTCCATTATCTGAGTGAGATCCAAGAACACCAAGGCCAGGAGAGGTGTAGAGAGCGGACCTTCATGTGTTAACAATTCAGGAGCCAAGCCTTGAACTTGGAATTTTAGCCCCCAAAGCCAGGGCCCTTGATACCGTGTGTGTGTGGGGGGGGGGGGGGGGTTAGGACAGTTTTGCCCATAGGCCATCTAAAGTCTGACCTTGAATCCTGAGGAAGCAAAGCCTGTGGTTGGTGTCTCCACAAAGATCCTCAGCCCCTATCTCTGGTCCCCCAGCTTCCTCTTACCCTTCTCCTCTCCCTCCAGCCTGTCCTCCAGCTGCCTGAGCCCAGAAGGGGTACTGCCCCTTGGTCAGGCCCTGGGTGGATGTCCGCACATGGAAGAGATCAGGTGAGGCTGGCTGTGGGGCCTGGGTGGAAGGTGGGAAGTGGAGTCGGGGCGCCCCTTACCACTGTCTCCCTGCCCTGCAGCCTGGCTGAGAACACTCTGGGCCAAGGGCTTGCCTGGTTCTCCAAGGGGTTCCCGCTGCTCAGGCAGATTGAGTATGTAGCTGCGGGGAAGAGAGATGGGGAGGTGGGGGGATGGGTGAGTGGACCCTGGTGGGCCCCACCTGACACCTGGGGGGACCTTTGAAGTGACCGAGACCTCATGTGGGGCCACAAAAGAGCTGCGTTCCTGCCCACACTTGCCTCTTGGGCCCCCATCTGCCCTGACTGCAGAGGCACCCTGATTGGGAGTGGGATACCAGCCAGCAGTGCCCCCTACCCAGCCCAGCCCCCTCTCTGTCCCCAGCCTGATCTCCTGTGAGATCGACAACCAGGCTGCCAAGCCCCTGGCCGCTGGCTTCCTGCTCTGCCCAGCCCTGGAAGAAATCCTGTGAGTTAGCAGAGGATCCTGTGCTGGAAGCGGGGGAGGAGGGAGATACGGGGACTAAACCTGGTGGCTGGCCCAGGTCCCCTCCACCTGGAAGTGGGAGACTCCTCTAGGGAAGTCGGGGTGCCTGAGCTGTGGGCAGTGTTGGGCAAAGCCACCCAGCCCCAACCCTGTTTCCCCATCATGGGGTAGTGGGAGGGGAGGGCTCTGGGACCCTGACCTTCCCTTCTGGAGGTGGCTGGAGAGGCCACCTGCCTGGTGTGCTGGCATTTGTAGTGAAGCAGGCTGAAGGTGCCCTCTGGTGGTACCAGGGTGTTTCTGTGGGCAGGTGTCCTGGCCAGGCCCATCGTTACAGCCCCCTCTCCAGAGAGAGAGAGAGAGAGAGAGAGTAGAGGGGTGTGTGTGTGTGTTAGGAGGTGTGGGGGTTCCCTGGAAAATCTTCAGGAGAGATCTGGGGAGCACCCCATTAGGAAGGACCTCTCACATCTGGACAGCACCCCGTTGGCCCCTAGCCCTCCTCACCCCCACCCCATTGCTGGGGTTCCTTCCCGTCCTACTCTCCTGTTGACCTCAGGGCCCCCCGCCCCCCACCCCCTGCAGGCTGTCTTGGAATCTTCTCGGGGACCAGGCGGCTGCGGAACTGGCCTGTGTCCTGCCCAGCTTGGGTCGGCTGAAGAGAGTGGAGTATGCCCGGGCACAGCCTGGGGGGCTGGCAGGGTGGGAGGGTGAGGGGGGCCCTTCCTCCTGGGGAAAGTCCCCGGGGAAGACCACCTTGAGGCTCCAAGGCCCAGGCTTACTTAGCTCTCCTTGGGGTCTGCCCTTCAGCCCTCCTGCTGCAGCTACCATTGTGGTCTGAGAAGGTAGTAGGGGGTCTGAGACTCCCCATCTTGGCCTGGGGACAGGACTCAGAGGGTCCCCTCCCCTGGCCTCACACCATTCTCTCTCCCTGCTCTGCTGCTCCCTGCGAAGCTTGGAGAGGAATCAGATCACTGCCTGCGGAGCCCGGCTCCTGGCGAAGGGGCTGGCCCGGGTGCCTGGCACCCAAGTCATCCGGTAATGGGGGCTGACAGGGGCAGGATGGGAGCAGGGACATAAACAGACACATCAAGCCCCACAATCCAAGGGGGCTCCCTGTAAGAGGAGGCTGTAGCGCAGCTAGGGACCGTCAGAGGATGCTTGGCCCATGCCAGCAAGAATGTGGCAGCAGGAAGCCCCGTCTCACCTCCCAAATCTGCCATTTGCTGACGGCGTCACTCTGCCTCCCTTTCTCAACACCTGTGACCCGTGTGAAATGGGGGTGCTGAGCGGCATCTCTCTCAAAGGGTAACGAGCTTGTGCAGTGAGCCCAACCCCGGCGCGCAGGAAACACTTAAAACAGTGACTCCACTCGGCCGCCACGTGCTGCTGTACATGTCGGGCACTGCGCAGGGGCACGGTGGGCAGGGGCGGGGACCGTTCACATCGCAGACGTGCTGGCTGCCTGTAAATGTCCTGAAGCATCTCAGCTGATCAGGAGCAGTGGTCTTGAGGAAGACTTGTGCCAAGGGGTCACACGGTCCCGGCCTTGGCTGGGCACCGGCGCTCCTGGGGGAGAAGACAGGGACCCACGGTGGTGTTCTAGTTATGAGCTGGGCCTAGGCATCAGCCGTTCGAAATCACCAACCCTCCAAGGGAGAAAGCCTGTAACTTTTCTGCTCCCGTGAAGGGTGGCGTTCTCGGAAACTCCCAGGGCAGGTCTACCCTGCCCGAGGGGATCATGATGAGCCAACAATGGCAGGGAGTTTGGTTTGGGGGGTTGGAGGCGAGGACAGAGTGGGAGAAGCCAGGAGTTGGTTGTAGGGGACACCAGGCCTCTAGGGCAGCTGTGCTGACCGGACTCCTGCCTCTGCCAGGACCGCCGGGCACAGCTGCCCCACCCCAGGCCTCAGTCTTTTCCTCTGTAGATGGGGCCCGGTCTGAGTGTCTGTCTCCATGTTCACAGCCTCTGGAGTAACCCCATCCCTCCGACCATGGCTCAGCACCTGCAGAGCCAGGAGCCCAGGCTGGACTTCGCCTTTTTCGAAGATCGCCCCCGAGCCCCTTCACAGCCCCTTCAAGACCCCAGAGATGCAGCCAAGTGATGCCAGCTCTCACCCACCTGGGCCAAGGGCTTCAGACACCCTTCAGCTGGTGGCCCTGCTCCTGTCCCATGAGGGAAGAGGGACACCTGTGCCAGGGGGACATCAGTGCCCTGAGCCACACACACTGTGCTACTGGTGGGGGCAGCTGGCATGGTGTGAGTGTGGTGCTGAAGGAGCCAGCTCCTAGCACTATACCTGGAGGGACACACAAGCCGTGGTCCCACACATGTGACACGTGACACACTCAGAAGCCCTGGTGGCTCAGCACTTAAGCATTCCGTTAAGGCAGCAGTTCCAACTCGCCGGCCGCTCCGTGGCAGAAAGGTGGGCAGTCTGCTTCTGCAGCGACTGGGGCCTTGGGACCCCGTGGAGTCAGAACAAACTGGACCGCTCACCACAGCGTGGCATATGACGACTTCCGTGTCACACGGCACATGGCTGGCCAGCTGTCTTCAGGCTGGTCCAAGATCTAATTTATTACTTATTTTATTTTTAGAAACCAAGCGATGTATTTATAGATGGCATTTCCAGAACAGCTAGACCATGGAAAGTCTTCCGCCGGAGGCTGGGAAGGGGAATGTCCAAGCACTGACCAGAAGCTCAGCCTCAGAGCTTCTGGATGCTTCTCTTTCTGGCCCAGCCTCCATTCCCCCTCTGGAAACTGGAGGTGCACCGCTCCTGCTGGGCCAAGGTGCAGGTGGAGCCAGCCTGACTTTGGGAGTGGACAGGCGTGGTCTGCCCTGTGCAAGGGATGGACACAGGCTTGGGGGTCCCAGGGGTGAGAAGCCTGGGCCCTGGGTCCAGCCACTACCTCATGCTCTTTGTTACATTCCAGAGGAACCAAGCACAGCCCACAATTTATGCTGAGTGTGAGGAATAAACAGAGTGGTCTTCCAGCCACTGTCTGGGCCTCATGTCCCCTGCCTCCCCTCCCCTCCCCCACTCATCCCTGAGTGGAGGAGAGGGGTCTCAGAGGAGCAGTGGCCTGGGAGTCAGGAGACGGGCATTGAATCCTGACCGTGTCTCTGTGGGACCCCTCCTCCTGCTGGGCCTCGGCCGACACGAGCCCACCTCCTCACGTCATAGCAGCAGGTTCAGAGAAATTAGACACTGTTCAGCTCGACCTCTATAGAAAGATCATGAGTGAGGCCTGGTTGACTAAAACCAGTCCAGTGGCGTTTCTGTTTGTTTCAGAAAGAGCTTTAGAGCAAGAAATAATGATCTATCAAGAAGGCACGCCAGCCCAGTCCGATTCAAGTCCATGAGGCCAGTGTCCCCGACTAAGTCCCTCGTTGGACCCACATAGCTGCAGGCCGGTGAGATGGGGAAGTGAAGCCGGAGAATCGCAGCCTGGTGGGTGCAGTCACGTGGGTCCAAGGTCGCAGGGTGGGGGTGGAGGGCACATGGCAGGCCAGCGACAATGGTCAGAGTCAGGCGGCAGAGTCCCAGCCAGCGGGAAGGCATAGTGGCCGGAGGGTAGGGTAGGGTCTGCTTTTCCTGCTTATCAGAAGACCACACCCCTAAGGGGGGTCATCAGGCTGTGACCTGATTAACGGTTGGCTTCTACCCTACCCCTTTCATGAAAATTCAAGTTGACATAAAATCACCTGAGGACCACTGATGGTGAGGCTACAAGTATCGCCGCGACATCATCAAGACAAAACATTAAACAAGAACCTCAAAGCGGGCAGTTCCTGTATCTCAGGGTGACCGCCCACTGGCTCTGCATGTACACACAGATGTGGCATTTCTATCCCCCCAAGTCTTCTCAGGAGCCCTGGTGGTGTACGGGTTACACATCAGGCAGCTAACTGGAAGGTCAGCAGTTCAAAACCACCAGCCACCCCTCAGGATGATGCAGCTCTCTACTCCGGTAAAGAGCTAATGCATGGGAAACCCACAGGGGCAGTTCTATCCTGTCCTATAGGTTTGCTGTGAGTCAGAATCTACTCAATGGCAGTGTGTTAGTCTGGGTAGACCAGGGAAACAAATCCACAGAAACTCATATGTATATAAGAGAGAGTTTTATATAAAGGGTAAGTGCACATTAAGAAAGCATCCCAACCCAGTGCTGCCCAAGCCCACAAGTCCACCATTAGCCCGTATGTCCAACACCAGTCCACAAAGTCCTCCTCCATCTCACAAAACACACCACAATGATGTCGACTGCAGGAGGAAAGTCAAATCAGTGAACATGTAAGCATCTCAGCACTGGCAGGTGTCTCCACGTGGCTGCTCTAGCACCCAGGACTGCAGCAGGGTGGCTTCTCCTTAGGGATGTCTTGCAGGAAGTGAGCCTTGCCAGCTGAAGCAGGGAACTGGCTAAGGCAGCTGCCCCCTGGTCGGACCATCAGAGAGCAAGAGACCCAGGAACTAGAAAGGCGAGACTCACTGAGCCATTTATTCGTCTTCTCTTCAATTAACTCCACATGTGTTTATCAGTCAAGTTGGCACAATAAACTAACTACCTCAGCTCACTATAGCCTTCTGCGCTGACCTCTCTTCTTGGGACAGATCTAGACACACGGGTCCTGTAGGAGCCACCTGTTTTGACTGACCCTGTTTGAAAGGCACCCTAAGCCAACTGTGTTTCTGAGAGAACTTGCCTACAGTGGACACGTGGTTACATGGGTTTTGTGTAGGGAAAACCCATGCGTGCACCCACTGGGACCCAAGTAACAACACTTCTTGACTTACCCTCAACTGTCAACTCTCACCTGAGTTCAGTGTGGATATTAAAAAACGGCCTGATCGGGGTACCTGGTATGAAGCAGGTATTGGTTACATGCTAACTCCCTTTTGAGAGCTGAAGGAACCTCAGTGGCGTAGTGGTTATACACGGGCTGCTAACCACAAACTCAGCAGTTCAAAACCACCAGCTGCTCTTCAGGAGAAAGCTGAGGCTTTCAAGTCCCATAAAGAGTTACAGTCTCAAAAACCCACAGGGGCAGTTCATAACCAACCATGGGTCACCCTGAAAAGAATGGGAACTCCGGAACACTTGATGGTGCTTATGAGGAACTTGTGCATGGATCGAGCGGCAGTTGCGCAAACAGAACAAGGGAATTTGCATGGTGTAAAATCAGGATCAATAAAAATATTGCTCAAGAAATAGAAGAATAAAACTATATGTTACATAGAATATTTTTTAAATCAAATTCATTTTAAGAATCAAATAAACAGGGACGCCAAAAAAAATCAAATAAAATTCTGTATTTAGGAAGAAAAAAAATTTTAATCAGGAAAGGTGTACCTCAGGGTTGTTATCTTTTCGCCATACATATTCAGTCTGTATGCTGAACAAATCACCAGGGAAGCTGGGTTATATGAAGAAGAAATTTGGCAGCAGGATTGGAGGAAGGCTTGTTAACAACCTGACATAGGTAGATGACACAGTTTTGCTTGCTGAAAGTGAGGAGGATTTGACACTTGCTGATGAAGATCAAGGATTGCCTGCAGCCTTCAGTATGGACCATAACTCCATGTAAAGAAGACCAAAATCCTCACAACTGGACCCCGAGGTCACATGGGGGAGACGCTGACGTTGGCAAGCACTTCGTCTTGCTTGGCTCCACAGTCACCGCATCATGGAGGCGGCAGTCAAGAGCTCAAAGGAAGGGTGAATCGTATTAGGCAAAACTGCTGCGCAAGACCGCTGTAGAGTATTGAAAGGCCAGGATGTTACTTTGAGGACTAAGGTGTGCCTGACCCTAGCCACGCTCTAACCATGGTGTTTTCAATGGCCCCCTGTGCGTGTGGAAATTAGAAGAATCGATGCATTTGAATTGCAGTGCTGGGGGAGACTACGGAAAGTCCCTGGACTGCTAAATGGACAAGCCGATCTGTCTTGGAAGAAGGACGGCCAGAGTGCCCCTTAGAGGCAAGGATGGCGAGGCTTCATCTTCTGTCCATGGGCATGTCCGGGGTGACCAGTTCCTGGAGAAGGACATCATGCTCGGGAAAGAGGAAGGCCCCCCCAGGAGATGCATTGACAGACGACTGTCAGGCTGCTGCAGGACAGGTAGGGTTTAGTTCTGTGGTGTGTAAGGTAACTCCTATGGATTGAAGCCATCGCCCGTGGGCCCCTAGCAACCGGGTCGCTAGAGTGGAGCTAACTCAGCGGCGATGGGTTTAGTGTTAGGATGTTTTAGAGTTGAATAGCTTAGAAGGTGGGGGATGCTTGAAACGGTTGGAGAGTGGCCCCCCTCTCCCTCATCTGCGCTGGGCAGAGAACTGGACCAGTTGCTCTCAAGGGAGCCTTCCTCTGCAGCTGTGCCTGCGGCGCAGGGTGCAGTTACCACTACCTACCACTGGAGGGCAGGCTGGCCCGTTGGCAATCCAGAGCTAACCCTTTCCTAGGCCCAGCCAAGAAAGAAGTTAGGTGATGCTGGGAGTTGTTCCCACCTGGCCCAGGACCAGTTAGGTCAGTGGTTCTCAACCTTCCTGATTCCGCGACCCTTTCACACAGTGCCTCATGTGGTGGTGACCCCCAATCATAAATTTATTTTCGTTGCTACTTCATCACTGTCATTTTGATAGTTATGAATCAGGCGACCCCTGTGAGAGGGCCATTCAACCCCCCAAAAGGGGTCGCCACCCACAGGTTGAGAACTGCTGAGTTAGGTGATGCTGGGCTGTCCTGTCACTAGTGGCTTGGCCTGGATGGCTCAACTCTGACCTTTGCTGTCCTCTACCTTGTCCTAGGTCCCCTGCAAACCATGAGGAGAATGTCTTCCAGCCAAGTGCCAAGTACAGGGACACCCTTGTTATGCTGGGGTCAGAGAACACCTGGCATTGAGTAGGGTCATAGGCCTGGTGGGGGGCGGGGGGGAGGCCGAGGATAAAGGAAGTTTTCCCCGAAACCTGGGGCCCCAAATTCTGGCCTTCCTTCCTGGTGACGTGAGCGTGAGCAGCGTCCCTGTGAGCCTTCCTTCAAAGGGGGTGGGGGTGCCCCTCTCCTTGCCCAGGATGGCCTGGAAGCCTGCAGATGGCTTGAGGACCGAACAGCGCCCCACCCGGGAAAAGCGCACACAATGCTGTCACTCTGTGCTGCTCGTTCACTCATCTGCCCCCGGGCTCTGCCCAGATCATGCGGGGACCCTGCAACAGCTGTCTCTAAACGGCCACGGAGCTGTCAGCACGGCGCCGTGACAGAGCCCCACTAGAATGGGTGGGAGATCGTGAAGGGACAAAAACATCTCCCGCCACCAGTCGACTGTGTGACATTGGCTGGTTTGTTTTTTACCTTCCCGACACTAGTAGGGTCTAGACGTCCAGCCACCTCCTTCTCAAGAGAGAGTGGCAACATGGCTTCCATCCTGTGATTGTGGGAGTTGAATGTCCACCTGCCTGGCGAAGGTCACAGGATTACCTCACTGGCCCCACACACCAGGGCGGGGATCTCACTCCCCGAGCCGGAAGCCTGCCCCTGGGTCAGTCCCCGGAGAAACTGTACAAACACCCCGGTCGGACTGTCAAATGGCTTTCTGAGCCCAGGGCACGCACTCATCTGGGAACCCTGTCAACTTGCCTCTTTGGGGTCGGCGGGTCTGGTGTGGGGGCCTGGGGTCTAAAGGTGTCCCCAGTGATGCTGATACTCTGGGAACATGGGCCTGGCCATCTAGCTCGGTGCAAGGAGCGCAGCTTGGACTGCCCAGTAGAATCACTCGGGAGCAATGAAAATGGCCCACCTTCAGATACAGCATCTAGCATCTAGAAATTTCCCTGGTGATGACCAAGTGACCATGGTGGACAGCCGGGGCCTGGAGTGAACAGTGTTCTCAGGAGTCTGGACAAGCCTTTGCAGCTCCTGTTTTGCCCTGAAAGGGAGTTGGGGGTTGTCAGATGAGAGGCCCCAGAATGTCCCTGAGCTGCCCTGACATCCAGCTCAGGGATCCACGCAGCTCAGGGATCCATGCAGGGTTTTCTGTTATCCCATGGTCTCCTCTGTAGAGTAAGGGGAGAAACAGAATTCCATAGGTGCCAGGGCCTTCCCGGCTTCATTTCTATACTCTTGAGAGGGTTCCGACTCCTGGCCCACCTGGTTCTTCTCACAGAACTTCCCGTTCTCTGAGCACCTCTGGACCCTAACAGCCAACTTAGTCACCACCTCACCCTGTGCACAGGGGAGAAAGCTGAGGCTCCGGGAGGGAGCCAGCCTTCCCCATGGTTGTTTGGTGAGCGTTTGTAGGGCTCAGATTCTGATCAAGAACAAGATGGGAATCCTGTCTGGGGGTGGGGGTTAGTTGGCCGGAGGTCTACGTACCTCAGGGAGGAGGGGGACCCCAGGAAGACAAGAAGTTGTACACCCTTCCTGGACCCTGCTTCTGCCCTTACCCCACCCCTGCATGGCTGAGGCCAGGCTGGAGGACTTTGGGCCCCAGCTGCAGCCAGACCCACCCAGTGGACAAATCCAGAGCTTTCTGGGACCCGGAAATTCCCACAGCAGCTGGTGTTTCTCCAACCTCCCAATAGACCCTCCCACACAGGGAGCCTCACTTCCCTCCAGCCCTTGGAAGCCATGCTTTGCAGGCTCAGCACTAAGCTGGCTGCCCATAAAGGGCCCAGGAGGAGGAGGGGACACGGGCACTTTCTCCCTCACTTACTCACTCCAGGATAGGTTAAGGGTGGGGGGATGGCTGGGGCTGACAGTGGTTGGGAAGGTCCTGGCAGTGGCCCATTCCTGCATCCAGTCCATGACTTAGGGTCTAGGGTCGCTATGTGCCTGGTACCTGCCTCGCCACCTTCTCACAATCCCCCGGGTAGCAGGTACCCCCATTTTACAGAGGAGAAATCAAGACCCAGAAGATAGAGCCAACTGCTGGAGTGGCTGGGATGGGAGCCAGTCAGGAGAGGCTGGAGGGAAGGGCCCCACCCCGGCTTGTCCCTCAGGTAACCCCCTTTTCAAGGCGGCCATGGTGTCGTTACCCCACATCCTCTCGACGTGTGGCAGTGGCACGCCTCCCATCGGAGGGAGTGTTTTGCTCTCTCTTGGGCATTGCCTGTGAGCTCACCTGTGACTTCCAAGTCTAAGTCGCACAGGTAGCAGATACTGCTCTTACTTGGTTCTCTTGGTAGGCTAAGACCCAGCACCTGCCATCCTGCTACCAGAAAGCCCACAGGGCCACATGGAATGGCCACATGTAGGAGTCCCAGATAATGCCATCTGAAGTCCCAGCTGGCAGCTAGCATCAACTGCCAGGCCGACATGTGAGCAAACACTCCAGCTGATGACTAAGGGGTGCTATACAGCAAAGAAGATGGGTGGGGCCTCCCAGCCCACCCTCCCATACACACACCTGAGCTCCAGTGGGTGTTCCTCCCAATGGGTGCTCACTGAAGTGCGGGGCAATCTGACCAAACAGCCTGGATGATAAAGATAAGCATGGCGTTTATGGGCACAGACATACCCAGATATGAGTCTATGTCCAGAAACACAGGGTCCCCAAGTGTGCAGGCGGGTCACCACCAGGCCGATACTTTGCAGAAATAGTCTTGATTATATATGTGCGAAGGACACTTGACCTTATCAGCTAGCCTCTGCGCTCTCTTGACCCCTCTTAAAAAGACACTTTATTAGGATAGAAGTCAATCACCTGGTCGCTCGCTCCCTTAAAGCGTGTAGTTCAGTCGTTCGTGGGCTAGCTTCCCGCCATTGAGAACAGTGTATCATCCATCCCACAGAGACCCAGCACCAAGAGCAGCCACGCCCCCTCTCCCCTAGCCCACCACAACCTTTGACTGTCCTCTCTTTGGACGGCTCAGATCTGAGATCACACAATACGTGGGCTCTTGGAACTTCTTTCCCTCGGCGCAGTTTGTAGGGTCCTCTGGGCCCCAGTACGTTGTCCCACCACATGCTTGCGCTTGATGGGACGTTTGGGCTGTACGCACTTAGGGGCTGTTATGAATGGCATTGCTACGAACGCTGAGGTCAACTTTTGGGAGTACATGCGATGCTTCCCTTCCTCTTGAGTAGGTAGGTACCTAGGGGTAAAATTTCAGTGGCTGGCCTTTGCCCTCTGTCCCTTGACAGCGATCTAGCGTCGCATTCCCCTCAGCAGCAGCTCTGCGGGCAGCCTCCTCTTCCAGCCCCCTCACCTACTCAGCTGGGCTCAGTAGGTACTTCTGTGCTTGAGGCCACACCCAGCAGCGGGACTGCCTGAGCCCAGCTCTTGTCCCACAGGCAGGAGATGCTAGCACCTTGGGAGGGGGGGTTCTAGATTCACCGCCCTGTGCCCCTGAGCCTGGCTCCACCTGCTGGAACAAGGGGGGGGGTGTGTGGTGGCGGGTTTCTGAGGCTAGGGCAATCAGGGCAGGTTTCCCAGGGAAAGTGAGGCTGGAGCCAGATCCCAGAGTGCTCCGACAGAGAGAATGAAAGAGGAGGCAGCGGAGAAAAGTGGGCTGAAGGGAGGGTGGCGGAGCCAAGACCAAAGCTCAGCGCGCGGGGCTGTTCGGTGGCTACCCCTCAAAGGCTGCCCAGTGCCAGTGACTCAGCCCGGGATGGAGCTCATGGCGCGAGGCTCCCGCGTTAACCCTCACCTGCCCCGAACGAGAACTCTCGCCGTCTAAGCTAGCTGCCAAGTCGGGCGAGCCCAGGGCCTTGGACCCAGCTTTGGGCTGGCACCTAGGCACAGTCCAGCGGCTGGGCTATCAGACACGCCCCGGGGGCATTTTCTGAGTACATCAATGCTTGGGATTGGCCAGCTGCCGGGGCGCCGAGTGACAGGCGCACTTCTTAACAACTGGCCCCGCTTCTGGGGGAAAAGAGGCCTTCCCAGAAGACTCCCGGGCTCCCAGGGCCTGTCTAATTGCCCTCGCGCGGATGAGCTGTCAGCTCCGTTCCGACGACCCGTAGTTATCTCCGTCAGAGAAATGTGTCATTTTCCCATCCTCTGGAGGCAAGGAGAAGCAGAGCTCTTTTGCAAAAGGGGGGTTGGCGGCCCTGGGGGGGCCCAGGGGGGACCGAGAAAGAAAGGTGAGAAGAAAGCTAAGATGCCTCGGGGAGGGGGCGCGCACCCGAGGGCGCCGCGGGGCGCTCATCTGCCCTGGGGTCCAGGCCGCAGGCATCGTTCCCGGAGCCCGCCTCCCGGTTCCCGCGTCCCTGGGCCTGGGCGCCGGCGGGGATCTCGGAGGTGCCTGCGCCTCCGCAGCCGCCACCCCGGAAAGGCTCGAACCCGGGCCGTCCCGACCCGCGGGGGTCCCGCCTGGAGCGTCCCGAGCCCCCGGGCTCCCGGCCTCGAGCGCGCGGCAGGCCCCGGCGGCGCTGGGCGCGGGCAGTGCCAGGGCGCGCGGCGGCGGGCGGTTGGGACAGCGCCCCGCTCCGCCCGCGAGGAGAGCGCTCGCCCCTCCAGGAAGCGCGCGCCTCGCCTCCCCACTTCCCTCTCCGCCCCGGCGGCCCCCCCCCCCACCCTCGGCCGGAGGGAGGAGCCCGAACCGTCGCCGTCGCCCGCCCGCCGGCCCGGGAGGAGGACCGGACCCCGAGCGGCCGGGAGCGCACGCCAGGGCCGTGGCCGCGCGGGCAGCGCCCTGAGCCCACCCGTGCCCGCGGGCCCGGCGGAGCAGAGCTGCGCCCGGGGATGCCCGGGGGGCCCGGGGCGCGGGCAGCGGCGGCCGCGCGCTGAGGGCGGAGACGCCCGTGGGACCCGAGGTGAGCGGGGCCGGGAGGGCGGGGCGCCCGAGCGCAAGTGCTCAAGTTCGGCCTCCGGGCTAGGTTTCCGGCCCGAGCGGCGGGTCCGCAGGCCTCCGGGCTCCGCCTGGGGGGGCGCGCGCGGGGGGCGGGCTGCGACGCCCCCAGACCCAGCCACCGCGGGCCCCAGGACCTTTGGTGACTCAGCTCCGACCCTGCCACGCGGGGGAGCCCCGGCCTGGCCCCGACTGCGGGGAAGGGCGGCGGGGCACCCGAGGCGGGGTCCGCGGGGATCGCGCCCAGCGGTCCGAGGGACCCCTCGGGCACTCCCGGGATCCTGGAGAGGTCTGACCGGAAGACAGCGCGTCACGGCCGCCGCGGCCGCTGACGGCTCGGGGCGTTCGGCGCCGCCAGCCCCTCTACGCCCCCTACCCTCACTCCCCACGCCCCTCGCCCCCTGCCCTCACTCCCCACGCCCCTCGCCCCCATCCTGGGAGCTGCCCCAAGGCCGGCTCTGGGCCGGAAGAGAAAAAACGAGAGGGGGCGTGGAACTGGGAAGCTTCCCAGAAGTCGGCTGTGTGTTTGCAAACTAGTTTTTGCGCAAAAGCTGTCTGGCACCTGTGTGTTTGTGGGGAAGGGTGTGTGGGGGTGGAGTGGGCTTGTGGGGAGGACTTGGGATGAGGCTAGAGAGAACAAGGCCCTTCCTCCTGTTCCTGCAGCGCTTTGGGTCTGAAATAAAGGCTTCTCCCCGGCCTTTCTTTTCCCACCCCATTCCCTAGCCCTGCCTCCCTCTGCTCCCCAATTTGGCCAGCTGCACTTGGGGGAGACCCTCTTTCAGAAAGGGGACCTTGATGTACCCTACCTCAGTCACAGGTGGAACTCAGACTCCTTAATGCGGGCTCTGGTAGCCAGTGGGGGGCTCTGCTTGCTGTCTGTGCCTAGCTTGGCCCCACATGGCCTGGGAAAAACCAGCGACCTAGAACCATAATGTTCTGTTGCGTTTAGGGCTGTGGGCCGCTTGGTGCTGGCTTGTTCTGTCCTTGGGAGCACCCATGCCCAGCTTCAGTGGTAGAGACCAGGGAGCCCCGCACCTGCTCCTCCACCCCCTGCCCCTTGTCACCTTCCTGGGCAGATGCAATGTGGAGGGCCTTGATGGGGGACTTCTCCCTGGAGACCTGGCCCACCTCTGACACCTGGGGTCATACCCGGCCTCTGCTCCACAGGACCCGCCCTTCTCTGGGCTCTGGTCTGGGCCTGCCTGCCTGGAAGCTGAATGCAGCACAAGGCATGTTTGTATTGCACACACATATGCCCCTGCCTTTGGTGTGGGGCCCCGTGAAGTTTTTCCAGGTGTCTCCATGGAAAGAACCAGGGTCTGCGGCTTTGGACACCTCCCTCTACTTCCTGCCTGCCTTTGCCCTGACACCCCTTCAGCTGGGGAATTTTCCATTGGAAAACGAGCCAGACGAGGGCTGGTCCAGTCCATGTGTTCTGCAGAGTGGAGTGTCTCCCGTGGTATTTCAAGGGACCTCCCTCCCCGTGAGAATGCAGGGTGGTCATACCCAGGAGAGAAGCCCTGTTTCGGGGTGTCCGGCAGGCAGTGACTAGAGGGTGCAGCATCCTCAGAGCTTCTTAGAGTGCAGGTATGTTTCTTTGAAGGTAGCTGTGAGCATACTAATAGAAAGCCCTCCATGGTAAATCATTGTCCCTCTTTGTCCTTACTCTGGGGACTCTCGGGAAGTGGGCCAACTGCAATCGCCATGCCTTTGGGGACTCTCTCAGGCCAGCCCCCTTTCTGGGAAGAGGGCCCTCCGCATCCAAGTGCCACAGATGACTGGAGGGCCCTGGGGCAGCACCTGGGCCTGAAGGTTGACCAAACCCAGGTTTGAGAACTCTGTGATGGCAGATGGGGAGAGATCAGATCAGAGACAGGAGCATTCTCTCAACGAGTCCCGAGTCCCCTCCTCCCACACCCAAGCCCCTTCCTTTCTCTCGATGCTTTTCTGACCCAAGGCTCTGGGACCCCTGAGTCAGGAGCTTCAGCCTTCCCCACCCCCAGAATGTGGCCTGAGAAACTAGGCGGGGCTCCCCTCTGTGTCTCCCCCTCTCTGACAATGCTGGAAGGAGTCTTGGTCATGATCTTGTCCAGAGAGGCCTTTCTCGGCTCCCAGCTCCCCTCGTTGGGCTACCAGCCGGGGCATCGGTGGCAGGTCAGAGAGAGTTTCCACACCTGCCTGTCCCTATCTTCCTGCAGAATCCGAGACAATCCTGTGGTTGCTTGAGTTTGACCACCCCGGACCCCCTGAAGGGAGTAGACGGTTCCGGAAGCTGTACGCAGATCCTTGGGGCTTCCTCCCAGGGAGCGCTGGGTGGGCTTGACCCATCAACCCTTTGGGGAGCAACCCAGGATCTTTACCACCTGGGCTCCTGAGTGGAGACTCGAGGCTTCTTGGACTTGGAGCACTTGTGGCTCTTCAGAATCATCTCGTTGATTCGTTTGTGTTTCTGCTTATTACCCGTTCCTTCCACTGCCCCCTCCCACACCCTCCCGTCCCCAGTGCCCATCGCATCCAGGGCCACCCGTGTCCCCAGTACTTCCGAGAGTCGGACACAGGAGGGGCCTTGTAAGTGTGTGGGAGAGGAGTGGCAAGCCTCCTGTTCCCACAGCTTCCTGTTAGGCGGGTCTGTGCTGGGGGTGGGGGAGCTCTCAGGATCCCTGTCAGCACATCAGAAGACGGAGGGCTTGCCCAGTGAGGAGGGGACAGACACTGGCCTGGGGGAGCAGCAAAGGTTTGCATCTGGGAGCAGGAAGGAAGGAGGCGGAAGGGATTGAAACTGAGGCTCCTGATGGAGCATCACTGACCCCTCCCCCCAGGGGAGTGAGGCATGCTGGGGAGGGTCGCCCATTTCCAGCAAAGCCTGGGCCAAGTCTCTTCTCCTCTGGACCTCACCTGGGAAACGGGGTCCCTGAACTCTCTTTCCCGGCCACTCTCCATGGATTCCTCCAGGCAGCAGGCCGGAGGGGCTTGTAGACTGAGGCAGGCGGGGACTGGGTACCCTTGTGACTTTGGGTCCTGTCTTCTTCATGCCATGGCCCATTGGGTCAGTCAGCAAGTAGCCCTTACGCGGATCCTCCGTGTGGCCACTTGGCTGCCTTCTCGGAAGACAGCCCAGGTCCAGACAGACTTGCCCAGTGCTCAGGCTCTGTGTGCGTGGAGGGCAACAGCACCCTCAAGGGAAGAAAGCCCAGGGAGCCATTTCAGTGGTAAGGCAGGGTCAGAGGGCTGACTCTGAGGGGTCAGCGAGTCTCCAGGCAGTCCATCGCAGGCAGGCAGCTCATGGCTGTGCTCTGCAGATGCTCAGTAAATAATGATTGGCTCGGCGAACGGAAGGGATGTCCCAGGCAGCACATGCAAAGGTCCTGAGATATGCTGCGTGCCCCTTATCCCAGCAGCCCATTCTCCCTGCAGCACAGTCGTCTGTCTCCCGAGATGGCTCTTGTGCCTCCCCAGAAGCTGCCACCTGGCTGTCCATTGTGCCCTCCTCCTGACATAGGCGGGAGCCCTCGGCTCCAACCCTGCCCCCCAGCTGTGCCCCACAGCTCACCTTTCGGAGTTACACCTCTCTGCTCCCATGTTACCAGGCCCCCCTCAGGCCCTCGCTGGTGCCCAGCTGCCTAGGTTCAAACTCTAGCTGGCCGCTCTGTGGGGGGAAATGTGACAGTCTGCTTCTGGAAAAAACGTTTTTTAAAAAACCAGAAACGTACTGCCATCGAGCCCATTCTGACTCATGGTGACCCTATAGCTGCCCCTGTGGGGCTCTGGGGCTGGAGCTTTTCTATGGAAGTAGAAAGCCTCATCTTCCAGCCGAGGAGTGGCTGGTGGATTCGAACTGCTGAGTTTGTGGTTAGCAGCCTAACACCCAACAAGTTCACTACCAGGGCTCCTCACTGGCAGGATGACGGCTTGGAAGCCCTAAAGGGGGGTCGTTACGAGTGAAACCCACTGGATGGCTGTAGGTTTGGTTTGGGGGTTCTTGTGCTATTAGACCGTGTCGGAGTAGGGCAGGTCCTAAACGTAATCCCTTCGGTGGGTGGGGGGAGATCCCTAAGAAAGAACAGGACAGACACGGGCCCTCACAGGGAGAAGACCCTGCAGGGACAGTGCCAGCCAGCCTGTCAAGAAAGGCCTGGGGTCGCCCATGAGGAGGGACCCTCCCCAAGCCACTGCCCTCTCCTCCTGAGTGACTGTGAAGGGTTGAGTCACCTTGCAGCCCCGTCCCCACCCCTGTCAATCTGGCCTGGCTGGGAAAGGAGGGTCGTCTCTCCTCCGCTGAACTTCTGTTCTTCAAAGTCGTGCCCTCGTTAAATCCGTGCCAAGGCTGACCGGGACCCTGGGTAGGTGCCTTGGCCTCCCAAGACCTCTGTTTTCTGATGGGGACAATCGGGTGACAAAAACAGGAGCTCCTGCTGCCCTTGTGGTATGGCATACATGAAGTGATGTCCTCCCTCAGGGCGGGGCCTGGCACTCTGCCCGTGCCAGGCTGTTAGTCTGTCTCTGTGCAGAGGAGGGCAGCACTGGCGGCCTGGGCCAAGAAGGCCAGAGTGGAGGCTGTTCCCTAGGCTGTGGGCTTTTGTGGGGAACTGAGGCTCAGAGGGCCCAGCCCCACTGTCTGGGTGGGAATGGGCGCTGGGCTCTCTTCAGTGCAGCCAAGTTGGGTCCAGCGTGAAGCCCACTGTAGAAGGAATCACCAACACAGGGGGTGAGCACCCCATCTTTGGAGGGATGAGGGAAAGGGGCACAGCCCCTGGAAGACACCCACAGAGAGGAGTAGAGCACTCAGGCCATCGGCCTAGGGATTCTGGGTGGGAGCAAGACTCCAGGAGAGAGGGGTATGTGTGGATTTCTAAGCCCCCTCCCCAAGGCTGGAAGAGATTGGCCCTCAGGTCCCCCCAACCCCTTTCATTTCACAGCCAGGGAAACTGAGGCACAGAGCTGGGAAGGAGCTTGCTTGAGTTCACACAGAGAGTTGGGAGTCCCCAGTGAGTGGCTGAGGGTACCAACAAACAGTGCCCAGGGCTGGCCCCCATTCTGTCCCACAGCTGCCTTCACGTGGCATGGGGTTGGGACAACTTGGGCTTTGTGGTCACTGTCACCCTGCCATCCAGCTTCCATTAGCTCGTTCACCCTCCTGAGGTCCTGAGCCACAGACCACCCTCCAGCATACCCCCCACGAAGGAACCTGCCCCAAAGTCCTGTCAGGAGCAAGGTGGAGGCTGTCTGACAGCTTCTTCGTCGCTCCCCGCGGGCTTCAAGTCCCTGTGTAACTGAGAAGTCAGGGAGGTAGGGGAGTGACGTTGCCCGAGCAACACAGCGCAAACAAATACAGTGGGGGGGGGGTGGGGGTGGAGGGGCTCCGGGAGGCAGCTTGTCAGTGGGGCACAGAGTCCGAACCCAGCCCAGGCCTCCCCGCCGCTGGCTGGCACACATCCCTCCACTGTGCCCGAGGGCCGGCCATGCCCCTGGCCTGCAGAAGGTCTATGTGCCTGTGAGGCCGGGGCGACTTCCTTGATACTCTGAACAGCCGCAGGCACCCGGGCCCAGCTGTGTGGTCCTGCCAGCTCTCTGTGCCATCCAGCTTGTGCAGCTCGCTGTGGCAGCGTGGGCACCCACGTCCCAGCTGCTGAGGTACACGCAGTGGCCGGCTGTGGAAGCAGCGTCATCGCCGCATCTCGATGGCGCAGGCTGTGTCCTGGACCTGAGAGTGGCTTTGTTCCGTGCGTCTCGTGCGTCCACTATGAACTGAGCCAGATTTTGAAGGAGGGCAGGAACCCTGCTGGACCCGACTGGCACATGGGTTCAACCTATAGGTGGATCTCCTTGGTGACTGCGGACGGCCTGCATTGTCAGCCCATTGTCAGCCCACTTTGCAGGCAAAGCCAGTGAGGCTTTGGGCGCCTGCCTGTAGGGGCAAGACTCACCCCTGTGGTGATTGGGCTGGCCAGGTTGGGCCCATGTAAGGCCAAGTCAGTCAGCTGGGATCCTGGAGTGCTGAGGGATTCCCCACCCCACCCCATCCCCCCAAGGGCCAGCACCTAGTCTTTGGGGATTCAGAGAAAAGTGCTCCCTCCCGCCCCCCTCCCGCAGCCCCCCAGACCCCGGCTGTGGTCTGGCAGAAGCCCAGGACGAGAGGGCCCTTAGGCCGACCCTGCACAGTCTCCCGCTGCACTGTCTGCGTCTATATTTATCCCATAATGGCCCGGCAGCCTGCTGTAGCTAAGGTGGGAAAGTGATTTGTGTCGAGAAACCACCCCCACCTTGATGCGAATGCCAGCCTGCTCTCTGGGGACCTGAGCAGGAGCCTGCGCGGCGATGGGCATGGGGAAGGGGTGACCCAGGAGGGTGAGGAGCACCGGGCATGTTGGGGTGCTCGGCCTGCAGCTGGAAGGCAAGACTAGACAAACCCTAGAGCCTCTCCACCCCCCACCAGATGCAAAGCACAGCGGCGGCTGCTGAAGCCCAGAATCCCCGGTCCTGGGCTAACTGGAATCTGTAATCCCAGCATCATAGATTCTGAGCTGACAGGATGCCTTTTCTTCCCCTTTCTCACTCTCCCTTGCCCTCAGCCAGCCAGCGTTTGCCCAGCACCCTCGCCTTGGCTTGGTGAGCCCGGAGCCCCGGAGGGGACCATGCAGTCCCCTCTCCAAGTTCAGGTCAGGGGGACAGTTCCTAGGTCCGTGGCTCCCACCTGGCAGGGTTAGCTAGTGGTCCCATCAAGGACTCATAGGACTCAGGAGGGGTTTGGAGGAGGCCACGCCCCTCGGCTGTTGGTGTTACAAGCAGCCATCCCACTTGTAGGACTGGTGACTGTCACAGAGGGAGAGTTCAGATCAGGAAATGGGTGCCCAGGGGCCTCCTGCAGCACAGCTTCAACTTGCCTACCGGCTCCCACGGCGACTTCTGTGTGTGGCACCAGTGTGACGCCCACAGTGACGTAGACGCTCCCCCATCGTGTACCCCTTTCTCCAGCCACCAGGGAGCTCTGGCGGCACCACCGTGAAGCACCTGTCTGCCAACGGAAAGGTTGGTGGTTCAGACCCACACAGCCATTCCTCCAGGGAGGTGGTCTCTCCGAGCAGGGCCCTCAAAAGGGGACAGCAGAGGGAACCAGTGGGGTGCTTCTCCTCCGGGACTCTATGGCCCTTTCCACTGACAGATGCTGGGGAGATGAGGTCTCCAGTTTGGGGCGGTGACAGAGCTTGTTTCTGTGTATCTTCTTCAGTGTGTCTTTTGGTGAATGCATGGATCTTTTGGTGAATGCATGGATCTGCTAGGCATTGCTCATTGCCGGGTGACCATAAAGAAAAACCAACACCCCACCACCACCAACCAAAGCAAAACACTGCCCTCTGGTCCATCCCGGGCCGCGAACCCTGTGGGCCAGTCTAGAACGGCTCTTGGGCTTCTGAGGTCAACATTTGTATGGGAGCAGCAAGGAGTGAACGGCTGACCTTACAGGGAACCCCACTGTCACCGGGAACTCATCGGAGAGGCACGATGTGCACCCCCACTGGGCAAGCAGGAGCCTTGGTCCAAGTTCTTGTCAACACATAGTCAGCTGTTTTTACTTTGGCCATCCTGGAGGGTGCACAGTGGTCATGTCATTTGGTCTTACTGAGCTGGTTTTAAAGAATGAGCGCGTGGTTGGCTTATGAAGACAGAGAAGGGCTCCCAGGCAGATGGAAGGCCATGTGTAGTACGATGGGGGGGAAGGGGTTCTAGGAGATCTTGTGGGGAAACATCATCAAAGAGTTTGGATGTTGTCCTGAGAGCCGTGTCAGGCATTTCTCAGGTTGGGATGGCTCCTCCGGTTGTTGTTGCCATTTGATGGACAGGAAAACTCAACAGATTCAGAGAGACCCAGTGTCTCCTCCAGAGGCCTGGAGATGCAGATTCTCCCAGAGGTTGAGGGGCTCACGATCTCAGTCTGCTCGGTGGGAGATGATTGGAGACAGCCTCTCCCCGTCATGCTCAGCAGCCCTGGGGCCGGCAATACAGCCTCTGGTACTTTCTCCATCTGCACAACCTCGCTCCCCTCCTCACCAGCTGACAAGGTCCAGGCAGGCTCTCTTGGCCAGCCCAGCACCCCGTTCCCTGGCCCTGCACGAATGTCTGCGCAGTTAAAGATCACCCCTCGTCTCTCTGGAGCATTTCATCTGGGAGGTGGGGTGGCATTTCCCTGCTTTGGAAGCCCTGTGGCCACAGCATCAGAGTGTGTGATGGCCGGGCCTTGTGTCCAGAGACCCACACATAGGGAAACCTGGTAGGGCTCCCACAGAGGCTGAGCATGACATCTGCCTAATTGTGCCAAGTGCAGGCTCCACCAGACCCACCCTGGGTGTGGCCACTGATGTACAGCCTCAGTGCGCACAAGTGGTCCAGGACGGAACCGCAGCAGCCTCGCCTGAAAGCATCATAGGGATGCAGGCTCTCCCATCCCTCCCCAGGCCTGCGTACCCCGGGGCTCTGGTCCTGAGTCACTCTCCAGGCCTGGAAACACTCACCCCAACCTCTTGGCTCAATGTCTAGCCCCAAAGTACACAGGTAAGGGGAACTCTAGGGAGCATTTGCCCAGAGCCCAGTGTAGATGGCCAGAAGGGGGCCCGGAGGGAAGCACCGGCATGGGATCAGCTGAGGGCCGTCAACGGCATGAAACGAAGTGTGTGTGCCGCGCTGAACGGGATGCCGATTTGCTTGGCAAACCTGCACCCAAGTCACAATACAAAGTGACTTTAACGAAAAGGTATCTGCTGGCCCACATCATCTTAACCTGAGGAGCTTATTAGAACACAGGTGATGGGCTGACAGCATTGCTAGTGTCAGGTGCAGTCCAGCCGTTCCCGGCTCTCAGGGACAGAGCACAACTCTCCCCACAGGCCCCCTAGGCTGCGTTCTTCTCGGGTGGCTTCAACCTCCTGCCTTCTGGTTAGGATCTGTGTTAGTCTGGGTACTTTGGAGAAACAAATCTACAGAAACTCCTGTATAAGAGAGAGTTTTACATAAAGGTTAAGTGCACATCAAGAAAACATCCCAACCCAGTGCTGCCCAAGCCCACAAGTCCAACATTAGCCCATATGTCCAACACCAATCCACAAAGTCCTCCTCCATCTCACAAAACAGACGCAGTGATGCCGACTGCAGGAAGAAAACCGAATCAATGAGTGTGTAAGCATCTCAGCGCTGGCAGGGGTCTCCACACGGCTGCTCCAGCACCCAGGGCTGCAGCAGGGTAGGTCCACGTGGCTTCTCTTTGGGGATGTCTTGCAGGAAGTGAGCCTTGCCAGCTAAACCAGGGAACTGGCTCAGGTAGCTGCACCTGGTCCGACCATCAGAGAGCAAGAGACCCGAGAACTCGAAAGGCGAGGCTCACCGGGAGCCATTTCTCTCTGCCCTTCAATTAACCCCACATGTGTTTATCGGCCAGGTTGGCACAATAAATTAACTACCTCAGGATCCAAGGACGTAACCCCTGCCCACTCAAGTCTCCCGGCCCAGGCTTCTGATGGAGTGCCTGGATGGGTCCCTAACATACACACACACTACACACCCGGCAGGACTGAGGCTACCTGTCTGCAAACCGCGCAGGGTAGAACAGCCTCCGGCCACCTCAAGCACCCCCTACCCCCACCCCACACACCCCAGGCATGGACGGGTGAGGACTTGGGTCCCCAAGAGGCCTGGCAGCCACAGCTCCCAACAGGAAACACTGCCTGGGAGGGCGTGTGAATCCTGTGACCCCTGAACCTATTGTCCCTGCTCTCACTCCCATCGATGTCACCTTGGCCTTTGTGGCACCAGTGTTTGTCCCCCAGCTAAGAAGGGGAGTCTCAAGCGGATTCATCCATTTGGTCTCAACCCATCCTCCTTACATAAACCATACGCTTTGCAGGTGTCCCAAGGTTTGCATCTGATCCCCCAGCCCAGCCTGCCGCAGTGTCACCAATAACAGCAAAAACCATACACTGTCAAAAAATACAACACTACAACCTATACAGTGTCACTGCAAGCGCTCGGCTTCAGGTAATCCTCGGGACATGAAGCAAAAGCACCCAACAGGGGCCCCGTTTTACAGAGGGGGAAATGGAGGCCCAGAGAGGTGGCCACTAGTTTGAAGGCACCCAGCAGGAATGGGAGACTCAAAGCCGGCTGCCCTGGCAGACTGTAGACCTTTCTGTCTTGTCATTTATCTGAAGCAGAGGGTCTCGCTTTCCATCCCCCAAGAGCAAGTTGGACGTGGTTTTTCAGCACACGATGCCCCCATAGAGGCTCTGAGAGGCCATCCCCCTGTCATCCGTACCCCTGGGTCCAGGAGTGAGGGCTACTGCCTCCCTGGTCACCTCTGACATGCCCTTTGCCTCCTAGCCCCTGCCCTCCCCTCTGGTCTCCACCTCAGCCTGCTGCCCTCAGGGCCCCCTGCCTCCCTGGTATCTCCGCACACTGGGATCTCCTCTCTGCAGAGCACCGTGATGGGTCCGGTCCACGGCCTGGCCGGGGCTGGGTGGGAAGACCCAGTGAGGTGGCCCTGATGCTGAGCCGGAGCACCACCTGGGGGTGAGGTCCCTCGATGATGACGTGGGAGTGAGGGGCCGCTCTTCAGAGTGGTTTCAGGAGCTGGGGGGAGGGGGGAGGCCGGTCTGAGATCCTTCCCCCTCATCCATCCGACCCTGAGGTCAGCATCCCCCTCCCCGTGGGGCTTAGGTTCTACGGGGACAAACAGACTAATGGACACGTGTGTGAAGTTAACTTCATTGCTGTCGTCCTGTGGGCTATGAAGAAAAGCCCCCCACCCCCGTGTGTCCGAGCGGAGAGTGCGAGCCCCGAAGCTGGAGACTGGGGAGCCCAATGAGCAGAGGAGACCCCTGTGGCTGGGTCAGAGGAGGTGAGGGTGTCTGGGGGGCTCTGGGTGCTGGGTGTCTGATTCTTTGCTGTAGCGTGTCGTTTAGGGGAGCTGGTGGAATGTGTGTTAAGTGAATGAATGAGAACACCCCCCACCCCCGCACACAGGCCCTGCCCTCTGAGGCTCAGTAGACCCATCTGTAAAAGGGACTGTTGGTTGTGTATCCCCACCTTCTAGCTTCTTCCTTAGGGGCCCAGTCACCTCCACAAGGCTGGTGCCCATGTGTGCCAGGAGTCAAGAGCATCCCGCGAGGCAGGCCCCAGGCTCCCAGTGCCCCCTCCCCTCCAGCCTGAAACCTCAAATTACCTGTGGGGCTGCGCTATGCCAGGGAGCCTTTCCATCATGCCCAGATGCGCGTGGCAGGCCCAGCCCTCCTTTAATGACACCTTGCCCGCCCGCCCGCCTGCCCACTGGGGCCGGAGGGGAGGGGGCCCAGCCTGGCCCAAGCTGTAGTTTCTTTTTCCATTGCGTCAGGACTCAGGGTCCAGCCGGCCTGAAGCCGCCGGTCTGGCAGAGGGACTCATTCTTCCCCCAGCGTGCCTCAACTCCGAACACCATGTGTTCCCCGTTTCGGGTGAGCAGAGCCTTCCAGCCAGAGGGTGAGTTGGGAATGGGGGACCCGCCCAGGGCTGGGGGTCGGACTCTGTGAGCCCCCTTTGCCCACGGGCAGTTTGAGCGGCTCCAGGAGGGCCTGCAGAGTCAGGGCCCTGGCCCTCCCAGGCCTAAGTGGAGCAGTGGGCGGGGGCTCCTGCCATGACCAAATCCTGGGCGTGACCAAAGCCAGGACAGGGGTAGCCATGGGATGGGAAGAAGTGGCTCCGGAAGCGTTCACATGCCTGTGTGTCTGTTGGTCTGTGTGCACGTGTGAGCAAGCATGCATGTATCTATACACGTTTGGACATGTCAGAGGAAGTGTGTGCGTGACCCTGGCCACACACAGATGCTCCCCCTCCGGAAGAGGGTCAATGCATCTGACTTGGCAGCAGGGAGGATGGAGGGGACCTGAGGAGGCGGCTGAGCTGGGCTCCGCCTGTCCATGATGATACAGGGGCATGGACCGGATGACCCCAGAGGAGCCAGTGCCCTTGGACTCCCTGTTGAAGTGGGCAGTGTCCCGGCTGCCAGCATCCCCTGTCCTCTTAGCCTGGGGCTCCCCTTGGTCTGACTGGCTCTCAAACTGCCTTCCTGGGTCCCTGCTATACCCAGTGGGTCTCCCTGTCTGGAGATCCTGGAGAACTAGTTCGAATCCTGTGTGACCTGGGCCAGGTGACTCCCCCTCCCTGGTGCTCAGTTTCCTCATCTGTAAAATGGGGGCGATTGTACCTGCCTCACCCACTTTGAGGTTCATGAAATAGCTCCCTCTGAAGCTCCACGGCAGCCTCTCCATGGAAGGGTGAGCTCAGTGGGCTGAAAATTTGGTCACCTCCCCCGCCTGGCCCAGCAGCCCAGCTGCAGGCTGTGAGGGTGGGTTCAGCTCTCCGGACCCTCCAATCGGAACAGCTTCTTACACAAGAGGAATCAATGCGGCAGGCAAATTGCAGGGCTGCCCTGACACTCTGTGCTTGTGTGATTACGTTGAGTTCTGGGAGCGGAGGAGGGAGCCGCTGAGTCCAGGCTCACCAGCCAGATGCGCTCACTGCCCAGAGGGGTGGGGGGCAGTGGTCTTTCAGGCACCACTACAGGCTAGCCTGGGGGACATAGCCTACTACGGAGGCAGGTGCGTTTGATTTGTCCAGCAAGAAGCCTGGGCTATGGTTGGGGTCAGAGGAAGGAGGAGCCAAGCCTTCCCTCCGCACTTCCTGCCTCCCAAGCGCCTCCTGCTGACACCGAGGTCCCCAGGGTCACTCTGAACTGCAAACCAGAGATGAAGGCATTCGGGAGCAGAGAAGGGTGGGGGCAGCTGAGTGGCTGGCAGGATGAGCATTAGTTGGTGTCAGTGAGCTGGACCTGTGAAGAAGGTGGGACAGGAAATGCTTTGGTCCCTGCCGGGCAGGCGGGGCTTCAGAAAGTGCAGGGGAAATTCCAGGATTTTCCAATTCCACTTTCCACGCACTTTTTGAAGTCCTCTCAAGCACACATCACAAATTAAAACAGAGAAACGTTAAACGTGCCAATTGGTCACTTCTCTGCATAAGACCCCCGGAAAAATCTCTCAAGAAGAAAGGTTAAAGCCCCCCTGGCGTGCCCCATGGAGCTGGTGGCCATCTCTCCCCCACCCCACTTCCTTCTGGGCAGAGCAGACATGGCCCCTGGAGGCTGAGGCGGCAGCTGGGTCAGCAGGAACCCCAGTTCGTCCTGGGACCAGTGGGCATCCAGTGTATCCATTCCAGGGCCTGCTGGACCCACCATCACATGGGTGACTTGAGACAACCAGGCCATCCTCAAAGGCTCTAGAAGCCCCTCCCTGGATTCTGCTGTTTCAGGCAGCCGTGACAGCATCTCTCCATCTCTGCCTGTGCCTCCCTCTGGGAGCTCTCCTCTCCTGACCAGGATGCCGTCAGGATGCAGTGGGAACCCCCTCCACTCCAGTGATCCCAGCTGAGCTTGTTTGATCTGCCATGCTGCGATTTACTCAGGAGTCTTCATCATTAAGGTCATGGTGACAGGTACTGCAGATCAGGACTTGAACTTAACCTTCAGTGAACCCTCTGGTGGCAAGGCGTGGACCTCAGTTTCTTCCTCGGTAAAATGGGGGAGGTGTTGGTTCCCTGCCTCTCCCGCCCAGGGACTGGCATGGTCAACACATGGTGAATACTTACTCCGTGTGCCCCTCGGATCCATGTTCCCAGAGGGAATGCCCAGCTCTCCCACCTGCCGGACTGTTATTTGTGGGCTCAGCCTTTAGGAGCAGGATCTGCCCCCCTCACCCCCGTCTGTGTGGATGATGATGGTGATGGCAAATGCCCAAGTGGACAGCATTTCTGACCACAGGAGCCTTAAAGGGCTGCGCCATGATGTCTGTGGGCAGAGGAGTTTAACTGAGGTATGGGGTGCCAGAGCCTTGTCCCCAGGACCTGGGGAGCACAGGGCCGAAAGCCCTACTCCAGCCCATGAGATGGGGTCCTCCACATGCCCTAAGACAGCCGGGCACACAAGGAAGAAAACAACTGCTTCCGGTACGTGGATGCCAGCCGTGGTCACAGGCAGCCACGGCAGCTGCTGTCCTGGTCGGTGGTGGTATGGTCAGTGGCTGCGGAGCCAGCTGACACGCATGGCCACCTGTTAACAACAGGATGGAAAGTTGCCCACCCTGGCCGTCTTCCCGGTGGCCGGCACGCCGAATGCACAGGTGTGGCGACTGTGTACTGTGAGTGCCTTCCAACCGAGGTTGGTGGTTCAAACCTAGGAGCCGTGCTGAGGGAGCAAGATGAGGCTACCTGCTCCCATAATTATTGACAGCCTCAGAAAACCTAGGAGCCCTGGTGGCCTCGTGGTTATGTGCTGGGCAGTTGGCTGCAGGGTCCGCTGTTCGAACACCAGCCACTCCATGGGAGGATATGGGATTTCTGTTCCCCTGTGACAGTCTCGGAAACTCCTAGGGACAGTTCTACCCTGCCCTCTGGGCTCAGCACGGAGCAGTAGCCATCGGCATGATGATAGTCAGTTTGTTTTAGTTTAAAATGGGTCAGGATTGGCTGGGTGCCGATAGGTAGGTTTCCCGCCCCAGAGGCTTGTCTTCAGCAGGGTAAGAGCCAGGAGTTTTCGGTTGTGACCTCCAGACTTTTCCTTGGCTGAGTTGGGGAAGCACGTGACCAGGCTTTTCTCCCCGGCTTTGAGAGTAGGAGACAGAGGGTCCCAGTGCACGGAGTTTGGGAACATGGTACCCCAGTGAGAGAGTAAATTCTGTGTTGAGCAAGATGAGAACTAGGGCAGGGTCTGAGCCACTTAGAGAGTTTGCTCATTCATGAACTCCCTCGCCGTGCTTTCATTCAACAAATGTGTGCTCAGGCTTCCTGTACGCCCGTCACGGGGCTGGGGCTGGGGACACAGAATTAACAGAGACAGTGAACCCAGCCAGTTCTGAATACATTATCAGTTGTGAGCTTCCTAGTGGCCAAAGCAATCGGGGAAACATGCAGCGACAGGTCCCACGCCAGCCACGGATGCCAAGGTCTCGGTTCCGCCGCAGAAGCCAGGTTTCCCCGGGGCTTCCACATCCACTGGGCTTTGCCGTTGATCTGACAGGGTCAAGCTGGTCTGTTGGCCAGGTGAAGGCTCTCAGTAGTAAGAGAACAGCTTCACAGATTGACTTCGAACATCGACCAGAGGCTCCTTGTTCATGCCTTCTGTTGGATTTTCTTTTCTTCGGGTCTTGGCACGTGTTGCTCCCTGCGCCTTTCATTCCATCGCACTACCGGTGGTGTGCTGGGTTCCGCGTTGGGCTGCTAAGCTCAAGGTCAGTGGTCTGAATCCACCAGTCACTCTGAGTGAGAAATACGAGGCCTTCTGCTCCTGTAGAGATTTACAGGCTCAGAAAGCCAAAGACTGGGCACTCACACCTGAGGGCCAAGTGGTGACACCTCCCCAGGGTGGGGTGGCATAGCCAAGGTTCGCCTGCCCTCTGACCCCTGCCTCTTATCCCCTTAGACTGCCTGGAATTGCTGCTGCCTCCGCCATCTCCCATGGCCTACATCCCGGGTGGGGGTGCCCCAGCAGTAGGGGCAGCCCCTGTGGGCTCCCAGTACTGCGTGTGCAAGGTGGAGCTGTCGGTGAGTGGCCAGAACCTGCTGGACCGGGACGTCACCTCCAAGTCAGACCCCTTCTGTGTCCTCTTTACGGAGCATGATGGCAGGTGGATGGAGGTGAGTCCCTCTCTGTGTTGGCTGGGGGCAGGGCTGGCTAGCCTCCTGGAGAAGGGCTCCAGGGGCGTCCAGGTCAGGCCAGAGGGGGCTTTACCAGCTCCTGGAAGTAGTTGGCATGAGGGCCGGTGGCAGGGACTTCAGAAATGGTGACTGTGTTAGTTGGGGTAGACTAGAGAAACAAATTCATAGACACGCATGCATATGTGTATAAGAAAGCTTTATATAAAGAGTAATTGTACATTAAGAAAGCATCCCAGCCCAGTCCAGATCAAGTCCATAAGTCTGATATTAGCCCATATCTGATACCAGTCTATAAAGTCTTCTTCATACTCATGAAACACATGCAATGACGCTGAATGCAGGAAGATCACAGTCTGGTGGTGGGAAGTCTTGTGCATCCAGTGGCATTGTAAACATCTCATCTCAGCATTGGCTTCTCTGGCTCTAAGGCTTTAGTGTAGTTCCAGGTGTCTTGTCAACTGCAATGTCTCCAGGAAGTGAGGAGAGAGTGTGTGTGCCTCCAAGGAGGAATACAGAAGTTCCCAGACTCCTCAGGATGCCACGCCCACACAGAGACCTCATTGCCCATGACCTGATTGAGGGGCTAGACTCCACCCCTTCACTCTTAATCCTCAAATTGGCAACAGTGCCTCTAGGAAAGGAGGTTAAGAACAAGCACACTTCTCAAAGGATGTCACCAGTGCCATGAAGCATGACATGTCACATGGACATGGTGGAATTGGCATGTGCAGATTCTGAACAAAATGATTTAAGACTTAAATAGAAAACCTAAAACCCAAACTTTCAAGATCTAGGCCTTGCCAAGATTTCTGGTTTTGTTGAAATGAGTTCCTGCGTTGTCAGGGTAAACCAGTCCCTGACAATATTACGGGGCTCGAAGGAGCAATTGTATGGTTATAATATATAAAAAGTATAGTAAAGTCACAGGAGATAGGAGAGAGAATATAATAAAGGAGTCAGGCACATCTTACGGGACAGCCATGATCTCAGCAGCCAGGTCCACGTGGAGAGCCGGAGGAGGACGAGGAAGAGGAGGAAGAGGAAGGAGAGAGCATCTGCTCTTTATTTCTGACCAAGGCCTACATATATTTAGGGGTGTGCAAGCCCCCTAGATTACAGGTAACCACACGTGCCACAGGAAGGGGTTGTATAATAGGCATACACATCACAGGAAGGGGATGAGCTAGGGGTGTACAAGCAATAAGAAGGGGAGGGATTAGGGGTACCCATGTGACAAGGTGGGCGGACCCTAGACTCAAGATGGCAGCCTAACCTCGGTCATCCTTGAATGGGCTTGACCTTGCCTGTAGGCTAGCGGTTCTCAGCCTATGGTCGTGACCCCTTTGGGGGTCAAAACTACCCTTTCACAGGGGTTCCCGATTCATAACAGTAGCAAAATGACAGTGATGAAGTAGCAACAAAAATAATTTTATGGTTGGGGGGGTCACCACAACCTGAGGAACTCTATGAAAGGGTCTCCGCATTAGGAAGGTTGAGAACTACTGCCCTAAGGGTCATCAGCCATCTAGAGCAATCAGACTGTATAGTCTGCCCCACCCTAAGTAGGGCCCACTCCCTTCTTATAAGGGTAGTGGATTGTTTCCTTCAAGTAGAGCCTAGTGCTCTTGCATTGACCTCCAAGTGTACAGTCATTTACCACATACAGCAAGCAGTGTCCTAGGTTTGGCATATATTTGGGCGAGGCAACTTGGGGAAAAACCCTTTTTGCATCCCACACTGGGTAGTACAAATGGGCCGACCACCCAACTTCTAAGGGAAAGGTCAGTGGTTCACGCCTACCAGAGGTACTTCCGAGGAAAGGCCTGACTGTCTCCTCCTGAGAAGCCGCCAGCACAGACCCCCATGAGCGTAGCTCTGCTCTGACACGTGGGGCTTCTGAGAGCGGAAACGGAGTTGACAGCAGCTAGGCTTTTAAGTTATCGTAATAAGTCATAGATTCACACTGATAATTATATAATTTTACATGTATTCCTTCCTGTGCTACTTTAAATGATCATAACAGAGCATTAAAAACCTTCTATTCCTGCTTTCACATTTTAAATAACGTCCCCTCATTCCTAGCCAAGAGGGGCCCTGGTGGCGTTGTTGCTCAGTATTAGGCTGCTAACCTCAAAATTAGCAGTTCAAAACCATCGGTTGCTCTGGCGTAGGAAGATGAGGCTTTCTATTCCTGTGATGAGCTGCAGTCTCGGAAACTCGCCGGACCAGCTCTACCCTGTCCTGCAGACTTGCTGTCAGAATGGACTCAGTGGCAGTGCATTTGGTTTATTCCTAACCGGAACTTACAGTCAGGAGGGCACATACAGAGAAGCAGGAAGGACAGGCTTTGGTTTTTGTTTTTATCATTATTATTATTGGCTCATACAACTCTTATCACAAGCCATACATACATCAATTGTGTAAAGCACACTTACACATTCATTGCCCTCATCATTCTCAAAACATTTACTTTCCACCTAAACCCTTGGCATCAACTCCTCATTTTTCCCCTCCCTTCCCGCTCCCCCCTCCCTCATGAACCCTTGATAATTCATAAATTATTATTTTGTCATATCTTACACTGTCCGAAATCTCCCTTCACCCACTTTTCTGTTGTCCATCCCCCAGGGAGGAGGTTATATGTAGATCCTTGTAATCGGTTCCCCCTTTCTACCCCACCCTCCCTCCACCCTCCTGATATCACCACTCTCACCACTGGTCCCCAAGGGATCATCTGTCCTGGATTCCCTGTGTTTCCAGTTCCTATCTGTACCAGTGTACATCCTCTGGTCTAGCCAGATTTGTAAGGTAGAATTTGGATCATGATAGTATGTGTGGGTGTGAGGGGGTTGGGGGAGGAAGCATTTAGGAACTAGAGGAAAGTTGTATGTTTCATCGTTGCTACCCTGCACCCTGACTGGCTCGTCTCCTCCCCGAGACCCTTCTGTAAGGGGGTGGGTGACCAATTGCCTACAGATGGGCTTTGGGTCTCCACTCTGCACTCACCCTCATTCACAATATGATTTTTTGTTCTGATGATGCCTGATACCTGATCCCTTTGACACCTTGTGATCACACAGCCTGGTGTGCTTCTTCCATGTGGGCTTTGTTACTTCTGAGCTAGATGACTGCTTGTTTGCCTTTAAGACCCCAGACGCTATATTTTTTGATAGCCAGGTACCATCAGCTTTCTTCACCACATTTGCTTATGCACCTGCTTTGTCTTCAGCAATTGTGTTGGGAAGCTGAGCATCATGGAATGCCAGTTTAATAGAACAAAGTATTTTTGCATTGAGGGAGTACTTGAGTGGAGGCCCAATGTCCATCTGCTACCTTAATACTAAACCTGTACATATATGCACATAGATCTATTTCCACGTCCTCATATATAAATACATTTACATATGTACATGCCTTTATTTAGACCTCTCTAAATGCCCTTTGCCTCCTAGCTCTTTCCTCTATTTCCTTTTACTTTCCTCTTGTCCCACTATCATGCTCAGCCTTCATTTAGATTTCAGTAATTCCTCTCGGTCACATTACCCTTGATCATGCCCTACCAGACCTCATACACCCTCCTCACCACCAATCTGGATTATTTGTTGTTCCCTTGTCCCTGGGTTTATTAACACCACTTCCTTTCCCCTCACCTCCCCCTCTCCCATGTCCCCCTGCAACTGTCAGCCCCGTTGTTTTCTCCTCCAGATTGTTCATCCAGCCTATCTTATTTAGACAGACCTGCGGAAATAATAACACGCACAAAAACAAGAACGACAAAAACCAAGCAACAAAAGAGAACACAACAACGCCATCAAGCCAATGACAAAAAAAAAATAAAAAACAAGAAAGAAAAACTTGTAGTTAGTTCAAGGACTGTTTGTTGGCCTATAGGAGTGTTTTCCAGTTGAGTCTGATGGGGCATCAAGCCCTGGGCCCAAAGTCTATTTTTGGTGTTCCCTGGGGACTTTGTTGCTCTGTTCCCCTTGTTCTGTTCCACACCCTTAGTGTTTTGCCTCGGTGTGGTTGCATCAGATTGGGCACAATTCCCACAGTGTCTCCACTGTTGTCCCCCGTAGTGTTATGGATCAGTGAGGGATGTAGTTTCTCATAGTGGGGCCGGCCATGTGGTCCTCTCTGTGGACTGGCTGCTCTGAGCGGGAACATTGGCCTCCAGCAGGCTTTGGTCTTAAGATGGTCCAAGCCCTGCCTCATCTTGCTCCTCCTGCTGTGTGGCCTCAGGAGCACTGCTGTCCCTCTCTGGGCCCCTTTCCTCCTCTGTGCTATGGAGGCTGTCTACCTCCAGCGGCCTCCAAATGGGGACCCTGATGGAGGAGACCCAGGCAGTGTCCTTGGAGTCCAGCCAGGCTGGGAGGCTCTGACTGGAAGCATGGGGAAAGATGCCTGAGGAAGGATATTGAGAAACCCAGTGTTGGCCCATTCCGGTTTAAAATGTTTCAATGTTTCTAACTCTAGAAGGCAGGGAACGATGAGGCTGTCTGCTTCCGCCAAGAAACCCAGTCTCCCAAACCCACGGGGACAGTTCCACCCTGCCCTTGAAGGGCCTCTGTCGGTCGGAATCAACTCAATGGCAGTGAGCTTGGCTTTGTTTTTTTTTTTTTTAATTTTTTTTTATTTTAACAATTTATTGGGGCTGATACAATTCTTTTCACAGTTCATACATATACATACATCAATTGTATAAAGCACATCTGTACAGTCTTTGCCCTAATCATTTTTTTCTCTTTTCTTCTTTTACATTTTATTAGGGACTCAAACAACTCTTACCACAATCCATACATATACATACATCAATTGTATAAATTGGCTTTATTTTTTAGCTCAGGAGGGAGTCGATACTCATAGTAGCAGGTTTAGAAAATCCAGATGAACGGAAAGATGAAAATCAAAATGAACCGGGAGCCCATCTGTCAGGGAAGAGCTGCGGCTAACGGGCTTGGAGCCAGCCTTCCCCAGAGTTCTATCTGCACGGGGATTTTCCAAAGTTGGGATCTGTTCTCCCCAGCGATCTCACTAGATCACTGTGAGGTCTCACACACCATCCACGGGTTACAGAGCTCCACAGATGTTGGCTGCTGCCTGTGACGCGCTCTGCTCCCTGGGACTTGTGACTCACTTCACCACAGGCAGGGGCTTGGCTGGGTCCCCCAGCATATCCGAAGTGCGACCTAATTGGGCAGGGGGCGGCGGGGAGGGGGGTGTCATAGGGTCAGCCAAGGACTTCCAGGGGAAAGCAAATAGTTCACTTCGGGCTCCTCTGCCAGTCCTCCAGCCCCTGGCCCATCCCTGCTCCTCTGGGAGTGGTGTCCTCCCCCCTGCACACCCACATATTCATGATCATCTCTGCTCCCACACAACCACCCTAGCTAAAAATAGCCCAAGGCCAAGACCTCTTCTGTGCCTGCCGCTCAGGCCCTTGGAAATGAACTGGGTGGGAGGAAAAGTCAACACAGCCCAGACCCCAAAATAGACTGGGCCCAGGACTCTGTGGTTTGGGGCCTCAGCACCCTGGCCCAGCCCCACCACTGCCCCATAGTAATGGGCCCTGCTCCCTGTCCAGGCCTCTGCTCTATGGGAGGGGAGCTGCCAGGCTGCCCCCTTGGCCCTGTTGACATTCAAGGGTCTATAGAAGCTTCAATAGCTACTGCCAGGGGGATGGGGAGCCCCTGACCCCACATCCCCCATGTCCTTCTGTTTCTTCTCTGGGCTTACGTGTGAAACATGGCTGTGGGGAAAAAATACCCCCTCACATAGAGTCCTTCAAAACACTCCTCAGACACAACCAAGCACCTTCCACCAGTGGTTCTCCAACTGGGTTTGAGGGCTCAGGACCTTCCGCTCAGGGGAAAGCTCTGTCAATGGGCAAACCTAGTTCACAAAAGTCATGGCCTGCATCCTGGCCAGGTGGGTAATGTCTAGGGTCTTAGGAGGCTATGAACGGCTGAGACAAGCGCAGTAAGAAAGTGTTCAAAAGCTCAGAGAAGAGCCAAGTCTGTATCCGCCACAACCTCATCTCCACAGAGACCAGAAGAAGCAGATGGTGCCCGGCTCTCACCCCTGACCATGCTGACCAGGGTCCTAATAGCTGGTTCCAAATAGAACAAGAAGGGAAACATAGGGAGGATGTACAAATGCTTGTTTGTTGGTTTGGTTTTTTAAGTCGGAAGGGAGAGGAGAACACAGAGAAGCCTCTGAGACTCTTGCTCTGAGAACTGTAGGACCGAGCCCACCCCGACACCACCTTCTTGTGAACTAACAGAGTAGCTCACAAAAGAAAGGCTCTGACCCATAGGGTCGATGCCCTCCTGAAAAGCCATCAGAATGAGCCCAGCAGGTCCATGATAACAGACTAACACAATGAACCAGAGTGCTGACACGCTGTGATAATGTTACCAACGTGTGACAGAATCGTCATGAAAACCAGACTGGCTGTATCAATGTCCACCCAAAATTCAAATATATATATACACAGAGAGAGAGAGAGAGAGAGAGACACAGAGAGAGAGAGAGAGAGAGAGACCCAGGTGGAGAAAGTGACTTGCCGTCTGTCACTTATCCAGGCAGGGACAGACGCTGGGTAGGGAGCCAGGGCTGAGCAGGTAAGACTTTGAGTCTGGAGTCAGACCCAGGTTCAAGTCAGACCCAGGCACCGACCTACTAGCTGTTGGACACTGGGAGAGTCACAGAGCCTCTCTGCGCTTCATGTCCTCTTCTGTGACTCGGCGGCAATGCTTCAGCCTCTCGGGCACGGGCCTGGCATAGAGTGGGTGTTCAGAAGCTTCCAGAGGGATTTCTGCCAGCCTGACTCTGGCCTCTGTTTCCTTGCCCACCTGCCAGTACGACAGGACAGAAACAGCGATCAACAACCTCAACCCTGCCTTCTCCACCAAGTTCGTCCTTGACTACCACTTCGAGGAGGTGCAGAAACTCAAGTTCGCCCTCTTTGACCAGGACAAGTCGAGTGCCCAGCTGGATGAGCACGACTTCCTAGGCCAGTTCTCCTGCAGCCTGGGCACGGTGAGCGTGGTGGGTGTGGTGAGGGTGGTGGCCACAGTGAGCAGGGGGGGTGGGGCAGGCAGGACGACCCCCAGGCAGCCCCTTTGGGACAAGCATGGGGCTGCTCGCTGTAAAGTGGACAGTTCAAAACCATCAGCTGCACCTGGGGAGAAAGACCAGGCTTTCTACTCCCACAAAGAGTTACAATTTTGGAAACCCGCAAGGGCGGTGCTGCCTGCCCTATAGGGTCGCTGTGAGTCAGAATTGTGAGTTTGTTGGTTCTGAGTTTTAAATATAACTAAGGAGGCCTGATGGCGTCGTGGTTACACATTGGGCTGTGATTCGAAAGGTCCGCAGTTTGAGACCACCAGCCGCTCTGCGCAAGAAAGATGAGCTTTTAAAAATATTTTAAATGAGCTACAGTCTCCAACAGCCACAGGGGCAGTTCTACACTGTTGGGTAGGGCCGCCTTGAGTCAGAACTGACTCAATGGCAGTGGGTTTGGCTCTTTTGAGTTCTCTCCCTAATGCAAAGACCCTTGTGGTCAGCAGGGGCAAGATGAGGGCAGTGGCCAAGTAAAGAAGCCACTTTTTGCCCCGAAGGAAGGGGCCCAGTGTGGCCAGAGCTTCTGCCAGGTGGAAGGAGTCTGATGTGGTTGTGACTTCCTGGCTTTGGGGACCTGAGACCAGCAGCCCACGTTGGCCCCACTCCGAGGCTGACTCACAGCGAGACCTTGCACAGAGCCTCTCTACAGCCACCGTCCCCACCCAGCTGACCTCCCTGGGGATACATGCTCCAGTCATCCCTTAGGGCCCTTGGGCAAGCCCCACTCTCTTGGGCCTCAATGTCTCCCATTTCACTTGGGGAGAATGACTGTGGACGAGCGGATGTGCCCACGTGTGTCTGTGGCACCCTCTGGGAACTGAGGAGAGGCCCAAGGGTCGGGGCCAGGGACCCAGGTTTGGAAAAAGCCAACCCAGGGTCAGCCCCCCACCTGTGGCCTGGAGGGGGGACAGAACAAGGAGCCAGCCCCCACCCCCGGAGCCTAGGACAGGGAGGCTCAGTTTCCCCCCTCCTTTCTTCTGCTGAAGCCCCCACTGGCTGAGCCCCCAGAAACCTGAGGGCAGTGAGCTGGGGGCTGCAGGGCACAGGGTGGACCCCAGGTCACGGAGCAGCAGTGGATGCAAGGAGACCAAACACGCAGGGGCCAGAACCAGGGGATGCAGTTGTGCCGACATGAATTAGCAGTGCCTGGTTGACGCCAATGTAGAGCTGCCCCGTCAGGCAGTACAGGCCATGGGCTGTCAGGAGCCCAATTGCCAGGTCTCTCTGCCAAGGTGCTGGGGGGGGGAGCAGGCGACCCACCTTTGGTGTTCAGCGGAACCCTCAGCCGCTGTGCCCCCCAGGACTCCTCAGCACTGGCATTTTTTACAAGAGGGACAGAGTGAAGTGGGCAGAGCCAGGTAGGTGTCTGACCCTCCACTCTGGCCTCAGCCCTGCTGGCTTGTGGGGCCTGTGGGTGCATGAGAGTCTTTTCAAAGCAAAGGGGGTTGATACAGAGAAGGCAGGGGTCTGCTCCTCTGAGGATGGTGGGCCATCTGGGACTGGATGCCCTGCTGTGGGATCAGGAGTGTGAACTGAGAACCCAGGGTTGGGGGCAGGGCGGGAGGAGGTAAGGGGGCAGGGGAGGGGAGTGGGCAAGGTCAGGCTGAGGGGATCCTACCATCGATCCCACATGAGTGTTTTGACATCTCTGGGCCTGCTGGGTCTCATCAGTTGCCCAGAGTGGCTGGTCCAGGCTGCTCCCTCCCTCCCAGGGATCAAGGCCCCGGGATGGCTCAGCCAGAGCCTGGCACACAGGGCCAAGGGTGGATCATCCTCCTGTAGCGGATGCCTGTTGGGGGATTTTCCTCCTGGATCTCCCTGCAGCCCCCACTGAGCTCCTCTCTCGCCTCTCCCCTGCCAGATCGTTTCCAGCAAGAAGATGACCCGGCCTTTGCTGCTTTTGAACGACAAGCCAGCTGGGAAGGGCTTGATTACGGTAGCAGCCTCTCCCGCAGGCCTACTCCTGCTCCCGCTCCTGCTCTGCTCCTGGCTCCCCCACCCCTACTGCCGCTAGCCCTCCCCCATCAATGGGCCGCTTCCCTACCGGGCAGATAATCACCAGCTTTGTTTAGAGTAAAAAGGCCCAACTTACAACTTAGCAACAGGTCTCTTAGCAACGGCTCCTGGTTCTGCAAAGGAAATGTAGCATCCACAGCCACTGAGCCAGTGGGGGACTGCCGCAGACCCTGAAGGGGCTCCCAGGACAGGGGTGCTCCTGCTCTTCTTCCCTTGCCCCCAAAGCTGTCGCTCTCTCCTTCTCCATCTCTGCACCCCTCCCTGCCCCTGGGGATCTTTCTGAAGAGCCTTGCCCACCCCAGGTACAGAGCACGTGTTCCTCGCCCTCAGGGACCCCCTTATGGTTAAGGCTGATGAGGGAGCCCCCACCCCAGTGTTCCAGCTAGCAGGCTCCTCCCAGGACTGTGGCCTTTAGTGCCTGTGTGATCCAGGGGACTAGCTGTGATGGGGGGGGGGGGGGGATATGAGCTCACCAGGCGGTTACTCTCTTTTGCTGGACCTTCCCTGGCTCCTGGAGAGCCCTGTACTCCAGGCTGTGAGGGAGGGACCCCTCAGTCCCGCCTTGCTTTCCTGCCTCAGCTGTTTTATTTCTTCAAGTACGTGCCCTGGGTTCAAGGTACACTAACATCTCAGCATGCCCCAGCCGTTTATTGGCTCTGTTCTGGCTATCGGCCATGCCTCTTCCCACCAAGTGCGTTCCCACCTTGCCCAGGGGTCTCCTCAGCACAGCAGGTACACTCTAGCCCTCTGCTTCTCCCTGGCCATGCAGCTGATTGTGACTCAGGGAGACCCCCATGTGTCAGAGGTTGAACTCTGCTCCAGAGTTTTTTACTGGCTGATCTCCCCCACCCCACCCTGAAGTCTCCGGGTATAGTAAGTACTTAACATGTTCTGCTACTAACCAAAAGTTCAAGTCCACCTGGGGGTACCTCAGAAGAAAGGCCTGGCAGTCTAGATTCTCCCCAAAAATAACCATTGAAAACTCTCCCAAAACTACCATCCATCAAGTCAACGTCTCTGGGACAGGGTAGAACTGCCCCTGTGGGTTTCTCAGACTGTCACTCTCTCTGGGAGTAGAAAGTCCCATCTTTCTCCCACGGAGCAGCTGGTGGCTTTGAACTGCTAACCCTGTGGTTAGCAGCCCAGTGTGCAATCACTATACCACCAGGACTCCTTACTGACAACCCCAGGAAGTTCCATTCTCTGACCCTAGTGGGTTTGCCATGAGTTGGAATTGAGGCCCGTCAGTGGGTGCCTCTGAAATGGGGTCATGGCCGGGCCAGCTTTACCAGGAGGTTGCCAGGTACAGCTGGAGGAGAGGAAAGGAGAAACACGCAGGCTGCCCTCGGTCAGCGGTTCTAGAGAACAGAATCACCTTGAATTTGAGGATGCTGGCCTAGGAGGAGAGGAGGCCCGGCCAGGAGGAGCCCAGTCCACATGTTCTGTAGCTGACTGAGGAGCTTTTCCGGGAGAAAGAAGCCCCGGAAGAGAAAGGGTGGCAGTGTGGAGGTCACCCAGCTGGCTTGTAAGGGAAAGTTGACAGGGAAGACGGCTGTGGGCTCAACTTCCTCTCCCCTCGCTACCCCACAGCCCTGCTTCTTCCTTCCCATTTAAAATTGATTGTGGATGGGGTGAAGGTTCGCAGAGCACCTCACAGTTAAACATTTAATCGTGCACCACAGTCTGTTTCGGCTCATCACTGCAGTCCTGCCATACACTGCTTCCCTCTGCTTCCTGTTTCCGTCCCTCCTTTCTTAACTCTCTCAGCTTGGTTCTTGGGCAAATGCTGCCCTTTGACCTTAAGGGTAAAGGCCATAATTTTGGGGGGGTCCCACTAGGATCTATCTGACCAGCAATCCAGGTCTCATTTATGGTGGTGAGTTCCATACCCCATTTTAGTCCCACTCTCTCGGACCTCCTCATGTGATCCTACCCAGAGCAGCTCACAGAGGTAGCTGGGCACCATCTAGTGCTTCTGGTCTCTGGGTGGTGGAGACTGATGGTGACGTGGTCTGTTAGTCTACCGCACGACCTGTTCCAGTTTCCAAGACACCGCTCACTACTCAACAAAGTAGTGTGTAGAATACTGTCTTTGTGAACTAGGTTATCCCAATTGGCTGTGGTGCTCCCCGAGACTATGGTCCTGATCCCCAACCATGGGGACCTTAAGACATACGGGCTCACCTCTGGTTCCTCATCTACAAAAGGGGTGCTGTTGGCAGTGGTGGGTGCCCCGCACTCAGTCGGCCTCAGATGGCCTGTGTGCCGTGGAAGGAGACATTGCCCTTCCCTGCGTCATCTTCACTTGGGAGCTATGTTTGAGCCCACTGTTGGGGCCACTGCGCCCATCCATCTCCTGGAAGAAGTCTTCCTCTTTCTCCCAGATCTGCTTTTCTTCAAATAATGTCCCTGCCACAAGGTTGGTTTCTCCTGAAACCAGCTGAAGGCGGTAGGCTTTGATCTGCATGAGTAAGCGCTTCGCGTCCTCCATGCTTTCAGCTGACAAGGCTGTGTCATCCCTACATCCAGAAGGTAATTTCCAGAACAGACAAACTGGGGGTTCAGAATACTCCTCTGAGATGAGAGATGCCACCTCTTCCTTCCCCTTCCCCTCAGGCCACTCTTGTCCTCCTGCCTGATTGCTTTTGGGGCACGAGGGTGGGGTGGGTGGGGCTCGAGCAGGTCCCAACCGTTCACCGTCTTCTGGCCTTTGCAGATAGCTGCTCAGGAGCTGTCAGACAACCGAGTCATCACACTGAGCCTGGCCGGCAGGAAGCTGGATAAGAAGGTGCGGGTGGCGGCAGGGGAGAGCCTCCGCCCTCGGTGGGCAGTATCCTCCCTCACCCCCACCCCAGGGTGGTGTGGCCTAGCCCTCGGGCCTCTAGCCTCCACCATCATGGACCCCCCAGGGACAGGCCCTCACCTCTCGGGCCCATCTAGTCACCCCTACCCGGTGAGGGTGTGAGCTTCCCGCCACTTAGAGCAGCTGTTCTCAACCTGTGGGTCACGACCCTTTGGGGGGGGTGTTGTACAACCCTTTCACAGGGGTCGCCCGATTCATAACAGTAACAAAATGACAGTGATGAGGTAGCAACGAAAATAATTATATGGTTGGCGGGGTCACCACCACATGAGGAAATGTATGAAAGGGTTGCGACCTGAGGAAGGCTGAGAACCACTGACTTAGAGGAACTCAAATCAGATGGAAAAGCACTCCTGTCTCCTTTCACCGAGAGAAGGGACCAAGGCCCTCCTGATGTACCCCCTGCATCTGCACCCCCTCACTCTGTCAGCTGAATCCGCCTTCCGATTGTCCCCGGGGCACACCAGGCACCCTCCTGCCCCAGGACCTGTCCCCTTGCCTGGACTCTTCCCCAGAATACCCCAGGGCGGCCCTGGGCATCGCTGGCAGCCTTTGCATGGCCACTACCTCAGCCGGGCCTTTCCCGGAGTGGCGTGGTGCCCGCTGCCGCGCCCGATCTCACTTGGTTCTCCTCTCTGGAGCACGTTGCCGTTGCGCCAACGTCTTGGCTTTTCTGTCTCTGCCACTTGACCGTGAGCGCCCCTGGAACGTGCTGGCTGGAGATCCAGCTTGCCAGATGCCCACTCAAAAATGACAGCGCTGTCCTGCAGGGGCTTCACCCTACCCGGAGAACGAGCCCCCTCTGGAAGGTCTGCCCCACCTGAGGGCCTGGGCTCTGGCTCCCGCAGGCCCTCAGGAGAGGGGGTCTTCTTGGGCCCAGGAGGCCGCAGCTACCCTAGACCTCATGTTGAGACCTGGGGAGGCTGAGGGTAGGGGGTGGGCTGCTCTGTCCACAGTGCCCACTCATGCACCTGCATCACCCATCCCCTTGCTCCCCCAGGACCTCTTTGGGAAGTCAGACCCATTTCTCGAGTTTTATAAGCCAGGAGACGATGGCAAGTGGATGCTGGTCCACAGGACAGAGGTGGGTCTTGGGGCCCAGGGGTCTCTGAGGCAGAGGGTCTGCAGTTTCCCCCACCCCCCAACCCAGTGGCTGAGGGAGGGGCCTTTAGCTGGAGCCTTGCAGCCTGTAGGAAGCCTCCTGACCCACGGAAAGGACTTGTTTCCTCCCCACCAGGAGACTCACTTACTTTCTTAGAAGGCCAGCAGGGGTCTCCCCCTCTTGTTACCTGTCACCACCAACTCTGTCAGGAGGGTGTCCTGGTGGCAGAATGAGTGCCATGCTGGACTGCTAACCTCAAGGTCGGTGGTGCAAACCTACCGACCACTCTGCAGAGAAAGAGGCGGCTTCCTGCGCGTGTAAACCCACAGGGGCAGCTGGACTCTGCCCTCTGAGGTCTCTCTGAGTCAAAACCAACCTGATGGGGTGGTACGTCCCTGCGGGGCCAGCGCTCACCCTGAGCCCCAGCCCACCTCTGCCCTCACCGGCCTGCAGGTGATCAAGTACACGCTGGACCCTGTGTGGAAACCTTTCACTGTGCCTCTGGTGTCCCTGTGTGACGGGGACATGGAGAAGCCCATCCAGGTGAGGGGTCTGAAGCCCTGCTCCCGGCCCTGCCCTGCCAGCCCCCAGTCTACTCCAGGTTTCCCGGGGGAGGGGGCACTGTCAATACTATTGGTCGGGAAGGTTCAGGGTGACATGAACAGAGAGCCCACTGTCTCCCTGGAGGCCCCAGGTCTGCCTGGCCCTCTGAGTGGCAGGATGGCTGCCCGGCCCCTCCCAGGGGCTCTGTGTACCACAGGCTGGAGTCATGAGCTCCGTGTTGAAAAGGAGCCTGATGTGCTCGTTGTGATGGAGACGGGGGACGGTCCTCGGCTGTGCCTGTAGGGCAGCAGGGCAGGGAGGCAGCTGGGTCGGAGCTGGCATCCCAGGGCAGGGCACAAGTGTCTAGTGGAGCGAGGACAGTATGGTCACCTCCTTCCCGGAATGCCGAGGCAGTTGGCTCAGAAGAAAAACAAGACAGGCAGCAGTATGGAGACCCCGGGGCTCTTGGATCTCATAACCTGAGACACGAGGGCCAGGGTGAGGGGTTAAGCGCCCTTCCTGGGGCGGACAGCTAGCTCTTCCCGAGGTCACAGATCACTTCCCGCAGGCGGTGGTCAGGTGCTGTGGACAGAGGGAGGATGTGGGGGCTGGGAAGCATCTGTTTGGGGAGCAGCCCTGGGGTGACCTCTCTGGACCTGTCCAGGTCATGTGCTATGACTATGACAACGACGGGGGCCATGACTTCATCGGCGAGTTCCAGACCTCCGTGTCACAGATGTGTGCGGCTCGCGACGGCGTCCCGGTGAGATGGGCGGGTGGCCCGTGACCCCATAACCCCAGCCAGGGCCCGGCAGATGGGTCCCAATCGGGCAGTCTGGGAGCCTCCATGTCCACATCGGTCCAGTGGGTGCAGACGGAAGAAGCATGCGGAGGGCCCAGCAGATAGCAAGCCCTCGAAGTGGGACCCTGGCAGGGGGTTCTGGGTGCAGGGTGTTGTCTCCAGAGGCAGGGGCAGCTTGGTGGAAGCCTGAGACCTCCAGAATAGTTTCTGGGTGTGGGATCCAGGAGGGCTTCCTGGAGGAGGCATGCTGCCCCCACGTCAAACCATGGGGCTCAGAGGCCGTGCGCTGGTCCAAGCGGCGCTGGTCTTTCTCATCCCACATTGTCCAGCTGGAGTTCGAGTGCATCAACCCCAAGAAGCAGAGGAAGAAGAAGAACTATAAAAACTCGGGCATCATCATCCTGCGTTCCTGCAAGGTGGGTGTGCTGGGCGCGGCGGGCGCGGCTCAGACCTGGGGTCCCTCAGGGAGGCGTCCTGGACAGTGGTAGAGGAGCCCTGGGTGCAGAGCTCTGCCCCACCTGTCCTGGCTCTGTGGCCTCTCTGGGTCTCAGCAGGAGCCCCTTCTGTAGAATGTGGGGTGAACCAGGCAAAGCGTGAGCAGGTCTCATCTCCCATGACACCCGGCGTGGAGTTGAGGAAGGGCTGACCATCTAGGACCTCTCCCCCGTAGGAGAGACCCTGTTTCTCACCAGCACTGCCACCAAGGGGCTCAGGGGACTGCCCTCCATCCAGGGTACAGCCTGGGCCACCAAAACCCAGAGAGCAATAGGGCTCGCACTCGTAGCTCCACAGGCCGGCTGAGTGTGTCTGCTGCGATACGGAGGGGCAGCCTGGGCCAGGGCGACTGAGCCCTGGACCCTGGGTGTGGAGGTTGGGGAGGGTCCCGGCCCCGGGCCCAGGCCTCCATTTCCTCAGCCAGCATCTCCAGGACTCAGTGAGGTCACAGCCCCAAAGCCCCCCTGGAGAGATGACATCATCAGCTCACAGCATCCTGATGGAAGGGCCCTGGTTGTTTCAAGGGTCCCTGGGGACGTCGTGTTGGGCTGCTAACCACAGGGTCAGCAGTTCAGGTCCTCCAGTCACTCCTTGGGAGAAAGATGAGACTTTCTGGTCATCCTGTCAAAGAGAGCCTCAGAACAAAGAGTGCTGTAGCTGTTTTATTAATGATAATGATCATTAATTAACTCACATTCTTTTCTGTTTTCTCCGTGAAGAAGAGAACGTAGTAAGACCTAGAGAGGTGATTCGGACACAGTGGCCACAGACAGTCTTTCTCTGTCCTAACATCTGTAGACATAATTGGGTAGTGTGGTGGTTACATGGTCAAGGTCAGCAGTTCGAACCCATAGCCGCTCTGAGGGAGAAAGTGTGGCTGTTTGCTTCCACAGAGGTTGACCACCTGAGAAGCCAAGTGGGTCACTGTGAGTTTGGTCATTGACAGTGGGTCCTGGGTTCCCACTTGGAGTGAGTGTGTGTGTGTGTGTGTGTGTGTGTGTGTGTGTGTGTGTCCCTCACCCATGTAAACTGCCAGTTAGGAATCTCTGCCCTGGGGACTTTGCTATCAAGAGGTTTGGTGGTGGTGTAATTGGCCGGAGCCCTGCTGGTGCAGTGGTTACCCATTGGGCTGCTTAGTGCAAGGTCAGAAGTTCAAAACCACCAGACACTCTACAGGGAAAAGATGAGGCTTCTGCTCCCGTAAAGAGTTACAGTCTCAGAAACCCACAAAGGCGGTTCCACCTTGTCCTGCAGGGTCCCTGTGAGTTGGGATTGACTCAAGGGACAGTGAATTCTTTGAGTTTTAAAATTAAGTAGGTTTTTTTGTTTGTTTGTTTCATTTAGCCTCCTTGGCCCCCTGACGGGAGGCCACAAAGCAGCAACTTCCTTCGGGTCATGTATAGAGGGGGCAAGAGCCAGATGCAGGCTGGGAGAATAGAAAGGAATGTCAGTTAATTAATAATCATTATCCTTCCTAAAGGCCCACTGGCTCCCTCGATTTCTTCCAGATAAATCGGGATTACTCCTTCCTGGACTACATCCTGGGAGGCTGCCAGCTCATGTTCACAGTAAGGTTTTTCTCCTCACTCCCCCACTCCTACCCCAACCTGCGTCTTCCCTGGGGGAGGAAGGACTTGGGTAGACAACAGGAAGGACTTCCCAGGGGCAAGGGAGAAGGCAGAGGTATTTGCTTCTGTGGGACAGGCCTGGGTCAGGGCTCAGCTGCCCAGCTGCCCAGCCCAGAGGATCAAATGACTGCATTCCTTCAGCATGAAAGGTACCAAATTCCCTCACAGGCCCCTCCCCTGCCCTCCCACCCCACCCCTGTGTTCTGTCCCTTGCCTACCACATCTGCTGTCCCCCTGCTCACTCATCTCCCAGTGACATGGATGGCCCCGCTCCAACCCAGACACACCTTAGGGCTGGCTCCTCCTTAGGGCTCAGCGTTTGCTGCTCCTGGAATGCTCTTCCTAGAACCATCATGCGGCTGCCTCCTCCTCATCCTTCTAGATGTCACCTCCTCAGGGAGCCTTCCCTGATGCACCCTGCCCCAGCCCACTCCTCTTTGCCACACCCCCTAGTTCAATAGCATTTGCCACTCTGAGACCATCTTATACCACTAGCCTGAGAGTGCATAAATAAAGGCTTGGCCTTCTGTTCCTGCTCTCACCTCAACCTGCTGCCCAGTGCCTGGCCCACAGCCAGTGCCCACTAACACATGCTGAAAAGGGCGTGTAGTGACACTGGCTGGGGTGTACGCCTCACCGGCTCCTCCTCCCTGCACCTGTTTGCTTCCTTATGCCAACGGGTACCGCAAGGCCCCTATGCAGGTGGCAGGGAGCCCAGTGGTGCAGGGGTGGAGCATTGAGCTGCCAGCCGAAAGGTCAGCGGTTCAAACCCACCAGCTGCTCCCTGGGGAGAAGAGGAGGCAGTCTGCTTCTGCGGAAGCTCCCGCCTTGGAACCCCACCGGGACAGTCTGTTCTGTTTGTTGGGTGACAACAGCTATATTTCCCTTCCCAGGTGGGGATCGACTTCACAGCCTCCAACGGGAACCCCCTGGACCCCTCCTCCTTGCACTACATCAACCCCATGGGCACCAACGAGTACCTGTCAGCCATCTGGGCCGTCGGCCAGATCATTCAGGACTACGACAGGTGCGATTTCTGAGGGGCTGTGGGGGTTCTACTGCCCCCGGAGGGACCAGCTGGTCAGAGCACAAAGGGGCTCAGGGATCACCCAATCCAGGCCTGCTCCCCAGGAGGCCTGCATGCAGCTGTTACCTCTTTCTGTGCTGCGCCCCCATGGCCGGCAGTTCGAAACCAACAGCAGCCCCTCGGGACTAGGACTGGGCCTTCCACTCCTGTACACAGTTAGGGTGGCTAGGAGTCAACCTTGGCAGACATTGCTAATCGATTGCTGTGCTCTTCGCCACCGAATCAGCACGAATCTCTCCCACACAGCAGCCACTGAGCAATGGGGCAGGAAATCTATTTGCTAGGACTGTCCCCGCTCATCCCCTTTTAAAAAGAGCTGGGAGCATGGAGGAGGGCTGGGTTGAAGGTGGGTCATTTATCCAAAGTCCCACAGGTCAGGGGAACAGGAACCTGACCCGCTGATTTCTGGACCCCGAACTAAGTGCCTTTGCGGAGGTCTGTGTGAGCCCTGGGCATTGTTGGTGGGTGGTGCTGTAGCCAGGTGGCAGAGGGAAGCCATGAGGACAGCAGGTGTGACCACCACCAGGAAGACAAGGCAAAGTTCAGGAGGGCCTTGGGGGAAGGAGGGCTGCAGCCTCACGGTCACAGATGTCCCCGTGCTGGAGGCTCCAGATCACTGGGCACGGGGGCACCAGCACATTGGGAGGAAGGATCAGGTGGGTGCAGAGGCTTGGCAGGGATAAGGGCAGGCTCAGGGAGCACTGGGCGTGGCTGGTCTCTCACTCCCACTCAGGCCTTAAGGGGTGATGATCGTGATTCCAGGTCACATCAAGAGAGATATGGTCTTTACAGCAAGGGAGGTGGAAGTCTCTCTCCCCTCTGGAATGGTCTGATTGAAGAGCCTGGTTTTACTGATTCAGGGACGCATGTCTCCAACTCCTCACTCTAGTCTTGCAGTGAGCTTACTGATGGACATGGACACACACATACACACACACACACACACACAGCAAGCCACAGAGAACTGTGGACACCCCAAATCCAGTCTTGCTCACCTCAAAGAGGGCTTCCACCAGTCACCCCAAACCACTTCATTCATTCCCTCCTATCCCACATCCTCTGTCCTAATACCGTTGGCAAAAGATAGTTGAATTCAACCTCTTCTCCAGCCCCGACTGCTAGCACCTGGGATGAGCCGTCGTCACAACTATCCAGGTGATTCCAGGAGCCTCCTCCCTGACGCCCCTGCCTCTACCCTGAGCCCCTGCAGCTTGTGCTTCATGGCCACGCCGTGGATGGACCCTCTGTACAGATGTTGGATGAATGACCTGATGTGACGTGGCCTCTGCTCTCAGGAAGGCCCATTGTTGCGGCCTCTGGGTCCATCCATCTCCTTGAGGGCTGTCCTCTTTTTCGCTGCCCCTCCACTTTGCCAAGCACAATGGCCTGCTGATGCCCTTCTCTGGGGCCTGATCTCTCCTGACAAGTTCACACTAGGTAAGACAGAGTCTTACCATCCTTGCCTCCGGAGCACTCGGCTGTACTTTTCCCAAGACAAATCAGGGTGTCCTTCTGGGAGTCCATGTACTTTCCAGAGTCTGCTCCAGCCCCATCCTCCAAGCATATCCATTCGTCTCTAGTCTTCTGCATTCCGAGTCCAGCCAAAATCCTGACAGCTTCTGTCTCATCTCCACTGACTGGTGTTACCTGTGGGTCCAGTTGTCATAGGGGAGAAATGCCTGGAATTCTGTGACCAGTTTACAGGAGCTGAGGCAGGAGCCATGGGAGCATGTAAGCGAGCATTCTGGGTTCCCATGGAAATAGAAGCTGCACCCAGGTCCATTAGATAGAAGTGCTGTGGTGGATTAGCAATGTCTGGTGCTGTGGTTGATTAACAATGTCTGCTGTGGATGTAGTTAAATATTCAGAGATGGATTGGGGCTCAAGAGATCAGCTTTTTCCAGAGGTGGTGCGCTCTGCCCTGAGAAATATATAAGGTCCAACCCACATTCCTCCCACCCCCACCCCCCACCTGGCTAGGCAGTTGGGGGAGGTCAAGGTGGGCAGGTGGAGGCTCTCTGGTCCATTGTCTGATGGCGTTTTTCTTCTATTCTGATTAGTGATAAGATGTTTCCCGCGCTGGGGTTTGGAGCCCAGCTACCCCCAGACTGGAAGGTAAGTGATGTGGACTCGCTTTCTCTTGCTTTAGACGATGCAGGGGTCCTCAAATGTTTTAAACAGGGGGCCAGTTCACTGCCCCTCAGACCCTTTGGAGGGCCAGACTATAGTTTAAAAAAAAAACAACCATGAACAAATTCCTATGCACAACTGCACCTACCTTATTTTGAAGTGAAAAAAACGGGGCAAAAACACCCGCCGGACCAGATAAATGTCCTCAGTGGGCCGCAGTTTGAGGATGCCTGCTTTAGAGGTTAGGGGTTCTCCGAGACCCACTTCCCAAAGATGTACCACTGCCTTCTCTTCTCCACTGCCAAACCGTGCTCCTCGCCCTGAACCTCATGCAGGCACCGGCCTGTAGTGAGAGGTGGAAGGGTGGTGGCCTCTGCTCCCCGGGAGCCCGTACCTGGTGGGGAAGACAGGTAGGGCTGCCAGATTTATCAGCAAATAAAATTCCCAAACCCAAGCTAAGCGCCATTGAGTCGGTGCCCGCTCCTAGCAACCTGATAGGGCAGGGTGGAGCTGCCCCTGTAGAAAGCCCTGTCTTTCTCCTGCAATTAAGATACAGGAGGCCCACATTCCAAATTTGAATTTTAGAGAAACAATGAATTGGGTTTGTTTTGTTTTGTTAGCCTAAGTAGGTACCAAATACTGTATGGTATATAACCTACTTTCAAAACCATATCCGTTGTTTATCTGAACTTCAAAACTAACTGGACACCCTGTATTTTCTCTGGACACCCTAAAACCAGGCAGTGTCCTCTGGGCTGAGAAGGGTTAGGTGGACTTTGCAGAGGGACCTGGGGAGAGGGGAGGGGCCGACAGAAGGGATGCAGGGCAGGTTGGAGGGACTGAAGGCAGGTGGCTTGACAGGCTCTGGGGTAGAAGGATGAAGAGAGAGGTAGCTAGGGGGTGTGGGGTGTCTCAGAAGCACCGGGGGAGCCACTGCTGGGTGTACGATCCTTCTCAAAGTCCAATCAGCCTTTTTCAAAAAGCGCTTCATTGTGAATTGGGTGAAGGCTTACAGGGCAAATCCATTTTCCATCCAACAGGTTGCACACATTTTGTTTCACGACCTTGACTGCAGCCCCCACAATGTCACGGCCCTGACCCCACTGCCGCCTCCTGTGTTTTCCTCTTCTGTTCCTTCTTCTTGTTGAGCCTTCCTGAACTTCTAAGCTCACACGGTTGGTTATTCTAAGGCAGTGGTTCTCAACCTTCCTCATGCCCTGACCCTTTCATCCAGATCCTCATGTTGTGGTAACCCCCAATCATAAAATTATTTCTGTTGCTACTTCATAAGTGTGATTTTGCTACTGTTATGAATTGGGTTGCCCCCGTCAAAGGGTCATGTGACCCCAAGGGGTCGCGACCCACAGGTTGAGAACCACTGCTCAAACGTGTGTGTACTTCCCTGGCGTTATTGTGAGGATTCTCGAGCGGGTCATACCTCTGTTTTTGGCTCCTCATGGAGAAAGAATTCATGCTGAAGTCTGGTTTGTGATCCAAGTGAGTTTTTATGAAGGACGGGAGACGTTTCAGGTTGTACCGTCTCAAGAGGACATGCTATTTCAGGGAAGCGTGACGAGCCGTGCAGAAACCGAGCTGGGGTTCACAACTGCACATGGGCAACCTTGTGTGAACTGAGGCCAGAGAGAGGGCGGCATGGCGCGAGTGGGCGCGGCAGCAGGGTAAAACAGAGAAGAGAGAATCCTCTCTGACCTGCCACTGACTGGGAGTGTGTGAGTGAGTGAGTGAGTGAGTGAGTGAGTGAGTGAGTGAGTGAGTGTGTGTGTGTGTGTGTGTGTGTGTGTGTGTGAGTGTGTGAGTGTGTGAGTGTGTGAGTGTGTGAGTGTGTGAGTGTGTGGGGTAAGGGATGGTGGTAAAAGATACCAGTGGCAGGGTATTTCAAATCTCTGGCCAGGGAGGCGTGGTGGAAGGTCTTGGTTGAGTCCATTGGCTGAATTAAGTCCACCTGGGTCTACTTTGGGCCGCCCACGTGTCCCGCCCACCTGGCTCTGGAGCCTGAATTGGAGCATGCCCAGTCCTGGGGGATCTTCATAGACGCTTACTGCTCGCCTGAGTCCTTCCCAACCCCCTTGATGGGGGCCTTCGCAGACATGGAGGGACACCCCCCTATCCCCATCTTGGCTACCTGACATTATCCTTGCCTTATAGACTATGTGGCTGGAAATCAAACCCACAGCGGTAAGTTCCTGTTCGGACCTGAAGGGTGACTACAGGCCACAGCCTTGGGAGTTCCACCCATGTATCCAATTTTATGCTCTTGAGTTCTTCCCACCTTTATCGACTACTCTCCATAGGACTTTCTAAGGGAGGCCTTTCAGAGGCGTTGGTCATGGTCGCCGGGCACCCTCTAGTTCTTCTGGGGGCGGAGACTGTGGTTCACATGGCCCGTTAGCCCCGTGGGCGCATTGCCTCCATGCATCTTCCATTTTCTACACTCTCCTTCGCTGAGCTGGGGAGAGAACTTGGATGGCTGCTCACTAGGCTGGTGTCTTGGAAGATCCAGTTTGGCTTCAAAGCAGGGACTGCCCAGGATGGGGAGTGGACAGGACAAAGCCCACTTTGGTGGCCCCAGGCTTTAGGTGAGAGCTGTGACACAGTGAGAGACGGAGAGAGCAGAGGGCGGCGACAGGAAGGCTTGGGCAGGAGGCAGGACTGGCTGGGTGACCACGTGGATGTGGGCCAAGCAGACACCCATACTTCCAGCGGGCTATTGAAATGTGGGGTGGCGTTTTGCACTGAGATGAGGAACCAGGTTCAAGTGGCTGGGCAGGGGAGATGATGGAAGAGGGGTGCATACCCGGCCACCTGGGCCCAGGCCTGGGGTGCAGACACTCTGGGTGGCATGAGAAACAGGTGTAGGTAAGAGCTGGGCAGCAGATGGAGCCTGAGCCCAAAGGAGTCCAGGAACACAAACGAACGTGCTGGCTCCTTTAGGAGCTTCTGGACACAGCTGCCCCTGCGTTCCCAGATTGACTGGATTCTCACCAGGTGTTACTGTGAGGGCTCATTGTGGTGAGGTGTGGCTACCAGGTCTCAGCTGCCTGCAGGTTGGCGGAGGTGAGGCCTGAGAGTCATCCTGGCAGGAGGTGATGGGGTGGGAGACTCCCAGGGGGGATTGTCAGGGTGTGGGGAACAGGAGGAAGCAGGTCCAGCAGGCCAAAGGATGCTGGGAAGGGCCCAGGAGAGGGAGCTCCAGGTGAGGAGAGGAGGGGTGGGCCCCCGGGTAGGGGCTGAGATGCACACAGTGCTCAGCTGCCAACCAGAAGGCTGGAGGTCTGAGTCCCTCAGGGGCACCTACTCTGCAGAGGGAGCACAGTGTGACCTGACGCACATGGGGCCTCCTCGAGGGGCAGTGGACCCCAAGACAACTGCTGGTGTTATTTGTGGCTGAGTCGGGGTCCCTGAGGATAAGCCCAGGACAGGAGGGTGGACCCCTTCTGTCACCTGTTGGTGTCAGAGGGGATGTGGATGGGATGGTTTGGTGGCCCCAGGGCAGAGGCAGAGAGGCTGGGGAGCCCAGTTGGGGTAGATATTTGGGGAGGGGGACAGAGATGTTGGATCAGGGGCTCTGGGTGGGAGGAGGCAGTGAGGCCCTGCAGCTCTTGAGTGGGGAAGGCATCCGTGGTGACAGTTGAACGTGAAGGGAAAGCTCGGGCTGGGAGCTGTGCAGAGACTTGCACTTGCTCTGACCAAGAGGGAGCCTGGCGTCCAGCCAGGGCAGGCAGGTGGACTGCAAGTTTCTTCTAAGGGTCTCGGTGTCCCTAGGAACAGCCTATTGGGTGCAGACACAGGACCCCGGGTCAGCCTCACGGAGGGCGCCTTCTCTCCTGCCCTCTCTGGAGAGGGTAGGCTTCTCAGGGAGCAGCTCTGGGGCTAGGCTGGAAGAGGCGCATCCCGGCAGTCCAGTCCTAGGGGCTGGGGCTCTGGGCAGACATGACTATGCCAGGTGGGGGCGGGGCAGGCTGATGAGCCAGGCCCAGCATGAGCCTGTTGCTAGGACACCAGCCAGCTTTCAAAGAACTGAAAGAGATGTTTTCTTGTGCAAAAGCCTCCTTGGAAATGTCACCAGGCAACTCTAGGGAGGCCAGCATGGGCCAGGCGGGAGTGCTGGGCGCTGCTGTGAGAGATGCTGAGGCCACCCCCTTCTGCCCCATAGCCTAATCTGCTCCTGCTGGGCCCCTCAGTCCCCTTCTCTGACTGTGCCCCCCTCCCAAGCCTGGCCTCCGCCTCTGCTACCTGTTGCACCTGTCCCTGCCTTTCTTGCTCAGCTTGACTGATCCCCTTACTGAGATTCGAAGGGGGTTCCCTGAGCCCTATTTGCACGCTGAGCAGGCAATCCAATCCTTCTTGTGGACCCCAAACCCCTTATCTACATGGTGGCCAAAGGCGAGAAAAGCCCCTTAAAGGTGGCTCAGCACACCACCCCCTGCACCTCCTTTACCTGTTTGTCCCCTGCTGCCACCTCCCTCCTGGGCATCCTGGCATCCCCCCAAGTCTAGGAGGTGGACAGCACGTGCTTGCGAGCCCTGCATTTGGGTCTTGACACAGCATCCTGAGCAGACTGGGTGTGGCTTCTCTGAGGGTACAGAGCAGAAAGAGCCAGCAACGAGCTGAGCTGGGAAGGGCCCTGGCCCTCCTGATGGCTGGGCTGAAAGAAGGTTTCTCGGCGGGAGGGGGCGGGGAGGAGGCTGAAAGTTCGTCAGGTAAAGGGGTCATCCAGGCAGAAGCAACAGATGAGCAAGGGGTGGGGGTGGGAAGAACTTAGCTCGTGACTTTATAGATGGGGAAACTTAGACTCAGAGATTCTTGTGACTCCCACATTCTCCGTCCCCTACCCCACCCCAGCCAGTGCCCCTGAGAGTCAAGTGTCTCACCACAGGACTGGACCGGGCCAGGTAGGGTGACCTTGGCCACTGATGGTTAGAGGACAAAGAGCAGTGGCCAGCGGGACCCCAGGGAACCCTAATCAGCTTGGTGTGGCTGCCAGGAGGCTGGCTGGTGTTTCGCTGGCATGCCAGGGCAGATGCCAGGTCGTGGCCAGGCAGCATGGGCAATCTGCCCTCCAAGGTCTGTTCTGGCTTGGCAGTGGCTCCCTCATGGTTCAGACACTCCCAGGCCCTCTCTCAGCCTCAGTCTTCCTACCTGTGAGATGGAGCTGCTGGAGGAAGCCACTCTCAGGTCCCACCCTCCTGAGCCCAGGGCCAGGCCCTCTTGCAAAGGAGTGGGGGAGAGGCCCAATGGAGATGATGACGAATGGGAAAACAGAATTTAAATCCATGTGTGTTAGGAAGGGGCTCCACCCCCATCCCTAAGCTCCTCTAAAATCTGATTTAGGGGAAGTCATTGGCCCAAGAGATCCTGTTTCCCTGGCAACCATTTTCTCTCAGCCCCTCCATACAAGCCCCCCAATCTCTATAGAGGCTCATCAAGTTTCCATGGCAATGATGACCTCTAGCCCCCACACCTGGGGCCCAGTCTGGGGGACACGGTGGAGGGGCCTTGGGCAGGGACAGGTTCCAAGAAGGACATTCTGGTCCGGCTCCATGCCAGGAAAAGACCCCAAAGCCCATTCCCCCAACCCTCCCCCACCACTGCAAGTGACCAGGGCAGGAGGAGTCTTCTCCTTGTCCAGCCAGGCCCACGGCAGTGTGGGGACCACTTGGGGCTGAGTCTTGTCCCTGGAGGGCCAGTCGTCTAGCTCCTGATGAGGTTGGGGCTCGGCTGGGGGACTCTGGCATGTGGCTTCTCCTCTCTGGGGCTGGGTTTGTTCTTCCTCACCATGGAGGTGTGGACTCACTCCATGGGGCCTTCCAGCACCCCACTGCAGCAGCTCAGAGCTAATTGGTCTGACTGGGAGTGGCTGTCTCCCCTGACAGCCCCGCCCCCTGGTCACCCTTGGAACCTCCCCTTTAAGACCTAGCGGGCCGGGAGCCCCTTCGGCAGTTGGTGGGACCTCGGTGGTGAGCTCTGGAGGACTGGCCTCGGTCACAGTGAGGTCGTGGGAAAACCCTGGTCCACCTCAAGCCTCAGTTTCCTTAGCTGTGAATGGGTCCCACGGGGCGGAAGGAGTATGGACTTGACCGTGGAGCTTCGAACCTGGGTGTGGGGCATGCAGCAAGAGGGGTCTGGGTGGGAATTTAGAGGGTATGGGGGGGTGCTCTGTCTGAGCCCCCTCTCAGAGTTCTTTGACTTCCTGAGGCCCTGGGCCCTACAGCCTCCGCAGTCCTGCCACAGCCCGGAATGGGTTCAGTCACGGGGCCTGCCCGCTGGGCTTCTGGGCCGGGTAAACCTCACCACCTGACAGCCACTGGCCCAGCTGAGACCAATCTGGGACACTGCCTGAGTGGGGAGTTGGAGGCAGAGAGGTAGCGTCTTGGTCTCCTGGGAGCGCCATTGTGGCCCTGTCCCCCAGCCCCACTTGGGGCGAGTTGTCACTGGTCCAGTGTGGCCTGTCATCAAGTGAGGCGGGCCTTCAGACCCAGAGCAGGGGCTCTCTGACAGGGGGACCCAGCACTGTGATATCAGGGCCACTGGGGGGCTCCAGGTGGAGGCCTCTCAGAACTTGGAGGGAGGGTTTAGGGCTGACCCTCAGGGGGTCAACCAAGCAGATGTTGAAGCGGCCTGACCTGTGGGGAGAGCCAGGCACCCTCGGGAGACCTTCCTGTTGGGTGAGAGCCTGGGCCCAGGTGTGGGGGAGAGGAGGCAGCCCGCCCAGCATTTTCTCTGCATTTCAGGTCTCCCATGAGTTTGCCATCAACTTCAACCCCACCAACCCCTTCTGCTCAGGTGAGTGCCAAGAGCAGCTGCCCTAGGCTCACACCACCTGGGCCCTCACTGGCGGGAGAGGATGGGGGCGGGGGGAGACGGGGTAACAGGTTCCTGCCCCACACTCTCTCAGCACTCCCTGGCACCACAAGACAGCCCTGGGCTCCTGGCTCTCTCCGGGTTGTGGTACCTTGGCGAGGTCACTGCTCCTCTAGAGGCCTTGGCTGCTGCACCTCCAGGGAGGCATGACACCTGCCCAGCTCACCTGCAGGGGTGTCGGGGTGGGAAGGACAGGGAGCCCCCGTGGGGGTGTGGAGGTGGTGGGGCAGTTGTTCCCCTTATGTGGCTCCCCTTGCAGTCTGCCTCTCATCTTCTCCCTCCATACCCCCCCCCTCGTTCCCCTCCTTCCACAAAGAGCCTTCCTGCCCCTGGCTCCTCAGGGAGAAGTGAAGGAAGCCTGGAGTGGGGGTGGAGGGGTGACTGGGAAGTAGGCATGGAATCTGTGCCCCTCCAGCCCCAGACCTAAGAGGATTTCTGAACCTCCTAGAAACAATTCAGAAGTGACTGAAGGAAGGTGAGGGGACCCAGGGCAGGTGTGGACGAGGGTACTGCCCCCCCACCAACCCCACAATCACAAGACCATGGACAGGCCCCTGCCCCGCTTTGGGCCTTGCTTTTGCCTCTTCGGGACTGTCGATGATTTGGGGAGAGGGAGGGTGGGGTGTGTGTGCGCGTAAGCATCTACTTCCCTTAGGATCCCCAAAGCTGAGCCAGCTTTGTGCTCAGAGGGGAAATGTAGCTAATCCCCAGCTCAGGGGCCATACTTTGACTCGGAGACATGGGTCTGGGTTGGCTGGAAGTGTGTTCCTGTGCTCCCACCAGGTGGGGCTGTCTGCTTTGGGTCAGGGGTCCAGAGATGTTTTGTCCAAGTTCAGGGGATATTTGTAGTCTCATAACAGCCAGTGTCCAGAGACTGTGTGTAGGGTCTGTACTTGTGTCTCATTGGACCCCCAATCACTCAAACAGGAAGGAACCCCCAGGGTCTCCCTTTGTTCCTGAGCAGCCAGATGGGCTCTGCTCAGCCCCCTCTCTGAGAGGAGGTGGAGTACCTGGGTCTCCCTTCTACCAGTTGTCCAAGAGCAGCTATTATTAGCTGAGATAGCTTATCAACGGAGGAATTTAGGCTCAGAGAGAGTGAACCACATGCTAAAAGGTGGCAGAGGCAGGATTTGAACTCAGGTCTGGGTGGCTGGGAAGCTGTTTGCTTCATCCTGCTCTGACCCTGCCCACTGGGCGCTTCTACTCTCCTGGGCCCCAGGCTGGCCAGGGCAGGGGCTTCTGGCATGAGCAGGAAATAGACGCTGTGTCAGCAGTTGGGATGGGAGGGCATTCGGGGATGGTATGATCTCTTTGGAATCAAGTGTCAGGGGCCACTGGGTTGACCCCGACTCTCCTCCCCGAGACAGGTGTGGACGGCATCGCCCAGGCATATTCGGCTTGCCTGCCCCACATCCGCTTCTACGGTCCCACCAACTTCTCCCCCATCGTCAACCACGTGGCCCGGTTCGCAGCCCAGGCCACGCAGCAACAGACGGCCACGGTGAGCAGGCGGCCCCTTGACTGTGCTGGAGGGGGGCTGGGCCAGGCCTGGAGCTGGAGCTGGAGGTCTCTCCTATCAGGCAGCCCCCTGCCACCCAGGGCAGGGTTCTCTGCTTCTCCCTGGAGAGTGCTGGCCACTCTCTGGTCCTTTGCTGACCTGCAAGTATCCTAAGGGGGCTGGAGCAGCTCAGCCGGACAGGGGCCTATGGTGATGGGGGATGTCCCTTCAGGGTCAAGAGTGTTTGTCATTCCCCATGACAGATGGGCCAGGAGAAGTGACTCCTGCAGCCCTGAAGCTGATCCCCCCCCACCCCCACCCCCGCCGCCTGACATCACTCAGAGAAGCACCCCCCTCATGCCGCCCTGCAGAATGAACCGGCCCTGGCCCTGCCTGCTTCCATCTCAGTCAGGCCAGCAAGGTCGGGAGGATGGGCCGGCTGCCTGGGCATCTAGAACATGGGTCTGCACCCCTAGGTCCTTACCCCATTAGCTCCAGGCTGATTCCACAGGTGAGCCCTTCAGGCAGGACCTGTACCCAGTGTCAGGGTCACCAAAGGCTACCTTGCACACCTCCTCCACCATCTACCGTGCCCCACCCGACTTCACTCTGCAAAGTGGACTAAGGGATCTTCTGCCCCGGCTCTAGGGCGGTGACCGTTTCTATGCAGCCTCTGACCATCCCCTCTGCCCTCTCATGACCCTAAACACCTGACTGCATTCAATGACCAAACCACTCAGGAGACACTTGGCAGAAGTCTTGGGGGAGGGGGGACGACAGGCGAGGGGTGGGGACTGGAGAGTGGAACTCAGGAGCCTGAGCATCTGCTAAGGGGGGCACTTCTGGCCCCACTCCCCACCTCAGTGCATCGCCGTGGGCTTGGCTGGGAAGTGGGAGCCCTGCTGGGCTGGGACCCATACCCACCTTGGCCACTTGCACCTGGGAGCAGGCCCTGCTTCTGGCTCCCACCTCTGCTCAGAGGTGAGGGCTTTGGTGAGATTGGAGCCCTTTCAGACTGCCCTGTCCCCATCTCCAGAGTCCCCAACTCTGCCCAGTACCCCCATCACAGCCCCCACAATGCTCCCTGCAGCCATACTTGCCCATTCCCTGCTAGGAGAACTGTGCCAGCCTAGACTGAGTCCTCCAAAGCCCCTGCACCCCTGCACTGAGGACAGCGGTTCTCAGCCTGTAGGTCGGCCCTTTCTCAAGGGTCACCTGATTCATTACAGTAGCAAAATGACAGTGATGAAGTAGCAACAAAAATAATTTTATGGTTGGGGGGGGGGCAGTTACCACCACATGAGGAACTGTATGAAAGGGTTGAGGCATTAGGAAGGTTGAGAACAACTGACTTTGCACAATCCCCTTCCCTTTCCCCCCTCCTCACTGCTTCCTGTCTCTCAAATGCCCCAGCTGCCCAGTCTTTGTTTGCCCTTGCTGTCCCCCCTGCCTGACATCCCCCAACTCTCCATGTGCCCAGTGCCCGGCTCAAATGCTGCCTCCTGAGCGGCCTCCCTTGACCACCCATCTGGCCACCCCTGCTCAGTTGTGACTCTGGTGGTGGCCGGAACACCTTGTGCACGTGTTGATTTGTTGCACCCACCGCCCCAGCTTCAGCCCCGCCGCTGCTCCCCTGGGGTCAGCGCTAGACGGGCTCGGGGAATGGGTAGGATTCAAGGTGGCTCTGGTCTACGCGGTGGCTCAGTCAGGAGGGAAGGACCTCGTCACCAGGGCCTGAAGGTAAAAGCGAGTGAGCTGAGGAGCCAGGGCTTCTAGGGAGGTGTGTGTGTTGGATGGGGTGGGGAGACTGGGGGCTGGTGGGGGGCTGGAGAGAGAAAAGTCCTGGGACCATCAAGGAAGAGTCAAGCCCCAGCAGGCCTGTCCTTGTTGCCCCTCCCTCGCGGCCTGACTTGAGCAGTCACGGAGCCTCTGTAGCCTCCGTGTCCCCATCAGCACAGTGGGAGCACGCACTCACTGGTCCTCCGTGGGAAGGAGAGCAGCACTGGTGGTACAGTGGTTATGTGTCAGGCACTTAACTACAAGGGCAGCAGTTTGAAACCGCCCACTGCTCCACAGGAGAAAGAGGAGGCTCTATTCCCATAAAGAGTGGCAGTCTTGGAAGCCCACAGGGAAAGCTCTACCCTGTCCTATAGGGTCGCTGTGAGTCAGCACCCCTTCGATGCCAGCCAGCTTTGGTTTTGGCGCCCAGAGATCTGCCAGGCCAGACCTATCAGCCCACAGAGTTCAGGCCTCCCACCTGAGGTGGGGTCGGCAGGCAGGCAGGCAGGCAGGCAGGCAGGCAGGCAGGCAGGCAGGCAGGCAGGCAGGCAGGCAGGCAGGCAGGCAGGCAGGCAGGCAGGCAGGCAGGCAGGCAGGCAGGCAGTGTGGGGGTGGTGTCAGTGGGGAAGGAGAAGATGGGCTGGGGCAACCCAGATTGGACATGTGTGTTGGGGACGAATTGTTATTTAATTTGGGGAGGGGTTGTGGAGGGGCCACTCTACACTGGAACCCCAGCTGCTGCTCACCCAGTCTCACCACCTTCCCCACACACACACCCCCACTCTCCACTGAGCTGGGAAAATCCTGCATCTTTGCCTGGGGGGTGAGGACAGTGAGGTGGGGGAAAGCCAGGAAGCAGCAGGAAGGAAACTGGCAGACACGGGTGGGCACACGAAGCTGGGCAGAAGATGGGGCAGTGGGCCCTGGGCAGACCAGGAGGGCGTCTGGGTTCTGGAGAAGAACTGCTTGAGCCTCAGAAGGAAGTCCCTGCCCTTTCCCGACATTCTGTGCCACGATCCCATCTGGGGGCAAGGCCTGGGCGTGTTCTTGGGAAGGGGACAGGCTAGAAACCCTGCAGGGCAGCTGTGCTCTGTCCCGAGACTCATTCCACCCACCCAGCGCCCTGCTGGCCAGTCACGGCCGGCTCTCGGACCCTGCAAGACACACAGAACTGCCCGAGGGCTCCCGAGATGGCAGCTCTTTACGGGAGTTGGAAGTTGTGTGTTAGTCCGGGTTGACTAGAGAAACAAATTCGTAGACACTCATGTGTCTAAGAGAGAACTTTATATCAAAGAGCAATAGTACATTAAGAAAACATCCCAGGTTAGGTAAAATCCATAAATCCGATATTAGTCCATATGTCCAATACCAGTCTATAAATTCTTCTTCAAACTCATGCAATGACACAATGCAGGAAGAAAGATCACAGGCCAGTGGGTGGAAAGTCTTGTGGATCCAGTGGTGGTGGAAGCATCTCAGTGCTGGCAGAGGTCTCCACGTGGCTCTAGCGTAGCTCCACGTGTCTTGTCTATAGAAATGTCTCCCAAGGAGGGAGTGTGTCCTTCCTTCGGCAAGCTATTTACCTCCTTAGCGCCTCCAAATGAGGTCATCAAGCTGCGACCTGATTGACAGACTAGACTCCACCCCTTCACTCTTACTAGTCTCAAATTGACCACAGATGATGTAACTCCCATCCCGTGTCTTTCTCCTGCGGAGCAGCTGGTGGTTGCAAATTGCTGGCCTTGAGGTGGAACCCCTGAGCACTACCCGGAGTCAGATGACTTGCTGGCATGCTGCAGGCCAGGGAGAGGTTCTTGGGAAAGCACCATCCAAGTGGAGATGTGCTGGAGGCTCAGAGTGAGCCTGGCAAAGGACCAGCGTATGCCTCTCACACAGGCCTGGGGCCAGCCAGGCCATTCTGACAGTGCATAGAGAGTAGAGTGGTCCTGCCCTCTGGGCCTTCCACACCGGGAGGCACATCTCTCTCCTGATGCCCAGCTGGGCACCGGTTTGGATAGTGGACTTCTTGTTTCACATCTGAGTGTTTCAGTACTACACCCTCCGGGCTTCTTCAAGTGGGGGGGGGGAGAGGTTGAAAAAGTCGACTGAGTCTGATGGACACTGAAGGAATCTGTTTTCCCGCGGGGTGTGGGGGGGGGGCAGGGACACCACCAGCAGACATCCCATCATGGTCCTCCATCCTCCAGGACTCCGTCATGGCAAGTTGCCTGGGAACCTGGTCACCTAGTGGAAGGGGAGCTGGGGAAGCAGCCAAGACCCTGGGACACCCATGCCCCTTCCTCCAGGGCCCTGGGCTGCCAGCTCCCCAGAAACTAGCAGGGGGGGTGGGGGCACTGTCACTGCCCCAGACTCTGCCTGGGACTGTTGTTACAAAGTCAATTCCTTATCAATCAAATCACAGGAGAGGTGTTGGACGTGGCTAGAGTCCTGGAGACCGGAAGAGGCCTGCGTGAGGGCAAGAGACACCCCATCTTAGAAGGCTGTTGGGTACCAGCTCTGTGCCCCGAGGGAGTGGCCTGGGAAGGGAAGCTGAGCTGGCCGCTGCGGGAGGATGGATGGTGGCTAAGGTGGATCTTGGAGTTGTGGCTGAGAAGGGCATGCCAGCAGAAGGGAGCAGGAAGGCTTTGTGATGGGAAAGCCTGGGACTGAGCAGCTGCCCACCCGGCCTGCAGCCTCCCTCAGACCGGTCTTGGAGGCAATGGGGGTGGTGGTGCGCGTGTATGCGTACGCTCACTCTGGGGTAGTAACAGACTGTCAAAGCTCCTGGCACCCCCCAGCTCTGCCAGGCTGGGTGAGAAGCCCAGGGCAGGTCAGCTGCACTGCTGGCCCTCAGGCCCCACGAGGCAGTGGCTCTGGGGCCATTGCTGCTGGGGAGGGACTGGTGTGGAGACAGCCCCAATTCTGTCTGCCAGCCAGCCTGGTCGGGTGGAGACTGCATCGCCCTAGTTGCAGGGTCTGGGTGTGGGAGGGACAGTGTCTGCATGGACACTCGCTGTGTGCCTCGTCCTGAGGTCCTGCAGGGGCTCGGGGAGGAGGTCGGCCTCCAGAAGTCTCCGTGTCTAGATGCGTGGCTGATGGGAGCCCAAGAGCCACAGGCCCTGTGGGAGGCCAGGTGGAGGAGACCCAGGCCAAACATCCCTTCCTTCCTCACTGCCAGTCCCCTAGGGGCCTCCTGCCCACCAGCCCAGGGGCTCAGAGTTTCTGGTGGGGTTGGGTGGGCTAAGGGGTCACTTAATGGAAAGGGTGCTGGGAAGATTGGACACCGGGGGTGGGGCGGTAACAAGGGTCTGGATTGGCTTGTGAGGCTCCCCTAGCTCGGGGCTGGGGGGCTAGCAGCAGCAACCCTCCACTGTCGGAATTCAGGCTGCCATCACCATGGCAACAGGTATCCCAGCTAAGACTGGCCTCTTAAAGGCACAGAGCAGGGGCTGGAGCTGAGGGGTTAGGATGGCAGGGCGTGCTCCCAGGTGCTCACTTGGCCCTTTTTGGCCCGTCTGGACTTGGCGTACAGGCCAGGGAGGAAGGCACCCCAGAGCCCAGCCTTCAGGGAACAAATGGTTTTTGCTGAGTGAGGAGGTGGTTCGTCTGGGCCCCAGTTTTCTCTTCTGAGAAGCAGGAGGGTCAGGTGAAAATCCAAAGCCCCCACACTGAAGTTTCAGACCCCAAACACCTGCATCCAAGTAACCTGACCACGGGAAGACAGTGTCCCCCCCAGACAGAGCTGAGGAGAAAGTTAGGGCTCTGCTGCTCAGAGTCCAGCACCAGGGCCTCAGCTCTAAAGGACAGGGTCGAACTGCTCCTGGGGCTTCGGAGCCACCCCTCCTTCCAGGGAGCAGCTGGTGGTTTCCAGCACTCAACTACCTTCCCACCAGAGCAGACAGCGGCTGTCTCCTGAGGGGCATGGTGGGTCTGAACAGCCAACCTTCGGGTTCACAGGCCAGTGCTACCCAGGCCCTCCCTCCTACCGCTGACCCTGATTATTCAGTCAGGCCTGCTTTTGTTTTTGCTGAAACAATCCAAAGTCAGGCTCCCAGCCATCAATAGAGGGTAACACTAAAGAAACACAACAAACTGTATGATGGTTTTAAGGTCTAGCTGGAGACTTCATATACAGCAGCGGTTCTCAACCTGTGGGTTACGATCCTTTCACAGGGGTCACCCGACTCATAGCAAAGTGACAGTGATGAAGTAGCAACGAAAATGTTGTGGTTGGGGGTCACCACCACATGAGGAACTGTATGAAAGGGTCACGGCATGAGGAAGGTTGAGAACCACAGATCTAGAGGGTCGCAGAATCAGAATCCAGTGGATTCTGGCAGTTGCTTGATTTTAAGTCTCGGGCTGGCTGTCTCCTGGCACTGAGCTCTGTTGGAGTGGACAGTGATCAAAGGCTAGAGAGCGGTTACCATCACACCAGCCTTCCTGGGTCTCCAGTTCTTAGAGCCAAAAGAACTTTGTAGCCTGGCCAACACTGCCTCCACCGTGGCTGTGGGGTACATGACCTGCCATTCTGGGCTTTGGGCTAGAGGGCCTGCTCTTAGCCCCAGTGGGATGTGCCAGGTCTCGCTGGGTAGCGAGTAGACAGGGTCCTCAGCACTTGTGCCCAGGTACATCGGGGAAAGGAGACTGATAGCTGGCAGCCACTATACCAGCCAGGGCTGAGTGGGCTGCTGTCACATGCCAGGCATGCTGCAGCTCTTACCCTGCAGATGAAGAAACTGAGGGCCCGAGTCCACGGAGGTCAAAGGTGATACCAGGAAAGGAGGAAGCAGTGCGTGCCTGGCTGTGACCAGACTGTTGAGATGGATGCCAGGCCTGCAGGGACAGAGGACCCTGGCTGCCAGGGAAGGGGCTGGGACAGAGGGGTCTCCTCCTTCCCAGAGCCCTGCTGAGTGCCGCGCGCCCCCCCCCCCCCGTGTCCCTCCCCCGCAGCAGTACTTCATCCTCCTCCTCATCACGGATGGTGTCATCAGTGACATGGAGGAGACGCGGCATGCCGTGGTCCAGGCTTCCAAGCTGCCCATGTCCATCATCATTGTGGGCGTGGGCAACGCCGACTTCGCTGCCATGGAATTCCTGGACGGGGACAGCCGGAGGCTGCGCTCCCACACGGGGGAGGAGGCTGCCCGGGACATCGTGCAGTTTGTGCCCTTCCGGGAGTTCCGAAATGTGAGTGTGGGCCGGGGTGGGTGGTTCTGAACAGGGCCCTAGGGACAGACTGGGTCCCTGAGCACATTCCAGACAGGAGGGGCTGCCCCACCTCCAGCCTCACTTTACAGAGGGTGCTCCTCTCCCATCAGGCCCACTGGTGGCCTCTCAGGACAGGCTCTGGTCTTTAGTTGACCCAGGTCTGCCCACCAGGAGGCCCCACAGGGAGCAGCCGAAGATGCCCCTGTGCTGCCTCAGCAGGCTGGGGGTTAGTGTCCCCTGCAGCTCAGGTTCTGGGAGCCCCCCCCTCCCCGTGAGAAGTGTGTGGACCCTGTCCTCTAGAGCATTAGCTCCCTGAGGACCAAAGCTGGGTGCTCCCCTCTTCACTGGGGGGGGGGGGGGAAGAATAGCTTTGACAGCCCAGCTGGCACAGGTGAGCAGCAGCCCACAGGCCAGCCCCTCCTCCAGGGCTCCAGGCACCCAGCGCATGGAGGGCACCACGTGGGGGGCTGCTGGGGTGTACCCGCCTGACCCTCAGCCCCCACTTCCCCTTTCGGGGCACCTTCTGAAGCAGCTCCCTGGGCCCAGTGCCCCTTTTCACAAGCACACCCCAATCCCACCCCCATGAACCTTTATTCTCTCCCCTTGTCCCCAACAGGCGGCAAAAGAGACCTTGGCCAAAGCCGTGCTGGCTGAGCTGCCCCAGCAAGTCGTGCAGTACTTCAAGCACCAGAACCTGCCCCCCACCCGCTCGGAGCTCGCCTGAGCACTAGCCCGCCCGCCCCGCAGCAGCATGCCAGCCGAGCCGCCTGCTCACCTCCTGCCCCCGACCGTGCACGCTCACCCTGCTCCCTCGTGGGTGACCTTTTTAAACCGTTTCCTTTTTTACAACTGGACCTCTGCGCTGACTCCCCCAGCCTGGCTGGGCTTCCTTCCAGCCATATGGCTCCCCTCTCCTGGCCCCACCCCCCTTAAGTATTGAATGTACTTTGTATAATTTTAGTGGAGTTATATTATTGTTACTAAAGAAAGTTTTTACACTCTATCACATCTGGCTTCTCCCGAGTCACTAAGCGGCAGTCCTGCTCCAGCTTCTCCTGGTGCCTCAGGGTACTGCAGTCCCTGGAAGACTGGTCCCTTCCTCAGCAGGGACACAGAGGAGCTCAATGATCTGGGGGTGGGGGCTAAGAAAAGGACACCCCTTCCCCAGCCAGCCTGGGTTCCTTCCATGGTCACAACGGAACCTGCCGGGAACCCAGCTCAGTGCACGTGCCCTGTTGAACTGCACTGTCCCCCAACAGTACTTACGGCGCCAGGAGTCCTGGTGGAGTGGGTTACTTGGGCTAACCCCAGGGTTGGTGGTTCAAACCTACCAGCCGTTCCTCAGGCGAGATGAGGCCGCCTGCTCCTATAAAGATTTGAGTCAACATAGGCTCGATGGCCCTGAGTTTCAGGTCCCTGCAGAGTTCGTATGTGACGCTGGAGGTCCTCCATGTTTACCGGGGCGGACTCACACCCAGCTGGAACTCCGTGGTCCCTACCCTCTTTGTGGGCCACATTCTGTCCTGTGCCACCCAAAGGCTAGCAGAGCCTGCAGTTTGCCTTCCCAGGGTTCTGGCCCGCAGCCACTGGCCCTGAGATGCTGCACAGCCAAGCTTTGGTCCCTCATCCCCAAGTCCCTGCTGATAGCAGCCCGTTGGTTTCGAGCATGGCCTCCGGCGTGCGTGCAGAGCCGGCACCACCCCCTTCCTCCTCCTATCCAGCCCCCCGGAGTTCCCGTCAGCCCATCTGGCGTATGTGTGACCACCAACAATGTGAACAAGAACGGCACCAATTGCACCGGATGCTGATGATCCGTCCTCCAGGGCCACTGAGGGGAGAAAGCAGGCTGAGGCATCGGGCCAGGGCGGGGCTGGCACTCAGTGGACAGCTTGAGCACACTGAGCCGCCGCGGGCTGCTGCGCAGTTCTGTACCCATTTCAGCATGGGCAAGTCTGAAGTTTTGAGTCACCCACTCAACTTAAAGCCGTCAAGTTGATTCCAACTCTTGGCGGCCCTGTAGGACAGGGTAAACTGCCTGTGGGAGTCCAAGACTGCAACTGAGTGGGAGCAGAAAGCCCTATCTTTCTCCCAAAAACGGCGGTTTTGAACTGCTGACCTTGCAGGGCTCCTCTGGGACTTGCCAGAAGCCCCTCATTCAGAGAGGAGCCTTCCCCAGCCCACACTCCCTCCGAAGCTCTCCAGGGATGGAAAGGATTATGGGCTGACGGCTCCCTGTATTCTGCCTCGGGAGCTCCCTGGGGAGGAACACCCAGAGGGCAGTGGGGAGGCCGACAGTGGCTCTGCGCGCCCGTGAACCACTTCCGTTAGCTGTGGAAGCGTGGGCTGACTCCAGGCTTCACATAGAAAGCAGGCTTGGCCATCTTTGTTCTCCATCCCCACTCACTTGCCCGTGCCTGGGTGGGAAAGCTGAGGGCTGCAGGTCACAGAAGAAAAGGCCACATCAGCTTGACTAGTGCTCTGGCCATCTCCTGGAGCCTGGTCACACCCGCTAAACGGTCAGCAGGGCTTGGGGTGAGAGGCTCCCGGCCAGGCTGCATCACAGCTGGGATGGTCAGGGCTGTCTGCTCCTGAACCCACAAGACAGGCAGCAATTGGAACTGGGGAGCAGGACCAGAACCACCCCCCCTCTCTTGGAGTCTGCCCCGGAGGCCTGGACAGTTGTCACTGACACCAGAGCCCAGCGCTATTAAAGGTTCTAGCCCCTGGCTGTGCAGCCTCTGGTGATTCATGGAGCCACTCTGTTTCACTCTCCTCCACACTGCTTCCCAGACACCCTGCATCCAGACTCCTGACCAAAGCCCCAGGCAGTGCCCAGCAGGCCCTCGGTACCCAGGATGGGGGGGGGGGCGGGGCGGGAATCAAGATGGGCAGGAGGGACTTCGAGTTTCCCAGCCCCTCTTCTGCAAGGCTGTGACCCAGACGTCACACTCAGCTTGCTGTTGCTCTGAATTCCCAGGGCTCTGGTAGGCGGCCTCGCCCAGGCATGGAGGAGCACCTGGCTCTGTGACTGGGACCATGCTGATCCTTGTCTCCTGCTGGGCAAAACCCGCATTCCAGGTGGCTCTGCACAAGTGGGCTGGCCATACCCGGAAACCAAAAACACCCAAGTCTGAAGGATTGTGTGTGGCTACCAAGCTCTCCTTTGTGTTTCTGGAAGGGCTTAAGACAACAGCTGCGCCACATGCCCACGAGCAGGACACCGAGCCAAGGAACCGGCAGTGCTGAACCAATTAACATTTAGCCAACTGGCAGGCGCAGAGGAGAAGCTGGTGTTTGGAGCTGATGACCAAACCCGACCCTTCGTCATGTCAGTGTTCTAGCTGCAACTGGGGAATGCGGGTAAGATTCCATCAACCACCAGCACCAGGGCTCCGGACGCCTGCCCTGAAACAGGGTGAGGGTGCAGGCTTACTAACAGGCATGACCACCACTTACTACGATGGCCACCAACCCCACGACCTGGCATCTAGGCTGCCTTGTACCTGAAGCACCAAAAAGCCCAAACTCACTGCCACTGAGTCAACGCTGAGCTGATGACAACTCAGAGGCCCTCTTCGACAGGGAAGAACTGCCCCTGTGAGTTTCTAAGATAGTAACTGTTCACAGGAGTAAAAAGCCTTGTCTTTTTCATGCAGTGAAGCTGGCGGATTTGAACTGCTGACCTTGCATGTAGCAGCCCAATGTATAACCACTATGCTACCAGTGCCCATGTACCTTACTAGGAAATACTTATCGCTATAGACTGAAGAAGGAACCGAGGTCCTTGTTCAAGTGACATTGCTGCTAAGCCCTGGACTCCAGGTTCATGAGCACTGTGGCCGAGGCAGGAGCAGTAGCAGTGGAAGTGGGCCGAGGTCTTCGGAGGGGGCGCTGCAGCACTGGGAGGGTCTCGGTCCCTCTCAGAGTGTCAGAGGAGGTCGGTGCAAGAAGGCAGTAAGGATCTCGAAGAGCTGGATGGACAAAGAAATGAGGGCACTGGGGACTAGTCCTGAGGCTCCTGACTCAAGTTGAGAACATTCCAGGGCGTGGGGAAGCTCAAGCCCGCTCCTGGATTTGGGGAGGGGGTAGCTCACACAGGCCCTGGAGTCTGGGGAAGGTGCACATCGACAGGCTGCTGGTCACCTCTGTGCACCGCCTCATCAGCCGCTCTGCTTTCAGTAGGGGAAACGGACACATTGCATCTTGTGCTCCCTTCTCCCCAGCCTGGCAAGTGCCTTACAGGGCCTCAGGATGGACACTCCACCCCAGGTAGAGCTGGCCATAGGGAGGTTCACATCTTTTCTCATGCATGGTACAAGAGCCGTACAACTGCCACCACTCGCAGTGATGTACGCAGGGTCCAAGGAACCTGTCCCAAGTCCTGTCCGTAGCCCTCACCTCCTAGTTCTAAAACCCCACTCCCTCCCTCTGTCAGGCAGCAGCTCTTCTCAGCTTTGGATCGGAACCCCAGGCCTGCTCTGGATGCTTGCCAAGGCTGCCTGTCTCTTGGTCAGTGGATCCTGTGTTGTTCTTAATCCTTTCTACAGACTGCGGGCTTCTGCTCCAGGTGCTCCCCTCATGGCCACCCCAGGAGCTGAGGAAATAGGCGCCCGTGGCTTTCAGTGTCTCCCAAGACACGAGCACTGACATCTTGGCCTGAAGAGTGTCAGCTTCTCGGCACAGTCTGGAGGGTTGAGGCGATGGAGAGAGAGTTTTGGGAACAAGACCCAGTACAGGAAAAGCAGGCTGTAGTTCTCACAGGCTTTCATGTGAATGTGTCTCTAATCCCTGCAGCCGCGGTCACGGTCCTCCGCACCGCCAGGGCGGGCCATCACCGGCTTCTGCGAGTCTAGCCCCCTTGAGGTGGTGACAACTGGGGATGAGCTGAGGGTGCTGGCGCTGCAGCGATGGCAGTGAGGTCACAGGAACCACCAGGCAGAGGCTGCAGAAGGGGCTGACAGTCGCACCCGAGTGCCCAGTTTGCAAGGTGGGAGCTGGCAGCAGGCTCAATTAGCCCAGAGCCGTGGACAGGCAGGCAGGCTTCTCCAGGCACGGGCGATAGGAAGTCACCATCTACCCAAGGGCACCCGTGTGTCAGTGCACAGGAAGGGAACAGGAGCAGCTGGATGAGGTCCAGCGGCTTCGCTGCCCACGTTAAAACTGAGCAGTTCCTCAGCCTGCCAGCGACAGTGCGTGTCAACACATCTGTGTGCGTCTCTCTGCGTCTCACACCTGAAGTGGCACAAACAGTTGACGGGGAAACCAGGGAACAAAAGGAGGAGATGCGTTGGTCTTGAGAAGGCGGGGGAACCTGGAGTCTTGTGTTTCAGTCCATGCCTACCTTGGTCCTTGAGGTCTTCGGGCCGGCCACCTTGCCCACTCATTCTCTCCCTGATCAGAGGGCCCTCCAAGGAGGTGAGCAGCACCTCGAGGCTCTGGCCACTCCCACAGGAGAAGCAGGGAGGCAGCGGGAAGAGAAGCACCTCTAGGCCAGAGAAAGCTTCATCTGGGGTTAAACCCCAACTAGGTCATGTGCCACACAGAAGGGACTCTACAGAGCACCGAGGGAGCTCGTGTCAGGGAATGCGGTGTCCGCCCCTGGTGTGCAGCACTTGGACTCTCAGACGAGTAAGTCATCTTGCAGCTTGGACTTCTAGCCATGACTACCTAAGGCCCATTCTTTTCTTCTAAAGGGTAGAGCCTTCAACGTACTCCTTTCTTTAAAAACAAACGCATTTTGCCAGGCTGAGAAAAGGACTCACTGGGGAAGCTGTCCTGTGCCAGGACTTTCTCTCTTAGGCCAGCCCTGGGCTCAAATGGAAGGGGAGGGGAGGGAAGGGGAGGGCCAGGAGGGAGGGCAAATGCCACAAGGAAGGAGGGGAGGGGAGACACACCACTACCCACCCCCGAGACGGCTTCAACATCACTCCACATCAAGCACTGGGTAACAGCAGGGAGCCCCCATCTCACTGGCTGGCCAGGTCCGAGTTCCCGAGGGCTCCAAGAGGCCCACGTGACCCAGCAGTGCGCTTGTCCGCACACACGCTGCACTCACCCCTGCCCGGCACCCACCCCGGCTCACATGCTGCTGGGAAGGGGAAGAGGAAAACCAGACACACATGTTGCAGGGCATCTCTACTGGCCCCCTGACCTGCCACCTCAGGGAGTGGAAAGAGAGACCACACACACCTCAGGGCCACAGGTGAACTCTGGCTCATGTTTAGACTGGCTTGGTGATGCTATACCGCACAGGAAGCAGGCAAGGGAGGTGAGGCCCGTGGGCAGAAGACGTCGTCCACTCGACTGGCAGGGAGAAGTCCCCTCCTGGGGTCGGGCGGGCAGGGAGCTAGGGGGCCTCGAGGAAGGTGTTGGTCCGGAAGATGGAGGAGACAATCTTCCCTGTGGCATTGATGGTGCCCTCGCTGTCCGAGCTGGACTCCGAGTCGCTGCTCCCCGAGTAGGCGCCCAGGCCCGGGAGGATGCCGATGCAGACGGCCGCCGAGGGGCAGTGGAGGGAGGGGCCGCTCAGGGAAGGGCTTCCGAGGGACACGCAGGGCGGGGCTTCTGCAAAAGAGAAGGGAGGACCTTTACATGCCCACCCCTGGCACACAGTGGTATCAGGTGACGAGCCCACAGAGCCTCCTGGGCGCTTCCCACAAGCCGCTGCAGTCCAGACTACGTCAGACTGCTCGTACATCCGGGGCTGACCAACCTACTCAAAGGAAAGAGAGCGGCGTCGCCTGGTCTCCTGCATGCTGGACTTGCCGCAACCACAGGACCACAAGGGGACTCCTCTCCTGCTCCCACAGCAGGGCACAGGCCAGAGCCACGCTTGGAGTGCCACTGTGAGCTAAACTGATGCCTAACGGACGGCGCTGCTCAGGCTCGCTGACCAGCGAGGACCCCTTTCCCAGGCCAGCTTACAGTCGCAGAGGTCGCAGCCTGCAGAAAGGGGCGCTGCTTCCCTGCGGAGGGAGATGAGCACTTGGAAACCGATCGAACGCAGGCCGGCCCTTCCTCTTGGACAGCTGAGGGCACAGCCAGATGACATGCTAAGAGCACGCAGAATCTCTCCTTCCCACAGCTCCCGGGGCCACCCTAATGGCAGAGCGCCCCGATGTGGAAAACGCAGGCAGGACTCCCCAAACGAAAGGAAACATCCGCTCTCTAGCCCAGCCCTCCTCCTTCCTGCTACAAGCAGCCAGCTCCACCGACACTGTCTCACAACCTGCCTGGTGGGCGTCATTCCCATGGTTCCTGAGGAAGGAGGTGACGTGACTGAGCCTAGGTCACAGGCCACCAATGGGCAGAAACATGAAGCATAGGGTGACCCAGAGTGAATGCACTAACAGGACCCCTGATGGTGCCCTGACGGCACTGTCCCAGGGCAACAAGCCTGTCACTCCCGAGGGTCTCGCCTTCGAGTCCCTCCCCCTTCATGTAACCAAGTATGAAGGGACAGCACAGGTCTATGCAGTCTGGAGTGACCACGGCATCCCCCGACTGTGAGGCCAGTGCAGAGAGTGTGCAGGCACTCGGTGTATCTGCTTGTCTTTTCAGGAAGTTCTAAGAGACAGACACCAAACCCAAACCAAACTCACGGCCACCGAGTCGATGCCGCTGCCTGTGACCGTGTGGGATGGGGAAGACCCGGCTCTGTGGGCTCCTGAGGCTTCACGCTTTACAGGAGCAGAGTCTCCTCTTTCTCCTGCAGAGTGGCTGGTGGGCTTGACCAGCTCTCACAGGGGAGGAAGCAGCTGCTAGGGAGAAGCACCCCCACTCACACGCGGAGATGGAAAGTGAGGGTCGGGAGAAGGGCTGCAGAGCCCTTCAGGCCCCGGCTGCTGGAGAGCAGAGGCCAACACCTGCAGCGAACACCACAAGGGTGAAGTTCCTTAGGCAACACGGCGTTCTTCCACGCCTGTGTAGAGAAAACCGGAGGGGGAACCTGGCAGAAGCCTCGAGCAGTGCACAGAAAAAGCAAGCGGACTTTACAACGGAGGCCAACCTTCCGCAGACGGAGGGCAGAGCGGAGTAGGCATGGCCGCTGTGTGGCGAAGGGGCCAGCGGGGGCGTGGCAATGGCCTCCCAACTTTTAAATGGGGTTCATAAGAGAGCAGGGCTCTGAGAAGACTGGACACCATCTGAACGTCTATGGACAGAGGACTGGCTAAGCCAGGGCAGAATGAAGCATCTGTGGGTGTCCCAGTGTCAATGAAAAGGACAGGACTGTGCCCACGAGGTATGATGGAAGGGTAGGGAGAAGTCGTCTATGCAGAAGACGCACCACAATATATGAAAGGATGGAAAAGAAACTGTGTTGCATGTGGGGAAAGGAGCCGAGGAGCCAGGAACAAAGGAGTCTTATTTTCCAGTCCACACTCCATCCTTTTTGAATTTTCTAGTGTGTGCGTACATGACTTAGCCAAACACACAGCAACCTGATAGGACAAAGCAGAACTGCCCCCAGGGGTTTCCGAGACAAATTCTCATGGGAGCAGACAGCCTCATCTTTCTTCTGAAAAGTGGCTGGTGGTTTTGAACTCCTGACTTTGTAGTTAGAATGCAACTTGTAACCCACTAGGTCACCCATCCATACACACACAAAAATTTTAAAGGCAAAAGTTCAAGAAGCATCCAGGGCCCCTTAACTTAGGGAAGGCAGCCCCAGCCTGAGGCTGCACAGGACCCGGCAGCAAGCCTGATGAGCAGGTTCCCGACTATTCTCACCGAGCTGGAGCTGGAGCTGGAGCTGGAGCTGGAGCTGGAGCTGGAGCTGGAGCTGCTGCTACACAGGCAGTGGGCCCAGCGAAGGAAGGCCGGCATCGTCAATGTGTGGGACGAGAGGCCACGGGGATGCTCTCTTGCATACCATTTGTTACTTGAACAGTGATTGGGTGTTTAAGTGGGAAGGTCCTTTGGATCCTCCATTGAAAAATACTGGTGTGTGAAGAACTGAAAGCCTCGAAGGGTATGGATCAGTTCATTAGAAAATCATTGCAGCCAGGTATGTTATTTCATTCAGAATGCGAGGGGTCAGTTTTAGGCTCTATCCCGAGAAGGGAAAGGAGCCAGCCACCATCACCACCCCCACCCCAGGAATCTGGACTACTGTGACATCAGACTTTCAGCCAAAAGACCAACTCTCCCAATTATTGAGGAGATTTCAGGAGAGAAAAGAGACTGCAATTCCGACAATTTCCATTCCAGAAGCAGTTAGCTGTCCAAAGAGAACAAAAGGGTGCCCTCTGGTCCCGCTCCCTTGGCAGAGTTTCCTGCCCACTCCTGCATTGGCAGGCCAAGTCCCCACCGAGCACACCAACGAGGGAGTGCTTGTGCGGCCCCACAGCTGCGTGACTTGGGAGTAGATGGGACTGGCTCTGCTCAGGACTGGTGCAGTCTTGTGAATCAACGTCAGTCACGGCACTGTGTTCTGGGGAACAGAGAGACCACCTTTCTACTGCCGAGGGCAAGCCTCTGACGGAAGCTTCTGGGAGGTTATTCTGGCAGGACCTTAGCGCTGGCGAAGGAAGCTATTCCTTGCCCAGCTTCTGCCTCAAGACTGGAAAGGCAGGAGGAAGACTTCAGAATGACAAGATGCCATTGAAATCGGAGTCGGCCTGATGTGGTTTAGAGAAGGTATGAGTTTGCCTTCCCACAGGCTCATGCAAACAGTTCCTAAGAAGAACGTACCAGCTCAAGGGTTACAGATGGAAGGATGGAATTATACACTAGATACATGAACCACCACACACATACACATACACACACACACACACACACGGAGTTGCTGTCAGATACCACGGAGGTAGTTCCAATTCGTAACTGCCCGACATAGAACGACACCCAGCTGGGCCCCGTCCCCCCACTCTGGCAGCCCATCTCAGGGAGGGTCTTCCTTTCTGACTGTGTGTTAGCAGGGGTGAGAGTCTACAGGGAGGAAGCCTCCCCTCCTGTGCTGCTGGAACACACTCCACCTGCACTTCTTCCAACACACACGTGTCTGTTTTTCTCGCAGTCCCCAGGGCTCTCCAGTCTTCAACTCCGTGATTCAGAGCCATCCGCTCTCTGGTCTTCCTCATTCATTGTCCACCTTTTGCATGCATATGGGGTAACTGAAAACACCATGGCACACCTTAGTTTTCACAGACACATTCATGTATGCATAGCTCTCTCTCTCTCACACACACACCACCCCCTTCTACCTAGGCAACTACACTTTGACAAATTTCCTACTTACCGTATTCTCGTGTATAAGCCGAGTTTTCCAGCAAATTTTTAATCCAGTTTTTGTGGTAAAATTAGGTGCCTCAGCTGATATTCGGGTCAGCTTATATTTAAGTATATACTGTACTAAAAAAAGATGAACAAGAATTCCTACAATGCTAATAACTCAAAAACCAAACCTACTGCCACTGACTCCATCCACACCCAGAGCCAGCTTATATAGTTTCTACCGTCCTGTTCACAAAGAGCAGCTGGAGGATTGAACCACCAACCTTGCAGTTAGCAGTCCAAAGCCTCAACCCACAGCACCCCAGGGCTCCGTACATTGCTGAGGAATGCAAACCCACTAACTTCTTTGGAGGGTGATTTGGCAATATTAATCTACGTTATAAATGTAGATCCTCTCTGTGTATGTACATCAAATATGCACATAGTAATCTATATTTCCCTAAATAGAAATCAGAACAGGGAGAGAGACAATCTAGAACAGTGGTTCTCAGCCTTCCTAATGCCGCGAGGAACTTTCATACAGTTCCTCATGTTGGGGTGATCCCTGAAACATAAAATTATTTTTGTCGCTACTCCATACTGTAATTTTGCTGCTATGAATTGGGCAACCCTGTGAAAGGGTCATTCGACCCCCAAAGGGGTTGTGACCTACAGATTGAGAACCGCTGATCCAGATGTCCCCCCACAGAAAACAAGATCGCTCTCTTATGGGATAAGCTTATAGCAGATGGTTAACACCCAGTGCCACCGAGGCCTGACTCACAGCAGTCCGGGTGGGTCAAGGACAACTGGGACCCACAGAGTTGCCAGTGGCTTGTTTTTGGAAGCCTGTCACCAAGCCTCTTGTCCGTCCACCTCGTCCAGGGCCTTGCTCTTTTCCGCTGCCCCTCCACTTTACCAAGTATGATGCCCTTCTCCAGGGATTGGGCTCTCTTGACCACATGGACAAAGTACTTGAGACGAACCCTCACCAGCCTTGCCTCTAAGGAACATCCTGACTTCTTGCAAGACAGATCTGTTCGTCCCTTTGGCAGCCCGTGGTACTTTCAATATCCTTTGCCAGCACCCAATCTCAAATGCATCCGTTCTTCTTTGGTCTTCTGAAGGAGGTGAGTGGAAATCCCACCGCTCGGGCCAGGTGTTCCTTAGTCTCCCAATAACAGCCTTGCTTTTAAACTCTCGCCTGACCTCTCGGGAAATGTAATCTAGAACACAGAGCAGCGTCAGCCGCCCCCGTCACTGGCGCTCAGTAGCGACTGTAGTCCATTAAAAAGCACTTATCATCATCATCATCACTGAGAGAAAATCAATGGAAACTCTGTTGTAGAGCTGGCCCATTGGATTCACCGCAGGCGCAGCCTCCAGGGCACTGGAGGGTCCAAGTGAAGAGAGACTCCTGAACGGGGCCCGCGACACACACCTTCACTGACAACGCCGTGCACGCCGCCGGATCCAGAGGTGGGTCTCATCACAGGAAAGCAGCCACCTGAAGTCTCTATGTTCAATCCAATCCAGCCGTCTGCAGGGCCACACGCCAGGTGAAATCAAGAGGCTCGCCGTAGGGAAGGGGCAGAGAAAGGCCCTTTGTGAGCCGAGGCGCTGCGGCCAGGCCTGTGGCCCTCCTGGCAGAGCACAGCTGCGCTCCTCGGCATCCCGGTTCCCGATGGGCCACCTCTGCAGGGCAGCGGACGTCCTCCTGCACAGGAGTCTGGCCCCGGGAGTCAGAGTGCGGTAAACAAAGTGTAGTCAGGCTTGCTGGAGGCGCGGTGAATGCGTGTTCCGGGACGGGACGCATACTGGCCCTTGCCTATGGCTCACATGCACCCGAGCCACACAAAGACACAAAAACGAGGCTTCCACCCACCTTGATTCTTGTCATCCGGGTCAGGATCTGCTTTCAGTCTTTTCACACTGTTGCCACTCTCTGAGCTGTAACAATAAACAAATGAAGCCAAATCACAATGATCTCAAGCAGAGAACCAGGCCCTGGCCTGAGCACTTCCATGGGCCTCCCACCTGCTCAGGAGGCTGGGCTGAGGGGACAGTCCTCCGTTCAGCCTCACACTCTCTTTCCACTTCGATTTCTGGTTACAAACACAACTGAACCACTGGCCAATCTGAGGGACGGAGCAGTAGTTCTTTTCACACCCCCTAAGTTTCTGATTCCTCGTGTCCTTCTTTAACCTGGGAGGAGCCCTGGTGGCACAGTGGGCAAGGCACTTGGCTGCTAACGACCCCAGCAGCTACAACACAGAAGAAACAGGGGCTGGTCCGATGCGGTCTACACCAGAGATCAAGATGGCAGCACACTGGCATCAGACTGTGACCTTGGAAATCCTGTGGGCGGTCCTGCAATGGTCACTGTGGTCCAGTGCTGAAGCTCAGGAGCAAGTGTTTAGGGGCTTGCTACATTATCCTTCAGAACGTACACAGAGAGTGGCTTCCAAAGTGTCACTTGGCATCAGGATCACGGGCACTGAAGAATAAGCTCCCAGATGGCACTCTAAGTTTACTGAGCTAGAGTGGGCAGAGCCTGGGATTCCTCGTTAATAACCAACTCTCAGAGGTCAGGTACAGTTCAGTTCCCGTCTCAGCCGACCTATCACCTTGTCCCATAAGAAAACCACTGCTGGGGGCTCGATTCCCACTCACAGCTACCCCACAGGACAGAGGGTCCCAAGACTGTCAGTCTTCACGGGGCAGACTACTGGCAGCCAGGTGACTAACCTATGGTGCCCCCTGCGTTACACGGCAGCCCTTCGAGACCCAGAAGGGTTCCATGGAGGTGCTTCTGAAGGCGCTGTGATTCGCCTGGCTAGTGGGCAGGATGCACTGGGACGTGGACTGATGCAGGTGCAGCTAGGTTAACATGTATTGCCCTGTCATTTGATCTCCCTTCTGACTGATTTAAATGCGTTGTGGTTTTTAACTTTTTCTGCTTTCTTTAGGACTGAGGTTTTTGTCTGTTTAACTTTGCTATGCTCGTGAGTTTTGTTTGTTTTTTAAGGTTTTTCTGTAAATGAAATCCAGGCTAGGTACTTCCAGGGAGACAGTAACTGGATTAATGTCTCCTTGGGGGTATGGCAGGGAGGATGGGGGGAAATGGGGAGTTAACAACGATGAGTACACAAATGAAGAAAATGTTCTAAGACTGACTGTGGTGATGACTGTACAATTCTTGATGTGACTGAACTATTGAATTGTGAATTATATGCCAATAAAACTGTTGGGGGGAAAGTTCATGTGAAACCATGGAGTTAAAAGACAATGACATTTTTCTACAAAGGGTTAGCCCCTCACACAGTTCACCAAGGGAGCCACAGGCAAGCACAGCCGACACTGAGCTCCTCCTCAGGGGGCTCTGAGGACCAGGCAAAGGAGCCGCTGGCAAGAGTCCTGCCTCGGTGAGAAGCCCTGCCTGGGCACGGTCTAGCCAGACTGGCCCGGGCTGAGCCCTGAGAGACGCTCAGACTTGGCCTGAAAGCTTAGGTAAGAAATTGAGAAGAATGATTCCTATCTCAGGTACTGGACCCCTTTGAGGCTGCTGTACCAGGAAGACATTTCTCCTTGCAGACAACGTTCCTGGGACAGCTGCAGCCAATGGATGGTGTGCCAAACCACAGGGCTCCCTTCAAAACACCTGGCTGGTCACCAGCCTGCCATATTGATTTTCCTAATAGACTGCACTTAAAAACGTGACATCACTTCGTCGTGGGCTGGTGGGACAAGATGGAAGTGAGAAGGCTCAACCCTTTTAGGACCTGTAGAGGGAGGAACAGATATTACAAAGAACTGACAAACCTCCAGGCAGTGCTGCCCGCGCCATGTCTAGGTCTGTGACCTGACACAGCTGTGCCTGCCTGGGGTGTTCTCTCTCTCTCTCATCTACCATTGCCTTTTCTAAGGCTTTTCCCAACTTCCCCAACACAAGCACACACATACTCTCTCGGCAGCTACTTGCCAGTTACGTGCTTCCTTCTCCTTGCTCTCTTTATAAAATAAACATTTCAAAACAAAAAACCAACCCTCTTACCATTGAGTTGATTCTGACTCAGCAATCCTACATAGGGCTGTCAAGGCTTTATAAAACTTTACTGGAACAGACAGCCATTCTTTTTCAACCAGCTGGCAGGTTTGAACCACCAACCTTGCTGTCAGCCATCCAACACGTACCTGGCAGCGCCACTGGGGCTGTCATTAGACCCCGTCTTGCTCTCGTAAGACCCGGTGCAAGCCCTTTCACAGAACCTGCAACCTCATTTGCCTAGCAACATAGTCAATTCTCAAATACTGGGCCCCAGGCCTCCTATGACTATGTGAGCTTGGACAAAGGTTCTCAACCTTTCAAAACCTCAGACTCATCTGTGAAGCAGGAATTATACAAACTTGCATGTTTTAGTGGCTGAGATTGTGTATGGAATGCCCATAGCTGGCGCATGGCAAGTATCTTACAAAGGGTGCCTGCACTGTATTTGTTGCATAGGGTCCAAGAGACAAGGGCCACGGGCTACAGGAGACATCAAACCCTGGACGAGGGAAGAGGATTGAGGTGTTCAGAAAGTCAGCAATCAGGCTGGGCAGCCCTAGAGGTGGTGTCTCAGTGGGGTCAGGGCGAGAGGAAAGCTGTGTGCCTGATGGCTGACCTCTTGTGCTTCACAGCCCCGGCCAGCAGCTTCGCCTGGGAGAACTTGGTCTTGCCTTCGATTGGCTTCACTGCCGGTTTCTTCTCCACGTCTTTCTTGTTTTCTGCAGACATGCCAACCTTGTTGAGACTACTGTGAGTTACGGGTTAAGGGTCAAGCCATGGTAAACCGAGAGAATGTCCTTCATGATCCTAGAACATCCCCAAGCCTGGGGGGCCACCCGGCCGTACAAGGCAACAGCAGAACCTTCAAGGCTGTTGAAATGCAGGCTCCCTCCCTAGCCCTGACCTACGAGATGAGTCTCCAGAGACCCAGGAATTGATGTTTTTCAAACTCTCGCAAGATGACAACGCATCTGCAACACAGCAGTAGAGCCAAGATGCTGCTTTTAAAAGCATAACCGGCTCCTTTGTGCAGGTCACTATTTCATACATGGTATCAATCCTCAGACTCGGGGGCTGTCCCTGTCTTCCTTCTCTCCACCAGCCTCCCTCGCTCCCTCCCTTGTGCTCTCTCACCACCTAGCAGGGCCTAATGATTCCGCCAGAGGTGTTCCCACAGTGGGGCTCCTAGTTAACTTGCCGTTGGCCCTCACCGGGACAACAGCGACATCTAGTGCCCAAGGAGAAATCTAAGGCGCACGTATGAAAACCAAACCCCAAGGCCTGAGCTAATTCTTCTGACTCATCCCCTCTACAGGACAGAGCAGAACCACTCCCTCGGGTTTGCAAGGTTGAACATCTTTACAGGCTGGTCAGCCTCATCCTTCTCTCATGACACAGCCAACGAGCTTGAAACACCGACCTTGCAGCTCTGACAGAAGCCCAATGCTAGTTTAGTCCATGGTGCCGTGACTCTTACACGTGTAAGTGGAGACATGGAATTCAAAGATAATGTAATTTCTCCCCTTGTACTATCAGCCCAAAGGGGAGAGGTGGGAGGTCTTTGGACTCAGCTATTTCTCTCTGCCTTTGAACAATGGAGAAAGCAGGGCACCAGAGGAAATTTTAATCCTGCAGAGCTCTGTTCTTGGGGCCATCAGCTACTCTAAGTACCTGCGGTGTTCAGAGGGGATTTTCTAAAATGCTCAGTACTATTCTGAGGTCCATCATTTAATGTTTTTTTTTTCATTTAATGTTTTTAAGGTCCCCATGGAAATATGTTAACACTAACAGCTCATTATGAATCAAACTGAAATAGAGACTTCATCCTTCTAGCAAGAGTATGAAAAACAGCAAACTGTGACTTTTAGCTGCAAGTCCATCATTAAGGGGCAGAAACTCAAAGAAATTTCTCCATCTTAACTCTTGAAAAATAAGGCAAAAATGGAAAGAGGCACATTGAAAATAAAAAGCACAGGTGTTTCTAATACAAAGCAGAGACAAAAACCAACATTTAACTTTGTAGTTTTAAGTGAAGAAAAACACCCAACCCTTTTCTTTTCGGAGGGGAGTAGGTAAAAATGTAATTTTTGATCCATATCCAAAACATAAGGAACTGCCCCTTTGAACTCCCTTCCTCCCCCAAATCCTCTCAAGCACATACCCTCCCTCTCAAAAACGTCAAGGAATTCATTAGATGGAACATTTTTCTTGTATTAAAAAAATTTTTAATGCACATGATATTGTTAATATTGTTGATTTAACCTAAGTGAGGAGAGAGTTCTGTTTCGTAACGGGCCAGGAGCCACGGCTGATTTGCATTTGGAGGGAGAGCACTAGGGTCACGAGCAGAGGTAAGCACCTGGTACCAGTTTACAGCTTCCCTAAGCAACCGCCTGACCCGCCATTCCTATCCCAACAGGGCTCTGGCTCCTTGAGTGTCTGGGGTTAGTCCATCATACACCAGGTCGGGAGGTCTGCTTCTCATCCTTTCTTCCAGACAGTCCAAGTTCCCAATAAAATAGTGCCTGTTCCTGAGAATGAGGAGACCACAAAAATCTCGGGGAAAAGCAGAGTGAGGAGGGAGGGGCTGGGGTGGCACAGAGCTGAGACTTCTAGCCCAGCAAGTAACGTGGTATGCCTAGTAGGCATTCACGCAGACGCCAAAAAGGCCACCCCCTGAGCCAAAGCAAAGTCACCTTTGCTGCTTTCTCTGCACCTTACAGGGACAGACCACGCTGGGCCTGTAGAGAAACTCTCCTACCAAAGACAGACAAACTCCTTTTCATATCAGAAGCCAACCTCTCCCCTGGAGGTGGTTTATTTCACCGCCCACCGGTCTCAGCATCTTATCCCACAAGGACTCTCTCGTCCTGGCTGCCAAGACTTACACGTGAGTTAATCCACCACAAGGGTGTGGTAGTGGGCTACCCACACCGTAACCTGTACAGATCCTGGCTGGCCAGGCAGCCGCCAGGCTGGAGAAGCCCAGGGCTCGCCTTCAGCCTGTGGATGAGCCCTCAGCACCTCGCGCAGAGAACAAAGGATATCCTGTACTCCTTCAGCTCCTGCAGTTCTTCTTCTCGGCGCTGCCTTTCCAGGAGCTCCTGCTGGCGAGACACCTCATCCAGGAAGTTGGTCTCATCCTCATCTAAGCCCCTTACCATATTTTCTGAGGAAATAATTAAGCAGGGGACGCTTAGCAGACTAAAGGGAAAAGAATCAGCTAAAATGCTTGCCTTTTCCTGTGTTTAATAAACAGAGATCCTGTAGGGAGCAGAAGACAGACTGGAAAGCTCATGCCGTTCGGATACAGGAGTGGAACACGGCAGGGAACCAAGGCGCTTCTGGCCATTACTGGATATGAGCATGGGAGGAAATGGGTGCCTCGAGCTTTAAACAAAAACATTCAATGTGGTACAGAAGCAGGAGGCTCTTTTCTCTTAATGAGCACCTGGAGAGGAGCTAAGGGGGACAAGTCCGTGGCTACTGAGAGGAGGGTTTGCATGAGGCCAAAGTACCCCACAAAGGCCCTGCCGAGTCCCCTGGACTCTAATTCCTGGGCTTACTGAATTTGAACTGCTCTTCATACTCCTGCTGCTTCTTGTCCTTCTGTTCCTGTAGCCTTTCATACAGAGACCGAGGGTCATACACCTCCTCCGGGCATTCTGAAAGAAAGGAGAAGGGGGTGAGGGGGAATCAGAGCCAGCCTCCGAATCGTCAGCCTATGTGGGGAGCACAAAGGCTCCAAAGATAAAGCCGAGTCTTCTCTGCATGACTGAGGGCAAAGATCATACAAAAATAATATTCAAAGTCTAGCATCAGTGTTCTTGGGGCCCACTGCTTGAGCAGCCAACTGGCTGACCGGCCAGCCCAGAGCCTGGGAAGACCAGTGTTCTCACTGTACAGATCCCGGTGGTCCCGTGACAGTGCACAGATACTACCCCGGGAGACGGAACAGCCTGGGAGGAGCTCCTGGGAGGCAGTGTGGTAGGACGGAGGGCAAGGGCGTGACTGTCCTGGTTCTGCCCCAGCTACGGAGGCCTTAGAGCAGGGGTCCTCAAACTACGGCCCGTGGGCCACAGGCAGCCCGCCGAGGATATTTCTCCAGGCCGCCGGGTGTCTTTGCCCCGTTTTGTTTTTCACTTCAAGATAAGATATGTGCAGTGTAGGAATTTTTTTATAGTGGTTTTTTTAAACTATAGTCCGGCCCTCCAACAGGTCTGAGGGACAGTGAACTGCCCCCGTTTAAAAAGTTTGAGGACCCCTGAAAATAGAGGTTCCTTCACCCTTCTGGGAGTCAGTTCCTCACATCTAGAGGGAGGTTATTAATATGTATTTTGCAGCGCTGTTACGGTAACAGTTCATGATGTTAAATGCCAAACTCTTAAGAATCCGTACCTTCTGGATCCTCGGGTTTTCGAACTTTTTCCCATTCTTCTTGCCTCCTTTTGCGTCGTTCGTCTAGTTCCGCCTCAGACACAAACTTCTTTTTCATAACAAGGTTACCATCATCCCCTCCATCCATAATGGAACTAGTTTACAAAAAAAGAAAACAAAACACTTCCAAGTGAGAGCCCGGAAGACTGAGCTCTGGGGCACCCGACAGTCTAGCTCAAAATTCACTCCCTAACTTGAAGGGAAGAAATTTCCCAGTTGTTTCACTTTAAGCACACAGTTATGTTTTCACAAGGTATCAGGTAGGTTTTATCAGCAGAGTCAGCATAAGACTTGGAACAGTTCTCATTACACGGTGCTCCAGAGTAAGTCGCACATTGTAAATATTTCTCTGTCCCTCCCTCTTGGGGAAAGTGGCAGGCTGGACATCTCCCTACCCCCATCCTACTCCCAGCTTCCATCCTCTATCATTTCTGTAACATCTGACATGAAAATCCTGCTTCAGGGGCAATTCCGCTTGCTCTTCCTTCCAAGTAGTTCAGAATAAAGGCGGCCAACTGCTGGAGGAGTTTGAGAACTGGAGCGTGGCCAGTCTCCACAGTGCGTAAGAGCTGTCCAGAGGCACATACAGCGTGAATGGAGAAAGTGAGGCTGGAAGAGCCCAGTTCTCCCAAGTTCCAATTCAAGGTCATGTCCACCAGACTTACTACGACTTGTCTTTCACCTCCTCCCTGAAAACACCACGTCCACGCAGCAGCACAGCATTCTACCTTGAACCCTTCTAAAGAAATGGCAGGGGGCTGCTCCCGCCTTCCTCGGGCTTCAGTTGTGAGGGGTCATCAGTCGGCTCCCGCTCAGGTGACCCTGGGTACACCAGAAGGGGACACTGCACGGCCCATGCCAGCCTCACAGTTCTTACGTTGGAGGCAGGGATGCAGCCACCATGTCAAAACATCTTGTCGAAGGGCTGCCCTCTGCTTCACCAAGCACGATGCCCTTCTCCAGGGACTGGCCTCTCCTACACGTCCAAAGCACGTGAGACGAAGTCTCGCCACCCTGGTCGCTAAGGAGCAGTCTGGCTGCACTTCTTCCGCGACAGATTTGGCTTCCTTAGAGGAGTGGGAAATCCAACTCGACATCTGCCCAAGGGTGAGTCCTCTGAAGCAGAGGGGTCAGACAGGCCTCTTCACTGCGACCTTCCTTACCTGAGCCCCCACAGCACCTCTCCGCGGGCTCGGTTTCTCGGCCTGGTCTGCTCATCTGCTGCAATAGTCTCATACAGCTCACAGACAATACTGCCCACTGAGGGGTGGATCAGGGAAGCTAACAGACTCCACGCCAGGATCAGCAATGCCCAGGATCCGGTTCTTTTGTCCACAGGACCTCTTCTCATCCAGGCTCACAGGTACGTCTCTCTTTTGCCCTCAGCCTCTCAGCTGCACGGTCCCTTAACCAAGCTCCTTTACTGTAGTGCTGCCAATGCCCACTGTAATTTTGCTAGTTATGAATTGGGCGACCCCTGTGAAAGGGTCGTTTGACCCCCAGTGGGGTCGTGACCCACAGGTTGAGAACTGCTGTCTTAAATACACCCTAGGATATAGCCCCACTAGCCCTCAGAAAAGTTCAGCCTGCCTGTCTCTCCAGGGATCTACTTTCGGTGCTACAGCCACAGCCACAGTCACCTCCGTTGCCTTAACTCGTCCACTCCTACCCTTGCCTCCGTAGTCTATGAGTTTCCCTCTTGCCTCGCTCTTCACACGAGTGAACATGTCTGTGCTCCAGCCAGTAATTTACCCTCCTTTCCATCCTTCTCCCAGTGACCCACCAAACAAGGCTTATTTTAGTGTCATAACCTTTTCTCAACTTTTTACAACAGTGGCTTTGTACAATATTCATCCTTTTCTTATTGATTTACATTTCTCAGCATAATGTCCTTCAGGTTCTTCCGTGTGGAGATGTTTTAATCGTTTTGTTGACATTGCCTAGTATTCCACTCTGTAAGCACCAGTTGATCCATTCTTCCACTAACGAGCATTCAGGCTGTCCCTGAACAGTGCTCCTGCTAATAACATGCGTGTGCCTATACTTATTGTGTCACAACTCCATTTCCCTAGAAACAGGACCACGCTGGATCATGTTGAAGCTAGCACCATCTATTTTCCACAATGGTTGTATCATTGTGTAGTCCCAACAGCAGTGCAGAGCCTTCCACTCTCTCCATGATCTCATTAGCGCCCCCTGCTTCCTTTTTGGGGTACTGCTGGGGTGAGACATCTCACTGCTGCTTTGATTTACAAGTCTCTAGTGGCTGATGATTCTGAGTGCTTTCTTCGTGTTTGTTGGTCCCCTGCTATCTTGATGCAGAAGATCCCTAAACTCCAAATCGATATACTGCTGGCTGAACCTCTCCTCAGAGGCAAACATCAAGAAGTGTCTATCACTCCTCACAGCTGAGTTTCTGCTCTTCTTTGCTGGTTGTTGTTCTCCTTTGGCAGAAATGTGGAACTCAGCCTCTATTCCGAATAGCTCGCCATGTGTTACTTACTGCACGCTAACAAGGAAGCAGAGTTTGCACTATGCACACATCCACCTCACGCTGATCCCTAGATGACCCCCAGCAACAAAACTGTCTGTACAAAACCAGCTAGCTAACATTATGCTCTTACATGAGCTGTGTGCATCTCATTTTATTTACTCCCATATTAACTAGCCCTCTGAGATGTTACCTCTTTACTAATAAAGAAGTTGAGGCTAGAGAAGTTGGGCCCCTGGTTCAAGGTGATAGGAGTGGTGAATGGCAGAGTCAAGACTCAAGTCCAAATGTAACATCAAAATCCATACTCTTACCCACTTCAGTAGACTCCTCCTAACCCTTGATGGAAACAAGGACACATCCATTCCAGCTCTGTCTACATCACATTCCACTGCTGAAAGCATTTTGTATAATATTCTTATTTCATACAGAAACGGAAGCTCAGGAAAGAAATATAAATATTTACACCAGGAAAACTGTAAGACCATTTTGAGAGCTACAAGAAAGAAAATGAAATCAACCAACAGAAGCTGCTGCTCCCTCCTAAAGCCATTTACCTGGACCTTTCTGCTTCAGTTAGCAACACAAAGGCCTCTAGCCAGAAGCCTATTTATGGAACCAATCTCTGTAGCCAGGCCAAAATTCCTAAAGTCTGCAGAATGACAGAAGGAAACAAGAGCCAACATTTTCTTAAATGTCGCTGGCACAGACAATGTGCACGATGGAGGGCACTGAGGGATGCCCTCCTCAGCCTAGTAACCATAGCTCCATAAGCGATCTTGTTTCCTGCCTCCTCCCTTATCCCGCACACCACTGGGAGATGGTCATCCTGCCCAGATTTCAACCTCGCCAGGTGGACTACTGCAGCACCTCCCAGGTAGCCTTCTTAGAGTAGGTATGCATGCTAGGACACTTCTTCCTTAAACACAGCTGAAATCTGGCTCCCTAATAATTCCACACCCAGTAGGACGGGACAGAAGGCACCAAATCCCTCCCAAATGGCTGTTTCTGAGCCAGGCACCCATAGCGTCTTTAAGCTTAAAAAATAGAGGAAATTGGTGTCTTAAAGCTGCAAACTTTTAAAATTATTTATTACTTCAGCTTGGGAAATAAATAGGAGGGCATGGCAGTGTTCCTGGTAGGCATTAAATGCATCTTTTCACTCTCATTACACATTTAAAAAATGCAAATAAACTACAATTTCTTTCAATAGGTCAAATAAAGACTTCACAGGTGGCCATCTACAGAAGAATTCAGTGACTTTAAATTTTTTCTTGTACCTCACAATTGAAAAAAGCAAACATTTTCATGGCCTATTGAGTTTTGGGGAAAAGACCAACCTTTCACTTAACTTTAACAAAGATCCCTAAGATTCCAAGGACTTCTTCCCACAAGTGTTCTAGGGTCATGTCCACAGAGTCTTAAATTTGCAATAGATAAGGATCTGTCCAACATTTCAACACAGAACAGAATATTAAATTCTTCTGACTCCAGACCTTCTGGGCCCATGGAGGTTGGATGTAGCCCTGAAACCACCACACTAAGATATAATCTTTAAAACTTAGACCCTTAGACCAGAAATGTCCCTTGAAGTCTTCATAGAACCAAACAATAGTTTAGCTCATCTAGTTAAAAAATGTATGCCTCAAGCATGGTTTATGTATTTATTTTTTAATCATTTTATTGGGGGCTCGTACAGCTCTTATCACCATCCATCCATCGATCCATCCATTGTGTCAAGCACATTTGTACATTTGTTGCCATCATCCTTTTCAAAACATTTTCTTTCTACTTGAGCCCTTGGTCAGCTCCCCCCCTTGCCCCCCAGCATGCTGCTAAGCAACGACAACAACTGCAAAGGTTACTTTCACGGGAACCCTAAGGAGTGGGGAGTCTATGGTAGGGGAAGAATGGCCCCACACATCAAAGACTGTCATCAGCTTCACTGACTGCACATGGACCCTCAGCCTCAACACCAAGATAACAGTTTTTAAAAAGAATCTTCTAAACATTTATCACGCTTTTAGGAAAAGATACATTTATGGAAATCAAGAATTTCTCTCTCTCCTTTTCATCAGCAGTTTTCAATTAAGTGTTAGAATTCAACTCCTACCCAAGTGGGTTTGTCTGTGCTATTGTCATCTTTCTCACATACAGAAAAAACAGATCTCCCGGTTAACCCATTTTAGAGCTGCTTTCAGTTAAAAAAAACAAACAAACAAAAACGGCAGGGAAATACATGTGGCTGAAGCCCCCGGTGAATCCCCTGTGGCTATGGATCAGGGATGCGGATAGCCTAGTTACCATGCAGAACCCACTGGAAAGTGGGTTGCTGCAGCTGCAGCGAGGTTACAATGTAGCAAGCACTCTCACCTGTGATCTCCCCTATGACCCACTTAACTGTGTTCTAGTTCACGTTTTCTGCTTTCTTTTTGGTTGGGGTTTGTGTCTGTCGTAGCTTGTTGTGCTTGCTCATTTGTTGTTTAATGCTGTTCTGTGTATGGCATCCAGGACGGATGGATCTATAGAGACAATAACTGGATTGATGGTTCCTTGGGGATATGATAGGGGAGGTTGGGGAAAATGGGAGCCAATAACGATGGGTACAAGAATGAAGAAAACATTCTAAAACTGAGGTGATAATTGTGACTGAACTACTGAATTGTTTGATGTGGAAATTATATGTCAATGAAAATGTTGGGAGAAAAAAGGAGCATGAGCTCATTAAAAAAAGAAGAAAAGAAATGTAAAGACAATGGCTTTGGAATGTGACAACGAAATCTGAGATGTTCAACGAAATGAAGAGCTTGGCACCCAAACTGGAGGCCCCTGAATCACTAACCATCTACCATATGCAGACGAAACAACTATGCTTTCTGAAAGCAAAGAGCCTTCATGAATTTACAACCGTCAGTATGGATCACCCCTCAGCATAAAGACACAAAAATTCTTAAAACTGGACCACAAAGCAACATCATGATAAATGGATACACGGTTGAAGCTGCCAGAGATTGCATTTTGGCTGGATCCATAAGCAGCAACAGTGAAAGCAGCAAAAAATCAAATGGCACATTGCCCTGGGCGAATCGACCGCAAGAGACCTCTTTACGTGGGAAGCTGAAAACCATTTGGGTAGGAGATGAATTCGAACACTTTGAAGAGTAACGTCCACCTGACTGAAGCCTTGGTATTTTCAACCACCTCACATGCATGCAAGGCTGCACAAGGAATCAGGAAGGCGGAAGATGCCTTTGACTCGTTGGTGAAGACTATTTAAAGTAGCATGGCTGCCAGAAGAACCTGTCTTGAAAAAGTACAGCCAGATGCTCCTTGGACGTGAAGACGGCAGGACGTCATCTCATGTCCTTTAAACATGGCGCCTGGAGAGACGACGCCCTGGAGAAGGGCATCGAGCCTGGTCAAGGACCTCACGGAGGTGGACTGACAGAGTGGCAGCAACAATGGCACAAACAGCAGCGATTGGGAAGCTGTGGCAGGACCAGGCAGTGTTTCGCTCGGTTGTACACACGCTCGCAATGCAAGGTGGAGACAACTTGACCCCTAACAACAACATATTTCCACGACAAGCCTTCATGATTCTGGACCGCATTCACTGTAATCGCTGAAGATGGTTTTTAACAGCTCTTAGATGAAGTATCTAGCATATATTAGGTATAAAATACTTTTGTGCCATGCAAACTGGATTAAAAATCAAATCACACGACTATCAATTATACAACTGATATCACTAATACGGAAAAATAAGCGGTTTTAGTAAACGTTACATTATTTAGAAGGGATTATGTAAATTCTTCAAGTAAAAAGATTCATGGAAAACGAAATCATACCAAAATTATTCTGTCCACACCTAAAGGTTTTATGCTGGCACAAAGAAATAGCATCATTTTCAAATCTGTTCACAGCCAGGAAAAAAGCTCTCCGATCTCACACCACAGTCACTATTAAACACTGCACTGCTGGCTTTGTCCTGGCTCCTGTTACGGGATTCCATTTCTGAGCCGGTGGTACAAATAGGCTTAGTGTCTTTCTTACGTAGCCTGCTACACATCTAAAATACTAATCTTACAGTGCTGCCCGCCAAATTGTTGCAATCCTCACTTGAAGTACTATTATTCCATTTAGCTCTGGCCCTGATACAAGTGTATGAGATCTGGTTTCCAGTGTAAATGAATTTTGTTTGAGAGCAGACTACTTAACAGTTGACGTCACTGGCCGCCACCACATGCTCCTAACTCTAAAATTAGACAGATTGCATGAGTTAAAGCACACCGGGGGCGATCGGATCTCTGGGTTATGGAGTTAGGGGGCTTCACTTTGGCCACCAAAAACAAGAGCCCAATCTACTTGCCTTTTGTCAGTCAAAGGCACTACGCTTCCCAGGCTTTTAAGCCAAATGTTCACATCGCAGGGGATTTCAAAATGCAGGACAGCAGCTTAGAGGGAATTGCCATCCATTTGGCAAACTTCGCTTCATTCCAAAAACAGACTGTTTTCTGGCCAGAAAGCACACAGACCAAACTACAGTAATTTGGGTCAAGCTGACATTCCCTATAATATCCAACTTCCTCAGAGAATGATCATCACCAACAGAGAACACACTGTCAGCATTTTCCGTAGAACTAATCAGACACTAACTCACAAATTCAAGAAGCCAATGGAGCACCAGGGGGCCCTGGCTGTGCCATGAGTTAAGTGCTAATTTGCTAACCACAGGTCTGAAATCCAAATCCACTAACCACAGTTCCTTGAGAGGAAAATGAGGCTGTGTGCTCCTGTAAAGACGCACAGCTTCAGAAACCCTGCGGGGTGGTTCTGATAAGGGAACTAGGAGTTGGAATTAACTCCGTGACAGTGGGTTGGTTTGTCCATAGGGTTTAGTTTTTGTTTTTTTGAGTACCTGGGTGATTAACACAGTTAAACTCTGAACTACTTGTCACAGGGTTAGCAGTTCACAGCCACCCAGAGGTATCTTGTAAGACAAGCCTGGCTTCTGACAGACTTAAAAACTCTACGGAGCACAGTTCTCTGATATACAGAGTCATCATGAGTTGGGCTCACTCAATGGTAACTAACAAGAATACTAAATTGAATATAAAGAAATTCAGGCCTGGATAAATCAAAATGAAAATGAAGAAAACTATAAGTGAAAAGGAAAAAAAAACCGTAAACACCTAGGAGTTAAGCTGATCTTATTTCAGAATGAAGAACAAGTATACTCCAAAGGTCGTCGAGAAGGACAATGCCTGGGACTGCTTAATTTACCCATGACCCAGCTGACTCGGCTCTTAAATTACTCCACTTACCAGACATTTGGCACTCAATTTGAGAAGCGGCAATTTGACCCTAACCAAACAGCCAATTTCCTGGAAGGCAAAAGCAAAGCTGGCTACTCATTAGGATGATCTTGACATAAGCCTTCCTTTCTTACAAGGTCATAGAATTTCCCTACAGGGTAAAGGCATCAAGACTTCAGTTGAGAAAGATAATTGGGCAGTCTCTGCTTTCAGCCTCTGACAAATTATTAACAGCTTACTGCAGGCTCTACTGGAAAGCTTTTACAAGGACCCTTTATCTCAGCTCAATTCCCTGCATCAAAAAGAGAGGACACACTTGCTACTTCTTTTCGAGGATTTTGGGTACTCTCCAAGCCAGCACACACAATGAACCAAAACATGGACAGGACACCAATTGCATCACATACAAGCAATTATTGGGAATTCTGGCCACCAGGTCCCACCCTCAGGTGGTGGGGTGGGGGTGGGAGGAGGGTTCCCAAGCCAGACCTACTCAGTCACAAATTGGGGGTGGGACCTGAGAATCTTCCATTTTTACAGCTCCAGGGCATGTGTTCTACTAAAGCTTAAGAACTACTGTTATGAATGAATGAGACTCCCTTTCCTCCACATCCCCTTTCCCCTACCCATCCTGTAAAAGCTGATATTCCTGTGGGCCTCCATCTCATCAAAAACCCAAACGTATTGCTGTCCAGTAGATTCTGACTCAGCCACCCGGTAGGGTAGGGCAGAACTGCCCCCTTGGGTTTCCAAGGCTGTTACCTTTCCACAACAGGCAGTCTCATCTTTACCACTATGAAGGTGCTGGTGGATTTGAACCACTGACCTTTCGATAGCAGCCGAACGCTTATCCCGCTGCATCATAAGGGCTCCTTCACCAACTCACAAACTAGGGGGGAAAACAAACTGCTATCGAGTGGATGCCAACTCATAGCGACCCTCGAAGGCAGGTTAGAACTGCTTCTCTGAGTTTAGGAGACGGTGATTCTTTTACAAGAGTAGTCTTTCTCCCGCAGAGCGACTGGTGGTTTCGAACTGTGGGCCTTGCAGTTAGCAGCCCAACGCGTAACATCTCCACCAGTCCTCACAAACAAGACGCTCCAACTCTCGTCCTCAGGTTTCCTCATCAGCAAAACAGGTGCGCTATGTTTTTTTAATTGGAAGAAAGGTCATTCGCACAGCAACTGGCGCAAGGTACATAATACACGTTTCCCATCTAGTACGTAAATTCAACCATTTTCAACCAGGGGGTCCCCCTACCTCCCCAGTACGGAGCAGAGCCTTCCCCTCCTGGGGCGCTGGGTGGCCCCGTCGCAGAGGAAGTGGAGCAGAGGCGCAAGTGGCCCGTCTTAATTAAAGGGTCGGGAGCCGCCCCCACGCGACCCAGAGGCCTTCCCGGCCGGTTCCAGCAGGTTCCCGACCTCGGGGACTTAGGATATGGGACGAGTAAATGGACAGAGGAGCAACAGGCCCGGTCCTAACCCTAACTTCTGCCACAGCACCCCTCTTAGCAAAGAAAAAGGAGTCCAGGTTTAGTTGCCTGGCTGGAGCCCAGGCCGCACTCACCTACCGGTGCGCGGGAGGCGAGACTCTCACCTCAGTAGCGCCTACCCCTAAACACCACGGCAAAGGCCACTCGCTCTTTGAAAACCAAAAAGGAGGGAGCCAGAATAAGACAAGAGCCTTTGCTTTTGTATTTCTTTTGACCCTTCAGGGCTTCCTCTTCCTCGCCGCCACAGTAAAGTCCCGCCCCACTTCCGGCAGCGTCAGCCAATCCACAGCTCTCTTTCTCCCCGGTAGCGTGATGGAAATCCGGTGCTCCCAAAGAAAGCCAGAGAGACGTGATTGGACCAGCCACATCTCGGCAAGAGGATTGGCCGGCTCTTGGCTGGGGGGCGGGGCAGAGCGCCCAGCCACGTGATCGCATTCATGAACAACAATTGGCTCTTATGAAGAGGGCGTGTCGCCGACGAAGGGGCGTCTCCTAGGGGACTGAGGGAGGGCCGGGGCGGTGCGAAGCGGGGGTGGGCCCAGCGCGTAATGGCAGCGCCGTGGCCTCGCGTCCATCTTTACCGCTCTCTCGGACCTGTCACAAAGGAGTCGCACCGCCGCCGCCTCCTCCCTCCGGTGGGCTCGGGAGCTGGAGAAAGTCAGTGCCTCGGCCCGGCCGCGTTCCTCGGGGAAGCCCCTGGGGACGCGGAGAAAGGGTGGGAGCCCAAGGGCTGGGGACATTAGAGAGGAACGGGAACTGCCTCCCGAACCTGGGGTGGGGAGACCGGACTGGGGTCGAAAGCAGCTCCGGGAAGGGATCCGGGAAGAGGTGGCCTTGGGCTGAGCCCGGGAAACACCTTGGACGTTCCCCGCCGAGGCCCGCGCTGAGGGCGCCCCGAAGAGGCTCCTGCAAGAGGGTGTTCCCCGCTTGAGGGGTCTTGGCCGGAAGAGGCTCTTGAGGGTCGCCTTTCTGAGGAGGCCACGCCGAAAAGGGCCCAGGTGAGAGGCAGGTAGCTTCTGGGGAGGCTCCTGGCGCGGAGGAGTGTCCCCCAGGTGCCCGGGGGAGATGAGAGGGTCGGGCAGGTTGCCTGTGGCAGAGTTTGTGGTTTGGGAGCACAGGTGGGCGGTAGACCTGCCCCAGCGAGACTTGGGAATGGTTTGGGGGTCTAGGAACACTTCAGAGAGAGGGGGAAGGAGGTGGGAGCCGGAGCTAGCGGATTCTTCCCCGGAGGCCCGAGCTAGAAATTGGGTAAGGGCCTTGGGGGGTAGGGGGGCCGGTTTCTGGGAGGTAGCACCTTCTCCTCCCCTCCTCTCAGGAGGTGGCTAGTGGTGAGGGGAGCTGAGGTGGCAATGTACGTTCCTTCACTCTGGAGACCGACCAGGTGTCCCAGACCGAAGATTCAGCTACTTCTGGGCGTAGTGCGGAAACCCGCCCCTCCACCCCCACCCCGCCCCTCCACCCCCACCCCGCACACACACCCTCTGTGTGGTTTGGGTTAGCCGTTTCTTCCTGTCCGTGGCCTCAGTCTCCCTTTCTATGACGAAGGAGGCCGGCACAGGCAGTCCACGGAGACTGAGAGTCCTGTCCTGGGCAGTGGGGTAGCTGCCTGAGGTTGTCCCCCAGAGTTGTACTTTGAACTTTTTAATCGCTGGAAGCGCCTATGCCCGGGCTCTAGCACAGCCGCGGTGCCCGGCTGTGTTTGCCTGCTGTTGATGGCCTGTCCTGGGAGTCCGAACTGACAACAGTTAGCGATGGAGTGGAGTCGTGCACCTCCCGCCTGCAGCCCTTAGACCAGTGGCTTGATGGCAGCCACCTTGGATCTCTTCCATGACATGTGTCCTGTGTGAAAATTCCCTGTGAACTCCAGGTGGTGTGGGAGTAAGGTTTTGTGATTCCACCACCGGCAGGGCCGCTGTTGGGGAAAGTGGAGGACTTTCTTCGCTGTACCATCCACCCATCTACCGTGGTTGTTGATCAGCCAGGAGAACTGGGAGCCCAATGGCGCTTGAAAGCCTCAAGGTTTGCTACTGCCTAGACTGAATTAAAATCAACACCCAGGATGCCAGCCTCTTTGTAAATGGGTGTCAGAGGTTGGGTGGATTTCCAGGTTTTGTTCCCAGAGTTTGCATCTAATTTGAACTGATGGTGCCTGCAGAATAAATCTTTTCCGTAAGGAAAATTTCCCTGGATAGCTGAAATTCTCCTCCAAGTCATTTGCTCTCAATATTGCAAACCTCATCCCTTTTCTTATAGGTATTCAGTGGACTTTGGATGCCTACAGGTAGTGATTGGCATGCTTCTTTCCTCAGGGATGTGGCTTCCTTTGTCCCAATATGGGCATCATGCCTGGCCGTGGCTGTCTCAAAGTCTCATTTGTGAAGACACACTGGCAGTCACTTTTCACTTTCTCTTCTATCACGATTTGCTCTGCTTTGCTTTTCCATGTCATGTCATTTACTGGGATGGCCCTTGCGCTGCAGACCTCAGTGAGACTCAATGTTTCTGTGTGTTACATTGCCTTAATGGTCAGTTAGTGGGACTTGTGAGAGCTGACTCCCCAAATAGTAGTTCATTGATTTGGTGATTTTTAAAAAATCCTTGTTTTGTGGTTTAGGTTTTAGTGTTTTGTCTGTCTGTTTTGAAGCCAAAAAACCTGATCTGCATCTCTTGTTGCGCTTATCTGGTATTCCCAGGGTCTTAAAAACAACAAGAACACTGGGTGGGCTTTCTGATTTCTCAGGATAAATATCGTGCTGACCTACTAAAGACTGTCTCTTTATGCCCTGCTTTATGCTGGCTTCCCAACCCCCTCATTATTTCTGAACCCCCATGATTATTTTTAAGTTATTGATTATAGGAAATGTTCTACATTCTCATGTGGACTTTTTTTCTGCTTTGTCAGCAAAATACCTTATCATTTAGTAAATGGGCCAAGCATTCAAGGGTAAGTGAGAACTTAATATCTTATATAGTAGTGTTATTCTATCATGAATAAAGGCAGAAAACAACAGCTCTGAAGTATATTTTGGCCAACCTTTAACAACACAATCATTGTGTGTTCCTGGTGCACATGTACGACAGTCTCTTTCAACTCCACAAGCCTGATTTAGCCCATTAGGAATTGTGTGTACTTTCTCAAAGAAAGAAGCAGCTTGTTATCTAAAGTGGGAAGTCCCTCTGCCATTTATAACTCTCTTCGATACTCTAAATATCTATATAAACCCACTGCCATCAAGTTGATTCCGACTCTAGCAGTCGTAAAGGTGGAGTAGAACTGTTCTTTAGGGTTTCCAAGACTGTAAATCTTTATGGGAACACACAGCCTCATTTTTCTCCCTAGTTGAAATGCCAGTTAGCAGCCTATGCTGAACCCAGTTGCCCCTCAAAACTCACTGCCATTAAATTGATGCCGACCCAAGTGGCCCTATAGGACAGAGAAGAACTGCCCCATGAGTTTCTGAGACTGTAACTGTTTACGGGAGTAGAAAGGCCCATCTTTCTCCTAAGTTGCAACTGGTAATTTTGAACTGCTGACCCTTCAGATCGCAGCCCAACTTGTAACTATTACACCACCAGGGCTCCTTAATATGAATGTAGTTTGGAACAATTATTATGAGTTCTTTTTTTTTTTTTTTGAGTTCTTTAAGATGATCAGTGTTCTCACTGCCATCGGATTGCTTCCAACTTTTAGTGAGCCTCCAGGGATGGGTAGAACTGCCCCTTTGGGTGTTCAAGGCTGTAAATCTTTGCTGTAGTAGAACGCCTCCCATTTCTCCTGCAGGGTAAGTAGCTGGTAGGTTTGCACTGCTGGCCTTGTGGTTGGCAGCCCGACATGGAACCACCAGTGCTTACGCTTGTTTAAATGGGATCTTTTCTGTATTTTGTAGTGAGATGTTTTAAAGTAGGATTTGATAATCACAGAGTTGCAGAAGTCAGTAAACACTATAGGTGGTAGCCACAATGTAACCAATTAGGTACTTTATTTTGTTTGTTTGTTTTGGGTTTTTTTAATCGTTTTATTAGAGGCTGTCATACAATTCTTATCACAACCCATACATACATCAATTGTATAAAGCACATCTGTACATTCATTGCCCTCATCATTCTCAAAACATTTGCTCTCCACTTAAGCCCGTGGCATCAGGTCATTTTTCCTCTCCCTGCTCCCCACTCCCTCATGAGCCCTTGATAATTTATAAATTATTATTTTGTCATATCTTTCCCTGTCCGGTGTCTCCCTTCACCCCCTTTTCTGTTGTTCGTCCGCCAGGGAGGAGGTCACATGTAGGTCCTTGTAATCGGTTCCCTCTTTCCAACACACTCTCCCTCTACCCTCCCAGTATCGCCACTCACACCACTGGTCCTGAAGGGATCATCCACCCTGGATTCCCTGTTTCTCCAGCTCCTATCTGTACCAGTGTACCTCCTCTGGTCTAGCCAGACTTGCAAGGTAGAATTGGGGGGTGGGAAGGGGGAGGAAGCATTTAGGGAATTACATACTTTAAAAGAGTTTTTCCATTTATCTTCTCTTCAAGCTTTTGACATCTTCAAGGCCCATGCCATTGAATCAAAAATCCATTGTCATCAAGTCGATTCACGCTTGTAGTGACCCTGAAGGGCAGGGACATCTGCCCCATAGGGCTCTCCAGGCTGAAAATCTGTACAGAAGCAGACTGCCCCATCTCTCTCCTCAGAACAACTGGTGGATTCAGTTAGCAACTGAGTACTTAACTCCTGTGCCACCAGGCCTCCCTTCACTATTAGGTATTTCCCCTCTATGTTATAAGGTTATTGAAAAGCCAAATCACTAAGAAGTGAATGCCAAAACTTAGACCATAGCATTTAGGAGACTTTTGACAACTTTCAGAAGTGCAAATGAACACTTAATATCTCTTTGGCTTATTTATTCAGTAAGTTGGCTCTTGGAATCGTTTTCTGGGCAACCTGTATGATTAGGGAAAGAGTACAGATTTGTTGTATACGAATAGTTGTGCCTATTCCAAAAGGGGTTGTTTGCTAATTCAATATGCAGTAAAAGCGATAACTGTAGATAGATGTGTGACAAATCCAAGGATAAATCAGGGGAAGATATTTTGTAAACAACAGTTCGGTTTTTAGTGAGCCCTGGTGGCTTAGTGGTTACAAGTTGGACTGCTAGCCACAAGGTTGGCAGTTTGAAACCCCTAGCTGCTCCGTGGGAGAAAGACTGTGTGCTGTACTGCTGTAAACAGATACAGTCTCGAGGGAGCAGGTCCACCCTGTCCTGCAGGGTCTCCATGAGTCAGCATCGACTCGAGGGCAGGGATAGGAAGAAGTGGGCTGTTTAAGCAAGATTCTTACTGTCTCTCCAAGGTTTCAAAAATTATACATGAGATAACAAGGAATGGATTCTTAAAATTTTCTCAGGCAAAAATTCTGCACATAGTTTTCTTATTACTAGAAGTTACAGTTTCCAGACCATTTCATGGTACCTATCTATACTCTTCTAGAAGAGATTTATAAAGATTTTTAAAGATTTACTAATATGTGGCATTCCTAAACCAAAACTACCACCATATTAAAGTTTACTCAATGCTCTAATGCCTTTTCTCCCAGGCACCAATGTAGAGCTCCTCACAGACCATGTGCAAAACAGGGCGTCCTGCAATAGCCCAGAAAGAGGGAGGGCTACATTTGCGGTCTGGAGCCTCAGTATTGGACTCACTGATTTCGTATGTCTTTGTGTTGACTCGTATTTTTATTTTGTTTGTCTCACTAAAGTTACCGTTCACTTTGTAGGTTACACTTTGGGCTGCTAACCACAAGTCTGGCAGTTCGAACCCACTGCTGATCCTCAAGAGAAAAAAAGCCAGGCTTTCTGCTCCCATAAAAATGTCCAGCCTCAGAAACGCCAGGGGCAATTATATTCTGCCGTCTAGGGTCGCCATGAGGAGGAGGAGTCGCCTCTATGGGAGTGAGGTGTTTTGTGTTGTTTCCCTGCGTGTTTTCTGGTTCCTCGTGAGGAGGTGCAGGGCTGGGCAGTGGTTCCTTTTGTTGTCCATCGGGTCTCTGAGTTGGAACCGGCTCATAGCAATCCACAGGGGCCTGGCCAGCAGCATTTCAGCGTCCCCGTGTGGCACAGGTGGTTAGCACCCTTAGTTGCTCACTGAAAGGCACTCTGAGTGCACCCAGGGGCTTCCCAGAAGAAAGGCCTGCTCTACTCCCAGAAGTCACCCCTCCAATGCACAGTTCTCCCGGGCCCACTCCCAGGGTCTCTGTGTTAGCGTCAACTTGCTGGCAGTCTTTCTCTGTGTAGACGGAGATATTTCTACCAATATTTTAGCTTATGATTTAAAACACGAATGAGTTGATGCCCCCTTTGCTTTCCCTGGTTTTGTGTGTGTGTGTGTGTGTGTGTGTGTGTATGTACATGTGTACAAAGAGCAAACCAAACCCTTTGGTAGCAACCCTTTAGGGTAGAGTATAACTGGTCCACAGGGTTTCCAAGTTCGTAAATCTTTACAGAAATCTTTACAGATTGCCTCACCCCCCTCCCTCATCTATTTATACTCTGAACGATTTGCTTACATTATCCTGTTCCTTTTTCTCTGAAAAAAAAAATGGTGGAGTAAGAGTCTTCCAAGTGGACTTGATGTTTTACCTGCTTCTCTGGTATAGACTAGAAGCCCTTGTGGTGGAATGGGTGATGTGTTGATCAGGTGAAAGATGAGACTTTCTACTCCCATGAAGAGTTAGTCTTGGAAACCCACAAGGCAGGTCTGCTCTGTCTTTCAGGGTCACAGTAAGTCAGAGCTGGCTCAAGGGCACTGAGTTAGTTTGTTCTGCTCTGTTCTGGCATGAACTGTGTTATGGGTAGGGATCTGAGTATGTTGTCTCCTGCTAAGCCAAGCTCCCTTGCCCAAGAGCATGAGGGAGGGACCTTATCTTATTTTCATCTCGCTCAGTACCTGAATGATGGGGTCTCTTTTTCAAAAGTGGTAAATATTTTGAAAGTATTTTCTGATTTTACAGATTTTAGCATAAAATCACTTAAAACATTTATTGAGTACTTTCTGGGTTCTAGTTGTATAATTGAGTGTTTCCAGACACCATTATAAGTAGATCTCATTAAGGAAAGTGTTATTATCTGTTGCTCTACACATTTTGTTTGCTTTTCTTAATAGCAAAGAGTTTGCCATAATAGAAAATGCTGGTCCTTAAGACTTGTGAATCACGTCCGTGTTTGAACAACAAGCCTGTATGATGGCCTGTCATTTGGTGTCTGGGGGCTGGGGGCGACTGCAACAATATAGAGTAATGCATTGTGTTTCTCCTCCCTCTGCAGCCTCCTTAGCACTTCCCTCAGTCCTGCCTTAGTATTTCCTTTGGGGTGTAAGGCAGAGTGTTCGATCCAGGAGACTTCAGGCTGGGATTTTGTTTACTTTCCCTTCTTGGCCATTACTTGCTTCTGAAAAATTCCTTACTCTCTCTCCAGTTTGAACGTTATGTTGTAATATATTTTTAAGGGCTGGAAGATCCGTCTTTTCTCCTTTGTACTGTTTCAGGTCAGGACTGGATTCTAATTCCTTCTGCCTTAAGTCACACCTGACTGGAGATGCCACTGATACTGGCTTTAAAAGCGTTCAGCGTTCAGGGGGAGGTTTTTCTAGATTTCCTTCCCAACATTTCAGCCAGAAAAACCAATCAGTGCTTCCCTAGCCTTCTTGGAGGTTGTATTGCAGGGATAATAGTGCCCTGGGTGACTGAAGTCTCCGTCACCAAGGCAGATAAAGCCACTGCAGGTTAGTTCGCCCGGACACGTGCATGACAAGTACCTTAGCAGAGCTAGAGTTCCTTTGGATGAAAGTGAAATTCCCACCAAATAGTTCATTCTCTTCCCTTCCTCTCCTCCCCCTACAGAATATCAGATCTATTAGAGCTTAAAGATAGAAACAGTCCGTTTAACGCATGTTAAAATAGTTTTTGTTCTAACTGGCAAGCGTACTCTTATTCCATGATCTACTTTTCCTACCCATCCATTGCAGTAGCAAATAATCCATCTTACTGACTTGCAGATTTTCTCCATTTTAACACAATCATCAGTGAGAATATTAATGGTGTATAGGGTGTCCTTGAGGGAATTTTAAAAGTAAATATATTTATAGATACTATTCTCCATCACAGTAGGCTTTTAGTTACACAGGTGTATGTTTTTGACAAAATTAGGCACATATAATGCCTAAGATACCCATTTTATGATTTATAAATTTTACTGTAAAAACCCCCCAACAAATATTAAAGCCTGGCTAACAATATGTATGCTCAATCATTTAGAGAAAGTGTACTGCTGCTTGCATTTACTTTGAAATGAATGTTTTAAAATTAGATGGGTTGATGGCTGAGTATCCAATGGAGCAAGTATTGTAAAAAGGCAGGATACTTTGATGGTAGAATCTAAGTGCAGCGCGTATATAAGTGGCCACTGCCAAAGGTATATTTAAATTACGAGATGTTTGAAATATTGGAATATTGGTAAAATATTGAAGAGAAGCAAATGTGACACTAACACTGTGTCACACTCATTGATTTAGAGGAGAACCAAGAACATTTCCAGCGAGGGAAGGTCATTAAACGCCCAGGGTGATGTTCACCGTTGCTGTGCATGCGCTTTGCGTGGAGGAGGGGGAGTGCTGCCTCTGCTGTTTTGGAATGATGGGTTTAAGTTGACACCAATAGTTGGTTTTGGTGTTTGACATTTACCCCCTGTGGTCTTTCCTTTAGCCAGTTTCTCCTTTCTTGGCAGTATAATCTTGAAGCCATCCTTTCAGGGGAGAGCGCGTTCTTTCTGCCACCAAGTTATATTATGATCGAATGCAAGCAAATACATGAAGAGATGAGTCATTGAGTCCTGGACCATTTGTTAGTGAGAGTTAGACCAGTGTGGTAATAATTATGTTCGTAGAGCAAAATGCTTATTAACAGTGTAATGGTTTTGCGCGTACTACCTTACCATTTAGATTACTTACTCATCCTACTAAGCAATGGCTTTTCCAGTAATGGAGTTTTTAAGTCAGTCAATTGTCACAGCCACTCTAAGAGTTGTATATATTTGAATTACGTGAAGAGCTTTTTTAAAATTTTGCCACAAAACTGACTGGTGTGAAGTGATCGTTATCGCTAAGGTGATACACACACACACACACAGGCATATACAGCATACATACAGGTGGGTTGCCTTTACATAGTCTCTAGTCTTGTTTTCCAGTCTATTCAGTCTTCCAGGCCCTGATTGATATTACCTCATACCATGGGGTTGGCAGTTCAAACCCACAAGCCACACTGTGGAAGAAAAATGAGATTGTCTGCTCATGTGAAGTCTCAGAACCCTGTGTAGGGTCCCTTGCTGTAGTCAGAATCGACTAGAAGGCAGTGGGTTGGGTTGAGTTGGTTAGTGCCGAGTACCAGCTAAATCCATTAGGATGTTTCATGGGGTAGATCTGGTGGGAAATTAATGGAACCACTTTTTAATGTGTTTGTTTCACTGAGTTGATAATATACTGTATAGTCACTAATGGATGTTAGCTCTCTTCTAATGGCTGTTTAGGCTGCTTCTGTGGATGACTGTCTTCAGAGATAGTCACTGTTCTTTTTCTAGAAAGGGAGCACTTTTGACCCTAGAAGAGTCACCATTTACTAGCATCTCCAGAGTGCTTACTTACTCCTTCCTGTCTACTCCATTGGGCTTTCTTTATAGCAGAGAGGTTTCCACACCTGGCTGATACCAGGATCCCCTGGGAGCCTTTAAGAAAACACATTCTTGGGGCACATCCTAGAAATTTTGACTCTGGAGTGAGACCAGGGATTTGCATTTTTAATAAATGCCCTCTGCAATTCTAATGCCACCTATGGGATGATAAAGGATTCCTTAAGAGAGGCTTGTAGTTCTTGGTGCTTGTAACTCGGGTCTTCCTGCAGCGCCCCACCTCCCAGAGGAGTTACTGCTGATTAACACCAGTAGTGTTATTATAGTATCTAAAATGGGAGTCCAGGTTCAGTAACGTTATGCATATTGTCACATGTTTGACCTGCACTCTATTTAATCCTCACAGTGGTACTGTGAGGTAAGCACACTTCTAGCTCTGCTTCTCAGTCCTCGGTTACCTGGGATTGACGAGGCAGTGGGACTCGTGGCTGGGTCAGTCTGACTGCTGACAGTGTTACTGCCCTGGAGCCATGGCTCACAGGTGGGCCACAAGGATTTTTTTTTAACTATTGAAAGTATAGTTTTTTAACTTCATCCCAACTTTTTTTTAAAACATTTTATTAGGGGCTCATACAACTCTTATCACAATCCATACATATACATACATCAATTGTATAAAGCACATCTGTACATTCTTTGCCCTAATCATTTTCAAAGCATTTGCTCTCCACTTAAGCCCTTTGTATCAGGTCCTCTTTTTTCCCCTCCCTCCCTGCTTCCCCCTCCCTCATGAGCCCTTGATAATTTATAAATTATTATTTTGTCATATCTTGCCCTATTCGGCGTCTCACTTCACCCCCTTCTCTGTTGTCCATCCCCCAGGGAGGAGGTCACATGTAGATCCTTATAATGGGTTCCCCCTTTCCAACCCACTCTCCCTCTTCTCGCCCAGTATCACCCCTCACATCCCTGCTCCTGAAGCTATCATCCACCCTGGATTTCCTGTGCCTCCAGCTCCTATCTGCACCAGTGTACATCCTCTGCTCTATCCAGACTTGCAAGGTAGAATTCGGATCATGGTAGTTGAGGGGGAGGAAGCATTTAAGAACTGGGGGAAAGCTGTATTCTTCATCGGTGCTACATCACACCCTGTCGTGACATCCCCTCAACTTTTACGTGCAATATTTGTTTGCACTTCACATTTCTTCTCAGTCAAATATCATGAGTGGTGGTTACTTTTTCCAAATGAAACCAAACCAAAGTCCCACTGCCCTCCAGCTGATTGTGCCTCGTAGCCACCCTGTCTGTATAGGGTGCCTGCAACTGTAGATCTCTGTGAGAGCACACAACTGCTGCACATGTTCACATGGACCGAATCTGAGATCTGATTCCCCGGGCCCCGTTCCTCCCCTTGCTGTGACTCCAGTGTGTGTACACTGAATTCAGACAAAGCCCTCTGTGGTAACCCATGCACATCAGGCCTGCCTTTGTGAAATCCCCCAAGGTGGTCCTCCCACCTACCATATACACTTGTGGATAAGCCGAGTTTTTCAGCACATGTTCTATGCCATTTTTGTGGTAAAATTAGGTACCTTGGCTGATATTTGGGTCAGCTTATATTCAAATATATATGGTAATCAACCGCTTCTTTATACCTTTATAACATGGTCCTTAAAGGGAAAAATATGGCTTTAAAATATTTGGAGAACTTTTTTATACTCAGTCTCCTTCTCTGACAAATGTAAAATTTAATTTCTTAGATCACTTGAGGAAAAATAGAAACTTCTTAGAGAAAAAAATCATGGGAATCTTCATAGATGAGTGATTCTATTCTGTTCTATTAGTCTAGTCCACTTACAGGTTATTGTTGTTGCTGGAAAACGTGTAGAGATACAGTTTAAGAATGTAAGATTAAAAATACCTTCCTATGCTACTGGCTCCCTCCTAAGTTCCTTCTTATTTTCAATATGTGTACAAGTGTTGGCTATACCAGTGTGCCTGTGCCAGTGTGCCTGTATAGAATCTACCGCTCTCTCCTTTTCAAGGGTCTGCTTTCTGGGACTTGAATCTCACCGTGAGCTTCTCAAATTCTTGCTAGCTGTCTTAATACCCTGCTGATCGCCCTTCCTCAGATATGCCTTCCTCAGCTTCATGTATCTGGTTGGATTGAATCTTCCATTTGCATCTGGAGCCCAATCCCAACTTCCATAGCAACTGGTTGGGAAGTCCCTAGTGCATGTGGGAAGCCAATGGGGTTTTCTTCTGCTCTAGTAACACTGACACCATTCTCCAGCCCTTGTCATCAAGGAAAGCTGTTTGGAACTAGAGATCAAGAGATAAAGTTTTCCCAGTCTTCTTCCTGCCAGTATCTCCAAATTGTTAGTTGGTTTGGTGGTGGTGATGGTGGTTAGGTGCTGTCTAGCCAGTTCCAACCCAAATACAACCGAAGCAGCCTTTGTACAACTGAAATAGCCCAGTCGTGCACCATCCCAGCGATCGCCATATTTGAGCCTATTGCTGCAGCCTCCATGGCACGCCATCCTTCTCATTGAGAGCCTTGTTCTGTTGTTTGCTGACCCTCGAAAGCAGCGCTTCTCAACCTGTGGATCGCAACCCCTTTGGGGACCAAATGACCTTTCACAGGGGTCGCCTAATACATCCTGCATATCAGATATTTACATTACGATTCACAAAAGTAGCAAGATTACAGTTGTGAAGTAACAACAAAAATAATTGTACGGTTGGCAGTCACCACAACATGAGGAACTGTATGAAGGGTCGCAGCATGAGGAAGGTTGAGAACCACTGCTCGAAAGCATGATATCCTTTACCAGGAACTGGTCTCTGCTGGTCCAGAGTACATGACCAGAAGCCTCCTTCTAGGGAGTATTCTGGCCGTTCCAAGACAGACTAGTGTATTCTTATGGCACTCCACAGTGCTTTCAACATTCCTGGCCGACACCGTAATGCAGCTTCATCATTTCTGCAGTCTTCCGTATTCCTTAGCCAACTTTCACCTGCATGTGAGGCCATTGAAAATACCATGGCTTAGGTCAGGAACACCTTAGCCATCAACGTCACATCCATGCTCTTCAACACGTTAAAGAGGTCTTGTGCAGCACATTCGATTGATGCAATATGTCTGATTTCTCTATTGTTGCTTCCATGAGTACTGATTGTGGTTTCAAGCAAGATGAAGTCCTTGACATCTCCAATCTTTTCCCCAATTAACATGATATTGTCTATTGGTCCAGTTTTGAAGATTTTTATTTTCTTCACACTGAGTTGTAATCCATACTGAAGGGTGCAGTGTTGGATTTTCGTCAGCAAGTGCTTTAAGTCCTCATTTTCAGCAAGGAAGGCTGTGTCATCTGCAGATCAAAGGTTGTTGATCAGCCTCCTCCAATCCTGATGCTGCACTGTGCTTCATAGAATCCAGCTTCTCAGATTATTTGCTCTGCATAGCGATTGAATAAGTTTATGGTGAAAGGACACAACCCTGACACACACCTTGCCTGATTTTAAGTGCCACACAGTATTTTTCCATGTGTATGCTTGCCTCTTGGTCTATGTAGATAGGTTTCACATGTACACAATTATGTTCTGAATTTCTCTTTTCTGGGGGCAGTGTTATCCATAATTTTCTTTGATTCATATAAATGCCTTTGCATTGTCAATAAAACACAAGTAAATATCCTTCTACTATTCTCTGCTTTCAGCCAAGATCCATCTGGCAGCAGTAAAGTTATCCCTGGTGTCATGCTCTCCTGAACCCTGTTTGAATTTCTGGCAGCTCCCTGGGATGGACTGCTGGAATCATTTTTAATTTTTACATTTTACTTGCAGGTGGTATTAATGATAGTTTGATAGTGCCCCTGTTATATTGGTTAGTGTAACCACAGATTGTTACACCTTAGGGATTGTGATCGTCAGTAGTGTGGCTTTCTCCAGCCTTGAAATAGGATGACATAGGTCTCCCTATAAAATTCACTACTGACAAATTGATAGCAACTCACGTTGGCTCTGAAGGACAGAGTGAGACTGCCCAGTAGGCTTTCTGTGGCAGGTGGGCTTATGTAACAGACTGCCACATCTTTCTCCCAGGAAGAGCTTGGTGGGTTCAACCTCCCTGACCTTTGAGTTGACAACTGGATATTGTAACCACTGTACCATCAGGGCCTCTTCACTTATATAGGAGGGTAAGTCAAAGTATTCCTACAAGATCATAGAAACATTCATTGAAAATATCAAAATGTGAAGCTGTTGTTTTTCAACATATCTTTTGTTAGGTCTATACATTTCTTTCTTTCCCCCCCCCCCCACTTTATTGGAGGCACTTAACAGCTCTTATAACAATGCATATATCCATTGTATCAACCACATTTGTACATAGTTTGTCATCATCCTTTTCAAAACATTTTCTTTCTACTTGAGCCCTTGGTATCAGCTCCTCTTTTTTTCCTTCCTCCCCCACCCTCCCACTCTCACAAAATCTTGATAAATTGTTATTATTTTCATATCTTACACTGTCTGCTGTCTCCCTTCACCCATGTTTCTGTTGTTTGTCGCCCTGGGTTGGGGTGTGGTGGAGTTTTATATGGCAATCATTGTGATCGGTTCCCCTTTTCACCCCCCACCTTACCCCTGCTCCCATGGTATCACTACTCCCATTATTGTTGCTTAGGGGTGTATCGGTCCTGGATTCCAAGTGTCAAGATCTCTTATCGGTACCAGTATACATGCTCTCGTCTAGCTGGATTTGTAAGGTAGAACTGGGATCATGATAATGGGGGTTGGGAGAGAAGCATTAAAGGACTTGAGGAATGTTGTATGTTTCATTGATGCTATACTGCACCCTGATTGGCTCGTCCATTCCTTGTGGCCCTGCTCTGAGGGGATGTCCAATTGTCTACAGATGGGCTTTGGGTCTCCACTCCACTCCCCTCTCCCCTTGTTCACATCCATATGGTTGGTTGTTTTGGGTCTTCTGATGCCTGATACCTGATCCTGTCAACACTGGTGATCACACGGACTGGTGTGCTTCTTCCATATGGGCTTTATTGCTTCCCAGCTAGGTAGCCACTTGTTTATCTTCAAGACTTTAAGACCCCATATTGCTATATCTTGTAATAGCTGGGCACCATCAGCTTTCTTCACATTTGCTTATGTACCCATTTTATCTTCAGCGATTGGGTTGGGAAGGTGAGAATCACAGAATGCCAGGTTTAAGAACAAGTTCTTGGATTGAGGGAGTACTTGAATAGAGGCCCAATGTCCGTCTGCTATCTTAATACCTAAAGATAAATATAATTACATAGATCTATGTCCCCATTGTTATATAAATATATTTACATATGTATCCCTCGAAGAATAAGCAAGTACATTGTCATGATAGGAGAAAAAATGGTCAGCATAACTTTTTTTTTCCATTAATACAATTTTCAGTTTTTAAATTTTTCTATCAAAATTATTACCCTTTTGGGTCACAGGGAGGAGACGAGTCAGGGTGCAGTGTAGCAAAGATGAAACATACAACTTTCCTCTAATTCCTAAATGCTTTCCCTCTCTCGCCCCCCCCCCCCCCATCATGATCCCAATTCTCCCTTACAAATCTGACTAGACCAGAGGATGTAGACTGGTACAGATAGGAACGGGAAACACAGGGAATCCAGGATGATGACCCCTTCAGGACCAGTGGTGAGAGTGGCGATACTGGGAGAGTGGAGGGCGGGTGGGGTGGAAAGGGGGAACTGATTACAGGGATCTACATATAACCTCCTCCCTGGGGGGCGGACAACAGAAAAGTAGGTGAAGGTGGAGAGCAAATGTCTTGAGAATGATGAGGGCAATGAATGTACAAATGTGCTTTACACAATTTATGTATGGATGGATTGTGATAAGAGTTGTATAAGCCCCTAATAAAATGATTTTTAAAATTAAAAAAAAAATTATTACCCTTTTGGAATTCTAAAATAACATGACCTTCTGAGCTCTCCTCCCTGCTATGAATTCAACTGGCTCAGCATAGCTTGTTGGAAGCTGCTGTTTTGATTGGACCACTTTTTTGAAGACACTCATGAGATTCAGACGTGCAGATCACTGAGAGAACTTATCTGCAGTCACCGACGGAGCGCAGACATGTTGAAGCCCCATTTTTCTGCAATAAATGGGCGCATGCAGGGATGAACTAGAACTTTAGTGGCAATTCTTCCTGACTTGCCCTCATAAACTGAGAGGAAGAAAAGTATTAAAAATCTCAAATCACACCACAATATTTGTGGAATCAGCCTAGTCAGGTTTAGAAAAAGTAATTTGTAAGCGTATTTTAAAAGGTGTCGCAACAGATATATGAAGCCTTTAATGCAGCGGTTCTCAACCTGTGGGTCACAACTCCTTTGGGGGGTGGGAAGGTTGAATGACCCTTTTACAGGGGTGACCCGATTCATAACAGCAGCAAAATGACAGTGATGAAGTAGCAAAGGAAATAATGTTATGGTTGGGGGTCACCACCACATGAGGACCTGTATGAAAGGGTTGCGGCATTGGGAAGGTTGAGAACCACTGCTCTAATGGGTTATCTCTGGAAAGGCAGTGGAACTCTGTAAAAGAGGGGTTTTCGTTTTCACCACCCACATGCTGTGGACTTGCCAGCATCCGTGTCCTTACAGTCAGTGTGCGTTCGGTTGTTGCTGTTGTCATGGTCATCAGGTCAGCCAATGTTAATATTGTCCGGGGGGGGAGGGGATTCCAAGGATGGGCACTAGTGGCATACCAAGGGGGCTCACACTCAGTGCCGGAGCTGCCAAGACCTGGAGCACAGTGTGCGAGGACACTGGGGACTTACTGTGAAAAGGGCCCGAGCAGAGCTCTTCCTGATAGACCCATCGACATGGGTGGCAGGACCCTGAAAAGGCGCCGCCTCTGAATTCTGCCTCCTCTGTGCTGTGAAGATTGAAATCTCTTTGTTCTCTGCCCTCTGCATTAATGGAAATAGCAGAACTTGGGCTCTCGACTGGGTAGGAAGTGTGCTCCTTGAAAAAGCTATTTCCAGCTGAGTCCTGACAGCTCTTGCCGAAATTTCAAACTTTGGAGATGGCCTGACTGATTCGGGGCAGTGAGCGCATCTGTGGCTTGACTTGGCTCTGCCATGGCTGTCTTTGTCAGCTCTGGAGGGTGGGCGCCTGTGCCTATCGCCATCTTCCTTCTCTGTTGCTACCTTTCCTCTCTCCCTCTCCCCCCTCCCCTCTGACTGCTTGTCCCCTTCCCACCCCCTCCCTCCTGACAGATTAGATATTATATGTGCAAGCTCTGCCTTTCTTCATAACCGTCTTCTGTTTTTGCCCTAAGAGCAGTGATTTAACTGGACAAATACTGAAAAGAATTTGCTGCATTTCTGGCCAGAAGAATGGATACAATATTTCTCTTGCTGCTAATCCGAATGCATTATAAATTTTATTTATACCCATTCCTGAGCCACTGCTCAGTACTTCAGACATCGATTGTAAACAGTCAAATGTTGAGTAGGGACTGTCATTACCAGGCCTGCTTCCAATTTTACTCTTTGCCAGAACCTAACCAGGTTTGCCCAGCTTAATGAAGAGCTGCTCCTAGTGTCAGGAATGTTGATGATAAATTTGTTGAGATGCGAGTGGCAACCTTTGAATTCCTGGAGAGCAGGGACTTCACCTGGTTCACTTGATTCTCCCGGGCCAGGTCAGGCAGTGGTGCCCTGCACTAGGTCTTGGTCAGAATTTGCAAGGAGAGTGTTGCAAGCTTAGTGTTAACTTTGTAGCAGATGTGCTTGCCAACAAGCTGATCACTGTAGAAATGTAACCTTTCTCAACAAGCGTCTTGTTCATTTAACAAGAAAACAAGTTGTAGCCAGTTGTATGATTTCTGTCAATTTGTGAGGTCTCCAACCCACTCTTTTCTTGTGTTCTTGATAGCAAACAGATGTTAGCACATTTCTAGCTGAACTTCTACTACACTTGCTCTTGGCCAAAAGGCCGAGAAGCGATCTCTCAGAATTTTTAAACAACCCACACTTGTAATTACTCTATTTGAAACGTAGTACATTTTTCTTATGTGTTTGAATTAAAAAAGAGGCAATTTAGGTACATATATATTTCACAAAAGGAGTCCTTGAAAACATTGCACATGTTCTTCTGATGCATTTCTGTATACATAGGAAAAAGTATACAACATAGGTTTTAAAAAATCAGTTGTAACATGTGTGGTTCTTAGCAAGAGTATGGTTTATTATTACATTTTAGAATATAATGATTCAAAGGAATTACTGATTGTTACTCTGTTATCCAAAGACATCTCTTTGTGTTAGAAACCTGTAAAAATTACCAAGGATGATTCTTCATTGTGATCTCTAATTTATTAAATGAGTCTAGTAAAGTTTGAGTGATTAAGTGGACAAGAGTCTTCAAGTCATCGATTTTTCTCCCTCTCTCTATCTCTCTCTTTTAGAACAGTCACTGGATGCCCAGCCCCTTGTAGTTGATAATGTTGGATATCAGCTGTGCAGCCTCCTTTGGTGTTCAGTTTCTAAAAACCAATAGGATGGAACTTCTCCCGCTCCAGATTATGAAAATGGTACTTGGAAAACTGAAAACTATCTAAATGATTGTCTTTGGTTGGGCCGTGTTCTTAGCAAGCAGAAGCCTTGGCCAGGGTCTGCTGGTGACTCTTGAGGAGCACATCGCCCACCTCCTGGGAACGAGAGGCACCTTGACCATGGGCAATTCCTGTATCTGCCGAGACGACAGTGGAGCAGAAGACAATGTTGATGCCCAACAGCAGCAGTCTGAGCACAGCGCAGTACCCACGGCTGACACGAGAAGCCACCCCCGGGACCCTGTTCGGCCACCACGGAGGGGCCGAGGACCACATGAGCCGAGGAGAAAGAAACAAAACGTGGATGGGCTGGTGCTGGACACACTGGCTGTCATACGAACCCTTGTAGATAAGTAAGTATGTGACTCACCATCACCTGCTGTGTGACGGGAAGGCTGCTGCCAGGAGCCAGGGCTCTGGGGCTCCGACCAGTCACTGGGTTATGTTTACCGAGCCTGGCTGATGCTCCCTCCTCATGCTCAGATGGCAGAGTCAATGAAAAGGTTTTGTGTTCTCACTGCTACCATCCACTCCTGTCTGGAAAGTTCTAAACATTTATGTCGCAGAGCATGCTAACTACTAAAATCTTCATTAGAGGTTGTGGTTTAAAAAAAACAAACAGGGCCAAGAGTCTTAGCCAGGAGATGGTGGTCTGAGGACTCGCTGCCTTGAGCGTGCCTGTCTGTTCGCGGCCAGCTGTGCAGCGTGGATCGGCGATGGAGTGCGTGTGTGCATGGCTGACACAACTTCTGTTGGCAACCTGAAGACAAGGCCTAGGGGAGTTTCCATTCTCAGGCTTCTGCAGCTTTGGCTGGGCCTGGGGAGGTCCATTTAGAAAGTTTGTAAGTTGAAGCTGCAGGGAACACACCTGGGCCTGTTTAATTTTCCCTGCTTTGTCTAACTCTTAAGTACAAAAATCTCATATTAAATAACAGTACAATTAAAGGGCATTGTTCAAGTTGAAAAAAGACCTTATGTGTGTTTGTATGGTTTAGTAGTCAACATCGCAAGTTTTAAAACCATGAGGGGCGCAGGTTCAAATTCTGTGCCAGTTACATGACATTGGGTCAGTTACTTTTCTGGGCTTCAACTTCCTCATCTGTAAAACGAGCCTTTTCAGCTTTGTGCAGTGGCAATTCATAGCCAATGAGGTTTACCCGAGGTGCGATTATTGCTAATTGAAATCAAGCCTTCTCGTTTAGGGCTTGTTATGCAGTAACATACATGAAGCGTTGACAGCAGTGTCTTACCTGTAACAGTTATCTTCCAATTTATTAATTTTTAGTTAATTTTATTAATTGGGACACCGAAGTCATTTGTTCTCTCTTTGAGAAATAGTTGTTTTGGCGTACACGTTGTATATCCTACAATTGTTTATTCACATTAAGAAGAGTTACGCAATCATCGCCCCACAATCAATTTCAGAACACTTTCTTCTCATACTCTTAGCTCCCCTTTTCCTCTTGTCCACTCCGGCCATGCCCTTAAGTAATTATCAGTCCAGCTTCTCTTTGTAGATTTAACTCAAAGTCGTTCATTTTCTTGTTAATACATAACAATTTTCAAGTATAATTGCTCAAATAGATGGTTTAAAAACACCCTGCCATAGAGTTGATTCTGGCTCATAATGACCCTAGAGAACAAAATAGAACTAACTACTCCTTGGGGGTTCTGAGACTGGAAGTCTTTATGGGAGCAGACACCTTCGACCTGGAGGTGGCAGCCCAGGTTAGTCCATCACATCAACAGAGAGCTTTCAATAAAGCCAGCTTTGTTCCGCTTCTCAAAAAATATAGCATAAAGCAGGGTGTACCCATGCAGATTATCATACAGTGGAGTTTTTTGTTGTTGTTACTGTTACACACAAATTGAATTGATTTTGCACATCTACTGTGGAACATGCTTGGGAATGGTAGTCCCATCAAATATTTTCCAATATTGGTTCAGAAAGTTCTTCCTAAATTTATTAAAGTCAGCTGTGACGATGTTCTGGTATCTAACTAAATTAAATTTAAGGTAGGCTCACTGTGAGTCAGAATTGACAGCCACAGGCTGTGTGTGTGTGTGTGTGTGTGTGTGTTGATTTACGTGTAGGAAGTCCGTGTTGGACCCTAAGGATGTCGTTAATGTCCCCAACGCCACCAAGGCTGTGGACATTGTCACATAGAACTTCTTAATGTGAACATTTTAAAAATAAACAAACCACACAAGCTATGTGATTCTTAGCCATCAATACCGGATCTTTTACTGACCTTCAAGGAAAAAGCCAAAACACTCTTCCTCATACTGCAAAGTGAAACGCCGTCCTTCCCACATAAGGAAGTAATCCACAGGCAATGTTAATTTGAGCCCTTTGGAAAAACAGGTGCAGAATAAACCTTGCTATACTTCAAAAGAGAATGATTAAGGAAGTGGGAGTGGGGGTGGGGTGGGTGGGTAGAGCAGATAGGAGTTTTTTTTTCCAGAATTCAGGAAAAGATTACAAGTTATAAGTGAATGTGTTGATAAAGCCCATAATTCATTTATGTGGTAAACTTTTTAATAATCAGGTGGCTTTTAGTGTAAACCAATATTTACTGAATTTAAATATAACTCTTAGAGCAGATGTACAGCAAGTGTGGAAAAGGCACATTAGAGAAGATGGTGACCAGACCAAGTTAAGACCACTTATAAACATAGAAAGGTAACTTGTTATTAGGAAGCTGTTACAGGGCGAAAATGTCATAACTTGTAAAATTCCTATGGCTGTTAAAATCCAGCCGGGAAAATTGTTGAAGTGGAGGATGTAGTAAGACTTGCACCTAAAGTGGTGTACCCAGCTTTCAGTTACAAATGATCTGTGTTGCCTTCACCTCTGTGCTTGTTTACTTGGGAAGGAAGACCTTGGTCTGACAAGAGCGCGGTGAGCAATGCCCAGCGAGCATTCGGTGGCGTGGGTTCTCGTTTTCCATGGGCTGGTTGGCAGTAGGTGCCTATGTACAGCCTGCTGGTAGAGCGTGTGTCCTTTCTCTCTCTCAGCCGGACAAAGCAGTCTGCTCTGTGTTGTTGTGGTCTGTTCGTAACCCTTCATTCTGAAGTTGTGGAAACTTCTTAGCCATAAATTCTCCCTCAGAATATGGCTTCTGTTAATTTTTGAGTGGATTTCTCAGAACTCCCCTCCAATTCATTCATTCTTTCTCCAACTGTGGCCCATCTGCGTTGGGCCATCCGGTGAGCTTCTGTTTCAATCTTTGTCTGATTCCCATCTGTCTTTCTGTTTCTTATATTGTTTTTATACCTGAGAATCTTTAATAGACCATCATACCTCACTATTTACAACCCGCCACCCCAAAGTCAGCACTCAGAGCACTGTCACCGTCATTCAGCCGCAGAGAGAGGTGCAGTACTAGAGCCGACCCGCATACTCGTCTCAACGAAGGCTGCCCGATGGGGTGTCCTGATTCTTGTGCTGCCCTCCCAGTGTAAACAAGGGGTCTTCTCACAGTTTATTCAGCACCTCCGTTTTTTAATTTTCATGCTCTCTGAAAAGGCCAGACCTCCCGGCATGGCATTCGCTGCCCTGCCCTGGCACTCCAGAGACAGTTGTAGCTCGCGTCATCATTCAGAACCTCTTTCCTGCTCCTTTCCCACTGTCTCGTTGGCTGAGGGTGGCTCCTTGCTGAGCTCAGGGGGTTTAGGTCTCACTACCCTGGGTCACAGGACTCCCAGTCACCTCCGCTCAGTCTCTGCTCAAAGCTTCGTTGTCCCATAGCTGTAGCTCCTGCCTCCCACCGGAAATTTCAGCTCCCACCTCTCTGTTCTACAAATGAGTTTATGTTGCGTACAGGGACGTGTGCATGCGCGCGTGTGTGCGTGTGTGTGTGAAACATCTCTGTATGGAATGTAGGAACCCACACTTCTGCTGGGTTGTTGACTGTCACAGAACATTATTTTTCCTCTTTCACTAATCCTGCTGTCTCTACCACTTAGCTCTGAAGATCAGTAGGTAACCGTCCTGGTGCATGTAAGATACGTCTTCCAATCTGCCAGCCAGTGTGTGTGTGTGTGTGTGTGTGTGTGTGTGTGTGTGTCTGTACAGGAAAACTCTATATGTAGGGTCTTGTGTCTGATTTAAAAATTTTCATAATTGATAAGGTTTTGTATCTCTCTCTGCTTTTAACTTCTCTCGCCATTTTATGTGAGACCTATATTACTGTTTCTAGATTGACATTCTGACTACGAGAGTATTCATTTGTGCCCTGGAATGTACTGCATTTGGTTATCCTTCCATGTGGGGATGGTCACTTAGATCGCATCCAAAATTGTGTTCCCACAAAGACCACCGCAGCGGGCAGTGCTCTGTGTGTCTCTTCAATGACCCGGGTAAACTTTCCCAGGCCCGGGGGGCTAGGCCAGTGTCATGTCATTAGGGCATGAACTATGTTCTCCAGAATGAAGAGAGGCAATGCCATTTTAAAGCAACACCTAGAATGTGAAATAGCTCGTCATGTTGCATTGAGTTTCTTCTAACATTGGGTTTAGTGAAGTTTCTGCCTGTAGGAATATTTTCCAGAAGAAAATTCAAAAGGGAAAACATTTAGGTAGCCGGTGCTTCCACGAGCCAGCAGTTGGGAGTCTCTCTCGTGGTGTGAAAGTGAGTTTCATCTGAAAGCAGAGTTGGCCCAGCCTCCAGTTTACCCTGTGCTGTGCCCTAAGCTCCCGTGGCTGCCCATCTGCATCAACCCGGCCCATTCCCTTTGTGGACCATCACAGACGGGGACCTTGAGAAATGAGCGCACACAGTGTATACACGGAATTCCATCCCATCCCATAAATTCATGATTATCTCAAACCCTGCACTTCCCGTTCAAAATCTAATTTGAGATTGCCATTAATTGTTTCCTCAAGTTTGACGCCTTGAATGTTTGTTTTTCAGTGATCAGGAACCTCCCTACTCAATGATTACATTGCACGAAATGGCAGAAACAGGTATCTTTTTCAGTTTTCTTGTGGATTAATGATTATGAAGAAATGCGGTCATCATTTGTTTTTCTTCCAGATTAGACATCAGATTAAACATTACTGGTTACATACTTGGAAATATGCGATATGGGCTAAAATGGGTCTTTCTAAATGGCTCGCTTGCCCTCGTTTTTCCTGTATTTTCTGCTGGTGGGTATGCCTAGAAACCTAGTGGGCTTTCCAGTTTGGGGGACTTTTCAGTCTCTTGTTTTATGAGACAGTCTAAACGCAGAGTTGTCATTTCATCCAGAGAAACCACAGGGGTCGAGACTTAATTTATAGAGCACACTTTTTCCGTGTCCTTAGCCCTGTTGTGTGTTTCACACCCTACCCGAACGGTCCCAGGCACTTAGCACACACAACAAAGGAAAAAGCCCTCCCTAGATAGTATTCATAAACACTATCTATTGCACCATGAATATGCACTGTACCTTTCAGTGATGGGTTTATCTCACTTGGAATTATTCAAATGTTATTTTAATTTTGTAATTGACAAACCTTTGATCATAATTGTGCAAGAACAGCTAAACCCACTGCCATCGATTCTGACTCACATATGAGGTCTCTAAGAGTATACATTTTTATGAGAGCAGACAACCTCATCTTTCTCCCACAGAGCTGCTAGTGGGTTTGAACTACGAGCCTGACAGCTAGCAGGCCCAGTGTCTAATCCACAGTGCCACACCAAAGGTCTGAGCCTAGAATAGGGAAGAATGTTTTACTCCCTCAATTCCCTAAACATCCTTCTGAAAGAGAGCCAACTGCTTAGTATATTTCTCTCAGTTAATTTGTGTGTAGTTAATTTGTGTGTAGTAAATTTGTGCTTCAAACTATTTTAGTCATAATTTGAGACTAAGACTGTAGCCTAAACTTCCTCTCTCTGAAGATCCCAGGAATCACCAGACCTCTCTCTTATAAGTTAGGATGTGTTGACACTATCATGATAATATTAGCTGCCTAACAGCTCTGAGGAGGACCACTGGGGTACAGGGTTTGAGTGCCTGCCTGCTAACCGTCAGCAACTCCCCTTCTCAGAGACCCTGTGGGTCCTGTAGGGTGACTGACTATGAGTCGAGATCAGCTCAACAACAATGGATTTATTTTGATTGGAGTTTTAATGGCTGCAGGATGATGGCCAAAAGTGTTTATATTTTAATGTGAATTAATCTTGCATGATTTTATAAGTTTTTGTATGTCTTTACAACTTTAAAATAGTAGCTCAGCCATCTAATCTTCTTGATTTGCTTGTAGATGAAGGATGGTTAGATGTTGTCCAGTCTTTAATTAGAGTTATTCCATTGGAAGACCCATTAGGACCAGCTGTTATTACGTTGTTGCTAGATGAATGTCCATTGCCCACTAAAGTAAGTCAATACTTATTTTCTGTGAAACTGTCATCTATGCCTAAGCCTAGGCAGAGCGGTCACAAAAACAGTTGCTGTGTTGCATCACTACGCGTTTGGGGTTGGCTTTATTTAGCATTAATTTCATGTTGTAAATTTGCTTTTTATTGCTGTTGAAGTGCCACATCCTCTTTCTGTAAATTCCTTTTTTGTAAGGCTGCAGTTGACACTGAAGACACGTCCAAAGTGGAGGCTTGTCTATCTGGAAGGGCAATCTCTGCTCAGGAACTCGAACAGAATGTTCAGCCGTTGAGTTGATTTTCTTATCTTTCTTTAAGCAGTTTCCGTGTACGTAACAAAGTTGCTGAGACTTTCTATTCAGAGGAAACACTATAGCACTAAGTGTGTTTTTTTAGCTTTATTCAAACATGTTCAAGAGTGTATTACTTTGGTTTCTCGTATAATTAAAACAAAAGCATCAAACTTTGGTTGACTTTAATCTATATGAAATACTGAATCTTTTTTGAAATTTTTATTCTGACATCTTCCGTTTGTCTGTTTAAGCCTCAGACATTTATGCCCAGCATGGGGAAAGACATGGGCAAAGGAAAAAGTCTTTGGTTGAGTCGTTGATAAATAGACCTTTATCTGGGCTAATAAGAGGTTTTTGGTGTGATATTCTTCTAACACATCATTTAAGATTTGTTTACACTTGGTGAAAATTATTTTAAAATAACTTTTTTAAAGTTCTATTTATTCCTCTAAGTTGGAGTGAGTGATTTGGCTACACCACTCCAGAGTAAAATACCCCAAATACAGGTGACAGTGGCTCCAGAAAGCCTAGAATCTATGAGAACTTGAAATTTTGTTCTGTATTTCCCCCCTCTTGATCAGGATTTTTCTATGCAATCTATGATCGAAATGGTCAGGGACAGTAGACTGAATGACCCAGTTTTTCTGGTCTCATGACATAGGAGGCCATTGTTTTCCTGGATGCAATTAACTACACACACATTCCATAGCCGAAACCAGAAGCACTAAACATGTTATTAGGCCAGTTCACTGGGTGTCCTGTGAAGCCACGACCCTGAGCTGTCACACGAGAAGCGAGGCCCCGTGAGACATTAGGTTGTACATACACAGCCTCAGCAACGACGCCTCGGTCCCTGTTGTGCACCAGATACGCGTTTTAAATGAAATAAGATCTATCGGTTCACGTAAGATAATTTTCAGATTGTTCAAATGATATTTCCCATCAACGGGTGGGGTCTTTTGAGTACATTGTTGTTATTTTTGTATGATCACTTCGAGTTCATTTAACACGTGGTTACAACTTTTATCTCAGAGAATAATCTTGCAGTAAAACCGAGTAATATATGTGTCAGATCCCCTTGTACATTCTTGTTTTCAGGATGCACTCCAGAAATTAACTGAAATTCTCAATTTAAATGGAGAAGTAGCTTGTCAGGACCCAGGCCATCCTGCGAAACACAGGAACACATCAGCAGTCCTGGGTTGCTTGGCTGAGAAGCTAGCAGGTAACTAACTGTGAGAAGCCCCGCAAAGATCTTGCATCAAATCTGTGAACCCAAAACAAATGTCTGAAAATACAATTGAGGAACAAAAACTAGCTGGGGGAGGGAAAAAAAAGAGTTGACTCAAAAGCTTTAGAGGTGAATGCAATATAATTTATCTTTGTGACTTCTCTGAGGGAAACTTGGAAGAAAACTCATTTTACTTATTACTTTAAAATTAAAAGGAGGAGCTAAACTCATTATAACAAATGAAGATGGATACACATGCTCTATACAGCTTAGCCAAGTCAGGAAGGCAGGAAAAGAGGAAAGTGAACTTTAGCTTGGAAGCCTTCTTGAGAAGACACGGTGTAGCATGTCTGCGAATATGACCCGTCTTAGGAAAGCTAGCATCTGGGTCCAAGGTGCAATGAGCAGCTAGTTCCAGCGTGCTTAGTGGAAGAAGCAGTGGATTTGAAATCAGAATCCAGGGGTGAGGGTTCAGACCCTGCTGCGTGCTCTGGGAGCTCACTCCTTTGACTCTGAAGTGAAGGGAGCGGGCTCTCCTTCTGCAACCAGTGGGGGATGAATGAGGTCATGTGCACGAGAGGACTTTGTGAAAATGTAAGATTTCTACCTAACTTCCCACTAGTTACTGTTTAGTAAATACAACGTGGCGTATTTAATTCTCTCCGATGTTTATTCTGTTCATGTAGGTCCTGCAAGTATAGGTTTACTTAGCCCAGGAATCCTGGAATATTTGCTACAGTGTCTGGTAAGTGAGGCATCAAATCTTAGTCATCTAGAATTGTGCACGTTCTCAAACTGCCAGCATTGCCTCTGGCACAGACAATGGAATCAGTCATACATTTTATTTCCAGGTGTTTCCTGAGGCTTTATTTATTTCCTAGTTAAAAGAGAAAAAAATGTGGGTGGGATAGGAATTTCTTACCAGCAAAAGCAATTGCATTGGTCTGGTTTTTCATTTAGCCATAAGATAAACCACTGTGATTGGCTCTTTGGTGTGTCCATATAGTCTGCCAAATAGTAGCAGGGACCACCACAGTGGAAACATTCCATGGCATTCCGAGCCGAGACCGTCAGATTCCTGGTATGTACAAACCTCTGCACCTCCCTGCGCCCTACTCCCTGGCTGCCCTTCCACCTGCGAACGTCGAGGGGGTGCGCCGCAGCCTGTGCCACTCCGGCCTGGTTAGACGTGCTTTCAGCTCTCGCACACTGCCAGCCTGGAGCCCTGACTGCTCCGTGTGTTTATTTTCTTAAGAGGATCCCTAGTGGAGTAGTGGATTATTTATAGGACTGCTAACCGCAGGGTCAGCAGTTTGAAACCACCAGACCCTCTGAGGGAGAAGGCTTTCTACTCCTGTGAAGAATTACAGTCTTGGAAGCTCACAGGGGCAGTTTTACTCTGTCCTATAAGGTCGCTATGTGTTAGATTCAAATAGATGGCAGTGAAATAAGAGGAAGAATCTTATTTTGGGGAGATCTTATTTTGTACTGCCATGTGGAATGTGCAAGGAGCCCTGGGGGTGCTGTCGGGTCAGGACTTGGCCTCTGACTGCAAGGCAGCTGGTTCAAACCCACCAGCCGCTCCTGAAGAGCTCTACAGAAGCTGCCTGCTCCCGTAAAGATTTACATCCTCGGAAACCCTATAGAGCAGCGGTTCTCAACCTTCCTAACCCGCCACCCTGTCATACAGCTTCTCATGTGGTGGTGACCCCAACCACAAAAGTACTTCCGTTGCTACTTCATCACTGTCATTTTGCTGGTTATAACCTGGGCAACCCTAGTGAAAGGGTCATTTGACCTCCAAAGGGGTTGCGACCCACAGGTTGAGAACCGCTGCTCTAGAGAGTCGCTATGAGTGGGAATCAACCCAGTGGCCATGCATTTGTGTGTGTGTGTGTGTGGTTCTTTTGGTTTGGTTTAATATGGTATGTGCTAAGCATCTTACGGATATAGAAGTTGAAAGCAGTCCTTTGCCCTTAAGAAATGCCCTAGTTAGTTGAGGGAACAAAACTACTCAGACAACAATTGCCTCCATGTTCTGACACTGTGTAAACCACGGCTTCCTTCCGTCTCAGCACTCCAGGAGGGTGTGGTGTGACAGTCAGGAGAGCCTTCTGATGAAGAGGGGACCTCAGCAGGGCCTGGCCATAAGGCTAGGATTTGACTCTACACAAGACTCGGGGCAGGAGAAAGATGAGGTTTTCTGTCCCCATAAAGATATGTAGACTTAAAGGGGCAGTTCTTTTCTGTCCTATAGAGCCCCTCTGAGTCAGAATTCCTGAGTGAGGCCAAGAGCACATCAGAGGCAGAAGCCCAAAGAGAAATGCCTGGCTTGGTATGACCATATTTCAAGAATGTTCTCCTCAGAAAAAAGTGTTTAGGGGTAGGAGGGCAGGTAAGAGGGAGTTCAGGGCCAGATGGGCCAGGCAGAGGGTGGAGAATGGTTGGGCCCAGAGAGAGGATGTTGAATAGACTTTGCAGCCAGGGAGCAGGGTGGCATGGGAGCTGTGCAGAAGAACTCCATTGGCCGCGGGGACATGAGTGGGGATCCCCCGGAGTCCCTGGAGCTCGGCTGTGGCCCGCCACATAGCTGCGGGAAAGGGGGCTTGTGGGAAGCAGGTGATGCTCAGTCCAGCAGCTAGACCTTTCTCTGAATGTGAGCCCATCGCACACGGACTGAACGGGCCCGTGTGCTCTCTCCCACCACCACCATCACCAGCACTTGCAGATAGAATGCCTCTCAGGGAACGGACGGAAACTCAGCCATCCTTGTTCACTGGGGTTTCCTTAGCATTCTGAATAAAAAGTTATTTTACCTTCTGACTTGCTTAAATGAATGTAGGAATCAATGTAGCAACATTGAATAAATAAATTTACTTTGTATGTTACTAAGTAAAAAACCATAGTGCACTTTAACAAAATTACTTTTAAAGGGAGAAGAATGTTCTCCTCAGAAACCTTGGGGGAAGAGAAACAGTGGTCAGTGTAAGATAAGAAATATTAATAATTTATCACTTATCAAGGGGTCATGGGGTGCAGGGAAAAAGAGGGGCTGGATACCAAGGGCTCAAATAGAAAGTAAATGTCTAGAAAAGAATGATGGCAACCTATGTACAGATGTGCTTGATACAATTGATATATGGACTGTTATAAGAGCTGTAAGAGGCCCCAATAAAATGATTTTTTTTAATCTTTTGAAATTTACATCTCTATAAACTAAACCAATGATTTCATTTAAAAAGTAATAATAAGATTGAGAGACAGCACCTTAGTTCTTTGTTACTAACAATACTAGCCAAATGGGTAAGCTGGGACTTAAAATGAGCAAAACTTTCCTGACTGCTCTGGAAAGAGTAAATCGGCCTCTCCTGGGCAAGGAGATGCGAGTGATGCCGTGCTGCTCTGCAGAGAAGTGACGTCCTTCCTGTGCTTGTTGTCTTCCAGAAGCTACAGTCGCACCCCACCGTCATGCTGTTTGCACTTATCGCACTGGAAAAGTTTGCACAGACAAGTAGGTATAATAGCTTCTTGCACTAATGAGCAACGCTGTGTTTCTCCGTTGCTGGGGGAGCCTCGGAGCCCCTCAGCTGTACATACATTCTGTTTTTGCCTGGGGAGCCACTTCCAGGCCAGTGAGATGGAACAGGAACAAGGGCCAACTGTTGACAACAATCAGACCGTGGTGACCCTGATTCCCATAGTGATGGGGTTGCCAGTTCGGGGAACACAGTCAAAGCTCTTTGGGGCTGTGCTAGTCCTAGACACGATACCCAGACCATTTTAGTCTCGAAGTGCATCCCCTCACTCCTCACCCATCACTAGTCAGCCAAATTCTCCCCCTCTTCTCTGGTTAATTCAAGGTGCACGTCTCTTCCCAACAGGTGAAAACAAATTGACCATTGCCAAATCCAGTATTAGTGACCGGCTTGTCACATTGGAGTCCTGGGCCGCTGATCCTGATTATCTGAAACGTCAAGTGGGTTTCTGTGCCCAGTGGAGCTTAGACAATCTCTGTAAGTGGGCGCGGCCCTTCCTTAAAATGACTGCTTCCATTTCCACACCCCTGGCTTTTATAGGACCGCTGGTCTTCTTTTGCCCTTCCTGGGAAAGCCCTCGACTAGGAAGCCTGTGTGTGTTGTAGTGAAAAGCATGCTTGGAACCCGTCAGACAGGAACTCGGTGTAGTGTGTTGATGACAGCACTCTCCTCTTCCAAAGCCTTTATTGGGGTCCTCGTTCCTGCTGCTTCCATCCCGCTCCTCACCCACTCTGCCAGTGCAGACTGCCTCCTCACGGTCCTACAGAGGGTCCCAGTCAGCCCACCCCAGGTCCGGGCCCCGATCCCGACTCTTCTCCCAGTCCTGACTTTGGTATTTACACATACCTGCCCATGTCTTACACATACCATGAAGGTCACTCCTGCCTTTTCTCCTCTTCTGACTTGTAATAGGCTTAGTCTAGAGCCTTTTGTCCCGAATCCTCTGCTAATTCCTTTGTCTCTAGGGCTCTAGAAATGCATCTAGGTGCTAAAGCACTGTGCAGGGGACATGTAAGGCCCTGCTCTTATCCCAGGTGGGAAGCAACTTCATCCACAGCCTGTGCAATGGCAGTTAAAGAATCATTTGGAAAGAGCCTGGTTCGGATTTTGTTTCATGCAAACCTGTAACCATTAGGACAAGGCACTCACAGTGGGCGTGCCTTTCCTGCCTGGTCTTCGCTCGGTCAGCTTTCACGTGGGTGTGGAGCAGCCGATCAAGGTTGTGCCACCCCACTATATCTGTCCTTTATGGCCACCCGACGCCTGGACTAGGAGGGCAGCTGGCAGTGACACCTGCCTTAGAAAACTGACTCCCTTTTCTCTGGCAGTTTTAAAAGACGGTAGGCAGCTGACCTATGAAAAGGTGGACTTGAGTAACGTCAGGGCGATGCTGAACAGCAACGATGTCAGCGAGTACCTGAAGATCTCGCCTCATGGCTTAGAGGTAAAGGTCGCCTGTGCGGTCCTCGCGGGAGCGGGAGCGGGAATCTTTTTCACTATGATTTTTATGCCCTGGCTCTGAACAAGGCAACTTGTTGCAGCTTAGGTGGAAGTTTTTCATACTGGGAAGGTAGTTAGGGATGGAAGTCGTGGGGGAGAGATGGAAGTTCAGGACAGTAACCTACTCTTTTCAGACCCCATGTGACACTGCATAAGCACCGTGCTATTCACAGACCGTGTGCTTTCTAATCTCTCTGTGCAGCTGCAGGTACACCAGTGTTTGGGTCATCCATCTTATTAACCAGCATAGCCACTTGAAGTTAATCTAGGGCTTCCCCTCTGCCCCGAAAGTTGAAGGCGAATAAGAGAGCTCTTCGTGCTCAGGAAGGTACTACTGGGCCCAGACATTGCAGGCTTCCAGTGCTGCTTGAGAAACCTATAGCTAAATCCCTTATATAGCCTTCTGCTATATATTAGACTGTATATAGGTACCTCGTCTTATATCCTTCAATAGCCTCCATCATACCAGGTGCAGGTTAAGGCCATGTTGAGGCATTTGTACAAGGCTGTGATATGACAGTAAGGGTGTAAAACTGAAGCTGGTCGTTTTTATTACATCCTCTACATCCATCTTATAAGAGACCTTGTAATCCTGGTACCAGTCTTGTTGGGACTCCCGAGAAATGACGCCAGAGGGTGATCATAGCATCTCATTCATTTCGTGTGGCATTCTTGATCACGGAAGGAGCGGGCAAAGGAGGGAGCGCTGGGCCTCTCGAAGGCTCCAACAGTGCGCTGCCCTGGTGCCTTCAGATGCTGATGCGGACTGTCACGCTCCTTGGTTTTCCAGGCTCGCTGTGATGCCTCCTCCTTTGAAAGTGTCCGTTGCACCTTCTGTGTGGACGCCGGCGTGTGGTACTACGAAGTCACAGTGATCACCTCTGGTGTCATGCAGATAGGCTGGGCCACCCGAGACAGCAAATTTCTCAATCATGTGAGTACACTGGGCCGGGGGGGGGGGGGGGTGGTGGGTTGTGGCTGGTCAAGCATGCTTATTTTTCAAATAGGTGTGTGCAGGAATCACTTCTTGGGCTGAGCTATATAACCTGTAAGTGGTTTCCTCAACTGATTCAGAATTAGGTTCCAAACCAAACCACTGTCTTAGAGTCAATCCCAAGTGACAGCAGCGCTGTCTAAGGTTTCCAAGATGGTGAATCTTTATGGGAGCAGGCAGCCTCCTCTTTCTCCCATGGAGCAGTTGGTGGATTTGAAGCAGCACCCAGGCAACTCCCATGTCATTAGTGCCTAGCCCACAGCACTCCCGGGTGTAATCACCGTTATTTTGCTCTGAGTCCTAAGACCCGGAGGTTGGATGAATGCGTCCTTTGTCTACGGCTCCAGTCTTTGGCTCTGTTCATAGTTTAAGGTAAGAACAGTGATGCTACCTTCAGGGTAAACTTAAAAGCTGTGTAGGAATTTTCTGCCACTCATAAAATACTAAGCATTAAATTCTCTTGCTTAATTTTTTTGGAACAATTTTTTAAGTTGTGAATTAGGTTGGGAGTTTACATTTCAGATCTTTAATTTTATATTCTACAGCTTACACTACAAATCATACCCTCTTTTTAGCTCACACCCTGCCCCCTTGATTTCCCTTCTCCCCAGTGTGTGTCATGTTCCATGTCACCTCAGGTATGATCTGTCAGTCCTCTAGCCTCTTGCTTTATCTTTTCTCCCCACCCCCTCTAGGCCAACTTAATTTTTATCCTGTAGTTAATGGGCACATTTGTTTTCCACATCTGGCATTTCTCTTTTGCTACGGAAAGCTGCTGCCAGCTGGGGTGGGAGGAGTTGGGGCTCCTCCTTTTCCCACAGGGTGTCATTTGTTGTCCTCCAAGTTATAAGCTCTTTGGAAGTAAATCCAGAATATTTTTTAGATATGTGTTGTTGGTTTTTTTTTTTTTTTGTACTCTTTGAGCTGGAAAAAAAGCCCCTTTGATTACCTTGTTAGTCTAAAATTAAATAGTCCCTCATCCCACATGTGAGTCCTGAGCAAAGGGGTTTCACAAGTACTCCAATAAAATCAGACTTGACTTGCCTGACCCACGCCCAGCTCTCAGCAGGACGCTTGGCAAGGCTGTACTGAGCCCAGGGATTGCTCATCTTTCTGAAGGGCCCGACTGGAGAGTCCGATTGGAGGAGGAGGGCCAGTGGAAAGGGCAAACAGGGCCCCAGTCACTGTTGCTTTTGTTGGGAACCTTGCCTGACTCAGAGCCTCTGGCCCCAGGGGGCCCTTTAATGAAAACTTGGGAGCCTGGGCCTTTGTTGTGAGAAGAAACTGGAGAGCATTCCAGTCAGACTCTTGCTCCCAGTATGAGCACTGATTTGAAACATTATCAGCTAGACTGACAGCCTCCCCCAAGTCATGTCCTAAAGACAGTGTTAAAGAACGTCTTTTAAAAAAAGAATCAATTTCCAGGGCATCGGTATTGACAGTCTCTCCGTCATCTGACTCCCACGGTAGTTCTCACTAGTCACTGTCGCTTCACTAGTGGGAGAGCCGACTGGGCGGAGGAAGTAAAGGAACAAGGACTAGAATTTTAGCCCCCTTCCTGTCCTATCACAGCAGTTTTCTCCTCGTTTGGGAGTGAAGAATTAGTCCCAAACCAGAAGTAGGAATTTCTCCAGGGAAGAAGTTATGACTTACAATGTCGTTCTCCGCCTGGCAGCACCATGTTACAGGTCTGGCTTGGGTGTATCTGAGACTTTAGCACTTTTTCTTCAGGGCCAATGATGTTGAATCGTGAGGCATCCATTATTTGGTAGCTGAACGTGTACTCTCGACCAGTTAGCCCTAGACCTTTGGCCCTTCATGTTATGAGGCTAATGCTTTCCTGCCATCCAAATGCTTGATCAATTATTGACTTCTTTCTATAGAAAGAAATCATTTGTCATAATCCAAGTACTAGTTGATTCCTAAATACTAGGGTTAAAGTAGTATTTTAATGATAGAACGTTTGCTGAATGTAGGCTCGGTTGATGTTGCCAGACTTGGCTTCAAACAGACATTGTTCTGGAACATTGAATTGTTCTGGCTGTGTAATTGGGGTGACGTCTTAAAGACCGGGTCATTCCAGGGATACACCCAGTTTCTGAAGATTGGAAGTCCCTCCATCATGCCTCTTGTTGTAGCTCCCACTGTGGAGGTTTCAGTTTTGAAGGGATGGCCCAGTGACAGGTAGTTAGAACGCACTCACCTACATGTTCTTTATATTGTTAGTCTGCTGTGTATTTCTATGGAGGTTGGTGGTAGCCGTTCCCATGGGTGCCTGTTGCCTTATCTAACTTTTCATGAGCATCTCTCACCTACATTGCCTCTAATCTATCTGAGGGTCTGGAAAGCTATTTTTTCTCCCACTTAGAGATGAAGAAACATTGATGTATGAATTGTTATAAGAGCTGTAAGAGCCCCCAATAAAATGATCTAATAAAATATAAATAAGTAAATACGAAGAAAATAAGATTCAGAGAAGCTAATTAAGAAACTTGCCCAAAGCCTTCGAGTTTCCACATACTGGAGCAGAATTCGAACCCTGAGCGGGAGAGCCCATGCTGTTAAAGCATTCCACCTTGGAGCAAAGCTGGCCACCAGAAGGAACTGCTTGGCAGTGCTGGGGCTCGAGAACCCCACGGGCTCCAAGGCAACCCCCAGGAGCCACGAGAGAGAGGAAGTACACCAGCCACTGTTTGGAGAGAATTGTCTGACCAGGGCAGCCACCACTGCCCCAATGAACCCAGCCTGACCATCCCTCCTGGTGGGGTCATTTGCACCACACTGAGGGTCTGACAGAGGGTCCAGTTGCCTGGATTGGGTCCGAGCTTATCACTCCCGATACAGAGTAGGAGGCGGCAGAACACAATGTCTCGTACTTTCCCAAAAACAAAAGGGTGGGGGGCGGGGTTTGGGATGCTGACGGGAAGAAAAGGGGATAATACGTAGCCTGCGGGAAAGGATTCAACGATTTCCTGAGTAATACAAGCTTTCTTTTGTTTCTTCTTAATGTTTTCATTACTAAAATATGCATGATTGGAAACAAGCAGTTAAAATGATCACCTCAAATAGCTAGCGAGCTAGGATGTTTTCTCATTTATCTGTCCCAGTCAGTGGAAGATAATCCCACTGGAAATGTGCTTAGGCGGGAAGAGGGACTAGCACATCCAGGTTGTTTTCTGAGAAATAAGCTCCAAGTGATTTTTAAAGTGCATCGTGCTTGATAGAAGAACCTATTTCATAAACCCATGGAAGCAAAATTATTACGTTCTCCTTTGTCCCACAAGGCTGCTCTGTTGTGGGATCCATCCAGGAAGAGAAGACATTGCATGGTTGAAGATTTTGTAATCTTCACCTCTTGTTGACTGGGAATCAAGCCTAAATGTTCATGGTTTTTAGGTTGTATACTTTTACGGACTTGTTAAGCTTTAGAAAGGAATCGCAAGGCATTCTCTCTAATAGGCTGGAGAGTTTCTTCTCTCTGTAAAGCCAGTTAGGTGCCAAGTGCACTGTACTCTTGAACAGTCTGACTGTGGTGCATGGCTACAGCTCATTCAGAAGCATCACTTTGAAGAACAGTCATCCAAATTCAGTGTGACGCAGTCCAAGTCGTTCTTTCTCCTGTCTTATCTCTTCCTGCGTTATCCTCAGAAGGAGCAGGCTGCCACCGAGACCCAACATCTGGATTTGACCCATCATTTCAATCCCTTTCTTCACCGAAACTTTTCACTCTTGACCCGAAAGACAGCCGCTGTCTGCTCTGCTTGTTGTTGTCAGGTGCCATCTAGTTGATTCTGACTCACAGTGGCCCCAAAACAAAACACAGCTCTGCCCAGTGCCACCCTCACAGTTGTTGTGATGCTGGAGCCCACTGTGCAGCCCTTGTGCCATTCTGACTCTTTGAGTCTTCCTCCCTTCTGTTGACCCGCTCTCCCTAGCCCTTCTTGACCGCATGTCAGAGTAGTTGAGACAGCATCTCACCATCCTCGCTTCTGATAAGCATGCTATTACTACTTCCTTTACAAATATCCAAGATTACTTCTGAAGAGGCCCTCTACCCTTATATTTTATAAACTTTATGGAATTATTGAGTACAATACATAGTAAAACAGACCTGCCAAGGGCCTGTATGATGGTCACATGGAGCTGATCTCAGACAACGATCTGGGTGTCTGTGCATTGATGGCATCTGGTATCGATAGTGATAGCAAATGTTCACTTTAGCCTCTCTCGTGGCTTCAGCTTCAAAACCTCCAGAGCAGCAGTTCTCAACCTGTGGGTCGTGACCCCTTTGGGGACTGAACGACCCTTTCACAGGGGTCGCTCGATTCACAACAGTAGCAAAATTACAGTAATGAAGTAGAAACGAAAGTAATTTCACGGTTGGCGGTCACCACAGCATGAGGAACTGTATGAAAGGGTCGCGGCATTAGGAAGGTTGAGAACCACTGCCCTGGAGCATGTTGATGTCTCAAAGACTAGTACACCCAAGAAGGTGCTCCCCGCAGCAGGGGAGTGGGAGGTGCACCAATCTTGAATTCAAATGGTATTAGATCCACACTTGAGCCTGGCTCTCTCAGAAATGTGCCCTCAAGCAGGCTAATTCACCGCTCGGGATTTTTATCTTCTTTTAAAATGGCGTGATGCTACCAGCCTGGTGCCACTAAGGAGAACTACATAATAAACGAGCATGTGCAGGGCACAGAAGAGACATTAATGTTTGTGCATGATGTCATTTTCTCGTCCTTGGAACCAGACCCCCAGGACATAAACTGGGTGTTTTCCATGAGCCACAAACCTTCCCTTCATCCAACAAGCTTGGACTCTCAGCTGCGGGTTTGTGGTTATAGGAAATGCACTCTCTTTTCCCAGATCAGAGCAGGCAGGCCTTGCTAACCTTCTGGGCCTGTCTCCCTCCAGGAAGGCTACGGCATTGGGGACGACGAGTACTCCTGTGCGTATGATGGCTGCCGGCAGCTGATTTGGTACAACGCCAGAAGTAAACCTCACCTGCATCCGTGCTGGAAAGAAGGTATCCCGCCCTCTCCAGCATGAACTCACTGCCTGAGTTAGGAGCCTGGGTTAGCATCAGGCATCGTGTTTTCTAAAAATGGGTGTCTGTTTGCCTACTTATTTTTAACTTTCTAGTGTGACTTAGGTGTGAGTTTATGCAGCAGATGATCATTTCTGCAGCCCTCTTCATGGCTTGTCTTATTCCTCTCCCCAACGGCCCTCCACCCTTTCCCCACCCCTTCCCAGTCTCCCTTCACCCAAGCTACCACCTAGCAACCCTCCAGTCCAGTGTTTCCCAAAGTGTACGACACTGCCCCCGGGGGAGTTCTGGAATGATCCAGGGGCCCTGCAAAAGCAGCTACCTGCACTTTACCCAGGCCATGGTGACAGAAAGGAGCCCTGGTGGCGCAGTGGTCTGATCCGCACGGTCAGCAGTTTAAAGCCACCACCAGCTCCTTGATAGACAGGCTGGGCTGTCTACTCCCATAAGCAGTTAGTCTCAGAAACCAGCACGGGGTCACGATGAGTCAGCTCTGACTCAGGTGCAGTGAGTTTAAGGGGCTACAAAAGTTTTTCATTGTCAGCTTCAGGGTGGAGTGTGCTAAGTAATTTTTCCTCTGGAATGGGAAGGGTAGGTCAAATAAGTTTGAGTCTGTTACTCTCCCTTCCCCTCCCACGCCTAGGACCCATCAAAGTCTATTTCTTACGATATGAAAACCTATCCTTAATTTTGTTTTCCATATCAGCAGTCTTACCGTATTTGTGATTGGCTAACTTCACTCAACATGCCTTCCAAGTCCATCCATGTCATGAGCTGTTTGAACTTCCTTATTATTCTGTAGCGATAGGTAGTATGCCTGTGTGTGTGTGTGTGCATGCACGCGCGTGTGTACACCCCCCCCCCCCAAAGTTTGCGGGCCTCTCTCCCACCAAAGGACATCCAGGTGGCTTCCACCTTCGGGGACTAGTGCTGTGGTCTAGGGGTTTCTATCCTTTGATTTTTCTGCCTGCTTTCGCTGAAGATGGGCTTCTTGTAAACACTGTATTGATGGGCCCTCTCTGCTCTTGACTGGTGCTTTAATTCATCTATATTTACTCTTGTTAGTTATAGCAGTTAGTTTATTGCTGGCACTTGTGTGCTGTCTGTGCTTGTTTCTCGTTGTTTCCTGTGCTGAGTTCGTTTTGTCTGTTGTTATTGTCTTTTTCACTTCTTCGATGCTGTTTTACTGTGATTTTCCTTTTTTACGTTGATAGGGTTTCTCCATTTTCTTTGAGGTTACCTTATCATTTACTAATTTCTTCCTAAACTTATCAGTCTGTTATCTCTTGAGATCTACTTAACTTGCTCTCCACTCGCATATTTTGCATCATTTCCTGTTTTCGGTCTTCCATTTTCTTCATTGCAGATTGGATACTTCGGTTCTTAGGTTTCCATCGTTTAAGTTTGCTTTACTTTGTTTACTCTGATTGGGTTGACTTAGCCTGTGTGTTGATCGCAGACTGGTGCCTGCTTCTCTCCAAAGAACTCCCCTTCATGCTTTTTGAAGGACAGTTTCGTTTTTACAAATTCCTTTAATTTTTCCCTATCTGCCAATGTCCTTACTTCTCTCTCATAGTTGATGGGTAATTTTGCTGGAAATAAGATTCTGGTTGGCATTTTTTTCTTTCAGAATTTTATCTATGCTGCCTCTGCCACTTCCCTCTCCACAGAGAACAGCATGGGTCTTAGCCCCTCCCCTTAGCACTACTCATGGGCCACACTCTCGCTGGAAGGGGGAGATTACGTGGCCCCATTCAGAAGAGAGGAAAAAAACCCAAAAAAACTGAGAACACACACCTTGTTTGGCTGATTGATGAATGAACCATGTGGAGACAAAACCCAAGCAAACTCCCTGCCATGGAATCAGTGCCGAATCATGGAGTGTGGAATGTGTATGACTCGCCCGGCCAACTCACTTTGCCATTCCCCAAACCAAACTTGCTGCTATCGAGTCAGTGCTGACCCTTAGTGACCCTACAAAACAGGGCAGAATTGCCCCAGTGGGCTTCCAAACTAACTCTCTGAGAGCCTCATCTTTCTCCAGTGGAGCAGCTGGTGGTTTCTAACTGCCTACCTTGCAGTTAGCAGCCCAACAAGTAGCCACTCTTCTACCATGCCATTGAATTTGTGTGTGTTGAAGTGGTAGGGGGAGGGTGGTGGTTTGCCCCACACTGACTCTTGACAGCCCCAGTCTGCTAATGAATCCAGGAGCCATGACCACCCCATGCACTTGGAGCCCCAGGGAACCAGGAAGGCTGATGGCCTCCGGCCACACTCACAGCCAGCAGTCTTCCAACTGCTGTCAGGTGCTTGTTCTCGTCTTCCTCTCCCTCCTCAGAGATTCAAGGCTCCACGTTTCGCTTCCATAGAGATTTTCTCCTGTCTTTGTTGCAGAAAGTTTCTGCATACATCTTTCTAGGCTGCCCTTTTTTTCAAACCAATTTTATGATTATATTTAAAAAAGGATATTTTCCCTTTTTTAATCACTTCCATGGATATGAATGGTACTTCTCTGATAATCTCAACTTCCTATAGCAAATACATTTCAGAACGTTCGTTTCTTCAATTAATGGGAAAATGGTCGTCTTCGGATCTATATGTGTTCCCATTTTCTCCCTGGGGGTTATGTTTTGAATCAAAGCAGCCATTTGAGAATGTCTGAAATGGCAGTGCTACTAAACAGAGATGGTTTCCAGAGCAGGAAGCTTGTGAAACAGGCGCTGTTTGATGACCACACAGCGGGGCAGCTTTTAAAGAAGACTTGAGAGCACATGTCTCCAGATAAACCGGTCTTTTTATCTTCCTCTGCCCTCCAGCCCCCAGACTCGGGGTGCTGCAGGGCACAGGCCACCAGGGCGCTTCTGTGTGGCACTAAGATTTTCAGCTAGAATACCAGGGCCTTTAAAATGGCCATGGGAAAGTGGGCTTGAAAGATCATAGAGTTTTCCATGAGCATTTAAGCCCCCTCATAGATCTTCTTAGCAACATGCCCTCTCCGCCCCATTCAGTTTGTGTTTCATCCTGTTTTCCCTATCCAAGGCCCTAAACCCACAAGAGAGCATCTCTAAATGGAAGAGTTAAGCCACATTGGTCACATAGTTGGTTTGCTAAACACCGAGACTAAAGAAAGTAAGGTGACTGAGTCATTTTCCTTCCAACTAAGAACCCTGTAAGCAGGGCTTTCCTGACAGGGCCCCCATCACTCAGGAGGGCAGTGGAGCCCCGCACACCGAGGAAGCAGGGAGAGGGGCAGTAGATAGAAGCTCCAGAGCGGCTCTGTTCCCAGCACTGGTGCTGGAGAAGGGAGCTTATGGACAGGAACTGAACTGGCAGGCACGCTAGGAGGCTCGGAGTGCTGGGACTTGACTACCGCCCCAAAGAGAGCCTCAATTCATAGGGTGGGAAAGAAACTACTTGAAAGCCACCAGGAGTCGCCCTCTACAGGGCCTCCAGGTTCCTGAAGGAGCGTAAACGTGCTCCACCGAACAGCACTTACGGAAGAGGCAATAAGCATTAGACTGCTGGAAGCCAAGTCAGCTGTTCAAATCCACCAGCCACTGCTCGGAAGAAGGACGAGGCTGTCTGCTCCTGCAAAGATTGACAGCCTCAGAAACCCAACACTGGGGCGCTGTGAGTCAGAATGGGCAAAAGCACAGGACCCGTGGTGAGGATGGCGCAGGACTGGGCAGTGTTTCTTTCTGTTCTGCCCGGGGTCTCTCTGTAGGTCAGACCCACCTTGATGGCAGCTAACATGACACGAGTCAGAACTGACTCAATGGCAATGTATTTGCTGAGGTTTTGGTTACAAGAGGCAAAGATCCCGTGTGGCCCACTATTTAAAGCACACGCCTACTAACCTCAAGGTCCATGGTTTGCAGTCGGCCTCCATAACAATGCTATAGCTTTGGGAAAACTGTGTGACAGTTCTGATCTGTCCTTTAGGGTCTCTGTGAGTGAGAATGGATGTCAACAGTAGGTTTGGGCTTGGATTAAGAGAGAGGTATTGTCTTTGAAATTATTTACCAGTTCGCTTTGTTGTTTTAATCAGAATTTTTAAAGCCATTACTGAAGCAGGAGTCCTGCTGGCATATAGTGGTTACTGTTGGGTGGCTAACCTCAAGGTTGGGAATTTGAAGCCCCGAACCAGCCTGTGGGAGACCAACAGGCCTTTCTACTCCTGTAAAGAGTTACCATCTCGGACACCAACAGGCGCAGTTCTGCTCTGTCCTATAGGGTCACTGCGAGTCAGAATCAACTTGATGGCAGTGAAGTTTTTGTTTTTCATACTGAAACTACTAATAAGGGTTTATTATGAAAATGGAGTAGAGAGCAAAATGGGTAAACTTAAAATAACCTATAATGTCTCCATTGAGAGATTTCCAAAAGCACTTAAAATTTGGTGTATATTTTTGTTATTATTTCATTGATATTACCATGGTCAGCTTTCTAGTTCAGTAAAGAAAGTTATTTTCAATGGCTCCCCACTATCCCAATCCCATGGCACATTTATCAGTGCCATTGACATGTTTGCCTTTATCTTAAGCCACTGGATTCTCTCAGGGTTTCCATCTCCTTTCTTCCTTTAAGTGTTATTGGCACGTAATCCACACATCACACAACTCAGCCATGCCACAATCAATTGCAGACACTTGCTTTTCTTTCCCCCGTGGTTTAAGTCACTTTCACGACGAGTTTTGCAATCGCCGTCAGTTCCCGTGCGCCCACGTGCTCAGGGTGGCCCTGACGAGTGAGACTGCTCCTCTCGGGTCACTATCCGAAAATCCTGATGTGCCATGTTCTTAATGCTGTGTGTGTGTGTGTGTGTGTGTGTGTGTGTGTGTGTGTTGGACAGTTGTCAACTTTTTTTATAGCCCCTGAGTCGATTTCAACTGAGCTTTATCAGAGGCCGAGAAACACATGATCTTAATCCTCCCCATATTTCATGGGACCCGCAATGCATGTTTCATCACCCCTTCCGCACCTTTTAGGATCTCTGATGTGGGTGTGTAGCGACTCAGCCCAGTGTAGTCGGCAGCCATGTTTCCTTAATGGCACCTTCAAATATTGGTGTGTTGGGTGGGTCAAGAAGCAGGGAAGATGCAGCAATTGTGTGCGGGGAGCGAAGGGGACCCAGGACAGTGACTTGAAGCACCTGAGCTCTCTGCAGTCAGTCCAGGGTGCCCTGTTCCCCTAACCGTGCTTCCTTCCGCCCCTAGGAGACACGGTAGGATTTCTATTAGACTTGAATGAAAAGCAGATGATCTTCCTTTTAAATGGCAACCAGCTGCCTCCTGAGAAACAGGTGTTTTCATCTACTGTGTAAGTAGCTCTTCCTGGTGAAAGATTTGGGTAGATGAATAGAATGCACTTCTTTCTTTTCAAGGAGGGGTGGGGGTCTTTATCTATGCAGCCAATTGTAATGGGCGGTGAGTTTATTTAAGGCGGGGGGGGGGGGGGGGATGGCGTCTCATTGGATCATAGTTTAAGCAGTCCCTAAGTCTGATACAGGATGCTAACAGCCAGGTCTTGCTGGTCCACAGGCCTGTCTGCTAACAGAATCTCTGTCACTTCTCCTTCCTGCTGGGACATCTTTGTGTGTAAACTTGCATCAAGTCTGTAAACTGTATCCTCATTTTCATTTGTAGATCTGGGTTTTTTGCTGCAGCGAGTTTTATGTCATATCAGCAATGTGAGTTCAATTTTGGAGCAAAACCATTCAAATACCCACCAGCTATGAAGTTCAGCACTTTTAATGACTACGCCTTCCTAACAGCTGAAGAAAAAATAATTTTGCCAAGGTAAGGTGTCTGTGAACACTCATGCAAGAGAAATCAAACTCAGAATTTCAAAAACCTGACAGAGATCAGAGCAAATTCTTATGATAAAATTATGATTCTTATGATAAAATTAATTGTCCTCGAAATAATCACTCCATGGGGAAGCTTGCTCCTTCATGCGAGCCAAGCGGGCTCACTCGTTAACAGAGCTGTGAGGAAGGGGCTTCCTAAGCCTAGGGCCACAGGTGTTATCAGTGAGTGTCTCGGCACTCGAGAGCCAGGCTCGGACCGTCAAAACTCAGTCTAACGGCAGCTGTTGGATAATGACGTGATTCTAGCTCCTTCCTGGCTCAAAAGCTCTAGAAGCAGCCACTCTGATCTGGCGTTCCCCTTGAATTTGAGGCTTGAGAGCAATTCAGTAGTTTCCAGATTGTACTAGAGCAAGCTGCAGCCTGCCTGGTGGGAGAACAAGACACTCACAGCCCACTGGCTAGTCTGACAGACTCCGCGGGAGTTGTCAGGCGCCCCCTGGTGCTCACCACCTGTTGACACCACCTCCCCTCCCCGACACACCCCAGCTGCTCTTTGTTACAACCTGAGGCATAAACTCTGAATTCCCGTCTGTGCCACTATTCTGTGCCACTATTTCTAGCACGTTCCAATAGCTCGTATCCCACCACCAGCTGCCGACAACGGCCACCACTCCTTGTGGCCATCCACCTGTGTCAAGGTAGAACTGGGCTCTGTGTGGTTTTCGATGTCTGGGGCTGTGGGAAGTAAATTACCAGGCCTCTCTTCCAAGACACATCTTACTGAGTAGATATCAAACAGCAAACTCCCTCCACTTGGTGAGCAGCGGGCATGTTCTGTTGACCCCGCCTAGGCTTCTGGCTCACAGTCAGGGAGACACTCGCAGGAGTGTGCCTTACTTTGTCCAAAACGCAGCAGCTTCTGGCTCCTGGGGAGCAGCTCTGGGCCCTGATGTGATCTGGGATTGTGTCTACACTGTCTGTCTCGAATGCTTCTCCTTTAGTCATTATGTTTGCTTTTCTTTTTATTTCCCCCCCCCCCCTTAACCTTTGATTGTTCATCAATCTAGTCGGCCTGCACCTTACCTGCTCATCTTTGTTTTAAAATCATCGTTGACCATTTGATCTCAAATAGGTGGTTTTCAAAGGAATACAACACTTTTGGATGAAAGTATTTTTGAGCAAATCTGTTATTTTGCCACAAGGTGACCTTGGGTTTACCTTGGAATTAAAAGGGAGTTTTTCAACAAATGTGTCCCCCTTGTCTGCCTGAGGTGTACAGGGTGGTGACAACATCTGTGTGCATCACTGCAAACCAGGTCACATGCTGCCTTTCCCACGCAGGCACAGGCGTCTGGCTCTGCTGAAGCAGGTCAGCATCCGGGAAAACTGCTGCTCCCTGTGCTGTGATGAGGTAGCGGACACACAGCTGAAGCCGTGTGGACACAGGTAAGGGAGCACTCTGACTGCCCGGCTTTGTGTATCAGGCAGCTGTTCGTCCTGTTCGCTCTTGATCAGGCTTCAGCACATTTAGAGTGGACTGAACCCAGCTGGGGTTGCTGGTGCAAACTGACTTTGGAAAGCACCGGAAACCCACGAAGCTGCTTGGTAGGGAGGCCTATGGCTTTGTGTTTTTAATGCAATTTCCACTTTATAAAATGTTAGGAGTTTAGTGCTATTAATGAGTCTCTTGGGCATTCTCTATGGGTCTTAGAGCCTCCTCTTTGACTTTGCTTGCTTTTGTAACCCGAAGAGGCCAGCAGCCTCTGCCCTGCCAAGTAACCAGATTCGAGTGGAGAGCTACTCCCAGAGTGACCTGGATCCCAGAGGGCCACACAGCCATCTCAGCATGAGCAGCGAGTGAGATGCCCTTGGCCAAGACCGCCAGTGAGGCCAGAAAAGGGATGAGCATGCAGGCAGTGGGGGACACGACACGCGTGCTGACTGTTCATTCAGTACCCTCTGCGCCCTGCCTCACTGTTTGTGACATTGCTATAGCTGTCAGGTGCCCCGGCCTGCAGCGATGGGCCCCAGCTTGTCTCCATTTCCCATCCATTGAGATGGGTGGTGACCTGATGGCTAGCTGGTAAGGGAAGTGTGAGCTGTGGGTCTCATTTCACCCTTAGCTGTACCAGGGTACCAGTATTCTGGAAGAAAGGCACAGTGGCTCCAGCTGTCCCCTCTGTGAGCCTTCCCGGACATCAACCTGACAGCCCAGAATTGCTCAGTTGGGGCACCTTTGGGGCACAGGCAGATACAGAGATAAGGATGGGATAGCTTGGTGCCCTTTTTGATCTTTGTTTCTATAAGAATATTAAGGTAAAAAAAAAAAAAGGTTAAGGTCCTAAGTAGCTTGACCTGGTCTTATTCACAAACTCTGCTCCTTCCCAGCATCTGGTGCAAACAACAGATGAGGGAGCTTCAAAGAGTTCTTGGAAAAGTTCTATCTCCCCCCCCCAAAAAAAATTCTATTATCTTTTAATTACATTTTCCACGGACTTTTTTCCTTTATACATATATACAGAAAGAAAGCCATGGGTCATTTTTACATATGAAAGCAAATCTAAAAATCCTAGATAAAATATAGCAAACAGGTGTGCTGACCCCTGTGATTTCCCCAAAAGTGGGAAACTCGACTGCATACTTTGTGGTAGTGGGGGACTGCATTCACGCTCTCCCCTAAAAAAAAATATCAAACAGAACCCAGCTTACCTCAAGACTATAAGGATGGCATAAGATATTAAATCTGTCCTTTACCGTTTACTCAAAGTAAGCCAAGGGAAAGACATTTTCATCTCTCAGAATCCCGAGGTTTTAAAATTCCATGTCCACTTCTAACGGATGGACTAATGCTGATCAGGAGTGAACAGAGGGAGGAAAACTGTGAAGCAGGAATGGATAGATACTCCCCAAACCATGCACACCACACCAGCAGTACCCTAAGAGATGTGAGGGCAAGACGAGGGCGATCTCCACTGCCCCCGCTGTGAGCTCCACCCGGCAAGCTACAAGCGAGGACAGTCAGTGGGCTACCAGAAAGGAGAGCGGCACAATCCTCGCTCTGAGATGAGGCTGGGTGCCAGCACCCTTAGGGAAGAGACTGTGAAAACGTATTGGAAACTAGAGTAAGCAAGAAAGCTCTTCTCTGCTGCAGCAACCAATTAGAAAACATAACGGAAGCTTCCTGACGATGACTTTCGTCGGCGGAAAAGACAGGACTGCAAGCGCCACTGTGGCCTTAGCTACAGTGCAGGACTGGTCTTCTTCATCCTGCTGGACGTGGGGTCAAGAGTGCATACCAAGGAACACAGGAAGAAGAAGTCGCCCAGGTAGCACGGTGGTTAAGTGCGCTGCTGCTAGCAGGTCGGTGGATCGTACCCACCAGCAGCTCCACAAGAGAACAGAGCTGGCAACTTGCTCCCGTAAAACTGACAGCCTCAGAGATGCCACGGCAGGTCTGCTCTGCCCCGGGGGTGCTACGAGTCACAATCGACTTGACCTCTCACAGCAACAACATATGAAGAAACCCTAAAAACTACCCGCTTGAAGAAGTGGGTCGTAACTTAGCCAGGAAGCCTCGGGGTCGTACAGGTTGTCTCCAGCCTTGCGTCTAATTTGACCCATGTCAAGAAGGGGCAGCACCTGACAGCAACCTGCTTCCCCTGGAAGTAGATGTGTGGGTTAAAAGTTTATGTGACACTGACCCCCGTCTAATTCACAATTATATCTATATCTATATGTCTCCCAATTAACTCTTTTTAGGGTAGCACACACAAAGCTTCTGTGGCAGTATGGCAAGAAATTCTGTAAAAGGAGAGTACTAAAGCAGGCCGACCCTGCGACCTACTGTACAGATGAACTGCTCAGGGAATGGTGTCAGGACAAACGGCTAGTGCTTTGGGGGAAATAGCATTGTATCCCCACCTACATACCCACATCTCTGTATGCAAAGAGACTTCAAAAATCTTGTGGGAAAATTATCTTTCAATTCCATTTTCCCCCCACGAACTACTCCCTTATTTATATATGATGTATACCTACAGACTTCTCTGGGAAAATGCCAAGAACTTTTAACTCGTTGCTTCTGGGGAGGAGGAGGAAGGTTCTGAAATGAGAGATTTGTTGTATGTTTACTTGATCTCATTTGTTGGCCTTGTGTAATTACTGCCCTTCCAGGGAACAACCATGTCAGCATTTTAAATGGAGCTGGAAGGGCGTTGGGATCTGAACCCTTCAAAGCACTAACTGACTGGCATTTCTGTCTTCCTCTCCGCAGTGACCTGTGCATGGACTGTGCCTTGCAACTGGAGACCTGCCCATTGTGTCGGAAAGAGATATTGTTTAGAGTCAGACAGATTTCTCATATTTCATGACACTCGTGAAAATGCATCATGGACGCATTTCTACTCGATGCCAGCCAATGTGGAAAGGAAAAACAAAGGAAAAAACAAAAACAAAGCATCTCTAATCACTCATCATAAGTACATTGACACTTACAGCCATGGCCAGATTTTATGCTAAAAATAGTAGTTTGTCAAAGACAACATTCTCTTAGAATCTAACCCAACTTGCCAGCCCTGAGAAATTCCTTTTTAGGCCAAGGAATGCAGAATGCAGAACGAGTTGGCCAGGGGTGCTTCCCTGAAAGCCAGTGGAGACAGGGTCCTCCTGAGTGTTGGAGGCCCACTGGCCTTTGCCAAGGCGGGTTCATTTGATTGTTTAACACGGGATGTTTGGTCTCATAGTCTGAGGTTTTTATTTTGGGCAGAAATCATTGGAAAAGTCACGACATTTCTGGGGTCAGCATACCTCCAGGAGAGGCGCTGGCGTGAGAGCAGGGCTGTACGCTGCGAGACTTGAGTCTATGGTTAGAGTTACAGCAACACAGAGGGCCCGCGTGGGAAAACTTAATTTCTAAAACAATTCAGTGATCCCAAAGAACATTCGAGGTGTTTTTTAACGGCAGAAAAATGGTGGTATTTTCACATGGTGTTTCTATTCAATTTCAATACCCACATATTGGGGGTGGTGGGGAGAAGGTCTTACCAAATGCAGAAAGAATTCCTACATTCATTGCAATGTTAAGATGGGAGAAAATGTGATATTTTAGGGTATTTTTAAGGTACCATCAAATCGGGTTTTTTTTGTTTGTTTTAATCAGTATTGTTTGGGAAGTCATAGACTTTAAAACTCTTGAACTGATAGTCTCAACAACCCTAGAGGACAGACCGGGAACGCATTACACTCCTGTTTGAAGTAAACATCTGGCTCTGAACTGTCCGTTCAGTCCTGTGATGTTGACGCTGCCTCCATCCACGCTGTCCTTCCGCTCAGGGTCACTGGCGACCACCTTCGAGGGTTTGGTGTCGTCCTCCCAGAATATCGGAAGGTAGAATTGTAAATTCGTACAACTTATTTTATAATGGCGTACCTCAGCAGCTGCCTTTCGATTTATGCCAAGTCCTTACTGAGTCTATACTTGAATAGTAAATATGTCTTCTGAGTTTTACAGTGTCTTAAACTCAATGCACATTTTTTTTTCTTTTCCACCCTTTTTTATTTGTAATTACATGAAACCTGTCCTTAAGCCTGCCCTACTACCGAGCTGACTTCCTTCCTGGCTGTACTTACTGGGGTGCTGGATTTTTTCCCATGTCTTTAGTCTTCCATAAATTCAAATATATATATAAATATATAAATATATATGTTCTCTTCTTTAGCTTGTGGTGAATACAGTAATTTGCATTGAATAAATAAAACATTTGTTGCCTTTTTGACTAAGATTTCACAACATTTCATTGGTGTCTGCTGCTAAGTTCTGTGGAGAAGAGCCCTCTCTTCATCCAGAAGAGCCCAAACGGTGTGGAAAAGATCCAAGGCCACGTGGCCAATGATAGAACACAGAAAACCGGGCAGATTAATGCATCACTGTCCAAGTGGAATGGCTGGAGCAGGAACAGGGCCATAATTGGGGTACTCAGATAACTGCAGATTAGAAAAATTTACAGGATTGGTTCCAGGACCCTTTGATTACCTGGCTACATGATGGGGATGACCATGTGGCTCTGGTAATTCCATTTCCCTCAAGGACACCACCAGGCAAGGCCCCAAGGGCAAGGTGGCCTCTCCTGGGACTGGCTAGGCAAGGTTGTAAACTATTTTCAAACACCCTGCCTGAGAGCAAAGCTTTCTACATTTTGAGTTTTGGGTAAGAAAACAACTCAAAAACAATTCCAAGGCAATCTCAGACACAATGGGGTCATCATGAGTTGGGATATGGGGAGCACCAGTTGGTTTTTCAAGCAAGGAGAGAATTAATAGTAAGAATTGAGGACTATGTGCTGGACACAGCCTGTGAGCTTTAGAAAACTTGTCTGTTCCGGGAGCTTAATTATAGTAGGGGGTGGGGATTGAAGACAATATATTCCTATTTATAGCAAACTGTAAGGCGCCCTAATGGTGTAATGGGTTGGCTACTCGTTGGGCTACCAGCCGCAAAGTCAGCAGTTCTAACCCACCAGCTGCTTGGAGGGAGAAGGATGAGGCTTTCTGCTACTGTAAAGATTGACAGCCTTGGACACCCAAGGGGGCAGTTCCACGCTGCCCTAAGGGGTCAATCAATAGGAGTCAGCATCAACGGATGGTAGTGAGTTGGAGTGAAGTGTGAAAGAAAAGGATGCTATAAGAGAATACTGGGGGGTTGTGTATGGCGGGTGGGTTGGACTAAACAGGGAAGGTGTCAGAAATAGCATTTGTAGACACTTCAGACTCCTTGGGCTGCTTTCGGTCAACAGTTGAAACCACCAGCAGTATCAGGGAAAGAGGGGCTTTCTACTCCCTGACGACATCGTCTCAGAAACCTAACAGGGCAATCCCACCCAGGCCTGTAGGGTCCCTTTGAGACAGAATCGACTTACTGGTAGTGAGTTTGACAAAGACGCTCATGTCACTTGCCCCTTCCAGGTGACATCGCATCCATCCGCTGTGTGCGGTTTGAGTGCTGTCGTGAGTGACAGACACTCCATGGAGGCGGCGTTAAGTGCCTCTGGCTCACTGCACTTTGTAAGGAATTTTCTAAAGACATTAAGTAAAATGATTTGAAAATTTGGATTACAAGAGGAAGGAAGTACCCGATTAGCTTTCTAGAAATATAAAATGGGCTACTTTCCCAATTCTAGGCCAACTAAAAAAAGGGGGGGGGGACTTCATTATTAAAACTGATTAAAGTCATTCAGAATGGAAGTAAAATTGTAATCCTGGCCCTGCTTCAAAGGGAAAGACATTGACACAGAAGAGAAACACACAGTGGTAAAGCAGAGGCGAGCCCAGTGTCTGGAAAACTGGAGTTCAAGGCCGGGAGCAAGTAATCTACCAGCCTGGTGACCTCGGCTGCCTTCCCCACCTGGCTGTGGTACTCCTGGCCACTGGCCAGGTTCTTCCTTTATGGGGTGACCACCACCAACTACACCCAGGAAATGAAAAGAGCTCCTCATCTCCCCCGGGTCTCACTCCTCAGGGGCTTTGGGGGTGGGGAGGGTCCTCATCCTGCTGCTCTGGGTCAGCATCTACCTATGACACCACCACCACCCTGTCCCAGCACCAACCAGTAGCTTCTCAGAATCCCCGCTTTTGTAAATTACAGTTTTAACTTTCTGAACCCCTGTGCGCACATATAAAGGCAGTGGTGTGACCATTTAAAAAAAAAGTGGGATTAGCACGCCATTGGACAAAATAATCCATAATCTGCACTGAGTAGAAATTCACTGTAAGAGAATTTCACTGCACTGAATAGAAATTCACTGTAAGAGAAATTCACTGTAAGAGAATTCAGACTTTGTACCAGGAAATAAACAGAAGCAGAAGTTACAGCATTTCTCCCCAGGATTCCAGCCAATTTTCCTTGTTTACACATTGCTACCTTTTCTTTAATGAGAAGTCACCATTTACAGGATGCCAGGAAACAAGATATGCGGTAATCCCAGAAACCCAAACAATTTGGTCAGCAGAAGATGGTTTGCATGAATTTCTTGAATGTGTATCCATGGAATTTTAAGACCGGTTCCTTTCAAGTGTCATTTTGTTTGCAACCTCTTCACTTAAAAATATATGTATATCTTTAATTCCTAATGCTAACTCCCCAATCAGAAGATATAAGAAAATACTTTTGGTGCAAAAGCAAGTCAATGTTTATGTTTGTTTTTAGAATTGAGGGAAAGACCATCATTTTGTTCTGATTTTAAAAATCTGGTCCTGACATCCAGGATGGGGCGTGATGGGTAAAATAGACTGGTGGGAGAGGTGGGAGGGAGAGTGGGCCCAGATTCCAGCCCTTGTCATTTGTCACAGGGATGCAAGGACTTAAACTCTAGACCTTGGATTCCTAATCCAAAATAACAATGCCCACCTGGGAGCGGGTTGGGGGTGGGGAGGTGTTCCTTATTAAGGGATTTTAATCTAAAACAGTGGTTCCCAACCTTCCTAATGCTGTGACCCTTTAATACAGTTCCTCATGTTGTGGTGACCCCCAACCATAAAATTGTTTTGGTCACTACTTCTTAACTGTAGTTTTGGTACTTTTATGAATCGGGCGACCCCTGTGAAAGGGTCATTTGACCCCCAAGGGGGTCGAGACCCACAGGTTGAGAACCGCTGATCTAGTGGGCTCCCTGACAAAGAAAATACCCCGGAAGTGATACTCTGCCCTTTTCCAGTCACTGGTCTTCACTGGAAACTCCCAATGTCTGTCTCTCGAAAGGCTGGCTCTGGGACCCAGTGCCACGTGAAATAACCCAGCAATGGAGAAGAACTGGGAGACAGCAGCCTCCCAACCAGCCAGGCCACCACCAGTTTGCCAGCCACACCTGTTTCAGCCCAATTTCAATTTTCCCAGCTGATGCCAAGTTGAATGGAGATACTAGTTGCCCCTGCCAAGCTCTCCTCCAGTTTCAGACTGGAGAGGATGGTTTGGAACAGCAATAGACCAGATGCAATCAAAGTTTTGTTCCTCTGCCAGCCACTCTGACTCCATGAAACACTGCACTGTCCAAAAGAACTAAATATGGCAGAGAGAGGGAGAGATAGTATAGAACATGAGGAAATTTGCTGAGTTTCCTATGTCCTGTTTGGTACCTAACAAAACTTGGCTCAGCTTATGCAGCAGACCTTGTAAATGCCTACCTTCTGCCTAGTGCTCGCTATAATTCATAGCTCTGAAAACTGATCTCGCTCTAGAGCTGTGTATCTTTTTAGCCCTTTAGTTCCAGAGCCACGGATACTGATAGCTCTTTCATGTCCACCTGACCCTCGTGTCAGGCCAATCAGGGGAGGCAGCCCTAATTGTAAAATTAGGCAGATTTGGAGACCTTTCTTGGAGCAGGCTGATTAGAGAGAGAGTTTCTCACAGTGACTATCCCTTTACCTTGCACACTTAGCCAAGAAACCCATTACAGTCGCCTTTATGCCGTAAAGATTAAGGGAGAAATTAGAAGCTATCTAATGCTTACGGCTGGGTTTTCCTCCCACGAGGGGGAGTAACATCCCTGAAAATCAAATGTCTACAATCTGGTTCAAGCTGGCAGTTCCGATTTGAAAAGCGTTTTGCAGTTTACAACTCAACACGCTTTAGATAAAAAAACACCCAACCAAATTATGACCCCCTCCCAGGGGTACGAACAACGGAAAAGTGGGTGAGGGGCCACGAAGGACGATGTAAGATATGAAAATAATGTATCTTATCAAGGGTTCGTGAGGGAGGGAGCTGATATCAGGGGGTCAAGCAGGAAGAGAAGGCTTTGAAAATGATGGCAGCATATGTGCAAATGCGCTTGACAATGAATAAATATGGATTTTGATAAGAGATGTAAGCCCCTATGAAATTAAAATTATTTAATTTAAAAAAAACACCCAACAAAGTGCAACTTATCTAGGCGTCTCAAGTGAGAAAACCGCGGCGACTGCTTTCCATTCCTTCATCTATAATAGGACAGTGAAAAAGACCTACTTGTAACACATTCCACTTAAGCCTGAACTGACGCCAGCAGTCAACTTGGCTTTGCGAGCGCCGGCCGGAACCCAGAATCCGGTGGCGAGTTCCCGCCCCCACCCCCACACCCTTATTTCCGTTTCCTGTTTTTGTCCCGCCCCAGCGTCGGGTGACGCGCGCCACAATTGGATGCCAGGACCGCGCAAGGCGGAAGCGGCGGACGGAGAAGGCGGCGGGCGGAAGACGGTGCGGTGGCCATGGTAACGGGGGGCGGGGCGTAACGGTCGCCTGGATCCCGTGGTGGAGGCGCCGCCCGCTTAGCTGCTGGGCCGCAGCCGGAGGAGCTTGAGGCCCCGGCGGCGAAGCCTCCTCCGGGCCGGCCGTCGTGCCCTCGATGCCGTTGGAGCGGAGTGGAGCGGAGCGGAGGCTGGGCCCGGGCCGCGGGCGGAGTGGGAGGCCGACTGGCCGGTGGTGGATGCGGCGGCGGCGATGGACGCCGTAGAGGAAGAGAGCTTCGCGCTGTCCATGTGAGTGGCGCTGGGGCCTGCGCTCGGGAAGACGGGGCCCTCGGAGGGAGTCGCGGCCAGGCCCGCCTCGCCCGCCCTTGGGACTTAGCCCGGCGAGCCGGCGGCGCGACCGGCTGGCAGCTCCTCATCACAATGAACCCCGCCTCTGGCGTCAGCAAAGCCCTGGAGGGCGGGGGACCCCGGAGGAGCCCCCACATTCCCGGCCCAGGCCCCCCTCGATCCTGGCCCCGTTCGTGCTCGCGGGCCCGCCAGCGTGGGCTGGGAGCCAGGATGAAGTGAGTAGACCCGCAGAAAACATGCACAGCGCGCTGTTAGGACGGCCGCCGCTCCGGCGCCTTCTGGAATCCGCCAGGACTTGGCAGGCTCTCTGAACGCTTAGTACATCCTTCGTGTCCCCTACGAAGGCAGGCAGGCGGGGTTTCTGTTGTTTGCAATGGCTAGATGAGATTAATTTTTTAACTCGCTGCCATAGGGACCCCGCAGGGCCGAGTGGCACTGTCCCCGTTGGCGTCCCGCGGCTGTCAGTCTGCCAGGGCAGAGCACCTGCGCTTTCTCCAGAGGAGGGCTGGGGGCTCGAACCTGGGGGGTTAGCCGCCCAACACGTAACCCGCCACACCCCGCCGCTGCTAGATTCGCTAGTCATTGCTAATGTTTGAAGCCAGGTCCGTCGGAGTTCGTTTTACTGGTGTTTTTGTCCCCCTCTTTCTTTATTGTGTACAAGGTGTTAGATGTGCAGAACTATGTTTATTTACTGGATGGCCTAGAACAGCCCTTAACCCAGGCCTGTTGATTTCCAGCTCCTCAGCCTCCGATGCAGAGTTCGATGCTGTGGTCGGATATTTAGAGGACATTATCATGGGTAAGCTCCGCCCCCCCACCCCACCCCCAACAATTTGACCCCGAATTAGACCTGTTCTTAATCTGGGAATTTCCGAGCCTGTCCATTGGTCTTTCTCCTGGGGAGCAGCAGGTAGATTTGAAGCACCATTGGTTCCAAACCAGCAGCCTTTTCGTGAGCAGCTCAGCTTCGACCCACTGAGTCACCCTTGTTTTTAAGGACATTGAAATCTATGTGGAGAGTTGATTTTAAGAGAAAGGGGGTGGGGTGGGGTGTGTGTGTGTATAAATCAAGCCACATATCATTTTTAAGGTAGTGCAAAGTAAGATTAGTCCTTTCCTGTTTTTACTTGACTTGCCTAAAGGCAAACAGCGCGGCACCCCCTCCAACCAACTAACACATAAGTCTCCGGGCCTGGAAGGAACTTGTTCAGGAGACGGGGCACCTAGAAATTACAGGGCTCTTGGCAAAGCCGGAAGCCCTATCGCATTAGGTTATGTGACATCCTGTGAGCAGTTAGTTCACTTTGTGTCCTTGGACCAGTGCCCCCATTCTTGTGCCATGAAGGCACAGCCTGTGCCATCACCATGAGCCCGGGTCCTTGAAGGAAAGGAGGCATCAGAGCACGTTCTGAGCCTGTCCTGGGGATCGGGTTGAGCAGCCCAGAGGCCAGCAGCACGGAGAGTGTGAGCCCAAGCCTGACACAGGTCCGCCCAGTGCCCTACGGGGACGTTCTGTGGAAGGTAGGGAAAGGACACGGAGTGGGTGGGCTGGTGGTATAGCCTCATCTGGTTTTGTCTGGAAGTCACCACGTTTTTTGTCCCTCCAGGTTCTGTGCAAGTTTGCTCCTTTCACTCCAACCTAGAGCTGCCTCCCCATTATCTGCTCATCCTGTGCGGGAGTGTGGGGGATCTGAGAAACACTGGGGACCCATTCCGGGCTGCAGCCTTTTGTGGGCAGCCTTTGTGCTGAGGGAACATGCACCCTCTGAGCCCATGTGTGTGTCTCGGCGTCCGAGCCCTCCAGGAAGCTTGGCTTGGCTCTGTGGAAAGAATGCTCTCATGTTGGCATTCCCCGACGCAGATCAGATGTACGCTAGGAACCGGTCGTTAACATGTATCTTCATCTGAAATCCACCTAGCAATTCTGTAGAAGCCACCCCACACGTTACTTTTCCAGGCGAGGGAAACCAGGGCTTCAGGAAATGAGCTTGTCCGAAATCACAGGACTTGGCTGAGGGGGAGTCTGGACCCCAGCATTCCGGCCCTCTGTCAGAGCCTGGACTCTGAGTCACTATTGTTAGCACCGAGCACAGGGAGGGAGGTGATTGGTCCTGTCACACAAGTCCTGTGACGGAGTCCTCGGGCCACGAAAAGCAGTGCTAGCCAGCTCTGCTGTGCCCGTGGACTGCAGTCGTGTGGGGCAGCAGTGCCTTGGAGGCAAGGAGGTCGGCTTTGTCAGGGGCCAGGGCCGAGCAGCAGTGCAGAATGGCCGCTCTCCTCCTGGGGACTCAGCCATCCACACCACTGTGCCCAGGAGGGGACGGGACCCACTCCCCTCTCCCCTCTCCCGGACGCTGAGTGGAGTGGGGAGGACGCAGCACTAAGCACACTGCTGACTCATAGAGAAGCGTCCACTAAAGAGACCCTCTCCTCCTGTGGCCCAGACGAGGGGTTCCAGTTGCTGCAGAGAAGCTTCATGGACAAGTACTACCAGGAGTTTGACGACACGGAGGAGAACAAGCTTACCTACACGCCTATCTTTAATGAATATGTAAGCAGACGTTCTTTCTCTTCCCCAGCCAGGAGGGTTTCTGGTAAGGCTTGACTGGGAAGCTGTGCGAGTTTGCCCTCGCCTCCTAAAAGCTGCCGCTGTCAGGGACCCGAATGAGAACTGGTCACTCTGCTGCCTGCCACCCAGCTCTAGTGGCTGTTTTTCCAAAAGGCTTCCAGGCAAATGTTTGAGGATCTCATGTAAAAGAAAGCATTGATTTATCATAATCCTGCCTTCACTGGTGTGGGTCCGGCACACCTTGATTATCTAGATAGACTCTGGACTTTTCCTCCCCCGCACAATTTCGTTCTCCTGTACCGGCCTCTTGGGCATATAGGACTGTTTAATAAAGGCCCCACTTAGTTCCTCGTTGCTGCCTGTGCTGGCTGGGTGGGAGCCCCACGACTTACTGTCTCCCCTCTATGAGAACACCCTTCGTGTCCCCGGCCTACCTACCTGAGCCGGGGGACGGGCTCTGAAAAGGAAGCCTTGCTTTCCTGACATGGAGTCTGACCCAGATGCTGTCTGTCCGTCTGCTCTTGCAGATTTCTTTGGTAGAAAAGTACATCGAGGAGCAGCTGCTGGAGCGGATTCCTGGGTTTAACATGGCGGCCTTCACCACCACCTTACAGTGAGTCGCATGGAGACGTGTGGCTGTGTCCTTTTACAGGGACCATCCCCGCCCCTGCCCCTTTATGAGTGTGTGAAGTGCCAAGGCCTAGAGCACTTGCCGTGGGCCTGCGTGTGTGCCTGCACTCCTGAGCAGCCTCCCTCCCCTCGGGCAGGCGCCATAAAGATGAAGTGGCTGGTGACATATTCGACATGCTGCTCACCTTCACGGACTTCCTGGCTTTTAAAGAAATGTTTCTGGACTACCGAGCGGTAAGTCACCTCTCCATTTCCTTAGAAAGCGCTAAGATTCTCAGACACCAGTACCTCCTCTCGCTTCCCCTTCGGCCTGGCCAGGATCAGCCTAGCAGCTAGCGAGACCCAAGAAGCGGGAGCTGCTGTCCGCTCCGGGGGCCCGGACCAGGGACGCACGCAGCTAAGTCACATAGCAGGGTTTGGTCAAAGGGCAAAGGCCGAACCGCAGCTTGAGTTCTGCCGTGCCCGCCTGGTGTGGTCTCTTTAGAGGGAAGGAGCGCTTTACAGGAAAGAGGCATGTTTCGTAAGTGAGCAGGGCCAAGCTGAGCAGAACTATGCAGAATGGCCGGCATCCATACCTCCCTTCCCTGTACCAGCAGGATGCTTGCACTTGTTGATGTTCGTTCTTGCCTCGCGTAGGAGAAAGAAGGCCGGGGACTGGACCTGAGCAGTGGTTTGGTGGTGACGTCGTTGTGCAAGTCCTCCTCCCTGCCAGCTTCCCAGAACAACGTGCGGCACTAAGGCCCACCAGACCGGGAGAGGTGGCCGGTGACAGACGCCCTGGGAAGACCTCGCCTCTCCTGCTGATCACCAGTGATGTTGTGTATTAGTGGGTCCAAAAGAACGTGGCAGGACCCCTCTCGTGAAATACCTTGTCTTCTGTGGTCCTAATACCCCACCCTGACTGAGCAGGCTGTCTCCAGAGCAACCCACGCCCAGCATCCCCACAGGGTGGAGGGGACAGGGCATATAGGGTGTCAGCCGGGCCACTAGCCACCATCAGAGCCCACTCTGCCCCAGCCAGCTTTGCAGGACCCCACCCTCACAGCTCACCCTTGGGTCCCCTGCCCTGCAGCCTCGCTGCCTGGAATTGTGACGGGGAGTGTCCCCGTAGGCGCCTACTCAGAGCTTCTGAAGGTCCTGGGCACGGACCTGGCCTCGGCGCAGGTCCAGCAGCCACAGGTGAAGATGGCCTCCCGCCCAGGCTGCTGTTTGTTCCTGTTCCTTGCATCAGCGCAGTCGGCTTGGCCTGCTGTGCTCCCACGACTCCACACCTCCTAAGCATTATTTTTGAAAAACTATTTTTATAGATGAATACTCAGGCTCAACCCGTGGCTCTAATCTTGGGGAATCCCTGATTACCCACGTAAAGATCAAAGTATTATACGCTATCTGCTTGTTAGTCCTTCGTGCGCTGAATGCAGGGCTCCTTTCTCCGTGGGGGCACCTGGCCTCCCAGGCCCCAAGGACTGAAGGCATCCTCCTGTAGCCCGTCAGTCGTGTGTTTGTGTAGGGCTGTCTTGTGTGCATGTCAGTGTGTTTGTGCAGGTCTGTGTAAGGCTGTCTTGGGGGGGTGGGTGTGGGGGGGCTTTGGGGAACAATTATAATCTGAAACCCGCTTCCTGTCAAGAGCTCTTACCTGAATGGTGTTCCCGGCCTCACCCTCGGGAGCAGGGGCTGGCGCAGCTCTCACGGGGACGGGTGCCCTGGGTTAGTCACCTGCTTGCCGTAACTTTCCTGACCAGAAAACGTGTACGTCACACCTCTAAGCTAACATAATTCCATAGCTAATGTGTACCTGGGGGGGTGGAGGGGCTTGTGGTTTTCTTTTTTAAATAAAAAGAATCTGTTCAGATTTCTCACTTGGCTGGCCTGGTTTTAAGGAGGAGCTACACGGGGCTCTGTTTTTCACAGCTGATGCGACATAAACACTTAGGTACCAGTAAGATGGGGTATGGGGCAAGAACCGCTGTGGGGCAAAATGCCCCAAATGCCACCTGTCCTGCGCTTGCTGCCCAACGTGCCTAGATGTGCCTGTCTGGCAGACCTGGTGTGCTAGAAGCAGTACTTTGTGGGCACCCGTCGGGCACTGCTTGTCTCATGGAGAAAAGGCGGGGAGACGTGCCCGAGACAAGATGAGGGCAGAGCAGCAGAAAGGCAACCCGCTCCCCCTTTTCCACTCGGCCAGTGGCTGTTATCGGAACACGGGCTCCCTGGCTTCCTTTGGGACCAGGCCAACCAGCCACACGTGCACGGCTGAGGCAAGCCCAGCACTGGGCCCATCTCACCTCTGGGAAGTACCTGAGGGGGCTTCAAAATAGCCGTGACTCAAAGGAATTTAAAGAGACCACAGGGTTGTCACGCCCACTCCTGTGTCCCCAAGGACTGCATAGACATGACTGACCCAAGAGCTAGTTGGCCATCCTTGCTAAGGACCCGGCTCCTGAAATAGGTATGTGTGTGTTCATCAGAAGCCAGAAAACTGGCCCCGCCCAACTCACCGGAAGTTTGCTTTCCCTTAAGCCTGCAGAGGAAGTAGATGGGCGCTTTCAGTGCTCCAACGGAGAGACTTGAGTGGGTCTTTTTGAGGCTGCTGGTGCTGTCGACCCGGCCTTGCAGGGACACATGGCTCACCCATCTGTAACTTGAACACGGTGTCATTTGGCCTGTTCTCAGTCTTAAGCGACCTAGGAGTAGATGCCTATGTCTTGCTGAGGGAGAAAGGTGATTGGCCATATTTGGAAAATCCAGCTCAGCGGGGCTGGCCTGCATTCTCGCCGTCTCTGAGCATGGGAACCTGGCCTCTCAGCACCTTCCCAGCCAGCCTCGCTGAGATGCTCGGCGCCACCGTTTGAGGTGGGGAAGCAAAGTACACAAAATGACCACCCCTGCCTAAAGCTAGGGTGACCTATGTGACCTGGCATACTGGTGGGGGAGGGGGGCTCAGTTCACACCATGACAAATGGCACGTGTGGGGTCCTGCGAAGTCCTAACCCACAGCATCCAGGGAGTTCAAACGCCTACAACCACATTTTCCCCAACATCAGTTTCAAATGCGTGTTCCATCTTTATTTTTGTACAAAACAAAAACCCGCAGCAGAGTCGTGTCACCAACCACACGACAACCCAGCAGGCACGGTGTTGGTCCCTCCCTCCCTCCCTCTATCTCAGGTCCCCGGGGCCTCATCAACAGAGAGCTGTTGGCATTGAGTTCCAAGCTGCCCAAAGGGAGTATTAAAACCAAGGGGTGGGAAGGGGAAGAGAGCCTGGAGCCATTGCTTAAGAAGGGTTCTTTTTTAGACGCGTGTTTGAGATGCAGGCAAGGTCAGCCCACTCTGTCAGAACCAGTCTTCCCACAGGTGCCCCATGGAACATGGAAGAACACGTGCTGCGTGTTAGCCTTACAAGAGGGCAGGCCAGGGGCTGCAGGGGCCTGTGTTAGTGGATTTAGTGCTGGTGAGAACGGGGGACCCACGCTGACACCCACTGAAGACAAGGAGACAACCCTACGACCCACGTCACTGTCCTCCCAATAAGGGGACAGTGGAGAAGGTCTCGGCCAAACCACAGGAAGCTTCCTGGAAGAGAGACACCCCCACCCGCTGCGTGCTTGTGGGGTACTGCCGCCTGCACTGAGAATCACCTGCAGCCTCCGACCCCACGGTGGGCTGTGCGCATAGGCGGGCTAGGCGTAGCCGCCAGCCATCTGACTGGTGGCCGCATTGCTGCCCACTCCTCGCCAGGCCCGGAAGCTGAAGAAGGCGCTCACTCCATAGGCGATCATTACTACACAGGAAAAGAACTGCGGGAGAGGGGAGAGAAGGCTGGGTCAGGCTCGGGGTGGCACCGGGGAGCGCCAACCAGATGTCCTCAGACACACAGCCTAAAATTGTGAGCACCGGTCCCTTCTCCTAACCACACCCGCCCACAGACAGTTCTCTCTCTCTCTCTCTCTCTCTCTCTCTCTCTCTCTCTCTCTCTCTCTCTCTCTCTCTCTCTCTCTCTCTCTCTCTCTCGTCAGGGATGCTGTTTCCTTTACGAAGCACGTGACTCAGAGCCCCGTTGGGGGACTTGAGTCTGCTGTTAAGTGGCACTGAGTCCGTGTCCTACTCACAGGGACCCGATGGATGTGCAGCAGAATGAAGCAAGCCGGGCTCCGCTTGAGCCCACGGTCCTATTGATCCATGTCATTGAGGGGCTTCCTCTCTTGAATTGACCCTCTACATTACCAAGTAGGATGTCTGTCTCCATGCTGATCACATGTCCTAATGACATGGGACGAAGTCTCATCCTCCTCCTGTTTCCGAGCCATGATGGTGCTCCACACAGTGTCTATTCTTCAAGGAGCCATGGGATGTAACTCCTCGCCAACACCAACATCCAGCCGGTCCAGTTCTTCCCAGTCCCCTTGTTCCTCGCCCAGCTTCCCCACGCACACGAACTGGCCAGGAGTGCCACGGTGTGGGTCAGGCAGGCTTGCTTTAGTCCTGGGTGACCGCTTTGCCTTTTGTCTGTTGCTCAGCTTTGCTTTGAAGCAGGCTTTGAGGGCAGATCAGGGAAAGGCAGCCCGTGGGCGAGTTTGGCTCCTGCTTCAATGGGCGTGACCTGCAGACTCAAGTACAGTGACATGCTGGCCACCTTGGGTCTTTACGTTTATGTCTGAGGTTACATCATCGATCCCGTTATGAAAATTAATCTATGGCTTTAGGGTGACCTCCAACCCGAATGAAGGCTGTCCTCTCTAATCTCCTTAGTCAGGACCTTAAGTCCTCTTCACCGGCAGTGGGCAAGGCCATGTCATCTGCGTCCCACAGGTTGCTACTGAGCCCTCCTCCGATCCTGATGTTAGATTCTCCTCCATAAAGGCCAGCACTGCTTGTCGACTGAATGAATGCGGTGACAGGACACAGCCCCGACACACGGCTCCCCCGGTCTCCAACCACGCAGAATCCCCTCGATTCTGTCTGAAGGACTCTATTGTCGACATCCCAGGGCCTCCTGAGCACAACGAAATGTTCTGGGACTCCCATTATTCACAATTTTAATGTTTTTTTTTAAGGAGTCCCACAGTTGGGACTGCCTTTGCATCCACATGTCAGTCACCGGTGAGATGCTGGGTCCATCTGAGCTCTCCAGAGTTGATCCGTCTCTTCCATTTCTTCATCGTTGTCCTCAGGGAGGAGTCCTGGTGGGGCGCGGGTAAAGCGCCCAACGGACAGAGGTCTGCCATCTGACACACCACATGTCTGCTCCAGGAGAGAAAGAGGTGGCGATCTGCTTTCCTGAGGCCACCGCCTTGGGCACCCTGGGGCGGGTTCTCTGTCCTCTAGGAAGACGTCAGTCAGAACTGAATCACCAGCCTGGGGGAGGGCGGGCTGGCATGAGTGCCTGCTGCATCCATTTGATCGGCAGTGTGATTACCTCACCTTTCTTCCAGTGTGTGGGCATTACTCTATCACCAAGGGCGGTATGCTTCAGGAGCTTTTTTTAATTTTAAATCTTTTTATTGGGGGCTCGTACAACCCTTATCACAATCCATACATAAACCCATCGTGTCTAGCACATGTGTACATTTGCTGCCATCATCGTTCTCAAAACATTTACGTTCTACTTAAGCAAATGGTATCAGCTTCTCATTTTTTCCCTCTCTCCCCATTCTCCCCTCCCTCATTGAACCCTTGATAATTTATAAATTATTATTATTTTGTCATATCTTGCACTGTCCAATGTCTCCCTTTACCCACTTTTCTGTTGTCCATCTGGGGATTATATGTAGATCCTTGTAATCAGTTCCCCCTTTCCACCCCACCCCACCCACCACCCTCCCAGTACCACCACTCAGCACTGGTCCTGAAAGGATCATCTGTCCTGAATTACCTGTGTTTCCAGTTCCTATCTGTATCAGTGTACATCCTCTGGTCTAGCCAGATTTGTAAGGCAAAACTGGGATCATGATAGTGGATGGGGAGGAAGCATTTAGAAACTAGAGGAAAGTTGTATGTTTCATCAATGCTACACTGCACCCTGACTGGCTCGTCTCCTCCCCGAGACCCTTTTTTAAGGGGATGTCCAGTTGCTTACAGATGGTCTTAGGTCCCCAATCTGCACTCCCCCTCATTCACAGTGATTTGATTGTTTGATGCCCAATACCTGATCCCTATTTCAGAATCTTGAAATGGTCTTGTTAATCCCGCTGGAGACCATGCGGCTGTCTGATGCAAGACGGCCAGCGGTGACCCATCTCAGCTCCCGGATGTGACCTCAGAGTGGTGCACCTAGTTTTGTCAGCATTCAGCTTCCTAGGTGTGTCCTTTGCATGTGCCACATTGTGAGCGGGTCCTGCGCTTGTTTCTTCTCACTCTGAGGCGTGCCCTGCTCCATCCACTCCAGCGAGGCCCCGGTACTGTGAGGAGGCATCTCTTCCCCAGGTCTGCTTTGAGCGCCTTCCAGTCTGGGGCTCAGCTTCCAGCCCTGTCTCAGACAACATCACACTGCCACCCAGGGCTTTCCATGGCTCCCTTTCCAGACCAGAAGCAGCCCACCTCTTCCTTCTTCCTAGTCTGCCCAAGTATGGCAGCCCCCGGAAGCTTTTTCACCATGGATGATGCGGCGGTATTTAAAATACCAATGGCATAGCTTCCACCTGAATCCCCTGAAATCAATTAGTCCTCAAAATTTAGAACATGCTCTTTCCAAGGGTGGGGGGGCTCCTAGTTTTTTAGCAGATTCTGCAATAAGGCATTCAATACTAAGTCAACAGTGTGGTATGCTAATGTACCGCAAAGTTCAATGGTTAACCCAAAAAGTCCACTAGCCATTCCCAAGCCCAAGCATTCTAGTTCCTCCAGGTTTTACTGTGGATCACAGAGGCCTATAAGTGCCCCTTACCATCCCCCACCACCTGCCTGCTCCCCCAAACCCACTGAGGACAGTGAGAACCGCTCAGGAAGCAGGTGCCCAGTCTCCGATGAGAGAACCATGAGAATGGGGCAGAGACCTTTGCTTGGCCGGGTGCCCGGCAGAGTGTGAGGGAGCCGGGGGTTGGGGAGGGGGTGGCATGGGCAGACTCACGGAGGCAGCTGCGCGCTGGTTATACGGCCGAGTGCCCTTCAGGGACGTCAGGTTGACGGCAGCCGAGCAGGCGATGAAGGCCGTGATGTAGAGAACAGTGGCCCCAACATTAAAGATCATCAACTGGCAGGTGAGGGAGGAGGAGAGGAGGCGTCAGTCTCTGTGGAGCCTCTGGTTCCCACCAGTACACCCCCTTGGGAGCTACAACAGACTGGGGCTCCAGGACCGGGAGGGGTAGACATGTGGGTCTTGCCCATTACAAGGACCTCCTGAGGTGGCAGGCCACACCCCACACCGGTCGAGAGGCTCTGAGCAGGAGCAGGAGCACTCAGGCCTGGAAGCAGGAAGGGAGATGATGGAGGGATGGCGATCGTGACCGACCCTCCCTGGGAATGCTTCCTAAGGACACGACGCCAACCCACGGCTCATCTCTTTCCTTGGAGAAACGAGGTCATGGCCAAACCCTGCCTCTGTGGCCTCAGGAGGAGCACTCCTACCAGAGTAGAGGCCAAGGGCAGGACCCCAGGAGGACCCAGACCCACCCCTCGGGGTAGGAGACCAGAGTTACTGGGCTTAAGGAGGGCAGGCCGCAAGGGACAACGGGACTTCAGAGGGCAACTTGAACCAAGCCCTGGGCACTACAGAAGGTCCACAGCCACTGATGCCAAGGCCGCCCCTCTTTCAGTCCCCCGATGAGCAGAGGAATGTGCCAGGCAGGGAGGGGGGCATCGATTTTTTAAAAATTAGGAATATTTTGAAATTGAGAGATTTGATGTAAGAAGGTTTTTCTCTAAAAAGGATTAAGAACATTTCATCTAAAACTTTTTTTTTAATGTGAAACATGAGACGACCTAGCCCCTCCCTGCCCGGGCTCCTGTCCATCTCGCCTGGTTCTTGTCGTCCCCGCCCTCCCACCACTGGACAGGGCAGAGCAGCGCTGCTCCCAGGGGTTTGCCAGGCTGCGCCTCTGTGGGAGCAATCCTAGCGGGGACTCCTGCTCTCCGGGTCTCCAAGGGGCACCCGTGGAGGGAGCCCCACACCTGTGCCTGGGACACGCAGGACACCCCCTCCCGCCCCCCGTATGTCTGGTTTCTTTCTGGGACACTCCCAGGAATGGGGCAGGGAAGCAGGCCTCCTCCAAGCACGGCTCTCTGGCAAAACGGGCCTGGCTCCTACCAGCTATGTCCAGAGCTCACAAACCCCATCTGTCTGGAGGGTGACTCACGTTTCCTCTGTTTGGAAGGACACTGACTCCCTAACAATGCTGCCCAGTGCCTGCACAGCCTGACCCACGGTCATGTGCCTCTCTCGCCACCGCTCCGGGACCGCCTCAGGCCCAGCTGCAGGGCTGTTCCAGGCCACACAAAACACCGGCCCTCACTCCGAGCTAGGCCCAGACACGTGCTTCGCTGTGTGTGTGCTCAGCCTGGGGTCACAGGAGGAGGCCTGCGTGGGGCAGACTTGGGTGGCCCACCCGGCTCCCTGCCCCAGGCTGCACAGCTCTGACGCTGGAGGCAGCTGGGAAGAGTCAGGGCAACTGGGCCCCCCAAAAAGGAAAACAGTCATGCGACTTCAGACATGTTCTATTAAATCCAAATGCTGGCCCCTCCACTCAGCGTCCTTCTTGGGTGGGTGGGTGGGGGGCGGGAATTCGGAATTCCAGCCTGTGTCCTCCTCTGCTTGCCAAGGCTCAGAGAGACCAACCCCACACTGCTGATCGACCCTCCCTCCCGGCCCAGCCTCGGTCCCTCTGTGCCAGCCAAGGGTCCAGGCACAGCCATTGCCAGACTCACCACCAGCGGCCAGGGCACCATGTAGAACCTCAGGTGCAGCTGCAACAGGTAGAAGAGGAAGACAATGATTGTCATCAGCCACAGGAAGACGGCGACAAACATCACCCAGCCGTAGGCCGGGTACAGGTGGTGTGGTGTGTCGGCAATGAGCGCCCACACCAGCAGCCCCAGCACCTGCAAGGACAAGAGAGGTCTCTCAGGGGCCCCCTGGCCCTGGTCAGACCCAGGGCATCCTCAGTGAGTCGGTCAGTCCGTCAGCAAATGCCTCCTGCAGCCTGCCAGGCATTGCGCTGGGGGCCAGCCTCAGCTGAGCTGTGACAGGGCTCTCCAGTGAACGTGGCCCCCCAGGCAGGACCAAACTGCAGGGCTGAGCGCTCGCCGGGGTGGGATCGTGGTGGCACAGGACCGGGCCCCTGGCAGAGGCCGGGAAGGCTGCTGGAAGAATGACCATTTCTGGGGTTAGAAACAGCCCCAGCCCCAGAGATAGGAACAAGAACCGATGTGTCCACCTCCCTGCTGGCCAGTAGGTGTGTCCTCAGGGTGACCTCCCCCCTGGCCCACCTTCTCTGACTCCTTTTGGAAGGTGTCTCCCTCTCCATCAGGCAGGAACAGTGGGCCTCAGAGATGCTCAGTGGCAGGTCGAACCAGACTCTTGCAGGGGTTACGAGTATGGAGTCTAGAGTTGACTTCCTGGCTTAACGTTGGGCTCCCCCACCAGTTGGGTGACCTTGGACAAGCTCGCGACCCCTCTGGGCTTTGTTAGCTCCTGTGAGATGAGGATAGTGACCAAAGCGCCTCCTCGGAGCCGCTCTCTGGACCATGAGAGAGCTCAGGTGCATAAAGCACTCGATTAGAACCAGGCACACGCTGAGCGACACAGAAGGCTGGCTTTTCGGAGTCCAGAAGAGGCTACGTCCCACCCAGCGGTGACACAGAGCCTGCCTGGCCCTCCCGGCCACCGGGAACTCATCCGAGTACACAGGCCCTATGCCTCCCCTAGGTGGGGCTCTCTGGTGCCACTAAGCAGGGTGTGGTCCAGGGCAAGTCCCTAGTGGTCATCCCCCATGCTCCCAATGAGGCTCCTGCCCCTCCCAGCACATTCCTTTGGGGGAGGGGTGTCCTCCCTCACACATATGGGTTGGCACTGGGTTCCCTGCCAGCTAAGTGTGACTCAGTCCTGGCTGCCCAGGGGAGGGCCTACGGCGCCCTCTGACTAAAGGCTCGCTTGCTGATAAGGACACGAGGAAAGGCTGTCCCTGGATAAGCAGTCCCACCCCAAGCTGCTGGCATTCGGAAACAGAGGGTCTCCTGGGGGGTCACTCCCTAAACCATCCACCCGAAGAGTGGGTGCTCACCTGAGGGTACACAACCCAGGACATAGCCAGAGCTGGGAGGACCTGTCAGGCATTCCAACCCCGAAGCGCCCATCCCCAAGATTCAAAAAGGAACCTCCTGCCGGAACCCCTTCCCAAGTCAGAGCAGGTGTCACCTGAGGCTGGTCTGGAGTCCAGCAGCCCCTCTGACTTTACTCTCCCCTCCCGTCCCCTCACGGGGTGGCTCAGGTGGGCCTGGCTTGGGGAGAGCCTGGCCCACCGCCCCTTGGATTGGAGGAGTGGTAGGCAGAGCCCTGGCCTTGGAAGGGATCCACTCCTGACTGTATGTGCTTGCCCTCCTCCGGTGGGGCTCCAACCCCCACCCAGCCCCAAGACCAAAAGTCCTGGTAGGGAACATCAATGCCAAGCACATAGTAGATGCTCAATAAAGTAAGTGCCTGGAAATGAATGTCCCCTTACTTTCCTCATCTGTGAAATGGGTATATACCAAAGCCAAAACTGTCATCAATATTGACCCTATAGGAGTGGGTAGAAGTGTTCCCTAGGATACCCAACCAAGGCTGTACATCTTTACAGGGGCAGAAAACCTCATCGGTCTCCCATGGAGCAGCTAGTGGATTCAAACTGCTGACCTTCCAGTTAATAGCCCAAGGCTCCATTAAAAGAGGAAGCAGATAGGGGAGGGGAAAAAGGAAAATGAGCTGATTCCAGGAACCCAAGTGGAAGGTGAATTTTGAGAATGACAAGGGCAACGAATGTATAAGGGTGCTTTACTCAATTGACATATGTATGGATTGTGATAAGAGTTGTATGAGCCCCAATAAAATGATTTATTAAATTTTTTTTAAAAAAGAGGAAGCAGGTGTGCATGTGCCTGGCCTTGCCTGCCTCCCAGAGAGCCCCGCTCAGCCCCACAGCGGCAGACCCAAGGATGAGTCCCCCTGTCTTCCTGGAGCTATGCACTGTACCCCTTAGCCTCAGGGACATCTCTAGGGGTCCCTGCCCACCCCATCCTGGACCTAACACTCCCTCCTCCACTGGCCCCAGGTGTCTTGTAAGCACAGCAGGGCAGGCAGTGGCTCCGGGGAATATTTTCTAGAGAAGGGGGGTGGAACAAAGTGGCAGGGTCTTGCCCAAGGTTCCAACACCAAGATGGGGACAGAGCCCATGCCAGCGAGGACCCAGAGCCAGGACTTCTCAAAATAACCTCCCCACCCCGCTGCCATCCTAAAGGAGCCCTGGCAGCACAGAAGGCTGACAGTGAAGCCGCCAGCCGCAAGGTTGGCAGGTCGAACCCACCGTCGCTCCAGAGGGCGAAAGAGGAAGGTTGCCTGCATCTGTCAAGACTTACAGCCCTGGAAACCCTTGCAGCAGTTCTCAGCCTTCCTCATGCAGCGGCCCTTTCATACAGGTCCTCGTCCATGAAATCATTTCCGTTGCTCCTTCATCGCTGTCATTTTGCTACTGTTAGAATCGGGCGACCCCTGTGAAAGGGCCGTTTACGCCCCAGAGGGGTCTTGGCCCACAGGTTGAGAACCGCTGTGTTAGGAGGGTGGCATAGCGTGTTACACGTTGGGCTGTTATCCTCAAGGTCAACAGTTGCCCTCCAGGAGCAAGATGAGGCCTTCTGCTCCACTCCATGCAATGAGATGGGTTGCCGATGACTTGGTGGAGTTGAGTTTCAAAACACGTTGACAGTTTGAGAGTATTCCTGATGGTGTAGTGGTTATGTGTTGGGCTGTGATCCTCATGGCCGGCAGTTCAAAACCACCAACCGCTCCTTAGGCTTCCGATTCCTGTAAATGGTTACAGTCTCAGAAAGCCACGGGGCATCACTTGGACTCGGCCTTGACTGAGGGCAGTGGGCTCAGCTTGGGTCTCGAGAGATGAGTTTGTCAACTTGAAGATGTATGGAAGTGGAGATGTGGAGCCCAACTGTCAATCAGGTCACAGCCTGATGGTGCGCCCCTCCCCCCTCCCCCCACCCCTCCCCACGCCCTTGGCCTTCTCATAAGGAGGGCCCTGGGAACCTACCTCCTCTTCTCTCTGCCCCTTCCTGCTGGCTGGGACTCTGCCACTGACCCCTCCCCCCCCCCCCCCGCCCCAGAGAGCTGCCAGAGTCCTGCTGTGTTTCCACGGACCTTGGATCCATGCCCACTGGATCTCTGCACCCACTAGATCTCTGCACCCACTGGATCTCTGTACCCACTGGATCTCTGCACCCACTGGCCTGGGATCTATGTGCCTTCTGCATCAGTGCACGTGGCTGCGTGAGTCTGAAGAGGGACCTATCTGTGGACCAGCATCGGACTTGGACTGGGATGGGATGCCTTCTCCATATACAAATACTTCTTGATACAAAGCTTTCTGATACAGAAGTGCGGGTCACTGGCTTCATTTCTGTAGACAACCCAGCCTAACACAAGCACCTTGCCTAAAACACATGTCAGGGGCCACCAGGGACCCCTGCCCAGAGCCGTTCTCAAAGAGGACAAATACTCCCTGGGGAGGCGGCCAATCACAGCACCTTCCCCAGGTGCGCAGGGGTCACACCAAGGACAAACAGCCCTCCCTCCATTCCAGAAAGTTCCTCCAGGGTCCCCAGTGCCACCATGTGGCTTGGTCTCCTCCGTGTGTTGAGAGACAATGAAACTAGAAAAGGTGGTGCGCTGAAAACCAGGACAGGGACCAGCCTGCCCTGCCCTCCTGTCCCAAGTTTCACAGACACACCTGGTCCAGCAGCCACACCCCACTCACAGCTCCCACAGGCGACAGGAGAACCCCGCCCTTCTTTACCGCCTGAGTCCCTACATCATGCTATGTATCCTGGCCCCAGGGTCAGTGGAAGTGCCCCCTGGAGCTTCCCCACCCTCCTGTAACCAAAGCTGAGAGCTGGGTCTTTCTCCCTCCAAGGTCAGTAGACAGACTCTTTAACCCCTGCACCACCAGGGCCTCTTCTTGCTGTTCCAGATGTGGGCATTGAGGCTCACAGGGAGACCAGTCCAGAGCTGCCTCTGAAACCTGCGCTATTGCTAGTTAGAAGCTGCCTGCTGTCGACTAAGGCACCCTGGTGGTGTGTAAGTTACAAGGTGGGTGGCTAAGCACATGGTAAGTGGTTTGAAACCAAGAGCCACCCCGGAGGAGCAAGAAGAGGCTTTGTGTGTCTGTAAAAAGTTACAGTGTCACTGTGTGAAGGTGGCATATACGTGTATAATCTCCTCTGATCAACATGGTTTAAGTTCTATGCCATTGGCTAAATGAATGACACTATCAATCTAATTATTTTACACCCCACGAGGATGATTTATAATGTTCTCTCTCATAAAATGGTAATGAGATCTCTAAAGTGAGCCAGAGAAACCTATAAACCATAGATAGATGGATTGGGGGCTCACACTTAATTTTTTTTAACAGCTGTATTATCACTTCATCCACATGTCATATAATTCAATACTTCCATCGTATCAAGTAGAGTTGTATAATTATCACCGCATTCGATTCTAGACCATTTTCTGATTCCTTGAACTCATTATTCATGTAATTATTTTTCTTCTCATGCACTCACAGTTGATTCTAACCCTAATCTAAAATCAATTAGTTCTTGTGACATGGCTCTGCTCCAGCCTCACCCTCAAGAAGAGGAGCTGAAAATTGCAGTGAAGTAACCAGGCAGTGCCCGGCTATGAGCAAGCACGGTGTCTGGGGTCTTAAAGGCACATTTTAAAACAGGCAAGGTGATCAACCAAGTCCAAGTGGAAGAAGCACATCAGCCTGGGTGATCCAAGGACTGTCAATAATAAGATCCACACCCAAAGGAGGGAACGGTATCAGTTTAAATTGTGAACACCGTTCGCAGAAGACTACAGTGACAGTAGAAGCCCCAAATCTATTTGCAGGGTCCCAACATGGACTCAACCTCCAGTGGACCCCCTGGGAACGCAGTCTCTGGGTGTGGATAGCAATGATGGCAGATACGATCAAGTTAAAATGTGGCACCTTATCCTTTGACCGCGCTTTGAACCCATTTTAAAGCCGTTTCGGTTTTCAACAGGCTCTGCTTTCTTTGGATGGAGGCTTTCCTAGCTACTGTTGTTTTTCTCCATCTGCTTCCTTTTCGTGTTTTAGATGATCTTCTGGACATGAAATCCAGGATAGGGAAAGCTATGGACAGTCACTGGATGAACAGTTACCTAGGCACCCGGCAGGGGAGGATGGGAAGACAAGCGGAGCCAACAACGAGCACGGGGAAAAAGTTCCGGAATTCATTGTGGTGACTGCACAACTCTCAGGAATACGGACAGACGTTTGCATTGTTACGATAGGCAACATCTACACCGATGACCCAGAAAGGAGCATGGCTTCTTCTGAAGCTAGAATGTTCTCCATCTTGACTGAATTGATTATCAGGACCTACTTACGATAGAGAACTATAGTTTTTAAAGATGTTACCACTGGAGAAACTGGGTAAAAAGTACCAGGGATCTCTTTGTACTGTTTACTATTACATATGAGTCTAAGATCTTCTCACAATAAATCTAATTTGTAAGTGATTAATAAAAAATAGGATTAATGTAAGAATAAAAAAATCACGCATATATTAGTTACATATATATAATATATTAGTTATCTATAATATAAGGTTATAGCCTTGGAAGCCCACAGAGCCTCTCTACCTGGGTCCTACAGGGTGACCGAGTCAGAATGGACTTGATGTCAGAGGGGCCTGGGCTCTGAGGGTCTTCATGGCTGGTTTCTCAGAAGTACATCACCAGGCTTTCTCCTGAGGGGTCTCTGGGCAGACTTGGTTAGCAGCAGGGGTGGGGCTAACCTTTTGTACCACTTCCAGTTACCCCCAAGCCCACTGTAACCCATCAGTGCTGACTCCTCACAAGACCCTAGGGTTTCCAAGCTGGTGTGTGTCCCGACCAGCCTTGCTGTTAGCAGTCGCGCTCCTCCCACCGCCCCACCTGGCTCCTGCACAGGTGAGTGTGTGTGTGTGTGTGCGCGCGCGCGTGTGTGTGAGCACTGAGGGTACTGCAGTGGGCTGGAAGGGTGGGGGAGGGGTCCCCACTCCAGCCCCACCAGCAGGCGCAGCCTCAGAGAGGCGAATTTCTAGTGTTGCTTCTGGCTGGGCCATTCGGACCTGGAGTCTGGGGAGGTGCCCTCGAACCAGGAAGGTCCAATTCCTCTCTCCCGAACCAGAAAGACTGGTTTCTCCTGCTCCCCTCCACCTGCCCAAGACACTGGAGGGAGGGCCCAGCCCAGGCTGGAGAGAGGACTTCACACACACACACACACACACACACACACACACACACACACACCACCTTCAATGACCTATGTGGCCCTCCGGGTGTGGACCCAGAACCCAGCTAAAGGAGGGTGTCTTCCAGGCTCACCTCAGATCAGAGGGAGTTAGGGGGACACCCAACAGCACCCCCACCCCAGCAGGTGGAAGGTGAGGCAGAGCCATAATTCTGCCCTCCAATCTGACTCCCCCCTCCCTCCCCAACAAGAGTCACCTCCCGCCCAAACACCCTTGCTGGGATCCCGGCACGAACACTCAACCTTGCAGAGCACCTGTGTGGGCGCAGGCAGACAGGCACGGTGGTGCTCAAGTGGATGGCAGGCTGCATGCTGTGGGCAAATGCAGCTGAGAAGGGACGGAGGGAGGCAGCAGGGCACTGCAGCAATGTTAGATAAAGGACGAGGGCTGGAGCCAGCAACCCTAGAAGGTGGCATCTGAGCCAAGTGCTGGGGGGCGGGGGGGAAGGGGGGTGGAGGCCTTGTGGGCCTTGTGGATACGGGCAGCCTCAGCCTGCACCTCTCTGGGGCCCGTGAAGCCTCTCTTTATCTAGGCCTCCATCCAGGTCCAGCAGGGCCTCGCCCCTCCGCTTCGCTAGCTGCTCTCTGGTGGCGGTGTCATGATCGTGTTCTGCAGCCTGAGGCCAGCGGTGTGTGCTGGCATTGGTTCTGACAGCCGGGCTGGCCCTTGAACTGCTGGGAAGTGAGGGTGGGCTCACACTCTGCCAACTTACTAGCTGTGTGGCCTCAAGCACGTTGCTTGACCCTTCTGTGCTTCACTGTCCTCAAGCTGAAAACTGGGCTAGGAATGGTGCCTCCAGTATCGGGTGGATTGGAGATTTGAATGGAGCGACTCACAAGGTAACAAAGGCTGAACTGGAAACCCTGAGGCCAGAGCCTGGGGTGCAGAGGATGGGCTTTCCAGCCTGTTCTCTGTACCTCAGTTTCCCAAAGATAGCAACGGTGCTTGCAGTTCCTAGGGGTGTGGGCTGTGCCAGAGGTAATGAAGGTAGCTAAACTCAAGCACCAGGCACCGTGCCTAAGGCCAGCACTGGCCCTATGCCTGTGACCAAGAAGGCAGCTGGGAGTTCAGCCAGCCCTAGGGCATCTCCAGGAAGTGTACTTACCCCAGCTCCTCCGTCTGAGACAGACACTCTCAGCCCTTTAAGGCCTCAATTATCCCCTCTGCACAATGGGGGCAGGGGAGATCAGCTCAACACGCCTCAGCTCAGATGGCCTTCAAGGGGACCAGAGTCCCCCAAGTCAGTGCTAGCTCCTCCTCCACCCAAACATGGACACCCCAAAGCTACAGGACAGAGTCAGAAATGGCAAGGGAGCATCACCTCACCTTCCTGATCACATTTTCCTCGTTTGGCACATTGGGAAGCTTGGAGGAATACACAAGGAGCCCTGGTGGCAGTATGGGCTAAGCAGGGGACTGCTAACTGCAAGGTTGCTGGTTCAAACCCAGCAGCTGCTTTGAAGGAGAAAGTAGAGTCGGTCAGTTCTCACAAACCCTAGGCAGGGTTGCTTTGAGTCAGAATTCACTCAGTTACACTGTTGTTTTGTTTTGTTCCGGGGGGTGGGGTATGGAGGGGCACCCACCATAGTCACCTCGAGGTATATGGTGCAGGAAAATGAAGAGAAAGCTCTCAGTATCGTGGGGTGGGGGGGGGTGTGGGGGGCAAACTCCAGGGTGAAGGTGCCTTGATCCTTAGAGCCCCGGGGAGGAAAGCACCTCCGAGCCCGGAGGGCAGAGCTTAGAGCCGCAAACTGACCTGCTACCCAGGCAGCCAAGGTATGCCCAGGGCGGTGGACACGGTGAGGCTGTGGGAAGCTGAAGGTCATGAGAAGAGTCAGTGACCATGGCCTGACGTGGGGTAGTATAATCCTGGGCTCTCACTGGTGCTGTGAGCTCATTTGGGAGGAAGTTCTCAGTTACAAGATGAAGACGGGTTAAGTCCTGACCTGAGTTAAGGGAGTGACAGCACACCATCCTGGGAGGAAAACACACACCCCACGTCCATCAAAGTCACCCATGGGCATTTATAAGTACCATCTCAGACACAGGGAGAATCTCCCGGGCCATTTGGAAGCGCCCGTCCAAGATCTGTCTGAAGTGGGCCGCTGAGACCAGATGCACCAGAGACGGTGACCCAGAGACCCAGAAGAGCAGCCGAGGGTGGGGTACCTTCTCCTCACCAGCCCCCAAGACTGTGGAACTATGGGACAGAGTGGCCAGCAGGCTGGCTTCCTGGCCCATGGAGGCAGAGGCCAAGAGACCAGTGGCTGAGAGATGGAGGACTGGAGAGAGCCTGGGCTGTGGTTCGGGGGAGGCGTTGCTGTGGACCTAGGAGAGACACTGTGGGTTTCCGAAACTGCAACTCTTTATGGGAGAAGAAAGCCCTGTCTTTCTCCAGCGGAGCCTCGGGTAGTTTCGATCTGCTGACCTTGGGGTTAGAAGCCCACAGCAGAACCACTGTGCCTCCAGGTTTCCTAACTCCCCTAAGAAGCACCCCCTGATCCTGAGTACTGCCTGAGTACTGTGTGGGCCTTATAGCAAAGTATCGAACTTAGCCTCTGACTCGAGAGCCCTGGGAGGAATGGTTGGTGCCAGAATAGGGTCCGGGCTGGAGGGTGGAGACATGTCTGACCTCTGCCTCCTAGCATCGTGGAAGCCAGGAGGTCAGAGAGTCCGCCACCTCTGCCGTTTATCGCAGGTGAGCCGTTTGCCTGGTGAGCTTCCACTTTTCCAAGAGACCCTAGAAATCGGGATTTGATGTGCAACACTTCATTTTCTAAACATTGGCCACTAAATAAAACGTCTGAGAAACAAAGTGTGGGCAGGTCTCCCCATGGCACCTCCAGGGGGCAGGCTCAAGCGACAAAAGGGCCCTTCCTCCTCTGCCAGGGAAACATCTGGGCGCCTCAGCACACGCAGAACTTGGACTGGCCCTGCCCAGCCTCCACCCCCGCCCTGGCCCTCCTCAGGCTGTGAAAGGGACTCTATGGAGACAAAAAGTCACCCATTGTGTCTCCAGAGACAAAGGGACAGGGGACAGAGGCTCCAGGCGCCTGGGTGGTCACACCACCACTACACACTGCCACCCCCGCTGGTGCCCGGGAGGCATGTGGGGGAAAGGCACCTGGGGATCCCCACTGAGCACTGAAGGCCCCGCCCCAGCTCTGCACCAGGGCGGGCAGAAGGCCAACTCTCAGGCCCGCTATCGTCGCCACCGGCCACTGACCACCTCTGTTTAGTAAGCTGGCCACTGAGCCAACCACCCCTGGGCCTCAGTGCCGGCCCCGTCCTGGGCTCCAGGAATGCAGCGGGGCAGCCAGCTCCCCATCAGGGCAGACTTCTCAGCTCTGCTAGTCCACTTCACCCCACCCACTGCCCGGAGGCAGGTTCAGACCACAGCACCCCTCGGACATCCTCATGTGAACAGAAACAACTTCTGCAGCCAGCACTTAAGCTGCTGCACCACCATAGCATCCAAATAGCTGGTTTCCTGTTATTCCCTGGTCCTGAGTCTCCGAACTAAGAATTCGTAAAGTCCAGAGGGTGGAGGTTCCTCAGTTCTCTGCACACCGCCCCCCACCCAAACTCCAATGGCCAAGATGCCCCCGGGATCCTGGTGCTAACTCCAGTGCCTGCTGAACCAGCCTCAGCTCAGCCCCTGGTCTCCCGTAGGGTCTCTCTGCCCCCTAGTCTACCCTCTGGGCTCAAAGACCAAGTGCGCCCCTCAATCAGGTGAGCCCCTGGTGTAAAGGCATCTGCAAGCTCCTTGGGTCACATCCAAGGCCTTCACTGGTTCCCACAGCAAGAGGCAGTGCCTCCCAGGTGGGGCCCTGAACAGCAGACTCTGCCTGCCTGCCAGTGTGTTTCACTCCCAGTGCCGGCGGTCCCACTGGCCCTAACTCTCTAGGACAGGGGCTCTTGGTGGTACAGTGGTTGAGGCGGGTTGCTAACAGCAAGGTCGGCAGTTCGAAACCACCAGCTGTTCCTCAGGGGGAAGATGAAGATTTCTACTTAAAGCGTCCCAGTCTCAGAACATCCCCAGCAACCCTACCCTGTCCCATAGGGTCGGTGTGAGTCAGACTTGATTGGGTGGCAGTGAGTTTGGGGTGTTTGTTTTTGCAAGCATGCCAATTATGACCATTTCACAGACGAGGAAACTGAGACTCCTGGAGGATCTGAGCCTGGTCCCCGATCATACCTAGGAAGAGGGGCAGCCCAGGCATTCCCTGGCTCAGCCCAGGGAGATACCTGGAAGTCCCCTCCCCATCATCAGGCAACACCGAGCTCCAGGTCACAGACAGGTGTTGGGAAGCCCGAGAGAGCTTGACAATCATGTTCAAAGTCACACACACACACACACACACGCGCGCGCCTTCTTACCCAGGCTCCCCCTCCTGGAAATGTATCCTCCCAGGCTTCTGCGAGGTCATTCACTGAAGGAAGTGCACAGATCAAAGAATGGAAACGCCCCAGGTCTGTCCACTGGGAAGGCCCCACGCCCCACAGGCACACCAGAGAAAACCTTCAGGATAACTGTACCCCACAAACCACAACAAACCCCACGAGCCACACCACCCAGGGATACCCCAGGAGACACCGCACAGACAGAAGAAGGCCACCACATTCCGCTTGGTGGGCACTGAGTTAGTGTTAAGGGCAGTGGGCGATCTGGGTAAGGACTCTGACAATAGGCCGACATGAAAGGAGTGGCCATGCAGGAAGCTATGTGCCGGCCAATGTTTTGGGCGAGTGTTTTGGTGCATACAGTCTCACAACATTTATTCTTAAGTCCTGGAAGAGGGTGGTTATCCCCAAAACACCTTGGGACAAAGGTAGTAACATGCAGACAGGGGTGGAGAGACTGTGTCCCTGGTGGTGTAGTGGTTACATGTTGGGCTGCTAGCCACAAGGTCAGTAGTTGAAAGCAAGATAACTAGGAGACTTTCTATACACTATGAGTCGGAATGACTTATGGCAGTGAATTTGGATTTTGGTTGGAGAAGGGGGAATTCAGCATCTAGAATTCAGACTGTGGCATCTCCTTAAAGAAAGTCTCAAAGGAAGGACACAGGAAACTTGAGGGGCAGAGGGAGAGGACGACCTCTAACCCATGTAGTGAAGTGACAGGGACTTATTGCTTTCTTCCTATTGGGTTTTCTGTGTTGCTGTTTTATTCATGAGCATTGTCACTGAAGAAATCCATAAAGACATGAAAAGAAAAGAGACACCCCACCACCCCCCACCCCCAGATGACAGAAAGTTGACAGAGGGCCCCCTCGGGGCAGACTGCGGGGGGGGGGGGGGGGAGGTGAGGGAGGCAGTGGCCACACACAGCCCCCACCTGTGTTTTGTTGAGTTCAAGGGTACTGATGCACTCAACAGAACTGATGCACACCTAATTGCTGGCAGTTGCCTCGGGCAAGGGCAACTAGGGGGAAATGGTGAAGGACAAGAGAGAATTTTCCATGGCCCGCCCTGGAGACTTTTTGATGTCTGCTATGTGTCTAATTTTTTCAAAGGATAATATAACTTTAAACAAGTTAAGATGACTGGGGTGGGGAAGGGGTTGGGGAAGAGGGAGGACACATGGATGGACGGACGGACAGGGCAGCATTAGCAGGAAGAACTCTCAGACGCATTGGATGCCAGAGAAAAGCCACTTGCTGAACAGAGGATTCAGAACCACTCAGGTCTTGTAAAAACAAAACAAAGGGATAAAAATATCCCCAAATCATGGTCCGTGAGGGGGGTGGGGGAAGGTGATCCAAAGAAATCTTTTGTTTTCTCGGTTGTTGTTTTCAAGGGGAGTCGATCGGTACAATGTTGTAGGGACCATGGAGTCAGTTCTGACTCAGAGCGACCCCTGTGAAGAACGGAGGAAGCCATGCCCCGTCCTATACTAGCCTCACGATGGCTACCCTGACGTCCATTGTAGCAGCCACAGGTTCAATCCAGCTCCCTTGGGGGGGTGGGAGGCTTCCTCTTTTTTGCTGACTCTCTGCTTTTCCAAGCACCATGTCCTTCCCCAGGGATGGTCCTTCCTGTGAGCATGTCCAAAGAGGTTCTAACCCACAGCGACCCCATGCACGGACATGTCCGAAGTACAGGAGATTAAGTCTCCAGTCTTGGCATCCTCGCTCCCAAGCAGCACTCTAGCTGTTATATTCCATGTTCTCTGCCCACGTGTAATTGCTATGTAATTATAATTCCCAAACACCCACCGCCCTCCCATCCCAAGCAGCAGGCACGTGGGCTGGGCCAGAGGAGCATGGCTGAGCCCACTGGACCTGGACGCTGCTCCCAGGAGGGGACACCCACGGATCTCAATGAGGACTCCTGCTCAAGCATCTTGGACTTCAACAACTTCATCAACACTTCCTGGTAGTAGAGACCACTGATAAGCAAGCCCCTGCTCCTGCCTCTGCCTGGAGAGGAGATGGGTGCCTGCCTGGGGCTGGAGACGAAGCCAAGTTCACCATGACGAACTTCCTAACAAACACGCAAGGATGGCACAGACTGCTGTTGGAAGGACTGAGCTCTCTGTCTGCAGAAGAATACAAGATCCTGTTGAAGATGCTACTGAGGACCACCGGCAAAGAATACTGAAAGTGCCCTGGACTGCCCAAAGGACAAATTTGTCTGGGAAGAACAGCCAGAGTGCTCTTTAGAGGCAAGGATGGGACTTGAGACTTGGGCTCACATACTTTGGACATGTGGTCAGGAGAGACCAGTCCCTGGAGAAGGACATCATGCTCGGTAAAGTGGAGGGGCAGTGAAAGAGAGGAAGGCCCTCGGTGAGATGGATTGATTGACACAGTGGCTGCAACAATGGGCTCACGGACAAGCATTGGAACAATTGTGAGGATGGCGCAGGAGTGGGCAAGGCTTTGTTCTGTTGTGCACAGGGTCGCTATAGGTTGGAACCAACTCCATTGCCCCTCATCATAACAACAACAAACAGCAACAACGACAACACAAGGACAATTTAAACGTTCTTCTCCCCACAGACAGCAAGATCCCCTCCTCCCCAATCCTCTCTGAATTCACACTCCACAACTTGTCACTCTTTGTCTCTGTGAAAAGCCTACAAGGTCTCCCCGCAGACCTGGGCGTGTGATCTTTCCCCTGCCTTCCCATTCCCTGGAAGGAAGGGCCCCTATTCAAAAGGAAGGAATCGAATACTGAAAACAAGGTCAGCAGTTTGAAACCACCAGCTGCTCAGTGGGAGAAAGACGAGGCTTTTTGCCCCATTGAGAGTCAGTCTTGGAAACCCACAGGGCCAGTCCTACCCTGTCCTACAGGGTTGCTATGAGCTGGAACCAACTCACTGGCAGTTAAGTTTTTGAAAACATCAAGAGTGGATTGTATTGTCTTAGCTTCAGGGTGGTTGTTCAGTACAGCAATTAACAGGCATCCTTGATTTTAAAGTTCTTCTTAGCAGCAACAAAAAAATAAACAACATTTTTTGACTTTATGGACCTGCTTACCCTGGGAACCAGCAAGTAACCATAAAACCCTGATCTCAACTGAAACACATGGGCCCTGGTGGTGCAGTGGATTACATGTTGGGCTGCTATCCCCAAGGTCGGCAGTTTGAAACCCCCAGCGGCTCCTCTGGGGAAAAGTGAGTCTTGCTACTCCTATAAAGAGTCAAAGGCCTGGAAGATGTGAAAACACACAGAGGCATTTCTCCTCAGCCCTACAGGTTCAACCCCTAGCGAGGCAGAAATCGACTCCATGCAGCGAGTGTGGTTAAAACTGCCAGAAACTGGTTATTAGCCAGGCCATTATGTCCTCATTTAAATTTCCAAAAGCCTCAAAACTGCAGGAGGGTAAAGGGCCAAATTATTTGCAGCCAGGCCACGAGTCAATGGGACCATGACTGGGCCACATACATTGTTACATAGAAGGGCTTACAAGCTGGGTCCAGGACCTTCCAACCAAGGCGGTCAGGGTGAAACTGATAAGGGAAGGCATGCCTCCTGACTCCAGGACTTCCAGGATTGTCCCCAGTCCAGTAACCTCCATCAAGGACACAGCTAGGCAAGTCCCCAAGAGAGACAGCCCTTCCCTGGGTTGGCCTGACAAGGGTGGACGCAATGCAATTTCCAATGCATTCGGCCTGAGAGCAAGATTATCTACATCCTTGGTTCATAACCCGAAAGCATCCGATGGAAGGAGATTCAATCTCTATGGGGACTCTGGCCAATGGCTTTGGGGCTGTCACTGCCACCCATATCGTTTTGCAAACCAGAGCTCTAGTACTGTTCTCCCCTCTTCTTCATAAGCCCCAGGGTGCCCAGCTACTTCATGCCATTCCTTTGCTTTTTCTAGAATTAAAATGACCTTCCCATATGCATCTCACAGGAGAGAGATGAGGCTTTCTACTCCCTTAGAGACTGACAGTCTTGGAAACTCACACAGGCCATTCCAGTCTGGCCTTCATGGCCGGGATAGGAGTGAGGTGAGCTCACCTACGTATAAAACCACTGCTCAGATTAAACCCACGGTCAAAGCCCATGCTCGCTCTTATAAACAGGGTGAAGATTTGACTGGTCTCTGTGGCTTTACCATACATACTCCATCCAACGTTCTTCCTGGGACAAGACAGAGGACACGTCTCCCTCTCCAGAAACTGGGATCTTCCTACAAGCACACCTTCCTCCCACTCTCTCTGACCACTCACCAAATCCTGGAGAAATAGAAGGGATGGGGAATTTGTGTTCATCTTCCATTCACTGTCTCCTCCAGGCAGTCTTCCCTGATCTCTCCAGGAGAAGAGTACCCGCTGGGCACTTCCCAAATAGGTCAAGAGCTCCTGGAGAACAGGTACTCAGCCTGGCTTGCCCCACCCCTCAATAACTCAAGGGGCCCGTGGCCCCTGGGAACACAGCTGAGAATGCTAATTAAGAGCATGGGCCCTAAATTGCAGCTCTAGCACTGCGAGGTAAGTAACTGACCTGGGCCTCATTGTCCTCACCTGTGAAATGGGGGCCTTCCAAAGGCCTCAGCAGAAGGAAGGCCCAGTGCTCACCTGTCTGAAGGGAATCATTGTCCCCATCAGAGCTTCCTAGCAGGGAATCATTGTCCCCACCAGAGCTTCCTAGCAGGGGTTGGTGCTTGTTGGGTCCACTGCCAGACCCAACGGACCTGTCCACTTGTCTGCAACAGGTGGGTTGGCGAAGGCTCTGGAAAGTGTGTCTTTGAAGTCTTTTATCCACCCCCCTACCCCGCAAAAGCACTACGCTGGGGCTTCAGTTGAGAGACCCAAATGCCCAGGCCTTGGCTGGCAAGTCTTACATTCCACTGGACCTCAATGTTTCCATCTGGGCAGTGGGACGCAGATATTCAGATAAAAGGGTGTTGAGCCCACAAGGAGCCCCCACACCAGGAACACAAGTCTCCTTCAGAAGCCTAAAGGGTCCGCCAGCATCAGCAAAAGACAAAGACTCTTGTGCCCATTGAGTCCATTTGGACTGGGAGTGACCCAAGTGGGGCTGTCCCCACAGGCGTCAAACCTCAGCCAGGATCCTACTAGAAGCAGATGTTCTCCCCTAGGGCAGGTAGGCGGGGAGGAAGTGGTTAAGGCATCACCGCAGCATCCCCAGGCCTTCCTCAGTCTCTGGAAAGCCTTCCTCACTCCAATTCTTGTTGTTCAAAGGCAAATGAGCTGGGGGCCCAGGGCTTGCCTCTCAGAGTAACCCTCAGACCTCCAGACCCACTGCTGCAGCAGTAAACGTCCACAGTCCAAAGGGGCCCGCTGCAGAGCGGAACCTCTGAATCAAATCAAATCTGTTTCCCACCAGTGTGGCCATCCAAGAAACCAGCGCTTGAGCCCAGAGGCACCCGACTCCCTGACCTTTAACTTTCCCATCTCCAAGCCTCCGGCTCAGCCTCGCCTCACCTGGTCCTGGTCCTGGTCCTTCCTCCCTCCCAGCACCCCAGATCTCACAAGCCAAGAAGCACCACCTCAAGTGACCTCCTTCAGTAAGCCTTCAGATCCTAGCACTGCGCACCGCCACTCCCCACCAGGCCGGCCTTCCCTGGCTCCCGGGCACAGCTTCTCAACCACAGAGATCGCACCAGGCAGAGATTCTCAGCCACGAAGATCGCAGAGAATTTACGACGGAGATGTCGGGCCGCAGGGGCTGATACTCCAATATAAATTCCACTTTTTTCCCCCAGAGGGGAATCCACAGTTGAAACAAACCCCAGGGAATGGCGGGGAGGAGACTACCGAGATTAGAGATCTCAGAGATCAATGACTGACCCAGAGGGAGGTTCCCGGCTCGGAGAGGGACTGAGGACCCAGCCGCAAAAGGATCCACCCGCCCCCGAGGGCGACCGAACAAAAAGCAAAACCCACACCCCTACTGCGGATCCCGACTCACAGCGACCCCACCCTGTAGGGAAACAGAAGGCTACATCTTTCTCTCGGGAGTGGGTTTCCGCCGCCAAGTCCCTTAGCGGCCCACTGACTACCTTAACCGCTGCGTCATTGGCCTCTGAAAGTGGTTCAGGCTGTCAGCTGTAGCGGATGTCTCCTGGGGGGAACCCCCACTTTCTGAGCTCCTCACAAAAGGGGCTGTGCGGGGGGGGGGCGAAGGTACCACCCCTGGCCTGCGCCTCCATCAGTCAGATGCTGGGGGCTACGAAGGAGCGGCTGGAGTCCCACGCCCGGCTCCCCGCAAACGCGCCCCCAGCCCTGTCCCCGAGAGCTCCGTCTCCACCCCACGGGGTGACCGAGAACCCGCGGGTCACCCAGTGGGAGCCAGAAGGGCCCGGCCCCCTCGCGCCCGTGCTAAGTGTTAGTGGGAGGGGTACAGAGACGCCCTCTCCTCTCCAGTCGGCGGCGGGCAGCGTTCTGGAGGGCAACCCGGCGGAGCCGCTGAGAGGTGGCCCAAGGTGGGGCGAGGGAGGACTTTGCCCGGCGCTGGGCCCCCGGAGGGCGGGGTGGAAGAGGCGATCCTGGCAGAGGGAGTGCGATTGCACAGCGCGAACTTCGGTTAGCGTAGCCCCTTGCGAGCACGTTGGGGATAGTGCATGCTGGATGATGGGGGCCCGGCGCCCTGAGCACGTCGTTTCTGGGGCACCCCTGGGGTGAGCATATGGCCTGGGTGCAGGTGTGATCCGCGGTGAGGGCGCACACGCCCAGGCCCCTACACCCCGGCCCCCCTCTGAGCCCGGCCGGCCACCCGCGCTCACCAGCTGCACCAGCATGAGCACGCCGAAGCCGGAGCGCACCAAGCCCAGGTCCGCGCGCAGCACCCAGGCGGAGGTGCCGGCGCCCTGCGCGGGGCTGCTGGTCCGCGTGCTCACTTTCGACGGGAACTCGGCCATGGCGACTCCGCTCGCCCGGCAAGGCTGCTCCGGCCGCCGCCCCTCCCGCGGTGGGTGCCGGCTCCGAGCCGCTCCTCCCCGGGGACTCCCGGGCGCTCTGCACAGCTGGGCGCCGCCAGGTGCGGCCGCGGCGCCGCCCCGGCCCCGCCCCCGCCGCGGGGCCCGCCCCTTTAACCCTTAGCGCGCCGCCGGCCCGGCCACCACCGGTTCCCCACCGACCGGGTCACCGCCGTCGAAGTTGGTGCCGACTCGCAGCGAGCCTGCAGGACGGGGTCCAACTGCCCCTGTGGGTTTCCGAGACTGTCACCCTTTGGGGGAGTAGAGGCCCCCATCTTGCCCTGCGGAGCCAGATGCTTTCCACCGTAACTCCGAGCTCCTGGGTCACAATTCATAGACGTGGAAACTGGCCTAGTCAGCGAGACGCGCCCTTCGGATGAGCCTCCGTTTGTTTCTCCTGCGGGGAAGGCTGCCCCACCCCCCACCCCGGGGACTCCTAGCTGCAGACTTACCCAGCTCCTCCCTACGGAGTCCCCAAGGAGCCGGGAGTCTGGGTGAAGACCTGCACCAGGGGGAGGGCGCCTCGGTTTCTGGCTAAGTGCGGGTTTTCACCTGAGCAGTGTTGGGAGACCATGGGCCTGGCTCCTCATCTGCAAAACAGACATCTGAAGGGACCTAACCTCACTGGAATGATGGGAGATAGGATCGAAAGTTCCCAGGGCAGGGCCAGGTACCCGCAGACAGACAGACGTGCTGACCCAGGCTTATACACTGATGGTGTATTTCTTTCTCAGTCCAAGTTGACTGCGCACCTGCTGTGTGAGACCCGACCTGGACCCTGGACACGCAGCTGGGAACCAGCCTGAAAGCCCTGTCCAACCGTCCAATCCCCACTTTCTAGTGGAGGTGACAGGTAACAAACCATGGTGGGGGGGGTGTAAAATAATTTCTGATAGTGGTGAATGCTAGGACTAAAGACATGCGACAAAGAGTAATAGGGAGGCCGCTTTAAAGAAGGGAGGTCAAGAAAGATCTAAGGGAGGAGGTGACGTTTATGCAAACACCTGAACCCTGAAGAGGACCATCTTAGAGACAGAAAGAACATCCCACTGAGGCTCAGGTAAAGTGAGTGAAAATGGCATCACACCAAGGGCAGGGGTCAGGCCACACAAGGTTATTTCAAGCACGATGGAAGTCTCCCAGGGATCCTGGGTGGCATAAATAGTTATGAGCGCTGATAGGGTAGTGGGGGGGGGGACACACACATCGGGCAGTTAAGTGCATGGTCAGCAGTTCGAATCACCAGCTGCCTCATGAGAGAAAGATGAGTGACAGTCTCGGAAACTCACAGGGGCAGTTCTACCCTGTCCTACGGGGTCGCTCTAAGTTGGCATTGACTCAATGGCAGTGAGTTGAATTGAGAGAACGTTGGTGGTTTGTGGGAAACAGAACCGGGAAGAGCGAGAGTCCGGACAGATTCTCTACGTTCACACGTTAAGGGGTCTGGGCGACCAGGGCATCCCATGGAGGGAGACCTTCACGTTTATAGGTTGGAGATGCTTTCCAGTTCCAGTTACATTCTCCGAAAGAAGAGTTATTCCCCGCGATGTTCCCCATAATAATGCCAATTTTATGGTGCTGTTTGCAAGCACATTGGTTACTGCTATAGACTCTTGAAGGCCAGGAGGCTAGAAGTCTGAAGTCAGAGCTCCAGCGCTAGAAGACGGCTTTCCCTGTCTTGGCTCTGGAGGAAGGCCCTGGTCCCTTTGGCTCTTACTTCCTGGTTCCATATGGAGCTCCGTGTGTCTGGCACCAGTCTTTCCCTGGGTCGGTCTGGGAGGCTCGCAGCACAGGGGCTGTGGGACCAAAGGAAACATTCCGTTTCTGGGACCTCTTTCTTGGTAGTACAAAGCTACCTCCTCACTCTGCTTGCCTGCGGTCCCTTTTCTCTCTTAGAAAAGGTGAGACTCGCGCAAGCAAAGGTGTGGCTTAAATGAGGGCGGGAAGTTAGTCATGCCCTTCAGTGAGGCTGTGGGTCAAGATACAACTCCCTCTGATCCAGTCTCACTAATATATACAAACTAAACGAATAACATAAATAATAATAACAAGGACCCCTGGGGGGGTCAGGTGGCAGAGGGAGGGAATAAAGGGGAGCTGACATCAAAGAGTTCGAGAAGAAAATGTTTTGAAAATGGTGGTGGCAACCATTGTACAATTATGCTTGATCTAATAAAATTCTGGATTGTTATAATATCTGTAAGAGCTGCCAATAAAAGTATATATATATATATGTGTGTGTATATATATATATATATATATATATATATATATATATACAAACTAAACCCCCCAAGTCCACTTCCATCCAGTCTATTTTGATTCATAGCAGTCCCATATAAGGATTCCAAGGCTGTGAATCTTTGCGGAGTAGATAACCTCATCATTCTCCTTCCGAGGCTGGTGGGTTTGAACCAAGGACCTTGAAGTTAGCAATCAGTCCAATGTTTGCCTGACAGCATCAGCAGGGCTCCGTTTATTAGTGTATGTTGGTGTTATTGCTGCTAGTGCCATCGAGTCGGTTCTGACCCATAGCGACCCTGTGCACAACAGAACAAAGTGCAGGAGCCTGCTCCTGCGCGCAGTGCTCACAATTGTTCTTAGCCTCGAGCCCATTGTTGCAGCCACTGTGTCCGTCCACCTTGTCAAGGACCTTCCTCTATCGCTGCCCCTCTACTTTACCAAGCCTGAGGCCCTTCTCCAGAGACCGGTCTCTCCTGACCACATGTCCAAAGTACACGAGACAAAGTCTAGCCATCTTTGCCTCTCAGGAGCATTCTGGGTGAACTTCTTCTGAGACAGACTTGTTGGTTCGTTTGGCAGTCCATGGGTTGTTCTTTCTTATTAATTTATTTTTTGGTAGTGTCAATATTCTCCAGCACCACAATTCAAATGCATCCATTCTTGTTCGGTCTTCCTTCTTGGGGGTCCGACTTTCACATGCATAGGAGGCCGTTGAATATACACCATGCATGGCTTGGGTCAGTGCATCTTTGTCCTCAGAGTAATCTGCTTGCTTCTCATCACTGATATATAGAAGTTAGGTTTTACAGCACATCTCCCGATGGAGAACAGCCACACCCTCCTGGGAACCATGGCCTGACCAAATGGACACATTTGGGGGGAGGGGGCAGGGACTCAATTCAATCCATAGCAGGGGCTTAATATTTTATTCTTGGGCCTAGAGAGTTTTCACAAAGGGAGCGACAAGCTCAGATGACACTTTGAACAGACCAAGGGTTGGTGCTGACTTGACTTAACCCTTTACCTGTTCAACTGCCCTCGCGCACCTGGGCCACCCCTGCTCCCAGGGCACAGCACACACAAGGTGCTCTAGAAACAGGGGTGTCACTTGCTGGCTGCAAATCTGTTATTGAGAGACCAACCTCTGCCTGCTGGCTGAGTCCAAGGACAGGTCAAACCTCTGAGGTCCCTTGATTTGGTTTGGACACGGACATTCCAGGACAGAAGAATGTTTTTGAGGTATTTTTTGTGTCGCCTTTGGGCTTGGTTTGGGGATTGTTGTTTTTGTTGTTAATCCCACTTCCATTCCTTTCAAATGGCAGAAAGCAAGACTGAATCCCTGCACTGTTTCCCACTTTGACATTTTTTTCCGAGCCGGCTTCACTCGCCCCCACTCCAAAAAAATGGCAAGGAACCAGAAGCCTGTCCCCACACTGGAACCAGCCGCCCACCCAGTCTCCACTGGAGCCACAGAAAGTGCTGGATTCTTGGGAGTGGGGGCACAGCTCTGGGGACAAGGAGAAGAAAATCGCTACTCCCTGTGGTGTCTAAGCAGGCCACACACGTACACAGCTCACCTGCCTGCAGCAGGCTTCTGCTCTCAGTTTGTCAATTCTCTAATGCCCAGTCTGGGAACAGGAGCTCTGAGGGTGTAGTGGTTATAAACTGGGCTGTGATCTCTAAGGTCAGTAGTTCCAACCCCCCAGTGGCTCCACAGGAAAAGGTAGGACTTTCTACTCCTGTAAGAAGTTACAGTCTCTGAAACTCAGAGATACCTGTCTAGCCTGCCCTATGGGGTCACTCTGAGTCTCCATCCACTCAATGGCAGCGAGTTTGGTTTTTTGGTGAGTCTGCAAGCACTTTGGGTGCCCCAGGCACTGGAGGCAAATCCTAGGGCTGTCCATTGGACCTTGCCTAGGGGTTGGGTGTTTAGGGACAAAGACATTCCAGACAGTGCTGTTAAGTACCATCAGGTTGCCAAATTGGTTCTGACTCAGAGCAAGCCTGTGGACAACAGAATAAATGGCCCTGCCCGGCACCATCCTCACCATTGTGGTTAAGTTTGAGCCGGTGGTGGTTGAGGCCACTGGGTCGACCCACTTCCTTGAGGCTTTTCCTCTTTTTGACGGCCAGTCTATTTAATAAGCAGGACGTCCTTTTACAGGGGTTAGTCTCTCTCCATAACACGTCCAAAACGCGAGACCAAGCCTCGCCATCCTCACTTCTGGGGAGTCACCTGGCGGTCCTTCTTCCCAGACAGATGTGAACCAATTCCTCTACATCTCCAGCAGACAAACGCGCCTCTCTCCGACCAGCCTCCAATTGCTGCAGTGATTGAGCCCACTGCTGCAGCCCCTGGTGGTCCATCCATCTCCTTGCAGGTCTTTCTCTCTCTTTTTTTTTTTTTTTTGCTGACCTGACCAACCATGATGACCTTTCCGGGGACCGGTGTCTCCTGCTCACCTGTTTACATCCTGAGACGAGGCCTCTCCACCTGCCTGCTAAGCCCAGTGCTGGGGGTACTTTCAAAGCGTTCATTAGTTTTTCTGGTAGTCTGTGATGCTTTCAATATTGTCCACCAACCAAAGAATTCAAAGGCACCCATTCTTCTCCTGTCTTCCTTATCCATTGTCCAGCTCGAATACGCCCATGAGGTCATTGAAAAGCCGGTGGCTTGGGTCAGGCACGCTGTAGCCCTCACTCGTCTTGGGCAGCAGATTTGGCCAACGCAAGGCAACCTGTCAGTTCCTGAACTCATGGGTGTTGGTGACCAGTCCGAGTAAAATGAAATCCTTGACAAGCCGGATCTTTATTTATCATGATATTGTTTATTGGTCCAGTTGGAAAGGCTCTTGTTTGCTTTATGTTGAGGCGGAATTCATACTGACAGCTGGAGTTTTATTGTTTGAAGGTTGTAGTCTTTGAGTTTCATTAGTAAGTGATTCAAGTTCTGCTGGCTCTCCGGGTGTCATCTGCATGCACATCACAGGCTGATAATGAGCCTTTCTCCCCTGCTGATGCCACAGTCTTCTTCATGTAGTTCAGTTTCTTGGATCACTTGCTCAGCAAGCAGATTGAAGAAGGACAGAAGGACGGTGAACCTACACAGCCGTGAAAATACCTTTCTTGATTTTAAACCATTCACTACCCTCTCGGTCTGTTCAAGTAACTGCCCTTTGATCTAGGTACGGCTTTTGCAGAACAGTGCTGTGTTCTGGAATTCTCAGTCTTCTCGATGTTATCTGTAATTTGTTTTGGTCTACACAGTTGAATGCCCTTCCACAGTCAGTAAAACACAAGTACACTTTCATCTGAAACCAGCAATGCTATCGTACCACATTCTATGTCCTATTCTGAATCCAGCTTGCATATCCGGCACTTCCTTGTCCTGGTCCTGTTGCAACGGTTTTTGAATTATCTGCAGCAGAAATTTGCTTGCATGTGACAGTCACGATATTGTTCTAGATATACAAACCCACAGCATGACCAGGTTCCTGCAGGAAGGAAGCAGGGAGCCACAGGACAGAGTGAGTCTAAGGGCCGGGCAGCTTAGAAACTTCTAGAATGTTCCTGTCCGCAGGAAGTTCTGTTTTGAGGCTCCCTGGAAAATGTCTATAACTGAGGAGATGAGGGGAGAGTCTGTGACACAGAAACCATCTGGTGGTTACCTCTGGCTTTAGGCACTGGGCTCAGAGCTGCAAGGTCAGAGGTTCAACTCCACCAGCTGCTCCGGGGGAGAAAGGAAGCTGTCTGTTCCCATAAAGATTTACTTTCTTGGAAACCCTCTGTGGGGTGTCATTAGGAGCTGGAATCGACTCGGTGGCAGTGGGTTTGGTTTAAGGGAAAATTGTTAAAAGCTCAGCTTACTGGAGTGTTAACTGTTCGAACATACCCAGTGGAAAGAATACGATGACAGCGTGAAAAACCTCATGGCCTGGGTGGATGTGGAAGACATTGTGCTGAGTGAGGCGGGGCCCTGGTGATGTAGGGGCTACACTTTGAGCGGCTAACTGCAAGGCCAGCAGTTTGAAACCACCAGCCTCTCCTTGGGAAAAAGACGAGGATTTCTACTCCCATAAAAAGTTACAGTCTCGGAAACTCAACAGGGCCAGTTTTGCCTCCTGCTGGAATCGAGCCGAAGACCCCCGGAGCTGCCACTGGAGCAGAGTCTTGGGGGATGGAGAGACTTGGAGAAAGGGGCGTTCCAGCAGGTGGGAAGGACGGGCATCTGGGGTGACAGGTGGAGTGGACTGATGTCTCGACATGGTGTCAGCCCTGAGAGATACGGCCAGGCTTCACTGCAAGGGACAAGACACTGGAAGCGACTTCCTTAGCCTTTGGACCAGTTCCTGCTTAGCCCAGAATGAGGCAAAGGTCAGACTCGGGACTGCTGATTTTCTGCGCACTGCTACAGCTGCTTTCTGGCACCGGGGCAGAGGCTGTCTGGGGCGGCAGGTCCAGAGTTCCCAAAAGAGAGTGTGAGGGAGAACCCTTTGTGCACAGATCCACGGCCTCACCAAGGGCTAGGCTTCACCGGCCCCATGATGGGAACACTGAGCAGAAACCTAGGCTAGAGGAGGGCCCAGCCCGGAAGACCTCCTGGAGGAGGTGCCATAGGAGCAGAGACCAGGAGGGAAGGAGGTCTACCTGCCCGGTCCCCGCCCAGGCAGCCTCCCTTCCACAGCGGGCGCTGACACACCTGTCCCGGCCTGGGACTTGTTGCTGGCTGCTGCCTCTACCTGTCATCCTCTCTTGGGCCTTCCCAAGCCCAGAGTCTCTTTCTCTCTCCCTCACACTCTTTGGCCCAGTTCTTAGGTCTTTGGTTGCTTTCGTAGTCGACAGGCTTCTTCCCAGCGGGTAGTCTGAGAGCTACCCTGGAACCCGTCACTGGGGTGGCCCTGCAGGCCTTTGAAACGCAAGCTTTGTGCATCACAGCCACCTGCACACGACCACAGTGTGACGAACGGACAGACAAGTCTTACCTACGTTGGACACACTGTCAGGAGAAACCAGTCCCTGGATACGGGCATCATGCTTGGGGCAGCGACCCAAAGGAAGGGCCTCAAGGCGACGGATGGACGCCATGGCTGCGACCATGGGCTCATGGAGACAGTTGTGAGGGTGGCTTCGGACCGTGCAGCGCTCCAATCTGTTGTGGGTCAGAACCGACTCGGTGACACGCAGCAACAACAGCGTTTGCCGGTGGGGAACGGCAGCGATAACTATATGCATCCTTCTGTGGGTGTCATATATACTAAGTACTGCCGACAGCACCGATCCTCCTAACAGCAGTTAACTATTGTTTCATTCAAGGACAGCATTTTTAAAGTGACAAAAGTAGTTTGAGTAATGTAACCAAGAGGAATTACTGAAACCCAAATGAAGGCTGAACAGGATAGTGGGACAAGAGGAACGTCGAAGGAAATAGAGGAAAGAGCTAGGAAGCCAAGGGCATTTATAGAGGTCTAAATACAGGCATGTATATATGTAAATATGTTTATATATGAGGATGGGGAAATAGATCGATGTGCATATATTTATAGGTTTAGTATTAAGGTAGCATGTGGACACTGGGCTCTACTCAAGTACTCCCTCAATGCAAGAACACTTTGTTCTATTAAACTTGCATTCCATGATGCTCACCTTCCCGACACTGAAGACAAAGTGGATGGATAAGCAAATGTGGTGAAGAAAGCTGATGGTGCCCGGATATCAAAAGATATAGTGTCTGGGGTCTTAAAGGCTTGAAGGTAAACATGCAGCCATCTAGCTCAGAAGCAAAAAAGCCCACATGGAAGAAGCACACCAGCCTGTGTGACCACGAGGTGTCGAAGGGATCAGGTAGCAGGCATCAAAGAACAAAAAAAAAATCATATCATTGTGAATGAGGGGGACTTCAGAGTGGGGACCCAAAGCCCATTTGTAGGCAACTGGACACCCCCTTACAGAAGGATCTAGGGGAGGAGATGAGCCAGTCAGTGTGCAGTGTTGCAACGATGAAACACACAACCTTCCTCTAGTTCTTAAATACTTCCTCCCCCCACTATCATGATTCTAATTCTACCTTACAAATCTGGTTAGACCAGAGGATGCACACTGGTACAGATAGGAACTGGAAACACAGGGAATCCAGGACAGATGATCCCTCCCAGACCAGTGCTGAGAGTGGCAATACTGGGAGGGTGGAGGGAAGGGCTGGGTGGAAAGGGAACCGATTACAAGGATCTACATAGGGAAGGGCTGGGTGTAGATATAACTCCCTTCCTAGGGGATGGACAACAGAAAAGTGGGTAAAGGGAGATGTCGGACAGTGTAAGACATGACAAAATAATAATTTATAAATTATCAAGGGTTCATGGCAGGGGTGGAGGGAGGGGAAAATGAGCTGGTACCAAGGGCTCAAGCAGAAAGCAAATGTTTTGAGAATGATGATGGCAACAAATGTACAAATATGCTTGACACAATGGATGGATGCATGGATTGTGATAAGAGGTTGTACAAGCCCCCAAGAAAATGATTTTTAAAACATTGAGGGTAAAATCACTTACATAGAGATCTAAAATGAACACATATCTAAAATTTTAATTAGCGCATTAGTTGGTATGGAGACAAACAAACACTAGTACAAAAGAGCATCCAACCCACAGTCAAATGTCAGTGTGTGCTCGCGCGCACACGCACATACGCACATGGCAGGAATGTAGACGTGAATTTGCTGCACAGCGTCCATGCCGAGCTGGCCTCTACCACCAGGTGAAACCCACTCCAGCCTCACCAGGCAGAACTGGCCTTGCATTTCTGCGAAATCCAATCGTGGCAACACCATCAGCCTTCTTCAAGGTAACTTCTATCTTTGCAGAATCGCAAGAAGGCGATGAGAGGTACACACCATCTCTCTCTCACACACACCCGCACGCACACGCCACTCCCATAAAACGCAGCCTAATGAAGCCGCATCGGGGATGTGAAACTTCCTGGTACCTACATGAGCAGCCCTGGGGTCATCATCGTAAGGAGCTGAGCGGCTGAGGGCAAAGTCAGCCGTTGGGACCCACCAGCGGAGCCTCAGGGAAAGAGGAGGCTTTCTACTCCCGTAAAGACTTACAGAAACTCACAGGGCAGTCTACCCTGTCCAGTAGTGTCACCAAGAGTCCGCATCGACAGGGTGGCAGTGCGGTGCTTTTCGGTTTGAACGCCTGTATCTGTTTTGAAAAGGTAAACAGATGAGCAGATAAAATTAATTTTAATTCTGTGTCTGTATGATTTCCCTATTCTTTTTTCAGGATCGTGTGTCGAGCAGTATTTACCATGCTGTCTCTGAGCGCGCTCTCCCCTCGGCCTTCCTTTGCCCCATCATTTCTGCTGGCCTCACCTCACAGCCGCGTGCCTGCATTTCTTAGTGGTGCCAAGCTGACAATTTTCCAGGTGCACAATTTAGTGATAACAGTGATACAAATGGTGTGTAATCGTCACTCAACACTGTTGCCCAAAGTCCCCTTCACTATAAACCCTCTATAAAATCACTGTAGTGATTGTTTGGGCCGGGTCCAGACCTGGCAGCCCATCCCACGCCCTCTCTGGCTCCTCAGGAAGACAAAACTTCACAGTCCCCATCCCCAGCCTCTCAGAAAGGTTGGATAACCTATGGAACTATGCAACTCCTGCCCCAGCACCCCAGGAAGCTATTTACCTTCCCAGGTGGATCTGCATAGCCCCTTCCCCAGCACTTCAACAGAGCAGAGCAGGTGTGCATACAACAAAATAACCTCCCACGGAGCCATCCTGGCTTAAGGTCCTGCAGCTGCAAGCAATAAAGTAATAAAGAGTCTCCCTTCTGTTGACATATACTTCCTTAGCTCGGACCCTATATTACTCCCACCACCTCTCCTGTGTGAGTTGCGAGTCCCCTGACCTAACACACCTAACTTGTTGGGTCTAGGAACCGCCCCAGGTGCACAACCCTGTCCCTTTCTCTGCTCTCTCTTCCCTCCCCGGAGTTCTTTCCCTGCCTCAATAAAATCTTTCTTCACCTCTTATTCCCGACTAAGCCTCATCTCCTTCTGCGCCTCTGCCTCCAACCTCTCAGTGATAACATTTCATTTAAACCAGCACAGTGAGACTATCACTCTTTATGTATCTCATCGGCTGTGAGATACGCTTCAGGCTGAGGCCTCAAACTCCTGTGGGTGTGTTATAGGCAGTGTGTACCTGAACTCAAACTAGCCACCTGCCAGGGGCCGAGCAAGGAGCACCTTCTGATGAGCGGTGACATCTCAGTGACAGGCCTTAAACCCTCCCCACTCCACACCCCCGCCCGTCACAAGAACACCCAGAGATCCTTTTTGCTGTTGTCAGTCTTTCATGATTTTCCCTGACAGCTCTTTAATTTAGGGGGGAAAAAACCCCACTTTCCCCTATAATAAGGTGACCAGACATCCCGATTTTGAACAATTTTTCCTGCATCCCACGGCGTTTCAAAAAAGTCCCGTTTTTTGGAAAGAATGCATGACAAGCTAGGGTATATGGTTTTTGGCTGCCATGTGGCTAGCTCGCCAGGATATGAGTTTTATCAATGGTGTCCCAGTCTACCAATGTTAAAATCTGGTCACCTCACCCTATAACCCACATTCCTTCTACAAACAGCGTATGAATCCATTGTGATTACAGCCCAGACTTTATTCAGATGTTTTATTTCCCCCCTCTCCCACCTCAGGTCTTTTTCCCTCCCAGGATCCAGTCCAGGAAACCATGTTACATGTATCTGTCCGATCTCTGCAGACTCCTCTTGGCGGTCTGCGTGTTACAGACTAGTCACTCTCTTTGATGCCGTTGGCCGTCTGAGGGTGCAGGTCAGGTGTGTTCTAGAGCGTGCCTCCACAGGACCTGGTGCTGTGTTCTTAGGAGGTGAAAGGGTGCATCCCATCCAGGTGCCTCACCATGGCCAACAGTGGAAATGGTGCTTAATTTGCTAACATAGATGCCATCCTCCTAATAGGCTTTCCCACCAAAGGCACCATCGTTACTCCTCTCATGCATTTTCTTTCCCGAGTGCGTGTGGGCGAGAAGCACAATGCTGCCCCTACAGGGCGCCCTGGAGTTGGCTCGGCGCTAGCACCCCTGCACAGAGCAGAGTACTGGGGACTGTGTCATGGTCACCACGCCAGCTCCGTTTGAGCCACGCCTGCAAATCCACCCGTTTCTGTAAGGGTCTTCCTCGTTCCCTTTTGCTTTCTTTCTTTTAAATAAATCATTTTATTGGGGGCTCTTACAGCTCTTACAACATTCCTTTGCGACATCAATGGATCAAGCACATGTGTACATAGGCTGCCATCGCCATTTTCAAGACAGCTTCTTCCATCTTGAGCCCTGGCTATCTGCTCCTCTTTTTTTCCCTCCCCCCCCCCAAACCCCCCCATTGTGAACCTTTGATAGATTATAAATGATTGTTTTCATATCTTACACTGTCCGCTGTCTCCCTTCACCGTGTTTCTCTCTCTCTCTCTCTCTCTCTCTCTCTCTCTCTCTCTCTCTCTCTCTCTCTCTCTCTCTCTCTCTCTCTTGTCAACCAAGTGTGATGCCCTTCCAGACGGCAGGGGCATTCGGACTGCACTTGGACTTCTTCTGAGACGGGCCTATTCGTCCCTCTGGCGGTCCACGATGTAGTCAATATTCCTCACCAGCATCGCTCTACAAGGAAACAGTCTCTGACGGTGTCCGTTCATTTAAATGCAATGGACCATCGTTGAGCCAAAAGGAGAAATGAAGTGCGGACACATGTCACGACCCCGATGGACCTGGAAATCGTTATGTAACAAAGAGAAATGACGGGCTCGTGCGTGCTGCTGCGCGGGTGAACCCCGAAATGATGATGCCGATGAAATCAACCAGGCCTACGCGGACACATACTGCCCGATCCCATTGTGGAGACGGAGGCACGACTTGGCGACTGTGACGGATGTTCTGAACTGGATGTTTAAAGTAGTTACAGGGGCAGGATTTTTGTGATCTCTATTTGACCGCGGACCTTGGACCTGTTATCGGGAGAGACCAGTCCCTGGGGAAGGACGGCGTGCTCGGCAAAGCAGAGGGACAGCGACAAAGAGGAAGGCCTCGAGGAGACGTCGCCCCTGTGGCTGAAACCGTGGGTCTGCCGCGCATCGGGGCAGGGTCACCGGACCGGATTTGATGGCACTGCGTCCAGCAATAAGAACAAACACCACCACCACAGCACCCCCCCATGCCGTGCCACACCGAAGCATAAAGGCAAGCCCTCGCTCTGCAGTGCGCATTTAGTTTTCCTTCCACTTAATAATAACTCGTGAGGTTTCCCGTGATGTGTAACTTTTCTTTCTTTTTGGGGGGTGGGGGGACCCGAAGTCATGCTTTTCTGTTTCTTTCAGTCTGCAGTAACTGTGGCAGAGCTCCACTGGGTGAGAGGCCCGAGGGTCTCAGCTGTGATTTCTGTGGCTGCAGTGGGTTGACAGCCATGGTGGTGGTGATGCTGGTGGCAGCAGGAGGCTTCCCTTAAAGAATTACTCCAAGAATCCTTCCAGGTTGTGGAAGCAACCTGGAGGTAAAAGACAGGGAGGGAGCTGGGGTGACTGAGGCCCAGCAGGTTGCCTCCAGGGGCCAACAAGTGCCCCTCTTCGCCAGAAGCGATGAGCTGGCCTTCCGGGTCTGGTATCAAAGCAGCCTGGCGGATGGCTGTCCTGAGCCTGGGCAGCACACGAAGGCTTGAAGAAAAGAGGAGAAAAAAATGATTAGGGCAAAGACTGTACAGATGTGCTTTATACAATTGATGTATGTATATGTATGAACTGTGAAAAGAATTGTATCAGCCCCAATAAATTGTTAAAAAAAATAAAAAAATAAAAAAAAAATAAAATGTAAAAAAAAAAAAAAAAAAGACAAACCAAACCAACCAACCAAACCGAAAGGCACACAAGAATGTACTTTTGTCTACTTAATAAAATATCATGGTGCCAAACAAAAAAAAAAAAAAAAAGAAAGCTGGAGAAACAACCCCAGCCACACAGCAGGGACTCCCCTTCCCCACGTCTTCTTCAAGACTTGGCTTGGCCTAGGACCGTCTTGGGGAAGCCACAGGTGACGTTTCTGCTAAGTAGCGTGGAGATCCTGAGTAGTTTTGGGGGAAATGAACAGGGAAGTTGTGGGGAGACTTGGCCTCATCCACCCAAAGACTTCACCAGAAATTCATCCCAGCACGGGGGCTTTCAAATCAAATTGAACTTGGGTGGACTGTCGTTGTATTAGGAATGGGCTGTCTAGAGAAAAAAAATCAGTGTTTTCTCTCTCCTTCTCAACAAGAAATAATTTCATATCACGAAGGCGTCCCAGCCCAATCCAACTTAAGTCCATGGATCTGATACAAACCAAGAGTCCTCTTGTGACTCACACTGCAGCAGGCCCACGACACCAAGGGTCAGCGCCATGCAGGAAGATCACAGGCCAGTGGGTGCAGAGTACAGAGGATCCAAGGTCAGGGGAAGCATGGCAAGGCGCCAACTGCTCTCGGTTGGGTGGCTCACATGAGGCCGCCCCTGGAAGCAGGCACAGATAGAGTCCCAGCAAGCAGGAAGGTGAGGGGCAGAGAGAAAGGAGACGTTCTCACTGTCTCTTGTAGAAAAGTTCACCACTCCCAGGAGCGGGTTGATGATATGTATATAGATAGATAAGTAATTCATATATTTTGTTTGCGTATAAACTATAAAGCTGATAACTTGAGGCGATCTCCCTTTTCCCTGTGGGCGGCCTTCCCAGCCCTGATGGAAACATCCTCAGCTTGTGAAATTGGCCAGAGGCGCTTATTTAGGTTTGAAAAAATCTTTACATACTTTTCAGAGACAGAGAAAGAATTTACAAGGACAGGCTTTGGAAAAGAAATGCTTTGAGATAGAAGGGAGGAGTCTTGGTAGTGTAATGGGTTACCACTTGGCCTGCTAACCACAGTCAGCAGTTTGAGACCACCAGCTGGTCCTCGGGAGAAAGATGAGGCTTTCTACTCCTGTAAAGAATTACAGTCCAGGGGGAGGGGAAGTGGGGAGGGAGGAGAAAATGAGCTGATGCCAGGGGCTCAGGTGGAGAGTGGGTGTTTTGAGAATGATGATGGCAGCCTATGTACAAATGTGCTGGACACAAATGATGTATGTACGGGTTGTAAAAAGAGTGTATGAACCCCTAATAAAATGATTTTAAAAAAAGAATTATAATCCTGCAAACTCATAGGAGCAGGCAGTTCTATGCGCTAAGACAGGGTCGCTGTGAGCTGGAATTCACTGCATGGCAGTAGTTTTGGAGAAGAAAGTATCTCTGCCAACGCTGTCAGGTAAGTTGATCTGTTCACTTAAAGGTCAAGTAGTTCAAATCCACCAACTGCTGAAAAGGAGAAAGATGAGGCTGTCTTCTCCCATTCACTTTTTTTCCCTTTTAAGAAAAGGGAGGCGGGGGAGGGGGGAGTCATGTCATTATGAATGAGGGGAGCGCACGATGGGGACCCAGTGCCCATCTGTAGACAACTGGACATCCCTTGCAGAGGGGTAGTGGGGAGGAGATGAGTCACTCAGGGTTCAGTGTAGCAATGAGGAAACTCACAACCTTCCTCTAGTTCTTAATCACTTCCTACCCCCAACTATCATGATCCCAATTCTACCTTGTGAACCTGGTTAGACCAGAGGATGCACAGCGGTACAGATGGGAACTGGAAACACAGGGAATCCAGGACAGATGAACCCCTCAGGACCAGCGGTGAGAGTGGCAATATCTGGAGGGAAGGGGTGTAGAAAGGGGGAACCCATCACAAGGATCTACATATAATCTCCTCTCTGGGGGATGGGCAACAGAAAAGTGGGTGAAGGGAGATGCCGGGCAGTGTAAGATATGATAAAATAATAATTTATAAACTATCAAGGGTTCATGAGGGAGGGGGAGCAGGGAGGGAGGGGGAGGGGAAAAATGAAAATGAGGAGCTGCTTCCAAGAACCCAAGCAGAAAGCAAATTTTGAGAATGATGAGGGCAACGATTGTATAAGTGTGCTTTACACGATTGTTGTATGCGTGGATTGTGATGAGCCCCAATAAAATGATTTATAAAAGAACAAAACAAAAAAAGGGAGGCGGTGTCTTCCTTTATAAAAACAGATCATTAAGCCTCTCTGACTCTCTCTCCCCCTTGTCCCCTCTTTTCTCTATCCCAGTTTGTATTTATTTGTCCTTAGAACACATTCACCAATGACCAGGAAAGTGTCAGAGAGGGTGGGTTTTGGAGAAACAAAGGCATTTTAGTAGCAAAGACATCCATAACCTCTGATTGCACCATTTCAGGCTTAGAACCTTGGCAGGTGGGCAGAATTTAGTAATATTTTGTCTGCGTTGTATTTATGTTTATGGTTACTATACTGAGAGCAAGGGAAACTAGGGAAACTGCTTTTCCGTCTGCTCAGGCTACAGAGTGTCCATTGAAAGTGTGAAGTATTTGTTTAGGCCAAAAGACTGAATCCGCCCAACCCTTTGCTGACCCGTGGGACACGTTGCCCATCAACTGTTCAGCGCAAGGTTTCTGGGCGAGGATTTGTATAATTGGTAATCTAAAGAACCGCCCCTCCCCTCCCCTCTCCATCCTAACACGGCGTCCTCTTAGGATGTGGAAGGAGTCTTGGAAAAGAAACGTTCTGAGAGAAGCAAGGAGGTTTTACAAGTTCATGGAAAATGGAATGGAGGAGAAAGGGCGGGGAGGGAGGAGGGGTGGGGTGTGCAAAAAAAAAGAAAAGAAAATGGAATGGAAAGATAGAAGAGGAACCAGTCCCGCGGGGAGTAGTGGTGGACCACCCAGGCCGGGACGGGTCGCTGGGGTCGCCGTGAGTCAGGAGGGACCCTGGGCCGCAGGTGTGGTTTGGAATTCCGGGACTGCGGGGCTGGGGCGCTGGACGACTGGGACGACTGTAGGAATGACAGCGAGCCCTGCGGGGCCACAAGCAGGACGTCAGGATGGCCGAGCGGTCTAAGGCGCTGCGTTCAGGTCGCAGTCTCCCCTGGAGGCGTGGGTTCGAATCCCACTTCTGACAACTCTGTTTTGCCCTCCCTCCGACGTTTTTGGGCCACTGTAGTTCCTGAGAGGATCCCTGAAACCCAGAACAGTCTTGCTTTTCCTACAGCAGTCCAAATTAAAAAACATGTGTGTTAAGAAGAAAATACAGTACTTGATTAGTGAACATAATTCTAAACAGATTTTTTAAAAGAGTATAAAAAAATTAAGTATCTCAAGTTGTGCAGTAAGTGATGAGAAGCAAATAAAAGTTTCGCTTTGTCAGAAGTGGGATTCGAACCCACGCCTCCAGGGGAGACTGCGACCTGAACGCAGCGCCTTAGACCGCTCGGCCATCCTGACTGCTCCGGCAGCATCCTCCGAGCGGTCTCACCCAAACAAACCTCTGTGACAGCGCCACTGTGTGCGCATGCGTAGGAACCCTGGGCGCCTGGTTTCCAAACCTCCGCCCCGCGCGGGGAGGAGCTGGACACGCCCCCTCGCCCTTACCCGAAGGGGCGGGGCTAAGACGAGACCCGGAGGAGCGGAAACGAGGCTCGTGGGTGACGGCAGGGGGCGCTCGCGGCAAGCTGGAGAATCGGAGAGGCCGGGCGACTAGCTAGCTTCTCAGGCTTCCGGCATGCGATTTTCCACACATTGATCCGTGCACGCTTGCATGTCTGTTTACATTTGTGTGTTTTCTGCTCGTGGCCGTCGAGTCCGCAGACCCGCGCAGGTCTCAGGGCGCCCCTGCAGCGTCCTCCTGGCGAGCAGTGTCCAGGGCTGCAGTTTCGCCCACGGGTGTTCAGCTCCCGTCCTCAGGCTGTGGGTTAGCCCGAGCCGGGCGCAGCCGCGGGCCTGCGTGGTCCATCCCAGCCTCGCGGCGTCTGTTCCTTCCGGCGCACAATGGGAGCTCTGGGGATGTCTGCAGATCAATCCTTCCCTTGTACCCCGCTTCCTGCATTATGTCATTTCATGACGCATGTCTCCTCTCTCACCCCCAAGCTACACCCCCGCCCCGCAGGACCCCCGCAGCACCTTCTCCTTTTTCCTTGGCTTCCTCCTTTCCGAAAGGTCAGCCTCCCCCATCCCCAGGAGAACCGCCCCCAAAGCACCTCCACTCTGCCAAGATCTCCAGGCTCCTCAAAACGAAGCCATATCCCAACTCAGAGCCAGTAAATCAGGCTTTAAATCAGCCTCAATTTTCTCCCGCAGAGAAGCTGGTGGCTTTGAACCGCTAACTTTGCAACCCAGGTTAGCAGCCCAACACTTAGCTGGCTCCTCAAAGGCCTCAAAATGGAAACAAAGAAAAGCGAGGATGGGAAGTGAGACTTACTCTCACAGACTTCAGACACGTTGTCGGGAGAGACCAGTCCCTGGAAAAGGAGATCATGCTTGATGGGGGAGCAGCCAAAAAGAGGAGCCCCCTGGACAAGCTGGATTGACACAGTGGCTATAGCAATGTGAGGACGGCACGGGCAGAACCCACTGGAGGTCTGTAAGAACAGCAAAGTCCAGAGAAGGGGGCATCGACCCAGGTTTGGGTGCTGGATAAGGTACTGACAGGAAGTCGATGACAACTCAAAGATGCCCCTATAGGACAGGGTGGAACTGCTCCTGTGGGTTTCTGAGCCTGTCCCTTCTATAGGGAGGAGAAAGCCTCATCTTTATCCCCGTGGTGGTTTCGAACTGCTGATCTTGAGGTTAGCCTAGAAAACCCATTAGCCACAATGGCTCCTTCCTGCCTGTACCCAAACTGCAAATCACTACCGTGGAGTCAATGCTGACTCATAGTGACCCCCTGCGAATTTCCATGAGTGTAACTTTATGAGAGTAGAAAGCCCAGTCTTTCTTCCACTGCAGTTGCTGATGGTTTTGAACTGCTGACCATGTGGATCACAGCCCAACATATAACCACTACACCACCAGGGCTCCCTTCCTATCATGACAGAGGGGTGGGGTGGGGGGGCTGAAGAACAGGGCCAGAGAGCCACTTCCTATGAGCCTGGCTCCAGAGTGACCTCCATCAGAGAACTGCTCCCCGCTGACCCCCTCACCCTCTCAGGATGGTGAGGTCTCCTTGGATCCACAGGGCTTGGGAGACCAAGAGTGGACAGGGAGCTCCTGGTCTGAGAGGCGATGGATGATGACACCCCATGTCTGTCCCAAATCTCCCCCTTCGGTGTACTCCTTTTGTGCCTGCTGTTCACATACAAATCCCCCTGAGCACTGGTAGGGGAGTCAACAGAAACCTACTGAGCCTTTGGGACGTGCCAGCCTCTTCTAGATTCTGGGCTACCTCAGTGAACAGAGCAGAATGTGAGGGGCAGGGAACAGGTGCAGGAGTCGGTCCAGGTGCTGGTGCGTGCAAGGGCTGGAAGATACAGCAACGAGCAAGGTGAGCAATGTCGTGAGGCTGACATAGATACAAGAGACCTGGGTGTCCCTGTTGAACACACCCACCCTGGGCCTTGGTTCTTTTGGGGGTTAACTCTACACCTGTGTTAATCTGGGTCCTTTAGAGAAACAAATCCACAGACACTCATGTGTAGGAGAGAGTTTTATGTAAATGTTAAGTGCATATCAAGAAAACATCCCAACCCAGTGCTGCCCAAGTACACAAGTCCAACATTAGCCCATATGTCTGACACCAATCCACAAAGTCCTCCTCCATCTCACAAAGCACACACTATGATGCGACTGCAGGAGGAAAGCTGAATCAGTGAATGCGTTAGCATCTCAGTACTGGCAGGGGTCTCCACACGGCAGCACCCAGGGCTGCATCGGGGTAGGTCCCTGCGGCTTCACCTTGGGGACGTCTTGCAGGAAGTGAGCTTTGCCAGCTGAAGCAGGGAACTGGCTAAGGCAGCTGCACCCTGGTCCAACCATCAGAAAGCAAGAGACCTGAGAACTCAAAAGGTGAGGATCTCTGAGCCATTTATCTCTCCGCCCGTCAATTAACCCCACATGTGTTTATCGGCCAGGTTGGCACAATAAACTTTAACTATATCAACGCCTATTATTATTTTCACATGAAAAACCATCCTGCCCTAGAAATGCAAGTGAGTTTTGTTGGGGTGGGTGCCCTGTGGCGATCGGCCAGTTTCCCGTCTCTAAACTCTCCTCAGCCCTAGGTTTTGAGTGAGTTATCCCACCATCCCACTTACTCTCTCGGCATATAACAAGGCAACTCAAATCTTTGGCAGGGGTTCATGTTGCCTTGGTGGGAGAATTGTCGTCTTACAAAAATAACCCAGAGCAGGGGCCAGGAGTGATGAGGGTGGTCTTAGGTAGGGTGGTCAGGGGGACCTCACTGAGCACTGACACTGAATTCAGAAGGTGAGAGACCGCACAGGCAAAGCTGGGGAGGGCATTCTGGATGGAAGACCCTGTCAGGGCAGAGGCCCGGATGCAGGAAGATGTGGGACCTGCCAGAAGGGTTCTGAGGGTAGATGAGGCAGACCACACAGGGAGAGGCTTTTCGGGTGGTCTGGTGTCTGTGATGGAGTTGCTGAAGTGGTTGAAGCAGGAAAATGACTTGGTCCAAGTGGCCTTTCGAAATGACTCCTTTGGATGCTGTGTAGAAGACAGAAGCCAAGAGCAAACTGGGAGTCCAGGGGAAGGGCCCCTGAAGGCTGCGAGAGTGGCGGCCCGGCCAGGGCGGTGGAGCTGGCAGCAGGTGGTCAGATTCCAGACTCCGGGTGGGCTTGGGAGGTAAAGCAAGTCTTGTGTGCTGGCTGGTTGGGGTGTGTGCGTGGACTGTGGACGAGGAGAGAGGGGATGGGGACTCAGAGGAACAAAGATCTCAGAGGTGACAGGTGTCCACAACTTCCCACTTGGGGATACCATCCCTTGCAGACCACAGAGTGAGGCGCAGCCGCTGCCCAAGATCCTCTTTGGGGCAGGACCATGTGTGCCCAGCCTGGGACCCTGCCCTCAATCCTCCCACCCTGAAGGGGCATAATTTCAGAGAAGAGCAGACAGCGACAGGGCCAGAACTGGAGCCCAAGCCACACATCCGGCCGGCTGCCCTCGCCTGGCTTGGAGGATGCCCTCTTGGTGGAGGTCAGTACTGCCCTCACCCCACCCCTCTGGGTTTGTCAGAATGCTCAGCTGTCCTCCCCCTGGCATCTTTCAGGGGTCAGCCTCCTGTCTGGAGGGAACTTTGCAGCACCCTGTTACCGGCCTCTGCCCTCAAGACAAGAAATAGGAACAGAGAGGCCACCCGCCTATTTCTCCCCTAGTTTTCCCCTTATCAGTAGTCTGGACACAACAATGGCCTCTCAAGGGATAGGCCGCCTTGATTGTTACTGTGGGCATGTGTCCAGCGTGGGAGAGGAAATTCCCCTGAGCTCAACTTGGAAAGTCTACCAGTTCTGGGGAAGCCCCAGCCTGGCCTTTCCTATGGCTTGTGGCTCTGCACAGAGGCAGCTATCCCACGGGAACCTCCATTCGGCCACCGGGGAGGTGAACAGGGAAGTCCTAGGCTCCCTGTGTCCTCAGCACATCTCACCGACCCCGGGGACAGAGTGGTCGTCAGAGGATGTCTAGTGCCTGTGTCCTCATGCCTATTTGTTTACTCTTGCTCCCAGCAGAGCCATTCCCTTGCTCCCTGAACAGATGAGGAAGACAAGGCCCAGGGAGGCCAAGTCAATCACGCAGAGTTGCCTAGAGGCGAAGTGGCTAAGAGGCCCACCTTTTCCAAGTGGCTGCGCACTTGTGTCATCTCCGACATCAATCACTCCTCGCCCCACTCTCTGGATTGGGTCAATCCCAGAACTCTCAGACCATGCCAGAGGTTAAATGATTCATCAGTAATTGGAGAAGTAAAAGGAGTGGCCCAGAAGTGACAGAAATGACTCAGGATACAGTTATGGTCAGGACAGCTACAGGGCACTGGCTACGGTTCTTAGCCTTGTGGGTCAGCATGCCCCACAGCAGCACTCCCTGACTCTGGGCTGGTTCCTGCTTGTCTTCACAGGTCCCTCTTTCTCCTGGAACTGCTCCATGTACCAGTCCTCACTGACTTTCATGTCACAGCTCCGCCCTCTCTGTCTCTGCAGCTCCCTTGAAGCCTAGTAGAATAGCAAAGCTGATCAATCCCCTCATTAGATTTCCATACATCTTATTTGCATGGTTCCAACCCCCCCCAAGGTTCCCTTATTTGCATTAGCTGCAAGCTATCCAATCCCCTTTATAGGCCACTAGCACCTTATTTGCATAGTTGTACCTACTCATTGGGTGGGCACCCAGACCATGGCTAGAAGACTCTGAAGGCCCTTGTCCCCAGCACTACATCAAATGCACTTTCTTTAAAAGCCTGTGCGGAAAGCCAAGTTGGGTGGCAGGCGATACAGTGCGACATTATTGGGTTGGTTTTCTTCAGCAAAAGTGGTCCAAGTGGGAGGGCCAGGATCACTGTGGTTCAGGCCCTGGCCCTGGCCTCCGTGGCTGAGGGTGGAGGGCAGAGCCACCAGGTGGTGGGGTGGAACCTCTGCCAAGGCCCTGGCCTGAGAGCCCACCTCTGCTCACTGATGGGAGGCAGGTGAAGCAGGGGAGGACCTCTGATAGGTGTGTCGGGGTGCATGCAGCCTTGGAAGCTGGAGCCAAAGACCGCTGGGTCCCATTTGGCATGGCAAGGTAAGAGTCAAGTGACCCAGTTTCTCAGTTTTGAATGGATCACATGGTCCATACCCCTTTCAAAGGTGACCAGCATGGTCACTTCTAAGTTCTCTGGCCTGCTGGCATGCCCCCCAACTCTTTTTTTTATCCTCAACTGTTCCGTTGGCATATAATTCACATATCATACAATTCAATAGTTAAACCACATCAAGAAGAGTTGTATAATCCTCACCACAATCAGTTTTAGAACATTTTCTTCATTCTTGTACTCACTGTTATTTTATTTTTAAATCATTGTATTGGGGGCTCTTACAGCTCTTATCACAATCCATCCATCCATTGTGTCAAGCACATTTGTACATTTGTTGTCATCATCATTTTCAAAACATTTTCTTTCTACTTGAGACCTGGGTATCAGCCCATTTCCCCCTCCCTCCCCCTCTCTCCCTCATGAACCCTTGATAATTTATCATTTTTTTTCATGTATTACACCGACAGTTGTCTCCCTTCACCCACTTTTCTGTTGTCTATCGCCCTGGGAGGGGGTTGTATGTAGATCATTGTGATCAATTCCCCCTTTCTACTCCCAGCTTCCCTTTACCCTCCTGGTATTGCTACTCTCATTATTGGTCCTGAGGGGTTTATCTGTCCTGGATTCCCTGTGTTTCCAGCTCTTCGCTGTACCAGTGTACATGCTCTGGGATAGCCAGATTTGTAAGGTAGAATTGGGGTCATGATAGTGAAGGGGAGGAAGCATTAAAGAACTAGATGAAAGTTGTATGTTTCATCTGTGCTATACTGCACCATGAATGGATTGTCTCCTCCTACGGAAGGGCTTTGGGTCCCTACTCCACACACCCCCTCATTCACAATGATATGATTTTTTGTTCTTTGATGCCTGATACCTGATCCCTTCGACACCTCGTGGTCACACAGGCTGGTGTGTTTCTTCCATGTGGCCTTTCTGCTTCTCAGCTAGATGGTCACTTGTTTACCTTCAAGCCATTAAGACCCCAGACACTATACCTTTTGATATCCGGGCACCATCAGCTTTCTTCACCACATTTGCTTAAGCACCCGCTTTGTCTTTAGCAATCGTGTCAGGAAGGTGAGCCTCACAGAATGTCAGGTTATTAGAACAAAGTGTTCTTGCTTTGAGGGAGTACTTGAGTAGAGGCCCAATGTCCTCCCGCTACCTTAATACTAGCCTTTAAATATAAGTACATAGATCTATTTCCCTGTCATTATATATAAATATATTTACATATGTACATGCCTGTATTTAGACCTCTATAAATGTCCTTTGCCTCTTAGTTCTTTCATCTATTTCCCTTTCCTTTCCTCTTGTCCCACTATCATGTTTGGCCTTCATTTGGGTTTCAATCATTCCTCTCGGCTACATTGCCCTTGATCAAGCCCACCAGGCATCCTACGGCCTCCTTGACATCGATTTTAGATCACTTGTTGTTCGCTTGTCCCTGGGTTTTTTGACACTCCCTCTGGTAGTTACATAATCTGCTGTCAACTTGAGACTAGAGTACAAGGGTGGAGTATAGCCTGTCAATCAGGTTGCAGCTTGATGACCTCATTTGGAGGCGCTAAGGAGATAAATAGCTCACTGGAGGCGGACACACACTCATTCCCTGGGAGACATTCCTGCTGACAAGACACATGGAGCTATGCTAGAGCCCTGGAGCTAGAGGAGCCATGTGGAGACTTCTGCCAGCATTGAGATGTTTCTACCACCACTGGATCCACAGGACTTTCCACCCACTGGGCTGTGATCTTCCTGAATTCAGTATCACTGTATGTGTTGTGTGAGTCTGAAGAGGACTTTATAGATTGGTTGGGCATAGGGGCTAATATCAGACACGGACTTGATCTGGACTGGGCTGTGATGTTTTCTCAATGTACAATTGCTCTTTGATATAAAGTTCCCGCTTACAGATATATGTGTCTATGAATTTTTTTCTCTAGTCAACCCAGACTAATACCCCCCTTTCTCCCACCTCTCCCTCTCCCATGTACCCCTGGAACCATCGGTCCCGTTGTTTTCTCTTCTGGATTGTTTATCCAGCCTATCTTATATAGATAGATAAGCAGAGACACTAATAATCACAAAAACAGGACAAAGCAAAACAAAACAACAAATGAAAACAAAAATGCCACCACTACCACCACCACCAACAGAAATGACCAAAAAAAGAAAGCCTTTAGGTAGTTTCAGGACTGTTTGTTGACCTTTAGGAGTGTTTTCTGGTCAAGTCTGATGGGGTGCTATGCCCTGGCCCTAAAGTCTATTTTTGGTATTCCCTGGGGACTTCATTGCTTTGCTCTCCTTGCTGCTCTGTTGCATGCCTTTAGTGTTTCACCCCAGCATAGTGGGATCAGACCAGGCACAATTCCCCCACTGCATCTCCAGTGTTGTCCCCGGTAGCATTGTGGGTCAGTGAGGGATGTCCTGTTTAGTGGTGGGGCCGGCCCTAGGGCCCACTCTGTGCTTTGGCTGCTGTGAGCAGGAATATCATCCTCGGGGTTTGGTGGGGCAGGAAGTACTCCACTCTCTCACACTCATCTTTATTAGCTCCCCATTTTCCCCCAAACTCACCCACCGTACACCCAAGAAACCATCAATCCAGTTACTGTCTCTACAGATCCACCCATCCTCGATGTCATATATATATTTAACTATATATATATTTATTTAACTATATATTTATTTAACTATATATATATTTATTTAACTATATATATATTTATTTAACTATATATATTTATTTAACTATATATATTTATTTAACTATATATATTTATTTAACTATATATATTTATTTAACTATATATTTATTTAACTATATATTTATTTAACTAAATATATATATAGTTAAATGGGTCACGGGGAGATCAAATGAGAGGGTGCTACATTGTAACCTCACCGCACCTGCAACAATCCACTTTCCAATGGTTCTGATGGTAACCAGGCTATCCACATCCCGGATCCATAGCCAGGGGGGACTCACCGGGGGCTTCATGCACAAGTATTTCTCCTTCACTTTTTTTAAAAATAAAAAATGGAAACAGCTTTAAAATAGGTCAAAAAGGAGATCAATGATAAGACCCTACATGTTGCGCCTCACCCTCCTTGGTCACTCTAGCTATCACCTCCTGAGCGGGGGCTGCGGCTCACCCTCGGATAAGCAGGGGAGAGGCTGCAGTAACTGGAAGTCCTGGCTGAGCAGCAGCTCCTGGATTGTAGAGTGACTGGAGTCTGAGACCCTCTTCTGCCGCTCACTAGCTCCCGGATCCAAGGCCAAGGACGTAGTCTCTCTTTCCGTAGCTGCTCCAGCTGTGAAACGGATTTAGGAATAATCCTGTGTCGTGGGCGGTGATCCACAAGATTGGGAGTTCCCAACTACTAGGTGCTCCTCGGGGAATGGGCTTTCCACTCCCACAAACAGTTACAGTCTCCGGAACTCATAGACTACAACTGTAACAACTGTAACTACTATAACTAACTGCCCCCCCCCACCCGGGGGGCAATTCCACCCTGGGACAAAGTATATGCTTTCTGAATGTGTTGGCTCAGGTAAAGAATGCCCTGCGACCTCTCTAGCACCTGGTGGATATCCTGGGGGGCAACGCCCTCCCTTGCCAAACTGATGCATGCTATGCCCATGACCACATGACATTCAGACTCCCCTTCCCCGCCAGTCAGCCCTGCTCACCTCGTTCACCATATCCCCCGTCCTCATACCCCCGCACCACCCCTCCGCACCTTGGCATGTGACCTCCCCGCTGCTCACTAGTCAGACTTCCTGTTTCAGGTCCGGAGACACTGCTCGGGTTTGCCGGCGCACGTGCTTGTACCGTGTCTCTCCAGCGCCATGCGCTGTGAAGGCATGAGCGTGGGCATCTGTCCCCATGGTACCCACGGCAGGACCAGTGTCTGTCCCATAGCAGGAGCGTGAAGAGTAAGTCACGCATGGCTGGCTGGACAGATCGACGAGGCAAGGCCCAGGGCTCCTCATACTGGGGTGTTCTGCCTCGCAGATGGAGTTCTGGAAGCCTCGAGAGGCCCCCTTGTGAGAACGTGTCAAACTAGGGGCCTCTGACCTCTCCTAACCTTGGGGTGGGGAGGAGAGGAAACCAAGGGCAGTGAGTCAGCCGCCAAGCCTGAGCCCGAGAAAGAGGTCAGGCCTCCCTTTACCCACTCCAATCCTTTTTATTCTTAAAGCACTTCCAACACCAACGGCCCCTCCTACGGAACTTTTTACTTCTCTGTTGAGTTTCCTACGTCAATGTAATGGCCACGCAGTCACAGACTAAACTACAGGGCTTATTAGGGAAGTAACAGGTTCAGGAGTGGAAATGGCTCAGGATAGTTTTTCAGTCAGAATAATTTTTCAGCCCTGGGGCAGGCATGCCTCTCTCTGGCTTCCAGTCTCTCAGCAGGCCTTGCCCTGCTTGAACAAGAGTCACACAGCTTTGTCAGCTGTGCTGACAAATACACAGAAGCACCCAACTCTGTCCGTGAGCTTGGCCCCAAAGTGCCCAGCTTAGCTCGGTGGGTAGGTATGTTAGTCCGGGTAGACTAGAGAAACAAATTCATAGACACACGCATGAGAGAGTTTGATATAAAGGGAAATTGTACATTAAGAAAACATCCCAACCCAGTCCATCCCAAGCCCATAAATCTGATACCAATCTATAAAGTCCTCTTCAGACTCACAAAACACATGCAAGGACCACCAAATGCAGGATGATCACAGGCCAGTGGGTAGAAAGTCTTGTGGATCCAGTGGCATTGTAAGCATCTCAGCGCTGGCAGGGGTCTCCATGTGGCTTCCCCAGCTCCCAGGGCGTAGCACCATGTGTCTTGTCAGTAGAGCGTCTCCAAGGGAGTGAGCAGAGAGAGACAGAGTGTCTCCCGCCTCCAAGAAGGAAAATACCAGAGTTCCCAGAATTCTCAGTAGAAGGCCATGCCCCCACACAGAGACCTCATTGGTTATATCTTGATTGACAGGCCAGGCACCACCCCTTCCCTTGTAATCCTCTCAAATCGATACCAGATTATGTAACGACCACAGTAGGCTAACCCAGCTCCTCCCAAGCCAGGGCCCAGAGGCCCCTCACTACACCTGCAAGGCTCCTGCTTGATGGAATCAGCTGAACGCCATGGGCCCCAAAGCCCTCTGCTCTATCTTGTGCCAGTGCTTTGGTTCGGCTGCCCTTCTGTCTCCTGGATTGAAGCGGTTCAGTGCAGGGATCTCAGGTCCCAGCGGTGTGGGGTGGAGCACAAGCACCTTCCATTTGCACAGTCCTACCCAGTCGCTCCACTATTTGTCAGGCTCCCTCTGTTTGTCGTGCTGGGTGGCAGGTGTGCTGCTGTGCCGCTGGAAGCTGTGTCACTGGTGTTTCAAAGACCAGCAGGGTCGCCCAGAGTGAGCGGGCTTCAGCAGAGCTTCCAGACTGAGAGCAGACGGTGAAGCAAGACTAGGCTGTCGACTTTAGAGGCATTGGCCACTGAAAGCTTTATGGGGAGCTGTGGAACACTGATATCCAAAACCTCATACATAGCAGCAGAACATTGGCAGAGACCAGGCCAGAAGATGAGCCCCTCCAGTCAGAAACCCTCCCAAGTGGTGACCGAGGAAGAGCTGCCTTCTCAAAGTGGCGTCGACCATAATGACATGGGTGGAATAACGCCTTCAGGGCCTTCCTTCGCCAATGGGGTGCTAGTCAACATGAGAAGAAACAGCCCAAAACATCTATTAATCATGGGAACTTGGAATGTATCAGAAGTAATCACAAGAGAAATGAGATGCCTAGTGATCAATATCTTAGGCATCAGTGAGCTGAAATGGATTGGTAGTCACCATTCTGGATCAGCAAATCATATGGTGGTTGGTGGGAGTTATGTAAGTCCATGTCAACTTGCAGTGTCAGGGTGGGGTTTAGCTTGTCACTCAGGTGACTCCTTGTGGGTGTGACCTTCTCATAAGGAGGGTCCTGGGAACTTCCCCCTCTTTCTCTGCCTTCACCTTCCTGCTGGCAAGCCACTCTGAGACCTGCCAGAGCCCTGCAGATGTGTCTACCACCACTGGATCCGCAAGACTTTGCACCCACCGGCCTGTGATCTCCCTGAATTCTGCATCATTGCATGTGACTGCGTGAGTCTGAAGAGGGACTTCTAGATTAGTATCAGACTTACGGACATGAGTTGGACTGGGCTGGGATGTTTTATTGACTCCACCAGCCTCAAGTTCAAGTGATGAACACACCAGCAGCGTGGTGAAGCAGGTCTCGAAGGAGCCTCAAGCTCTAGTAACACAATCCACCTGTTGGCTTGGCCCCCAAGTAGTGTAGCACACAGGTCGAGGCAGAACTAACTAAATCAGGAGCACCAGCACACTGGTCTGATCACCAGAGAGCAAGAGAGAGGGGGGCAGGCCTTGCAGAGCCATTTCTCTCTTTGCCCTTCAATCAACCTTCAGCCTGATTAATCTCCGCCCACATGTTCCTATTGGCCAGGTTGGCACAATAAACCTAGCTATCACATCCATGAGCACGTCTTGCACGAGTCCATTCAAGTGTTCTGGAATTTCCATTCTTCTCAAGGTGACTCATACTGTGTCGTGATCCACACAGTCAAATGCCTTGGCATAGTCAATAACACACACATCTGTCTAGTATTCTCTGCTTTCAGTCCAGATTCAGCTGACATTAGCAATGTGCCCCATGTTCCATGTCTTCTGAATGTGGCCTGGTCTTCTGAATCTCTGTCAGCTTCCTGTCATCGTACTGCTACCACTGTTTTTGGATGATCATCAGCAAAAAATTATTTGCTTATATCAAGGCTTTTGTTCTCTAACAGTGGTTCTCAGCCTGTGGGTCGAGACCCCTTTGCGGGTAGAACGACCCTTTCACAGGGGTCACCTAAGACCATCAGAAAACACATATTTCCCATGGTCTTAGGAACTGAGACACTGCACCTCTATCTGTCTCCAGGTGGGTCTGTCCACATGCAGATAAACCCATATATGAGTACCCAGCAAGAAGACTGTTACCCATGCTACACCATGCTTCAAGACAAAATTTTATGTCATTAGAAATAAATATTTCACAACATATAATTACATATTGTTTTGTGATTAATCACCATGCTTTCATTATGTTCAATTTGTAACAATGAAAATACATCCTGCAAATCAGATATTTACATTATGATTAATAACAGTAGCAGAATTACAGTTATGAAGTAGCAACAAAAATAATTTTATGGTTCGGGGGGTCACCACAACATGAGGCACTGTATTAAAGGGTCACAGCATTAGGAAGGTTGAGAACCGCTGCTCTATAATTTGGACATCTGCTGGGTCACCTTACTTTGGAATGGGTACAGAGATGAATCAGGCAGGTGACCAAGTGGTTGGCTTCCAGTTCTTCACCAGCCTGTTGAACCATCTCCACTGGTGTCCCATCAATTCCTGGAACCTTGTTTTTGGAGCTGATGCTTTCAGTGCAGCTTGAACTTCTTCCTGTTTCTGAGATATCACCCACTAATCTCCCTGTGTTTCACACGGTCCCGGGCCATCATTTGATGAGAGTGACAGTGACATGGACAGAAGAGCCATTCCAAGTAATTTCACTTCACCACACTGTCTTCTCCCATGCCAGGAATGGCCATGCGACTCAGGTCTGACCAACCTGCACATTCCATTCACACTGACTGACTCAGCAGGAGTCCATGACTCCAGTTGGTCAATGTGAGCTTTGGGGGAGGGACACTTGGAAAAGACAAGCTGAGAATGGGAGGTGGCCATACCTGATGGCTTTGCTTGCTTGGTCTTCTGTAGACTGCTTGAAGAGAAATCACTAGAACGTACAGAACATGGCAGCTCATACGTACAGCTATAGGGCAGCTCGAACGTACAGAATAGGGCCACTGACGTTACTGGACAGCCTGAGTCTAGCTGTGCTGGAAGGCATCTATCTGTCCTGGTTTCTCAGTTTCTTGAGTCAATGTCCTTTCCCACTGAAGCAGTGTAATTTGAATTTCTGTCACTTTTAACCCAAAGACAAATGAACCCCAGTTGTGTAATGTGGTAGTCAGTCCCTGGGTGGCTGTGGAGGACGTGAAACGTGGCCGGTCTGAGTGCAGATGGGCCGTGAGTGTGAAGCACTCCCTGTATTTAAACCCTGAGCACAAAAATAGTACCTCTCATTCCTCGATTTTTTTAATATGAATTATATGTTAACACGACAGTGCTTTGGCTCTACTGGGCTAAATAAAGTACACTATCAAAATTGATTTTGCCTCTTTCTATTTTTTCCTTTTTCGGTAACTCTCAGAAAATCTGTGCTGTTAGATTTTCCTGTTAATGTTGATTCTTTTTACCATGTTCTTGAGGTCAAGTGCATAGAAGAAGACTGCTATCATAGCCACTCTAAGTGCCCAATTCAGTCACACTAATTACTTTCACCGCATCGTGTAGCTGCCACGGCTATTTATCGCCAAAGATTTGTCATCAGTCCAAGCGGAAATTCAATAGCTCTTCACCAATAGCTCCCTTACCCCCGGTAACGACTAATAGACGTTGGTCTTTATCCACTTGCCTCTTCTGGGTATTTTGTAACTCCAGTGCCTCGGTACCCTGGGCTTCCAGGAGAACAGATGAGTCGGTTTGAGCAGCAGTCTAGCCAGTGGAGACTCCTTCTCACATTCTTTGGCTCTGTTGTCAGGAGAGACCAGTCCCTGGGGAGGGACATCACATTTAGCATGTTGAGGACAATGGGATAGGCCCTCAATGAGGCGCGTGGGCACAGTGGCTGCTCTGAAGAGCTCAGACATCGCCGTGAGTGTGGGGATGGCGCAGGACCGGCGGCTTTCGTTCTGTTGCACATATGGTGCTATGTGTCAGAAACAACTGCATGGCCCCTAACAATACCAGCAACAGGTAGTTCATCCACGTGTGTGTCAGTCCGGGCGGACTAGAGAAACAAATTCATAGGCACTCATAAAGAAAGAGTTTTATATACAAGAGCAATTGAATATTGAGAAAACATCCCAGCTCAGTCCAGATCAAGTCCATAAGTCCCATGTTAGCCCACATGTTTGATACCAATCTATAAATTCCTCTTCAGACTCATGCAACACATGCAATGGCGTTGAATGCAGGAAGATCACAAGCCAGTGGGTGGGGAGTCTTGCGGATCCATTGGCAGTAGAGGCTTCTCAGCGCTGTCAGGGGTCTCCATGTGGCTCCTGCAGCTCCGAGGCTCTGACTGCCGTCAGCCTGTCTCCACGTGACTTGTCGACAAGAATGTCTCTCTGGGAATGTGTGTCCCACCTGCAACGAGCTATTTATCTCCTAAGCACCTCCAAATGAGGTCATCAAGATGCAATCCAATTGATGGGCTAAACTCCACCTCTGAAGCCTCAAATGGACAATAGGTTATGTAACTACCATAATGGGGGATAAGATATTTGGCCTTTATCCCCTTACAGAGGGGTCTTGGGGAGGAGACGAGCCAACGAGGGTGCAGTATAGCAATGATGAAACATAGAATTTTCCTCTAGTTCTTTAATGCTTTCTCCCTCATGACTATCATGATCCCAATTCTACCTTACAAATCTGGCTAGACCAGAGGATGTACACTGGTACAAATAGGAACTGGAAACACAGGGAATCCAGGACAGATGATCCCTTCAGGACCAGTGGTGATACCGGGAGGGTGGAGGGAAGGTGAGGTGGAAAGGGGGAACTGATTTCAAGGATCTACATCTAACCCCCTCACTGAGAGATGGACAACAGAAAAGTGGGTGAAGGGAGACATCAGACAATGTAAGACATGACAAAGTAATCATAATTTATAAATTATCAAAGGTTCATGATGGAGGTGGGGGCGGGGAGGGAGGGGGAAAATGAGGAGCTTTTATCAATGGTTCAAATAGAAAGCAAATGTTTTGAGAACGATGGATGATGGCAACAAATGTATAAATGTGTTTGACACAATGGATGGATGGATGGATTGTGATAAGAGCTGTACCAGCCCCCAATAAAATGATTTGTTTAAAACCCATAAGAGATATTTGTCCTTTGGTGTTGGACACTCAGTCAGCACGTTGTCAGGACTCACCCAGGCGACCACGTGCCCAGGACGTCATTCCACCTGGGCCATCCAGTCATGTGCTGGTGGACGCTGGTTGTGATTCTGTCTCGGACGATGGTGCCTCCGGCAGCAGGCAGCGACGACCGGTGTGCTAGGACCCACTTACTGCTTCAGTGTCAGGACCAGAACGTTTCTCTCACTGTGTCCCATGTATAACAGTTTCCCGGACAGAACTGGCCTGAAGAACTGACCTGAAAAGCGCCAGAAGAGAGAGACCAGATCCTGCCCAGTTAATTTACGCAGCCCGACTTGCAACAAACTCCCAGAGCACCCAGGGGGAGAAGGCTTGCTGGGGAAACTGGGCAGAGAACAGTTGACCTGCGTGTGAGCCGGGGTGGTAGGGGATGGTCGGTGATTCAGGCAGGGAGCGCAGCAAAGGTCTAGAAATGGGACAGGTCGGAAAGCTGAGGGGGCGGGGGGACCATAGAAGCAGCAAGGGTTAAGGCTGGGCAGTACTTGTTAGATTCCTTGGGTGGGAGATGCCTCGGTCCATGGCTTCGCACGAGAAAGAAATTTATGCCGAAGCCTGGTTTGTGATCCAAGTGGGTTTTTATAAAGGGTAGAAGTTTCAGGCATTACAGTAACTGAACACAGCATCCTTGGGCCACTGCACACCCACGTGGCGGCCTGAGGCCAGAGAGAGAGACCGCTGGGCCCGGCTGAACAGAACCTCGGCCCAGCCAGGTGGAAGTGGGAAGAGCAACTGGAAAAGAGAGCTGCGGTCTCCAGGTTCCAGCCTTTGGGAACCTGCAGCTGGGAGGTGTGGTCAACGGCATTCGTTGTCCCCATTGGCTGACTTAAGCCCACCTGGCCTCGATTGGGCCAATCCAGGTATACTGCCCACCTAGGTGTACCGCCCTCTCCCCCTGGATCAGAGTCTGAATTAGTGCATGCCCGGTGGACACCCTGGTCCCTGTTTGTTACCTACCATAATGGAGTAGGAAGGGACGACGGCTCTTTCGTAGTGCGGTGTCAGTCACCACACGTACGTACCAGGCGCTTGCTGTGTGCCAGGGCCTCCTGGAGCTGGCACAGCCCCTTGCCCAGTGCTTCAGACTCAGGATGGCCCTGGAATTCTGGGACTGAGCATGCAGCCCGTGATGGGCCCCAAGCTGCTCCATGGCCAGTGCTCCTGGTCGCAGCAGTCAAGACATCAAAAGGCGTGTGGCGCTGGGTCAATCTCCCGCACGAGACCGCTTCAGGGAATTGAAAAGCAACGAGGCTACTTTGACGATTGAGGTGCACCAGACCCAAGCCATGGTCATTTCCCGTCACTTCGCATGCACGTGAAAGTCAGATATGGAGAAAGAAGATGGCAGAGGAACCGATGCCCTGTGGTGCTGGAGAAGGGTATTGGAAGTACCCCGGGTGGCTACAAGGTCAAGGAGAAGCGTGTCAGAGTGGTCTTTAGAGGCAGGATGGCAAGGCTTCTTCTTCCATGCTTTGGACACGTGTGGGAAACTGAGACCCGGCATGAAAGTGTGAGCAGTCTAATCTCTACACTTGTGACCCCAGGGCTTGGAAGACCGGTGCCAGTGTTAAGAGGAAGACCTCCACAGTTCTGAGATAGGGATAAAGCCCAAGGCATGTTCTTCGGACAGAAAGACCCCCCCACCACTGCCCTCCATTAAAATGCTGTGTTCGTCTGGGTATTTTAGAGAAACAAATCCACAGACACTCATGTATACGAGAGAGTTTTATATAAAGGGTAAGTGCACAACAAGAAAACATCCCAACTCAGTGCTGCCCAAGCCCACAAGTTCAACATTAGCCCTATGTCCAACACCAATCCACAAAGTCCTCCTCCATCTCTCAAAGCACGTGCAATGATGCCGACTGCAGGAGGAAAGCCGAATCAGTGAACGGGTAAGCATCTCAGCGCTGACAGGGGTCTCCACTCAGCTGCTCCAGCCCCCAGGGTTTCATGGAGGTAGGTCCATGTGGCTTTTCCTCGGGGCTGTCTTGCAGGAAGTGAGCCTTGCCAGCTGAAGCAAAGAATTGGCTAAGGCAGCTGCACCCTGGTCCAACCATCACAAGCAAAAGACCTGAGAACTCGAAAGGGGAGGCTCACTGAACCATTTCTCTCTCTGCCCTTCAATTAACCCCACATGCATTTATCGGCCAGGTTGGCACAATAAACTTTACCTATCTCAAATGCTAATAGAAAGCTGTCTGCTATGGGCCCCTGGCTCCTTGCTACTCAGTCAAAGGATGAGCCTGTCTTTAAGAGCCGTCAGATTCCTTTTGTCCCGGTCACTCCAGGAGTCAATGTTCGATATTTATCATGCAGTGTTCCCCTAAAGGGCTCAGGACATCCCAGACCCACACTTTGCCCACTGTATTGCGTATGTGCCTGCGGGAGGCTGCACCTCAGGACTAGAAAACTCCCTGTAAAATAAGGACCCTCCCTCTTCTGTGGACACTTGGGGAGGAGACCCCTGTGCCCCGCTTTCTGTCCACTTTATTTTCCTTAATTGCACATGGCGCTCCTGAGGACCCGTTTGACTGTGGGGCTGGATTGCCAGGAGACACCAGTCCCTGGAGAAGGACATCATGCGTGGTTAAGTGGAGGGGCAGTGAAAAAGAGGAAGGCCCCCCCACGAGATGGATGGATTGACACAGTGGCTGCATCCGTGGCTGCATCCGTGGTGGCACAGTGGCTGCATCCGTGGGCTCGGGCACGGGAAATATGGTGAAGTGACGCAGGAGAGGGCAATGTTTTGTTCTGTTGTGCACAGGGTGGGGAGAGGCTTCATGGCACCTAACAACAACAATAACAAAAACTAATTGCTTCAGGCTTCCAAGGAGGGAGAGAGGGACTCCAGTCCCAGGGAGGGGCGGAAGCTGGCACTCCATGCCTTTCCTGGAGCCTGCAGGAACGGAACCTCGGAGCATCATGGCGTTTCCTCCAGGAATTTCCTCACCCTCAGGATTCGGTTTCCCAGTGAACCATGTTTGGTTTTCTCCCGCCCTATTTCTGGCCCCGTTTTCCTTGTCTGCTGGGGCCCAGGCCCTAGAAACCTACCTATGTCTTTGGTCCCAGGGTCAGAGGATGTGCCGATGAGGGAAGGGGTGCTCCCAGGCTGGACAGACTGTAGGGTCTGCTTAGGAGGAGCCTCCAGGGGGCCCTTGATGAGCAGCACACATCAGAGGGCCCAGTCCTACAGCCAGAGGGGTCAGGGGCGGGAGGGGGTGCCCTGCCTCCCCAAAGGCCCTGCTTTTGCAGTGAGAAAGAAGGAGCAAAGCCGTGGAGATGCTTTTTCCTTCCGAAAAAAAGCACATGACTGATGCTTCTTTGTTCTCAGGCTTCAGCCAGGATACAGAGAGCATGTGAGTGTCCTGATATCTCCAGTTCCCTGTGACCACGGCAGGGGGTCTGATGCCATGGCTCTCTGGGGCATGGGGGTTGAAAAAGGCTCATCAGGGCTCCGAGCCTTCACCTGGCTGCCTCCAGGGACGTGTCCAGCCCCCAGTCTGCAGTGTGGTTGTGGTGGTGCCTGTGTTTGTGTGTGTGTGAGCATGAGCACAAGTATGTGTATGTGAGAGGTTCTCGGGCAACATGTGTCCCCAATTGACCCCCACATCAGCCCCCAGAGCCTGGCAATGTCAACCTGGAAATACATATTAATCCAACCAAGCCAGCAATGGCTCTCAGATGGAGGGGCTTTCCTGCCAGTTCTTGACACTGCATCTCCACCGAGGACATTCCTTCCAGGCCTTGTTCCCGAGACAGTACCTCAGGGGAACCATGCTCCGCTAGCTCGTGTCCCACTGGAGGAGAAACGCTCCTTTCTGAAGTTGGGGACACCTGCTGAACATGTGCGTCCTGAGTGCCCACTCTGTGCCTAGCCCGGGCTCTCGTTTCCTGTGATGGCTGCAACATGCCGCTACAAGGTTTTTCAAGCAGGTTGTACCTCGGTTCTTGGCTTTACACGAGGAAGAATTCACGCTGAAGTCCGTTTTGTGATCCAAGTGGGTTTTTATGAAGGACGGGAGAAGTTTCAGGTTTCACAGTCTCAAAATGGTACATGTGATTTCAGGGAAATGTGCCAAGCTGCGCGGAAACCGTGCTGGGATTCTCCGCTGGGCACGGGCAACCTTATGGGATCTCTCTCTCTCTCTCTCTCTCTCTTTTGTGTTCAGTTTACTGTTACGCCTAGAACGACTTCTATTCTTTATTAAAAAAAAACCCTTGGATCACAAACCAGGCTTTGTTTGGCATGAATTCTTTCTCGTGGGAAGCCAAGGACCAACGTGTTTCTCACACAAGAAACCTCACACTTCCTGGTTGGCATCAGGCGCTGATCCTCAGGAAGGTAGTACATCTCCTCTTGGGTCCTAAAAGCTTCATGTTAGGACCCTTCCCAGGGCTCCCCCAGGTGTCTTCCTTGGTACCCTTCTTGCTCGGGAGCTCTGTGAGCCCTTCTCGTGGACGATCACGCCTGAGGGCGGAGTGAGCGCCAGAAGGTCAGAAGCGAGGGTTCTTCAGGGATGAAATCTCATCACCAAACGTACGCCACCGAGTCCATTCTGACTCAAAGCAACCCTGTAGGTAGGACAGGGTAGAACTGCCCTGTGCATTTCTGAGACTGTAACTCTTTTTTTTTTTTTTTTAGCTAACAAATGGTTTATTTGAATACCTATCTGCTTAAATATTAGACTCTATATTTGAAGGCATAATATGCCCCAACTTTTTAGAAGCATCCACAGCTTCATTAAAATAAAGTACATATATTTGAAATACTTTCCTGTTCTGACTCATAGCAACATGACGGAAGCGGTTCTCAACCTGGGGGTCGCGACCCCTTTGGGGGATCGAAGGACCCTTTCACAGGGGTCGCACAATTCATAATAGTAGCAAAATGACAGTGATGATGTAGCAATGAAATACGTTAGAAAGATATCTATACACATATCAATCAAATAAGATTCATATGAGTATTCAATAATAAAACCATAGAAATATGAGTAAGATAAGAGAAAATAAAATATGAGTAAAGAAATCAATGTGGTGAAGGAAATAAAAATATAATTGATAAGTAAAGAAGTAGTTCATTCAACAAATCAATAGCACCCTATTGTCTACAATCACATATGGATGGGAACATTTTTTCTATGATGGAGAGTGAGAATTACCGACACATATAAATACTTCAAAAGTTGTAAAGCACCATGCTGGGTATAACGATGCTGCTTTATTAAAATGTGCAATTTTTGAATTAATTCAGGGCGTGGATAATGGGAACAGATATTAACCACAAGGTTGGTGGTCTGAGCGCACCCAGAATCTCTGTGACAGGAATCCTGGTGCTGCTTCCAGACAAGGGTCTGTTAGATCTCTTGGGGGAGAGATATACCTCGCGGTCCTTGGCTCCGCACGAGAAAGAATTCACGCCGAAGCCTGGTTTGTGATCCAAGTGAGTTTTATGAGAGTTAGAAGAAATTTCAGGCTTACACAGGCACCTGCAGGGGTCTTCACCCCGTGCAGCCTGCCTGGAGGCTGCTCGGAAAGTTACACGGTTGGCTCCCAGCTCTTGTCTTTTCGATTATTCGGTGGGGAGGCGTGGTGGACAACCCTGGTCGACCCCATTGGCTGAATTGAATTTACCTGGCTTAGGTGGGCCAATCCAGGTGCAGCGCCCACCCAGGTGCATCGCCCCTTCCTGGCCGGAAGCCTGAACCTCTGAGCATGCGCAGTGTACTACTCCTTCTTGGCTGGCAGCTCGGACTCTGAGCATGCGTAATGGACGCCCCAGTCCCTAAGCTAAACTACCTAACAAGTCCAGCCTAGACAGTACCATGGGCTGTCCTCCTTTGTCCTCCTCTGTTACAGATGGCCAACTGTGGGCTTCAGACTGACTGGGTGGCACCAGACCATCCCTTCGCATTGATGTGAATCACAGTCAGATGAAGCTGTGTTGGGACAGGTTAGGTTTTCTTGTGTGACTATTTGGTGACCTACGGGGGAAGAATGCATCATTAAAATGATAATGTCAGCGATTTGAAACCAATGATCAATACTCTATTTGATAATTATAAAAGTATCATTTATAAGTTGATATTTGTAAAAAGCTTCTTTTAGAAGGTGTAAATAAGTTTTATGGGGAAAATGGGATTTTGGGGTTCAAATAAAGGTGACAAATACACCTTTATATAGATTATGTATATATCCATGTATATAAAAAGACTTGTAACCCTGTCGAGAAATAAAAGTACACACTTTGCCTAACCAAGCACGGGTAGAGTAATTAGAGGGAGTTATCTTTTGAATAGCATGCACATGAAAGTCTCACAAACAGTTTCTGATGCTCATTTTTAAGGATTTGACTTTTTTAAAATTTAAGGTCTATCAACCAGAAATAAGACAACACGCTTATAATCACAAGAATTGTTTGCTTTTCCACACAAGCTAGTGGAATTTCTCAGGAAGCAAAGAAGGGAGGAAGGGATGAGAGGGGAGGGTGGGATGACTGAATAAACATGTCTTAGGATGTGCTACAGATTACATTGTGCTACCCAGCACTGTTAGTTTTATTAGGTCATCCTTCTGTAGAATTATTTTTTAATATAACCACATCGGAGGTATAAAGAGTGCAGATTAAAGGTAGGGGTATGAAAATATGGGTGTGTTGAGGTTTACACTGCATGTATCAGTACGACATTAACTCTGCTCAAGATCTTGGCTTGGACTTTTGATTTCCGGAATTGTGAGGCAATACATTTGTCTTATAAAAGCCAAATCCTGTGGCATTCCTGTCACAGCAACATCATGTAAGAATAACATACAAAGCATTCTTAAATTGATAGCAGCACTTTATTAAAGCCTGACGACATCCCTTAAAATGAATTTGAATCAGAGAGTTTATTAAAACAGGCAGCTTCTGATGGTGCCCGGGTATCAAAAGAGATAGCATCTGGGGTCTTAAAGGCTTGAAGGTGAACAAGCGACCATCTAGCTCAGAAGCAATAAAACCCACATGGAAGAAGCACACCAGTCTGTGTGATCACGAGATGTTGAAGGGATCAGGCATCATCAGAACAAAAAAACCTTACCATAAAGAATGAAGGGGGAAGTGCAGAGTGGAGACCCAAAGCCCATTTGTCCGCCACTAGAGATCCCCTTGCAGAGGGGTCTAGGGGAGGAGATGAGTCAGTCAGGGTGCGATGTAGCACCGATGGAGAACACAGCTTTCCTCCAGTTCCTAAATGCTTCCTACCCCCCAACTACCATGATCCGAATTCTACCTTGCAAGTCTGGGTAGAGCAGAAGATGTACACTGGCACAGATAGGAACTGGAGGCACAGGGAATCCAGGGTGGATGATACCTTCAGGACCAGGGGTGTGAGGGGTGATACTGGGAGGGTAGAGGGAGAGTGGGCTGGAAAGAGGGAACCAATTACAAGGATCTACATGTGACCTCCTCCCTGGGGGATGGACAACAGAAAAGGGGGTGAAGGGAGACGTCAGACAGGGCAAGATATGACAAATAATAATCTTTAAATTACCAAGGGCACATGAGGGAGCGGCGAGGGGAAAAAAAAGAGGACCTGATGCAAAGGGCTTAAGTGGAGAGCAAATGCTTTGAGAATGATTGGGGCAGGGAATGTATGGATGTGCTTTATACAATTGATGTATGTATATGTATGGATTGTGATAAGAGTTGTATGAGTCCCTAATAAAATGTAAAAAAAAGAAGAGAGGAGAAAAAAATGATTAGGGCAAAGACTGTACAGATGTGCTTTATACAATTGATGTATGTATATGTATGAACTGTGATAAGAATTGTATGAGCCCCAATAAATTGTTAAAAAAAAAAGAACACAATGGTTGGATGGATGGATGGATGGATGGATGGTGATAAGAGTTGTATGAGCCCCCAATAAAATGGTTAAAAAAAACTTAATAAATGTTCTTTAAAAAAAGGATGGGGGGGGGGGCGAAGAGGACCTAATGCAAAAGGCTTAAGTGGAGAGCAAATGCTTTGAAAATGATTAGGGCAAAGAATGTACAGATGTGCTTTATACAATTGATGTATGTATATGTATGGATTGTGATAATTGTTGTATGAGCCCCTAATAAAATGTTTTTTTTTTAAAGGAAAAAAAAAAAAAGAGGACCTGATGCCTGGGGCTTAAGTGGAGAGCAAATGCTTTGAGAATGATGAGGTCAATGAATGTACAGATATGCTTTACACAATTGATGTATGTATGGATTGTCATAAGAGTTGTATGAGCCCCTAATAAAACATTTAAAAATAAAATAGGCAGCTACAAAGTTAATGTACAAAAGTATATTTTTCTATGGTTTTAGAAAACATTCTGTTAGAAATTATAGGTGGTGACTATTCCCAATCACAAATGAGTGAAAAATAATAAACCTAAGAATATTTCACAAATAATAAGCACTGCTTACATGTGAAACCACCAACGTACACAAGCTACATCGAGAGTTATAAAAGACGTACATCTGTACACAAGCGTTAACCCGTGTGCCCTAGAAGAACAAGTCCGTTCTCCACTAATGGAGCTTTGAAGGGGTTCTTCCAGTCAAAGGTCCAGTGCCTCTGGGGATTTCAAGCACACGTGTTTGGATAACTGTGAACGTGAATGCTCAAGCATGCCGAGGAAAGTGAGAATTGTGGAACAAATGGCCAATTAGGAAAACAAAAGTTGGAAGCTGTTCCTTTTGCTACCGCTTATGAAAATACACCGTGAATCAGACAGTGAAAGAACGCACGCTACCTCGGTCAGAGGGGCCCTGGGAAGGCAGTGGCTGTCCATTGGGCTGCTCACTGCCGGGTCTGCAGTTCTAAACCACCAGCCGCTCCGCAGAAGAAAGACGGGGCTTTCTACTCCTGGAAAGAGTTACAGCTTCGGAAACGCAGAGGCAGGTTGGTCTACCCTGTCTTTGGGGGACAGCGTGAGTCCGCCCACCACATGATGGCAGCGAGGTTCTTATTTTTGGGTAGAAATCAGAGAATCTTGTTAGGTACCATTAGGTCATTTCCAACGCATAGCAAGCCTAAGTGTAATAGTAGGAAACCCTACAGGCCCCATGTTAATGTCACAGATTTTGTTTGAGTGCATTGTTGTGCGCCCAGTGGCGCACCTACACACACGCATAGTCATGGATCTATGCGTGCACCTCTGTCTGTAGCTACACACGTGCAGGAGCTAAGCAAATAAAGACTTTTGGAGTTACCCTTAATTTTCTTTTTGTTTTTTTAAAAATTATTTTATCTAACTTGCTATCATTTTTATTGGTAGCTGGTATTTTATTGGCTGCTTTGGGGATCCGTACCGAGAAATGATAGACAATTTGTACACATTTCTTTGTTGTTGTTGTTCGGGGTCACACTGGCTGTGTTTCTGGTCTTTGGGGTTGGAAGGGGATGCGAGGGCGGGCAGTGTGCCCTCTGCTGCCATCTGCTGAGGACGTCCTCGGGAACTGACACAGCCACAGGAAGACAAGGGCTCTGCTCCGGATCTCTGGCCTGCTCCGCGATCTCTCTCTAGCCAGCTCATGGATCTCCACCGAGACGGTAATTCTTGATGGGCATCGAAAGTCTCATCTTTCTCTTAAGGACAGGTTGATGGTTTTGAACTGCTGACCTTGCCGTTAGCTACACAATGCGTAACCACTCCCCCACCAGGGCTCCTCATTCCGGGAGATAGATCACTTGAAGCAATAGGACAGATGTTCCCATTCTTCCGTCTTGGTGGACTTCCTTACCAGGACCATATATCATTTGTAAAATACCAAATCAGTTAGAAGCTTGTGCTGTGCTCTGGAAACCTTTGTCTCCATTCTCAGCCTGCCTGGGGATCCCCTGTGTCTACTACCGCCACAGCCCAGGTAGGAGGCCATTTGCTGAGGGCAGGTCATAGGACTGGAGCTGACCAGGGTCTGGGCATCCGGCTGGAAGCTGGGCAGGCCAGGAGTAGTCTTCTCTCCCAGGCGACAAGAGCTGGATTTCGCTCACTCACTGGGAGAAGCTCATTGCTTCCACCAGGCCCCTGCAATCGCACCCCGGGTCGGCCCGCAGAATGGAGGAGCGGAACAAGCAGCTCCTCTTAGTTGCAAGGGTTAAACGAAATCCCAAATCCAAAATAACTTTCCACAGTTCTGTTTTCCTTTCTTTTAAAAATCTCCCCGGCCCAAACTGAGTCAGGAAAGCACACTCATGGGAGGTCATCTTTGTGGGGGAGACGGGAGGGAGCAGCGCTTTCGCTTTCCGTTCCTGGAGCTGGGGTAAGGAGTTTGGATTTTTAACCTGGCATTGTTTTCTCCCTCTCTCCCCCCACCTCCGCTTCCTCCCGCTGACGCCAGAAGCCCAGTCTGACCCTGCCGGGCTTGTTTCTCTGAACTTCCATGTACTTGAAGAAAACCAAAAATGACAGCCAACCTTCCACAACTTTTTAAGAGGAGCCCGGGGGCACAGGAGGCAAAGCTGCCAATCTGCTCCTGGCAAGATCACAAGCCAAGGCCACCCTGCCACTGCCAGGAGGTGACTACCACCCACTGTGGCCCTGGAAGCCAGAGTGGAACTGAGTCCTCCCCGCAGGGCTTGCTGAGACTGGACACCTTTCTCCCTGAGGGGGTCCCAAGCACCTAGCGGTCAGGTCACCAGGCCCTTTCCATACAGAGGACAGCCTGGAAACCCCCATGGGGCAGTTCTAGTCTGTCCCTCGGGGCCACTGTGCCTCGGAGTCCCCCGACATGCCCCACAGCAGCGACTGCAATTTGGGAAAACCTCAGTGTGCTGGGTTTAAAAAACAAACCAAACCCGAACACTTTTTATGTCACCTGCTTTAGTTATTCATTTCCCAACAGGCTTTCCCCTCACGTAACTCAGGAAGGTTCTAGAAGGTACACTGAGAAACTTCCCCCACCCCTGGCTGTTCCAATGCCCCCCCCACCCCACAGGCTGCTCCCAGTCTTGCCTGGTGCCCCCCCTGCCCCGGCCCCCGGGGCTTTCCCACACACACAGGTGTGTGCAGGTGACCCCCTCCTCACCCTCATGCACACCCCTCCTTTTCCTACTGCTCTCCACTTGATGGTGCGTCTCGGAGGCTGATTCCAAGGCCACACCAAGCACTTTCTCTCAGAAATGCCAGTAAAACTGGGTGCTTCTGAAAAGGGGACACTGAGGCCCAGGGAGGTGAAAGGCCTAGAGCTTTGTTCTTCAGGCAGTGTGTGCATGTGTAGGAGTGTGTGTGAGAGCGTGTGTGAGAGAATGTGTTTGTATGTGGATGTATGTGGATGTGTGTAAGAGTGTGAAACACTGTGTAAAAGAGTATGCGTGTCTGTGTGAAAACGCGTGGAGTGTGTATATAAAAAATAATGTGTATGTGAGAGAGAGAATGTGTGGCAGTGGGCAGGGATAAATGTTTCCTCCTCAGGCATCTTATTCTTTTTCACCTGTTTAAAAGGCTCGCTCACGGAATGAAGCAGCACTTCACCAAGGTTTATTTGTGCGTGTGTTGATTTTAGCAGCTCTTCGCCTCTCAGAAGGAGAGGAGGCTAAGGAACAGTCAGGGACTCGGGGACACCCCACACTCCCCCAACACACACAGGAAGACAGCTCCCATGGGGCTGGGCAGGGGCTTCTGGGTCTGGGAGCCAGTGCATGACCCGCCCATGGGTGCTTCCCGAGGCCAAGGCTGGTTGCTGAGCCCCTTCCAGCCCTGACACAGCAGCTGTGTGCTGTTGAGAGGTAGCCTCTCCGGGCATCCAGACCCACCTGTGCCTAGGAGCGGCTCTCTGTTTATGGCTCCCTGTTCTGAGTTCACATGACTTATAGCTCCCCTTCTTCTCCACCTTAAATAATCTCGAATTAATTCAGTGCTTGCGTTCTTTCAGATCTGTGCCAACCATTCTTCCTGCATTGAATTCTATCTACAGTACTGGTGGGCTGGGGCGGGGCAGCATGTGGGGGCCGTGGTGGTCAGTGGTGGAACGCTCACCTTCCCAGTGGAGTGACCCCGTTCTGGCCAGGGGACCTCACACAAAGCTACCACCTGTCCTCAGAGGAGGCCTGCGTGGCCCCTGACGCAGGGGAGCTTCCAGACACAGATGGACTAGGAAGAAAGGTCTGGTGGTCTGCTTTGGAACAATCAGCCGGGAGACATCCTAATCCCTTGGCTCACAATGGCCCCATTGACAACCAACCACGTGTCCTTCTTGTACTTGACGTCTCCTGCCACTCCCCTCACCCACCACGCACCCGGGAATCGGTGATCAGTTTGGGAAAAGGGAAGCTTACAGAGGTTCTAGAACGTACCTTACATCGCACAGCTAATTAGTGTATGAGGCAGAAACCACACAGGGACGTTTCCGTGCCCCGCTGAGTCCCTAATATGACCCAGCATTCCTTGGGGACTTTGTAGTACAACCCCCAGAGTGGTTGGGCCTGAGCGGGGCAAGCCTATTGCTCAAAGTCAACCGCAGGGCAGAGCTGACAGTGGGAATCCCATGGGCTTTAGGTCCGCTATCCTGCACTGGCTGACTGGCTGCTGGGGCCACAGAGGGGACCAGAGCATCTGCTGTTTGTTCCCAGGGAGCCCACTGGGTTGTCTCATCTGCAGATACAAGAGGGTACCCCCAACACCCTCCCCCCCCAAAAAAAAAAAAAAAAGACTGGAAAAAAGCTCCACTGGGCAGACACATTTTCCCCACTAGGGGAGCACTGAGCAACTTGCGCTGAGTTAGTGCACCCAGCGGCATCTCCTGGGAAGGTTCTCTCTGGTCACAGTGAATGTTTTTGTAAAAGCAGTTTTGCTCAAACCTTGTTGTTTTTGTGATGTCCAATTTAAAAGAACAGCTTGTGGCTTTGAAATATTGTTTCCTGCTCAGGAAAAATGCCCCAGAAACTTGTTGTGATGTTGTACACAACTTATAAGGACAGTGCTATGGGAAAAACTCAAGTGTACAAGTGATTTTCTCATTCTAAAAAGGTCAAATGTCCGTTGATGACAAACCTCATTCTGGAGGTCCGCCAACTTCCCAAATGGACAAAAATGCCAACTCATAGTGCATTTGGAGTTCATTCTACCAGGTCAGGCTGTTCATCAAGCTTTATATTTAGAGGTTCTGAAAAGATTGTGTAACAGTATGCGACAAAAAAGGGCCTGATTTGTGCCATCCCAACAGTGCATCTGTTCACGCAGCATCTCAGTGCACCAGATTTTGGTAAAACACAGTATGCCTCTCTTGCCCCACACACCTTACTCACTTGACCTCACTCCTTGCTACTTCTTTTTGTTTCCAAGAATGAAGAGGGACATGAAAGGATAGAGATTTGATGACATAGAATAAATAAGGGGAAAAAAAACGAGGGAGGTGCTGTCAGCCATCCAAAGAGATGAATTTTAAAAAACGTTTCCAAGAATGGAATCACAGATTTGACAAATGTATTCAGTTTAATGGAGCGTACTTTGAAGGTGATAAGGTTGTTTTGTAAAAACATTTAAATACCACCCCCCACACCCCCAGTAGGATGAACAACAGAAACATGGGTGAAGGGAGACAGCAGATGATGTAAGATATGAGAACAATAGTAATTTATAATTTATCAAGGGTTAGCAAGGGTGGGAAGGTGGGAGGGAGGGAAAAAAGAGGAGCTGATACCAAGGGCTCAAGTAGAAAGAAAATGTTTTGAAAATGATGATGGCAACATATGCACAAGTGTGCTTGATACAATTGAGGTATGGAGTGTTATGAGCTGCAAGAGCCCCCAATAAAAATGTTTAATACATAGCTATGAAAAAAATTCCAGTTTCTGTTGGGTACCCCTTGTAGTGTAACTCCTCCCCCGTCAGTCAGTGCTGAGAGTGTAAATCCCTGGCCTTTTATGGGCCACCATTTCTCCATCTTTGGGCTTCCAGCAAAGTCCCTGTGCTTGTTGGGTGCTATTCGAGTAGATTCTAGCCTATAGGGACCTTATGCACAACAGAACAAAACTCTACAGATCCCGCTCCATCCTCACCACTATCCCTGTGCCTGAGCACACAGGTGCAGCGGCTCAGTGGATCCCTCTCATTGAGAGCCTGCCTCTTTTCACTTCCCCTCTGGGTGATGCAAATATGAGTCAGAACCAACTGGACTGAGTTTAGTTTTTGTGACCATGTTAAAGATGTTGTAGTGAATTGGGAAGACACATACCAGTTTGACTTAGAGAGAGACGTAGGAACTGGACTCCTTTGAGATCTGGGACCCATCCCTATATACTATTGAATGACTTTTATCAGTGTGGTACTCTACAGTGTGATTTTCCCTCTGGGCAGGAAGAGCTGAGGTTTGGCCGGAAGCCCCAGGGCCTTTCCTGATCCAACAAGAGTAGCCAGACTCTTTCCCCAGGCAGGGTGACTCAGACGTTCCTCAGGGCAGTCCGAGTCTGATTTGGGAGCCCAGAAAGTCAGGAGGCTCTTAAGGGAAAGCGGCCAGGTGATTTCCCTAGCTGGGGGAGAGAGGGCTTTCAGAGCTGAGGAGCAGTTTAAACCATCTCTCTCTCTGGGAGCCCCAAACCCAAACCAAGCCCGGGCTGTGGAGTTGATTCTGACCTCTGGAGGATGACCTCACGCCTTACAGTCTAGAGCTGCCCCAAAGGGTGTGTTTCGTGGTTGTCATCTTTCTCACCAGGCCTTTCTTCCCCAGCACTGCCATGTGGGCTCAAACCGCTAACCTCAGGCCAGCCATCTACACCAGGGGTGCTCAATACGAGGATCGCGATCTACTAGTCGATCGCAAAGGTAGTGTGGGTAGATCGCATGGCCTTAAAAAAAAATAGACGTACGCCTATCATCAATCCCGCCACTTAACTGATAGACAGCACAGCCGGTCAGATGCAATCTTAGGTGTCAAACGCATGCGCGAACAACTGCGCTGAGTGCAGCCAAAGTACCAAGCTAAGTTATCACCAATATTTAGGCCTTGTTTTTTTTCTTTTAAACGTAAGAAAGGGTATTAAAATGAGTGGGGGAGCTGGACCAAGTAAGAAGACAAAAACATTCATTTTCATATGGAATGGGACTTCTTGACACTACAAGGCGACATTCAGCTGAAGTCCAGAGCACATGAACAGTTCTGGAGCTTACTCGCAGAGGGAAAGTTCCCAAACATGAGACAATGTGCTACCTCCTTGACTGTATTACTCCGCTCTACTTATTTATGAGAGTCAGCCTTTCACCATATAAGGATCATTAAGTCCAGGTACCGTTCCACCATGACTGACGATCATGTGAAAATGTGCTTGAGGCTGGCTGTCAGCAGCTCCTGTGTGGACTGTGCATCCCTGGCTCGTTCCATTCAGTGCAAGTCCTCAGAGCAAACTCAGGTCATGACAAAAAGTGTGCATACTTAATGGTGTTGTGTTGTGCAATATGGACTCATGCGGTTATGCAAGGTACATAAACATACATTGTACATATAAGGAATTCTCAATGCATTCATGAATAAATGTAATACATAAATTAAAAATTAAATATATGCATTGCATTTTTGTAGTTGGTAGATCATTTTGACTTGTTCATTTTATAAGTAACTCGCATGCTTGAAAAAGTGTGAGCGCCCCTGATTTACACCACCCCGGGACTTTCCTGGAAGCCCTAAAGTTAGAGAGATGGAGGCTCAAAGAATGCCAGTGATGGACCTTGTGAAATGGCCCCTCCCAAACCGAGGTGCTTGAGATGGGAGAAGCTGCTGTCCAGGCACAAGACAAGCTTCAAGGTATTCGAGCCCACTTTACAGGTGTGGGTCAGTCTGGACAGACCCGGAGATTATAGAGGGAGGAAAGAGACCCAGCACGGCAGCTGCATTCAGAAAGGTGCTGCTCTCGGGTCCTGCTGAACTGCAAGTTTGATGGTTCAAACCCCCCTGTTGCTCCGCAGGGGAACAATGAGGCTGGAGGCCTCTGTAAAGATTTATACAGCCATGGAAACCCTATATGGGGTTGATGTGAGTTGGAATTCACTCGATAACAGTGGTTTTTTTTTTAATGAGTACCTCATCCTTGAAAAGTAAGTAAAACTATTTGCACAAACTCCTTGGACGAGTAGCTCCAGGACAGGCCCTGTACGGCGTGAACGCCTGTATCTGACTTGCGGTTACGGCTGTGAGGCTAATGGTGTTTCCGTAACCTGCTCCTGTATAAGAGCCCTGCATGCTTTCTGCACTTCAGAGCCATCTGTAACTTCACAGCGTTCCCCGCTTGCCGTCATGCTAATTCTTCTACGAGCTCTCTCATTTTAAATTTTAATAGAGTCTGAAGTTTCCCTCTCTGACAACCCAGAGTCTCAAGGAAAGCCCACCAGGCGCCCTGCCCGCTGAGACGCCCGTCAGGTCCACGGCGGTAGGCCACGTGCTGGAGCCTGGGCGCCTGCGATGGGCGCGGCCTGCCTGAGGTGCTAGTGGCTCAGTGGAGCTAGGTCACAATGCAGTAAAGATGTGGGTCTTGTCAGTTTGGAGCCAGAGGGCAGCCATGACCCATTGGCCTAGACAGTGGACCATGGGATTGTGTCTGGTAGGGGGAGGGTGTGAGGGGGAGGGTGTTTAGGGCCTGAAAGAAGGCACGTTGGCAGGTAGAGAGGGAGGAAGGGCATTCCAGGGGGAGGGAGCTCAGAGGCTGGCTGTGCACATGGACAGACGGATGAGGAGAGGCAGTAGAGTTGAGAACCTAGATGTTGGGATCCAAGGACCTGGGTTTGCCTCCTGGCCGTAGCACTCTCTGTTTAGCAAACATTCCAGTCTCTGGGTGCCTCGGCTTCTCTATAAAATGAGAAGCCTAATAGGATTTGTCTCCCAAAGGATTTCTGTGGGGATCAGATGAAGGAATCCACCGCAAATGCTCTTCATGCCCTAACCGGGCCCAGGGAGAAGCTTGGTGAGGTCCACAATCTCCAGGCCACGCTCCCTCCAGACACTAAGACACCCTCCCCACCGCCCACCCACAGCCCCGAAGTCCCCTGGAAGTGGCATGCACAGGGGGAAGGCTAGTGGAACTTGTGGAAACTCCCCAGCTGCAGGATTGGGATCTAGCCCTAGAGGTTATACATGGAGCAGCAAGGGGATTTGCTGGAAAGATGGGACTGTAGCAGGGGGCTGTCCCAGGCGGAACCAAAGGGCATGCTCTTGTCTAAGACCTCAGGAAGATTTGCAGGGCCAGTCAGTTGAAAGGAAGGTCACTGCCCTGCCGGATTTATTGCTGCCTGTGAACTCAAAATAATTTGCCCGGAAACAGCAAAGAGCTGGGAACAGGAAGCAGAGGAGGGGGTGTTGAAAGACCAGCAGAGTGACACTGAGGGTGCGCCTTCTGCTCTCTGGAGCCATCACCCCACCTTCACTAGCCCCTGTCTCCCCAGGAAGATTCAAGGCCTCCATCCAGAGACGCTTGACCTGGGCCAGTGCCCTTGGGGAGCAGGACTGACTGCGCCGGTGACTTCTGGGGTGGCATGTGTCCTGGGAACACACAGGAAGCAGATGCTGAAGATGACACTCTCTGCAGGGAGACCGTTAGGGGGTCTTTGTTCTCAGACACGCAGACCCTCTGTCATCTTTGTGACTCAGTTTCTCTCCAGACCCACATCTTCTGGGAAAGCTACTTCTGCAGTTTCCCACCCGTCACTGTTCACTTTTTCCCCTCAGGGTGTCTTGGCTTCTGGCCACTGTCAGCGCTGGTCAGAAGCACAGAAGGACCGTTCTCCCGGCACATGCTCTAAGGAGGTCCCATTCTCCTTTTTTTTCATTCAGTTTTTGGGGGCTCGTCACCATCCAACTCCTCACAGTCCATCCATCCATCCATCCATTGTGTCAAGCGCATTTGTACTTTTGTTGCCCTCATCATTCTCAAAACATTTGCTTTCTCCTTGAACCCTTGACAAAAGTTCCTCATTTTCCCCCTCCCTTACCCCTCCCTCATGAACTCTTGATAATTTATAAATTATTATTATTATTTTGTCATGTCTTACACTGATTGCTGTCTCCCTTCACCCACTTTTCAGTTGTCCATCCCCCAGGGAGCGGGTCACATGTAGATCCTTGTGATCCGTTCCCCCTTTCTATCCCACCTTCCCTCCACCCTCCTGATATTGTCACTCTCACCACTGGTCCTGAAGGGATCATCTGTCCTGGATTCCCTGTGTTTGCAGTTCCTATCTGTACCAGTATACATCCTCTGGTCTAGCCAGATTTGTAAGGTAAAATTGGGATCATGCTAGTGGGGAGGAAGGAAGCATTAAAGAACTAGAGGAAAGGTGTATGTTTCAATGTTGCTACACTGCACGCTGACTGACTCATCTCCTCCCCATGACCCTTCTGTAAGGGGATGTCCAGTTGCCTACTGATGGGCTTTGGGTCCCCTCTCTGAACTCCCCCTCATTCACAATGATATGATTCTTGTTCTTTGATGCCTGATAGGAGGTCCCATTCTTACAATTGTCTTTCTAACTGAGTCGTGACAATGTCTGTCTTATTGACTTACCATTAACTAAATGGATCCTAACTTTATTTTTTGAATTAATGTTACATGTGCATGGCATAGCAGTGAAAAGCAAACCTCCCTTCCTTACTCCTACCTCACACTTTATACACTATCACTTTCAGATTGCTACATAAAGCAACAAAGATTCTAGAAGAAAGTATAGGAGAATGTACCATAACTTGACAGTAGGCAAACATTTAAACAGGGTATCGGAAAAAAGTCATTGACAAATTAGACTATATTTCAAATTGTGTCATCAAAAGATACTGATAAGTATGAAAAGACAAGCAGCAGGAGACATGTGCCAGTCATGTAACGGGCCATCTATTTCTATAGCACATAAAGAATTCTCACAAAAAGTCCACGAAAGGCAGACTACTCAAGAGGGCTAGGGGCGGGCATTTTATTTTATTTTTTCTCTGTCTTTTTTTAAAAAACAATTTATTAGGGGCTCATACAACTCTTATCACAGTCCATACATATACATACATCAATTGTATAAAGCACATCTGTACATTCTTTTCCCTAATCATTTTCTTTTTTTTTCTCTTCTTTTCTTTTTTTACATTTTATTAGGGACTCATACAACTCTTATCACAATCCATACATATACATACATCAATTGTATAAAGCACATCCATACATTTCCTGCCCCAATCATTCTCAAAGCATTTGCTCTCCACTTAAGCCCTTTGCATCAGGTCCTCTTTTTTTTCCCCTCCCCGCTCCCTCATGTGCCCTTGGTAATTTATACATCATTATTTTGTCATATCTTGCCCTATCCGGAGTCTCCCTTCCACCCCTTCTCTGCCGTCCCTCTCCCAGGGAGGAGGTCACATATGGATCCTTGTAATCAGTTCCCCCTTTCCAACCCACTCACCCTCCACTCTCCCAGCATCGCCCCTCACACCCTTGGTCCTGAAGGTATCATCCACCCTGGATTCCCTGTGCCTCCAGCCCTCATATGTACCAGTGTACAGCCTCTGTCCTATCCAGCCCTGCAAGGTAGAATTCGGATCATGGTAGTTGGGGGGAGGAAGCATCCAGGATCTGGGGGAAAGCTGTGTTCTTCATCGGTACTACCTCGCACCCTAATTAACCCATCTCCTCTCCTAAACCCCTCTATGAGGGGATCTCCATTGGCCGACACTTGGGCCTTGGGTCTCCACTCTGAACTTCCCCCTTCATTCAATATGATATATATATATATATACACACACACACACATATATATATACATATATATATACACATATATATACATACACACATATATCTTTTTTTTTTTGCATGATGCCTTATACCTGGTCCCTTGGCACCTCGTGATCGCACTGGCCGGTGTGCTTCTTCCATGTGGGCCTTTTTGCTTCTGAGCTAGATGGCCACTTGTTCACCTTCAAGCCTTTAAGACCCCAGACACTATCTCTTTTGATAGCCGGGCACCATCAGCTTTCTTCACCACATTTGCTTATGCACCCATTTGTCTTCAGCGATCCTATCATAGAGGTGTGAAGTCAATGATATGATTTTTTGTTCTTTGATGCCTGATAACTGATCCCTTCGGGACCACTCGATCACACAGGTTGGTGTGTTCTTCCATGTGGGCTTTGTTGCTTCTGAGCTAGATGGCCGCTTGTTTATCTTCAAGCCTTTAGGACCCCAGTCACTATCTCTTTTGATAGCCGGGCACCATCAGCTTTCTTCACCACATTTACTTGTTCACCCACTTTGGCTTCAGCAGTTGTGTCAGGAGAGTGAGCATCATAGAGTTCCAATTTAATAAAAGAAAGTATTCATGCATTGAGGGAGTGTTTGAGTAGAGGCCCAAGGTCCTTCCGCCACCTTAATGCTTAACCTATAAATATAGACGCATAGATCTATTTCCCCATCCTCCTATATATATTTGCATGTACATGTCTTTGTCTAGACCTCCATGAATGCCCTTTGACTCCTAGCTCTTTCCTCCATCTCCCTTGACTTTCCTCCTGGGGCGGGCATTTTATAAAGAGGAATTTCAAATGCCCCTCAAGAATGAAAAGGGGCTCCGTTTTATTAATCAGTCCGTGTTCTACAAAGCCAGTTTGCAGTGACAAAGAGCCACACACCGTCAGGAAAGCTATAAAAGGAACGGGCAAGGACAGGGTTGGCCAGGACGGAAAGCACCTTGCTGGGGTGGGGGGGATGCAAATGGTGAGAGGGCTTGGAAACATTCTTAGACACTCTATACTGCAACGACATGTGCACCTCCTGTGACCCCAAAATCCTACTCTAGGTGCATACCCAACAGAAATATGTGGGTATATGACCCCAAAAGACAAATCCAAGGGGGTCCATAGGAGCAATGCTTCTAATAGCCCAAAGGGAGGTCCATCTGAATAATAATAATAAAGAATGGATAAACAAATTGAAGCCTGTCCTTTTCGTTCCAGACAGGAGCTTTATATAATTAATGAACTTAACATTTTATGGAGAAGTGGATGAAGATTGACAGAGCAAAGCAGTTTTCCATTCGCCATTTCATACACATTTGCTTCACGTCATTGATTGTAATCCCCCCCCACCTAGCCCACTGCCTCCTTGTGTTTCTTGTTTCCGCTTCTCTCCCTTCCCACCACCCCCTCCAGCCTTCTGAATGTTGTCCCTGGACAAATGCTGCCCTTTGATCGCTAATGACTGGTGATGCCGGGGAATGTGTGTTTGTGGAGTGCTGCCATTCATCTTGTGGAACTCCATTGTCTAGCTGAATATTTATGACAGACGCAAGGTCTGGCTCTATGACTGAATAGTGACTCCGGGTTTCACCAGTCTCTGTCCAACCAGTACACCTGTTGAGCTTTACTTTTTTAACGATTTTGAATTTGGATCCCCATTTTTCTCCCACTCCATCCAGGGCCTTCTAATGTGATGGCCGAGTTATCTGGGCCCCGTCTGGCTCTTCTGGGAGTAGGGTTGTGGAAGGTTCTACTGCTCCCTTAGTCCTTTGAGCTCATCATTTTCATGTGTCTTTTCATTTCTTCTCTCTTCTTTGCTCTGGTTGGGGAGAGACCAGTAGTTGAACGTTGGGTGCCGCACATCCTTTCAGAACCAAGCAGGCTGTAGAACATCGTGGACTATGCTGTGCCAATTGCCTTTGTTGTCTCTCAAAATTATGGACCTGAACCCCCATCCAGTGACTCATTCCCTGAAGGTGTTTAGTTGTGGCTAATAAGTTCTCATACAGATTGAATAAGTATGGTGGCAGGATACAAGCTGGATGCACACATTTCCTGATTTTAAATCATACAATATCCTCGTGTTCTGCTTTGAACAACTGACTCTTCATCCATGGTCGGGCTCCACATCAGCAAAGAGAAGGGTTCTGAAGTATCATTCTTCACAAGGCTACCCAGCCACACAGTTAAATGCATTTGCATAGTCAATGAAACACAAGTAAGCATTTTTCTGGGATTGCTGGCTTTCAGCCAAGATCCATCTGATATCAGCAATGATAAACCTCATTCCATGTCCTCTTTTGAATCCAGCTTGGATTTTTGGCAACTTCCTGTTGATGTTCTGCTGCAATCTCTGCAGAATATTTTTAGGAACATTGTATTCAAATGGTGTTTTTAAAAAAAATCATTTTACTGGGGGCTTGTACAACTCTTACCATAGTCCGTACATACATACATACATACATACATACATACATACATACATACATACATCCATCCATCCATCCATCCTTCCACTGTGTCAAGCACATTTGTACATTTGTTGCCATCGTCATTTTCAAAACATTTTCTTTCTATTTGAGCCCTTGGTATCAGCTCCTCATTTTTTTCCTCCCGCCCTCCCGCACCCTACCTGCCTCATGAACCCTTGATAATTTATAAATTATTATTTTTTCATGTCTTACACTGATTGATGTCTTCCTTCACCCACTTTTCTGTTGTCTGTCACCCTGGGAGGGGGTTATATGTAGATCCTTGTGATCAGTTCCCCCTGTCTCCCCCTATCTTCCTCTTACCCTCCTGGTATCACCACTCTCAATATAAGTGCTGAGGGGTTTATCTTTCCTGGGCTCCCTGTGTTTCCAGTTCTTACCTGTACCTGTGTGCATACTCTGGTCTAGCCAGATTTATAAAGTAGAATTGGGGACATGATAGTGAGGGGGTGAGGGAGGAGAAAGCATTATAGAACTAGAGGAAAGTTGTATGTTTTGACAGTGCAATACTGTACCCTGACTGACTTGCATGTTATAGTAATGATTTTGTTCAATAAAGTCCATATTCTGTTAGGTCATTTTGGGGGCACATACATGGATCTCTTCCAGTCGATTGGCCAGGTTATAGTCTTCCAAATTTCTAGGTATAGGGAGGTGCTTCCAGTACTTCGTCAACTTGTTGAAACATTTCAATTGGTGTTCATTCAATTCCTCAATCCTTGTGGTTTTGCTAATGATTTCAGTGCAGCTTGGCTTCCTCCTTCAAGTCGTGGCTTCTGATCAAACATTTCTTCTTGAAATCGTGGGGTGTTGACCAACTCTTTTGGTATAGAGCCTCTGTGTATTCCTTCCATCATTTAAAAAAATCATTGTATTGGGGGCTCGTACAACTCTTATCAAAATCCATCCATCCATCCATCCATCCATCCATCCATCCATCCATCCATCCATCCATCCATCCATCATCCATTGTGTCGAGCACATTTGTACATTTGTTGCCCTCATCATTCCCAAAACGTTGGCTTTCTACTTGAACCCTTGGTATCAGCTCCTCATTTCCCCCTCGCTCCTGCTTCCTCCCCGGCCCCCCCGCACCTTCCATCATTTTTGAAATGCTGCCTGCATTATTATATATTTAGCCCTTCAACAAACAAACAAACAAACAGGTAAACTCACTGCCGTAGAGTTGATGCTGGCTCGTAGTGACCCTTTAGGAACAGAGTAGAACTGCCCCTACGGGTTTGAGACTAACTCTTTACAGGAGCAGGTCGTCTTGTCATCAACATTGCAACTAATGGCTTTAATGTTTTTCTTTCTCTCATTCTTTCAGCTCGAGCTATGCTGAGCGTGTCCTTCTCTTTGGCTTTCTAACTCCAGGTCTTCACACGTTTGATGATGGTACTTTACTTCATCGCTCTCCCGTTGGCGCATGGCAGTGCTGGGGAGTAAGCACAGACAGGCATGTCTTAGCAACCCTGCAGAGGGTCATGATGGGTCAAAATCATCTTGAAGTCCGTGGGCTTGTTTTGCTCTCAGTACTATTCCAATGTGTGTTTGCGTCATCGTTTATTATTCATATTTTAACAATGGAGATTTAGGTTGTCTCTTTTTTTGCTATTGTGAATCTTGTTGTGACAAACATAGATGTGCATACATCTATTCATGCCTGGGCTCTTATTTCACTAGGACATGTACCTCGTGGTGTGATTGCTACTTTGTCTGGTATTTCCATTTGCAATCTTTTTCAGGAAGTGCTGTACCATTTTCCACAGTGGTCGCCCCTTTTTGCAATCGCCCCAGGAGTGTGTGAGGGCTCAGGTCTCTCAGCACTCTCATCAGCATTTGTAGTTTTCTCTTTTTTGGAACTTTGCTGTTAATGCTGGAGTGATATGGTATCCCACTGTTGGTTTGATTTGCCTCTCTCTAACAGCTAACTGCAAGGTCAGCAGTTCGAAACCACTAGCTGTTCCAAGGAGAAAAGATGAGACTGTTCTATTCCCAAAAAGATGTGCCGTCTCCAAACCCCACGGGGCAGTTCGATGAGTCACTGTGAGTAAAACTGACTCGATGGCAGTGAGTGTGGTCGCTTTGCAACGGCTAGTGACCACCAGCATCTCTATGTGTGCTTGGTGGCCACCTGAATGTCTTTTTTGGTTATCTGTCTGTTCATAGCCTCTGCCCACTTGAAAATTAGATTGTGTTTTTCTGGTAGAGGTACTGATGTTTTCTATAAAATTTAGAGATTAATCTCTTGCCAAAAAACTTTACCCAGTCTGTGGGTTTTCTTTTTACTCTTTTGGTGATATATAGATACAAATGTAGATGTAGATAGAGACAGATATATATTGTATTTACATTTTCAGTCACTCTCCTTTCCCACGCCCGGTCCTAGGCAAGCAAAGATCTTGCCATCTCTATCGCTTTGTCTCTTCTAGATATTTTATATAAATTAAATCACGCAACATATGGCTATTTGTGCCTGACCTTGTGGCTGATTTTCTTCCTTTAGCACCTGTTTTTGAGGTTCATCCTGTTGTAGCAGGTATGTATGTATGTGTGTGTGTGTGTGTGTGTGTGTGTGTGTGTAGCCGATCTGTAGTCCTTTGCCTGCACAAAGCACATGCATTTACCATTCTTCCATTGATGGGCATTGGATTGTTTCCAGTGCTTGGCTGATTTGAATAATGCTGTCGTGCACATTGATGCTCAAGGCTGTGTGAGCGTTTGTTCTCATTTCTCTTGGGAGAAAGGTTTCTGGGTCATATGGTAAATTTCTATTTAACTTGTACAGAAACTGCCAAACTGTTTCCCAAAGGATGAAGTCTCTGACATTGTGGGATAGAAAAGACTTTCCCCACCTTTGTCTCCCCCAAAGATATGGCAAACATTAGAGGCTGTTTGCCAGCGCAAGGTGGGAGGTCAGATGCTTAGAGATATTCTCCCTGAAGGCAGTCAGCCATCCAGAGCAATCAGACCCTATTGTCTTTCCCACCATAGGTGGGGCTCAATCTCTACTGTTAGGGACAGTGGATTGCTTCCCCTGAAAGCTTAGACTACATCAAGTCTCCAGCTGAAGGACAATCAAGGTTAGGCCACCATCATGAATCTAGGATCTGCCCATCTTGTCACATGTGTATCCCTAATCCCTCCCCTTCCTATTGAGTGTATACCCCTAGATAGTCCCCCTCTCATTACTGTATTACCTACCGTACAACCCCTTCCAGTGACGTAGGTCTTTACCTGTAATCAGGGGGCTTGCACGCCCCCGGAAGATACATAAGCCTTGGTTAGTAATAAATCTCTCTCTCTCCTGCCCGCTCTGTGTGAACTGTGTGTGGACCTGGCTGCTGAGATCATGGCCGTCCAGGAGGTGAGCATGCTACTATGACATGTGTCCGACTCCTTCATTTTACCCTCTCTTCTATCTCCATTATTCTCTATCACGTTACTATAATCTATATATGTTTTAATCGTACAATTGAGCCTACCGAGCCCATGATTAGTTGTGGGGGGAATGGCTTCCCCACATGACATATTCTCCCACCCTACTCTGAAATAACTGTATTAACACAATGAAAGGAAAAGGTTTATTTCCAAACAGGGTTATAGTCACAGTTATCGAGATTAGGACTTCAATGTATCTTTTTTGAGGGGGACACCGCTCCATTTTAATGCATAAGGTCTATTTTGAAGAATGTTCCACGAGTACTTTAAAAGAATACACATTGTGTTGTCTGGTGGAATGTTCTACAGCTGTCGGTAAGGGCTGGTTGGTTTATTGTGTTGTTCAAATCTTCTTGTTCCCTGTTGATCTTCTGCTTAGTTGTTCTATTCACTATAAAAAAGTGAGGTATTGAATTCTTTAATATGTTTACTGTTGTCATACTCAGGGATTCTGAGTGGAGGCAAGAGAGTATGAAACAGTCAAGGAGAGAAGTAAAGGGAATGGACCAGGGAAGCATAGTAGGAATTTTCAGTAGCACTGTGGGCTCAGAGATGTCACCCTTGCCATGGGATGGATTCAAGTTCATGGTAGCCCCACGTGTTACTAGGTAGGACCATTCCATAGAATTTTCTTGGATGTGATCTTCTGGAAGTTGTTTCCAAGGTCTTTTTTCCATGGAGACACAGGGTGGGTTAGAACTGCCAACCTTTACACCAGCAGCTCATCACAAACCACTTGCACCGGCCAGGCTCCTTGCCATGAAGGCAAACCCAGCTCCCTGCCATCAAGGTGATTCTGGCTCATAGTGAACAAAGAGCAGAACAGACGTGTTGCCAGGCAGAACTGTTCCTTAGGTTTTTTGAGACTGTATATTTTAATGAGAGCAAAAAGTCTCATCTTCTTCCTGTGGAGCAGATGCTGGTTTTGAACTGCTGACCTTGCAATTAGCAGCCCAGTGCTTATCCCACAGCCACTCTGAATGTCCAGGCTGGGTGCGTTTCTCCAGCCAGGAGTAGCTGTGTTAGTGAGAATTGAGTTTTACTAGGGTTGTGGGTCTTGCCATAACAAAGAGCCCCCTTGATAAAGAAGAAGGGGAGTTAAAGGATTTGGGGAGGAGTCTAGGCAAATAATGCTTGTAACGAAAGACCACTGAAGTTGAGATGAGGAAGGAGAGATGTGAGGACTTGAAGGAGGCAAGGGACAGAGAAAAGGGGCAGGATCTATTCGAGGGGACAGTTGCCATTGAAGCATTGTTAGAGTTGGATCCTAAAGGTGGTGAGCTGCTTAATGGTAGTTGGAGAGTGGGGTATTTGGAATTGAGATTCTGTAGGTGTAGGTTTTGGTAAGGTATGGTCAAGGACATGGCCTTGGAGTGCGGGGCTGAGGCAGGTCAAGGGCTAGTTCAATAGAGGAGAGAAAGTCATGGAACAAAGACCAATGGGCTGAGTCTTGAAATCAACATTACTGTAACAGAATGGTGTTGGAGGGAGCTGGGAGTTTAAATTGTCAAGGAGGAAGAGGAAGTGAGCGGGGTACAAGACAGGAAAAGTCTGATAATATGCATTCGGAGGAGATGGGGGTTTATGGAGGAGGGAGAAAGAATAAGTGCTTGGAGCATCTATGAAGAGCAAGGAGTGTGTCTACCCCACCTGTGGACCCTGTAGGATAGAAGAGAGAAGAGGCACTCCTTAGAAGCCTGCAGGAGAAGAACGGGCCTCAGGAAAGAACCTCAGAAAAGAGTAAGAAGATGAGTAAGAAGATGAAGGGAACAGAAAAATGTATATGAGGTTGTCCATTCATTACGGAACTGTCTGAAATAGTGAAAATCTGGAAATGACCTAACGGCCCATCACCAGGGAAGTAGATAAATCAGCAATGGGTTATTCCAGAATAGAATCTGATACACACAGTAGTGACCATAAATTCACTAAATTCATGTGGATCCAAATGGGGGAGAAAACTTACAAGCATAAACTTCAATGAGAGGACCTGATGCCAGCGGCTTAAGTGGAGAGCAAATGTTTTGAGAATGATGAGGGCAATGAATGTACAGATGTGCTTTACACAATTGATATATGTATGGATTGTGATAAGAGTTGTCTGAGCCCCTAATAAAACATAAAAAAAACTTCAATGAAATAAGAGAGTTGTAAGAGGCTACATTTGATAGGATGCTATTGATTGAAAAGTTAAGACCCACAAAGAATTACTGCATTTTAAAAATTTTATAAGGTTATATAAAAGTATAGTGACATTCGTCTTAGGCTGGTTTCTCTAGAGAAACAAAACCAGTGAAGTTTCTATAGGTCTGTTTATGGAGAAGGGACTGAACACTTCATGTGCTCATGAGGAACTTGGACAGGCGTCAAGAAGCAGTTGTGCACACAGAACAAGGGACTGCGTCGTGGTCTGAAATCAGGAAAGGTGTGTCACAGGGTCGTTTCTCTTACCACACTTGTTCCTCAGAGAAGCTGGAGGCATCAGGATTGGAGAAGGGCTTGTTAACTTTCAGTATGAAGAGGACACAACCTTCCTTGCGGGAAGCGAGGCGGACTGGAAGCACTTGCTGACGCAGATCAAGGATCACAGCATTTGCTATGGGTCACAACTCAATGTAGAAAAGATAACAATCCTCACAACTGGATCAATAGGTCACATTGTGAAAAATGGAGGAAAAGTTGAAGCTGTCAAGGATTTTTCTTCTTCTTGGATACACAAGCAATGCTCGTGGAAGCAACAGTCAAGAGATCAAAAGACGTGCTGTGTTGGTTAAACCTCTGCACAAGGCCTCTTCAAGGTATTGAAAGGCTAGGAGGTTCCTTTGAGGACTAAGGTACACCTAATCTAAGCCATGGTATTTTCCATGGTCTCATATTCATGGGAAGGTTGGCCATTAAATAAAGAAGACTGAAGAAGATTCAATGCATTTGAGTTGTGGTGCTGGAGAAGAATATTGAATATACCAGGGTCTGCTAAAAGGACAGACCGATCTGTCTTGGAAGAAATAAGGCCAGAGTGTTCCTTAAAGCCAAGGATGACGAGATTTAGTCTCATACACTTTGGACATGTGGTCAGGAGAGACCAGTCCCTGGAGAAGAACCTCCTGTTTGGTAGGGTAGAGGGGCAGTGAAGGAGAAGACCATCAAGGAGATGGATTGACACAGTGGTTGCAACAATGAACTCAGGCAGAGGAACAAGAGAGATTTTGCTTCAGCAAAATAAAATGTTGGCATGGTAAAGAAATCAGATAGAAAGAATAGCATCTGTGATCTTACCGGCCGGTCTTAAGAAAAGCCACCAACTAATTGAGGAATCAAATAAATCCATAGAGAAGAAACACAGCCGCCTGTGTAATCTAAGGGTTGTATATAATCAAACACAAATCCAGAGAAGGGAATGGTATGAGAGATTAAATTCTGAACGCCCAGCTTGCAGAAGGCTATGGATGACAAGGGAAGCCCAAAATCATTTGCAGGGTCCCCACATGGATTAAGTCTCCGGTGAATACCCCCGGACCATAGTTCAGGAGAGTGAATAGACTGCTATCAGACATTGAAAAGACGATGATGGCAAATGTGGTTAGGTTACAATGTAACACCTTTTCATTCCATCTCCCTTTTGACCCATTTTGAAGTTGTTCCAGCTTTTAATGTTTTCTGCTTTCTTTTCAATTGAGATTTTTCTCTTTTATTTTGTCCTTGTTGTTTGGCTTTAAAAAAAACTTTTTGTTCCTTGTTTTTGTTTTGTATGTTTATGTGAAACCCAGGATAGGTAACTCTATCAAGATAGTAATTGGACTAATATCTACCTAGGGGCATGGCAGAGGAAGTTGGGGGCAAAGTGGGGTCCAAACGACAATGAGTACTACAAAGAAGAAAGTGTTCTAAAGTTTGTTGTGGTGATCGCACAACTCTCCTTAGTCTGATCAGACTACTGAATTGTTAGATATGTAAATTATATGCCAATGAGACTATTGAAAATATTACAAACCTGAACATTAAAAAAATAACCCAAACTTTTGTACTCCAAAAAGGACACTATTTTCTTTCTTTAAAAAAAATTATTGGGGGCTCATACAAGTCTTATCACAATCCACACATACAAGAATTGTGTCAAGCACATTGGTACATTTGTTGCCAACAGCATTCTCAAAACATTTGTTTCCTACTTGAACCCTTGGTATCAGCTCATTTCCTCCTCCCTCTCCATTCCCTCTTCCCTCACGAACCCTTGATAATTAATAAATTATTATTATTTTGTCATGTCTTACACTGTCCGATGTCTCCCTTCACCCACTTTTCTGTTGTCCGTCCCCAGGAAGGAGGTCACATGTAGATGCTTGTGATCAGTTCCTCTTTCTACCCCACCTTTTCTCCACCCTCTTAGTATCACCACTCACACCACTGGTCCTGAGGGGCTCCCTGGACTCCCTGTGTTTCCAGTTCCTATCTGCACCAGTGTACATCCTCTGGCCTAGGCGGATTTGTAAGGTAGAATTGGGATCATGATAGTGGGGGTGGGGTGGGGAGGAAGCATTTAAGAACTAGAGGAAAATTGTATGTTTCATCGTTGCTACACTGCACCCTGACTGGCTCATCTCCTCCTCGCGACCCTTCCGTGAGGGGATGAAAAAGGACACTATTAAACAGTGAAAAGACAACTTATAGAATGGGAGAAAATATTTATAAATCATGTATCTGATAGAAATCTAATACCAGCAGACTGGACTGGAAAACACTCCTAAGGGCCAACAAACGATCCTTGAACTAACTACAAGCTTTTCTTTTGTGAAAAAAAAAAAAGAAAGAAATCTAATGCCAGAATATATTAAAACTCTGTAACTCAACAACAAAAAGATAAATGACCCAATTTAAAAGGAGACTAAGGACTTACACATTTCCCAAAGAAAATATATAAATGGCCAATAAAGCACATGACATGCAGCTCAACATCATTAGTCATTCAGGAAATGCAAATCAAAACCACAACGAGATAACACTTCATACCCAAGAGGTTACTATAATAAAAAATAAAGACACTGACTGATGTAATGAGGTCACGGAGAAATTTGAACCCTCATAATTGCTGGTGAGAATGTAAAATAGTCCAGCTTCTTTGCAAATAATCGGTCAGTTCCTCAAAAAGTTTAAGAAGGGATGACCTTATGACCCAACCATTCCCTCCCCAAAGAGTCGAAGACTCGGGTTTACACAAAACGTGTACACAAGTGTTCACAAGCAGCATTGTTCATATGAGCCAAAGAGTGGAAGCAGCCCAGATAAATGTCCGTCAGCTGGTGGACAGTTAAGCCGAATGCGGTGTAGGCACATGGAACATTAGGGCATCATAACAGAAGCATGGGGCGCCGAACCACGCCACAACCCAGACTCCACCTTTGAAACCAGGCGAAATGGAAGGAGCTAGCTATCGCGTGATCCCACGTACGTGAAATGACCAGAACACACTTCCCCACAGAGACGGGAGGGCGGTGAGTGGTTGCCGAGGGCTGAGGGTGCAGGGGCGTGGGGAGTGATTGCTCATGGATACGGTTTCTTTGGGGTGTTGAAAATGCTTTGGAATTAGACTGTAGGAATGGTTACACAACCTTGGGGATATAAAGCCCGCTGAGCTGTACACTTTAAAAGGTAGATGTTTATAGTCTATGAATTACATCAGTTGAAAAACAGAAAGATCAGAACTTGGGGTCAAATCCAGGCCCTGTCATTGTGGCCTTGGCAGATGGCTCCCATGATCTGAGTCTCAGTTCCCCACCCAAGGCGATGCTGACTCGTAGCAGGACGCCCATGGACGCTGTTCTGATCACTGCTGACGTTGTTCCCAGCCAGCAGCACTGAGTGGCTGGTGTGCCCCTGGGCGCTCGCTTCAGATGGGCCTGAGTGCACACCCAAGCTCCAGCGCTCACTGGTTGTGTGATCTTGTCTAAGACTTGGTTTCCTCATCTGAAAAATGGGCGTGATAACGCCAGCCCCATCAAAGGATGCCCCGTAGGAAGAAGATGAGACCAAACCGGAACCACTTGCTGTCACGTTGACCCCGGATGTCAGGTTGTCTCACAGTGACACTGTGTGTCAACAGCTGACTGTCCAGCATTTGATCACCAGGCCTTTCTTCCAAGGCACTTCTGGGTGGACTCCAACCTCATGCCACCCAGAGGAAACGCCAGGCACAGTGAGGCTGGCATACGCAGTGCATACCGTTGGCCTGTTGCCGCTGTCACTATTATTGTGCTGTTGGTTTGTGGCTAGAGGCACAACAGTCTTGCTTCCTCCTCACATCCCACCCCCACCTCCATCCTGGGAGTTCCCATTTGGTCCAGGCTCTACGTGTTGGACCAACTTGGTGGTTTGGACTCCGCCTTAAAGACCTTGCCTCCTGGTTGGGCTCTTTGTTCAAGAGGGCCCTGCCCTGGTCAGCCCTCAGATACATGCTGCCAGCCTTCCTCCTAGCCCCCACAGGGCGCTGGGCTCTTCTCATCCCCCAGGTGAGCACAAGGACAGTGCAATTCCCCCCTCCCCCGCCCCTCAGGAGGCTTCAGGTGGGGCTCCCAGCCACTCAGAAACCCGGCCTGGAGTGGCCCTTGCAGGCCCGCAGACTGCCCCTCTGGGGGTGTCCCCCGTGGTTGCTGGAAAGAGGAAGCTCCGAGCAGCTGTCTAGAGCAGGGACTTTTGTTCTCCAGCTCGGTGGAAGTCACAGCCAGTCCTCTGCTTCTAGGAATACGGCCCCAGATGAGTGTGTTCCAGAGAGGCTATTTTGACAGTTCTGTGTAAATGAGAAAGACTGGAAAAACCCCAAATGTCCATCCATCGGATAACTGGCTCCATACATTATGGTATAGCCATGTAGTGGAAAACCACACATGTGTTTGAAAAGAACATGCCTAATCTAGGTAGACGGAAAAGTGCTTCCCAGGGGTGCTTTAGGGAGGAGCAAAGTTCAGAAGGCTCTTTTTGTGTTCACGGTATGCTCTCTTGCTGCGCTCTCCTTCCTCCCTCCCTTGCTTTGAAGCGCTGTCCCGTGTCTGGACTTGCACATGCATAGGCACCAGCAGGAACGCACCAGCGGGAACGCTTCAAGCCCGGTGGCCTCAGGAGGAGGAAGTAGCATAGGGCACATTGGCATCAGAGGTGGGAGTGTGACTTTATGGTCTATCCTCAGTACTGCATACATTTAAATGTTAAAAAATTCCTTCTGAATAGATAAATCATGCATGTGGTTAAAAAAAATTCCAATTTCAGAAAGGGTGCAATGGGGGCAGGCGAGTCTCCTTGCTCCCCTGGCCCTCTGTACCCCAGCCCCCACCCAGAGCTCCCTTCCCCTGATGTAGCTGATGCTGTCAGTCCTTCGTCCAGCAGGGCAGAGCTCCACTATGCATTTGTTTAAATACAAGTGTGTTAGTCCAGGTTGACTAGAGAAACAGATCCAGAGACATTCATGTGTGTAAGAAAAAGTTTTATATAAAAGAGCAATTGTATATTGAGAAAATATCGCAGCCCAGTCCAGATCAAGTCCATAAGTCCAACATTAGCCCATATGTCCAATACCAGTCTGTAAATTCCTCTTCAGACTCACACAACACATGCAATGATGCCAAATGCAGGAAGATCACAGGAGAGTGGGGGGATAGTCTTGTGGATCCAGTGGCATCGGAAGCATCTCAGTGCTGGTGTGGGTCTCCACATGGCTCCTCCAGCTCCAGGGCTCTGGCTGCATCGGTAGCTCCATGTGGCTTGTCAACAGGAATGTCTCCCAGAGAGAGAGCGCGTATCTGGCCTCCAGGGAGATATTTACCTCCATTGCACCTCCAAATGAGGTCATCAAGCTGCGAACTGATTGACAGACTAGATTCCACCCGTTCCTCACGTTGACTGTAGGTTATATCACTGCCACAACAAGCCTGCGTTCTGCTCGAGGGGAGCCTTGATGGCAGTGTGTTAAGTGCGGGGCTGCAACTGTAAGGTCAGCAGTTCATCCCGACCCTCGGACAGACCTGGTGATGTTTCCATGGAGATTACAGCCTTGGCAATGCCGTGGGGTGTTCTCCCAAGTCTTTTTTTAATATTGGGGTAAATTATACTCTATAGCAAAACCAATGCCAGCTCAGCAATCTGACAGGCGCCAGTCAGTGCCAGTCTTCAAGTGGCGGAATCGTTCCTATCACTCTCTTCTGCATCGTTCTACCATTAACATGCCCTCAGTATCTCCTCAGCCCAAACCGTGCCCGTATTTGTTGGTTTCATATGTAGGAGAGGCCCTTTGTCCTTTGTGCCTGGTGTACTTGCTCAAGGGATGCTGTGAGGTTCATCCACCCTGAGACAGGCCTGTCCTTCTCCTTAGGGCTGAGGAGTACTTCACTGTATAATATATAAATATATATACATATACACACATACATATATAAGTATATATGTATATATATTACATGTTGCTTATCCTGCCGTCTGCTGATGGACATTTCAGTCTTGCTCCAATATGCCTTCTGAATCAACAAAAATGCATTTAGACCAGAAAAGAACAAGGACGATTGAAGGTGGGGTTCTTCTTACGGTGGTGACCAGGAAGGGGGAGGCAGGAAACCTGGGACAGGGGGAGAGAAACCACTTTCTGCCCTGACCAGGGATGACCCACCACCAGCCCAAGGGGGCTCCCCTCTCTTCCTCGGAAGGTGGCCCCCTGGGCTTCTGCAACGCTGTGCCCCCCTCATGCCCAGCCACAGGGAGGACCAGCGCAGTATGGGGAGCGGAGACCACCTCCCTGCAGTCACAGCTCGGGGGAAGGGGGCGGGGTGGGGTGCTGTCAGCAGGAGAATCTTGGGGCTTCGTACAATCCCTGGGGAGGCAGGTGCTCTCCAAGGGGGAGTCCCCAAGCCCACCGCGTCAGAAAACCCCTTCATCTGATGGAGAATCACCAAAGCGTGTCCTCCGGCAGGCGCTGCGAGGACCCTCAGGCGACGTCCACATCTCATCAAGACCTTTCTGTTTCTCCGCAAGCGCTATGCTTTTAAAAATTATATGCTTTTAATATTTCTTTTAGAGCCGCTTTCGGCTTACAGAAAAGCCAACGGGACACGCCGAGCTCCGTGTTGCCACAATGCCGTCTGGCTCCCTTCGAACTGCTGACCTTGCGGGAAGCAGCCCGATGAGGAACCGCTACGCACCGGGGCTCCTAGAGTGGCCTTATAGGACAGAATGAAGCTCTCCCACGCTCTGAGACAGTATAGCTTCATTTCCCCTTAATGCTTAGTGTCCTGCGCCACCAGGCCTCCGTGGTCTTGGGGAAATCCCCCCCTGTTCCTTCTTAACTGATAAGCAGCTCAGGGAGAGGGGGTGGGGGTGCTGTTGGCACCCTTGGGCTCCAGTCTGACTAAGGAGCACGCTCCCAGGCCACCGCGTGCAGCCCCGGCCGCTCCTTTCCCTGGATCACAGTTTGTCTTCGGTGAGTGTTGACGCAGCAAATTCGGTTCCGCTTCTCAATCGAGACATCACTGGTTTGGATGGCACTGGTTACAGTCCGTCTGAGATCTTTCCCCTCCCCATCTGCTTGTCTTTTAAACAACGTGGAGTTGTTTTAGGACAGTTACTGGTAGTGTAGAGGTGGGAGCCAATTCTTTCTGCCCAGGGTCACTTGGCTATCTCTGACATGATTCACAGGCCGCACCAGAGTATCGGGGTGAGCATTTGCCTGCTGTCCTCGGTCATACGGATGGACACGGCTGCTGCATCTGGGGGCTCCAACCAACGGAAGGCGCGGGACCAGGCAGGGGGTGTTCCATTTTCCCCAGGTCGGAATGAATCAGAACGGATCGTTGACACCTAGCAACAGCATATCTGGTCAAACACTCACGCACCCCTGGCACAGTGGTTACACATTGATCCGCTCACCACCAGGTCAGCCATTCCTAACCACCAGCTACTCCTGGGGACAAAGGTGGGGGCTTTCTATTCCTGGAAAGAGTTACCCTCTTGGAAACCCAGGGGTAGCTCTACCTGTCCTACCTGGTCACTATGAGTTGGCATCAACTTGATGGCAGTGAGTAGTTTAAAATATATATATTGTATTGTGATGGCTGGAACAGCTTCTCTTGGGTGAGGTGGATGCTGTTAGCTGGTGTGGAGGGTTTTGTGAGCCTTGGGTGGCCTGCGGGCCTGACACTCCCCACCTGCTGAATGTGTCCCCCTGTTTCCCCAGGGCTTCATTTATCCTGTGCCTCCAGCCCCTGCCTTTCTTACAGTGCATCAGTTAGGACTAGAGCAGGGGTTCTCAACCTTCCTAATGCCGCCACCCTTTCATACAGGTCCTCATGTTGTGGTGACCCCCAAGCATCATGATTAATCACAAAAACAATAGGAAATTATATATTGTGAAATATTTCTTTCTTAATTTTTTCTAATGACAAATAAATGAAATTTTTGTCTTGAAGCATGGCATAGCATGGGTGACAGCCTTAATAGAACAACAGTAAACCACATCGCTACATCTTGCCACGGCATGCATAAACACCAACTTCAGTGTGAAGGTTGAGACAGCATCTTTCTCACCAGATCAGAAATATGTGTTTTCCCATGGTCTTAGGCAATCCCTGTGAAAGGGTTGCATGACCCCCAAAGGGGTCTCGACCCACAGGTGGAGAACCGCTGGAATAGAGGCTTGATTCACTTCGGAGCAAAACCTTGGGACCAGATATCTGGCAGCATGCTTCTGGGGGTATCGGATCAGGAGCCTCCTGACAAATCCACACCCCTGTCTGGTGACCTCTCCTGATTGGCCTCCTGCTGTGCCCACTTCCTCCCCTCTGGGTGCCCAGCCCCCCACATTCACTGCTGGGCGTGACCAGGCTCCTCCTTCATTTCCAAACTCCAGTTCCAGTGGAACCTCTATTTGAAGGCACTTTCGACTGCCTTGCCCCGAATCGCCCCACCGCAGTCACTGTCTATTTTCTTTTCCTCCTGGAGCTGAGGTGGCCTTGGCTGGCCTTCCTTTATCTGTCTCTTGTCCTTCTAGAAGGCCGTGCATTTCATAGCTGCTGCTGCACCTGTCACTGTTCTCTGCTGGTGCCCTGGATCCCAGCAGGGTGCCTGACCCAGGTCCCTCTTAGGACAGAACACTGCCTGGCCCTGTGACAGCCCCCCCCCCACACCCCTGCAAGGTTCTTGTTTTGGAGCCCATGGGGGCAGCCACTGTATCAGTTCATTTCCGTGAGGTCTTCCTCTTTTTCACTGACCCCCTACTTTACCAAGCATGTGGTCTTTCCCAGACTGCCCCCTGATAACATGTCCAAAGCCCGTAAAATGAAGCCTAGAGCCGCGTAGGTGCTTAGCTTTCTGCAGGCAACTGCACCAAATCACCACCCAACGTATGCTCTTTGCCGGACAGTAGAACAGATGACAAAGTAATGATAATTTATGAATGACGAAGGGTTCATGAGGGAGGGGCAGTGGGGAGGGAGGGGGCAAATGAGCAGCTAATATTAAGGGCTCAAGTAGAAGACAAATGTTTTGAGAATGATGATGGCAACAAATGTACATATGTGCTTGACACATGGATGGATGGATGGATTGTGATAAGAATTGTACGAGCCCCCCAATAAAATGACTTAAAACAACAACAACAACAAACAAATGTATTCTCTTATAGTCTGGAGGTAAGAAAACAAAAACATATTAAACCAGTCTCAGGGGGTATAAAATCACAGAGTCCTCCTGGAGGGAGGCTGGATCAGGCAAGGTTTTCTAGAGAAGCCAAGCCAGCGACAGAGTTGAAGAGCGAAGTTTTTAATCAAGAAAAAATGACTCACATAGATGGGTCCGGATTAAGTGATTAAGTCCGGATTGCTTCAGGTCCGTGTGTCAGACATTATTCTAAAGGTTTTTCCTGACGCCCGTGGAGCCTGCAGCGGAGAGCTCACACACCAGTGGAGGTCAAACTGGTAGATGCGATGTAAGGGCAGGCCATAGCTAACTCCTCGGATCTGCAGGCAATATCTCGGGCCACCAGCACTTGTCTCAGGAGACCAGCTGCAGGATCCAGGCCAGCAGGAAGGGAAAGAGGGAAGAGTGAGTTCTCTACATCCCCAAGGAGACCTCATCAGGCTTGGACTTAGACCTTATAGAAGAGGCTTTCCTGCCTCACTAGAATCCTGGTCCAGCCAGGTTGACACAAAAGCTAATTATCCCAAGGCTCTACGGGAGAAGCCATTTCCTAGCCTTTTCCAGCTTCTGGAGACCATCTGGGCATTGCGCCAACCTCTGCTTCTGTGCAAACGTCTCATGCTCTGACGCTGACGTCGTTGTCACCTCCCCCTTATATGGATCCTTGAGATTATACTGGGTCCTCTTCATGACTCGGGATAATTTCCCCCATCTAAAAGTGCTTAGACACATTTGCAAACTTCATTCTGCCATACATCTTTTCAGATGCCAGGGACTAGACCAAAGATGACGTCTTTCCAAAGCAAAACCAAACTCCCCGACTCACTACCATTGAATTAACTCCAACGGACAGTGACAGTACAGGACATAGAACTGCCCCTATAGGTTTACAAAGCTGTCATTCTTTTTGAGACTGTAAATCTTTATGGGACCAGAGAGCTTCATCTTTCTCCCATGCAGTGGCTAATAGTATTGAACTTCTGACTTTGTGGTTAGCCCGCCGACTCATGGTCCACAATGTGACCAGGACCCCTTGAATATCTGTGGAGGGACATTATCTTGTTTACTATGTTAATATTGTCCCTGAACTTAGACACCAACCATCTCAAGATTTGATGCATGGAACCCTAATGACTGGGGACCAGTAGGGTTCTGAAATGGCAGCAAAAGGCTCGTGTATGAAGACGGCAAAAGACCATTAAAAAGACAAGAAAGAAGAGAGAAGACCCAAACGGATGCCCACGAGATGCTCTTGAATGTACAATCGCTAACATGAATGGGCGAAATGGTGAAGTTGAAGAACTGAACAGATATTCCAAAGGGTGGCTTGGAAACAAGTCCAGCATGATAATGAAATGTGCAAAGACCTAGAGTTACAAAACCAAGAGGGAAGATGACCCTTAGCATTTCTCCAGCTGAAGGAGCTGGAGGGAAAATTCAAGCCTTGGAATCCTGAGTTGCAATTTAGAAGGATTCTATGACGAGAGATTGAATGAGGCAGAAAGCACCAACAGAAGATGGCAGGAATACACAGGCCACATACCACAGAGCATCGGTTAACCTTCAACCATTCCAAGAGGTCATGTTGCTGCTAGGTGCTGCTCAGTCCTGTACCATGCTCATGAATGTTCTTCTATTTGAACCATTGATGCAGCCACGGTGTCAATCCATCTTGTCCAGGGCCTTCCCCTTTGTCACGGCTTTGCCAAGCATGATGAGCTTCTCCAGGGACTGGCTTCTCCTGACAACATGTCCAAAGTACGCGAGACAGGGTCTCCCGATCCTTGCCTCTAAGGAGCATGCTGGCTGTACCTCTTCCAAGACACATTCGTTGGTTCTTTTGGCATCCATGGCTCTGTCAATACTCTTTCCCAGCCCCACAATTCAAATGCATCAGTTCTTCTTCAGTCGTCCGCATTCAACGTCCAACTTTCACTTGCATAGGAGGTGATTGGAAATCCCATGGCTTGCGTCAGGCCTACCTCAGTCCTCAAAGTAACCTCCTTGCTTTCCAAGACTCTAAAGGGGTCTTGCACGGCAGATTGACCTAATGCCAGCCTTCTTTGATCTCCTGACTGCTGCTCTCAGGAGCTATGATTGTGGGTTCAAGCAAGACAAAACCCTCACTTCAATCTTTGCTCTGTGTGTTAGTCTGGGTACATTAGAGAAACAAATCCACAGAAATTCATATGTATAAGAGAGTTTTATATAAAGGGTAAGTGCACATCAAGAAAACATCCCAACCCAGTGCTGCCCAAACCCACAAGTCCAACATTAGCCCTTATGTCGGACACCAATCCACAAAATCCTCCTTCATCTCACAAGACACACACTATGATGCTGATTGCAGGAAGAAAGCCGAATCAGTGATTGTGTGAGCATCTCAGTACTGGCAGGGGTCTCCACACGGGTGCTCCAGCACCCATGGCTGCATTGGGATAGGTCCATGTGGCTTCTCCTCAGAGGTGTCTCGCAGGAAGTGAGCTTTGCTAGCTGAAGCAGGGAACTGGCTAAGGCAGCTGCACCCTGGACCCACCATCACAAAAGAGATCCGAGAACTAGAAAGGCAAGGCTCACTGAGCCATTTATGCCTCCGCCCTTTTATTAACGCCACATGTGTCTATCTGCCAGCTTGGCACAATAAACTACCTCACTTCGTTTATCATGATGTTTACCTGTTGGTCCAGTTGGGAGGATTCTTGCTTCTTGACATTGAGTTGTAATCCATACTGAAGACTGCAATCCTCGATCTTCATCAGCAAGTGCTTCAAGTCTTCCTCACTTTCAGCTTGTGAGGTTGTGTCATCTGCCTATTGAAATTTGTTAAGAAGCCTTCCTCCAATCCTGATGTTGAGTTCCTCTTTGTGTAATCCAGCTAAGCTGATTATGTGATTAATACACAGATTGAATCAATGTGGTGAGAGGATACAGCCCTGATGCTCACCTTTCCTGGTTTTAAGCCATGCAGTATGCCCCCATTCTGTTTGCACAAGTGCCTCTTGATCCATGTACAAGTTCTGGATGCGCACAAGCAAATGTTCTAGAATTCCCTTTCTGCTCAAGGCTACTCATAGTTTTTATGATCCCCACAGTGGGAGGTCTTGGTGTAGACAATAAAACACAGGTAAAGATCTTCCTGGTATTCTTTGCTTTGAGCCAAGGTTCATCTAATGTCAGCAATGATATCCTTTTCCCACTTCCTCCTCTGACTCCAGGAGCCGTGGGAAGTTCTCTGCGATGCACTGATGCAGCCGTTGTTGGAAGAGCTCCAGTAAATCTTTACCAACGTGTGATATTAACGATATTGTTCCCTAATTTGAGAATTCTGGTGAAGGACAGCCAGAATGCTCCTTTGAGCTGCACATGATCCAAAACGGATGGTATTGAAGAAAGAAGTCCTAGCTGCCTTGAGGGTTTTAGGAAAAACCAGGCTTCAGGAATTGGTGGAGGACTAATTGGAATGTTTCCACAAACGGATGCAGGGCTGGAAGTAGTCACGCTTCTGTGCCATGAAATTTAGAAAACAGCTACCTGGCCACACGACAGGGAAGGTGCCCGTTACAAAGAGAAGAGACCCAAAGGAATGCAGACATTGCCAAGCAGTGTTATGACTAGCCCACGCAAGTTAACTTTTGCTGAAGATCATTCAAAAACGGCCGTGGTTAGACACCAACAAGGAGCTGCAAGTATTCCAGCGGGATCCGGAAGAGGATGTGGCATGAAGGATGCCCTTGCTGCATCAGAAGGCTCTTGGCTGAAGGCAGAGAACACTAGAAAGATGGTTGCTTGTGTTTCATTGACTGCGCAAAGGCTGTGTGGACAGAAAACTATTAATAAACGATGCGTGGCATGGCAAATAGTGGGCCCGGAACACTCCACAGTGCTCATGGGGAACGTGTTGTTGTTATCAGGTGCTGCTGCGTAAGTGCTTACTCATTCTGATCCTGTACGCAGCAGAGTGAAGCATGGTCTGATTCTCCGCCATCCTCGCCATCATTGCTGTGTTTGACCCCATGCTTGTACACACTGCATCAATCCATCTCCTCAAAGACCTCCATCTTTGCACTGACTCACTTTCCCAAGCATGATGTGCTTCTCCAAGGATGGTCCCAGAACACATCCAAAGTACACGAGGCAAAATCTTACCATCCTTGTTTCTAGGGAGCATTCTGGCTGTACTTCTTCCAAGATTGATTTGTTCCTCTGGCAGGCCATGGCCTATGACTCAAGACTCATTACAAGCCCTATAGTTCAAAGGCTCAGATTCCTCTTTGGTCTTCATTTGTCCGGCTTGTTCAAGCACATGAGGCAAATGGAAATGCACATGACTTCAATGGGGGCATCCTTTAGTCCTCAAAGTGACTGGATTGTCTTAATTAATGTCCGAATTAAGGTTCCCAATTTTATTTTCTAATATCCATTGTGATGGCTACACAGACCTCACAGATAAAATTCAAGATTGAAGGGTTTAATGAAGGAGGTTGACTAATTGTAACACCATGAGAAGTACTCTGGGTATAATTGTTTATATCATGTTACGAAGTCTTTCCAGTCTGTTTACAAGTGCTCAAAGGGCCAGACCAGTCCATGGTAGGGTGCAACTCAAGTCACTCGGCTCAAGCTCTGTGGGTCAGTCAACAAACCCAGCTCCCCGTGTAAAGTGCTCGGAGGCACCCAACTCCGAAGGCCAGCCTCTTGCAAAAAAAATACTCAGCTCTGCTTGCTCTATGGACTGAGAAGTCCATCGGTCTGTTTTGTGCTCTGGCTCCCGGTCCTGCTGCTGCTCCTCTGGCGTCATAGCTGCCTTCTGGATCCAGGAGGGTCACTGCTCAGGGATCTCAGGTCAGGAGGACACCCTCCACTCCTGCCTCCTGCTTCTCAGAGCGCTCATTTTATACACAGAACTCTCGGGGATCCTGTTCACAATGACTCACAAGTGAATCCTATCAATATCTCCCCCAACTTCTTACCAGACCCAGGCTGGAAGGTCGTTTGGTGGGAGTTGGAAACTTTGGCCAGAAGAAGCACATTAAATAATTCACTTTCCCTGCTGTGACATCTTTACTTTTTAACACTCTAAAGAGGCATTTTTTTGGCAGCAAATATTGTCCAGTGCAGCAGAACATCAACAGGGAGCTGCCAGAGGTTCAGGGCAGATGTAGAAGAAACTGGATCTTGGCTCAGAGCAAAGAATACCAGAAAGATGTTTACTTGTGTTTTATTGCCTACACCAAGACCTCTCACTGTGGGGATTATAAAAACTATGAATAGCCTTGAGCAGGATGGAAATTCTAGAACATGTGATTGTGAACATGCAGAACTTGCACATGCCTCAAGAGGCCATTGTGCAAACAGAACTAAGAATATGTACGTGGTTTAAAACCAGGACAGGTGAGCATCAGAGTTGTATCCTCTCACCACATTGATTCAATCTGTGTATTAATCACACAATCAGCTTAGCTGGATTATACAAAGAGGAACTCAACATCAGGATTGCAGGAAGGTTTACTAACAACTTTCAATTTGCAAATGATCAACTGACATGCTGAAGGTGAGGAGGACTTGAAGCACTTGCTGATGAAGATCGAAGATTGCAGCCTTCAGTATGAATTCCAACTCAATGTCAAGAAGCAAGAATCCTCCCAACTGGACCAGCAGGTAAACATCGTGATAAACGGAGCGAAGATTGAAGTTGTCGAGGGTTTTGTCTTGCTTGAACCCACAATCAAAGCTCCTGAGAGCAGCAGTCGAGAGATCAAAGAGGGGTGGCATTAGGTCACTCTGCCGTGCAAGACCCCTTTAGAGTCTTGGAAAGCAAGGAGGTTACTTTGAGGACTGAGGTGGGCCTGACCCAAGCCATGGGATTTCCAATCGCCTCCTATGCAACTGAAAGTTGGACAATGAATAAAGAAGATTGAAGAAGGATTGAGGCACTTGAATTGTGGTGCCGAAGAAGAATATTGAAAATACCACATACTGCTGAAAGGACAAGCAGATCTGTCCTGGAAGAAGTGCAGCAAGATTGCTCCTTAGAGGCAAGGATAGGGAGACCTTGTCTCACGTACTTCGGGCGTGTAGTCAGGAGAAGCCAGTCCCTGGAGAAGCTCATCATGCTTGGTAAAGCAGTGACAATGGGGAAGGCCCTGGGCAGGATGGGAAAGGCCCTGGGCTGTTGCTGCAGCAATGGGCTCAGGCCTAGGAACAATTGTGAGGCTGGCCCAGGACCAGGCAGTGTTTCGTTCTGTTGTGTCTAAGGCCACTATGGGTCCAAACCAACTCCCCGGCCCCGAGCGACAACAGCGTCAACATGCCCGATGTGACGCACCCTTTGGTTTCTTGACTGCTGCTTCCAGAGTGTTGGTTGCTGATCACATGAGATGAAATCCTTTATCACGTCCATCTTTTCTCCGTGTAGCATGATGTCGCACATCGGTTTCAGGTGTGGGGCATTTTGGTTTCTTTAGGCCGAGGTAGTCCTAACTGAAGGCTGTTCTTCCTTTGTCTTCCTCAGTAGGTACTGCAAGGCCTGGAGGAAGCAAGGTTGCGTCACATGTGGCAGGCTCCTAGTGCATCTTCCTCCAATGCTGGCATCCAGTTTGCGGTCTTTGCATAGTCCAGAGTCTCACATTTGCTCGCACGCAGATTCAATATGAAGCTCTATATGAATTTTCCTTCTTGGTTGGTTTGTTGGGGGCAGGGGCTGTTGGCAGGTGTGCCTTGATTTAAAATCCTTTTATTGGCATATACTTCACACATCGCACAGTTTAAGATCATTCAGTCACATGAACAAGAGTTGTACAAGCCTCACTGCCACCCGTTTCAAAGCACTTTCTCCGAGCACTGTGTTCTATGCGGTTAAATCCTCATTCCCTGTAGCCTCCCCTGCCACGCCCCTTGGTAATTATTAATTCCACTGCCATCTCCACAGATTGACCTATCTAGGATTCCGGATACAGAAAATCATGCAAACACAAACGTACAGCACGCAACAAAACCCCACCCACCAATGAGTTGATAAAACAGGAAAACCTCAATCAAAAACAAAAGCAGAAGATATTAAAAACGGAAACAACTTTAAAGTGGGTCGAGAGGGAGAGCAAATGATGAGGTGTTACATTTTAACCTGACACCTGACCACATCTGCCACCATCGACTTTCTGATGCGCTCTGTCTGTCTGTCTGGTAGCAAGACTACTCACATCCCTGGACTATGTTCAGACGGGATTCACCGTAGGCGTAATCCATGTGTGGACCTTGCCGATGGATTTTGAGCTTCCAATGTCCCACGGAGGATCTCTCGGTGCTATTCCAAGTCACGGCGCGCGGTCTACGCACAGCTTCCGAGTGAGCGCGATGAAGTATGCTGGATTTTCCATTCTCTCAGTGTCACCTATGATTTGTTATGTGTTGTCAATAAAACAGACGCACACATCCTCCTATATTCTCTGCCTCAGCCAGCGTTCTTCTGATGTCAGCAGTGATACCCATTGTCCATGACCTCTTCCTGAGGGGGTGTGCTGGACTTAGAGGTGACATTTCAAATGGCCCTTGACTCATGAGTAGGAGTTATATGTAATCGAAAATGGAAAGGACATTTATGGTCAGGATACGACCAGACAGGTTTCTCTGAGGAACTGTGGAGAAGATGGCGTGACCCGGGGGCGGTAGGACAGAATCAGCAGGGAGATGTCTGGAAGGGACCTTGGGGGCGATAGTCGGGAATGTGGGCTCCGCTTTCAGGTTAATGGGAGCCTCCACAGCATTTGATGCTGGAGGGAGGCACGTGGAGCTTTGCGTCTGGACAGCTCACGGAAGTGCTGTGGTTGGAGTGGGGGGGAGGAGCTCACCCTTCAGCCTGAGAGGGGGGGTGATGAGGTTGGGTAGGGGCGATGGGGAAGGAGAGGAGGGGCAGAACTAGAACCAGTAGAACATGGTGATCGATTGAGAAGGGGACTTGACCATTTGTCGGCCACTGGACATCCCCTTGCAGAGGGGTCTTGGGGAGGAGACGAGCCAGTCAGGGTGTGATGCAGCAATGATGAAAAATACAACTATCCTCTAGTTCCTAAATGCTTCCTACCCCGCCACTATCATGTTCCCAATTCTACCTTGCAAGTCTGGCTAGACCAGAGGATGTACACTGGCACAGATAGGAACTGGAGGCACAGGGAATCCAGGGTGGATGATCCCTTCAGGACCAGGGGTGTGAGTGGTGATACTGGGAGGTAGAGGGAGAGTGGGTTGGAAAGAGGGAACCAATTACCTGGATCTACATGTGACCTCCTCCCTGGGGGATGGACAACAGAAAAGTGGGTGAAGGGGGTCGTCGGACAAGGCAAGATATGACAAAATAACAATCTATAAATTATCAAGGGCTCATGAGGAAGGGGAGAGCGAGGAGGGAGGGGGAAAGATGAGAAGCTGATGCCAGGGTCTTAAGTGGAGAGCAAATGTTTTGAGAATGATGAGGGCAGTGAATGTACAGATGTGCTTTCCACAATTGATGTACGTATGGATTGTGATAAGAGTTGTATGAGCCCCTAATAAAATGATATTTGAAAAAAAGAAAAGGGGGCTTGAAGAGGACCTCAGTGGAATCTGGGGAGGCAGAACCGGAGCATGTGTGGAAATTCTTTGCAAACAGTTGATAGGAATACCACCTGTCCAAGTGACGCCGTGTGACAAGCCCCACAGAGGCTAGCGATGGTGCGTGGGCCTGTCCCTCCGAAGAGAAACTGAGTCACCGTAGCATCGAAGGACATGACCAAGACGCCACCTTGATCAGACCCTGGGGAATACGGGCCTCCCAGGGCCCTAGTTGGAGGGGACTTTTCAAGTCCCTGGAGGCTCCGAGAGGAGGAGAGTGGGGGTCCCCGCTGAGTAGCTCCGAGCCGCAGAGAATTTCCTCCAGGTTGGAGGAAACACGACTTCTTCTTTCACATTTGAATGTCAGAGAAGCTGGGCTCACCAGTGACTAACTGCGGCTGAACTTGTGGGTGTGCAGGGCTTATATAGCAGACCTTTCTGACCCCCAGTGACAGCAGACATCTGGACGCACTGGACAGGAGCATGGCCAACCTGCAGACTCTACTCTGGGCCGTCCTTGTCCTCCTCACCTTGGCGCTCCAGGGCACCGAAGCAGGTGAGGCGGGGGAGGGGGGGCTCCCTGCAGAGACCAGAGTCGGCCACTGGCCACGGACTGCCTTCCTCACATGGCCCACGGAGTCTTGGGCTAATTGCAGCGCTTCTCGGGGCCTCGGTTTACCCATCCATTAAGTGGATGTTCTGGAAGGCCTGGGGTCTAGGGTTTGTCTCAGCCGAGTTGGAGGCTTCTGGTGGGTATGGCCTGGGGAAGCCCTGCCTCAGAGAACCTGAGCATAGACTCATGGAGATAGCAAGGAGGGGTCACTAAGAGGGGATGGCTGGAATGGGGCAAGGCCATCACGGGGGTAGGGGACCCTCCCTGGGAGAGCTGGCCCTGCTGTAGCATCGGTGCTGCAGAAGCTGCCACTGTCAGGGGTTCCTGGCTTCTCTTTACCCCCGGTGAAGTCGGGTGCCCGGCGTGGGCAGTCAGGCAAACATGAACAAGGGTTGTTCTGTTTCTTAGGTGTCCTGAGAGGATTCTCTTGCACGAAAGATCTCGTGAAGTAGAGAGGTTAAGTGACTTGTCCAAGGTGGCCGGGTGACTCAAACCCGGGTCTTTGTGACTCCTCTCTGCCTGAGCCCTGCTCCCGACTCTGGCACGCCCTTAGGACCATAGATGGGTCCTTTGCCTCTCTGGACAGTCACCCTACCCGTTGCATGGTGGAGAGAGTGCAAAACGTCAGCCCGTGGACAGCCGCCCTGGAGACTGTGCTGAGCTGTTCCCCTGACTCAGCAGGGCTGGGACTGGGGGCAAACTCGCAGGCATTGCTGATGCTGTTGGTCCCTTTGACTAAATAGCAGGCGTCTAAGATTCCCTGAGCCCCAGAGTTCCATCAGAGCTCGGGTATCATCAATGTCAGTCTCTGCCCCTTGACCTGAACGTCCCAGTAGACCAGGGGTCTGAGGATGGACTCTTGGAGGTCTCAGACTTTTCTGGACACCTTTTACATGGAAACAGAAAACCACATGTCTTCCCTGGAGCCTAGAGGGTCGGGGGTTGTGACCTAGGGTAACTCCGTTTGTGACAAGCTGGTCCCCCCCCCCCGCCCCGGCAGGTCCCTATGGTGCCAACGTGGAAGACAGCGTCTGCTGCCGGGAGTATATCCGCTACCCCCTGCCCCACCGGGTGGTGAAAGACTTCTTCTGGACTTCCAGCTCCTGCCGGAAGCCTGGCGTGGTGTGAGTGGGGAGCTGGGGAGGGCCGGGCAGCTGTGGCCCAAGATGCCCAGGTGCAGAGGGGTTGGGTAGGCCCAGAATGGGGGAATGCTGCCCGGCGAGGTTGGGCATCTCAAGAACAGAAGTCATGTGGCCATTCGATAAAGATGATCCAGTCCCTGTTCGGGGCCAGGGGAACGTGCTGCAGAGCCAGGGCCGGCCACGGGCAGTGCTGACTTCATGGAGGTGCTCCCTCAGCAGCACGCTGGGAGAAGCTGGAAGCAGCCTTGCCTGCCTAGAAGGAGAGTAGTAAGGGCTGAATCCAGGTGCCAGGCACCCTGCTGAGACTGGGCAGGGGAGCCTGCTTCTCCTCCCAACAGCCTTAAAGGGGATGCGAACATATACACACTCCTGGAGGGAAGGGACTTCCCCGGCCTGAACTCATGTCCTCGTCATCGTCCACCCTGAGCCTCTCATCTTTTCCTGTGCGCTCCTCTTCTTGACCTCTTTCTCCCTGCTCTGGGGCCAGCCTTCGCCGGCTCCTGCTACCAAAGGGCCCAGTCCTTTTCAGCCACAGCCAGAAAGGGAGGGAGCCAGCTGCCCATGCAATCAGACCCTGGAGTGGGGGCTCCATCCTCTCCTCCTCCTCCACCCTGCCAACCCTTCTCTCGGAGGTGGGTGTGCAGGTGAATACCAAGGAAGTCAAAGCCAGAGGCCCGCCCAGGGCACCTGGCACTTCCATTCAGCCGCAGTTGTCCCATCTGTACAGCGGGACTGGCGGCAGCATGTCTTCTTCTTCATCTTAAACGCCTGTTCTTGCCAAGTGCCAGGTGCTGCCGTCGGCACTCTGCCTACATGAGCTCAGGCCATCCTCGAAACAAGTCCATGAGTGCGTACTTCCCCGGGCTCCTTTTCACAGATGAGGAAGCAGCCACAGGGGTAGGGGTAGGGTGGGGGTCTTCAGGCCCCGGGGACATCAGAGGGTGCCTCACCAATAACCTGGAAGTGCACATGGCACTGCCCAGGGTGCAGCAAACAGTCACGCCATCAATGCTGACTCAGGGATCCCATCGGACAGGGTAGAATTGCCTCTGTGGGTTTCTGAGATGGTCCCTCTCTGTGAGGGATTATCTGTCCTGGATTCCCTGTGTTTCCAGTTCCTATCTGTACCAGTGTATATCCTCTGGTCTAGCCAGACTTGTAAGGTAGAATTGGGATCATGATAGTGGGAGGGAGGAAGCATTAAAGAACCAGAGGAAAGTTGTATGTTTCATCGCTGATATACTGCACCCTGACTGGCTCATCTCCTCCCTATGACCCTTCTGTAAGGGGATATCCAATTGCCCATAGATGGGCTTTGGGTCTCCACTCCTCACTCCCCCTCATTCACAATGATATGATTTTTTTGTTCTTTGATGCCTGATACCTGATCCCTTCGACACCTCATGATCACACAAGCTGGTGTGCTTCTTCCATGTGGGCTTTGTTGCTTCTGAGCTAGATGGCCGCTTGTTTATCTTCAAGCCTGTAGGACCCCAGATGTTATATCTTTCAATAGCCGGGCACCATCAGCTTTCTTCACCACATTCGCTTATTCACCCATTTGCCTTCAGCAATCGTGTCAGGAAGGTGAGCATCATGGAATGCCAGTTTAATAGAACAAAATGTTCTTGCATTGAGGGAGTACTTGAGTGGAGACCCAATGTCCATCCTTAATACTAAACCTATAAATATATGCACATAGATCTATTTCCCCATCATATATATATATATATATGCCTGTATTTAGACCTCTATAAAAACCCTTTGCCTCCTAGCTCTTTCCTCTATTTCCTTTACTTTCCTCTTGTCCCACTATCATGCTAAGCCTTCATTTGGGTTTTAGTAATTCCTCAAGCCCTACCAGTCTTCTCCCACCCTCCTCACCGCTGATTTTGGATCACTTGTTGTTCCTTTGTCCATAGGTTTGTTAACACCACTTCCTTTCCTCCACTTCCCTCTCTCCCATGTCCCCCTGGAACCATCCATCCAGTTGTTTTCTCCTCCAGATGGTTTATCCAGTCTATCTTTTTTTTTCTTCTTTTTTTACATTTTATTAGGGACCCATACAACTCTTATCACCATCCATACATATACATACATCAATTGTATAAAGCACATCCATACATTCCCTGCCCCAATCATTCTCAAGGCATTTGCTCTCCACTTGTATCCAGTCTATCTTATTTAGATAGACTTGCAGAGATAATAATATGCAGAAAAACAAGACAGAGCAAAACAAAGGAAGAAAAGTAAACAAAACAACAACAAAAAAGGAAAAGCCTGTAAATAGTTCAAGGTCTGCTTGTTGGCCTTTAGGAGTGTTTTTTCGGTAGAGTCTGATGGGGAGCCATGCCTTGGCCCCAAATCCTATTTTCAGTACTCCCTCGGGACCCCCTTTCTCTGCTCGCCTTGCTGTTCCGTTGCACGCCATTTGTGTTTTAAGGGAGGCCAGTCTTAACCCCACTCCTGCCATCATCGGCCAAGCAGAGGGACCCCACCCCACCCCCTGCCCAGGACCTGGTCAGGTGTTTGCCCCTGCATGGGCCATGGACTTGCTGTGTGGCCTGGGCCAGAGTTCCTTGTCTCTGTGCCTGGAGCCTCTCTAGGGGCCTGGCAGGGGCTGCTCTCCAAGGGCCATGCCCTTGACGTCCAGGTTCTCAGTGCACCAGGCGCAGCCAGATCTTACCAGCTGCGGTGCTCTGGTAAACGGCTTCTTCTCTTTGGGCTTCTGGGTAGAGTCAGACTCCCTCAGAGGGCCGCCGTAGCACCATAGGGCTCATGTGCCCGGGAGGCTGTGCAGGGGCAGGCAGCGCACCGCTCTGTTGTACGTCAGGTGGCCATGGGCGGGCACCATCTCCACAGCAGCAGCAACAATGTAGGATCGCTCTGAGAATTCATTCAGTGAAGCCTCTTGAAAAGGCTCTGGCCGGCTCCCGGCACAATGCCACAGCGCCCACTGTGCACCTTCCTGACTACGGCTATGGAGCTAGAGATGCATCAACTCATCGTCAAAGCCCCGGGGGGTGGGCTGTGGTTATCGCCCCGCCCCCATTTTACAGATGTGAAAACTGAGGCTCCGGAAAACTAAGGGACTTACCCCAGATCACACAGCTACCAAGTGGCAGTCGCACGACTTGAGCCCAGAAAGACAAACTTCCTTCAAAGCCATGCTCTGGGCTCCTCCCCAATACCCTCTCTCCCAAGGCAAGGGCAGGGATTGTTTCCGACTGCTAGGAACGCTGTTCTGTGGCTTGACCAGGCACCCAAGGGTGGGGCGGAGGACAGGGGACCTTCTTACTGCTTCCCACAGAGAAACGGGCTTGGCATGCAGCTGACACCTCCTGCATACTGAAGCCTGCGTGTCCGAGCAGGTGACTCATAGAGGCTCAGCTCTTGGCGGGGGACTGGGGAGGGGGAGGTAGCATGAAGGCGGTCTGCTAAAGGGCTTCCCCGTCTCCCTGGTGTCCACCCTTCAGCCTGATAACCATGAGGAATCGGGAGTTCTGTGCTGACCCCAAGACACCCTGGGTGAAGAGGATTCTCCAGAAGCTGAATTCCTGAGGAAACTGCCCAGTGACCATGCCCTTGGCTCCTCCCAACACTCGGCCGTGACAACTGCTCCCCAACATCCAGCCTGCGCCAAGGTCTCCATGGTCCCTGATGTCCATCTCCACGGCTGCCTGCACTGGCCCTCCCCACCTCCCCTCTAGCCCTTCCAACCCACCATCTGCCCTGCAGTAAGGAGTCCCCTGCTCCAAAGCCTTCCCCGGCTCCCCACTGCCTTAGGCTGAAGCCAGAGCTCCCACTCCTGGCACCCTGACCCTCTGGGTCCTGTCTCCAGCCTGGACCCTCTTCTCTTCATGCTTGGTGGGCTCCCTGTTCTCCAAGTCGACGCCACCCTTCTACTTTGGGGCCTTTGTGTGGTCTCGTCCTGAAACCCAGAGCACCCTCCCCATCACTTTCACGTGCCCCCTTGTCACCCGCCGTTCAAGGTCATGCTCAGTCCAAAATGCCAACACCCAGCTTCACTTGTTAGACTTCCCCTGGCTCTCTGCCCATCTGAACAGCCCTGACCACAGTCGGCCCAGAGCCCTGGGGCTTTGGCGCTTGTCTTCCAGCCCCACTGGCTGGGACCAAGGTCCACATCAGAGGGACTTTGGTCTCTTAGGTCCCATAACAGCCTGACTCACAGTCAGAGCTCAGGGACTGCTGCAGAGGGAATCGGGACCCGGAGGTCCCTTCCCTACCCCTCTCCAGATCTGGGCTCCAGAGCAACTAGAAAAAGGCCAATGGGGTCCATGGTGAAGCCCCGAATTTGTCCAGATTCCTCTTCCTTAACTATCTGGCCTTCTTATAATAGAATCCCCTTCTCCCTTTCCTCCGCCTCCTGTGGCTTCCTTCTTCAGAACAGCCCACACTTCACTGCCTCCTCCTCCTTCTCCAAAGAACTGACACCCACATGCAGGCTACGATGTTACAAGCTCTGGGTCTGTTGGTAGATGAAAATGGCAATTTTTTGGCCCTGGGAGGCAGGAGCTTGTGGTAGCCAGCTCTCTCTCTCTCTCTCTCTCTCTCTCTCTCTCTCTCTCTCTCTCTCTCTCTCTCTCTCTGTGTGTGTGTGTGTGTGTGTGTGTGTGGAGTTGAATGAAGGAGCCCTTAGGGCCAAGCTGAGAGCTGGGATTTGGGACTTTTCACCACCTCCCTGGGGATAGAAGGGTCACCAGATAAAGGAAACCAGCCTCACCTGTGCTTTCTCCCTTCCCAGGGCATCTGGGGCAGCTGAGCACGGTGGCTGAGCCGTGTGACCCTGGGGAGGCCATTAGGCCTCTCTGAGCCTCCCTGGCCAAATGAGGATGGGAAGATCCACCTTCACAGGGGTTGGGAGCTCAGATTCCAGGGTGGGAAATGACATTTGGTCAGCCAGAAAGCTCAGGGTCTTCCAGGATCTGAGTCCCCTCAATGCCCAGGCCATCTGTTGGCCATGGGCACTGGAAGTGCTGGCCTGCCATGAACAGGGCCCTCATGTGTCCTGGGATCCCTGCTCCACTCCAGGCATCTGTTCTAAACTTACCCCACAGGGCTTCTGGAAAATAAATTCTCTAAAACAGCTTCCCTTTTGGTCTCTTGGCATGTATGGGGTTGTCCTTGTGAGGTAGCTGGAGGTAGGGTGGGTGGTGGGTGGAGGGCACCGTGACTCCCTCACTTGGAGAGACACCACTGACATGGAGATGTGAGGTGGCTTTTCCAAAGTCATCCAGGGGCAATGGGTGGGGGAGGGGTGGGAAGGATGGGGGCAAGGATCTGAGCGGCAGATGCCCAGGTGCTCACAGGAAAGCTTAGTACTTTGTCACCAGACCTGGCCTTCCTGGGAGTAGCTGCCTAGAGGCTCTCCTGAGACTCCCACGTCGAACACTTTAAGCAGGTGTTTTCACTCATTCATTCACTCACTCACTCACTCACTCAAGAAGCCAACTTCAGCCTTCCCTCGTTAAGGATGGACAATGGGGAAGACGGAGAAAGTGTAATTATCTGGAAAGGCTACCTCCTAACAAACAACTTCCAAACCTCAGTGGTTTAACTCAACCGAAGCTTATTTCTTCTTGGAGGGGAGTCTACACGGACATTGCGCTCAGTGAGTGACCTTCTATACAGTCCCCCAGAGACCCAGGCTTCTGCCTTCTCTGGGGTCTCGGCTCCCAAAAGGGGATGGTGGACTATGGAGAACTATGGGAGAGCTCTCTGCATCAGACCAGGAAAAGGGGCTCATCACGTCTGCCTACGTGCCATTGGCAGAACTGTCACATGGCCACACCTGGCTGCAAGGATTCTGGGAAATATGGGCCAGATGGGTGTGTCCAGGAGGCAAAGGACGTGGGTTTGGAGCACAGCTGGTTCTGGTGCTGAGCTCCTTGAGGCTCCCCTGAGCTCCCTAACTCTCCACATTCCCAGTGTTCCTGGGCAGAGCTCGCACGCCAAGAACAGAATAAGCACCTCTCTGCCCTTGGAGCGCTATCGTGAGTTTTTCAAGGTCAGCAGTCCTTCAAAGGGCATCTTTGCTCCGTGTGTAGTTTCCAGGACAGCAGCTCCCGACACAGAGTGCTCATGGAGGGGGTGTGAGACGTGCCAGGGAGAGTGGACCAGGAGCAAGTCCACCTCTGCCTCTCGCGGACTGGGGATCTGGAGCAAGTGACGTTGCCCTTGTGAACCTTTCAGTGAAAAAGTAGGGGTGGAAGGGCCAGTTAAACCCCCTATGGGTCCACACAGCTGTGAGAGTCTGAGGTGTGAGAGTATGACTGGGTGTGCGCCTAGACCAAGGAAATGCCACTGATCCCAGGGGCAGGGCTCACGGCTGACCCCTCCCCATCCAGGAGCCCCCCAGGAATGTCCAGGGCTCCCCATCCTGCTCACCACAGCTGCTTCTGTTCTGGCTCTGGGGCCAGGGAAACCCCTGCAGTTCCACAAGCACAAGCAGGCTCCTTATTCTCCAGATGAGGAGCTCTGTGCTGCTGAAATATACCGGGCAGGAACCCTCTTATCTGCTGTCCACGCTGTTCATTTTTCTAATCATCGCTCTAGTTGTTGCTCAGCGAGAAACTTCCGGCTTCCCTCAGCCCCTCACCAGCATCCTCACGCCATGCCCGGCGGTTTGGTCCTGTCCTGCATGGTGGTTTCAGGTCAGGAGAGGTGTGCGTTGGGGCCGTATCCTTTCGCTGGTCTGCCTTCAATCTGCCCGCTGAGCAAATCCTCCGAGAAGATGCACCACGGGAAGAAGATCGTGGCGCCAGGCTTAGAGTAAGGTTTCCTAACAACCTTGGGCTTGCAGAGGACACATCCTGGCTTCTGAAAGCAAGGGGCACTTGAAGCGCTGGCGGAGGAAGATCAAGGACTGCAGCCTTCAGGGTGGAGGACAACGCAACAGAAAGGAAACAGAAGGCCTCAGACCTGGGCCAAGAGGTGACAGGATAAGAAAAGTAGAAGAATCAAGGTTGTCCAGGATTTCACCCTGCTCGGATCCACAATCAAGGCTTCAGGAAGCAGGAGTCGAGAAAGCCGAAGATGGGGAAATCCCACGGCATAGGAGGAACTCTTTCAAGTATTGAAGAGTCCAGGATGTCACTGTGGTAGTTCTAGAATTATCAATTTGAGTGAGGGGGTGGAGTCTAGTCTGTCAATCAGATCATAGCAGAGGAGGCTTCTGTGTGGGCGTGGCCTTCTGAGAATTCTGGGAAATCTGGTACTTCCTCCTTGGAGCTAGGAGACTCTCTGCTCACACCCTGGGAGACATAGCAGCTGACAAGACACATGGACCCACCCAGATGCAGAGACCTCTGCCAGCGCTGAGATGTTTCCAATGCCACTGGATCCAAGGACTTTCTACCCACTGGCCTGTGATCGTCTACATTCAGCGTCATTGCATGTGTTTCGTGAGTCTGAAGAGGACTTTATAGCTTGTTATCGGACATATGGGCCAATATTGTACTTATAGACTTGATCTGGACTGGGTTGGGATGTTTTCTCAATGTTCAATTCCTATTGCATATAAACCTCTCCCTTATATACATATGTGTGTGTGTTTTTAAACATTTTATTAGGGGCTCATACAACTCTTATCACAATCCATACATATACATTCATCAATTGTACAAAGCACATCTGTACATTCTTTGCCCTAACCATTCTCAAAGCATTTGCTCTCCACTTAAGCCCCAGGCATCAGGTCCTCTTTTTTCCCCCTCCCTCCCCGCTCCCCACTCCCTCATGAGCCCTTGATAATTTAAAGATTATTATTTTGTCATATCTTGCCCTATCCAGCGTCTCCCTTCACCCCCTTTTCTGTTGTCCGTCCCCCAGGGAGGAAGTCACATGTAGATCCATGTAATCGGTTCCCCCTTTCCAACCCACTCACCCTCTACCCTCCCAGTATCACCCCTCACACCCCTGGTCCTGAAGGTATCATCCACCCTAGATCCCCTGTGCCTCTAGCTCCTATCTGCACCAGTGTACAACCTCTGCTCTATCCAGACTTGCAAGGTAGAATTCGGATAGTCTACCCAGACTCACACAGAGGATTAAGGACCCAAGTCATGGTATTTTCAATCACCTCATCAGCCTGTGAAAGTTGGACAATCAATCCAAAATACCACAGGAAAAAAATGGATGCGTCAGAATGATGGTGGCAGCCAGCAGAGCCAGCAAACCTGGCTTGGAAGAGGGGCAGCCAGAATGCTCCTGAGAAGCAAGGATGGCGAGGCCTGTCCCTCATGTGCGCTGGACATGTGGTCAGGAGAGACCAGTCCCTGGAGAAGGACACCATGCTTGGTAAAGAGGAGCAGTAGAAAGGAGGAGGGTCCTTGGGGAGTTGAACTGACACTGTAGCTGCAAGACTGGACTCAAACCCACGAATCGTTGTGAAGATGGCAGGGGACTAGGTGGCCTTGGGTTCTGTTGAGCTCGGGGCTGCTGTGAGTTGGAACTCACTCCCTGGCACATAACGATGGCCCACTCCTTCCTCGGAGCTCATGGGACTGACCCTGTCATTTCCTGCATTTCCCAGGGGCTAGGATTCTCCCAAGTCAAAAAGGAAGGGCGTGTTCAGCCTCCCTAGAACTAAAAGAGCTGGAGGGAAAAAAAAGCAAACCTTGAGTTGTCATAGGGAAAGTTTCTATGGGCCAAATAGTGAACAATGCCAAAAACATCAAAAGAAGTTGGAAAGACGATACAGGGTCACCCACCAATGTTCTCAGGTGAGGATGGCGCAGGTCTGTGCGGCGTTTCCTTCTGGTGTGTGTCGGGTCCCTATGGGTGGGTACCAACTCGATCACACCTAACAACAACAACAACAACAACAGCAGCAGCAGCAGCAGGCTATTCCTTCCCTCGGTCAAAATCCTGGCGATGCCAGGTGCCTGTGGGCTAACAAAACCTGAGGCATTTTTTACCTGAGTGTTTACCCTAGAATGGCAACCCTCCCGCCACCCCTGCCCCTCCTCCACACCCCTGAACAAGCATTCTGTAAAAGCCCCTTTCTTGTGAATTGGGTGAAGGTTTCCCGAGCAGATCCATTTTCCACTCGGCGTTTCATACACATTTTGGGTCATCTCCTCATTGGTTGCCATGACCACAATGTCCCAGTACATATAACTCAATTGAAAAAAAATCCTGGCTGTCCACCCATTGCAGAATGCCAACATTTCATCCGTCCCACGCCCCTCTGTGACTGCCAGATCACAGAGCAGCGGAGACCTCTGCGATAGCAAGGCATACGTGTCGGCTTCCCAGGTACCCCTCCACCCCTGGAATGGGGCGGGGAGCACCTGGCTGGATGTGCCTCCCAACAGGATGCAGCGTGAGCTGCACAGAATTACTCAGAAGGGCGTCCTGCCAAGAAGGCAGAGGGGAGATCTAATCAGGTCTTGATATCATTCTTCCAGTTTACAGGAAACGCATGAAATAGAGGAACGGCCGGTCGCTCAAGTGCCTTCACAAGGAGAGGATCGTTCAAATTCGGAATGAGGGCCTTTCTTTAAGACTCTTCAGAAAGCCAATGGCCTCAAGAGAAAGCAACCCTTGGCTAGTGAGTTGACTCCACCGCATAGTGACCCTATAGGACAGTGTGGAGCTGCCCCTTTCGGTTTCCCAGACAGTCTCACCCCACCCCACCCTGGAGCGGCTGGTGGTTTCAAACTGCTGATCTAGTGGTGAGCAGCCTAACCTGTAACCATGTGCCCCGCTATGCGGCCAGGGCTCCTTGCTGGGTGACTGCTGTTCGTTCGGTACCATCAAGTTGGTTCCAACTCACAGAACACAGCGCTGCCCAGTGCTGCCCGGGGCATCCTCACAATGGTGATGTCAGAGCCCATTGCTGCCCATCCATCTAGTCGACGCTCTTCCACTCTTTTCTCTGCCCCTCGACTTTAGCAAGCACGGTGTCCTTTTGTTTTCTAAATCATTTTATTGGGGGCTCATACAGCTCTTATCACAATCCATCCATCCATCCATCCATCCATCCATCCATCCATCCATCCATCCATCCATGCATCGAGTCAAGCACATTTGTACCTTTGTTGCCTTCATCGTTTCAAAACATTTTCTTTCGACTTGAGTCCTTGGTATCAGCTTTTCATTTCCTGCCCCCCCCACCTCCCTCATGAACTCTTGATAATTTATAAATTGTTATTTTTTTCATGTCTTTCACTGTCCGATGTCTCCCTTCACCCACTTTTCTGTTATCTGTCCCCCAGGGAGGGAGTTACACATTGATCATTGTGATTGGTTCCCCCTTTCTCCCCACACCTTCCCCTTCCCCTCCTGGTATCGCTACTTTCATTATTGGTCCTGAGGGGTTTATCTGTCCTGAATTCCCTGTGTTTCCAGCTCTTGTCTGGACCAGTGTACATCTTCTGGTCTAGCCAGATTTGTAAGGTAGAATTGGGATCATGATAGTGGGGGGGGCGGGGGGGTGAGGAAGCATTAAAGAACTAGAAGAAAGTTGTATGTTTCATTGGTGCTATACTGCACCCTGACTGCCTCATCTCTTCCTTGTGACCCTTCTGTAAGGGGATTTCCAATTGTCTACAGATGGACTTTGGGTCTCCACTCTGCACTCCCCCTCATTCACATTGATATGATTGTTTGTTCTGGGTCTTTGATGCCTGATACCTGATCACATCGACACCTCATGATCACACAGGCTGGTGAAGCATAATGTCCTTTTCCCTGACCGGTCTCTCCTGATAACATGTATAAAGTACATGAGACCAAATCTCACCATCTTCAGTTCTAAGGTGCGTTCTAGCTGTACTTTTTCCAAGACAGATTTGCTTGTTCTTTCGGCAGTTCATGGAACTGGGTCCGTGCTGGGTTCCTCGCGTAGACTAAAAAGAAGTCACAACCGAAAATGATGATGAACCTAGACTGGGCCTCTGTTCAAAAGTAAAGAGACTGCTTACAGGGCAGAGAACCCTGGTGATCTAGTGGTTACAAATAGGGCTGTTAGTCACAAGGTCAGCAGTTCAAAACCACCAGGGGTTCTGTGGGAGAAAGACAGGGCTTTCAACTCCTACAAAAAAGTCACTGTCCTGGAAACTCACAAGGGCAGTTCTACCCTGTCCTATAGGGTCGCTATGAGTTGCAATCAACTCAATGGCAGTGAACGCTTAAGGGCTCAACAATCAAGAGCTTGCTGGCTCACGGAAAGGTTGGCAGTTCAAACCCATGCAATGGCTATGCAGGAGAAAGGGCTGGCCCACCACTTCCCTAAAAAGTACAACCACGTAAACCCTATGAGACAGGTGCCTGTCATGTAAGGTCACTGGGAGTTACAGTTGATTGACAGCACGACCCACAAAGGTTATGCGGCTTCCTTGGGGGCCATGGAAAGTCTGGGAGCTAGAAAGAGGTGGTGGCCCCAGGGTCTTGTGAATGTACCAACTGCTGTTGGCCCGGGCACTTTAAAAGGCAGCTGTATGCTGTGTGCTTCTTGACAGGATGAACAGAGAGAGAAGAAGAAGAAAAGGAAGAGGTGGAAAGAGAGAGAAGAAAGGATAAAACACATTTGTGTTTATATCCAGTTCCCTCCATCATCCGCCCACCCCCTCCTCACCCCACCCCCCTCACCTGGGTCCTCTGCCCATGGACAGAGCAGAAAGAGAGCCCTGGATCCCCTTTCTGGTCACCCTGGCCCAAGTGGGGGGTTGGGCATCAGAAACATGACGCTTCCTGACCCGGAGTCCGCCTGGGCTGGGACAGTCACTGAGCGTGAGTGAGCAGGAGTGGACATTGGCCTCTGGGTGCTCCACCCTTTCAGCCTGTCCCTCCAAATCCTCATCTGCCTCCCCCCACACCCAGGCACCACTGTGCTTAGGCGGTATTGGCTGGAAGATGAAAGGTTCCCCAGACTTGGGAACCCTCTGCCCAGCTCAGCCAGGGACCATGACTCACAGACCACTGATTTCTTTGGACTGGCAGCCCAGGACAGGATGGACACAGTGAGGTTCTGGCCCAAGGGGATGCCAGGCTCCTGCTGGCTCCTCAAGAGTTCCAAGGGCTGCCCCAACTCTTGCCGGGAAGTCGACCATGAAAGTCGCTCTGTGCTGAACCCCACTTCTGTGACCCCTGGCGCCAGCTTTGGGGAAACCTGCTGGCTGGCCCCACCTGCTCCTCTGGCAGAGAGTGAACTTGGGGTGGCAGAGCTGGGAAGACCCCTCCCCTGGATTAGCTCAGCTTTCCCTAGCCCAGTAGAAAGCACAGAAGCCTACTTCTCCAGGGTTGGGCAGCGAGCAAGGAGGAGCCAAGCGGCAGTCTTGTTGCCCTGGTGGGCCCACAGGACCTAAGTCAGGGCTGGAAGGGGGCACAGAAGAGGAGAAGGAGAGGGACCGAGAGCCCAGGAGCCATGCACACCCTGCTTGTGCCAAGCGCCCTTCTCTGTGGCAGGGAAGGTAGAGGCTCTATGGGAAAGGGACCAGTCCTGCTCTTTCCTGGCCTCAGTTTCCCCAAGTGTCCAGGTGAAGCGGGAGTGGAGCATCCCTTCAGTAGCCACTGCACTGAGCCCCTGTTTGCTCAACCCCATGCTGGGTTGGGGGGTGGGGGGGCTGCATCCAATAAGGCTCCAGGACATCACAGTTCAGCATTGTATACTCTTAGCCCAGGGGGTGACAGTTGGGGTCTCTCATGGCATGGGGGGGGGGGGGCAGGAGATCTCCCAGGCGAGAGAAAAATGTGTCAGACCCGAGCCCTTGGACAGGCAGGCGGACAGGGGAGCATCCCAGCACATGGCCCTGTTCTTCTGTGTTTTTGTTCCTTTGAGAGCTAGGACCCCAGGACAGATCTCCTGAGGGGGCTGGAGGGTGGGGGTGGGGGGGGGCTGCACCAGCTGCTGGGAGGGAGTGACAGCGCAGCAGGGAGGAGAGGTGGCACTTTGAACCCCTGCACTCCTGACCGGCCTCCAGGGCGGCGGGCTTAGGGAGGCCTGTCCTGTCACACTGTCACATTCCAGGCGCAGCCGGGCCCTCCGTTCCTTGGCAACATCCCGAGAATTCAGCCATCCTGCTCGGGTTCCCTTCCCCTCCCCTCCCACTCGCCTGTCTGCAGGGGCGGGAGGCGGAGGCGAGCGAGCGAGAGCTCCATTATAAAAAGCAGCAGAGCTCAGGCGGCACTGAGCGCGGACGCCCGACCCTGGCCGCCAGCCGCGCCCCGCCTGGACTCCCCATCCACCTCCTCAGCCATGACTCTCCTGCCGTGCTCCTGGCTGCTGCGCCTGGCTGTCCTCAGCCATCTGACCGTCCTGCTAGCCGGTGAGTGGGACCTGGACTTGGGCAGGAGCAGGGTGGGGGAGTCTTCAGCCTACCTCCGAGCCCCATTGGGGGCCCTCTGAACCTCGCTGGTGGCCTGAACGCTGACCCTTCTGAGGGACATGCTGGGAGGGTATGGACCTCCCTTCCCGCTGGCCTGATACAGAGCTGCCTCTCTGCCAGATGGATTTACCTCCAGGGGCTGGCACTGCCCAAGCTAGGGAGCAAGGTGGCTACCACAGGCCTGGAGGAGAGGTGGTGTGGATGTGGAGGGGGGGGGGGCGGTCCATGGTGCCTGGTGAGGGAGTCCCCAAGGAAGTTCCTGGTGGGCCTTGGGCCTGTGGGAAGACCTGACAGCCAGTGAGTTGGGCCTTCTCACCCAGGGTTAGTGGGAAACCTGCAGTCCTTGGCCAGGGCCCAGGTAGGGCTTGACTCTACCCTGATTTCAAGGAAGCTGGGGACCCAGGATCAGTGAAGGTCAAGGTCACTGTAGCCCATGCTTCCCCACCACCTTGTGGTCCTCTGAGCCCAGCTCAGCCTCTCACCCTCAGCCCCTGGCTCTCAGGAGTCCGGGACCTGGTAGGGCAATGGGCTGTGTTCCAACTGAGGTTAGTAACAGGGAGCTTAGGGGGCAGCAGGAGAGGGTGAGGCTCATTGAATGGGGTGTAGGGGAGAGGCTCTGGGTGGGCCACCGCACCTCTGGTGACCATCCTGCCTCCCGGTACCAGTCAGCCCCCTCCTCAGAGAGTGCCACAGGCATGTGACAGGTGGAGATACAGGTGGGGGGGAGCGGGGGGAACATGCCTGAGGGTGAGCGAGCACACGTTCCCAACTTCCAGTGGGTCTCGGCTCAGTATGTCTCTCCTGTTGGGGGGGCGGGGTGGGAGTGGGTGGGTAAAAAGGTGGGTGGGGGGCATCGGGACTGTGGAGGTGACTGAGGGCTGGCTCCTTGATGCCTGTCATGGGCCCTGAGGCCCGAGGGACTGTGAGCACTGGACCGGGTCAGGCCGAGGCTGTGACGCCAGGGAGGCAGGTCCTTAACTCTTTGGTGCCAGCTACTGCCCCTGCTGAGAGGGTGAGGGGGCATGCTAAGAAGGTATTTTAGAAAAGGTGGGGGGTGGGTTTCCTTTTACAAAGCTAGTGGGGAGGAGGAGTGCTTAGGTTGTTGAGGGATCTAGGATGGGGATGTGGGGGGGGGTGTGCAGGCCCCTGCCCTAATCGTGGTCCCCAGTGTAGCTGGGAGACAGTTATTCACATGCTTTACACCTCTCTGCACCTCTGTCTTCCGGAGGGCCAGGCTCACCTGGGAGGTGTCACCAGCCACCTGGGAGCTTGGGGAGGTCGGGGGAGGGGCGCAGAGGGGGTGATCCGGAAGTCAGGGAGGGCCCCCAAGGGAGGCTGGGGGCTTCCTGGCCGCTGGCTTGGCTGGTGCAGGGGAGCTGCGTCAGTCCCCACATGTGGGCTTGCAGGCTCTGACAGGCGAAGAGTCTGCGCTTTATATAACAAACCTGCAGCTACAAGTCAGAGCTTGCCTCTGCCAGCACTGACGCACGCCGCCCACTCCCGCCCCAGAAAGAGTGAAAACCTGTTTGGAGCGTTTTTCTCCCCTGAATAGCGCCGGGGGTGGCTGGGCTGGGACGGCTGGGGACAGCGGCAGTGGGGGATGTTCAGATGAGGTAGAACTGGCGGCTTTCTTTCTGGGGACAGGTCTGTGGGCCACGGAGGGCTTCCTGGGAGGGCGCTTTGTTCTTTCCTTCATCCATCCTCTCAGCAAATGTTTAGTGGATGCCTGTTCTGTGCTGGGGGTTGTTCTGGGTGCTAGGGCCACCCACACGAGAGGGAGATAAACCAGAGAGATGTCTATGTGTGTACATGTATGTGTATGTATGCATAAGGGCTATGTATGTACACACACACGTCTTAGTTATCCAGTGCTGCGATGACAGAGACACCACAAGTCGATGCCTTTCACAGTAGCAATGCAGTGTCTCACAGGCTAGGATGCTCGGCCCCTGGATCCATGCTGCTGGCTCCGGAAGGCTTTCTCTTGGTCACCCATCCCCCACCCATCCAATCAATCATTCATCCATTCCCCATACATACATCCACCTACCTATCCCCCCTCCACCCAACCAATCATGCATCTAATCATATTCCATCCATCCATCCATCCATTCCTCATCCTTCCATCTAGGCTGCTGGCTCCAGAAAGACTTTCTCTTGGTCATCCATCCCCCACCCATCCAACGAATCATTCATCCATTCCCCATCCATCCATCTATCCATTCCCTATCCATCCATCCATCCAATGACACATCTATTCATATTCCATCCATCCATCCCTCATCCTTCCATCCAGGCTGTCAGCTCTGGGAAGGCTTTCCCTCAGTCATCCATCCCCTCTCCATCCATCTGTCCATCCATCCATCCCTCATCCTTCCACCCATCTATTCACTAATTTAGCAAATGCTTGTTTGAATTTCTCTTGAGACATTACAAACACCCAGTCCCCTTTGAACTTAACCCTGAGCACATTCTCCCGCAGGTGCTGGTACACAGGTAGGAAAGAGCCCCCTATTGCCAATAAATGAAGCCAGATCACTGTCTATTCAGTCAGCCAGCAAATGCTGATCTTTCCCTAGTACCAGGCCCTGTGCTGGGGGTGGTGAGGCCCCCTGTGGCGAACAAGGCCTGTCTCTACCCGCAGAGGGCCTCCAATTTGATGGGCGGTTAAGACATGCTCATATTTTTCTATGTTGAGCACCTACTGGGTGATGAATCCTGTGCTCAGCGCGCGCACACACACACAATTTGCTCTCCTTAATCCCCAAACTCCCTGATAAGTGTATGTCATCATCCCCATTTAACAAATGCAGAAACTGAGGCTCAGAGAGGTTAAATGACATTTCCAAGGTCACACAGCTGCCCAGTTCTCACCCTGGTCTCCAGATGGCCCCCTGTCCCAGGTCAGGTTAAACACCAAGTCAAAATGTGCAGAGGTTTCCGGGCAAGAGAAACCGCTTCTAACTGCAGGTGGTCAGTGGGGGCGTCTTGGAGGAGGTGCCCGTTAGAGTAATCTTCAAGCACTGCCAAGAGGCCAGCTGGCAGGGAGGAGCAGGAAGGTTGTGGGTAGAGTGGTAGAGGGGAGTCCTGGGCCATTGCTCAGCTGTGTGGTCCCTGGGCCAGCCATTTACACTCTCTGAGCTTTGGGGCCCTGACCTATGGAATGGAGACAGTAGCAGCTGCTCTACAGTGGGGTTGTGAAAGCACATTTTCTATGTCTGGAATGCTCTTTGCTTAGAGTATATATTTTGTTCAGTTTGGGCTAAATGATTCTTTGACATTTTGGATGGATGGATGGTTAGGTGGCTAGATGGGCAGATGGATTAATGGGGTATGGAGAGATGAATGATTGGTTGAATGAATGGGGGAAGGATGGATGGATGGATGATGCATAGATGAGGTAGGAATGGGAAGGGATGGACAGGGCAGGTGGTAGGTGGGTGAATAGAGAGGTGGAACAAGAGAGTGATGAGAGAGGGAGGGAGGTGAGGATGAGTAAGATTTTGACAGATGGGGTAGATAAATGGATGGGTAAAGGAAGGAAGAATAAGTAGACTGAAACGCAGTTCATTCCATGAGTATTGAGTGTCCACCAAGACTAGTGTCTGACCAAGGACACTCAAGCACTGTGGCAGAGGGCAGAGGCTTTGGGGACAGGGCAGTCTGTGGCTGGGGGGGGGGGGGGAGGGTGTCTATGGATGAACTTCCCTGTGTGCCCGCCGACGGCCTTCTGGTCCCCTCCTATCTCCAGGTTTTGCAGGACACCACTACTCTGCCTCCCATCCCTGCCCCCCCCCATGGCAGAGCTACACACCCCATAGCAGGCCTTCCCTGCAGACTCTGAACCCCACTTTTACAAGGCAGTAGGCCAGGCTGAGGAGGAAATGGAGAGAGAAGGAGGGATGGGTGTGGGTGTGTCTAGGGGCACCTGTATGCCTGTGTGCCCATATTTGAGAAGGCGGGGGTGGGGTGGGGTGTTGTGTTTGCATGTCTCGTATGTGTATTTATACATGGGCAATGTGTGTTTGGTGAAACCAAGGGTTCAGATGGGATCCCCAGACCCTGTATGTCTACGCACCATCAGCTTAGTCCCAGACATGCTTCCGTCCTGCAAGTCCTGGGTGCAAAACCCCTCCAGTCTCTCTGGCTTCTACACAATATAACCTTAACCCAGTTCTGAAATGTAGGGGCTTCCTCATGTTCTGCATTGCCCACCCCCCACCTCCCACCAAACACATACCAAACAGCATAGATTTTGCTGGGATTTTTAGGGGAGAGCCAGGGAATGTCTGAAATATAACACAGACATCCTCAAATGTTGATATCACACATGGTAACAAACGTTTCAGTTCTGTAACATCCATTTTTGGTCATTTTACTAGGGGCTCATACAACTCTTATCACAATCCATACATACATCAATTGTGTAAAGCACATCTGTACATTCATTGCCCTCATAGTTCTCAAAACATCTGCTCTCCACCTAAGCCCCTGGCATCAGCTCCTCATTTTGACCCTCCCTCCCCAGATCCCCCTCCCTCATGAACCCTTGATAATTTATAATTGTCATATCTTGCCCTTTTTGACATCTCCCTTCACCCACTTTTCTGTTGTCCGTCCCCCAGGGAGGAGGTTATATGTAGATCTTTGTAATCGCTTCCCCCTTTCCAACCCACCCTCCCTCCACCCTCCCACAATGGCCACTCACACCACTGATCCTGAAGGGGTCATGCGCCCTGGATTCCCTGTGCCAAAACATCCCTTTAGACACCTTGTCTTTCTCAGTGTGGTAACCAGCCACCTGAACATCCCTGCCTAAGCCACCTGACCCCCACCCCATGCCTACACCCAACTCCCCCCACTGGACTTCTGCTCCTCCTTTACCAAAGACCAAACCACACTCACTGCCATCAAGTGGATCCCACTCAGAGTGGCCCCGGAGAACAGACTCAAATGGCCTCTGTGGGTTTCCAAGGCTATAATCTTTTGTGGGAGCAGAAAGCCTCATCAGTCACCTGAGGAGCAGCTGGCGGGTTTGAACCATCCACCTTGAGGTTAGCAGCTAACCCACCATGACACCAGAGCTCCTATTTTACCTTGCTGGGGCTGGGATGGTGTTCCAAATCCCTCCCCACCCCTTCTGCTGGGGCCTGCAGTTCATGGTTCAGTAGCAGCAAAAGGATCGTCCATTCCACAGACCCCCATCTTCCTTAGAAGACCCCTGTACTCACACGTTTGGTTTGTTTGAAACAAACTCGTCTGGCTCGACAGCATTCACGTCCACTTCAGTTTTGCTTTCCCTCCTTGTAGAGCCTCGGACCAGTGGTGAGGTCTGAAGGGCCGGGCGTCTGCAGGGTTTTTAGGATGAGACTCTTATCTCTCTCGTTTTAAACTTTAGCTTTTTGGTTTCTAACGTTTGCTTAGAGATGTATATATTCAAATGTTCCCTTCCATGCTTTCACAGTTTAAAAAGGGTATCACCTGCCCCCGTGTTGGTGGCGGGGTGTGTGTGTGTGAAGTGCGTGTACATGCTGTGGAGTTTTGTTGGCATGTGCGCATGCGTGAGCACCGCACACGGGTGTGTCTGGTGTGTCTCTGAGATCTGGAAGAATCTGTGACTAAGCAGCAGCCCAACAGGGAGGCCTGGGGAGTGTAGGGGTGGGTAAGGGGTGACAGTGGTTGAGCAGGTGAGCTGCTGGAAAAAGCCCCGGTGTGGGGTGGGGCGAGTGGGAGGGGGCTGAACTCAGATCTGGCAGAGAGCCTGCTGGTCCCTGGCTGGTTACATGACCTGACAGGTGACAGCGCCCTCTGCAGCCAACCAACTCCAGTGACGTCATTTTAAAATCGGACCCTTACTATGTGGCAGGCATGGATCCCTGGGGTCAGGGTGGGTTCCGAGTTGGGCGGTTAACCACCAGGTTTACAGTGAAAAGCCACCAGCCGTCCCATGGGGCAAAGATGAGGCTCTCTGCTCTCAGAGATGGGCAGCCTTGGAAACTCATGAGGGCAGTGCCACCTGCCCTGTCGGCTGTCGGAGGGTCACTAGGAGTCAGAGCTGAGTGGACCGCCGTGAGAACGTGTTGGGCTATAAAAACTTCATAAATAAGAGTCACCTCCCCCAAGTTCTATGAAGTAGAAACCATGGCTGCCCGATTTTTCAGGCAGGGAGAGTGAGGCTCAAGGGGCCTCAGGGTGATGGCAGGGCCCGGGATGGGGTGGGCAGTGCCTGATTCTGGCTGGGACAAGCAGGTGCACTGAGCTGGGGCTTCTGGGAACTCAGGTCAGCACCATGGTGTGAAGAAATGCCGCATCACATGCAACAAGATGACGTCCGCCATCCCTGTGGCCAACCTGGTCAGCTATCAACAGAACCACAAATCCTGCGGCCAGCGTGCTATCATGTATGTACTGCTTGCCGGGTCCCAGGACACCCCCATACTCTGTCCACATGCAGCCATACGAGAGCCTCGGCCAATGCCCCTCCTGCTCCTGGCCCACCAGTCAAATCACTGACCGCTAGTCATGTCTTTGCCACGGGGAGCACTGTCTTGAGTGCCCCACTGTGGCTGGGAGTGGGGAGGGGGTGGTTGGGGCAGTCACGGAGGGGTCATTCCTTGCAGGCCGAAGCAATACTTGAACCCACTGGACTTCATGGTGGGTGTGAAACCTGGGGTTCAAGGGCCAGTCCCAGGCTCTGACCCAGCTCTCACCACTGACCACTGGGTGGCCCTTGGGAAAATGGACATAAGTCACGGCTCTAAAGTGCTTAGCTGGACGCCTGGAAGCTACTGATAATCCGAAAGACAGAGATCACAGGCTCCCTTTGGTAGCCGAGAGAAAGGAGGTGCTAACCAGAGTCGGTGGTTCAAACCCACCAGCCACTCCACAGGAAAAACACGAGGCTGTCTGTTCCCACCAAGATGTACAGCCTCAGAAGCCCCATAGATAGGTTCACTAGGAGTTGGGATCGAGTCCATGGTAGTGGAGTTTTCCCGGAGACTTCAAGGAAGGATCAAGCTGAGCCCAGGACCCCTGGAGGTCAAGTACCATCCCTTTGGCTGTTGGACACTCCCTGCCCTTTTGGCGATCCACTGTCCTGGGGTCCTCGTGGGCACCGTCCAATGGCCCAGCCTGAGGTCCTGCCCCAGGACTGGCTTTTGGTAGGGGCCTGGGTGGCAGGAAGTGGCAAGGAGCCACTGCCCAGCTGAAGGAAGTGAGGTACTTCCTCTCCTTGAGGTTGAGTTTCTGAGAGGCAGATGGAGGTGCATACCACCACCACCCCACATCCTACCCCGGCCTCTCGGCTCGGTCCTCAGGGCTCACGTCTGTAAAATGGGGTGAGCTTGGTACAAAGCAAGCAGCATGGGATCAGGCTTTACTACGGGCAAAATGCCCAGCCCAGCTGTGGCACAGGGCAGAAGTCCGCTCTGAGGTAGGACCTGGGCAGGGAACCAGTCCCTGTCTATCACAGCTTCGGGGAAAGCTCAATATTTGGAAAATGGGGTCACGACAGGGCAACCATACAGATGCCTCTAGTTCCCTTGGTGGCCTGGCAGCCCAGGGGCATTCACTGCAGAGCAGGGGTCGGGCCCAGGGGGCAGCCTGGAGCCACACCCCCACAGGTGTCAATGAAGATACTTGTGAGGTTGATTCTTTGCGGAGCGGAGGCCTGACCACCCAGTGCCACGGTTCCTGAGAGGACAGCACTTATGAAGTCACCCCAAATCCGGGACATAACCCAGAGCCTTTGTGGCGATATGATGCCAATGTCCGTGTGGTTCTTGTCCTCGGGCGATGACTCAGTGCTCAGGCTGAGCCAAGGAGGCCTGATGGCATAGCATTATGCTCTGGGCTTCAGTCCCCAAGGTCGGCTCTTCAAAACCAACAGCCGCTGTCCACTCCCATGAGGTGTTACCATCTCGGAGACCCACAGGGGCAGCTCTACCCTGTCCCACAGAGTGACTGTGAGTCCACATGGATGCTTGCACTGTATGACAACATAATAGGATGACCAATTCACACCGGCCAGCCCGAACTTTCCTGGTTTTAAAATCGAAAGTCCCCTGCCCGGAAGGGGCTCAGTCCCAATGTGTTCAGGACAGCCGGTCACCTGACCGTGTCTATTCCCGCTCCTGGGGTCCCTCAGTCTCAGGTGAGGAGACCTGGCAGGTAACAAGCACAGGCAGGGTTTGCAGCCAGGTTTGTCCCCCCTGGCCTGGGGTCTGGACATCAGTGGGTCTCTGTCTCCCTTGTAGTTTGGAGACCCGGAAGCAAAAGTTATTCTGCGCTAATCCCATGGAGAAATGGGTCCAGGAGGCCATGGCGTATCTGGACCGCCGGGCCGGTGTTCTGACCTCCAATGGCGGCACCTTTGAGAAGCAGATCGGTGGCGGGGAGCCCAGGACAACCCTGGCCACCAGGGGAGAGCACCAGTCTGCCCTGTCTGAACCTGAAGTCACCACCCCGGGCAGCCATGGCCTGGAGCTGACGCCTCCTTCCCTGGAGACAGAAAAGGCCTGGGGGATGTCCCCAGACCTGCCCACCGGAGGGGCGGTTGGCTCCTCAGGGACCAGCTCCCCCTCAGTCTCAAAGGCTGAAGCGGAAGGACCTCCAACGGGGCCCGTGGAAACTGAGCTGCTCTCTTGGGTGGCTGCCGTTTCTACCCCTCTCTCCTCCACCGCCTACCAGCCGGGATCAGACCTCCCGGCAGCGGGAAAGGCCCCCCAAGCCCCCCACACCGAGGGCCCCACCATCCAGGGCCCCACCACCGAGGTCTTCCCCACCCAGGGCCCCCCCACCGAGGCCCTCACCTCTTCACACCCAGCCCTGGAGAACACCGTTGGGCTTGGGGGCCAATCTGTGCGGGTTGAGGAGTGGAGCCCCACGCTGGAGAGCGCCCCAGAGTCTAAAAAGATGGGTCCTGGTCCCGCTCACACGGACGCATTTCTGGACTGGGGTCCTGGCAGCATGGCTCACACTTCTGTGGTCCCCGTGTCCTCTGAGGGGGTCCCCAGCAGGGAGCTGGAGGCTGAAGGCAGCTGGACCTCCAACACCGATGAGCCCATTCATGCCACCGTGGATCCCCAAAGGCTGGGTATCCTCATCACTCCAGTCCCCGATGCCCAGGCGGCCACCCGGAGGCAGGCAGTCGGGCTCCTGGCCTTCCTGGGCCTCCTCTTCTGCCTGGGGGTGGCCATGTTCGCCTACCAGAGCCTGCAGGGCTGCTCCCACAAGATGGCGGGAGACATGGTGGAAGGGCTTCGCTATGTCCCCCGGAGCTGTGGCAGTAACTCGTATGTCCTGGTGCCCGTGTGAGTGAGTGTCCACCCACCTACTCCCACTTGTGTAACTCAGACCATTGCCTGGGGTCCCCCATCCTCATCGCCACTCTCATCCAAGGGTCTGGCTGGAGTTGGGCTGCTCAGAGCAGGGAGGTGGGATGGCTTCCGGCTCCCAGTTACACTCCAGGACACCAACCTTGACCGTTCGGAGACTCCCTGGGGATGGGGCATGGCTTCAACAACGCCACACTCCAATGTCCCCGGCTCCAAAAAGTTCCCTCTGCTGCTGGCTGGCTAGAGGCTCCCTTAGATGCTGCCCCAGCTCCAATGAACAGCTATTTATTGAAAGCCCAGCCCCTCAGACCCGTGCCCCCCAAGTGGGGACCACACTCACCCACATCTGACCAATGAGCCTCAGGCCAGGCCCCCACCCCACCCTCCCTCAGACTCGTCCTGTCTCTCTGTCCCCACTGCAGTCGCCAGTGCCCACCCCCACCCCCGGCCACCTGCGGTGCTATCTCTCCCTGTCCCCTGTATAGAACCCACCCCCAAGCCGGGGACACGTCTTTGAAAAATATTTCTGCATGAGGCTAGTGTGGTGTTTTCAGGGTGCATCCCAGTCCAGGCCCCATCCCCCTGTCAGTCGGCGTTGCAGGAGCTGCAAGTCGCATGGCGTCCCTCTTCCTCCTGGTCCTTGTGGGGCATGAGTGTGAAGATTGGCCTCTGAGCCACAGGTCTGCCACCAACCCCACACGGCAGTCACCTGACTGAGTGCCTCTGATTTCCATTTTGGAAGGAAATCATTGGATGAGAGAATGGAGAGGAGATACCCGGTTAAAAAACAAAAGCAAAAATCACACAAGTGTCCCTGACAGGCATAACCAATCGATTCAAATGCCTACTCCTGGAGGTAGCCTCGAAAGAGTACCTTAACCAAGCCATGTTGGTTGGCATGGATTTGGATCCTGTGATCCCAGGATATACCTTGTTGGAAGGGAGTCCACCCTGTGGGCCTCTGAGAGGGGTGACTGGGCTGTGGTCCTGAGGGACCAGGATACCACTTTGGATCCCCCTCCCCCACCCCCAACATGTAAACAAGTCCCCAGCTCTGGCACCTACCAGAGCAGGTAGCTAAGGGAGGAGGGTAGGGCCTTCCGGCTCCCTGGAAGGCTGATGTCTCAGAGGAAGGAGACACAGAACAGCTCAGCGGTGGGGGCTGCTTGTGCAGGGGACCAGCCTCTGTGTCCCCTGATCACACACCCCAGGACCAGCCTCTGCTCTTTGGTCCTGTGGCCTGGCTCCCCCTTCCACTTCTTTTCTTCGTGAAAGCACTGTTCTCTGCATCCAGAATCTTCTCCCTCACCTTGGCCCCTATCTTGGACAGGGCCAGGGATTTCCAGGAGTTTCCAGGAGCTCAGGGAACCTGAAGTTCCCGTCTATGTCTGAAAGGGATGGTGCTGGGAGGGCTGCTGTGACCATGAGTCAGGGGTTCTGTGACTGCTGAGGGCCCAGGAGGGGCCTGGGAGGGGCTGAAGGCTGATTGGGCTGACCACCACCTGGGGGTCAGAGTTGGACCTGCAGACCTTGTCCCCAGGTTCCCTGGTGGCAGCACCCCCATTGCTCTCCAGGGTGACCCTTCCCTCCACCTGGGGATCCTTGTGTGAGCGGGGCCCATGGGTCCCACCCTTAGCAGAGGGACTGATGCTCAGAAGACCTCAGCTCCGGTACATAGAGGAGGGGCCTGCTGCTCTGCCCACTGGTGCACCTGCATCATCACCTGGGCCAGACACAGAGTACTGAGATAGAGTGGTGTCCCCTCAGGAGCCCAGAGGCGGGGAGAGCAGGGCTGAAGGTACTTTGTTCAGGCTCTTCCAGCTTGGGCGATCTTTCAAGGGACGGAGCTCCAGATATGTGAAGGAGAGGCTGGGCCAGCTGGGCTCCTTCCATGGACATCGCTAGTTCCTCAGGATGCGGACGGGACAACAGCTGAGGACTTTGGAAGGAGCTGGTTCACCCTTTTGCTTTTCCAACCCTTATCACCAATGTCTGTGCCATTTTGTATTTTAATAATAAAATTTTAAAGTCTTGTGAATGAAATAATGGTGCTCTTTCTGCAGTAGGTACAGGCAGAGCCTGGTGTCTGACCTGGGGGCCATGCATTGAGAGGTCGGAGGGGCCCAAGTGTCTACAGTCAGCAGAAGGGATGGGGGTAGGGGGGGTTGGGGGTGGGAGTGAGTTGCATTAGGCCCCTGGCCTGGCTCTGCTCACTCTAGTGCAGTGGTTCTCAACCTTCCTAATGCCTCTCATAACACCCGATTCATGACAGTAGCAAAATGACAGTGATGAAGTAACAACATAAATAATTTCATCACTGTCATTTTTCTACTGTTGTGAATCGGGTGTTATGAAAGGGTCATGTGACCCCCAAAGGGGTCGCAACCCACAGGTTGAAAACCGCTGCCCTGGGGTCTTAATTAACGTGCTCTTGTCTACTTCTTGAGGGGCCCTGGAGATACAGAGGTTGTTCATGGGGCTGCTAACTTCAGATAACTAAAGGAAGTTTGAAACCACCAGCTGCTCCTTTGATGCCTATAAAGCATTAGTCTCTGAAACAGGGACAGTTCCACCCCTCCCACAGAGTCGGTATGAGTCGGCATTGACTCAATGGCAGTGAGTATATATGTATGTGTGCATATATATGCCATATATACTCGAGTATAAGCCGGCCCGAATATCAGCCAAGGCACCTAATTTTACCATAAAGACAGCATTTAAAATGTGCTGAAAGGGTGCATAAGCAAATGTTGTGAAGAAAGCTGATGGTGCCCGGCTATCAAAAGAGATAGTATCTGGGTCTTAAAGGCTTGAAGGTGAACAAGCAGCCATCTAGCCTAGAAGCAATAAAACCCATATGGAAGAAGCACACCAGCCTGTGCGATCACGAGGTGCTGAAGGGATCGGTTATCAGGCATCAAAGAACAAAAAATCATATCATTGTGTGCTCACCTCCATGATATGATCGCTGAAGACAAATGGGTGCATAAGCAAATGTAGTGAAGTGTCAAGGAAAGCCAGCCCCTAACACATCATTACGGGTCCGGTAGGCGCGATTGTACGGGTTAAGATATATAAATATTATATTAAAGTCACTGAGAGCATGAGCGATAGAAGAGACATTACAATAATGCAGTCAGACACATTTCATGGTAGCATTGCTCACCTCAGCCCCGCATGGTGGTCCATGTGGAAAGAGGGGGACAGGGAGGAGGACAAGGGGAAACGGAAACAGGAGGAGGGGGAATGGAGGAGAGAGGGGGAGAGATCAGCGAGTGGGATCCCTATTCCTAACCCAGCCTTATACATCTCTGGGGACATGCAAGCCCACTAATTACAGGTAAAGACCTACGTCACAGGAAGGGGTTGTACTATGTTACACAACAGTGAGAGGGGATGGTTTAGGGACGTACACGCAATAGGAAGGGGGTATGCATGTGACAAGATGGCGGATCCTAGATTTAGGATGGCAGCCTAACCTTGGTCATCCTTGGGCAGTTTAGACCTCTCTGGGGAGAGACAGACAACTACTATCCTTATCAAAAGGCAGTGGACCCTACATTTTATGGGATAAACAGTGGTGTCTGCTTGGTCTAGATGGCTGATAATCCTTAGGGAGAATAACTCCTGACCTACTTCTCATGACCTCCAAGTGCATAGTCATTCGCAAGCAGCTAAGTTTGGCATATATTTGTGGGAGACAGTTTGGGAGAAATCTTTCTGTTTCCAAAGTGAAGAAAGCTGATGGTGCCCGGCTATCAAAAGAGATAGTGTCTGGGGTGTTAAAGGCTAGGTTAAAAAGTAGCCATCTAGCTCAGAAGCAACAAAGCCCACATAGAAGAAGCACACCAGCCTGTGTGATCATGAGGTACTGAAGGGATCAGGCATCAGGCATCACCAGAACAAAAAATCTTACCATAGTGAATGGGGGGGGCAGTGCGGAGTGGAGACCCAAAGCCCATTTGTAGGTCACTGGACAACCCCTTACAGCAGGGTCTCAGGGAAGAGACAAGCCAGTCAGGGTTCAATGTAGCTACAATGAAAAATACAACTTTCCTCTAGTTCCTAAATGCTTCCTCCCACCCCCACCACTACCATCATGATCCGAATTCTACTTTGCAAGCCTGGCTTGACCAGAGGATGTACACTGGTACAGCTAGGAACTGGAAACACAGGAAATCCAAGGTGAATGATCCCTTCAGGACCAGTGGTGTGAGTGGCGATACCGGGAGGGTGGAGGGAGGGTGGGGTGGAAAGGGGGAACCTATCACAAGGATCGACATATAACCTCCTCCCTGGGGGATGAACAACAGAAAAGTTGGTGAAGGGAGATGTCGAACAGTGTAAGATATGACAAAATAATAATTTATAAATTATCTAGGGTTCATGAGGGAAGGGGAATGGGAAAAAATGATGAGCTGGTGCCAGGGGCTTAAGTGGAGAGCAAATATTCTGAGAATGATGAGGGCAATGGATGTACAAATGTGCTTTGCACAATTGATATACATATGGATTGTGATAAGAGTTGTATGAGCCCCTAATAAAACAACTAAAAAAAAAAAGCCCTGGAGATCTGCCCCCATACAGATGACAGCCTGGGACACCTTGTGGGACAGTTCTACCCTGTCACCCAGAATGGGTTAACACAAATAACTATGATAATTGCTATCAATAAATTATACATCTGTAAAAATAAAAAGTGCTGAAAACCTTGGCTTGTACACATATATATATTTCTTTGGGTTCTAATATCCATTACTATAACTACACAGAAACTCACGGATAAAATTCATGATTAAAGAATTAGAAAAAATAAGTTCATTAAGGAAGTTAACAAACTGCCATCCAGTAAGAAATGCTCAGGCTGGTAGTTTACCAGGTACAGCTTACAAAGTTATTTCAGGTCTGTTTATAAATGCCCCAAGGGGCGCACCCCGCACTCAGCTCAAGCTCCGGGGGTCAGCAAACCCAGCTCCTCGAATCAAGTGCCCAGAGGCGCCCCACCCCACAAGCACACGCTTTAACTTGCTCCGTGGTTTGGGGAAGTCCATCAGTCTGTTCCATGTGCTGGCTCCTGGTTCTGCTGCTGCTCCACTGATGCTGTAGCTGCCGTCTGGATCCGAGAGGAGGGGTGTCCGTCCAGAGGACGCGCTGTACTCCTGGCTCTTGCTGGTAATGAAATTTCTCCTCCCACGTCTCATTTTACACCCAGCAGGGTGGCATTCTAGGGGATTCTGTTTGCAGTTACTCACAGGTGGATGCGCTCATTATCTCTGCCCCACCTTGTCACCAGACCCAGGCAAGGAAGGGTCAGGTGGAGTGTATTAGAGACTTTGGTCACGGCCCCTGCACCTACCTAGCTGTCTGGTATCAGGCAGGTGCCTTTACCTCACTGGCAGTACAGATGTGGGCGAGAGATCTCTCCTAGCAGCTCCCATGCTGGGCAGGGGTGAGATGCCCCTGCAGAGCCCCATCCCAGGCCAATGAACCACCAACTTGGGAACTTGGTGTCTCCATTAGTGGTGGGGTGACCCCCTGAAGCCAACCAGCCCACGTCTTCCTCGTTTCTGCTCAGATTCCTCTTCTGTCTGCTTCATTCAACGTCCAACTTTCCTGTGCATCCGAGGGGATGAAGATGCCCTGGCTAGCGCCAGGCGCACCTTGGTCCTCAAGTCACACCCGTGCTTTGTAGCGCCTTATAGACGCCTCGTGCTGCAGAGGGACCCCAGGCGAAGCGTCCTTTGATCTCATGAGCATCGATCGCGGAGCCAAGCAGGACGAAATCCCTGACCGAGAGAATCTTTTCTCTGTGACCCTGGTGCCCTAATTTCCGGTGAGGGCACCCCCAGGCAATGCCCCGGGGTGGCTGCAGCAATCTCTTTCAGTCTACCCAAGGGGGGACGTTTCCCCAATGTTGGCTAATGGTCAGACAGAAGTCGGTGAATCTATGTGGGAACTGACCGCTCCATTCAGGGCTTTCATGGTAAACTGCAGCCTTCCAGAAACCTAGTGCTTTGAACTTAAGCTCTAATCCGGGCCCCAACGTCCTCCCCCACCCCACCCCACCCACACCCCACTCTCCACCAACATAGAACCCCAAGAGGACTTTGTTCCTTTCTTTGTATCTCTCCATCTCCTCCCTCTGCCACCTAATCAACTCTGACTCACAGCCACCTGGTTTAAACTGCTGGCTCTGGAGTTACCAGCCCAGAGCTGACCTCACCGAGTCACCACAGCTGCTTCTACGACTCTTCCAAAAAACCGAAGCCAAACCCACTGCCATCAAGCCAATGGCCACACATAGTGACCCTTGGTTTCTGAGACTGCAACTCTTTACAGGAGCCAAAAATCTCCTCTTTCTCCCATGGGGTGGCTGGTGGTTTTGAGCCTCTGACCTTGCAGATGGCAGCACAATGCGTCACCACGATGCCGCCAGGACTCCTGGCTGCTCTTTGACATAGCTTCAAGGGGGCCTCGTGGGGCTGCGGTTGCGCGATGAGCTGCTGACTCAAAGTCAGGGTCAAACAGCTCCTATGAGAGAAAGATGCGGCAGTGTCAGAACTGTATGGGGCGTGCCCAGTAGGCTGGCGATGAGTCAGAATCCACTCGATGGCTGTGAGGGTCCTCGGTGGGACCTGGAAGATTTGGGGGAGCTGGCGACATGGGGAATCTCTTCCCTCTGTGGTTTGGCTTTGTAGTCAGTCCCCAGAGCTGGCCTTGAGCTGATGCTCAATGAAGCCGGGTTGGATGGGGACTTGGATGGCTCTGACATCCCCGATGGCGAAATCAGGGCTCTGCGCAATCACGTGACTAATCAATGCACTGATGCCGCTGTGCACTGGACTTTCCCACTAACTCACTGGGCAGTGTGCTGGTGACAAGGGAGCATGTGACTTCTCCGAGGTCACTCAGCTTGTACGCAACAGAGCTCGGCGAGGACGCTCTCTCGGCAGACGGCAAATCCTAACCACCGGTTCAGCAAAGTGGGACCCACGGCGTCCTTAAGGTGCCTCTGTGCTGGCACGTGTTGGCTGCGTGTTGAGAACATGCCAGGCCAGGCCTGCTCCACCTCAACCAAGCGCTTGTCTACACGTACTAGTGTCGCTGCTGATGTCCTCAGAACGGTCCCCCCTCTTGCCCCTCCCTTTCTAAGTGCCGCCTCCTCGATTGACACAAACCCACTGCCCTCCCAGGCTCCCGGCTGATCTCTCTGAGGGCTGGGGCCATGCTGGCCCCGAAGATCAAGTTCCTGAAAGAGCAGAATGCACCAAGCAGACCTTCTTTCTTTTTTTGAATAAGCTAAGCCAAACCGTGGTTTGGTTTTAAGGAAACTTCAGGGAAGGTTTTAGTTTAAGATTTTGAGAGTGTTGAAGTGATGCATGGAAGGACTGTGATAAGAGCTGTGGGAGACCTCCACAAAGTGATTTAAAAAAAATAAAACAAGCCCCCTCCCAAAAAAAGTGCTTAAGGTCATAAAAAATTGAAATCAATAAAATGAACATTGCAAACCTTAAGGTTGGAGAAGAGTTTGGAGCCCCACTTCCACCTGAGTTTGTCCTCCAGGGGTGGGACCAACGCAGCACATTTGCAGTAAGACACCCCCACCCACCCCCTTTCTTCTCCTAATAGAACTTGGGGTTCGCCAGAGTTTCAGAGCCTACTGAGAAGAGTTTGGAGCCCCACTTCCACCTGAGTTTGTCCTCTAGGGGTGGGACCAACGCAGCACATTTGCAGTAAGACACCACCACCCCACCCCCTTTCTTCTCCTAATAGAACTTGGGGTTCGCCAGAGTTCCAGAACCGACTGCACCAGGCCCCGCTGGTGGTGGCTACCCCAGTCGTGCCACCCTTTGCCCTTTGCCAGAGTGCACCAAAGTCATCCATGTCTTCTGGGCATTCCCCAGCAGGGTGAGGCCGGTCAGAGCACACAGAAATGAATGGCGGGGAATTTCCACATGGAGGCTACATAATTGAAGCCCTGACGTGTGTCCTATAGACTTTGTTCCGTCAGGTGCTCACATGCTTCCATGAGTAAATAACGTCTCTGCTACAGGAATTTCAGGAAAGAGCTTTGGAACTGGCATGGAAATGCAGCAGCTGGAGCCCAAGGGAGTTCTCCTAATGCAGCCCAGCTGAGGAGCATTGGGCCTCTACCATGAGAATTGGGTGTGGCAGGAAATGTCCCCACGCTGCCTCCAGCAGACCCCTCTCTGCCACCTTCCACAGACCCTGTTGTGTCTAGGGAGAGAGTAGAAGTTTTTCAAATGGGTGTTTTGACTTTAGCAATACAGGTGCAGGCTCTTCTGTGGGGATCCCCAGAGCCAGTTAACTTAGCCTCCCCGGCCACTGTTTTCTTCTCTGTAAAAGAGGGCTTGCAGAACCCACCTGGTGGGGGAAGATCTCACCAACTCCCAATCCTTGCTAAGCACGTGGAAACAAGACCCATACATTATGAGCTCGTTTGATATGCGGGACAAGAGTAAGTGGGGGGGGGGGGAATCCTGTCATTCCAGAACTTCCAAATGGAGAGGAATCCTGTTGATTTCAAGCCAGAGAGAATGTTTACACTTGGGAAGAAACGACTACATCACAGGGCATCCTAAAATAAAATGAAGACAACTTCCCATCAAAATGAAAATAAAACCGTTAAAATTCCGTGAACACTAAAACAACAAGTACTAAGGGAGTACCCAAAGAGCCCACAAATACAATGAGCTCAGCCCAGACACTTACGTGGAACAAAGAAACCAGGGGCACATCAGACACACACAGGAGAGTGACAGCAAGAAGTCCACCCCTTACTCTGAATGTAAGTGGACCCAAACACACTCACACACTCACACACGATAAGGAAAGGGCCTATCAAGATTCTGTCTGCAGGAGACACACCTTAGACCCAAAGGCACAAATAGACTGAAAAATCAAAAGGGGGGGGTGTGTGCGGTGCTGAATCAAGCTTCTCCCATAAGATCAATGCCCTGAGCACAGTCCTGCTTTGAGACATGGGGTCGGTGGAGTGTGATTTCCAATCCATTTCCAGTTCCAAGCATTGGGTTTGGTTTTCTGTATAGTTTTTAAATTGTTTATATCTTCCATAATCTTTTCATGTGCTTCTCAGATATTTTATATTCTCTTTGGTAAAAGGTCTGATTAATTTCTGTGTTCATGTTTGCTTGAGTTATTTTATTTTTTGTTGCTGTTAAGGTGTGGGAAGTATGGCTCTTACGAAGAGTGTTTAAAACATTTTAAAAATTGCATTTCAATTGAAATCTTTGACCTTTCATGTTAATAATCACCTTTCAGGTTTCTTATAATTACCGATAGAATTAAATTTCTTTTTCCCACTTAAAAAAAAAATCAAAATGACCCACTACACCAAGGTGAAACACTCCGTGAGCAACAGAACAGCAAGCGGAGCAGAGCAAGTAAGTCCGCAGGGAATACCAAAAATAGACTTTGGGGCCAGGGCTTGGCACCCCATCAGACTCAATCAGAAAACACTCCTAAAGGCCAACAAACAGTCCTTGAACTATTTACAGGCTTTTCTTTTTTTCTTTTTGTCACTGGTTTCTTTGTTGTTATTTTGTTTTCTTTTGTTGCTTTGTTTTGCTCTGTCTTGTTTGTGTGCATATTATTATCTCTCCATGTCTATCTAAATAAGACAGGCCTGATAAATAATCTGGAGGAGAAAACAATGGGGGAGGGGGACATGGGAGAGAGGAATGTGGGGGCAGGGGAAGAAAGTGGGTGTTAACAAACCCAGGGACAAGGGAACACCAAGTGATCTAAAATTGATGTTTAGGAGAGTGTGGGAGGCATGGTAGGGCTTGATCAAGGACAATGTAACCTAGAGGAATTACTGAAGCCCAAATGAAGGCTAAACATGGTAGTGGGACAAGAGGAAAGTAAAAGGAAACAGAGGAAAGAACTAGGAGGCAAAGGGCATTTATAGAAGTCTAAATATAGGTATGCATATATGTAAATATATTTATATATGATGATGGGGAAATAGATTTATATGCATATATTTATAGGTTAGAATTAAGATAGCAGATGGACACTGGACCTCCACTCAAGTACTCCCTCAATGCAAGAACACTTTGTTCTATTAAACTGGCATTTCATGATGCTCATCTTCCTGACACGATCACTGAAAACAAAGTGGGTGCTTTAGCAAATGTGGTGAAGAAAGTTGATGGTGCCTGGCTATCAAAAGATATAGCATCTTGGGTCTTAAAGCCTTAAAGATAAACAAGCAAGTGGCCATCTAGCTCAGAAGCACAAAGCCCACATGGAAGAAGCACACCAGCCTGTGTGATCACAAGATAGCAAGGAGATCAGGTATCAGGCATCAAAGACCCAGAACAAAAAAATCAATATCATTGTGAATGAGGGGGAATGCGGAGTGGAAACCCAAAGCCCATCTGTAGGCAACTGTACAACCCCTTATGGAAGGGTCACAGAGAGGAGACGAGCCAGTTAGGGTGCAGTGTAGCAACAATGAAACATACAACTTTCCTCTAGTTCTTTAATGCTTCCTCTCTGTGTGAGTCTGGGTAGACTAGAGAAGCCAATCCATAAGAAAGAGATTTATATACAAGATCGATTGAACATTGAGAAAACATCCCAGCCCAGTCCAGATCAAGTCCATAAGTCCAATATTAGCCCATATGTCCGAAGACAATCTCTATAAAGTCCTCTTCAGACTCATGAAACATATGCAATGACACCAAATGTAGAAGATCACGGGCCAGTGGGTAGAAAGTCTTTGGTGGTAGACGCATCTCAGCACTGGCAGGGGTCTCCACATGACCATTGCAGTTCCCAGGGCTGCATCAGGGTAGGTCCACATAGCATCTCCTCAGGGATGCCAGCATAAAGTCAGCCTTGTCAGTAGAGAGTCTCCAAGGGAGTGAACCAAGAGAGAGACATGTGTCTTCTGTCTCCAGGGAGGAAGTACCAGATTTCCCAGAATTCTCAGGAGAAGGCCATGCCCACACAGAAGTCTCATTGGATATCTCCAGATTGACAGCCTAGACTCCACCCCGACACTCTTAATCCTTAAACTGACACCAGATTAGGTGACTGCCACACTCCCCCCCAACACCCCCAATATCATGATCCCAATTCTACCTTACAAATCTGGCTAGACCAGAGCATGTACACTGGACAGATAAGAACTGGAAACACAGGGAATCCAGGACAGATAAACCCCTCAGGGCTAATATTGAAAGTAGCCATACCAGGAGGGGAAGGGGAAGGTGGGAGGCAATAGGGGAAACTGATCACAATGATCTACCTATAACTCCCTCCCAGGGGGATGGACAACAGAAAAGTGGGTGAAGGGATACATCAGTCAGTGTAAGACATGAAATATAATAATTTATAAATTGTCAAGGGTTCATGAAGGAGGGAGGGTGGGGGAGGGAGAGGGAAAAAATGAGAAGCTGACACCAAGGGCTCAAGTTGAAAGAAAATGTTTTGAAAATGATGAGGGCAACAAATGTACCAATGTGCTTGACACAGTGGATGGATGTCTAGATTGTGATCGGTTGTATGAGCCCCCCCCCCAAAATAAATGATTTTTAAAAATCAAAATGAATTCAAAAGAGAGATGGATGCATACCCATGTTCGTAGCAGTCTTGTTCCCAATAGCCGGGAAGTGGGAACGGACGTGAGTGGCTAAACAAAGATTGGTGTAGGCGCACAGTGGGGCCATGCTCACAGGACAGAAGGAGGCTGCATCTTTGAAACACCTTAGGAGATGGAGGGACACGATGTTGGGCCAACTCGGTCCATCGCTGAAGGACATACATTGTATGAGACCACATTTCTAAAACGTCAGTGAAAGCTTTTAGCACTCAAGGAAACATTCTTGGAGGGTACCCAGGAATGGGAGGGTAGAGGAGGGCAATTCACTGACTAGAGGGGGACCCGTGGTAACTTGGGTGAAGGGAGAGGCAATAGACAAGAACAGAGAGGTTGGGAAAAAATAACGGAGGCAGGGGAGTCACTTGGGATGCAGGAGTTAACGGCAACAGAGGCCAAGACTGTTATGTCCATGGTCCTGCAATAGTGGTGACCTGCGAGGAGGTGCGTGGATCGACACAGGCTGAATGGCTGTGGGAGGGACAGGTGGAATGTGTGTGTTATTTAAATCCGTGGCAACAAACACATCCATGAATGTGGTGGAGCATATAGGACACAAAGTTCTAGAGTGTCTTAGATACGACAGGACGTTTTCAGAGAGGATGAATCGCTGGCTCAAGACCACAGTCTCAGAGGACCCTGCTGTCATAAGGCAATGTACAAAAGCAATGTTCTACCTCTTACTTTGGTGAGCAGCAAGCAACGGGTGTCTTAAAAACTCAGGAAGCCATTTAAGGCGCAACGTTGGCCTCGCCACGTCTGGAGGAAAGAAGAGTGATGGAAATTGGAGACACGTGGAAACTATTAGTCCAGTGGATGGAAGAAGCGTCCGAACCACTTCACTGAGACCATAAGAACTCGACGGTGCCGGCTACCTCTCCCAACTGCTCTGAAAGGGGTCACATTAGAAGCTCCTGGAGAGATGGGAGGAAAAGGTGGAACAATACTCAACCGTAGAAGAAAAGACCAGAGTCACTGGTCAGATAGACACTAGTTTCACTCACTGCCATCAAGTCCATGCTGACTCATAGTGACCCTATAGGGCAGGTTAAAACTGCCCCCGTGAGTTTCCGAGATTGACTCTTTACGGGCGTAGAAAGCCCCCTCTCTCCCCAGCAGCATGGCTGGTGGTTTTAACTGCTCAATGTGTAACCACCGTACCACTAGGGCTTCTCCCAGGGGAGACTGGTAGAACCTGAGCGTGTGGCCTTGACTCACCTTTCAGGTCTGGAACTTGACTCATCCCTGTAGACAAGAGGCACAGCAGGAGCAACTGTGAGGTAGCAAGCTAGGGGTGGTTCCTCTCCATGCCTAGGGGGCCCCTACAGGAAGCTGAAAGCCGATAAAGGCTAAAGGGCATGAACAAATTCAGGCCCTGGAGCCAGGAAGGCGGTACACCTGGGTAGGTACCAAACTAGGCCAGGTAGGCTTAATTCAGCCAATGGGATCAACCAGTACCATTGACCACGCCTCCCAGCAGAAGGCCCTGAAAAAGCCAGAACCTGGAGACCACCTCCCTTTTTCCTGCTGCTCCTCTGCCTTCCGGTTCTCCCCTCCCCTCCCCTCCCCTCCCCTCTCCTCTCCTCCTCCTACTTCCTCTCCCCTCCTCCCCCCTCCTCTCCCCTCCTCTCCTCTCCTCTCCTCTCCTCTCCCTCCTGTAAATCCTGAAACTTCTTTCCTTTATAAAAACTCACTTTGAATATGTGTGGATTGTGATAAGAGTTGTATGAGTCCCTAATAAAATGTAAAAAAAGAAAAGAAAATGATTAGGACAAAGAATGTACAGATGTGCTTTATACAATTGATGTATGTATATGTATGGACTGTGATAAGAGTTGTATGCGCCCCTAATAAAATGTTTAAAAAATAAAAATAAAAAAGAATGAAAAAAAACCTCACTTTGATAACAAACCAGGCTTCAGTGTGAATTTCTTTCTCTTGTGAAGCCAAGAATGGAGGTATTTCCCACCCAAGGAATCTAACATAAGTCCACTAATGAGCTGTGCACGCCTTAGATTAAATAACTCTTTGGGAACAACAGGCAGCGTTTGCCCAAGGACAGAAGTCAGAAGGAAGAGAGGGGTGTGGCAGGAGACACGGAGAAGGTGGGGTGAGCTGTATTCCATCCAGGGGCTGCAATGGATGAGCTGAGCCTGTTAGATCCATTGCGCATGTTCAGAGGTTCGGGTTTCCAGCCAGAAAGGAGAGGAACCTAAGTGGACGTTACAACACCTGGATTGGCCCATCTGGGCCAGGTGAATTCAATTCAGCCAATGGCGTTGACCAGGATCGTCGGCCACGCCTTCCAGCAGAGGACCTGAAAAGCCAGAATCCAGAGCCTGTGGTCCCTTCTCCTTCTCCAGCTGCTCCTCAGAGGTCATGCAGCGCGGTCTCCTCTGGCTTCAGGACTCCACATGGGGGGTGAAGTGCCCTGAGGTGGCTGTGTAAACCTGAAGCTTCTTCTACCTCTCATAAAACTCACTTGGATCACAAACCAAGCTTCAGCGTGAATTCTTTCTTGCACGAAGCCAAAGGCCAAGGTATAGCTCTCCCATGAGAGCGAGAAATCTAACAAAACAACATCTGCAACCAAAAAAAAAAAAAAAGAGAGAGAGAGAGAGAAAGAAAGAAACAAGAAACAACATCTGCATGGGTTGTTGACAGTCAAACTGATGATCGCGACCAAAAGTTGATTTTTTAAAGTGCACGTCAACCTCTTCTTCCAAATTCTCTTGGGAGATTGGCAAAGCCCAAACCCATGACTAATTGAAAGCGGGCTAGCAAGACATCTGAATCTTTGGTGTGTTCACAAAGGGAAGTTCACTCTTCTCCAAGACCTTGACACTGGGATCGCCAGTCTCCCCACAAAGCTTCTGGCTGGCGATCTGGGTGCGTGGGGGTAAGTTGATTGTCTTCATCCCTTTGGGGGTGGTTGACCTTGAATGACCAGTTCTGGGCAATGGGTTGAGAGTGGCCACGCTCCCGCATTTCACTGATGACCCGAGACTTTTCACCGTTCTTTGTCATTTGGCCACCACATTCCGGAAAAGAGCTGCTCCCCCCTTCCTGTGGGGGAGCCTCTCTCACACCAAGGTTAAACCAACGTTTCTTTAAGCACAGGGTCGCTTCCAAAAAGATGAGGCGGGGCCCCCCTCTCAAGGTAAGAAGGACGCTTTAAGCATAGAGAGTTACCCCTACCCGGGGAGCAGAGTGTGAAGTGGGGCCCCATGAGGAAGATGAGGGAGGAGGAGGAAGACGGTGTCTAGGAGAATGCCTGCACACTTTCAGAGGCAAAGGGACAGCGCCTCTGCAGACATCCCTTGCTTAGTGACAAAGGTTGTCCTGGGGTCTCCTACAGAGCTCTTTCTAGTTCATCTCAGGCTCCGATTTTGTGGAAGGCTGCCTTGAATCTTATCTCCAGCGTGGTCGTGTCCAGCTTTTCCCCAGGCCATGACTGCATGAGATGTTTCAGGATGTCCCCTCAGCCCACCGTGGGCATTGAGACATCAGCAGGCTTGTTGTCTCTGGGCCCTTGTTTGCTCTCCTAGAATGTTCTTTCCAAGCTAACCTAGTGTCCATGCTCATAGCAGACAGAAGCCCCTGTGGTGTCCCTGTCATCCCCTAAGGTTTCTAAGGCTGGCATCTGAACAAAGTAGAAAGTCTCTTTTTTTTTCTCTCCTGAGGAGCGGCTGCTGGGTTTGAACTATGGACCTTTCAGTTAGCCACTAAGTGTTGTTTGTTTGTGTTTCACTTGAGAGTGTTATCCCACCCACATCCACCCCCAAAATTTAAAATTTTCTATCGTGAGTAGCGGGGAAGGTTCGCAGGGCAAACCGTCAGCGTCGCATCATCACACAATTCACACACCTTTGGCTTCACCGTCTCCGCTGCCACCATCTCAACGTGCGCTTTCCCACTTCTCTCCCCCCTTCCCGACGCTCGGGACGCTGACGTGGGCTCCATGCTGCCCTTTCCATCTCAGAGGGTTGATTATTACCAACACTGCTTGTCCCACGGGGGAGGGTTTAGCTTCAGACCCGAGGGGTGACTCCGGGGTCCCACCTGTCTTTTTCCAACCAGCACTTTGCATGTTGTTCCACGTTGTCCCTCCCCACTCTATCCAGGACTTTGCATGGTGACCCTTTTCAGAGCTGCAGGGAGTGGCGCCTGGGTAGCAGCCAGGTGTTTTACCCACGATGCTGCTTAGGCTCCTTCCGTGGCAGCGCAGAAGGTCTGAGTTGGCAGAAAGTCTCCTCAGCCAGGCCACCAGGCTTGGAGGAGTGCTGGATTGTTACAGTCCTGCCAGGAGACCAGAGATTTGCCCATAAAAGAACTTAGGAACCGGAACTAGCACTTCCTGGAAAGGGCCAGGCACAAGCAATGAATCCAAAGGTTCGATCTATGGGGCTGGAGCTGCAGCCAGCCGAGTCCAGGCTGTAGGGGAGAGGCAGGTAGGTGTGGCTCATCTCCAGACAATGCGCCATCTCTTCATTCGTCCGTCAACTCACCAAGTCCGCACTTACAGCTTACCAGGTGCCAGACAGAGACTATCCTCCACTGAGCAAAGGAGATGACAGACTCTGTCCCCTGGAACCCACATTCCAGCAGGGAAGAGGGGTGGCGGGTACAGGGGGAGGCGGGCACCCAGTCACAGACAGAATTCTGCCCAGGAGCATCGCAAAGTGCAGACACAGCTGCAGACCCCAAGAAAGCAAATACCGCCATCAAAGGAGCCCCGCGACGTTTTGTGTTCCCAGTGTGTGCTAGGTTGGTCTGCTTGTATGTGTGTGTGTACACAGAGAGAGATGTATTTCAAGAAATGGCTTATGCAGCTGTAGAAGTAGGTAAGTTCAGTCTGGTTCAAGTCCATCAGTCACATGTGAGCGGAAGGCTTCTCTGACACTGCTAACTGCAGAAGTTGACCAACAGGAAACAGGATGATGAATCAGGAGGGCCACAGGCCGGTGGATGCAGAGGTAAATGAATCCAAGGTGGCTGTTCCCTGATGGCTCCCGGGATTTGTGGGTCACCCACAGGAGATCCAGGAACCAGATGCAGGATCCAGCTCCAGCAGAAGATGAAAGGGCAAGCAAGAACTCGACTCTGCTTAGGATCTCTCTCTTAGACCTCCTTGACACCCAAAGAGGTGTCCTCAGGCTGCAACCTGATTGATTCGTTGGGCTCTGCCCCTTCCTTCACCTACGAATGTCTGGTGGACATAAACCCTAACCATCCCACCAAACCAAAACCAAACATGCTGCCATCAAGTCAGTGCTGACTGGTAGCGACCCCTGTGGGTTTCTGGGATAGTTACATAATTTCTTGTCAACTTGAAGATATAAAAGTGTAGGGGTGGAGTCTAGCCTCTCAATCAGGTTACAGTTTGATGGTGCCTCCTTGTGGGTGTGACCCTCTCCTAAGGAGGGTCCTGGGATTTCCCCACTCTTTCTGCCTTCACCTTTATGCTGGTGAGCCACACCCAGACCTGCCAGAGCCCTGTGATCGTTCCACCACTAAAGGATCCACAAGACTTTGCATCCACTGGCCTGTGATGGTCCTGCATTCTGTATCATTGCATGTGCCGAATGAGTCTGAAGAGGGATTTATGGACTAGTATCAGACTTATGGACTTGATCAAGACGGGGCTGGGATGGTTTCCTGATATATAATTACTTCTTGATCTAAAGCTCTCTTTTTCACATATATGAGTGTTCTGTGTTTGTTTCTCCAGTCAACCCAGCCTAACACAGTTTCCTAGACTGTAATTGCTTAGGGGAGTAGAAAGCCCAGTGTTTCTCCTGCCATTGCTGATGGTTTCAAACTGCTGACCATGTGGATCGCAGACCAAATGTATAACCACTACACCACCAGCTATGTCTACACTGTCCTGTGGTTGAAACCCAGCAACCACTCCAGGAGAGAAAAATGGGGTGTTTGTTCTTATAAACATCAACAGTCTTGGGAATGCTTCCCAGGGTCGATCTGGACCAGAATTGACTTGGTGGCAATGGGTTTGGTTGTCTATTAAATGTGTCCTAACCAAAAAAACACATTCACGACCTTCAAGTCAATTTTGAGTCATAGTGACCCTATCGGACAGACTAGAACTGCCTCTGTGAGTTTCCCAAACTGTCACTCTTTGTGGGACTAGATAGCCGCCTCTTCTCCCTCAGTGTCTTATGGGTTCAAACCGCTGACTGTATGATTAGTAGCCCAAAGCGTACCTCCGATGGCATGGGGCCCCTTAAAAATAGAAAGTGGGGAAGGTGTTGAGATGGCGGGCAGGTTTCTGGCTCAAGTAACTGGATGGAAGGGGCAGCAAAGGATGGAGGAGGACCAGGTGGGTGGGTGGGAAGGAAGAGGAATTTAGCATCAGGATTGGGCAGGGAGTCGGGTTGAGACATATCTTATACTGGGAGCTGTGCAGCAGGCTGTGTTAGGGTGGGCAGACTAAAGGAACAAATTCATGGACGCACATATGTCTATAAGGGAGAGGTTTATATACAAGAGGAATTGAACATTGAGAAAACATCCCAACCCAGTCCAGTCCAAGGCCATAAGTCTGATATTAGCCCATATGTCCAACACCTATCTATAAAGTCCTCTTCAGACTCACAAAACACATGCAATGAAGCCAAATGCAGGATGACCACAAGCCAAATGCAGGATGACCACAAGAAAGTGTTTGGGTTCAGTGGCTCTGTAAGCATCTCAGTACTGGCAGGGGTCTCTCTGTGGCTTCTCCAGCTTCAGCGGTCTGGTCGCATCCACGTGGCTTGTCATCTGCAATGTCTCCCAGGGAGTAGCAGAGAGAGAAAGGTGTCTTCCCCCTCCAAGAAGGAAGTCCCAGATTTCCCAGAATTCTCAGGAGACGGCCACGCCCACAGAAGTCTCATTGGCTATCTCCAGATTGACAGCCTAGACTCCACCCTTACACTCTTAATCCTTAAATTGACACCAGATTAGGTGAGTACCACACAGGCGATCTGAAATCTGTGAGCGACATTTGGGAATTGTTGACATCTCAATAAAACTCATTGCCGGTGAGCCGGTGCTGACTCACCGCGACCCTATAGGACAGGGTAGAACTGCCCCTGTGAGTTTCTGAGACCTTAACTCTCTAGGGGAGTAGAAAGCCCCGTCTTTCACCTGTGGAGTGGCTGGTGGTTTCAGACTGCTGATGTGGTTTGAAGCGCAATTTGTAATCACTCCGCCACCAGCCATTGGCATATAGTTGATCATTAAAGTCAGGAACATGGGCTATGGGCCAGAGAGATGCATGAGGGCAACCGATGCTCCCCGGAGTCTCGGATGCAGTGAGGATGATGAGCTGCACTTTGTAGATGAGGAACCTGAGGCTCAGAGAGAAGTCACGCTCACTCAGGGCCTCACACCTGCTGACAGTAGCGTTGGATTCACCAGTCTTGGGCCTTTGCCCCTAACCCATGCTCTCAGGGGTGACCCCTCACTTTAGCTTTGATCATCAGATGGCCGAGGAGAGGCTGACAGAATTTGGTCAGGGTGGGTGGGAGGGCCATCTGGATAAGAGGCAGCAAGCCGAGACAGCAAGGGCGTAGGGTGACCCTGGAAGAAGTGGTGTGGCAGAGGTGAGGCTGGATAGAGGGCGGGGCCAGATTCTCCAGAAGGCTCAACAACTCGAGGGAGGTGGCAGGGAGCGGCTGAGGGCTCTTGAGGAGCGAGCGTAGAGCGTCCTGAGAGGAGAGAGGCCCTCCGTGGGTGTGTAGGCTAGAAGTCCAGCAACCAAACCATAAAGTCCATTCCGGCTCATCTTCGGGTTTCCAAGGCTTTGAAATCTTGGGAGCAGGCGGCCTCATCTGTCTCCCAGGGAGAAAGTGGGAGGTTCAATCTACTGACGTTGGGGTTAGCCACTCACTGCATAATGCACTAAGCCACCGTGGTTCTTGGTGGAGTTACAGAATCATCCTCAGGACCCTCAAATGCACTGCTGCTGGGTCAACTCTAACTTAAAGCCACTGCCCTCGAGCCAGGCTGACCCATAGCCAGCCCCTGTGGGTTTCTGAGACTGTAACTGCTTCTGGGGGTGGTTTTGAACCCCTTACCATTGCAGTTTAAAGCTCATCTCATAACCACTACACCACCAGGGCTCCCTCCTAAGGGCCTGTGGTGGTTACATAATCTGTTGTCAATTTGACACTTAAGAGGGAAGGGGTGGAGTAACCTGCCAATCAGGTCGCAGCTTGATGACCTCATTTGGAGGCGCTAAGGAGATAAATAGCTCGCTGGAGGCGGGACACACAGATACTCCCTGTGGACAAGACACATTGTTAGGTCTCTCATGGGGAAAATACCTTGGCCCTTGATTTCCCGCGAGAAATGAAGCCTCGTTGGTGATCCAAGTTGGTTTTTCAAAGGCTAGAAGAAGTTTCAGGTTTTATATACACACTATCAGGGCACTTCACACCCACATGTGGAAACCTGAGGCCAGGGAAACCCACAGCCTGGCCCAGTAGCTGCTGGAAAAGAGGCAGCCCAGCCTCGCCAAACTGTGTAGGAGCCGCTGGAAGATAGAGAGCCAGAGAGAAAAACTTCTGGCTTTTCAGGGTCCCCCATTGGGTGAATTAAACCCACCTGGCCTAGATAGGGTCCCACCCAGGTGTACCACCCCTTCCTGGCCGGGAGTTGAATGTAAGCCTGCCCTCCAGCTTTAAGCAGCTTCCAATTTCCTGTAGGGGGGCAGGGAGGGAGGCTTTGGCATGTAGAGGGACACCTCCTAGTTCTGCCCCTAGCTACCTCACAACATGGAGCTACACTAGAGCCCTGGAGCAGGAGGAGCCACGTGGAGACCCTGCCAGTGCTGAGATGCCACTGGACCCACAAGACCTTCCACCCACTGGCCTGTGATCTTCTTGCATTTGGCATCATTGCATGTGTTGCATGAGTCTGAAGAGGAATTTATAAACTGGTATTGGACATATGGGCTAGTACCGGACTTATGGACTTGATCTGGACTGGGCTGGGATGTTTTCTCAATATTCAGTTGCTCTTGTATATATACAAGAGCTCTTGTATACCTCTTTCTTATACACATATAAGTGTGTATAAATTTGTTTCCCTAGTCTATCTGGACTAACACAGGGCCCGAGCTAGAGAGGTAGAAATCAGCTCAGATTTTGTGGATGTGAAGGCTGAGGGCTCAGCCAGAGGGCATGGGGAGGAAGGAGAGTCCACTGGGGGCAGTGCTGAGCAGAGTGGGTGCCTGGTGCAGGGATGGGGCTGGAATCAGAGCCAAGGCTTTCACCAGTGGTGCAGAGATAGGGAGGTGGAGAATTCGGCCAGCTCAAACTGGAAAGGGGAGGTGGGTTTGAAGAGATGGGTCCTATCTTTTGTGTTCTTGGGCCCTATGGGAGGGTGGGTAAAAGCTGGTGAGGCCACAGGAAGGGGTAGGGGTCCAGGTCTTGGTCCAGTTGCTTTATGGACCCATGAGATCGGGGCTGGGGACAGAAATATGGGAGGCAGGTACCCCAAGGGCAGAGGTCTGGAAGTGGATGGAGTTGGGAGGAAAAGAAGCCTGCTTGTGGAGAAAACAAAATGCAGGGCCGAACCCGAACCATCTCTGTCATAGGAGCTTGGTACCCAAATGTTAGAGTCAGCCAGCCTCTACCAACCACGGGGGTCTGTAGGCGCAATTGTACGGCAATCATATATAAAGATTATAGTAAACTCATAGAAGATAGGAGAGGTAGGAGAAAAGATCAAATAAAGGAGTCAGACACATGTCAATAGTAGCATGCTCACCTCAGCCCCTCTGGGTGGTCCACGTGGAGGTGGGAGAAGAGAGGAGGAGGGGCGGATCCTAGCTTCAAGATGGCAGCCTATCCTTGGTCGTCCTTGAGTGGGCACGACCTTGTCTCTGGGCTCTGCCTCAAGGAAATCATACACTAGCCTCAGCAGCAGGGTGTGGGACAGACAGAGTGTCTGATTGCTCTGGATGGCTGAAGCCTTCAGGGAGGAGAATACCTCTAAGCAGCTGACCTCACCATGGGCTAGCAAGCAGCTTGACCACCTGGGAGAAACCTTTCCGGATCCCACACTGGGAAACCAGGTTTCTTCTTCTTTATTTTATAAATCATTTTACTGGGGGCTCTCACAGCTCTTCTCACAATGCATACATCTATTGTATCAAGCACATTTGTACATAAGTTGCCATCATAATTTTCTTTTCATTTTTAAAAAATCACTTTATTGGGGCTCATACAGCTCTTATCACAATCCATCCACACATCAATTGTGTAAAGCACATTTGTACATTCGTTGCCCTCATCATTCTCAAAATATTTGCTCTCCACCTAAGCCCCTGTCATCAGCTCCTCATTTTCTCCCTCCCTCCCTGCTCCCCCTTCCTCATGAACCCTTGATAATTTATAAATTATTATTTTGTCATATCTCACACCATAATCATTTTCAAAACATTTTCCTTCTACTTGAGCCCTTGGTATCAGCTCCTCTTTTTTCCCTCCTTCTCCCACCCTTGTGAACCAAAATTATAAACTGTTATTGTTTTCAAATCTTTCACCAACTGCTGCCTCCCTTCACCCACATTTCTGTGGTTTGTCCCCCAGGGAGGGAGAGTAGTTATACATCAAGGGGGTTATATGTTGATCCTTATGATTAGTTCCCCCTTTCTCTCCCTTCTCCACCCACCTTTTTCCTACCCTCATGGTATCATGATTCCCATTATTGTTCCTGAGGGGTTTATCTGTTCTGGATCCCATGTGTCAAGAGCTCTTATCTGTCCAGTGTACATGCTCCCATCTAGCTGGATTGTAAGGTAGAACTGGGGTCATGATAGTGGGGGCTGGAGGAAGCATTAAAGAACCAGAGGGGAAAAAAACTAGAGGAAGGTCATGTGTTTCATTGGTGCTATGCTGGCTCATCTCTTCCTTATGACCATGTGGGGGGATGTACAATTGTCTACAGATGGGCTTTGAGTCTCCACTCCAGCCCCCTTGTTCACATAGGCATGATATTTTAGGTCTTCTGAGGCCTGATTCCTGATCCTGTTGACGCCTTGTGATCACACAGGCTGGTGTGCTTCTTCCATGTGGGTTTTGTTGCTTCCCTGCTAGATGGCTGCTTGTTTATCTTTAAGCCTTTAAGATCCCAGATGCTATATCTTGTAATAGCCAGGCACCATCAGCTTTCTTCACCACATTTGTTTATGCACACATTTTGTCTTCAGTGGTCATGTCTGGAAGGTGAGCATCATGGAATGCCAGATTATTGGAACAAAGTGCTCTTGTGTTGAGGGAGTACTTGAGTCGAGGCCCAATGTCTGTCTGCTTTCTAAATACTTAGCATATAAATATAAGTATCTAGACCTATATCCCTATAATATAATATTAATATATTTACATATATAGATATCTGTTTATATTTCTATAAATAGTTTTTGCTTCCTAGTTATTTCCTCGATTTCCTTTTACTTTCGTCTTTCCCGCTGTCATGTTCAGTCGTCATTTGACTCTCAGTAATTCCTCTTGGCTACATTGCACTTGATAAAACCCCACAAGGAATTCTATGCCCTCTTTGCCATTGATTTCAGATCACTTGTTCCCTTGTCTCTGGGTTTGTTGCTCCCCTTCTCCCCCCTCTTTGCCTCGCCCTTGTCCACCCAGAACTGTCAGTCCCATTGTTTTCTCCTCAGGATTGTTCATCTTGCCTATCTTCAACAGATAGACAAGAAAACAAAAAGAAGAGGAAAAAATGGGAGGGGGCTATAAGTAGTTCCAGGTCTGGCTGCTGACCCTTATGTCTATTTTCTGATCGAGTCTGATGAGGTGCCAAGCCCTGCCCTCTGAGCCTGAAGTCTATTTTCCGGATTCCTTGGGGACTTCCTTGTTTTGTTGCCCCGTTGCACTCCCTTCATGTTATGCCCTGGTGTGTGTGTGTGGGGGGAGGGTCAGACCAGCACACTCCCCAACCCCCCACACACACATTCCCACCCTGTCTCCAGTGCTGTCCCCCATAGCACTGTGGGTCAGTGAGGGGCATCGTGTCTCGAAGTGGCCGGCCTACATTCCTCTCTGTGCCTTGTCTGCTCCAAGCGAGAGTGTTGTTCTCTCTCTCTCTCTCTCTCTCTCTCTCTCTCTCTCTCTCTCTCTCTCTCTCTCTCAGTTTACTCCCATGTGGGGAAACCAGTTTTCTGAGCCACGCTTGCTGGTTCTAGTTTTAACAACTATCCCATAGCGAGCATGGCAGTGCTTGGCACCCAGGACTGTGGCAGAGTAAACTGATCCCTGGTTTCCGAGAAGCCGTCCCCATCCAGGAAGAGTCGGGTAGTCCAGGGGGGTTACTGACGGGAGGGGGAGCCAGCGTAGGCAGGGCAGGGGAGATCCATGTCCCCGGGGGCCATGGTGAGTCTTGTCAAGAAGGGAAAGGAGAGACTCAGGAGGACAGGGAGCTGGAGACAGGTGTCTTGCCAGGTATCACCCAGCAGCTCTCCCAGGGGGTGTCTACCTCACCTCCATGAGGAAGAGGAAGTGCATCGGCTTGCATAAGCTCCCACCACCAGGAGCAGGTGGAAGAAGGGCTGGGAGCCAGGACGGTGGCACTGCCTCCAGAGCACCTGTTCTTCATCCCCGTGGGGGACTGAGAGGGTCTCAAGTGTCCAGTCCGTAGCATGAAAGCACCAGTGGGTGGAGGGAGTGGGAGCGGGAGCGGCAGGCCTCCCATCAGGGAAGCTTGGTCGTGAATGAAAGGAGAACTTTCAGGGCAAGAGAAGGTGTGTTGGAGCCAAGGATCACTTCCTATGGAAGCAGAGGGGCAGGAAGGGGGTCACGAGGTGGGAGAGCAGGAAGTGGCTGAAGAAAGGTGACTGAGAAGGGAGTGACCCCAGGAATGGGGAAGGACAGTGATCAGAGTCACAGTGGAAGCCATCCACTTTTTGCAAAAGTCACGAGATGGCCACCCCTCCTAAGAAAGTTGTAAACCAAAAAAAAAAAAAAAACAACAAACAAAAAAACAAAACAAAAAAAAAGAAAGTTGTAAACCAGATGGAAAGAGTGTCACCATATGCCTTTGGCCTTGTCCATGACAGAAGGGCGCAGGTGTGTCTCATGGATTTATGTACACACTGGGTCAGAAATAATGGCTGTTGGGTGGAGGAACTCTAGGGGAGAAAGTAAGCTGGGTTCATGCTGTAGTTCAGAAATGGTGTCAGTCCAAACCTATGTGTCCATCTGTCTGTCCATCAGTCCATTCATCCACCCATCCATTCACCCCTCTATCCATTCATCCATCCATCCATACAACTGTCCATTCATTCATCTACCCATCCATCCAAATGTCCATCCATCTACTCATCCAACCATCCATCCATCCATCCATCCATCCACCTACCCATCCATCCACCCATGCAGCTGTCCATCACCATTTGTCTACCCATCAACCTTCCACCCTGCCATCCATTTAATCAGCATATTTTATAACATATCTACTGGGAGCAAGTGGGACATTGCTGGAGCCTTGTTCTCCGGGAGTCCCAGTCTTTGGCGTGAGCTCCCTCAGATTGAACGCCAGGGCAGGCAAGCCAGTGGTCCGCACAGAAGGGTGGGGCCGAGTGGAAGAAGTGAGAGTTTAGGCAGAGATCTGAAGGACAGGGAAGTAGGGTGAGTGAGCGGAAGTGGGAGAGGGCGTCACAGGCCCGGGGACATCCGCTGCAGAGGCTCAGCATGGGTAGGAGCCGGCAGTTTCAAGGAACTGAAAGAAGGTCGGTGGGGCTGGGACATAATGATGTGGTGTGTGGTGGCCTAGGGGCAAAAGTTGAGGCTGGAGATGTACATGCATGGCCTTTGGGCTTCAACCTGCAGGCGAGGAGGAAGAGGCACTGAAGGACTTTGAGAGGGAAGACACTGGCCAGATTCCTGTTTGGGGAAGAGCCCTGGAGTTCTTCAGTGAGGGAGGCAGACCAGAGGGGGCAAACGTGGGGTTGAGGCATGGCCCAGCAGAGAGCTTGAGGGAGACACTGTAGGGGCCAATTCAACAGGTCTTGGCCTGTTGAGAGGATGGAGTGGGGGAGGGAGACCCTAGGGGTCCTGACCTCAAGAATCGAGACAGACCAGTCGTGAATGGCCGGGACCGGGTGCAGGGGCAGTGGGGTGCTTTGGAGATTGAGAGTAGAGATGACGTTTGGGGCCCCACACTTCAGCAGGGCGGACTCAGCTTCGACTGATGAGGATGATAAAACCAAGCCGCTCTGGGAGGCCGCCACATCCTCCTGGAGCCTCGCCTGACAGGCGGGACCGAGGGCCGGCTGAGTCTGCCAGGCCCTCCTCTCCCCCTGAGGATGAAACCATCTCCCCTGGCATCCTGCCTCCTGCTCGGGGCCCTGAGGCTGGGACCAAGAGCACCCCTGCGCCTACAGAAGCCCGTGGGGACAGGGCTTCAGGTGTCAGAGCCTGACATCCCCTCTCAGGCTGGTCCAGGCACCCCAGGTCCAAGCTCAGGCCTTGATCTTTCCCAGCTCTTTTTAGCCCAAAAGACAGGGGGTGTATCACAGCAGGGAGTGAGGACCTGGAGACAGGAAGTCACCATGGCCCCTCCCTGCTCTTCCCTCGGGCTCCTAGCTTTAAGACTGCCTTCCCCATAACAGGAGCACCCCTCTCAGCCCTCCTGAGGGGTCCCTGCCTCTTGTCGCCTCCTCTGCTGGCCTTGCCTCCCCCCAGGTCTAGACCCCAGGACCTTACGTCTGAAGGGTCCCTGGGAGCTGTTTCCTGGCTGGGAGAAGCGGTGAGAGATCAGTCTGGCCCATGTCATGCTCTCCTCTCCTCCCAGATGGGGCTTCTTCCTCTCTCCCCAGGTGCCGCCCTCGCCTCCCTAGGTTCATGCCATCCAGCTGCTGGGGCCAGGGGCCGCTGGTGCTGGGACAGGGAGGTCCCCTGGGGGTTCCTGTGCCTGGTGGCCGTGAACCCCAGTCCACTCTCCTGCTCAAGACCAGACTTGCTCTTACCGGCCCCACCCAGGGCTGATCCTCCTATCTCCAGACCCAGCTCACCAGTCCCTCCTCCAGGCAGCCTTCCAAGATCTCCTGGTCGGAGGCAACCTCACCCACACCTCCAGGCCAGGTAGGGGTGGGCATGGCCCTTGGCCTGAGATGCATGGCCCCACCCTCACTCCCAGGGCAGGCACACGGGCTGCTCAGCTCCCCTGCTGGCAGCGGGCACCAGCCCTGGGCTAGTCCAGACCCTTCCTTCTCTGTCTTGACTTGGCACCAACGCACAGGGGAATTCAGGCCTTTCTGGGGAAAAGTTCTGAGTCTGAAGGCAAACAGAGATCAAACACACCCAGGGAATTTCCAATCGAGGGAGCAGAAGCTGGGCCTCCCACTTAATAAAGCTGCCCTGACCGGCTGACCAGCTAGGGGGAGGCCCAGGAGCAGGGGGAGAAGCCACCATGGTCCACTGGGTGAGAGGAGAGTCAGGACACAAGTACCCCTGCCCACGTGACAATCACCCTCCCCAGACGTCTGGGCACTATCCACCCCACCCCACCCCGAAACACAGCCTGGGGGAAGCAGCTCCTTCCTGAGAAGGGACCCAGGACCCTGTTTCTTGGGGTAACCTTACCTTACCTGCCAGAGACCCCTAGCTCTGCCCTCCTGGAGCCAGGGGACCCTGGGGTCATTCCTCCACAGGGGACCGGCTGCCCTTGGACCTGCAGACCGGAGGCCACTTACCCCCTCACGGGCTGTACTTGCAGAAGTCGGCTCTGGATAGGGTGGGCTGCGTCCCGTGGAGCCGCTGGTAGGTGAGCTGCCTCGCCGGACAGGCTGTGGGTCCAGGAGGGTTGGAGGGCAGAGTCTGGGGTCTCTGGCAGGTGAGGTCACCCCCAGAGATTCACATAAGATGCTGCTGTAAGGCCAATTCCAAGGAGGACCCCATCTTTCTTATCTACCATCTATGATCTTAGTGGGCCCCTAGCAGGGACATCACGCTTTCCTCTACAGGTGGGGAAACTGAGGCCCAGAGAGGGTGTGTGAGCTGCCCGGGTCACACAGCGAGGCAGGGTAGGGGCTCCTGGGTCACCTGAAGCCACCTCAGCTCCCCCCCACCCGGAGCCATCGTGAAAAGGAGACTCAGTCTAGTGTCCCCTCCCATAGGCCCCCCCGGGGACTGGCAGAGGGTTAATGAAAATGTAAGAAAGGGAAACCGGAGCCCCTGGAGGCGGTGGTTACAGTGCCCGGCCGCTAACCCAAGGTGATTGGTTGGAACGAGCAGCTGCTTCTGAAAAGACGTCAGCCGCAGAAACCCCGGGCCCGTGCACCCTGTCCCGTCAGGTTGCTGTGTGGGCAGCTGCGGGTCCAAGAACACAGCCAACACACCTTTGGGTGCTTTGGACGCCAGGCTTGTTTCTGGGTCTGTTTGACCTGCTGGTTCCAAAAATGGCAAGTGTCCCCCCTCGTGTCCCCCCCTTCTAGTTTTTGAGATTCAGAACATATGCCCTCCCCACTCTTCACCATAAAGATCGGGGTATTTTCATGTGCCAGCTAGCCCGAGGCAGAGGACGTGCACGCCAGCTGTCTGTAAAGAGGTGTGTGCTGTCGGGAGTATTTCGGCCAAGTGACACTTCACATGGTATCCTTTGATCCCCAGCCATAGCTGAACGGTGAGGATGGCAAGACCTGGGAATTTCTCCCAAGTGTCACTTCACCCAGGAGCCCTGGTGGTGTAGTGGTTACCACAAGGTTAGAAGTTCAAAACCACCCGCTGCTCCACAGGAGAAAGGCGAGGTTGTCTATGCCCATAACTACAGGGGCAGCTCTACCCGTCCCATGGGGTCACCATGAGTCGGAACTGGGTCCGCAGCAGTGAGCTGGTTCTTGCTTTCATCACTTCGCCAGGAACGGAATAGCAGTTCCCAGGTGTTACCTTAAGAAGGGGCAGCCATAAGAGTGAGTGGACAACAAATAAGGAGCCCTGAGTGCTCCCCGCAGGCCGCTCTGAGCCCCACAGTCGCTCTGCCATAGAAAGAGGAGGCCCCGCACCTGTCCAGACGTGCAGGCTCAGAAACCCACAGGGGCAGTTCCGCTCTGTCCTATGGGGCGCTGCGAGCCGCAACCCACTGACTGGTAATGGGTAGAGACTCAACTGTTCTAAAACTCCAAACAGGCCTGTCAGAGTTCAGACTCCTTTCTCAAGATCAAGACGTTCCAGCCCTGCTTCCAGATGGCACGAGCCCTCCCCCTGTGCACAGAAACTCGGAAAAGAGGAGTGAGAGCGTGTCTTCGGAAGCGTGGCGCCAGCCTCACCTCGGACACATCGGACAGGAATTATCCTCTGACTCCTAGATAGTGAAATGTGTTCTAGGCTGTGTCCCGCATAATTTGAAGAGGAAAACTTTAGTTCTTCAAAATACGAATGGCTCTTGTCCGGAAGTCCTCCATGGTGGACACGTTCAATTGCGCCCACACCTTCCATGCCCACGTCCTCTCAATTTCCTTTCTCACTTTCCACTCTTCTCAAGCTGTGTCCTCACTGCATATCCAGCTTGTATCTACTGCGCACCCTCCCAGACCAAAAAGCACCCCCTGCCCCCGCCATCTAATCAGTTGTAACTCACAGTGACCCTACAGGAAAGAGAAGACTGCCCCTTGGGGGTTCCAAACCTTTGACTCGTTGAAAGACTGCAGAGTGATGGGTCGGGGGGTCGGGGTTGAGCCACTGACCTTTGGGTGGCAGCTCAAAGCGTAGCCACGGGCCACATGGTCCATGGACAGCTTCCCTCGGCAGTCCCTTCATAACAAATTATCTTCCAAATATTTCTTACCCCCCTTTTTTTGGTGTTATGTAAGCGATGGGTCTGAATTCTTCTCATATTTAAAACTGGGATAATAAATCAGTTTTGCTTAATAGATGAAGATATAGTGGAGCATCACATCTAAGAAACTGGAGCAGATGCGGTCTATCCAGTGTAATTTTCTGAATCCGTGCCCCAAATAACCCCAGGAGCAGGCCTGAAAACCAAGACACCAAGGAAAAGCTGCTTGGTGTTGGGCCGTGTGAGGATTCAGAGATGGAGGCAGAGCACTGACACATTGTGGGGGAGGGGAACAGTGGCAGGGTGGGGGGCAGGGTGGGGGAGGGCCCATCTGTAAGAATCCAGGTCCAGACCCTGCCCGGAGCGCCTGAGGGTGGCAGGGAACTCTCCGATTTGAGGGGTGCCCATGCTCTGGCCCCGGGGGAACCCTGCACAGATGATGGGCCCTTTTCCCTGGCAGCCACCTGACTGGCCCCAGGTCAGGTGTGTAAGGAGGTAGGTGCCTGACTCTCCTCATCCCCCCCATCTGTCCTGAGAGTCCAGAATGGACCAAGTGACCCTCACTCACGCCTGACACAGGCTGACCCTGCGTGTGTCAGATGGAACAGTGCTCAGAAGGGCTTTCTGAGCTCACAAGTGGCTGATTTGGGGAAGCAGATGGTCAGGCCCGTCTTCAAGGCACTTCGGGGCAGAGTCAAGCTGCCAAGGTCCAGCAGCTGAGTCCCACCACCCAGTGACTCACCCCGCTCCATAGAAGCAGACACCTAGTCTGACATGTCCCAGAAGTCTCAAACGACTCGGACCTTCTGTGGCAGAGGGACACAACCAAAGATGCTTTGGGCTTTGTCTGGTCCTCCACAGAGAGGTGCATGCCTGTGAGAACAAGCCCAGTGGAGCGCTAGCGCCGTGGGCTCATCCAGGGTCCATGGTGAGCAGTCTGGTCCTCTCTGACCCCGCCCAGGTTCCTCCATCCCTATCCTCCCCGACCAGGGTCCTGCGCCTGGCGGAAGCTCACCAGCCTCAGACAGAAAGATGAGTCCAGCTGAGGACAGAGATTTTTCGCTTCTGCTCATAGAGGAACCAAGAACTGTCCCCTCTGAAAGGAGAAGTATGTCCCGGCGGTGGCCCCCGGACAAACACACCCCACCTCTGTCCCCAGTCTATCCCATTCTCGGGAAAGCCACAAACATTCCAAGTCTGGACTTCCGCAGAAGCAGCTCCAGTTCTTTGAACTGGATGGGTCCCAGGATGGACATGCAGAGGGAGCAGGAGGCGGGGCTAGAGCCCCCAAAGAGGTTAAATAGGTCGTCTCCACACCCTAGCTAGCTCTCCTCCCTGGTACATCCCTGGAGCAGAACACAGCAACCGAGTTCCAGAGCTTTCCAAATCATGACTCCCACGATGCTGCTGATTCTGGCTGCCCTCTTCCTGGGGGCTGTTCTGCAGCCCACCCAAGCAGGTGAGAGCACTGGTGAGGGGCACTGGGGCGAGGACAGGGAGCAGGTGGCAGGGCCTTAAGGCCAGGCAGCAACACAATGATATCCCACCTGGTCCCATGAGGGGCCTGTAGGGGCAGCAGGGGACACTGAGGGAGTCCACGCCTAGGGAAAGAACAGCAATGCTCTGACACCCACCTCCTGCCGTGGGGTGAGGTCGGGATCGTGCTTCTAGTCCGTACAGCGTCGGGTGGAAACTGACCACAAGGGTTTCTTTGCATGTCTGACGAATTCTCTCATGTAAGGGTGTCAGCATTAAAGAAAATGAGGCTGGTCATGAAAATTTTATATTCCGTTCCCAGGCAGGTAAGATGGTCCCCACCCACAATAATCTGCTGCACATTCATCCAAACGTCACAGGGCCATAGAGCTAGTCAAAGCAAGGTGGCCCCCGTCCAAAAGAGGTCAGTGGGGGGGCTCTCAGAACATGCTCTAGAGTGATGCAGGTGTTGGGAATTGTGTGTGTGTGTGGGCACACAGATAAGGGTCCTCATTTTCCGGCCTGTAAAATGGGCTGATGACAGTCCTCTTCTCTCCAGGTGTGCGAAGAGGACTGAATGACCTGCCATAGGTAGAGGCTCGGCCCAGAGCCTGGCAGAGCAGGGTGACCCAGGGTGATTGGAGTGCATGCTCTGCTCGTGCACACACACACACTCCCTCTCTCTCTCCAGCCCGGGCAACCAACGTGGGGCGGGAATGCTGCATGCAGTACATTAAAGGGACCATTCCCTTCAAAAAGCTAAAGTCCTGGTACACGACCTCCCCGGACTGCCCCCGCAAGGACATCGTGTAAGTGTGCCGCTCCTCCCTCACCCCACCCCACCCCACCCCTGCTCAGTCCCCAGGAGCCCAAACCCGGGGTCCTCAGAACACTGAGGAGACAGCCGCCCCCCACACCCCTGGGACCGTGAGGCCCAACCTCTCCACTGATTATCATGCCAACCAATCAGTGACTGACGTGGCCCTGTCCCTGTCCCAGGGCAGTGGGGTGGGGGTAGGAGGTCTGGGGCAGAGCCCTGAGAGTCTCGGAGCTCCAGCCCCTCTGCAGCACTCTCCTTCCCAGTCTGGCTGCGCTGGAGGGACCTGGGAGAAAAGACATCCTGAGGGCAGGGTGTGACATCCCAGATCTTCCCCAGGTGCTGTGTGGCCTCGGGCAGGTTCCTGTCCCTCTCAGGGCCTTGGGCTATTGGTCGGCCAGTGGCAGGACTGGAAGGCCCTTCTCGCTGACATCTTTCCTCATAGGTTTAAGACCGAGCAGGGCAGGGACATCTGCTCGAATCCCACGGAGAAGTGGGTGAAGAAGGCAGTTCAGTATTTGGAAAGGCTTGTGAAGCAGCGGCGCCTTGCAGCCCAGGCTTCCTGATTTTCTCCCGGGACCCCATGGAGACTGGCTGCCCTGTGGTCCTGTCTCACGGCCGAGCTGTGATCCACCGCGAAGACGACGATGGAAGCCGTCCCCTTTCTGACTGGCACTGTGGACATTAAAGAGTCTTTCCTCAGCCTGGCTCCGTGTGCTCTGTCCCTGAGATGCAGGGCACTGCCCCATCCAGGCCTGGCATACTAGCAGGATCCTTGGAAGACTGGGCCCTGTCCCGCCCAGTTCAGAATGGGAAATGGGAGGTCCCTAGGAGGGGAGACCCTAGTGAGAGAGCCATCAGGGAGAGGCAGGACTGAGGGTGTATGTGACCCTGTCTCTGCACTGGGCAGCAGGGGACAGTCTCCCATCTCCTCTGCCATCCCCCTTCCCCCTCCGTGCCTGAGCTGCACTGAGCCTGGTGTGCGTGTCCCCTCACACATCTGAATTACTCCATAAAGGTTTCGGGGTCCTTCCCAGGCTGGGGCTGCACCAAGTGCTCCCAGGGAGGCCCCGGGAGCCCCTTCCTGGACTCCCCTGCTTCTCGGTCCCCCAACGCAAGCTGCTGTCCTGGGGACCCCTGGGGATGTCTTGGTGAGGTGCAGCCCATCCTGGGTTCTGGGTCTGTGCCCCCAAACGTATCACCAGGGCCTCCAGCCCAGGGTGGGAGCCTCCACAGGAGCCAGCCCAGCTGGGGGGGGGGGGTCTGGTCCCCTGCAGGCCTCCCTTGTATCCCCTTTATTCCCCAGCCCTCTAGTGCCCCCTTCAAGCTGGCCCCCTCTGGGCCCTGTTGTCATCCTCCCCCCCGCCCCCCAGTTTCATGAAGTGAGCTCTGCCCTCTCCCACCAACGGCCCAGCCACCCGCACCCAGGTGGCCCTCCCTGCTTCTCTTCGTGTCTGCCAGTCCTGATGGCTCCCTTCCATGGGGGCCCCTCAGATGAGACCTCAGCCCCCCTTGGAGCCCCTCATCCCACTAGCAGACAGGGAGGTTCTGGGCCCCACCAGCTCAGGCAATGGGGTCAGAGTCTTTGGATTCTAGTCCTGCCTTCTGGATTCATCTCACTCCCAGTCCTGCCGCCAGTGTTGGTTGGTGCGTGGCTTCTCTCTGGGGTGTCTTCGGCGTCTGGGGCACCAGGCACGGGGGTGGGGAGGGTGTCTCTTTCTAGGATTATGCTGCAGGGTTGGGGTCAGCTGGTAAGGGAGTTGTCAGGGATGGCCTGTACCTCCTGCTGCCCCCTGGTGACCAGTCGGCTTGTTACAGGGCAGATGACAACCCAAGCCCCCTTCCTAGGCAGTGTGGCCTCACATCCTTCGATGCTTTAGGGAATGCTTTAGGGCAGGGTAGCACTGGCCCGGTGCGTTTCTGAGACTGTCACTCTTCACGGGAGTCCCATGCAGGCGCTGGTGGTTTTTACCTGCTGGCCTTGAGACTCACAGTCCAACTTGGACCCACCAGGCCCCCCAGGCTCCCACTTGCTAGTAGGGGCAAGAAAAGGAGGAACAATGATACATGAGATCGGGAAGGGGGAAGAATGACCACAGGGTCTCTCAGACACAGGGGGCTCTTCCCTGTCCTGGTGTGGGGGAGTATCCTTGCTCCAGGGTCCTAGACTAGGTCCTAGTCTGAGCTCCTTGGGAAAATGCCCTCCAGATCCGTGGGGCAGAGGAGGTCAAGTTCAGAAAGTAAGGACAGACTCAGAGAGAAGCAGCCCAGAGGCACCCTGGGCCCCAGACCCAACAGGCCAGCGCCAAGGACACTCCAAGGACATTTAACCAGTGCCTTGTAAAATGTTCTTTGAGGAGGGTCAGTCCTATTCTCCGTGAGCTCTCCCTCAGCGGCTCAGACTGTAACTCAGGTGGGCAGCAGAGCCTCTAGGCCAGCAGTGGGGAGTGACCCCAGGGTCCAGACAGGGAGCAGGCAGGGGTGCTCACCAATCCCTCCAGGGGATTAGCAGGGTCCAGGAGGGGACAAGCGGGGCAGGATGCAAGGTGAGTGGGACCGGATGGCCTGCAATCATGTCCTGGGAGGTGGAAATTTTAAGGAGTTGGGGACTTCCCCAGGAAGCGAAAGAAACCTAGGTGTGGTTCCCCAGAGTCCAGATCAACTACCGCCTCCCCGGGGGCCATAAACTGGGGGGGGGGGGCAGGTAGCGCAGCTGCTGACTTCTAAACACCAGTGAACACTCATGCTATGGGGTCCACGCTGACTCTTGGCAAACCCACAGGGCAGGGCAGAACTGACCCTCTGGGTTTCCAAGGAGGCTGAAAAATCCTTGTGGGAGCAGTCAGCCCCCTGAGGAGCAGCTGGTGGGTTCAGACTGCTGGCCTTGCAGCCACCAGCCGGCTGGCTTGTAACCCACTCCATCAGGGCACCTTCCAGGGGAGTGCTTTCTGCATCGTGGACATCTGATGGGCACGCTTGCACCAACAAGCGCCCAAGTGAACCTGAGTAGGAAAACCCCGGGTGGATTAAGTAGGGGTGGGCTGCTCCCCTGGGCCCACCAGAGGGCACCCCAGCCTTGATGAAGGCCTGGCCCCCCATCCCTGCGCAGCTATTCCCTGGCTTGGAGCAGTGTGTTCCCAGGCTCTTCTGGACTCCAGAGGTGCAGCCAGTTACAAAGTGGCTAACCACAAGGTCAGCTGTTCAAACACACCACCCACTCCAAGGGAGGATGCTGAGATTTTCTGCTTCTTAAAGACTGTCTCAGGTGTCACGGGGTGGCTCTGGCCTGCTCTACAGTGAGTTCCACCCTAGCAATGGTCAGGATGGCACGGGGCTTGGCACTGCTTTGCTCTGTGGCAGAGACAACTCGATGGCATCTCACCAGTCACCCTGTTGCTCTGAGTCAGAATCAACCTGATGGGGGTGGATGGGTCTCCTGAGTTAGTTCAGTTAAAATCTCACCTGAATAGTTAAAAAGCCAAACTCCCAGCCAGGGCCATTGCGACTCACAGCGGGTCTCGAGGACAGACAGGAATGGACCCTGTGGGCTGGCAGCACCCTGATGCACCACTGGACCCCAGGGCTCCCTAAAGGCCAGCCCAGCCACCACATGCCGTCAAGAAGGCCGTGCCGGACAGGGGGCTCCAGAGTAGAAAACCGCCTTGCTCCTGTGCTGGGGTTGGGACTGCTGGCCTGGCCCCTCACGATCTATGTAGACACTACGAATGCAGAGGCGTGGGGGGGGCACGGCGGCCACAGCACAGATGGACGCTGCTCCAGGCTGGGGCATCTTCCTGACGACCCATGGTGTTCAGTGTGGGGATTCCCACGTCTCTTAGGATGACGTTTTCTTATCAAAATAAATCCACGATCATTTGGTCTTTCCCTTAACCTTTGAAGCCCCTCATCTGTGGAAGGCACGGTGTCCCTGGTAAACTAGAGCCCTCCCTGCCACAGCCCTCCCCACCCCTGCGGGGGAGGAGACTAGGTGCCAGCTCCTTCCCTCTCCAGAGGGAGCGCCCTTCCCTCCTGTGTGTCCCAAGGTAGGTGGGTGGGTGCGTTTGAGCAGGCGGCTCTCTAGCAGCAGGCACATGCATTTTTGCATGCTTTTGAACTTTATGTACAACCTTTGCTTTTAGAGCAGAGCTAAACTGGCAGGAGGTGGGGTGGGTGGGGGTGACCTTAGAGCTCTGCGCATCAGGCTTTAGAGGACCGCCAGTTACCTCACATCCTACCTGCCACCCCAGCAGGGACCAGGATAAACCCGGACCAACCCATGGGGACACTCTCATTGGGGTTTCCATAGCAACGGCATCGGCTACAGAGCCACACAAAGTCCTCAAATGTTTGGCCAAACCAATCCAGAGTCTGGGGCGGTAGCAGAGGGAGTGGCTCCTGGTCAGAGAGGCCAGTGTTCGTTTGGGGTACCTCAGATGTGTGTGTGTGTGGCGGGGGGTGGGGATGACAAGGCTGAGAACGAATTCCTAAGAATGAGGTGGTGCTTGGGCGGCGGGCAGACCCCTCCAGACACCCTGCACAGCTGCGGGGTGGACGCACATGGACGTTTGTTTATTGCCTGGCCCTGCAGCACACAGGTGCAATGCTCTGGACACACAGGTTGGGGCGGGCGGGGAGGCCGGGTGTAGTCGCAGCAACCCGTAAGCTAGTCCGTCAGCGCCGAGATGGTCATGAGCCACTGCCTGCGCGCCCAGCCAGCGACTCCGGAGTGCAGGTGGCAGGAGCTACTGGTGACACACAGGGGCTCGTGTGGTGGGTGGCGACACACCAGGGCCTCAGGGTCAGCGAACCCCCGGCCGTCTGGTCTGTGGATGCACAGCAGCCACACCACACCCCGTCACTGTCGCCTTGGGCTCCCTACTGCCCTCGGGCAGAGGGGGCGAACCCTGGAGTAACAGGCGACAGGGCTTGGCTAGGGTGGCCGCAGCATCCCCCCACTGGGTCTCCTAGGCGTCCTGGAGGTGGCTGTTGGTGAGAAGCACCTTGTCCCCAGGCTTGAAGGCTGGCATCCCGAGGTAGGGGCAGCTGGCGCAGCGGAACGCATCGCCCAGGTAGCACTGTTGGGAGAGGAGCGGGTCACTCTGGGACGCAGCGCCCAGGAGAGGCGGGCAGGGGAAGGAAGTGCCTGCAGGACAGGGTGGCCAGAGACTCTGCAGCTCAAACTCGGGCCCCAAACGCCCGGGACATTTACAGGGTGCTATTTGGATAACGGGGACTTTGCTTGTAGAAGACATGTGGACAGCTAGCTCTTCAATGGTTTTCAAATTTGTTGTGAGGGGCAAGAATGGCTCTTCCATCTCAAAAGTTCACAGACCCCTCCGCTAGAGAGTTCACGCGGCAGCAAGCCAAGCCAAGCTACAGCCAGAGCTCCCTAACCGCCGGCCGTCAGGGAGGGAAAGAAAAGGACCTGCACTGAGAGGCTGAGAGCCCCCCCCCCCCCAGGTGGCTCCTTGCCGGCAGCACTCTGTCACTGGGGGCCTGTGGTTAAGCTCCTGGGGCTGAGCCTGGGGGTGGGGCGGGGGCATCGCTGGGCGCATAGTTACGTTGCCACAGGCTGACTTGGGCTGGGAGCTCTTCTGCTCCTCCTTTGACTTCTCCTTCTCCAGCTCTTCGGCAAGGCCACATGTGCTGGGGGGACAGCAGTAGTCGATGAGATGGGTCGCCACCCAGAAACACCAGTCCCCCTCCTGTGGCCCCCTCCAATAAATGCCCGCGGCCAGGTGGCACTGGTGCCTGGGGACCCACTCAGGGGCGGCAAGGGGTCGGGGCAAACAGAACCAGTGCTGCCCACCGTCCAAAAGGGGTGGGGGCGAGGAGACAGACAGACAGACAGGATTTCTAGCTGAAATCTGATTTGGAAATGCTGGCAACTTTCATATAAAACAAACCCAACCCCACCCTGCCGAGCTCCTCGGGTGTAGACGGTGCAGGGAGTCTGCTGAGGGCAACAGCAAAGCAAGGCCCACACCTGACTCACTCCCCGCCGTGTGACCTCAGACAGATGCCGCAGTGGCTGCCAAGCTCTGTAAGAACATTATTTCCAACCCAAGTTCCTCTCCTCACGTTACCCACCACTTCAACTTCAGAGACAGAGGCATTTCCAGCCACGCAAAGCCACCTCGCTAAAAACCAGCCTTCACACCCCCTGCCACGGCCCAGGTGGGCTTTGTAAAGAAACCCCGGGGAACCTAGAGGCAGGCTCGGGTCAGGACATGGGCGCACCATCAAGCCTGAGGGGAATGAGGCCTCTGGGGACACCAGCTCTGTGCAGCAACGTGATCAGACACCTGCTGCCACCAGAGCCGCGAGGCCCCAGCCGAGGCTGTCCTGGGCTTGTCTCAGCCACAGCGTCGTCTCTCCCACCCACGGCCTGATGCCCGGGTCAGCTGAGGACACTCCTGAGGACAGCCCTCCCTGTGACTGCATCTGCCCGGCTCGGCCAGCCGCTACCTGATCTTCCCCAGAAGGTGGTGTGAATGGTGGCTCTATGAGCCATGTCTGTACCCTAACTTCACAACCAGTGACCAGGACCGTACTTGCAGAGAGGGCCTTTGCAGGCGTGCCTCAGGGAGGAACCTCGAGATCAGAGCATCCCGGGTTACCCAGGGGGCCCTCACTCAATGGCCAGTGTCTTGTAAGAGCTGGAAGAGGAGGCAGAGAGACAGGAAGGAAGACAAGCGTTCTGGAGTGATGCAGCCACAAGCCAAGGATGCCTGGAGTCATCAGAAGTCCCAAGAGACAGGCTGCTCCCCAAGAGCCTTTAGGTTCCCCACGCCTGGCCTCCAGCATGCAATGGGTGGAGTGGGGAGGTGGCACAGAAGTCTACTGCTTGAAATGACTCCACTGGGGCTGCCTGTTACAGCAACCCCAAAACGAATGCAAGGCTCTCGCAGATTCCCCAAGCCAAGACCAGACCCTGAGCCACAGCTTACCCTCCCCTGGCCTGCAGGTCAAGGGACAGCTGACACGTGTGGTGTGGGTGTAGAGGGGTTCTACACAGCGACCAGTGCACTAGCGGGAGATTGATTCATGGGAGGCAGCAAACCGCCCACACAGCCAGGGAGCAATGAGCCCCAGCCTGTAGGAAGGAGGGGAGGAGGGGAGGTGGACACAGGGGTCTCTACTTCCTCGGCCAGTATTCCCCACACACCCGCAGACCAGTAAAATGGGACCGCCCCACTGGGAGTGGCAGGGTAGACGGGGCTTCCTCCAGCACTCACCAGTTCTTACAAGCCTTCCTCTTGGTCGCTTCTCCGCAGGAAGCCGCCCGCAGGGAAGCTGGATCCGGCTTCTTCAGATCTTCCGGATCCAGCAGCTCGTCCGAGTCAAGGAGATCCTGCAGGTGTGCAAGGCAATGAGCCACAGTCTCAGTCTCTGCCGAAATGACCCCCGGCAGCAGCCTTCTTTCTGACCCTCAATCTGACCACCACGCGCAAGACACCACAATCGATCGCTGTGGGACCCGGCCAGCACCGTGGGGAGAACATCGCTCTCTGCGTGTCTGTGGGGCAGGAGAGGGACAGGTAGAGGCCAGGGCGCCGTTGCTTCAGACAGACGGACAAACGCCAACCACGATTGCTGTGAGAGGCCTGCGGAGGGCACCACAGCCGAGCACCCGTGGGGCTAGAGAGGGAACGTGCTGTGACCACGCTAGGCCGTCCCAGGCTTACACACCCCCTCACTGCCTGCTCTGTCCCGTGACGACAGTCGGGGGAAGGCGAAGCCACAGGGGAACGTGCCACGCCACCGCGGCAGCGACACCAAGAGGCAGGCAGCGCTGGCACTCACCATGCTGTCATCGTCCATGTCGTTGGCGGAGAGCGTCCAGAGCTTGGCAGCCGCGGGGTCCACAGTGGGCTTCCCTGAGGGTAGTCAATCAGGAGACAGGGCTCCGTGAGAGCAGGATACAGCACCAGGTGCTTTCTACTGAGCCACTTACAAGCCACAGCGCTGGGCTGTTGCCGCAAGCCGTGGTACAAGGCCAGGCTCGGCCACTTACACCGGCTGACCCTGTCCAGTCATGGGCGGAGAGGCACATGGCCGATCCCCCCACACACTTCTGGCCCCCTCAGTTTCCAGCTGAAGAAGCAGGGTCGGCGTGTTTACAATAATGGCCACACCACCAGTCTGGCTCTAAGGGGGTGTTTTACCCTCGCTGGCCCCTGAGAATTAAAGCAGCCACGCCCCCAAGGTTCCGCAAAGAGCACAGCTTCTGCAGACATGGAGCGGGAGGGGACAAGGGCACACACCTCCGGGCAGGCCCCGCCTCACACCTCCTGCGCACAGGGGGCTGCTGGGAAGGGCCCCCATTCAGTGAGGCGCGCCTCCTCACGCAGGGCGGTCTGTCAGGGTGAGGGGGCTACGCGACATCCCCCACTCGACAGAACTGTCCCGCTGGGCATGCACCTGTGCAGAGCCCACAGCCTCCCTCCTGGGCCGGCCAGCAGAGAAACTGGGAGGCGGGAAACAAGGACGGCAGGGTCAGCTATCTCCAGCTTCACCTTGACATTCTACCCCTTCTCTGATCTCCTGCTGACCCCTCTCGTCAGATTTCCGGTTTTACTGGTTATTGTTGGTAGGTTTTTGATGTTTTCCTGTCTAGGACACCCAGGACAGGTAAACCTACAGAGACAGTAACTGGAGGAATGGGTCTCTGGGGGCACAGCAAGGGAGGCTGGAGGAAATGGGGCGCTGTCAACGAGTACAGGAAGAAGGAAGTTTTCTACAACTGGCGGTAGTGGTGCTTGTACAATTCTGAATATGACTGAACTGCAGTCCCGGAAACCCACTGGCGCGGCTCCACCTTGTCCTGCAGGCTGTGGGTCGGCAACACCCGAATGGCAGTGGGTTCTGAACTGTAGGATGTGTGACTTACATGCCAATAAAATTTTTTTTGAAAGGTTTTCCCATTTAGAAAAGAAGGAATGAAGGAAAGACGCATCCTCTGAGAACACTGTCACCTCTTTTGTCTCTAGCTCAGTCTCTCTCCTTACCCCCCCACCCACGCGCCCCCACCACGTGCCCACGCCCGCACACGCCCTGGAGAAGGCAGGCCGGCCTGCAGCAGCCTTACCTGAGGGCGTGTTCCTGGCGACGGACAGCTTGAGCTGATGCGAAGAGCCCACCTCAAAGTTGGGTTTCCTGCCGGCCATCTGAAGAGCGAGCAGGCCATCGCTCTGGTAGTCCAGGTGTTCGCGGACAGACTGCACCTCCTCAGAGCTCAGTGCTTCCCGCTGCAGCTACAATCCAGACAGCAGCATCAGCCCCCAGGCCCGTGGATAGCCACGCCCAAGACTTGCGTGTGCATCAGGCACCTCACACCCTGTGCCCATGTCTGCACGTCGGGCCTCCAGGAAGGCGCGGGGGCTGACTGGAGAGCTGGCGTGCAGGTGCTAGCCACCACGGTGCTGCCCTGTTGTAACCACCCAAGATGAGGTGGACACAGGCCCACTGAGGAGGGGCAGCCCCTGGAGTGGGGCCCACACCACAACGAAGATAGCGGGGCTGCCTTGCTGAGAGGCCGAGCTCCCTGCAAGAAGAGGCAGGCAGAGTAGGAAAACACAGCCAGCCACCTCTACGTCTAAAGCGCAAAATGGGCCCATAAGCAATGACCCGCTGGAGCTGAAATACCATCACAGCGTAAGTACGACTGAGGGGACTACCGTGAGGTGGATGCATGTCTAAGCTATCTAAGAGGCGGGCAGCGGGGGGAAGCTAGTGACAGAACAACATACGCCCACGAGCCCATAAAGAGTCCAGAGAGGGCTGAAAGGTCAGGCACACACAGACTAAGGTCCTAGGCCACGTGGCCAGTCACTGGTCCTGTTAGAAACCAGAACCAGTCTCCCATCTAACACTGATCTCACGCGCACAGTAAGACTTTAACATTGGGGTGCAGCGGAGAAATGTGTGTATCTCTTGAATCTCAACATTGTGTTAAGACTTCGCCCCCTGGCTTAGTCCAGCCTCCTGCCAGAATTCTGAGGGTGATGGATACTCTAGATGCTTACAGACGTGGGTCTGAGTGGCTCTTCCAGCTTCAGTGGTCCCCACCACTAAGCCAGTCCCAAGGAGAGACGAGACCACGTCTCCACCCCCATGGGCCAAGCTGAGCCTCCTGGGAGCAGGCCCATTTCCAGCGGCATCACTCTATCTCCCTCAGGTAGTATTTCTCAACGGTCTCAGCTTTCTAAGCATCCACTATCAGCCGGTCTTCAGGACTGTTCTTTTCCGAGTCTCTCCTTGAGTTCTGACAGAGTTACCCGAGGCTAAATACCCAGCAAAGAAGGGTCTGCAAACATACCTCTTTTAGTTCCACCAGACCAGAAAGAGTCAGGGCCGAGCACAGTTTAGATGCTGTCTTTACTTTGCTATGGTTGACTGCCAAGAGGAAAATGCCAATTAACAGCTTTATCGGTCAAAGCAGGAGAAAACAAAGGCTCTGTCTCATCTGGGTCAGCAGGGACCACGACAGTACGAATGCACCCAGTTTAAGGCAGATGCCTTCTAGTGACTGCGTTTACAGCATTCTGTGTACTGAGCATTCTTACAGTGCCATTATTGTGGTGCCTCACCAAGCTCTGCTTCCGGGGCAGGCACTTCCCGTCCAGGCACGGTTAGCTAACACCGACTAGAGAGGATTATAAACTGTGCAGTGAGCAGAAATGCAGGCGCTGTTTGTATACACGGTCCTGACATAAGATACACACTGTCCTCAGCCACCGCAGGTTTAAATTCACAGCCAAGAGTGCTAACTAATGATGGCGCTGTGGGGTAAGCACTGGACTGCTAGCTGCAAGGCCGGTGGTTCAAATCCACTAGCTGCTCCGAAGGAGAAAGATGAGGTTTTCTCCTTTTATGACGATTTACAGGGTTGCCATGAGTTATAAATCAACTTGATGACAATAGGTTTGTTTGTTGGGAGGTTTTAACACACCCCAAGTTTATATTTCCAGATAACTATATAAATGTACACGCATATATACATAAATTTCTACCACCTTTTCATTTCTATTATCATCTTTGATGAACTAGAACATTCCATTTTGAATCAAAGATCAATAACCATGCTAAAAATCCAGAACTGCATGATTCTTTTAACAGTTACACCGCTGAGTCAAAAAGGTTTTCATAAAAAAATTTTTTTAAAAAGGTTTTCATAAGAATAAAAAAAAAAAAAGGTTTTCATTTCTTAGGCCATTAGCTTCACCTGAATCGTTAATTACCCTTATTTCCACAGTTCCAATCATTATGTAAAAACCTCTTTTTTAAAAAAAGGAAGTTACAGATTCATATAAAAGTTGGTAGGAAGGAGTTAAGAGTTCAGGGAGGTCTCCTGCCCCTTAGCCCCTTTGCCCAGTGGCTGTCCATGGGAACTGCATGTAGACCCGGTACAACATGAAGACCAGGCAACTGACACGGGCCCAGCCCACAGGACATGCGCACGTGTGCTCGTGTTGTCTTCCACCATTGATCCCTTGTCGATCTGGGTAAACACCACCACCATCGAGAGCAGCACTCCTCGCTGCCTGTCGTTTCTAACCCTGCTGCACTCTGTCGGGAGCGTTCTAGAGCAGAACCTTTAGAGACTGGTTTTCTCAGCGTCCCTCCCTGAGATGCACGCAGTTTGTTCAACACTTTTCCCCGGGGAGGGATCATAGACCAGTTGGCTTGGCCGCTTATAAGTCAAACAAAGGCCACAATGTCTTTAGCGCTGCTGCTTCAGTTGCACACTGAGCTAACCCTGGGGAGAAGGTTCTGTTACTGACACACTGCTCACCAAACACTGCTGCTCAGGAAGATGTAGCAAGCATGTTCAGAGTCAACTCGAGTCTTACCCACGGCTGTCTCCACTGGCTCTTTCAGAAAAAGGCATCCACCAGGCCGAAGGATCCGGGCCATCTCAGCCAAGGCCTCAGGGCTGTGCAGAGTGGTGCTTCCAGGAACCATGCCCGACAAGATGACGTCAAAGCTGGATTCTTTGTGGGCAGCTGGAAAACAGGAAGACTAGCCTTCACCTGGGCCCCAGAACTCATCTCCCAATCGCCCGAGTGCCCCCAAAGGACGGAGGACAACACACCCTACTTCCTCAGCATGCCTAGCGAGAGGGCCAGTCGGGTGGCGGCCTGTTCTCCCATCTCACTAGTTCATATCCATCATGTGCTCAGAGAAAGGCAGTTAAAAGGGAGCTAGGTGAAGCAAAGGCTTTAACAAAAAACGTGGAACAGCTAAATCAAACACATTCTCAGCCCACTACGGCTCACACGGCAAAGGGCAGGCCACCGCGATGTGCCTCTCAAAACAGACCCCAACAAAGACAGTCCTCCAGCCCAGACCCCCACCCTGTAGCAACTTACACTGCAACAGCTGGCTGAGGTTTTCCACAGACACGAGGTCCTCACTGCCGGTCAGCGCTCGAAGCTTTTCCACCAGACACGTCAGAGCTTCCTTGGGGGATGACGCATCCCACACCACAGCCACCCGCTGGCCGGCGGAGATTCCCAAATCGGCCATTTCTCGAGCACTGGTGGACTCCGGCCAAAGGAGGATCGAGGCTGAGCAGAGACAAATGCACACCCGCGTTAATCCACGGGCTCCTTCCAATAAGATCAGAATTATCACCCAGCTCAGGCCTATGTCCACCAAGCTTGCGGGCAGCGTCAGAATTCTCCCTGGAGTTGTTAGTTGTGCTCTTTAGCATGAACACATGAATGCTTTGTCTCAAGGTTTCCTGATCCCAAACCTTCCCCAAAAGGCAGGGGGAGGATCCTGACCTCGAAGAGTCAAGAAGGGGATCAGGGATAAGTCAGGAGGAAGGAGGCAGAAAAGGTATTTCCTCTTTGATTTAGGAGAGGCTTAGAAAGCAACTCCCTGCCATCGAGTCATAGCGACTCCCAGGTTTTCCCAGTCTTTCTCCCGCAGAGCTGCTGGTGGCTTTGAACTGCTGACCACATGGGTCACGGCCCAACATGTAACCACTGTGCCACCAGGGCTCCTTGACTTGCTTAGACTACAAAGCAGCCAGACAGAAGCAAGCAGAAACATGACTCAGCAAGGAAGGCAAAGCAAGTGGCCCACACGTTCATCACTGTTTTAAGGGATGACACACTCAAGCTAGCAACCTGAATACTGACATCTCCTCTTCCAGCAGGAGGGGAGATTCAACGCTCTTCAATCTGCTCCTCGCCTCCGTCTTCAACATTTGTGATGTTAGTGACGTCACCTCCCTGGAACCTCAGGACAGCTTTGAATGAGATGCCACTCGCATTCCGGATCAGGACCCACGGCTGCAGACTGCCCAGGTCAGACAAACTAGGAAGGGCAATGGCCTCTGCAGACGTCTCCCACCCCACCCCACCCCCCCTTGCACTTGATCCTGCGGCGACTGTAGAACTTGCTCATCCTGAAATAAAAGTCACGAGGGAGCCTTCTGCCCAGGCCCATTCTTCCTTCTGAAACATGAATGCCACCTTGTTTCGGACCTAAAAGGACCCCAGAACATGGAACAATGGCAGAGCACCGACCATGGACTAACCTCCTGCTGGACATGTGAGGGGGCAGGCACAGAGGCGGCTCCCTCAGTGACAGTGACGCCACGCGCAGTCCACCCCTCCATTTCCAAAGGTTCGCTTTCACACAATCCCTTCCTCACGGCCCCCAGCCCATGTCCAGGTGAGCCAGAATCACACCTTACCACACGGCCTTGACTGCATCGCTCCTCACCCTTCTGCAGTCAGCTCCCCTGGGATCTGGCTTCTCTGCATCTCCCACCACTCCTGCTCGCCGGCTCAGCCCCAGCCAAAGTGATCCTGCCTGTGAAGACCCTGCATTTTCATTCATCTCGTGCGTTTTACCGAGTCCCTTCCATGGGGAGACCCGACTTCACACGCCCCCACTGGCCCTGCCTCGACTCTGACTCATAGCTGCCTGAGGGTGGAAATCTTGACGGGGACAGCCAGTCTTGTCCTCGTCCTCAGAGCAGCTGGGGGACTTGAACTGCCAACGTTGTGGTGAGCAGGCCAGTGCCTGCCGGACGGCCAGCTGAGCTCACTGTGAGGACCAGGAAGATGAAGTCAAAAGAAAAACGAGGGCTCAACCTCATCCTGAAGAACCAGCCAGGGGTGATGGGCATTCAGTGGAGACACAGTTGGAACATGAAAGGACAACAGAAAGGAGGGACAAGCTCCCTGCTGTGCTCACAGGAAAAACCGCCTCCAAGAAAACCAGAGGCAGAGTTCACCCCTCAGCTGGAGGCACAGCCAGCTGCCCGAGCCTGTCCAGAAATGTCTGTGGGGCAGAGTTTTATGGAGGACAGGTTCTGAATACCCGAGTCCAGAGGCTCTATTTAGCTACATGACCGAGGGTGAGTAAGTAGCTGTTCTGCATCGATTTTCTCATTAATAATGCAGGTGTGCCTCCTATTTTGCAAAGCTGCTGTAAAAGTAAGTGGGAAGATAAAAATATGTAGAGCACTCAGCAGGGTCTGGCTCCTTGCGCATCATGAAACGTTACTCAGAGAGCACGAACGCTGGGCCTCCACTTTCCTGAGTCGTTGATTTGCTGTGCTCCAGAGTCGTGTAAAATGCATCCTTGGCCCTCTCCGGGGAGTCGTGTGCAGCCTCATTTTCACTGTGGGCACCGCACACCCCCACGCCTGGTATTCCCATGGCTGGCAGGGGCTCATAAAACGCATTTCTTAAACATTAACCCTCAAAAGCCTGAGAGCACCTCCACGTTCGGTCAGCATTTTCCAGATCGATTGGACACAGCGTTCTTTCCAAGTATCTCCAAGGCAGCATCTCTCGCTCTTCTCCATCATCCGGGTTTTCTGAGGGCGGTGGTAGTGTGAGTCTCTTTAAATGTGATCTGAAAGAGGCTCCTAAGCCCCGTGCAGTACACCTTTAGGAGCTGTGACTCAGAGCCCAGCTCGATATCCGAAAGGAGGTGCAAGGATAGGAAAAGACATTACTCGCCACGGCTTTGTTATGTAATCCCCCTGTGACAAGCCCGTGGCTCTTGTACAAGGTCCAGTGCTGGAATGAGTATGAGCATCGTCTCAAGACTCATCTGGTTAAAGTGTCCGAACCAAACTCACTGCCGCCACTGAAATGATCCCAACCTGGAGAGACCCTATACAGGCTTTCTGCACCCATGCAACGAGCCTCCTTTTTCTTCCTCAGAGCCACGGGTGGACTAGAACCGCCAGCCTGTGGTTAGCAGGCCAGGGCTGACCTGACAGCACTAACAGGGCTACTCTGACCCATGTCTTGGTCTGAAGCCTAAGCTTTCACTCTTTCTTTTTTGACGCCTTCACTCTTACCAGGAGCCACTGTCTCGAGGTGTGATGTCTGAGGCAGCCTGGTGCCTGAGACTAAAGTCGTCCCTTTCTTTCTTTCTGAAACCTACGCAGCTGTGCAAAAGGAACCCAGGAACAAACTCCACCGCGCTCCACACCTGCGAGGAAAGCATGGTTTTAATTTTCTCTGTTTTGTTGTTTCTGTTATTCCATTCTTGGAGTGTGGGACAAAGTCGACTGTGCCCACGTGACTCCGTCACCCTCCCATCACAACAGACGCATCATGGTGCTGCAGGAACAAACGAGATGAAGCAGCAGGAAAGGCACGTGCAAACAGTGCCCAAGGGCCCCCCCAAGGAACACAAGGCACTGAACTAACAGAAGACTCATTCACAAGAATGAAGTTCACGTACTTTCAACAAATGGAGAAAAATATCAAGAGCACTATGGAAAATATAAATGAAAAATTACAACTCTTATAATAACAACACAAATGGCAATCTAGAAGATTAACACAAAGACAAAAGAATTAAATTACACTTTAAAAGAACAAAGCAGTAGAGGTGAAGTGATGAAAAGCCAAATTAGTGAGCTTGAAGGCAGATTTCTTAATCCCAATCTACGAGAAATACAATAGATGGAAAAGTCTGAAGAAAGCCACAGAATTATGTGGGACTATTGAAAGAAACAACTCGGGTCTTGTTAGGATTCCAGAACAAGAGGAAACAAAAAATTCCACAGAACAAACAGTATGAGCAATCCTGGGAGAAAACTTCCCTGACCACATAAAAAACGAGAAACATTAAAGATCAAGAAGCTTAAACAAAATATACTCAAAAGAAAAAAACTAACGTACTGTGGTCAACCTTTCCAACATCAGACATGGAGTGAAACTGGAGAGCAGACGGAGGGTGGGGGGGAGTTACCTAAAAAGGGGAATCAATAAAAACAGGCTCAGATTTTTCAGCAGAAATTATGCTGGCAAGAAGAAAATCAAATGACAATTCTAAAGCCCAGAAAGAAAAAAATCATCAACCAAGAATGTTATAGTCAGTCAAATTAACCCTCAAATCTGAAGGGAAAATAAGGGTATTTCCAAACAAGGAGAAATAACAGAAATTTGTTGATTTTTTTTTAAAAAAAGACCAGATTTACAAAAAACTTCCAAGGAGGGCTCTTTGGACAGAAAATCAACAACAGCAGCAACCACGAGCCTGAAATCCACATACAAAGCATCACTGCCCAGAAATCAGCCCACTTAGAGTAGTATTTAAAAAACAACAACATGAGATTGAAAATGGGGAGCCAAAGATCTCAATCTGCAAAGAACACAAATACAAAGAAAGCAGAGTGGAAAATGTAGATGTAAAACATTTGAATGGAGAGAAAGACAAGTTCACAAGAACACGCTGTCTTAAATTTGGGAAGAAAATAATAAATAAGGTAATCAATCACAAAGAAAATCTGTAAACCTCACTAAAACATAAAAGATGAAAAAAATCTAGTAAAATATAAAGTAACAGCAAAGGGAAAAAGGACAAGAAAATCAACAAACAAAAGAAACCCAGCAAAGAAATTTATGAAGAAGAAACCAGTAACACCACAAAAATACACACAGCAACAAACTCACACATGATCAATGATGACACCAGTCAAGCATCAGAAAGTAGCAGGTAAGAAAAGAAGACCCATCAAAAGGCTGCTAACAGGAGACACACTTTAGATACAAAGACAAAAATAGACAGAAAATCAAAGGATGGAAAAAATATATCAGGCTAATGACAATTTTAAAATAGCTTAAGTAGCAACTTTTAAAAAGCCTAAGTAGCAATATTAGTCTCTGAAAATACAGACTTCAAAGCAAAACGGATCATGAGAAATACAGAAAGTTATTACATAACAACCAGAGGCCAAATGAACAAGAAAATATAACCACAATAAACATATATGCACCGTACGTTGATACAGAGAGACACAGACAGAATAATAATAATTTATAAATTATCAAGGGTTCATGAGGGAGGGGGGAGCAGGGAGGGGAAAAATGAGGACCTGATGCCAGGGGCTTAAGTGGAGAGCAGATGTTTTGAGAATGATGAGGGCAACGAATGTACAAATGTACTTTACACAATTGATGTATGTGTGGATTGTGATAAGAGTTGTATGAGCTCCCAATAAAAAAATTTAAAAAAAGAGAAATAGACAATACAACAATAGTAAGATACTTCTGTACACTACTATTGAAGGACAGAATACTGTGAAAGAAAATAAAGGCACAGAAGAACTAAGCACAATCACATCTATCTTTTAGATATACATAGAACACTCTATTCAACAAAAGTAGAATAGACCATATATACTCGTGTATAAGCCAAGTTTTTCAGCACATTTCAATGCATTTTGGTGGTAAAATTAGGTGCCTCAGCTGTTATTTGGGTCAGCTTATACTAGAGTATATACGGTACATTCTTTTCCAGTGTACATGGGACATTCTCCAGACAACAACCATGTTAGACTACACAAAGCAAGCCTGAACAAATTTTAAAACACTGACATGTTACAAAGCATTTTCAATCACGGGGGCGGGGGGGGGAAGGGGTGACTAAGAACGCTTTATAAGAGAAATAAGAGAAAAAACAACAAACACCGCAAGAAGTTAGTTCTCTGACATGATTCACATTGACAAACCACCAGCAGATTGAAGGAAAATAAAGACAAGATAAATGATGCCCCCCCCAGGGCTGGAAGAAGAACCTTGACAGAAAACCAAGCTACGACCAGGGGAGGGGGGCATCTACATTTTGGAGGAGCCACAGATCTTTCTATTGGTGAGTGTGGTGGGTGACTGGGAGAAGCAACCTCACATCGAGAAGGGGTGCTAAACAATGATTGTAGGGAACCTAGGGGGGCAAGGGGCATTCCTGGGTAGACACTACAAATGTTTCTCCCAACCCTCAGTGAACCCACACCATGGACTAAGCACCATGATGACCTTGATCACTGACCTTGCAGGCCACACGGTAAAGGGCTACAGCAGAAGGATTTAAGACAGAGGCCCAGTGGAGTGAACTGAGCCCTGCTTCATGGCTGCCTGAACCCTGGGACTGAGGACGGAGGTACTTGGTAGAAGATGAAGCGGAGTAGCTGCCCTGAGGCTGTAGAAGTGGTGGCCAGTGGACCTTGGGGGGAATCCCCAGCTTGGTGGGTGTCCAATGGAAAGGAACCCAGAATCACCATCACTTAATACTTCAATGCCCAGCTCACCATGATATAACAAGTTGTGATCTGTTGGGCAGGGACCTGCACTTGGAAGCATCGACCCAGGAAGTTTCCCCAGCACCAGCCCCCATCCTTAGGGTAACAGAGCTCAATCAAATGGGAGGTTGAACTCTGTAGGCAACAACCCATGGGTTGTGGGTGGACTATACTCACAAAGACCCCTCCTACCGACAGTGAACTGATGTCAGTTATAGGTGTAATTATCTTACACCCCAGAGAGATGATGGACAATGTTTCACTTTTTTGTTTCTATGGGGTTTTGTTTTCCCGTCTTTAGTTTGTTTTCTTTGCCTATTTGCTGGTTGGTTGTTGCTATTGTTGGTGTAGTTGGTCTTATGGGGTTTGGTTTTGTCCTAATACGACCGCCAAAGTAAACCTAACTTGTGTATATCCCAGGGACAAGCAGACGAAGTTGTACAAACAAAACTACAAAACACTAATATAAGAAACCAAAAGAGACCCTACCAACATAAATGGAAACATGTCCTATATTCATGGATAGGTAGACTAACATTTTGAAAATGCCAATAATATCCAAAGCAATCTATAAATATAATATGGTTCCAACCCATATCCCAGTATCATTCTTTTACGAAATGGGGAACTAATTACCAACTCTATGGAGAGGAACGAAACCCAGGATAAGCCAAAGGCACTACTTAAAAAGAGAACAAAGTAAGAGGCCTCTCAAAGCACAACGTCAAAACCCATTACCTGGCCGCAGTAGTCAAAATAGCCCAGAACTGGTACAATGATATGTAAACCAATGGAACAGAATAGAGAACCCAGAAACAAACCCATCAAATTACAGAAAACTCGTCTTCCACAGTGTTGAAACACATTAAATCGGAAAAAGTTAGATTCTTCAACAAATGGTACTGGCAAAACTGATTTCCATCTGTGCAATGAGGAAACAGGACCTATACCTCACCCCCCTATAAAAGCAAACTAAAGGTGGATTAAAGACCTAAATGTAAATCCTAGAATTATAAAGATCATCAATGAAAAAATGGAGGCAAACTTAAGGAAGGGCCCAATGCAGGGTGACATATACTAGCAAACATAACAGAAGACAAAGCACGTGAAGGGGACTTCCTGAATGCTGGGAAAGGTGTGGGAAGATTGCGACCATCACCAAACACTGCTGGGGGGACTGCAGAAACGTGCAGCCACTGTGCGAAGTCCCGCCGCCAACAACTGGGGCTAGAAACTCTGTGTGGCCCAGTAATCCCTCGGCACACCCATATTCATCACAGCCCTGGTCACAATAGCAAGAAGATGGTGAGACGACCCAAAGGCCACCAGGAGAATGGGTAAACAAACTTTTGTGCACAAACAGAAATACGACATAATGCTACAAAAAGATGGTGACACTGAAGAGCAGCTCATGGCATAGGCAGACCTGGGGCTGCTGTTTTGTGCCATGGTCCCAACTCACACCCTACGTGCGGCAGAAAGACACCGCCCAGTCGGCGCCGGCCTCACAGGTATGCCTGCGTCCACTGTGGCAGGGACTCGGCCAGTCCGTCCTTTAAGGGGTTTCAGTTTTCCTGCCCTTCTACTTTACCAGGGATGATGTCCTTTTCAAAGACTGATCTGTGCTGATAACATGCCCAAGGTTTGCGAGATGAAGCCTTGCCATCTTCGTTTCCACAGAGAACTCTGGCCGGACCTCTTCTGGGACAGATTTATTTGCAGTACTAGTACTTTCAATATTCTTCGCCAGCACCATAATTCAAAAGTATCGATTCCTCTTTGGTCTTCCTCATACAATGTCCAGTGTTGACAGGCATAGGACGTGACGGAAAATATCATGGTTTCGGCCTGGTGCATCTTAGTCCTCAAAGTGGCATCCTTGCTCTTCAATGAGATTTTGTGTAGATTGACCCAATGCTGCTTGCATGAGCACTTAATGTGGATTCAAGTCAGATGAAATCCTTGATACTGGATTTTTTTCTCCATTCATCGCTGGTTCAGTTGTGATTTTGGCTCTCTTTTTAGTGAGCTGGAATCCTTACTGAAAGCTGCTGTCCTTGTCCTTCATCAGCGAGTGCTTCAAGTCCTCGTTTTTTTTTTGGGGGGGGGGGGAGCAAGATTGTCATTTGCATATCAAAGGCTGTCTGTCAACAAGCCTTCCTGGGATCCAGCTCCTCAGATGGAGTACATCCAGCGAGAGGATACAACCCTGTGGGCATCTTGAGATAATGTTAAGCATGTTCTTCCACTTTGGTTTTCTCACTCCAGACCTTTGCACATTTCATCCTAACACTTTACTTTTGTCTTCTCAAACATTCCTTTGAAATTCTCTCTTCAGCTCTGACTCAATCATTTCTCTCATTTATTGGCTTGAGCAAGTTTCAGAGTATCTCTTCTTTCCTGCCTTTGTAATCACCTTTTCCTTTCCTCGTGTAAGTTCTGGATATCATTCCACAGCTCATCGGGTCATCTGTCATTATGGCTTAATGAGTTAAAGCTATCCATGAGATGTCCTCAAAATTCAAGCGGACTGTACTCATGGTCATATTTTGGCTCTCCTGGACTTGTTTTTTCTTCAGTTTCAACCTGAACTTATATAGGAGTAACTAATGGGTCTGGTCCAGTCAGTCCCGGGCCTGGTTTCAACCGCTGATATTGAGCTTTTCCATCATTTCTTCCCAAAAATAAAGTCCACTTGATTTCTAGGTATCCCCTCTGGAGAAGTTCACGTATGAAGTCATTTGTTGTTTTTATAAAGGTGTTTGCAATGAAGCAGTAATGAGTCTTACAAATGTCTATCATGCGATCTCCAGCTTCATTTCTATCACCAAGGTCGTATTTTCCAACTACTGTTCCTTCTGCTTTACAACTTTTGCATTCCAATCACCACCACTAACGATGCATCTTGATTACAGGTTTGATCCATTTCACACTAAAGACACTGGTAGAATTCATCAATGCCTTCATCACTAGCTTTAGCGGTGGACGCGGAAATGTGAGTAACAGTTGTACTGACTGGATCCTTGCATGTGCAGATATCCTACCACAGACAGGATTGTACTTCGAGATAAAGTTTGAACTCTCCTTTTCAATGATGCCTATGGCATCATTCCTCTGGATTTGTCATTCTCAGCATGATAAACCATCTGTCTAACTGCAGACGGCCTATAACCAGTTCATTTCAGCTCACTACTACCTAGGACGCTAATCTTTACATGTTCAATTTCATTTGTGATGACGCCATCCAAGTTCCAGTTCCTGACAGATGTTTACAAACGTTTCTTCTCATTTTGAGTCATGCCCCATCAGCAAGTGAAGGCCCTGACAGCTTCACTCCATCCATATCATCGTGGTCGACTCTCCCTTGAGGCGGCGGCCCTTCCCAGCCTCACTCTGAGTGCCCTCCAGTCTGAGGGGCTCATCTTCTGACCCTGTCTCTGACAACGTGCTGCTGTTATTCATGCGGCTTTCAGTGACCAATTTCTCAATGTGGACAGGCCTATTCCTTCTTTCAGGCTGATCTTAGTCTGGAAGCTCTGCTGAAACATGTTCACCTTGGATAACCCTGATGGTACTTGAAATAACAGCGACATAGCTTCCAGCATGACAGCAATATACAAGCCCCCACAGTGTAATAAACTTGACAAGTGGCAGTGAGTGAAGTTAGTCAATCAAGAAACGGACAAATACTGTATGAGAACACCATTAATACATATTAAGACAAAGGTTTTCATGCCAGAAGTAACAGACTTTGATGGTTGGGAATGGATGGACAGACAAGAAATAGAAATGGGGGTGGGGGTGGGGAGCGGGGGCGGGCGCACAAGCGATTAGAGAACGTAAGTAGTTTTAAGTTGTTAAACACAAATTGATGATCTGAAATGTAAACCCCCAACTGATTCACAACAAAAAGTTGAAAGAGACAAAACAAAGTCTAACAAGAAATACATGCAATGTAAACTCGCAGGCCCAAAGTGAAAACCATTTACTTATTCCCCCGAAGCCTGTAAGGAGCCCTGGTGGCCTGCAGTGTGTGTCCTTTGGGCTGCTAATCTCAAGGGCGGCAGTTGACCTCACCACCCTCAACTGGGGAGAATATGAAGCTGCCTTGTCTGATATCCTAATACCGACTGACTCGGAAACCCAAACAGGCAGCAGTTCTACTTTGTCCTGCAGGACCACGATGAACCCTGAATGCACTGCGTAGCAGGAGGACGAGGTTCTCATCTCCCCCCGGGAGGCACTCCCTTCTTGCATTCCTGTCCCTAGACTAGGCCGCCACCACTTCAGGTCACTGTGGCTCTTAAAACGCACTCTCAGAAGGAGCCACTCCAGCCTTTCCCAAGTCTGCAGACCCTCCGAATTCCTGGGGGCACTGGTTAAACGTCTGACACGAGTTCCTACGACCTGGCAAGTTGGAGGTAAGATTCAACTGGAACCACGCAGTTATCTGGGAGGTTCAGGCAAGCCTAGAAGCCACCTCTCGAAAGGACAACCTGCGCGCTCGGGCACCTCGGGAGCTTCGTTCTTTGCTGCCAGGGACCAAGACGTCAGCTCTCCCAATGTCAGAAACGCAGCGAAGGGAGCCGCCGGCTCACAAGCGCGGCCAGCGGGTCGAAGCGGGTTGCCCAGGCCAGCGGCGCCCAGGGCAGCCGGCGCCGGGCATCGGCCGCTCCCGGTTAAAGCCCGTGCCTCCTCGGAGGGCGGCCCCAGCTACATCGCCGCCGAGGACGTGCCTGGGCACGGGGACTGGGAGGATGTGGGCCCACAGGTGACCTGGGAGGGGCCGTTAGAAAGGTCGGGTTCTCGAGACCAACGCTCACCTGGCAGCCGAGCTCGTTCCCGGGTTCTCCGCGGACGCCGGCTCCGCGCCTCTCGCGAGAGGAGAGGGACGAGGCGGGAGGAAGTGGCTGCGCCTCTACGTCACGGCGCTGCGCGTTGACGTCATCGGCGCGTCCGCAGGGGCGTGCCCGCTCCCAAGATGGCGGCGGCCGTGTCGGGGGCGTTCGGCCGGGTGGGCTGGAGGCTGCTGCAGCTGCGGTGCCGGCCTGGTGAGGTGGCAGCCCAAACGGGAACCAGGGAGGAGCGGGCGGGGGGCGCGAGGTCGACTTGGGTTGTGCGCGGGGCGAGGAAGCCGCCGTGGTGGCTTGTGAGCAAGGTGAGGTGAAGGGCATTCGGCGCGAGGCCGCCTTCGCTGCTGCCTCAGCTTGACTGGCGGCCCCGCGGGGCTTTGTTCGAGGTTCACAGAGTTCAGAGCCCCAAAGAGGGCGGGGGAATGCCAGCCCAAGGTCACTCGGCGTGCCCAGTGTCGTCGCTCACAACTTACTGGCCGGGACCGCTGGAGGACGGCGTGGGAAACAGCCCCGGGGAGCGCCTAGTTCCGCGTCTCCCAGCCGTCTGTCATTTCCCGCCATTTCTCCAATCCTGGCATAGCCTCATAGTATCCGTGCCCCTGCGTGTGGAGTGAGGAGCACGAGTGAGTGAGTAAAAGCGCTTGCCTCACAAGGGCCGGCAGTTCGAACCGCTGACCTGCTCGCTTCGCCCGCCTAGGAAACCCCGTGGGACAATCTGCGCTGTCGTACAAGTCGGAACCAACTGAGAGCGCACAACATGTATAACGTGTTTATGGATGTAGCTCAGGCGTCGGCACTTAGGAGGAAACTTTGTATGGCTACCATAAATGGAAAACCAACCTCACCCATAAATAGGAAGCGTTTAGCTGACACAGTAGCCAAAAATTAAAACCAACCCAAACTCACTGCCATTGATAACTCGATACCAACTCATCACAACGTTATAGGACAGGGTAGAACTGCCTCTGCGTTTCTGAGACTAACTCTGTGGGAGTAGAAAGCCCTGTCTTTATGCCAACACAGTACAGAAATATATAACAATTCATACTTCTCTCCCCCATGAACCACAGTGGTTCTGCAATCCTAATTTGGGACTGCGTCCCTTCTTTTTTTTTGTCCAGATGCTTATTGCCTTCCAAAATCATTGTTTCCTAGAATCTCAAGAGATGAGATGAGTGCCCTTTTGTTGTTGTCATGCACAATTGCAAACTAAATGTTTAGTGCAAGTCATGCCTATCACCCAGCCAATCTCTTTATTCCTGGGCCTTTATCCAAGAGATCACCGTCATTTGCCTACAAGAAGGATTTGCACAAAAACATTGACAGCAGCTTTATTCATAACACCCGAATACTGACCAGGTGTCGTCGTATCAAGAAGAATACTATTTCTTAATGGAATACTGAAACAACTGCAAACCCTAATTCCTATCCACATTCCCCCCCACGCCTGGTGACTGCCAGTAGACCTGCTCCCTCGGGAGTTTCTAGGCTGGACTGCTTACAAGGGCAGACCGCCAAGCCCTCTTTCTGCAGTGCCACTGGGTTGGTTCGAATGGCTAACCTTTAGGTGAGACCAACATAACTATTTGAATACTTTTCTGTCAGGTCATTTCTGACTCCTGATTGCCATGTCTTTATCCGCCAAGCTTGGTGAGAGGAAAAAAATAATGATCTCATGTTTCTCAAAAGTAAGCAATGAGAGCCCTGGTGATGTCAAGGGTTAAGCACTGGGCCGCTAACTTCAAGGTCAGCATTTCAAACCCACCAGCTCCTTAGGAGAAAAGTGAAGCTGTAAGATCTTTCTCTCTGGGCTAGAGTTATACCTTGGTCCTTGGCTCCGCATGAGAAAGAATTCACATCGAAGCCTGGCTCTTGATCCAAGGGAATTTAATGAGAGTTAAAAGAAGCTTCAGGTTTTACGTGGCACCCATAGGATTCCTTTCAACCATACAGCCTGGCAGAGACTGCTCGGGGTCACGCAAAGATCTCTTTCCCAAGTTTTTCTCTAAAAAAGAGTCGTCTCAAGTTTGTTCTCCAGTTCTTTCCCCAGTTCCTGCCTTTTCAAGGATTCCTGGGGGGGGGGGGGGAAGCGTGGTGAACGACCCCAGGTCGATCCCATTGGCTGAATTGCAATCACCTGGCCCAGGTGGGCTGATCCAGGTTTAAAGCCCATCTGTGCCCACCGGCAGGAAAACCTAGGCTTTTGTTCTATGCTTGGCTCTCCTGGGCATGCGTCAATGGACATCCCATCCCTGCCTATCTGCCTAACAAAGCTACCTACTCACGTAAAGAAGCGCCACCTGAGAATCCCCCAGGGGCCGTTCTCCCCTCCTCTCTAGGGTCTCCAGGAGTCAGAATGGACTCCATTGCCGTTAACAAACATCATACCAAGTGAAAGAAAGCTTACAGCCAGAAAGCACAGGCACGTGTGGCAGAGTGGAATTTCTCAATGTGTCTCTTCTATCTGGCTCTGTACCTCCCTCCAGAAGCTTGGGTGGGACTATGCAAAAAGGGTGTGTGAACACAGAGATAAGATTGGTCACTTCAGTCATTTCCCTGGCTATGAGAATGAGCATCTTGGAGACCAGAAGGGAGAATTCCTGGGACCATCCTGGAAGAAGAGCTACCAACAGAGGACACTGGAAACCCCTGAACTGTGCCGAAACCAGAGGCTGAGGCAAGAAGAGCACGAGACAGCAAAGGAGCAGCCCCAAGACTGACTGTCAGGCAGAGAAGCGCACTGGCTTCCTGGCCCACAGAGACAGAGGCCAGGGGACCACAGGGCTGAGGACAGGTGTTTCTGTGGACCAGTGACGGTATCCTTAATGTTTTATGCTCCTGCCCTGTGACCTCATCCCTAAGAAACCCCAATCATTGTGAGCATTGTTAGGAGTTGCATGTAGCCATTGCAATGAGTTACCACCCAGCAGAGTCGAGTGCCATGAGAGGAACAGTAAAAACCGAACAGAGTCCAGAAGGATGGAGGGTCGTGTCTGACCTTGCCTTGGGCTGCTGAGGAGTGGGATTTTCCTTCTCCCTTGTGAAGCCAGGGGAGGGCACATGTGGTCTCTCAGCCATTTTTCTCAGGGTGGTTGCATTGACATGGACTTCTAGAACAGGCAAAACTAATCCAGGGTGAACTAGCTCAGAGCCGTGCCTGGCGGAGACTGCCGGGAGAGGGGCCTGAGAGGACTTTGTGCGATGGTGGCAATGCTTGTCCAGAGGGATTCAGTTTATACATTTGTCAAAGCGCAGAGCGTGGTACACTTAAGAGTTGTACACTGTACTGTCAATGCCACCTCCGTAAAAGAACTGTAAGCAAATGCTGGACTCCAGTCAATGATGGTTGGAGTGTTGAGGGAGGAACACCGAGGCCCGTAATGAACTCATCAGAAAATGAGAGGAAGCACACGACTGATAGTATAGAATTTAGGTAGTCAATAGCTCGGTGTTCGTTCTGCAATCATTCCAACTTGGGTGTTTGGAAATGTCTACAGTAAAACGTTGGGAAGTAGAATAATAATTGCCGTGTGCTTAAGAACGCTCTTTCATAAGGTCAGTGAGGGGCTGCCAACATTGCCCGTAGGAAAACATCACTGGACACGGCCAGATAGAAGCCATGGGGGGTCGGGACATGCTCTTGCCGTGGTTGATAGGTGTGCAATGTTTTAGAGGTTCTTTCGCTCTGGGGGGCCCCCAAAACTCTCATTGAGCAAGTAGTGAGTACTTGTAGATGTTTTAATCCAGCACACTGGGGAGGAATCCTTTGTCCATTACCACAGCTACTGCGTGGTAGATGCAGGTCTCCCAGCCACGCCCTCACTGCTTTTGCTACCCCTCCAGGTTGGCAGTTTATCTGAGATTGTCAGCTGGGTAGGTGGTTCTGGAGTAGGTGCTGCCCTGCTTTTTCCTCCTCCCACCCCTAGTACCACCCTGGCTCTCCAAGGTCCTGCTCTGGTAAGTGCCCCTCACTGACTAGCCCATCTCGGTTTCTCTGTTTCAGTGCCCTTCTGCGGACCCCTTCTGGTGCCGAGAGCCTTCCACACTTCAGCCGTGTGGCTGGCGGCAGATGAGCAGAAGCAGCACTCCCCTCCGCCTTTTTCTCAGCAGCACTCTGAGACACACCGGGCCGAAGAAGCCCCCAACCCAGAGTCTTCCCGTGCACCCCCCAGGTAGGCAGCTAAACCCCTACCCCGACCGTTTCTGGTCACTCGATGTTTGAGTGTTTCCACTCCCTCCTCTCTACCCTCCCTTTTTTCCCTTTTGTTTTCAAAGCTTTCTCTGTTTTCACAAAAAAATCAGTGCCTACACATCCCAGAACAGCTGAGCCATCCCAGAAACACATTAAAGTGAACAGCAGTCCTAAGTCCAGAGAAAGTCCTGCTCCTATTTTGGTGAATGCCCTTTTAAATGTCTTTAGGCATACTTCATTATAAATGAGTTAATGATACTGTAGCCTATGTACACTGTTCAGAGTCTGGTTTTTTGCACTCCAGATGCATTTTGCACACCTCTCAAAGCCCACAGTCCTTTGGTGGATGTGTCACATCTAGCACACAGGCTAGACCATTGTTTACTACCTTCTCTTCCTGAGACCTGGGTTTCTTTCGCTGACGTGAAAACAACGTGGATGGGGCACTAGTGCAGAGGATCTCCACATATAACACCCGGATCCAAGGGTAGGGTTCAGAAAGGTAAAGCACATTTTATGTCCTATTAATTTCTTTTTTCTTCTTGGTGCCATCACTAAGAAACTTCTCTAGACCTGAGGTTAAAGTTTATTTCTTTTTCTGGCTTCCTAATTAAAACTCTTAACTCCAAACTCACTGCCATCAGGCCAGTTCTGAAACACAGCGACCCTGTGGGACAGGGTAGAACTGCCCCCGTGGGTTTCCAAAACTGTAATTGTTTATAGGAATAAAAGCCTCATCTTTTTCTCGTGGAGCACCCGTTGGTTTCAAACTGCTGATCTTACAGTTGGCAGCCTAGTGTGCCATCCACTACCCTACCAGAGCTATTTCCTGATTAAAATACTTATTATTTGCTGCAGCGAAACACTAAGGGAGTGCAACAGAGCAGCAAGGGGAGCAAAACAATGAAGTCCCCGGGGAATACCAAAAATAGACTTTGGGGCATGGCGTGGCACCTCATTATACTGGGCCAGAAACCACTCCTAAAGGTCAACAAACAGACCTGGAACTATTTATAGGCATTTCTTTTTTTGTTCTTGTCATTGTTTTGTTTTGGTTTGTCTTGTTTTGTGTTTATTATTTTCTCTGCATGTCTGTCTAGATAAGATAAATCCAGAGGAGAAAACAATGGGACCTATGGTTGCGGGGGTGGAGGGACGGGCACGACACGAGATAGGGGAATGAAGTGGGTGTTAAACCCAGGGACAAGGAAACAACAAATGATCTAAAATTGATGGTGAGAAGGGCATAGTATGCCTGGTGTGGCTTGATCAAAGGCAATATAGCCTAGAGGAATTTCTGAAACACAAGTGAAGGCTGAACATGATAGTGGGACAAGAGGAAAGTGAAAGGAAATAGAGGAAAGAACTAGGAGACAAAGGGCATTTATAGAGGTCTAAATACAGGCATGTATTTTTTATATAATGATAGGGAAGTAGATCTATGTACATATATATTTATATGTTAAGTATTAAGGTAGCAGACGGACCTTGGGCCTCTACTCAAGGTCTTCCTCAACGCAAGAACACTTTGTTCTAATAACCCGGCATTCCATGATGCTCATCTTCCTAGACACGATAGCTGAAGACAAAATGGGTACTTAAGCAAATGCGGTGAAGAAAGTTGATGGTGCCCAGCTATCAAAAGATAGCGCGTCTGGGGTCTTAAAAGCTTGAAGATAAAAAAGCGGCCATCTAACTGAGAAGCAACAAAACCCACCTGGAAGAAGAACACCAGCCTATGTGATCATGAAGTGTCATTGAGATCAGGTATCAGGCATCAAAGACCCAGAACAAAAAATAATATCAATGTGAATGAGGGGGTTGCGGAGTGTCTACCCATCTTTAGACAATTGGACATCCCTTTACAGACAGGTCATGAGGAAGAGACAAGCCAGTCGGTGCAGTATAGCACTGATGAAACGTAAAACTTTCCTCTAGTTCTTCAATGCTTCCTCCCCCCACTATCATGACCTCAATTTTACCTTATAAGTCTGGCTAGACCAGAGCACGTACACTAATAAAAATAAGAGGTCACAATGCAGGGAATCCAGGACAGATAAACCCCTCAGGACCAATAATGAGAGTAACAATACCAGGTGGGTAAGTGGAAGGTGGGGGGAGAAAAGGGGAACTGATCACAATGATCTGCATATAACCCTCTCCCAGGGGGACAGTCAACAAAAAAGTAGGCGAAGGGAGAGATAGTGATCGGTGTAAGACATGAAAAATATATATCAAAATGATCAAGGGTTCTTGGGGAGGGGATAAATGAGCTGATATCAAAGGGGCAAGTAGAAAAAATGTTTTGAAAATGATGGCAATTACACCATTGATGTATGTATGGAATGTGATAAGAGTTGTATGAGCCCCTAATAAAACATTTTTAAAAAATGATGGCAACATAATGTACAAATGTGCTTGACACGATATATGTGTGGATTGTGATTTTGGTTTTTTTTTTAATAAGAGCTTTAAGAGCCCCCAATAAAATGATTTAAAAAAAACCCAAACTCATTATTTCAACTCATCCAATAGTTTTGGAGACTGTGCTGTATGCCAAAGGAGCCCTGGGGTGCAGTAGTTACCTGCTGGCTGCTAACCAAAAGGTTCATGGTTTAGGCTTACCCAGCAGTTCCCAGGCTCCAGGCCTGCTGACCTCCCATAAAGACCCAGAAGCCCAACAGAGCACTTGTACTCAGTTACATGGCTTCAGTGAGTCAGCATCCACTTGTGACATCAGCACCAACTCTGCCAGGGGAAGTCCCTGCCCTCATACCCAACTGAAGCCAAACCCACTGTCCCGACACTGACTCAGAAGCAGCCAGCCTCAGCTTTCTCCCACAAAGCAACTGGTGGGTCTGAACTGCTGACCCAGTGATTAGTTGCTCGGCACGTTCCCTAGAGCACCACCAGGGCTCCATGTGCCCTCATCCACTCTCGTACAGTCAGAGAAAGCAGCTGCCTGCACACTGCTGGGTGGGCTGTCTGGTGTTTTGAATCGCCGTGGCCATGCAGTGCTTGGCCATTCCCTCAGCTGCCTGCTCTGAGTGGGAGACACCTGGTGATCTGGGTCATAACAGTTACGACGTGGGAAACCCTGTGACGACCTCCTGACCACATGACGATGGAGGAAGAAGGCCGCCCCCCCCCCGTGGGCCTTAAGACATTAACAAAAGGAAATGTGCTTAGAAGGGACACAGAGTCTGGCTTTGCTCAGGCACATTTTGGCTGCCAGCCTCCATCTTCACATCTCCAATCCGGCCTCAGGTACACAGACCAGGGTGGTGAGGAAGAGGAGGACTATGAGAGTGAGGCGCAGCTGCAGCACCGCCTCCTGACGGCAGCCCTGGAGTTCGTGCCTGCCCATGGATGGACCGCAGAGGCCATCGCAGAAGGAGCCCAGGTGTGTGGGCAAGGCCGGGACAAGCCTGACCAGGGCCAGCCAGGTGGGCGGGGCTCTAGGAAGAGCAGAGGGAATCGGAGGTAATCCTGGCAGGGCTCTCCTCTGTGAGCCCAGCAGCGAAGAACCCCCTCTTCCACCCCTACCACCCCATGCCCCGAGGCAGACTTGAGTGGCTGTTCCCTGCTGCATCCTGAGCTTCCCAAGCACACACAGGAGCTTGCGCCCACTGCAGCCCGGGTGCTGTAGCAGAAGTGGAGGGCTCTGTAAGGGACGTGCCCTGGAGTTTGTTTCCTCTCCCCTCTGTAGTCCCTGGGCCTCTCCAGTTCGGCGGCCAGCATGTTTGGGAACGATGGCAGTGAGCTGATTCTGCATTTTGTGACCCAGTGCAACGCTCGGCTCACCCGCGTGCTGGAAGAGGAGCAGAAGCTGGTGCAGCTGGGCCAGGCAGAGTGAGTGTGGCACTGGGCACGGAGGTGGCCGCTCCCACCGGCTGCCTAAGCAGGCCCGCAGGAGAGTAGCCAGGAACAGCCCTGCTGCTTAGAAGGGACTGGCAGGCAGCATGGGCCCCGGGGCCGCAGGCACTCCATTGCTGCCGGCTGACGAACCCACGCCACACCGCTTTCTTTTCCCTCCTCCAGGAAGAGGAAGACAGACCAGTTCCTGAGGGACGCCGTGGAAACCAGGCTGAGAATGCTGATTCCCTACATTGAGCACTGGCCTCGGGTACAGAGTTCAGGCTCAGCCCCAAGCAGCAGGACTAACCTTCCTAGGTCCACATCTCAGCCCCTTGCACCCAGAGAGGCCGTTTGAACGTTCACTCCTTCCTCTCCCCGGTGCCCCAGCTAGGCAGCGTGTCTCAGTCCCAGCAGTGAGGTCACCTCCTGGGCCCTCTGAAGGACCCCTGGCCAAGGCTAGAGAAGGGAGGCTGGGATGACCACTAAGCCTGGCCCTGAAAGCTGCCTGTGCAGCTTGTCCTGAAAAGTTCATCTCAGGGGCCCCCTTTCCTGGAGCTTCCGTCCCTGATTCGAGGCACGTCACAGTGCTGGACTGCATTCTCAGTGAAAGTTTCAATCGGGGGCCCATGAGGGAGAAGGGGGCTCAGAGGTCATCAGGCGCCTGGACGCCTGCTGGGAGAGCCTGCAGATATGCAGCTCCAGTCAGTCAGCTGGCAGACATTTGAAGACCTCTGGTGGACCCCACCCCCAGGTGGTAATGGGCGAGCAAGTGCAGCCTGGGGGGGAGGGGGTGTCCCTGCCCAGCTTGGTTTTCAGGCTCGAGCAGTGAGTGTGTGTCTGCCTCGGGCTGCCTTGATTCAGCTGGAGTCTCCTCTAGGCTACTTGGCGAGAACGTTGCAGCCAGTCCAGGACCTCTCTGACCAGCTCAGCCAGTGGGTGTTAGTTTGTAATGGGCAAGACTGTTCTTGTATGAGGACAGACTGATGCTGGCCGTGGTGCGGTCTCTGGAATCAGTCAAGGGCTTTGGGATTGCGGGTAACCAGTCCGCTGAGTGCCTGATGCGAGAGAAGGGGGAGGAGTCTCTCCAGAGGTGGCAGTGGCACTGCTGTGAGCCTGGAGGGCAGCCTAGAATTCAAGCCCCAGACCCCTCCCTGCTCTCTGCTTGGTTCTTCCAGTCATGCCCTCACTCGCAGCCTCGCTGCACAGCATCCCATCCCCAAGTGCAAGCGGGAAGGCTCTTGGTCCTGAATCCCATCGCTCAAGTCAGGATTTCTAGCTGTCAGGAGCTCACACCAGAGACGGTGGGGCTCAGAGATCCGAAGCTGGGCAGCCCAACCTCGGGTGAGCCACCACCAGCGGAGGCACGGTGGTTAGCTGTGAGCAGCACCTGTGCCGCCTCTTCTCCACAGGCCCTCAGCATCCTGCTGCTCCCGCACAACATCCCGCCCAGCCTGAGCCTGCTCACCAGCATGGTGGATGACATGTGGCATTACGCTGGGGACCAGTCCACGGACGTGAGTGCTTTCTGTCCTGGGACAGGCTTGAGTGACAGAAGTGGAATGTGTGGGACAGCAAGACAGGAGAGACCAGAGACAAAGGTCAGAGGAAGGCCACTCAAGCCAAAGTGGGTTCTAGGTCTTCACCTGGGCCCGGCCTTCCAGCCCCAGCCCACACAGGGGACATGGGCGTCACAGGGCTGCCTCTCTGTGGCCGGCTCCCCCGTGCCCCAAGAAGGAGACCGTTCAGCAGCCCCCTCCGTGTCTGTCCCGAGGCTGGTTTTTAAGAAAATGCCACAGCAGCACTGTGGCTTAGAGAAAAAGCTCCTCCCCCTCCCGTCCCACTTTTAAGAGATCAATAAGTTTGTTTCAACAGGCCCCAGGCAAAACTGCGACTTGTTAATGCCATCATCTTTGTGGTAGGAAATTAAAAAAGCAAATGTATCCCTTCATAAAAGAAATTAATATGTGATGGCACAGTGGAGTCTCGGGTGGGACTGGTCATACACCTCAGTCTGTCCTGAGGGGGTGGGGGGTTGTGTGTGTGTGTGTGTGTGTGTGTGTGTGTGTGTAACATAGTGCTTTAATAAAGCTGGCTCATGTGGAAATACCAGCCAAGGGGGTGGGAGAATGAAATTAGAAACCAAAGAAATGAATAAAACATGAGCTGGTGCTGGGAAGCACAGCTCGCTGGGTAGCCCGAAGTTGCTGAGGTACTTGACTTCTCCCAGATGTCCCCCTCTGCCCTTGGCCCTGCCCAGCCCTCACTACAGAGGAGCACCCAGGGTGTGGTCCCAGCAGGAGGCCGATCCCAGAGTTGTCCTGGGACCCCGACTTCCTGAGACTTGGCCACACCCAGCCACAGAATCACCCATCCTGGCCCTGACCTCAGACCTACCAGCTGAGCAAGTGCCAGGAGGCTGAGCCGGGGAGCTCGCTTTCCTGGCAGGTGGCTCTGAGACCAGTGGGTTTGGAAGGGCAGCGTGGCTCCAGCCGTCTCAAGGAGCATCTCTGGCTGGGAGAAGTAAGAGAGGCCGGGACACAGCCTGGCCTCTGGTAGGAACTACCCCAGACCGCCCCCTTGCAGTGCCCAGTGACCTGTGTGCCCGGTGGTCTCTTGCAGTTTAACTGGTACACCCGCCGAGCCGTGCTGGCCGGCATCTACAACACCACAGAACTGGTGATGATGCAGGACTCGTCCCCGGACTTCACGGACACATGGCGCTTCCTGGATAATCGGATTCATGATGCAATGAACATGGGCCACACTGCCAAGCAGGTGATTCGGGGCTCTCCATTGAGGACATTTCCCTGCCAGGTACCCCCGTCTGCCTGGGGCCCCAGCTGGTCGCCTGATTGTTTGGCTCCCTTTGGGGCTCAGCCGATTCTCCAGAGGGGCCCACCAGTTAGTGCTGCCTGCGGGTCAGCCAGGCTGGTGATGATGGGTTCCTCTTCCACTCCCAGGTGTCTCCTACACCCACCCCGACACCCCCTTAGCGGTTGTGGTGGGGGCTGATGGGAACCTGACTCTGGCTCCTTCTAGGTAAAGTCCACCGGAGAGGCTCTGGTGCAAGGACTCATGGGGGCCGCAGTGACAGTAAGTATCACCCAGCTCACCCTGCATAGCTTAGAGATCTGAAGCTGAAAAGCTCATACTAAGACGAACTGAGGTGTAGCTCAGCTTCCTGGGCCCACATACCAATCTCTCCAGTTTGGTTTTTTTGGCCACAAGGGAGATTGCTGATTCTCTGGGTGCTGGTATGTCAGGTCACTACGACATAGCCAGGCTGCCACCCTGGAATCCTGAGCTGCCTCTGTGGAGGCCAGCACGGCCCTTACCCCTCTCTGTCTCCATCCTTCTGTCAGCTCAAGAACCTGACGGGGCTAAACCAGCGCAGGTGAGATGGAAGGGGTGTCAGCGGGAGTGCCAGAGAAAGCCAGCAGGTGCATTCAAAGGCCTTGGACAAGGATGATGGGGCATCCGAGTACAGGATGTCACGGAGCAGACAGGAAGGACTCCTGAGTCACTCCTGCAGCCCTTGGTGACAGTCTTCTAGCCCAGGGTTGGGTCACTTCTTCAGTTTCTGATAGCAGGCCAGACTTGCTGATGCCTTTCTGCATTGCTGCTGTGTGCTTGCAAACTCCCATCCGGCCCAGGCCTTCAGGACTAGGAGAAAGGGCAAATGGACTCCCGGGCACCTCCTACCCCAGCCAATCGCGAGCTCTGAAGCCGCCAACCACCAGGTGGCAGCACAGCCCCGACCCGTGCACGCAGGTGTCCAGCTCTGGTCCTGCTGCCCTTAACGCTGCACCTGGGCACCTCCTCCGAGGACCTCTGAGATGGGATTTTTGGTGAACTTAGAGTCTGTAACAATAACAGTAAATATATTTGAAGCTGCTGCGTGTCGTGTGGTTTTTTTCTGTACTGACCAGGGCAGGTATCCGAGACCCCAGAGGGAGACAGCGCAGTGATGGGGAGAAGGTTTGAGGCTAGCAGCTGAGAGACCGGTGCCCTGGGCCAGGCACTGGCCAATAGCCTGGAGAATTACAGCCCTTTGCATCAGGCGGGCCTTCCTCAAGAACATCCGCCCCCTCCACGAGGCTGCCCTAGAGCTTTTGTAATCGTCTCCGCCTCTAAACGGAAGAGCTGTCTTCTGCTTTGTCCTCTCATGAGTCCTGACAGGAAGTCCTGTGTGAGTCTTCTCCAGTCCCTCGTGGGCTTTCCACTGGGCCCTCTCTGCACCCCTAACTCTTCTCATCTCCAGCACCCTGTCAGGTTCTCTGCAGTAGCTGTTCCAGATTTCAGCCCTGTCTTCCTTTGTCCTTGAACGCATCCATCCACACCAGCAGCCCAGCTGAGTCTCCCTTTACCCAGAAGAAATGGATGTGGAGCAAGGATCCCCTCGGCCCTGCCCCTCCCGTCTTAAGAAGCCGGTCACTCCTGGCTAAGGCAACTCCTTTTACCTCCTTCCTTCAGTGAAGTCCTGCCCAGGTTTTAGGGCCTCCTTCCTCTATGGGTGCTATGATTCTCAAAGCCCCAGCCACTCCTACATTTCAACTGCCACCTTTTGGAGGTAACCTCCCCAAGCTTTCTGGGGGACCTTGACAATTCATTATTATATAAAGGCCCTGCAGGGAGTACACTGCTGGGTGCAGAGAACACAGAGCTCAAGAGTCCCCATCCCCAGCAGCTACAGAACTGTAGATGGTGCATTTTGTCATTGGACTTGTCAAAGGCGCTGTTTCCTACTGCTTGAGCTGGTGTAGAACAGCCAGGCTTTACCCCCTCTGGCTTCCCTATTGCTGCCAGGCAGCAGTCGGACATGTCTCCACCCTTTTCTGCCCTATTCTGACACTAACATTGCTCCGACCACACTTCTGGTGGCTTCAATAATCCATTGCAATGGCCGCATAGAGCTCACAGCCAATACAATTAAGGGGGCTCAGTAGGAGAGTTGACAGAACCATCGGATTTTAAAATCTATATCTTTTACTTAAGTATGAATTGATGCAACAAGATCATTTTGTAACCTAATTCTCAAAGATGAAAATCTTTAATAATCTCCAGCACTGGGATAGATGGGAGATCATGTAAGTATGTGGGTGGAGGGGGGGGGTCAGATGCTTACATCCTCCCTGAAGGCAGTCACTGCCAGACTGCTGTCTCCCCACTACAGGGGTGGGCCTGCTCCCTGCTGCTGGGGACAATGGATTACTTCTCCCTGAGGCTTGCGACCATTAGCTTGGTTCCTGTAGGTGGAGTTCACACCCTACTGATAATGGTCTCTATCAGCTGAGCCAGGGAACAGGCCAAACCAGCTCTGTGACATCCCAAGTTAGGCTGCCATCCTGTATCTAGGATTTGCCCATTTTGCCACATGTATACCCCCAATCCCTCTTCTTCCTATTATGTGGATACCCCTAGAACACCCCCTTCCATTACTGCATTACCTATAGCACAACCCCTTCCTGTGACGTAGGTCCTCACCTGCAATTAAGGGGCTTGCATGTCCCCAGAGAATATAAAAGCCTTGGTCAACATTAAAGTCTCTCTTGCCCTCTCCACCATACCACCAAGCAGGGCTGAGGTGAGCATGCTACTATGAAATGTGACTCCATTTATTTCAATATTTCTTTTCTATCTCATGCTCTCTGTAACTACTATAATCTTTACTTATTATCGCTGTACAATTGCGCCTACCAGACCCGTAATGATGTGTTAGGGGCTGGCTTCCCTGGCATGCGGGAGCATCAATAAAGGGCTGTTTGGCCATGTTTGCAAAAAATATCCACAGCCCTTTGGACCATAAATTCCAAATTTGAAGAAATGTATTCAGATATACAACTGTGAACAAGGATGTAATCAGACCCAAACTCACTGCCATGGATGCTATAAGACAGGGTAGACCTGCATCTTGGGAGTGGACTCCTGCGGAGTGGTTAATGCGTTTGAACCTCGGGCCTGGTGGTTAGCAAGCAGCTCAGTTTATAGCCCATGCCACCACCAGGGCGCCTTGAACATGGAGACAGCCCTGTGTATGATAGAAACCAGCCGTCGTTATGGAACTGATTAAATATTTATATACAGAAATGAATTATTAAAAAGAACAAAATGGATTTGTGTATATATATATATACACTGGTCAAACACTCTTTGGAAGACATCTAAATTTTCTAGGTTTTTTTTCTCTCAATGATTTGCATGTTTATTCAAATCACATACAGATGGTTTTTCAAGGTCATTTCCATTGAGCTGCTCTTCCAAATGTGTGGCCGCTGCTTCCTGGTGACGTTAATTTCCTGTGACCACCATAACTAATGGCCACAAACATGGTGGCTTAAAACAGCAGAAATAGATGATCTCCCAGGTCTGCACCATCCTCCCTTAGAAGGTACGGGGAGATTCCATGGATCTTGACCAGCTTCTGGTGACTTCAGAGTCCTCGTGACCTGTCACTCCACCTTCTCCCTTTCTGCAGTGTATACCTCCCCTGTCTCAAATAGGAAGACATTTGTCTTCGGGTTTACATCCCACCCGGATAATCCAGGAGGACCTCAAGATCCGTAGGTTGTTAACCTCTGCAAAGAACCTTTTTATTTTTTCCAAATAAAGCCACACCCACAGGTTCTGGGGATTAGGATAGAGATACTCCTTGAGGCAGATGGGAGGGGGAGGAGGGTACCATTCGCCACAGAGTCTAGGACAAGGGTCTGTCCCCTCAGTACCCTTTATCTCTATCTCAAAAAGAGCTATCACTCCTTCAGTCAAAGAGCCTCCCTCTCCCCAGCCCTCAGCAGTTTAGGAATTCGTGTGCATGATCCACATTTAATGATGGAAGAAGAAAAATGCTTGCCTATTATTTAATTGTACTTGCTGAAGCATATTTATTCGTTGATAAAGTATACTCTTGTTTTTCCAAAGGGCTTACAAATTTACTTCATCCTTGTTAAAGGCTTCGTTGTATTTCTACGTGCATGGTTAACCCGTTCTCTAACGATGGACAATTTCGTTTATAAACAGCGCTTTATTCACAAACGCAACTATTTCTGCAGGAGGATTCTTAGAAGTATTATTGCCGAATCAAAGGGCGCATGCACCTCTTTGCAAAATTGCTCCCGAAGGTGCAACCTGGTACATTTTAAAGCGGGTTGGATTTATCTTTTGATTACACGTCTGGTCCGCAGGGTCCGGGCCTCCGACCGGCAGGGGGCGCTGTGAGCGCGGATCTGCGGAAGCGGCAAGGGGCCGCGCTGGCTAACTTCCGCCGGCGGCGGCGGCGCAGTTGCAGTTGGCGGTTCGCTTACTGCGGAGGTGAGCCCGGCGAGTAACGCCATGCCGTACGCTAACCAGCCTACTGTGCGGATCACGGAGCTTACCGACGAGAATGTCAAGTTCATCATCGAGAATACGGATTTAGCGTAAGGCTCCCCTGGGAAGAGGCTGGCCGGGAGACCTCAGGTCCGGGGCGGGGGTGAGGGGGCTCCCCTTCAGAGATGGCCATACCGTTCCCGGGGCCTCTGGGTTTGCTCTGGGAGCTGGGCGACGGGCCCCGCCCGGGAGGCGGTGGCTCCTCACCGCGCTTGGTTGCCCTCCCCTAGGGTGGCCAATTCTATCCGGAGGGTCTTCATCGCCGAGGTACCCATAATAGGTAAGTGACTCCCTTCTTGTTGCGAGGGTGACCAGCCACCGTCTGTCATGCTCCCAGCCCAGTCCCCTGGAGCCTCCGGCCTCCAGTCTGCGTCTCCGGGGCGGAGTAAGAGGCGGCATCCCAAAGTTCATAGGAAAATGGAATTTAACGTGGAAATTTCCCCCAGTCAGTTGTGAAGCCCCCGTGTCTGGGTCGCTGGAAAGAAAAATCCACATCAGTGTCGGACCTTGTGATGCAGCCCTAACATTGTGTCTCGACCCGCTTGTCCTATAAACTCAGCCCTATGAGTAATAAATGGGTACTCCTTACAGCCCGGGCACTACAAAGGTCATTCAAGACCCTGCCTTGCAGGTTGTCCAAAGCTAGAGGGCGAGACAAGACCCAAATATAGACCCCATGGCAAACTGGCAAGTGCCTTAAGACCACAAAGTGTTGAGGGAGTTGTCAAGGAAGGGTGTGGTTGCTTGTAAAGCTTGCGAGCTGGCAAGGCTTGGTGTTGGGAATAATGGGCAGGAAGCAGGCGGGCATGGGTCTTGGTCTTCATTTGGGCGAATGAATGGCTTGGGTTGAGAAACAGTAGGAAGTGTCATAGGAGGAAGCAGCTTGGAGCCTGGCAGGGTCTTGCCGCCTTCCAACCGCCGAGTGTCAGAAGGCATTTGGCCGTTGGGCGCCACTGCCATTTGACTTCTAGGTTCATTCGATTCTGTGTAAACGTTAATGAATGAACACCTGGCGTGTTTGTCAAGTGTGGGGGGACTGTAATGGGGTCCCCCCTTTCCTATGAGCTTAGCATGCCCTGCCTAGAAAAAAGTTCCCTAAACGTTAGTGGCTGGAGCGACAGTGAAGTGCTGAATTGGGTGATCTGCTCATTGTACTGTAACGTGAGCGATATGCCGTAAATCTAAGGTTTTTCCCCAAAACAAAACTCACTGCCATCAAGCCCTTTCTGACTCATAACAACCCTATAGGACAGGGCAGAACTGCCCCTGTGAGTTTCCAAGGCTAACTCTTAGGAGTAGAAAGCCTCAACTTTCTCTGGAGGAGCAGCCAGTGGTTTTGAACTGCTGACCTTGGAGTTAGCAGCCCACGAGGGCTCCTTTTCCCTAATTAACTGCCTACAAAGTTTTGTTCTTGGAGGGAGGTATGGCTGACTCAAGGTGGCAGAGTGAAATGCTTCTGGTAGAAAAGTTCATCGTGAAGAAGCAGGCTCCCGCCCACCCAGTGTTTTCTGGGTGGTACAGAGAACGCCCTGTGCCTGCAGTCCTCTCTGTGCCGCCTGACACCGACTCCCCCATCCCCGGAGCACTGCTTGGAGGCTTTGAGGGGAACTAGGTGACTAAGCGGCACCTTTGCCTCCTTCACGCTTCAGCCATCGACTGGGTGCAGATTGACGCCAATTCCTCCGTCCTGCACGACGAATTCATTGCTCACAGACTCGGTGAGTGCCGGGGCGAGCTGCTGCGCCTCCTGCACCTTACCCCGGGGCTTGGAGAGGGGCTGCTTGCCGCCTCTAAGGGGCTTCTCTGTGTCTTGCAGGCTTAATTCCCCTCATTAGCGACGACATTGTGGACAAGCTGAAGTACTCGCGGGTATGCTGCCTGGCTGTGGGGAAGGTGGAGGGGTGGGAAGTTCCTCACTGCTCAGAGCGATTTTTTTCTGGCCGTGTCTGCGCTTCCAGCTTATACTTCTAGATTGTCGTTGTGGCGCAGCAGTGGAGATGGTGATGCTGGCCTTGGTCTTCCAGAGGGGAGTGCCCACCAGAATGCTGGTCGGTGGGCAGCTTCGGCTCTGCGCTGCGCAATCCAGTCTCTCTGCTCTGCAGTCCAGGGTATCTCCTGTCAGCGATGTGACCTAACGGGATGTGACCAAGCAGCAGGGGCTTGGGGATTGTCCATAGGAGCTGGAGTAGTGGCACCTGCCACATTCGTGCCTCCCCCAGAGGTGGGGTAGTTAAACAGCCCTGCTTGTTCTCTCGTGATAACGTCAGCGGCCTGCTTCAGACTGGGGACCGAGTGGGGACAGGATAGGTCACCTGCATCCTCTCACCGAGGAGGCATCAGATAACCAAAAACCCAGCTCACTACCATCGAGTTGATTCCAACTCATATCGACCACCCTATAGGACAGGGGAGAACTGCCCCTGTGGGCTTCTGAGACTAACTGTTTTTTATATATAGTTTATTGGCATGTAATTCACATACCTGGTTTACTAGTTCAATAACATCAAGAGTTGTACAGTTATCACAATCAATTTCAGGAGACTGTGATTCTTTGGGGGACTAAAAAGCTTCCTATTTCTCCGGAGGAGCTGCTGGTGGACTCAAGCTGCTGACCTTGTGGTTAGCTCCAATTGGTGATGCTGAATTGACCTGTGTTCCACATTCCCAAGGGCATGTCATTCCTATCGAGGCTCCTTTGGTACGTCTTGGAAATACAAGACACACAGAAGCACACAGAGCAGTATGGAGCTAGCAGTAGCAGGCACTGCAGGATGCCAGGCTTCTGCCAAGCAGCTTGTCTCATCCAACATTCTCTGTATGAGCTTTATGTCTCCAGGTGTTTAAAGAAATAAAACCTTTCAGATACTGGTGGGGAGACTTGTACAACCAGTCAAAGAGCCGTTTGTCAGCATCTTAGATGCTTGGAGTCCCCGTTACATCTTACTGTGGTGTTCCTCCAACAGAGAAGGCACATGTCTCTCCCCCTTTTGTTGATCTAACACGTCTCAGATTTACAGAGAGGTTGTAAAAAACAGTAATATACAGCCGTTTCTGTTTTACCTATCATTGCTAACTGTGTTACATTTATTTTTTCTTTGCTTAACATTGGGATGGTCCTCGTGCATCTTCTAAGATTAAGTGACTTCCGAATAACTGTTAGCACCCGGAAGACCGCCAGAGGAACCCCGGGGTGCAGTGATACTAACTGAGGGGGCTGGGAGGACCCCACAGTTGCTGGCAGGAGGGGAGTGTAGCTGTTGGCTTCCATGCAGGTTTCCAGCTCCTGAAGCCTGAGGGACTGTGCTCTGCCCTCTTGAGTCGGAAGAGACTTAAGCAATGAGCCAAGGAAAATACAGTTTAGATTTAGATTTTCCCTCTTCCCCAGATGCCTTTCACTATGGCTTTACTATTTCTTCTTGGGAGAAAGTCAGGGCTCTCTATTCCCGTAAAGAGCTGCAGTCTCGGAGACTCTGGGTGGGGTGGGGCTCCACTTCTGCTCTGTCCTGCAGGGTCGCTCTGAGTGGGCATCGACTTCATGGCAGCAGGTTTGGTTTCTTCTTTGTGGGGCTCTGATCCAGTTAAGGTCCGAGCATTTCCTTTGGTGGTCCTCTTGCCAGTTAACTCATCCACTAAGCCTTCTTTTTTTTTAATTGTGGCAAAACTGCACCCACATTTGCCGTCTCAGCCATGCTGACACCATCAGCAACGTTCATCTTGTTGAATATGTGGTGCAGCCGCCACGACCGTCCATCTCCAAACCTGCCCAGCCCCCCGAGGAAGCGCAATGCCCCATCCTCCCCTCTCACTCGGAGACAGCCGATAAACTCTGGTCTCTGGGTTCGATGCACCAAGCAACCAAGCCCAGTGCCATCAAGTCAGTGCCAACTGAGCGACCCTGTAGATTGGGTGGAGCTGCCCCTGTGCGTTTTTTGAGATGTCTCGACAGGAGTAGATAGCTTTGACTTTTGCCTGTGGTTTCAAACTGCTGGCCTAGTGGGTCGTAGCCCAGTGCCTAACCACTACACCACAATTCCTATGTAAATGAGATCATACAATATCGGCCCTTTGGTGGCTGACAGATTGCACTCATCATCGGGCTTTCAAGGCGCATTCCTGCCGTAGGACACGGCAGAAACGGTTTCTGGTTTACCCTCCCCTGGTGACAGACATCTGGGTGGCTCCTTGGGCCTCTCGGCCCCTGTGAGTGGTACTGTGGTCCACATGCTGGTGTTTGTGAGGGCCAGACACCTTGCGTGCTGTCTTCCATGAAGTTTCTGCTCTGCGAGTTCTAGTTCTGGCAAAGGGAATGGGTGTGGAGTGGGTGACTGCGGCCTCATAAGCCTTCTTGCTGGCTGTGCAGAGGCCCCCATTGCCCCTATCGAGGACGAGAGGCTTTGGTTGGGCGGGTGGCACTGTGTTGGTTCTTAACTGGCTGGAGTGGTTTGTGGTGGCAGCCTGTGTGCCATGTGTAGTAGGTTTGTGTAGAGGTGGGACTATGCTTCCCCTCTGTCCCCTTGTCACGCGAGTGCACCTGGCTGCCAGCAGGCTGGCGCCCCTCTCTGGACTGAGTGGGAAGGGGCCAGGGGTGCCAGTATGTGTAGAGGTGCCCCCCACACCAGGACAGGCCTGCGCTGGAGCAGCTCCTGAGAGCAGGGCTGCAGATTGACTTAGACCCTACAAGGGCCTTGAACCTGGGCCAGTGCTGCCTGTGTATTGGTGGTGGGGAGTAGGGGTTGGTGATGGAAGGACCTGGATGTCAGGAGCAGAGATCCCACCCCAGGTCTTCAGGCGTTCACCCACCCTGTCCTGCTTCCCTGCGGCCTCAGGAGTGCTCCTGTGAAGAGTTCTGCCCCGAGTGCTCAGTGGAGTTCACCTTGGACGTGCGGTGCAACGAGGACCAGACACGCCATGTCACCTCCCGCGACCTCATCTCCAACAGTTCCCGTGTCATCCCGGTCAGTGGTGGGCACACACTCCTGCCCAAGACCTCTGCTCCTCACAAGCAGGCTACATGTGGTCTAGCTTAGGGGATGGGTGGGGGTCTGTAAGACACTGACTTCTACAGCCCTGACTTGGCTTCCTGCCACAGGGACAGATACGGTTGGGGCTGCATGCTGCCACCCAAGGGCCCTCTTAAGGACTCATGGGGTGCTGTGAGGGTCTGATCCCTGCACAGATGGGGCCCAGGAGGGCTCCCCGGGTTTGGAGACTGCCCTAGAGATGCTGGAGAAACTACCAGCTCGGCTGGGGAAGTGAACGGCTAGCAGGCTGTTTGGGCTTCCTGCAGGTGACATCCCGAAACCGTGACAGTGACCCCAACGAGTACGTGGAGCAGGACGGTAAGAGGCGAGTGTGCAGCAGCCTCCTGGGCCCCTGCCTCTCCGGACAGCAGCTGCACATGCACTGCTGCAGCTGCGTGTGGTCTTGGTGGGGGCTTGTCTCAGGGCCCCCTGACTCCAGTGCCCCGGCCTTCCTGCAGACATCCTCATCGTCAAGCTCAGGAAGGGGCAGGAGCTGAGACTGCGCGCCTATGCCAAGAAGGGCTTTGGCAAGGAGCACGCCAAGTGGAACCCTACCGCAGGGGTGGCGTTCGAGTACGATCCTGACAATGCCCTGAGGCACACCGTCTACCCCAAGCCAGAGGAATGGTAGGTGCCCACCCAGCAGGGGCAGGCAGGCCCTTAGGGTGGCAGGGACGGAAGTGGGTGCTGGAGGCCAGGTCTGGGCCTAAAAGCAGCTGCAGCAACCCTGTGCTGCCGTGTCTGACCTCAGGCCCAAGAGCGAGTACTCGGAGCTGGATGAGGATGAGTCCCAGGCGCCCTATGACCCCAATGGCAAGCCAGAGAGGTAAGGCCCTGCTCTGGCACCTGGAAAGTGTGTTTGGGTGCAAGCTGAGCTGGGAGACCCCGTGTCTTGTCTCCTGGTTCCCGTAAATTGGGGAGGGGCCAGTGATCTATAAATCTGAGTTCCGCACGTCCCCAGTCAGCTTGTCATGCCCCTGGGGTCACTCTGAGCAATTCCTCCAGTCACGGCAGCCCCCAGAGTTGGGGGACTTGCTCTGGGTGGGGCTCTGCAGCCCTGAGCACTGTCTTCCTGTCCTCAGGGTTGAGATGAGGCAGTCTGAGGCTGGAACAGGCATGGGGTGAATGGAGGTCCACTGGGAGCCCCGGCTACATTCACCGAAGGCAGGCAGCCGTGGTCAGGGCCAGGTCGCCGGCCTGCCTCAGCAGACTCTCGCACCCAGGTTCTACTACAACGTGGAGTCCTGTGGCTCTCTGCGCCCTGAAACCATTGTCCTCTCAGCCCTGTCTGAGCTGAAGAAGAAGCTGAGCGATCTGCAGACCCAGTTAAGCTGCGAGATCCAGAGTGATGTCCTGACCATCAACTAGCTGCCCTGCGCCTGGTGGCCAGGCTCCCGACAGCCAGACCTGCCGGCAGGCCGTAGCACTACCTGGGCAGGGGGACCGTCCTTCCTTGGTAGGCAGGATTCCAAGGAGGCAGACCTGCTCTTGGACGTTTGGCATCCCGGTCCATGTTCAGGTGCCAGGAATGCTACTAGAAACCCCACATCTCACCCCTCCTCGCCCCCTCCCATGCCCCTGGGGCAACCCCGTTGAGGGTGCCCAGCTGGACCCCCTTCCCATTGATTGCTAGAACTCATTCAGGCCACCTCCTTGCAGGCCCTGCCAGTCCTCTCCCAGTTCCTAAACCCTTGGAAGAGGGGGACCCTCCTTGTCCCTCCCCAGAGTGAAGAAGCTCATGGCCCTGTTGTTGTGTCAGTAACAAGTCCCTTTGTTGCCGAGAGCTTGAGGCGCTCTGCCCCGTTTCAGGTCTCCTTCCCTTGGAGCCTGGCCCTGGTCCTTCACACCAGCTCCAGGGAGCAACCTGTTCAGAGCAGGCAATCAGGAAGGGCTAGCAACTGAGTCACCACTGTTTTTGTAAAGTTTTTTTTATTTTTGGCAATAAAGAGCACAACATCATCTCCTTCATGCTTCGCAGTGCCACTAGCTGAGCCAGCCAGCTCGGCCACCCTCCCCAAGGCCAGGGGACCCACCACTTCAGGCTCGCCTACTCCCTGGGGTGCCCACTCCCCAGAGGAGGTGCCAGGCCGATTGGACTGCAGGGCCCTCTCGGGAGGGAGCCTCCTGCCACAGCTCCAATAGTGGTTATTTGCAAGGTCCAGTCCTGCAAATCAGAACCCTTAGGTACTTAAAAACAACACCACAACCTCGCAAGCCAAGGTGTGCTGTGGGTAGAAAGATAGCCCTTCTGCACGGCACTCGATGATACCAGCACTGGAACAAGGACTGCTTGGATCGAGTTTCAGCAGGAGCCTCAGCACCGTGTGGGGAGGAGGAGAGGTCTGGGTTCTGAGGGCTTCTGGCTGGTTCAAGGGGAGCGGGCAGTGCCCACCCGACACTGAGAAGGGCGGCAGCGGTCCTCTCCACAGTAGGCTCGGCCCAGCCTGGCCCTGGGTGGGAGAGACAGCCTTTCTCTGCTTGACTGAAGAGCCCAAGCACCCCTACTTTCAGGGCGTCTGAGCCCAGCAGGCAGGAAAGAGCCTGCATAGAGATGCTGTTTTAAAACCAGATTCACCTGAGATGTCAGCCAGATGTCCCTTCAGTGTCACACTCCCAAGTGCCAGGCTGCTGAATGGCACCGTGGAAGGCCAGGGCCCTTCCAGTGCCTCGCTGGGCCCAGAGGAGCAGGGTGACCACCTGCTGTCTGGGCCTTGGGCTGCTTGGGGAAGGCCCGTGGTCAGTGCCGGCATCACCTGATTGTCCCCCCTCTGGTCCCTGCAGCTCAAGCAGGGCTTGGTGGCAGGAGGGGTGGGCCACGGAGGCCAGGGCAGCTGCTCACACTCTCCCCCAGACTTGCCCATGACCCACTTGGGTATTAGAAATGTGTATGTGGGGACGGTAGGAGGGGGAGAAGTCTCAGTAATACAGAATAGGTCATAAGCCATATATATTAAATCACGAACAGTACACAGTCCCACGTGGCTCTGGCCCCTCATGCTCAGGTGGTGTGGCCAGCACTATGCCTCCATCCAGCTTCGCCCTCAGGGGCAAAGGAGGGATAGCACCCTGTCTCTGGGCTGATGGCCAGCAGCCCTTCAGGGCCATCCCTGGTCACTGCAACCAGGCCGGCAGCAGGCAGCCCTGGTGGTCCTGTGTCACTGGGCGGGGCTCTGGGCCTCACAACTGGCCCCCTGGCTGGACTTTGGCTTGAGCAGGATAAATCTGTGGAGGAGGTCCGTTTCTGAGCAGGCCTGGGCTGCCCCATACCCCTCACCTGTGGGCACAAGGCTGTCAGGATACATCTGGGTCAAGGCCCCGGCCTCACCTGCCCTCCCTGGCACCTTCTATGGGGCGCAGCGCCACTCACCTGCATAGCTGGAGGCTTCAGCAATGTTCTGGGAGCCTGTGATGTGGTGCCAGTAGGCACTGCGGGGCAGCATGGTGGTGGGCGTGCAGGGGTACGAGTAGTGCTCTGTGCCCTTGTTCAGTAGCTGTGGGAAGGGCGTCCTGCCATGAGCTCATGGCCATGGGTCTGAGGCCCGCCCACCCGACGGCCTCCGCTCTGCCAGGGCCCCGCTGCCTCACCCGCACATTCTTCTCCATTTCCAGCAGGACCCGCTTATGCTGCTCTGCGATGGCCAGTGTGGCACTGTGCACCCGCTGGTAAATCTGTTCCCCTTCCTGCGTCTGGAAGGTGTAGAGGCCTTCCCCAGCATCGCACATCCTGGGGGACAGGTGGCACAGAGGGCAAGGTGGAGGGGACCTTACCTATCCATGTAGGCACTCAGTCAGGATCTCCTGGGTCCTCAAACTTATGTAGCACGTTATGCACCTGGGGGCGCATGTGCGCGCGCTCTCTCCCCCTCTCTCCCACCTTGGCCGCCTGCACGGCCTCGTGGGCATGACTGACAGCCCAGGTACTCAGCAGACTGGCCGACCAAGTCTCTTTACCGAGGTTGTCCAGGGCTTGTCCAGGGCCTGAGTTCAGCGGGGTCAGCCAAACCTCACCAGGATTCCACGAGGCTGCCAGCACTCAGCCTCCATTAGACAGGTGAGGAAACGGAGACTGGACTCCCCACCCAGGAAGTGGCAGTTAGACTAGACCCCCTGTGGGCAGGCTACCCCGCTATGCCTCACTTTCTCCCCCAGTCAGTGGGAGTATCTCGTCCCCTTGGGGTTGCTCTGCGGGTAAGAGCCCGGTGCTGAGTGATGGTAGTGATCGTGGGTGCAGGAGTCCAGAGCTCCTACCGGCCAGCCTCGAAGGTGAAGCGAGTGGTGTCCCGGCCGTAGCGGCGCAGCGAGCAGAGCGGCCAGGAGACGAGTTTCACGCGGGGGTTGTGGATGTCCCAGAGGTAGATGTTTTCATGGGTGATCTGCAGCTTACACTCGCCGTATACGTCCAGGTTGGGGCAGGGCAGTAGGAAGACGTTGAAGCGGTCTGGCAGGGGAGAGGACAGTGGCTTGGGGCTCCCCAGAGGGAGGGCGCCTCTGTGCCTGCTTCCCCTCTCCCCACCCCCAGCTCCAACCCCAGTCTTACCTGTCTGTTCACACTGTACTCCTGGGGCCAGGAGGTCTGGCTCCCCTAGACTGATGTCGTTGAGCCGAGACCCCAGACACTCCACAGACAGGGTCTTGTACCACTCCTCCGCCTCCAGCTCTGGAGAAGATGCCCCTGTCAGGCTGTGGGCGGGTCCCCAGCCACCCAGTAGAGCCATCTCACCATGCCACTGGATTTGGCCCGTCTAGCCCACCTCAGTCCCAGGACCTGCACCCTCAAAGGCATGTCTGTCCCTCCCCGCCACCCTGTCCCACTTCTAGCCAGGGCTGGCCCTCATCCATGACCCATGGGCACCAGATGGAGGCCCACAGCCCCAACTGCACACCTGAGTCACACGTGAAGGTACGTGCTGAGTCGTCCGCAAAGATGATGGCCACTGCCTGCCGCTTGGTCTCCTTGGGGAGCCGCGTGACACACTTGACATTGCTGATCTCAGTCACCTGGGACAGCACCCATAAGGGACTCAGCCAGGTTCAAGAGTCTCCCCCTTCCCGCTCTCTACCCTGCCCAGGAAAGTGGTCTTGAAAAATCTCAACAAGGCATACTGCCGTTGTTCCGACTAAGAGCAACCCCACAGGGCAGAGTAGAACTGCCCTTGTCGGTTTCTGAGGCTGTATATCTTCACAGGAGCAGGCGACCTCATCTTTTCCCCCAAGGAGTGGCTGGTTGGTTTGAACCGCTGACCTGGCGGTTAGCGGCTCGCTGCGTAGCCCATGATGCCGCCAGGACCTAGTGAGGCAGTAAATCATCGCTGCTTAGAGGTTAGGGTAGGCGGGGCCCATTCCTAACCTTGGGGCAACCTCGCAGGCACACCGACTTCTCATCCGGGTACTTCTCTAGCCGCTGGGGCCCCTTGCTGGAAGATTTCCGGAAGACCAGCCAGCACCGCCTGTAGATCTGTGGGGCAAGAAGCCAGCTTCAGGCTCCACTGGACGACTTCCAGGCAGCACAAGCTCTGCAGTTGCCCAAGTTGGCCACAGGGGGCAGTGCAATACAGCCCTCCTGGGACTCCAGGCCAGAAAACCTGGGTGTGCTGCAAGCAGAGGCGGCCCACAGGGCGTGGCCCCACTTACCAGGGACTCTGAGCACCGCGCAGTGTGCAGTCATTACCTAGCCCTTTCTAGTAGCACCTTCGGTTATTCAGCACGTTGAAAATGAGCTCTCAGAATCCTCTTGTCCTTCCCACCTCGCAGATGGGGAGATTGAGGCACCCAAAAGCGAAGACATCGGGCCAGGATTCACAGACTGCACAGCAGCAGAGGCGACACACCTACCCCTCTGGGCAGGGCTCCCCACTGTCCCCACTGTCCTGTACTGGCCACAGAAAGCCATCTCCCAGGGGCAGGCATCAGACCTTGCCCATGCCTGCCAGGGCTCTGGGTCTCCTCCCTCTCCTCATTCTCTTACGGTAGTGCACCAGGTGGGAAGTCAGGGCTCTTGGAGGTCAGGGGGCAGAGCCAGAACGTGGGGCCACCCCGACCATGGATGTCCAGCCCAGCACCATTTGCTCCTGGCCTCAACGGCCAACAGCCCTGTGCTTTGCGAGCTGCCCTGCGCTGCTGGGCAAGGAGCTCAGTGGGAGAAAAACTGTCCTACTCCCATAAAGAGTGACAGTCTCAGAAACCCACGGGCAGCTGGACCCTATAGGGTTGGCATCGACTCAATGGCAGTGCGTGCCGTTTTTAAAAGGTCTAACAGCTTCATGGAGGAGCCCTGGTGGCATAGTGGTTATGATACACAAGGTTCGCAGTTTGAAACCACCAGCCATTTCATGGGAGAAGGGGGCTTTCACTTTCCAAGTTACAGTCTCAGAAACTTAACAGGGGCCAATTCAGTTCTACCTTGTCCTACAGGGTCCCTATGAGTTGGCAAGGAATCTATGGCAGTGAGAGAGACAACCCCCTAGGGGTGAGGGGGTCTAAGCAGGGTGCGGCCATGGGGGTGGAGACAGCTGCAAGGACAAACTGGCTCAGACACCTGGTGGCGCTGCTGATTCTTGCTTCAGCTCCCTCCCTGGGCCCTTCCAGGGACACTCAGGAAGCCTGGCCAAGCCTCATCCCCAGAGCTTCAGGAGTAGCCTATGAGCACTGTTCTCTCTCCCTGGCCCACCCAGAGCAAGAGTTGAGGGGGCCCTGGGCCACACACAGCCCCAAACCCCCGCCCTCTCCCATCCCAAGAAGGCACTCAGCCGGGCCATTTCTGGCTCCTGTCTGCCCCTGCCCCAGCCCGACTGTCCCGTTAAACCACAGTAGACCAAAACCTTCAGTCCTGTACCCTCAGCCGGGGGCCTTCCAGGGGCAGACATTATCCCACTCTAACCCTCACCCACATCATAACATAGCTCACCCAAAAAATGTGTGACTGTGTGAGGGGCCAGCGAATGGTTGGATGGATGAGCTTCCTTGAGGTTCAATCTGTGTCTGATTCTCAAATGCATACTGAGCAGCCAGGACGCCTCTTTAAAAAGCTTGCTGGACAAATGCATTGCCACAGAACGGCCAGCAGAAAGGAGGATAGATGAACGAATGGATGGACACTGGCCACCCAGACTGGCCCCTGCCAGGCTGGGCTTCCAGCAGCCTGCAGCATCAGGGGCAGGAGGTCTCAGGGCCTGAGCACCCTGGTTGCCTGGCTACAGGAAACACACTCTCCCAGGGAGCTTGGAGCTCAAGAGCCCTTCCCCACTTCTCCCTGCTCTTTGATCAGGCTTCAGAATCCCCCAGCTCAGCCGCTGTTTGCTGGCAGGTAGGAGGGCAGGCTCCTTCCAGCCCTGCCCCTGCCCTCTGTGGGCTGAGACAAGAAGGGCTGCCTGGAGGGGGGGGGGGTTGAACAAAGCCCCTCACATCCAGGTTGCTGGGGCTAATAGGATTCCCTGGGGAGACACCCCAAACTAGCCTCCCCCCAGCTCTCTGGCTGTGCCCACCGCTTGACATTCGGGTCCTGCGTTCCTCCTGGATCCCCGTGGTAGCCCTGTAGCCTCCACATGCTGCCCCTAGCCCAGCTGACCTCTGGGGACCTGCGCCATCAGACAGCAGGACTGAAGTGGCGTGGAAGCCGGGCCCTGCTCTGGCTTCCCAGCTGGACCTCGGCCTCCTTTTGTCCTGTGTTTCAAGTCAGTGGTCTGTGGCCCGCTTAGGAATGAATACAGGGCTTACCTCCACCCAGCTGGGGACCCCACTCCTGCATGCCCACTTGGCAGTAAGGGTGCTGATTCTGCTAAGACAGGGTATGGGGCTGTGGGGCCAAAGGAGGGAGAGGAACCAGAACCAGGGCATCCCACCAGGTTCTCATTCATAAGCTAATCAGATGTCACAACCACTGGGCATCCCACCCAGGTTTTCATTCATAAGCCAATCAGGTATCAGACCTGGGCATCCCACCCAGGTTCTCATTCATAAGCCAACAGATGTCATAACCACTGGGCATCCCACACAAGGATTTTATTCATAAGCCAATCAGGTGTCAGACCTAGGCATCCCACCCAGGTTCTCATCGATAAGCCAATCAAATGTCACAACCACTGGGCATTCCACCCAGGTTCTCATTCATAAGCCAATCAGGTGTCAGCATCAGCACCTCACAGCCCTGGCTGCTCTCCCTTTCACACACAGCCGTACAATTAAACCAGCAATCATAAGAAATGAAAGTAGCTGTCCGCAGAGGCCATGGGGCGCGGAGGGACACGGGCGATGTACTTCAGGGGTGGGAGGCGCGGGGAGGGGAAGGGAGAGGAGGGGAAGGTAAAGGCGAAGGCCCTGAGAAGCTGGTCCTCGGCTGGCTCACACAGAGCAGCCTCCCGCCGTTCGTGGAGGCTGCCACTGCCGCTTTGGTGACAACTTCAACAATAGCGGGGGGAGGCGCCTGCCCACCAGATGCCACCACCGCTGGCCCAGCTGCTGGGATGCCAGCCAGCCGGAGGGCTGGGCAGGGGCTGCACACGCCAAGCGGTCCCCTGGCGAGACCTCAAACTTACGGGGTGGCACCATGCACCCCGCCACCCGGAGCTCCAGCCCGAGTTCCAGGCCCCGCAGAGAACGGCTCACCCCGAGCTTCCTGCTCTTCATCTTCACGTAGCCTTGCTTGACGATGTCGTTGAAATTGGTCGCCATGGTTCCCCACCGCCGCTGTCTCAGGGGCGCCCGACTGGCGAGGCGAGGGGAGGGGTGGCCAGGTGGCCCTGGTTTCCGGCTCCTCCAATCACCTGTTCCAGATGCTCCGTGGGGGCGGGGGGCGGGGGGACGCCAGGCTGGGCTCCTCACCTCGCGCGCCTCAGCATTGTTCTAGCAGCTCTGCTGGCAGCGAAAGTGACAAGGCGATCACAGGCGGGACATCTTCCTCGTCCCCGCTCGCTCCTTCTTTCTTTCCTCGCCCCACACTCCGCCCTCTTCCCTTCTCCTTCCTCCCCACCCCAGGACGGCAGAACCATTCCGGAAAGCGAGGTGGAGGCACGCAGCGGTGGAGGAAAATGGTCCGGCCCAGTCCCCTCCCTCACGGCTGGCGGTTAACCCCTTCCTGGGAAGACAGACCCGGGCTCTCCCAGTGGAGGTGGGGAGGAAGGGAGGTGGCCCGGGAGGCCCGCGCTGTGGCACAACGCTGCCACCCCTGAGTGCTACCACCAGTGACCACTGTGGGACCGACTCGGGGCAACTTGCCCGGAGCAGGGCCCGCTCGGTGCGCATCAACCGCCCCAGGGGAGCTTTGCCGGCCAGGGGGTGTCCCAGGAGACAGCGCCAGGACTCACAGTGAATTCCCCGGAAGTTAAGACAAGTTGCCTGGTCAGCTTTAGCAAATCCAAAGCCCCTTGCCCACCGGCTTCCCCAGCCCCTGCCCCCTCCCCAGTCCCTGGAATTCCTTGGCTGCTCCTCTGGGTGCAGCTTCCTGGGTGGGAGGGCAGAGTCCAGCAGGGCGGGTCCCCAGATAAACCTGAGGAATGTGCTGGGCCTGTGGGAGGTGGCCGCTGCTCCAGCAGCCCTCTCCCCCTGGCCCTGGCGCTGGCAAGACTGGGTGAGCAGGGAGGGCAGAACCTGGGCCCCAGCAGGGGCTGGCTGGGCGGGTGGCCCTGTCCTGGTCACAGGTGGAGTTCATTATGGGGAGCATTCACTGTCACCTGGAGCCTGGGAAACCCTAGGGAGGGATGGGGAGTACTCCCAGGGGCCACTCCAGAACCAGGCAGGGAAGGAACACCAAAGGCTGGGGGCTCCCTGGTGCCCCTGTCCAATGCCCTCGTTTTTCTGGCAGGGTGGCAGGGCACAGCTGGGGTGGGGGGGGGAGAAGTGGTGATGGCAGCAGGTGGGGGTGGAATGTCCATGCCTAAGCCGCCCCCTCCACCTTCCAGCCTCGGACAGCACTTTGCCAGCCATTTGCCCCCACCCCCGTGTCTCCAAGAGTGAGGAAAATGGAACGGGAGCAGCATTTGGGGGGTGTCAGCTGGGCATCTGGGCTGCCAGGCTGGGGCCCCAGGAAGGCAGGCTGCTGGAGCTGCCAGCAGCTCGGCCCGAATGAATCTCCTGGAGGCTGGTCTACTGCACCCCTAATGAGGAACAGATGGGGCTGCCCCAGCGGGCACATGCCACCACAGGAGGGAGGGAGGGTGGCCCTTTTCCATCCTACATCCAGGATGAAGCACCCTGCTTGCTCCTCTCTACCCCAGCCCCCTCCAGGTCAAGACTCTCACGCCCAAGTGACCTGCTCCAGGGTCTCCAACCTGGCACTGACCCCAAGAGCTCCGTGGCACCTGGGCAATGGCAGCCAGACGTTTGTCTCCAGCTCTGTACCCCCACCTGCCTCTGAGCTGCCCGGCTATGCGGCTCCCCTGTGAGGCAACATCAGGCTGGGCCCACAGCAGGGCAATCTTTGAAGAACTCCCTACCACAAGCAGTCCACAGCTAGAGTTCCCCAAAGGGGGCCCAGGATCTGGCATAGGTCAAGCTGGTACAGTTGGAATCCCAAGTCAAGGCACTAAACTTCTCTGTGCCTCAGTTTCTCCATTGATAAAATAACAAAGGGAGACAAAGCCACCTCCTTTGAATGAGGACATTAATCTACAAGGTACCTTAGCCCATTTGGGGGTCTGGGGCGTGTACTTGCTGGGCCCCTCTGGACCCAGAGCTCTGTCTCAAACACCCCACCATCTTGTTTGGTTTTATGAGGTGCAGCCTGGTCGTGTACCTGTCTCCTCGTTGTCATTGTCTATCTGCCCAGTGTGGACCTGCCCCTGCCTACTCTCCACCTGCCAGGGACGCTGTGCTCTCGCCTTCCTTGCCCACAGCCCGTGCCTTTCCCAGTGCCCACCCTGGAAACCAGCCCCCCTGAAATTAACCAGTACAGCAGCCTGGCTGGCAAAGAGCCTGGCCAAGTGCTCTGGCCCAGAAATGCAGGGACCCCTGGCCACCTTAGTCCCTGGTGATCTAGGCCTGGCCTAGGCCCAAAGCAGTGCAGCCAAAGGGGCTGGGCAGGCAGGGAGAGGGGGGAGGACACATAGGCAGCCCCACAGATATGAGGCGCAATGGGATCAAGGGGTGAGGGATGCCCTGGGATAAGAGAAGGGCCCCCCTAGCATGGTCCATGGTAGGGGTGCGAAGGACAGGCAACCAGGAAGCAGGCTGAGGCAGCCAAGCTCCCCCTGGCCCAGGGACCACCATCTCCCACATCTGGCTCCTGAGCGCTACAGGGAGGATGTCCCTCATTTGCGAGGTCCTGGGGTCTCTGGGCCCTTCGCTAGCACTGGACATGGGGTGTGGTGCTAAGTGGGGTGTCCACAGCCCTTCATGCAGCAGGTAGGGGGAGTTAATCCTTTCCCCACCCCATCCTGTTCCTCCTCTCAGCCTGACTCACCGAAAGGGCTCAGAAATGCTCCCCCTACATAGGGGACCTGTCCCAGGGGGAGGGGAAGGAGCCCCCCCCTAGGTACTCAGTAGAAAAGGGCCCCAAAGCAGCCCTTTCAGCAATCCCTCCCCCACTGCCCCCCCCCTGGATTCTGCCTGAAGGCTTTGGCCCCAGAACAAAAGCTGTTGGCAGCCAATGACTGGGCTCCCCCCACCCAATGACAGATCAGATCTTATCTGGACTTCAGGAACAGCACTACCTGGGCACCTTTTGATGTTCCCAGCCCAGCCCATGGGAGATCCTATCAGCGGCATGCAGGCCAGCACTGAGGGCAGTTCCCATCAGCAGGCCAGCCCTCTCCCCCAGGCCCTACAAGGGGCCACTACTGCAGGCCTCATCCAAGGTGGGTGGCCACTGGGCAGTGAGCATGGGACGGGACCTCTCAGCCACAGAAAGTCTCTGAGCCCTAAAGCCAGCACCTCTGTTACCCCCTGGGTGCGTGCACCCTTCAGCCTCGTCTCCCCACCCAGTCACACTGTTCCCTTCCACAACACCCCAAAGTCCTGCCCAGGCAGAGCCACCCATGTGCTAGTGCCCCACCTGCAATACCTTCCCCTTTGCTTGTCATGGCCCCACCAAAGTCTCAGAGGGGCCTCCTCTGACCACCTGCATTTCAAGCAGGGGTTGGCCAGGCCCCGCGCCAACTCCCACTTGAGACCAGCCGTGGGCACCCATCTCCCTGACTCCCAGTGCAGGTGTTCAGGAGATCCAGCTGGACCCCAGACCCACAGTAGGTTCAATACTGCTGCAGGAGAATGCCCTGCCACAGCATCCCAACCTGGCTGGGTGGGCGGACACACCTTGGCCAGGTTTGTAGGGTCAGGTGATGTCCAACCCCCATGCACTGTTCAAGGGCCAAGGGTTCAGAGGAGCCAGCAGCCAGTCACCCAGAGGGAAGCAGCTGGGTGGGAGGGGGCACAGCTCCTGGGATCATCTGGGTGGGACACTAGGAATGGCCCGAGCTGGAGCCCCCTGCCAACCCTCAGCTATGCCAGCACCTACCCACCCTGGTATCCTCTAAGTCCCAAGTTTTCCATGTGCCCCCCCTAGTCCAGGACAGGCAGGCTGCAGAGTCCTGCTCCGTCCCCATCATCCAAGTGCCCAGACTCAGTTCAGTCACTTGGCAGTGACACAGATTCATTCAACTGGACACCCGGCTCTGGGGGCGCTGGGGGAGGAGGCAGACAGGACCCCAGACCACAGGAGGAAGCTTGGGGGACCGGCTGCTGACCTGGAGGTTCAGCCCCTGGAAGGAGCTGCATTTGCTACCAGGCGGCAGGGGAGGTGGTGGCACAGAGAGAGCCCCTTGGGATTCAGAGGCTGGGATCGCAGGAGCCCCGGACCCCTCCTTTCTTGGCTAATACGAGGAGGGGCGCTGTCAGGCCCCTACCTCCAGCCTGCACTTCCCTGCGAGGAGAACAGGGGGTGGGTATATAGTTCAGGAGGTGTCACAGGCCGTGGGCTAGCTGGGGGGAGGGGAGGGCGACAGGTACCAAAGACCTTCCCCAGCCTGTCTGATAAGATCCCACGGGGTTGGGTCGTTGTCATGGTGACCTCCCGACGGTCGCAGGGACTAGGGCTCGCCCAGCAGCTCGAGGGCGCGGCGCGGCCTAGGTCCCCTCCCCGCTTGGCGCCCCCATATTTACCTGGGCGCCGCGGCCCGGACCGGGGACGCTGGCTCGGCGGAGCCTCCGGGCGGGCTCATGCCCGCGTCACCGCGCGGCCGGCGGGGGTGGCGGGGCGGCGGGCGGGGCGGCGGCGGCGCCGGGCTCCGGGCGGGGACGGCCAGGAGGCGCGGCCGCGGGGCTCGGGCTCCGACCGGGACTGGGCTGGGCCGCCGACCCCGCCCGCTCCCACCAGCCGCCCCGCCCCGCCCGCCGGCCGGCCCCCGCCGTATTCCTCCGAGCCGCGGGGCACACGCCGCCACCCACTTTCCCCGACTCCCCCGCCGCCTGCGCGGCCATTTGGGACCCATAACGGAGCTCGAGACCCCAAGCCAGACCCGTCTTACAGCGTCTCCCAGGCACTGGGAACAGAAGCGCACATCGGCTCCTGCACCCAAAATGTCATTGTGGGAACTTGCCAGAAGTCGAATGCACAACCCCATTGCCTTCACACGACTTCCGGGGCCGCCACCCCCATCCCTGCCTCCTCCGGGCTCCCCAACGACCGCCTCAGCGTTCTCCATACCTGCACCCCCATGTTTGCATGAGCGCCTTTATTCAGCCAAACTCACCCTCGCCTCTGCCTAGCACCCAGAATGCCCATTCTACATCTCCTTAAGGAGATCCAAACCCCCTGTGCCTTGGTCACACCTCACTCACTCAGTCACTGCCCTCTCTGGCCTCTCCGGCAGGTGCTGGCTCCCCACTCTGCCAGAATCCCAAGGACCTCTTCAGCTCTGCCAGACCAGGAGGAGGGCGAGGAGCCAAATCCCTCCCCTCCAGAGGCAGGTCCCTGGTGTTTGAGCGCCACCGCTGTAGATGCTGCCAGCAAAGCCAAAAAGGCTTCTGAAATCCTGACCAGCTCACCGTCCAGACATCCCAGAGGGAAAGGGAAAGTGCAGGAGGGAGCAAAAACTGGCACTCACCCTGGAGGGTATCCTCCTGCCTCAGCCTGGTCTAGACTTGTCCCAGGAGCATCTTCTAAGGGCGAGGCAGTGTTCACCGTGGGGCCTGTGGGGCTCCCAGCGGCCTCCAGTGCTAGGCCTGAGCTAAGCAGCCGCTGGTTGTCAGGGAAAGATAGGTGGCTACCCCAGCCCCCGCCCCGCGCTCCCCCCCCCCACCGTTGGCCAACCCTCTGACCTCCCACATGTCTTCCAAACTTGACCCCGCCTGCTCCACATCAAACCGCAGCCCATAAACCCCCAGTCAGGAGCCCTCACAGGCAACTGCTTTTACGCTTCCAGAAACCTTGAGAGTTTGGGCCAATGAGCAAAAAAAGGAGTCTTGGCAGAAAAGAAAAAAAAAAGTGAAATTTATAAAAGTAGTTTTATTGGCATATACTTCATATGTCATAGAACGTAATTGTTCAGGGACATTAAGATGTGTGCCACTACCACCTCGATCAATTTCAGAATGTTTTCTTCTGGCTCTCCCTTGTCCAGTTGTCCTTAGCTCCCCAGCCCCCCCTGCCATGCCCCCAAGCAATTTTGGACCCAGTTACCGTGTCACTGTGTGGGTACGTCTACTTACCTTGGATTTCATGTATAGAAAAGCATATAAGAACAAAGAGAAAACAAACACACAACAACACAACAATGACTAAGCAAAACATAAAAAACTTCAATCAAAAAGAAAGCAGAAAACATTACAAACTGAAACAACCTTAAAATGGGTCAAAGCGGGCATTGAATGATAAGGTGTTACATTGTAACCTATGTCTGCGGCAATTGACTTTACAGTGCTTTCTCTCTGGTGGCAAGGGTGTTCTGACAGCACACCCCTCTGCTGTGGTTAGAGGAGGTTTACCACAGGCTTAATCCATTTGGGGTGGGGGTGGGGACTGCAAATGGATTTTGGACTTCCATTGTCCTAGCCTTCTATAAACTGTGTTCACGATTTCAGCTCGGATACCATTCTCTCCTTCAGATTTAGATTTTATTATTTCCCATCCTTGGATCACACAGGTTGGTAAGACATCTTTTCCCAGACTTCCTCATTCTCCCATCCTCTTCCCTGTTGCCAGTCCTCTCGCCATTATCTCTGGAATCCTTTCTCTAAGCCAACTCGCTTTTCTTTACATTAAGCCTCCTATTTTGGAGTATCCATAGATTCATGTGCAGTTGTAAGAAATAATACAGAGGTCCCTTTGTTTCCTTTCCTGTTTCCCCCAAATGGTCGGTCACAGCTTGTAAAGCTTAGCATATGCGGCCATCGATATTGGTGACAATTGCACATGATTGCTGCAGTTGGCTTCACCGAACTGTGTGGATGACTAACCCTGACTTGGCAAATGTGTTCATGTGTTATTACCACATCACCAGCAGGATATTGGCTTTGATGCCCTCAAGGTTAGAGCAGCTCCTTCAGCTCAAGGATGCCCCAGGCTGCCTTTTAGCCACATCACTGACCCCAGCCTCCACCCCCTCCTACCCTCTCTCTAGCTCCCTGTCATTAAGTCACGGGCACAGGGTAGAACTGCCCCTGGTGGTTTCCAAGACTGTGGTGGTTACAAAACCTCCTGTCAACTTGCGAAGGGGTGGAGTCTAGCCTGTCAATCGGGTTGCAGCTTGATGACCTCATTTGGAGGCACAAGGGAGATAAATAGCTCACTGGAGGCCAGACCCACACTCTTTGCTTCGACATTCTCTGCTTAATCTTCCTGTTGACAAGCCAAAAGGAGCTACATTGATGGAGCCAGAGCCCTGGAGCTGGAGGAGCCACATGAAGACCTACGCCAGCGCTGAGAGATGCTTCCACCACCACTGGATCCACAAGACTTTCCACCCACCGGCCTGTGATCTTCCTGCACTCGGTGTCATTGCATGGCTGCATGAGTCTGAAGAGGAATTTATATCCTGGTTTGGACATATGAGCTAACATCAAACGGATGGATTTAAACTGGACTGGGCTGGGATGTTTTCTTATTATTCAATTGCTCTTTTATATAAAGTTCTTTCTTATACACGAGTCTCCCTGGATTTGTTTCTCAATTCTACCCGGACTAACACAAAGGCTATAATTTTCTTCAGGAGTAGAAAGGCTCATCTTTCTCCCGCAGAGAGGCTGATGGTTCCAAACTGCTGACCTTGCAGTTAGCAGGCCAGCATGTCACTACTCGGCTCCCAGGCCTTGCTCCTCACCGCTTGCAACTGCCAATCCCTCCTTCATGTCTACAGCTTTGTTGTTTCAAGAATATTGCTGCATGTCAATGGAATCATAAGCACATGACCTTTGGGAACTGGCTTTTTCCCCTATGCAGAATTCTCCGGAGATTCTTTGAGCTGTTTCAGGAGGCAGTAGTTGAGTCTTTGTTACTGTCAGTATTCAAGGGGACAGAGGCATGGCCCCTTTGTAACCATCATTCAGCAGTTGCTTCCTTTAATAGAGTGATTCGGGATGAAGCTGCTTTCAACACTTGTGCAGGGTCGTGGGTGAACACGGGTCTATTTCTCAGTGACGAAGCCCCAGGGAGAGGCCTCTTGACTCTCTAAAGCAAGTGCTAGAACCCGAACCACAGTGCTTTCGGTTGCCGCACAAAGCTGGACGTTGAATAAGGAAGACTGAAGAAGAATCGATGTGTCTGAATTGTGCTGGTGAAGAACGTTGACAGTACCATGGACTGCCAAAAGGACAAGCAAATCTGTCTCGGAAGAAGTACAGCCAGGAATGCTCCTTAGGGGCAAGGATGGGGAGACTGGATCACATGGACTTTGGACATGTTGTCTGGGGAGACCAGTTCCTGGAGAAGGACATCAGGCTTGGTCAAACAGGGGCAGTGAGAAAGAGGAAGGCCCTGGACAAGATGGACTGACACAGTGGCTTGCAGCCATGGGCTCAGATAACAGCAGTTGTGGAGAAGACGGCCGGCAGGACTGGGCAGTGTTTTGTTCTGTTGTACAGAGGGTCACATCTCACTCAACTGCACTTAATGACAACCACCACCACCACAGGTTGGCAGTTTGAACCCACTCACCTTTGGGGCAGCTCAGTCTGCCCTTCATGTAGGGTCCCTGGTTGCAGGGGGGGGGGGTGCACCTCATGGTGATGATTTGGGTTGAATGGCTAATGATGTTGAAAATCTCTCTGGTTTGACCTCTGACTTCTCTCCACTTGTCGTTGCCCCCTTTTCTAACTCTAGTGGCTTCCATTTGGAGGGTTCTCTGGGTCTCCTAGATGCTAATTCTGTGTCCGCTCGTTGAAAATTCTGTCTTGTCTGCAGTTGGCCTTTGCATCTCCTTAACAGTGTGTGTGTTTGGTACTTTGTGATTATGACAAAGTCCAGACTTACTTCTTTATTTGGTGGGCTTTGCTTTTGGTGTCAGAGCTCAGGACTCTAGGAACAGAAGACACGGTATGTGGCGGTTACATAATCTGGCGTCAATTTGAGACTACTGGAGTGCAACCTGTCAATCAGGTCGCAGCTTGATGACCTCACTTCAAGGTGCCAAGGAGATAAATAGTTCACTGGAAGCCAGGCACACTCAGTCTCTGTTTCACATTCCTGTTGACAAGACTCATGGAGCTACACTGATGCAGCCAGCGCTTGGAGAGCTGGAGGAACCACGTGGAGACCCACGTCAGCGCTGAGATGCTTCCACCACCACTGGGTCCACAAGACTTTCCACCCACCAGCCTGTGATCTTCCTGCATCATTGCATGTGTTGCATGAGTCTGAAGAGGAATTTATAGGCTGGTATCAGACATATGGGATAATATTAGACTTATCAGCTTGATCTGGACTGGGCTGGGATGTTTTCTCAATATACAATTATTCTTCATATAAAGCTTTCTTTTTTTGGTTAACATTTTATTAGGGGCTCATACAACTCTTGTCACAATCCATACATATACATACATCAATTGTATAAAGCACATCTGTACATTCTTTTCCCTAATCATTTTCAAAGCATTTGCTCTCCACTTAAGCCCTTTGCATCAAGTCCTCTTTTTTCCCTCCTCCCTCCCCGCTCCCCCATCCCTCATGAGCCCTTGATAATTTATAGATTGTTATTTTGTCATATCTTGCCCTATCCGGAGTCTCCCTTCACCCCCTTCTCTGCTGTCTGTCCCCAGGGAGGAGGTCACATGTAGATCCTTGTAATCGGTCCCCCCTTTCCAACCCACTCACCCTCTACCCTCCCAGTATCACTCCTCACACCCCTGGTCCTGAATGGATCATCCACCTTGGATTCCCTGTGCCTCCAGCTCCTATCTGCACCACTGTACAACCTCTGCTCTATCCAGACTTGCAAGGTAGAATTTGGATCATGGTAGTTGGGGGGCGAGGAAGCATCCAGGATCTGGGGGAAAGCTGTATTCTTCATCAGTGCTACATGGCACCCTGACTGACTCATCTCCTCCCCTAGACCCCTCTGTGAGGGGATCTCCAGTGGCCAACAAATGGGCTTTGGGTCTCCACTCTGCACTTCCCCCTTCATTCACTATGGTAAGATTTTTTTTTTTGGATGATGTCTTATCCCTGATCCCTTTGGCACCTCATGATCGCACAGGCTGGTGTGCTTTTTCCATGTGGGCTTTGTTTACTTCTGAGCAAGATGGCTGCTTGTTCACCTTAAAGCTTTCTCTTATACACATATGAGTCTCGCTGGATTTGTTTCTCTAGTCTACCCATACTAACACACTGCTACTAGTGCTCAAGAGTTTCTGACGCCTCCCCATGTGTCTGTGGACCATTCTGAGTTCATCTTACACGAGGTGTGAGACTTGGGTCACCGCGGTCTCAAACATACCAATCGTGAGGGCGGCACAACCCAGGCCGAGCTTCCCCACGGTGTTCACCGGGTAGTCAGAAGTCAGGGCCTACTTGTCCACAGCCAACACCAGCCTTGGTCAAAGTTCACAGATGATGTATGATAATATAACTTATAGCACACACAGGGATAGCGTGCATCCTATACGGTTCCATTTAGGTGTGGCCTGAAATCAGGGATCCACTGAGTACCACATGGAAGAACCTCCCCAAGGTCCTATTCCAAACTAGAACCCTGATGAGCGTTGGAGCCTCACGTGCAGGCAGGGAGCAAAGCTCTTAGGCCAGGCATCAGCAAGTCAGCTCCCCTCCCCACACCTCAGGCTCCGCACCACGCTTAATGTCCTGGGTGGGGCCAGGCTGTCTGCCAATGTTCTAGCCACCAAGCAAACGCCAGACCAGCTTCATGGGGGTCATGGAGGTTCCGTAAGCCGTGGAGTAGAAGGGCACTCTGGTGGACGATCAAGGCCTTTCCTTTGGGAAGCAGGTAGCCAGGCCTGTCGTCCGCAGCACCTCTGGTGCATCTGAGCCGCCAGCCTTTTCTGCTGACACTGACCGTCCGCGTTGATTCCAACTCGCAGCAAGGAGCTGTCGGTTAGCAGCTGAGCACCCTCAGGGCTCCTTCACTTCTGCCTTGTCCTTGTCACCCAATGGCTCTGACTCATCACCACCACGGAAGACAAGGTGGGCGGCCCCATCGGATTTCCACAGCTGGAATCTTGACAGAAGCCGACTGCCACGTCTTTCTCCCGCAGCGCGGGCTGGTGGGTGGGAACCACCATCCTGTGGGCAGCGGCCGGGTCCTTGACCACTGGGCCACCAGGGCTCCTTTTGCTCAGAGGCTGAATGAGCTCCATGCCAGCCGGAGCGGTGACTGTCACCCACAGGGGCTGGAAGTGCCTTTGGTTTTGCTGATGTGTATTCTAAGCTGTCTACCAAGGCCCTGTGCCGCTCTGCCTATTAAAAAGGATTCCTTTCAAAGGGGTCTGAGTAATTCCTCTGCTTTCCCTTTTCAAAGTGGGGCTCTTTTGGGGGGAGAGGAAGCAGAGGGCAGTGAGGGCCCTGGTTGACCCCAAGTGCCCCTCAAGGAGTAGACAGACCGAAGGGGGCATTCACCTGCACTGGGTAATCCTCATTAATGACAGAGGCAAGGCAGCATCTGGGATCCTAACCCAGCTCTGTCCCAAGATCCTTCACCATCAGGAACCTGTCCTGGAAACAAGAATGTTAGGCTTTATGCCCAATGCCTGGCACGTTGGAGGAGGGCGGGGACCCTGGCTTGTTACGGTGTTCATACCATCATGATAACACTCTGAGAGCCTACTGAAGAAGCCCCATCCCAGGGAACAGAATTCCCAATTCCGGGAGCCACGGGGGCTGGATGAACCCCGGAAACCATTGCCCCGACACCATCTTTACCCCTTAAACCAAAACCATCTTGCTCCGGATGTCTTCCATTAAACTCATCGATCCTGAGCTTCACTAGCAAAAGGGTCTATCATGCACCTGCACTCTGTTAAGAGCTAACTCTCAGGAACTCTGCCACCAAGTCCACACCGACTCACAGCAACCCCTGAGAGCTCCCGAGACTGTGCCTCTTTTTTTTTTTAATACTCATTATTTTCCATAGACAGGAGGGTTATTGGCATACCTAAATTTTTTCTATCCTCTCATTTAGCCATCTTAATTTTATGATCCACTCATGACAGAAGCTTTTTCAAACCCAGTGAAGGAATGATGGACATTACACTTCCAATACTGAAATATGTTGTTAAAGAGGGAGGATGTTAATTACAGAATGTTAAGGTTTAAATAAACTTGATGTTTCCAAACCATTCTAGCCTATACTGAAAATAAAAATTTTAAGTATTCAAGAAAAGATTTCAATTATTTTTCCAAATGATTAATGATTAGTCCACAATAACTTGGGTATGTTTCCTCCCTCTAGTATCTAAAATGATTTCAATGTAAAACCTAGTCAAAACCACGCCTTTCCTCAGTAAGTCAGATTGAAACCATTATCCCAGGACTCTTCTTCCAGACAGCTCCAGGGACATCTAGTCCCCATGCTACTCAGAGAGGGAGGTGAGGACCCGAGACTGTCACTCTTGGCGGGGGGTAGAAATCCCCGTCTTTCTCCTTCGGAATGGCTGGTGGTTTCGAACTGCTGAGCTTGGTTCAGCAGCCAGTCCAGCGTGTACCCACTACACCAGCGGGGCTCCTAGGAGCGCTAACCATATGGATCCGACTGATAACAGCAATTTGAGAGATTAGCTAAGAAACGAATGGGCAGGAAGCTTATGTTCCGGAAAAGGAGGCTGAGGAAGCCGCCTTGAACGCCCCTGACCCGCACACGGAGGGAGACTGGGCTCTGCTGTGCACACTCTGGACGGCGGCCACAGTGTCTCCGGAGTCTCGCCACTCACGTCTGAGGTTCGGGATTCCAGAAAACCCAAAGCCTCTCGCAACATCGACCTCTCGTTCTCCCAAGCCCACTCCCCATTCACCCACCACCTGGCGGTTCTCGAAGTATGTTTGCCCACACCACAACAGTATCTCCAAGCCCCTCTGTGGCTGTCGCCTTGTTCAAGCACCTTCCGTACAAACATTTGCTCTTCAGTCCTTGCTTTCTTTAAGGTGCTCACATTTGCCTTCTTTGTCTCCAGCACCAACTGCATCCGGAAACTATTTGGAACACAAACGAAGCACATTCCCCTTCCCTCTCCTGGCTTAGCGAGCATGGAGCATGACGGAGGCTGGGATGATCAGCAGGCAACGAGAGAGGAGGTTGACCCGTTGTGAACACAGTAACGAATGGTACTGAACAATTTGTGGAGAAATGATCAAACGGAGACCGACTTTGCTGTGTAAATGTTCACTGAACACAAAGAAAGCCAGTTTGTTTTCTGTAAGGACTCAGATCAAGGAGTGGGAGCGATGAGTCCTTAAACATACCCTGCCACCGGTCTGCCGCTTTCTCATACGGCAAGAGAGCCAAGCAGCCAGCCGCTCCCCGTGTGCCAGGGCTCTTGGGGGCCCTATGACCCACACCTTCCTGTGTCCCCGGGGTGGGATGTGTCCAGCCCTGTGAAGAACACCTTGCTGCTCCCCTCCAGGCTAGACCTGGCCATCCTCATTTCACAGCTTAACCAGAGTCCCTGAGAGTGGAAAGAGTCTGTCCAGAGGACACGGTCACTCCAGGACCTGAACTTTGGGCTATGGAGCCTCTGTTTCTTGGCACTTTGATGCCAACAGCGATCCTCCTGCAAGCTCTCCCAGTTGTAGCTTGGAGGAAGGGCAGCCTTGGCCGAGCAGGGTCCAGAGAAGATAAAATCTGGAGCCGAGCTCTTGGAATCCCAGGCAACCCCAATGCAGCCGTTCACTGGACTGGTGGATTCTTTCCTAAGGAAGAGGCTGGGGGTGGGGGTGGGGGCAGTTTGGAGTCCTTCCGTCCTACAGGAGCCCTAGGATCTGGGCCGTCCTGTCTCCCTCCCCCAAGTTGACAGTGACATAAAACAGCTTTCCCAGGAGGCTTGGCATCAAAGGGGACTGGTCAGGAGGTGGGGGTGTGGAGAGGAAGGAGATGGGGCCCCTCACTCCCTCCGCTTCCGCCCAAGGAGGCCAAGCCAGGGACCCTCACAGGAAGGAGCTCCGCAGGGCGCTGGGCTTGGCCTCTCAGCCAGTGGATCTCCTGAGCACCTGTGTGACCTGCTACCAGGCCCCACCTGCAGCTGCTCACTGGTCGGCAGGCCACCATGCTGCCAGCAGCTGGGGCCAGGGTACTAGGGCCAACCGCCCCTTCCTCACCTAAGCATGCAACAAAATCCACGCACCTCCTGGGTGTTGGGGAGACCGTGGCCAGCTAGGAGTTCCTGATCTCATAAAGACTGATTGAAGAACTCCACAGTTGCACAAGTAATTGAGAAGAAGCAGAGAGAGAAGGGGGCTCCTTGGGCTAGAACGGGAGACCGCATCCATCTGTGAAGGCAGCCTGAGGAAGGGAATGTACCAGGACCAGGTGAAGAGGAGGCGGAGCTCCAGGCAGAGAGACCTCATGGCAAAGGGCCTGTGGCCAGCCCAGGAGAGAGAGAGAGTGTGTGTGGGTGTGTATGTGTAGGGGGGGGTCAGGGTGGCTGGAGAGGGGAGGGAAGAGAGGAAGTCAAAGTGGATAGGGCCCAGTTTGCATGGTGGGGGAAAGGGAGAAACAAGCCCCCCTGGCTGCTAGTGGAGAAACAGGGAATCCCGAGCAGGCTTGAGAGTGCAGGACAGGCCGATCCTGCAGGAGGGTGGTGGCAGGGTGGTGGTGAAAGCACGGAGGGCAGGGGACACAGCTGGCCAAGTGTCCCTGGCCCCATGATGCTTTGCACCCGGGAGCCAGAAGTGTCAGGAGAGAGACGGAAAAACAAGAACCTGTAAGTCAGCCCTCCTGAGACCCTGCTAACCACTGCCCACACCTGGTTGCACCCTCCTCTGCCCACTGCCCCACCGACAGAGCGAAGACAAGACAGCCTTCTGGTCTTTCACCCACTAGCTCTTCTTCAACAAGGTCGATTTTGCTGACGGCCCAGTATGCCCTTGGAGAAGTACATGGTCATTGATTCCAGCAAACCCTAACCACTGGCCATCGAACGGTCTCTATTTTTGCTGTTACAAACCTGGCCAGGATGGGCAGGCAGCCTGTCTGCACCCACACTTGGGCTTTGCCGCTGCTTGCAGACTGCCCACAGAGTGAACGGTCTCTGTTTTTGCCGCTATTTTCTCCCACAGGGGGTCTCTCCTCCTCTGCTGCCCTCTGAGGACAGCTACGGAAGCCTTTTCCAGCATCCATCGGATCCAAGAGATTGTACTTTTACTATCAGATGCCTGGGAGGGAAACCAAACAAAATGCATGTTGGCCAAAAGCCATGAGCGATTCCACAGATGGTTTAAGTGACTGTGTATGTCATCTGCCCTGTGGCCTTCGTGCCTGTATGTGGGGGTCAGCCCCCTAGCCCGTGGGTCCAGTCCCTCCTAGAAAAAAGGGGTAGGGACCCTGAGGGTAAGTAGGGATGGCCAGCTCAGGCCCTGAGGGCAAGCCTGCCACCCCTGCCCCATGCTGATGCCCTAGGACCCTCTGTTGCTTCCTTGAGGCTGCAGATCAGGAGGGTGGGAGGGAGGGGTATGGGGAGTAAGTGGGGGGGGGCACATACACACAGAGAACACCTCTGCGGCCACAGCCCACTGCAGAGTCTGGGGCTGGTTTGGGGCCATCCAGGAAGGGAGAGGGCAGGAGGTGGCCAAGGTCACCCTGAGGAGGAGCAGAGATTTGAGGGTGGCCCACAGAGTCAGGGAGGAAGACCCCGAAATGGATGGCAGAGCTTCCCCGGGCCCAGGCTGTGCACTGGGGAGCCCCCAGAGCCAGCATCTGTCTCCCCTCCGCTGGACACAGGCAGAGACTGAGGCCCAGTGGGCAGAAGCAAAGCATCTCTTCCCCATCCTCCCTGGACCCCACCCTGCGTGCGGCCCATGAGAACACAGAGGCCGGAGGTGGACAGGAGCTGGCCCAAATGGGGCTGGCTCTCGAAGCCTCCCTCCTGTCCTCCTCCCTGTCTGTGGGGGCTGCAGGGTGGGGGCAGGAGTGTCCTGGACAGGGGGGAGGGCTTCGCTCCTGATGTAGGGGAGTCAGCCCCTGCCTGCCAGGGTCCAATGCCAAGGCCAACCCCATGGCCATGGCCACTTCCCCAGCCTGCACCTAGGTGTTGGTCCCTGGCGCCTTTGGATCGCTGAGCCTTCAGCACTTCCCCTCCATCGGGGTTTGATGGTCCGTAAAAAAAAAAAAAATTAATGGTCCCAGCAAATAAAGCAGCACACAGAGGAAGGCTTTTTAGGCAATCAATTAAAAGCCGAGGAGCGGGATTATCTCATTGAAATATCAATTTTTAATAGCACTGCGCCTTGGAGTTTCCTCCCCGAAAACTTCGCCCAGTCCATTTGCCGGCCCTGGTTTATGGCCCCTGTTTCCCAGTCCGGGGGCGGTGGACCGGTGGTGGACGGGCGCCCAGAGCAGGGCCGGCAGGAAGCACGAAGCACGCAAGGTCACTCACTCACTCATCCCTCGCTGGAGCACTTGTTCTGGCTCCCATTCACCCACGGCTGTAGTTAGTGCTTGCGGGTGGCAGCAGGTGCTGGGTGGTACTGCGGCGAGTCTTCCGGATTTGGGGGAACTCAGGGGTCTATTCAGGGACTGGGAAGTCAGCACAGGCAGGTGAGGAGACCAGCAGTGAAGCCATGGGGGTGGGGGGGAGGATCAAGGTCAGGGGGCTGAGGTGGCAGTGAACTGGGGCCCCCAGAAAAAGCCAGAAGCTGTCCAGTCCATCTGGGTGGGCCCAGGTGGGCCCGAACAGCACAGCGCTCTGCGGGGCTGTCCGTAGCTGGTTTGGGGGAAGTAGATCACCAGGCCTTTCTTCTGAGGCACCTTTGGGGAGGAGTGGGCAGTCCAGCCCTTGGGTTAGCAGCAGAGTCGCTGAACCATTTGTTAACCCCCGCCCCCACAAAAACTCTAATGGGGACTTCAGGGAGCTGTATCTGTGGGGCTGGCACAGCCTGGGAAGACTTGAGGAGGGTGGGGCGGGAGTGGCACTTAGGATGAAACGGGAGCAAGTGGAGAAGGGAAAGTGGACCTGGTCCGGTCCGGCTGGAGCTGCAGGCCAGAAGGCCCCCAGGCAGGACCTGGGTGAGCTGCTGGAGAAGAAGGAAAGGCCCGGAGTGCAGTGAGCCAGGAGGGCTCTGCTGTGAAGCTGCAGAAAGGGATGTCATGCAGCCAGCCCTCAGGGAAGGGGGGGGCGGCAGGGTGGGCATGGTGCCGGCTCAGCAGAGCAGAGATCCCCTGGCATATCTTGCTTACTTGCTGAGTAACCTCAGGAAAGCGGTGAAGGGCTTCGCCTTGCTTTTCTCACCTGGAAAGTGGGGCCATTAGAGAGCCCTGGGGCGCAGTGGGACACCGAGCTGGCCAGTTTGAGCCCGCCAGCTGCTCTGTGGCTGAAAGATGACGCTTTCTACTCCTGACAGTTCGCAGTCTTAGAAACCCACAGGACAATTCTGCCCCATCCTACACAGTCACTATGAGTCAGAATTGACTGGGTGGCAGTGTGTTTGGTTTTTTGTCTTTTGATGGTGCAGTGGATTACAGATTGGGCGGACAGCTGCAAGGTCAGCAGTTCGAAACCAACCCCTCCATGGGTGAAAAAAATGAGACTTTCTACTCCAGTAAGTGGTTGACAGTTTGGGAAGCCCACAGGGGCAGCCCTCTGTCCTACAGGACTGTAATGAGCCAGATTCAACTCGATGTCAGTGAGCTTAGCTTTGACAGTGGGATAATTGCGGTCACCTTACCAGGTGGTTGTGGGCATTAAATGAAAGGACAGAGGTAAGCTGCCCTGTGTGATGGTGCCCCTTTTTGGATGATCTTTTCACCCCTTCCTACTATGCCCCCTCCCCCCAGCTTGGCAGCCTCCTCAGTTTGCCTCTGAGGGGGCTGGGTGATCAGATAAACTTTATCAGATAAAAAATTCTCACCAGCCAAAATTCCCAAGGGATTTTGTTACACACCTGACCAGTTTATCAGCCTCGGGTGTGGGGTAGTTGGGGGGAGAGGGGGTGGATCTGGGACAGACAAAGGTGCTTTCTGCTCTGTGTTACCCAGCCCCAGCCCACAGGGCCTCATTCCATCCTGGAATTACGGTACTGGGGTGACAGTAGGAGGGGGTCGCTGGCACTGTGGTTCAGCTGCTGGGCAGCTAAGCAAAGGTTGGGGGGGTTGGGGTGGGGGGGTCTGGAACCCCACCTGCTGCTCTGGGGGAGAGCAGCATGGCTGTCTGCTTCCTAAGTAAGTATTTCCAGCCTTGGGTACGTGGTGGGGTCGCTCTCTGTCCTGCAGCTCCGATGAGTCAGACGTTGATTTGAAGGGGTGGGTTGGGTTTGGTTTGGGGCATGGGCAGGTGCAGGGTTCGGAGGATTGGACTGTGGGCAGTGAGGGCACAGGGGGAGGCCGTGGGGGAAGATGTGGCTGAGAGGGTGGGTGTCAGGTCTAGGCAGGAGCACTCTGTTTTCCGACCATGCCTCTGCCCAATGTGGACAGTGCACACCTTCCTGTGCTGGACGCCGGCCTCCCACGCAGACATCATAGACCTTGGTGGACCAGTTCCACTCCTCTGGGTGCTGAGCCACGTGTGGAATGAGGCTCAAAGGGGTGGGACTTCCTGCTCAGTGTGGCTGGAGCTGAAACCACACCAGTTTGGCAGCTCTCTCTCTCTCTCTCTCTCTCTCTCTCTCTCTCTCTCTCTCTCTCTCTCTATTCTAATAAGAGGGGAGGATTCAGAGCCTATTCAAAGGACCCAGGGTTCCCAGGACCTGGACCTGTGTAACCATCTAAGTAGTGGGATTTCTAATGGGGACCGGCCTATGTTAGAGATCAGGTGGTGCTCTGGATGGAAGGGGATGGGCCATGATCGCTGCCCAGTCCCTCTTAACCTGCTAAACTTCCCCTCCCTGTCCCCAGCACACTGACCGAGTGGCTGGGAAGAGTTCTGTAGCTGAGAATGCCTGCCTGCCCTTGGGAGTGGTCAGGACTCCCCCCACCCCATCCCAGCTTTCCCCCAAGGTCTCGGGGTCCACACATGCACTTGTTCAGGTTAACATCTAACAACCCATGGGCCAGCACGAACTTCCAAACGGTTGCATTCCGGGAGACTCAGACTCATCGCTCTGGGACAGATGAGGTCATCCGCCATAGGCACACAGAAGGTCAGGCGGCCACCACTACGTCTGTCTGGCCTTCCTTCAACCTTCCTAATGCCTCGACCCTTTCATACAGTTCCTCATGTGGTGGTGACCCCCCAACCATAACATTATTTTCATTGCTACTTCATAATTGTCATTTTGCTACTGTTATGAATCGGGCGACCCCCGTGAAAGGGTCATTCGACCCCCAAAGGGGTTGAGATCCACAGGTTGAGAACAGCTGTTCTAGATCATCAGCAGGCCAAGGCCGGGGAACAGGCTCAAGGGCAGAGCCTGGGGCTCCCCATGTACCAGGAGGTTGAGGTGGGACTTGGATTTGTGCCGCACTAAGGAAGGAGCCCTGTTGGGTCGTGGTCCCAAGTTGGGCTACGATCCGCATGTTCAGCAGTTTGAAACCACCAGCAGCTCCGGGGCCGAAAGGCTGGGTTTTCTACTCCTGTCTCAGAAACCCATGGGTGTTGGGGTGTGGGGGGGCACACCATGCGCCAGCATTGAGCTTGAATTTTGGTCTGGGACGCCTTGGCTAGTTCCAGGGCAGGGTGGCATAGACAGACCCAAGGCTGGGGGACGCCTGGGGAATTAGGGGGAGCTACGGGGAAGGTTTTGGGGTCTTTTGTTCACATTCTCAGGGCCCTTTCTTTCCAAGGATGGGGGAGTCTGGGCACCTCCCCCCCCCAGTCCAGCTGGGTCTAGGGACGGATGAAGTCTGGGAGGTTTTCCACGGAGCCCCTGTCCCACTGGGAGGTGCTGCCTGGGGCCTGGGAGGCAGCTGGCACCTTGCAACCCTGCAATTAGTCAGAGGAGTTGGTGGCAGGGAGGGGCGGAGGGGTGCAGCTGGTTTCCCCGGGCACTAGCTCTCCTCTGCCTCCCACCCACGGCCTCAAGGGAAGGATGCCCAGCGGGCTGCCGGGCCCCCAGCAGACAAGGCACTGGGTCTTCGAGGGGGATGCAAATAAATGAGGCGAGCCTGGCACCACAATAATTGTTGGGGCAGCTTGGATGTGAACACCCACCTGCCACTACTGTGTCCGTTTTGCCTTTCTAGGGGTGTCCAGGCGATGCCAAGTCACTGACATGGAGCAGAACTGCCCCAGAGGAGGTTCAATGCTGTGATCTTAACATAGAGCGACTGCCAGGTCTTTCCCCCGCAGAGTGGCTGACCAGGGATCCGAGCAGTACTCACTGTGCAGACAGGAAAACTAACGTCCAGAGAGGGACACAGGCCTGCCAGGAGGAGGCCTGGTGGGGGGGAAGGCTCACACCGGGGCATGGCTTTCAAGGCAGGGAAGCCAAGGGGCTGGCTGCCTGGTGCCAATGGCCTTGGGTGGTGATGGGGACCTGTGCTTCCAGAGCAGGGTGGAGGCAGGGTGGGGGTGGCCCTGGCCTTCGCCCTCAGGGGAGCAGACATTGGACGGGGTGGGGTCTGGCCTAGCCGGTTCTCCAGCCGGTCTGGGCACAGAGGTCTGGAAGGCAGGCTCTGGCATTGCCACTGCTGGGCTGCCTCAACTCTCAGGCCCTGGGTCTTCCACTCTGGGAGACTCCCACCTCCCTGCAGGAAGACTAAAGTAACCTGCAGAAAGGCCGGTCTAGGACCTGTCAGGCAGGTATTGCAAATGGGTGTGTGTGTGGGATCTGTACTTCAGTTTTTCCCCTCCCATCCATCCCCCCCCCACCCCCTGTTCATTTATGATGCCTAATGGGCCCAGGGCACGGTGTTGGAGGGTTCTCTGCCCTCCACGAGCAGCTGGTGGGACAGGAGTCCCTCTCTAGAATGAGCCGTGCAGCCTGGGCATCCCAGGGCCCGCCGTGTGGGACTTGGATGGAGGCTGAGTGTTGTGGGTGAGGGTGGGGCAGGGCGGTGTGAAGCCTGAAGCAGGTTGCAGAGGACAGAGCTGCACTGGGAGGGACTTTGCAGTGGCTGGTGGGGCGGAGGTGGCCTCACCACTAGCCAGCTGTGGGTGTGGCAGGGTGACTCACAGCCTCTGAGTCTTTGACCCTCAAGGTGAGATGGGACGATGTTGGGGCCCATCAGGGAGATGCGGCGAGGAGGGTCACCTGGGAGAGTGGGGTCAGCGTTGACGGTGTTGACCGTTCCCGGCAGTTACCCCACAGAGTCTGCTGGCAGCTCTGGGTCACATATGCTGGGTGCTACTCAAATGTTTGGCCCTCCCTCCCCCGCCAGCTGGGCCACAGTGGGGAGAGCCCGTGCGTTCAGGGGCTCCCAGGGCCAGGCGGTCAGTAGTGGGGACCGTGGTGCAGCAGATGGGGGAGTCTGTGCCCAGTACTGGAGCAGCTGGCACTCAGCCCACGGTGGTCAGTGGGTAGGGCATCTTCAGAAGGGGATCTACATTTCAATGGGAGAGCCTCCTGTAGGCAATATGTCCAGCACCTTCTGAGGCTGACCGAATGCAAAGCTAAGGCTTCTGTTGGCAGAAGTGGCCGGTATGCCCATGACCACTGCTGACCTGCACCCAATGAGAGGATGACAGGGAGCCCCGGAGGGCCGTGTGGGCCCGTCCCAGGAGCCGCAGGCGCTGTTTGTGGCTGCCCGGCTGCTCTGAGACCCTGTGTCTGGTACAGTGCGGGTGGAGGCCGGGTCCTTGCCTCACTGACTGACGTTCTCAAGACCCGCCCTGCCTGCCAGGAGGGGGGGAGACTAGAATGAGGCCCCTGCCCGGCATTATCTAGGCAGAGGTGCCACAGAGTCTGAGCCCCAGGCCAGGCTGGCTGGGGTCTGCTCTTTGTCTGGGAATGGCAGCCCAGCCAGAGGCCTGGGGAGGCTGCTCCCAGGAGCCTGTTGCCTCAAGATCTGACTCCTGGGGGGTCAAAGGGCAGTATTTCAGCCAGTTCCAGTGGTAACTTCCTGTTTGGTAGGAACAAACAGGGACTCCTGGCAGGAAATGGTCCTCTTCCCGCTGGCTCCATAGGGAGAGACTCGGGGCAGGGTAGGGTGGGGTCCTTACAGCTGTGTCTCACCTCCTTTCTGTGCCCTTCACACTCAGGAGAGGGGGGGGTGAGGAGAGGGGATGGGGAGGGTGGGGTGTTGCCATGGCAGCGGCAGCCCTTACTAGCTGGGTCTCAGCTTGGTGATGGGGAGTGCTGTCTTTACCTGGGCTCATTACCTCCTGCCTGGTTTCTGGCGCGGCCTCTCCCGGCTCTCAGGCTCCAAGGCTGTGATATCCCCCGAGGACCCAGACTTTAGCCTTCCCTGGTGATTGCGTGTCACTCAGCGCAGCCTCCCCCCCACCCACCAGGCGTCCTCTCTGGTCCCAGCCTCTGGCTGGCTACCCAGAACCGTCCCTTACACACTTGAGACACAGGGAACAAGCCACCACCCCCGGTCAGAACCATCGGGGGGCCTTGTCCTGCAGATAGAGAGCCCACTGTTCGTAAGTCATCGGAGGTGGCCGGTGCGAAAGACAGCAGCCCCCAATGCCGCCTCATCTTGGGTATCAGGAAAGGCTGTGTTTTAAATATCCACCCCACCAGGGTAACACCATCAACAGGGAAATAAAAACTGCCTGCCCCTCCACACCCCCCGGGGCCAGGACTGGGATGGCTGGGAAAGGGAGGGGCTGTGTCCACGCCCACCTCGGAAACCCAGCCACTCACCTGGACTTCACTCAGCCGGGCAAAGGCCACATAGGGCGAGCCCACCACGAGGGCAAACCTTTGGGCATTTGAACACTGGCTAATCTTTACTGGGGGCAGCAGGGGTTCAGGAGCAGAGTTTTTGCTTGCTAGATGAATGCTGAAAATCAAGGTCACTTTGGGGAGGAGGGAGGCCTCAGGGGCACCTGGCCCAAGCCGTGGCATCTTCAATGGCCTCAAATGCATGTGAACGGTGCACAATGAATGAGGAAGGCCGAAGATGCATCCGACCCGTGCTGCTGGCGAGTAAGATGGAAAGGCCCACAGACTGCCAAAGAACCACCAGCCAGGGCACTCCTTCGAGGCAAGGACGGCGAGACGTGGTCCACGTACTTGGTGGACATGTGGCCAGGAGAGCCCAGTCCCTGGAGAAGGACGTCATGCCTGCTTAAGTAGAGGGGCAGTGTGGAAGAGGAAGGCCCTTGACCAGATGGACCGACACAGTGGCTGTGACAATGGGCTCACCCATTCCAGCTGTGGGGACGGCGCAGGGCCGGGCAGAATGGCCTTTGTGAGTTGTAACCAAGTCCAGGGCACCTAATAACCACCACCACCAATGAGGCTGGGGTTCCATTTCTAGCCGGGGCACCTGGGGCACAGCTGCGCCCCCATGTGTCAGTGGAGCTTGGAGGCTTGCTACAGTGCTGAACAGGTTTCCGTGGCATTTCCAGACCAAGATGGGCTAGGAAGAAAGGCCTGGAGATCTACCGCGGAAAACCCCTCTGGATCCCGCTGATCTGGTCCACAGCTGGTCCTGGACGCAGTGCCGGAGGGGCAGCATTTCATTCCACTCTGCCTGGGGGCTCTTCAAGCTGGAGGGGGCCTCTAGGGCTGTGGACTACGTTTAATAAGCACTGGGATGAAGTCAGCTCAAGTCCTTCTCGGGGCTCTGAGACGTCAAACTTGCAGATGGAGCAAAGGAGACCTGCCGAGGGTGGGTACCTTCCCTGAGGCCCTCGCGTCGCCAGGAGAGGGTAGAGCAGAGATTTGAGGCCAGGCCCTTGGGGGGCAGGACCTACTCCTACTGAACTGAAGCATCCTCTTCTTTGGGCTAGATGGACCCCAGGCTTGCTCTTACCCCCTCCCCTGCACAGAGAAGCCAGGTTCCAAACCCCTCTACAGCCCAGACATGCATTTCTTTTATTCTTCCCAATTCATTAAGTCTCCCCACCTTTCTGAGTTGGCAGGAGCATTCACAGGAACTCCGTTTATTACAAAACATGGGGTCCGTCACGTGGTGATACGGACAGCCCCCCAGCACCATCCCCCACCTGCTGCAGAAAGCCCTGCCCTGCGTGGGTGGGACACCTGTGCTGAGCCTTGGAGTGGTCTGATGTTTATAAAACCAAAGGGGTCCAAGGCCCTCTAGGTGTGTGTATATATATATATACACACACACACATATATATGTCTATGTATATAGTGTAGGTTGTGGCTTCCTTTCCCGGGGGTTGGGGGGTCCCGTGGGTAGAGCCATGCAAGTCCACCTGGGAGAAGGAAGTTGTGGGTGGTAGGAGTAGGACCCAGTCCAGAGTCAGTGCAGGCAGCTGCCTCAATGCAAGAGCTGGTCAGCCTGGGTATCTGGGGCCCACCCGAGCCGCTCTAGGCCACCTGGATCTGCAGGTGTTCATCCTCGTCCAGGTCGCTAGCCCCGTCCCCGGCCTCCTCCGTGCCAAAGCGAGCGCTGCGGATCTTCCCAAAGAGAGGGGCATTCTGCTGCTGCCTTCGGAGTCTGTGAGGGCGAGGGGATGGGGGGGGGGGTTCATGCGAGGTCTCCAGCCTGCCCCTCTCCCTCTCACATAGCTACCGCTGGTGCTGACAACCGCCATGCCTTCCCCTGAACTTCCCGAGCCGCCACATCCCATAGAAGCCTCTCAGCAGTGCCTTAACTGACGGAGGTGCTAAGGTCAACTCCCTTACAGAAGGGGAAACAGAGGCCCAAGAAGTCAAGTCATCACTCAAGTAACAAGGGTGCTGGGGGTGGGGCCGGGATTCGAGCTCAGGCAGCAGACTCAGGAGTGGCCCAGGCAGCTCACAGAACAGATGCTGGACCAAGGTGCCGGGGTCGGGTGCTGGGGTCCAAGCCCAACCAAGCCTGCCCCTAAAGACAGCCCAGAGCAGAGCGGGGCTGTGGGGGCACACCTCACCCTGCCAGTGCCAGGGAGAAAGCACTCCATCTCCCTCCTCACAGAAACAAGGCCCCAGTGAAAACACAGGCAGTGCTTCTAGGAAGACCTGGTAGGGGTAGGTGGGGTGGGGGGTGCTCATACCGTCCCCTCCACCTGTCCAGCTAGGTGGTCACCAGGCTGCACCATGTTTGCCACTGTCATTTTTAAAGGAACTTTCTTGTGCTTTAGGGGAAAGGAGGCTCAGCAAATCCGGGCCCCTTCTGACTTTTAATACAGATTGCTCCGTGCCAGGTTCCCATCCTGGCTGCGTCTTACTGGAAGGCATGAATTATTAACAGGGCAGGGAGGGGCCCGGTGGGGGCCTCCATTACTGCGCGGTGATTTAGTGTACTGTCCCTAGAACATTACAGCTCAGAAAGTTGGAAACCGAAATGAGGAGGCAGTGGGCAGGCCCCGCCCTTCCTGATGGAGCCCTGGAGAGGCCAGGGGTCCATTTTGGGAGTTTATAGGCTTCTGAAGAATGTGCTGGAGTGGCAGGAAAGCCTTAAGGCTAAGTGGCCTTTTGAAGTGTGTGTATGGGCGCGTGGGGGGGGGGATTGGGGGGGGGAAAGCTAAGCAAGCCAGACAAGGAGAAAGCTTGAAGCTACATCAGGACCCTGCACAACATAACACAACACTACACAAACACAACGGGCGTCATCCCAGGCAGTCCTCAGGACAACTCTCATTGGGCAGGTGGGGAAACTGAGGCTCGCCTGTACTCTGCTCCAGCGGTTACGCCTGGCTCCCAGCACAGGATCTCAGGACAGTTACACACAGCACACACCGCAAGTGCTCACTGACTGCTGGGGGGCCGTGTTGGAACCTGCTCAGCCCCCACCAGCTGCGTTTTGGGTGGGGCTTCTTTCAATACTTGCAGCACAGTGCAGGTCCCAAGCCTCCCCTCGCCCCCCCCCAGGGATGACTGATGATGATCTTCAGCATTTACGATGATCCAGGCACCTCCTCTGAGTCTGGATCAGCTCATCTAATGCTTCCAGTAATGCAGCACTAAGAACAGCACCAGTCCCTTTTGGAAAGGTGCAGGCGGTCCAAGGCTACACAGCTCCTAAGGGCTCCGCTAGGACGGGTCCCGCTGGGCAGTCTGGCTGCAGAGCTGGGCTGGTCAGAGGACCCTTTCCTCCAGGCGGTGAGAGAAGGCAGGGTGTGCCCCCGGTTGGACCCTGGCACATCGGCCATGAAGGCAGAGGCTGCCACTCACTCCACTCAGGCTTCTAGAATGTACAGTGGGAGGGGTTTGGACTGGCCTCCTGCTCTGCTGGGGGTGCTGAGAGGGGAGGGGAGAAGGGGGCACGCGGAGTGCAATGGGGGAACTTTGAGGCCCTTCAGCCCTTATTGAGGCTGACCAGCCCTGCCTGCAACAGAGCAGGGGTGGGGGTGGGGGCGGCAGGTCTGGCCCCTTCAGGTCTCATTTGGCATGGGGTCACCTCCATGAGTCCCACTGCCCCCACTCCTTGGGCCTGACCCCTTTGTCTGTCCTTCCTGCCTTCACAGAGCCCACCCACCTGCCTGCTGGAGGAGACAATTCCAGGGCTCCCAGCTGCTCTGACTTCCTGCACCCCCCCTCACACCCCCACCCCAGTTTCCTGGTCCTTGGCCCCATCCCTTCCTGCCGGAGCAGACAGGATCTTGGTCTGGGGGCCAGACCTCCTTTGCACCCCTTGCCTCCCCTTCCAGCTCCAGCCTGGGGTTTCAACCCTGAACTGGAGGCTCTTCCGTGGCCCGGTTGTGAATCCTCTCCTCATAGGGACCCCCACCTGGATGGCGCCCTGGGGCCTACCTGGACTGCAGGTGCTCCAGCTGCACCTGCAAGCTCTCGCTCTGCTCCGTCTGCTCGTCCAGCGATCGCTGCAGCTTACGGGCCTGGTTGTGGGCCTCGTCCAGCTGGGGGCGCGAGGGGCCAAGAGCATGGAGTCACAGTGGGCCTGGCAGTTGGCCTGCCATCCATTCGGTATCAGACATTCCAATTGGTCCTGGTGTGCGTGTGTGTGTTGGGGGGAGGTGTCCTCTCCCATGAGCAATCCCCGTCCTTCCTTCAAGGCCTGGCCCAAAGCCCGTTGTCTTCAGGGAGATGTCCCTTTCCTGCTGTCCCTGAAGCCCCCCATTGCTTCCCTGCCAGGGTCCTTGCATGCCTGTCCATTCCACTCATCACCATCTAGCATCATAACTGCGTCCCTCTGGCCCTGGCCCTGGAGAGATTCACCATGGGGATAGATTTCTACCTATCCATTCGCCATTCGTTGCCCATACACCTGCCTATTCTTTCGTCCATCCACTCTGCAAGTCCCCTTCCCCAGCTCCTCTCTGATCTGCCCTCCTGCCACCTGCTCAGTCATTCTTCTGCTCATTGGTCCCCGGCTGCCATTTCCCACTCATTCACCCAGCTATTCATCTCTGTGTGCATGTGCACTATCAGCCCGTCCAGCTGTCCAGTCACGTCCACTCTCTCTCCTCTTCCCTCCCCAACCACTCGCCTATCCACCCATCAGTGTCCTCACCCTGTCTGTCCCTTTCTTTCTCCATGCTCCTCCCCACCACTCCAACATCCACCCACCCACCCACGAGGCAGGCTCATGCCAGGCATTGAGTGCCCCGGGGGGAGCGCTGCAGGCCCTGCTCCTTCCTCTCTCAGCAGAGGTCTGGAGACTGGCCCTGGGCCCCACAGGGACTCACCTCATCCTCTGCCTGGGCCAACTCCTTCTTGAGCTCCTCCACCCTCAGCCGCAGCTTCTTCACCTCTGCCTCGTGCTGCTCCACCCGCCGGTTGGCATGGGCCAGCTCTGCCACCTTCTCCTGGAACTGCTTCTTCAGCTTGCTGTGCATGTGTTTCAGGTCCGCCAGCTCCTGCAGGGGAACAGGCAGCGGGGTAAGACAACCCAAGGCATCAGGGTGTCCCCATCCCTCAAATCTCTCCACCCACAGTGGGATCGGAGGTGTGTCAGCTCAATGCCCCTAGGTTCTGGCGTCCAAGGCCCCTGGGCTCCTGGGGGCATGGGTCTCGGACAGCACCTCCTCCAGGAAGCTGGTCCTGCTTGCTGCAAGTTCAAGGTGACTATCTTCACCTGTTCTAAGCCTTCACATGAACTTGCTCAGCACTGACCAAGGGGCTGTCCGCTGAGGCAGGCTCACGGCATTCCTTTCCACTCACCAAGGGGCTGGGCCCGGGGTCCATCTTAACGGGCCTGGCCACGTTTTGCCTGAGGCTTCTGCCAGCCCTGTTGGCACCTCGCCTTTCTGGGCCTTTGCTTACTGAGTCCTCATGGCCAGTTATGTCTTTTCACTCAACTCTGTCAACCTCAATCTCTGTGCGGAGTGAGTCTTTCCTGCCTCTGAAGCCCCGGGGAGGGAGGAGCTTAGTGGGGCTGAGGGGCGGGCTGGTTCAGTAGGCACAGGTTCTCCCAGCCCCAGCAGCGTGCCTCCACTGCAGGGAGTCCTGGACCAGCATGGCCAGAGGGCCCAGCACACAGTGGGCGCTCCATAAATGTAGCTACGATCCTTAACATCAGGCCCAGCATAGAGAAGGCCTTGCTTGATCAAGGGGTGTGATGCCCTGGACTGCTGATCGCAGGGTCCGAAGTTCAAACCCATGAGCTGTTCTAAGGGAGAAAGAGGAGGCTGTGTGCGCCCATCCAGATTTAGGATCAGACACCTGGGGGGCAGTTCTACTTCACCCTCAGCCTGGACAGCCTTAGGGGTGTCTGTGTTTTGGGGAGCTCTCACGGTGTAGGGCGGGAGCTTGGTAGTGAGTTACTTGTTGGACTGCTAACCACAAGGTCAGCAGTTTGAAATCGCCAGCTGCTCCCTAGGAGAAAGCTGAGGTGTCTGCTCCAGGTGAGAGTTAGTTTCGGAAACCCACAAGGACAGTTCTACCCTGCCCTTTAGGGGCACCAGGAGTGAGGGGGGACTTGATGACAATAGGGGGTGGGGGTGGGGGCTGGGTTTCTTGGTTTGGTCATTATTGCCTGGTGGGCACCCAGTTGTGTCCCAGAGGAGCAGCTCTGGGCTGAGCATGCCCACTCTCCTTGGCTGATCCGCTTGTTCCTTCAGGGCTCCCCTGTCCCCTGGGCTGGCGTAGGGCATACAGTAGGTGTTCTGGTTTGGCAGGGACAGGGGGCGTGGCTTTCCCAGCAACCCACCCCCCCCAAGGCCACCACTCACTGCCCCACCTTATTCTTCTCGAAGAGTGCGGCCTGGCTGGCCCTCAGGTCACAGTCCAGTGCACTGGTGGTCTGCCGCCGCCGCCGGGCCAGGGCCTCCTCCAGGTCCCCCACTTGTGCACGCAGCTTCTTGTTCTCCCGCTCCAGGCCCAGCTTCTCCGTCTCCAGCCTCTCCCGGCGGCCCCACTCCGCTGCATTCTCTGCCTGCAGGCGCTCCATCTGCAGGGAGGGGCAGGAGGGCAGGGTGAGGGCTCCAGGGGAGTCAGGGTGGGGTGGGGGTAGGGATGGGGGTACGAAAGGGCCTGAGCTGACCCCTCCTGCCCCCCGAGCCATTTTTGGCTCCAGGGAGCAGGTCCTTCTGCAGCAGCTATAGTTAACTAGGGTTTGCTGCACACAGTGCGGGGTGTGTGGTGGTGCTAGCCGGTGTGCCCAGGCCTCACCCTGCCAGCTGGGGCATTCCCCCAGCCTGTGGCTGGCTGGTGAGACAGACCCCTCGGGGCCCTGTCAGGTCTGCAGTAGCCTCACCTCACCCCTCAGCTCAGCCATCTTCCTGTCCATGCTGGTCCGTGCTCCCAGCTCATCCTCCAGGTCTTCGGATATCCGGCCCAGCTCATCCTGGTGCGTCTCCTTCAGGAGGTTGAGCTGAAAGGGGAGGGCCAGGCTGGTTATGCAGGGCCCCCAAGAGGCTTCTGGAAGAGTGTGGGGCTTCGGGGGGGTGCCCAGAACCCACCATTAATCTGACCACTCTGCCCCCTCAAACACCTCTCACCTCCTGCCTCATTAACATTGCCTGCTCCACAACCCATTCTCCACATCTGTAGTCCCACATGGGCTTCAAAAGGAGAAACTCGGTCACATTTCTACACCCGATGAACCCCTGAGATGGCTCCGGGGGCCCTCAGAATAAAGTCCAATCTGTCCCTGTTTTGCTAAGTCCTTCACTACCTGGCCCCTGCCCTCCTCTCCTCAGCCTGATCTCCCACCTCTACTCCTGGGCCCCCTGCTCCAGGCCCAGCCATCCCCGGTGCCTGCCCACCACTGGCTGAGGGGCCTTTGTAGGTGTGACTCCCTTAGCTTGGACCATGGGCTCCTCTCACTGCATGCCTCTCTTGTTCACCCACCTCCTCCATCCCGCCCCCACTAGAGGGTAGGTCTGGAGGGCAGAGGCCTAGGCCTGTGTGTCCCCCTCTCAACCCCCACAAGGCCTCTGAGGCTGTTGCTAGGTACTGTCAGACTGATTTCAACTCCAGGCGACCCCTTGGGCCACGTTGCACTCCCCCTCCACCTCCCCAGGCTGAGGGGTTTAGGTCTGCCTCTGGAGGGGCCTTGCCCTGAGCAGCCCCTCGTGTCCCCTGGCCCAGGGGAATCTCCGTCTGTTCTGATGAGATGAACCCCCTGCATCTAAACAGCGGCCTGCTTGAGGGTGCCGGGTGGGCAGCATTGGAGTGCCCAGGTGCTTCTAAAACAGGGCCATTTCCTGACCACGGCTACACTCCTCCGCATCCCCCTCCCCCGGCGAGCCAGAGACCCCCATGGAGAGGGAAAAGGAGCCAGCTCAAATAGAAGCTTTACACACCTCTGCCAAGAGGCATTCATAGGCAAGCTTCGTGAATGTTGGTTTCTGCAAGCCGTTATCTGCTCCGACTTGGACAAAGTTAAAAAGGCAGGTCCGTGGGCTTAATTCCCAAAGATAGGCATTCAGGGTGGTTAGGGACATGTTATTTTAGGAGCCTTCCTACGAGGTTGGCATGGAAGCCTAGGTCTGGGACATCTAAGTCCTCTGCTGGGCAGAGTAGGTGTTGAGACCCCAGGACTTTCCACCTTCCAGAAAGTCAGTCCACACTGGCTTTCCCTGGATGGCTGCGCCCCCTGGTGGCCACCAGGCCTGCACAGGATCCTGCGCATCGGCCAGACCCCTCTGTTCCTCCTTCACTGTGTGGTGGAATTCATTCCTGGCCAGCTGGAGCCTCAGCTTCTGCATCCATAAGATGGGATATTAGCACTTAGCTGGCTTGACTGCTGTGACCCGTCCATATGATCTGACACTCACTAGGTGCTCAGTGACCCCTAAGGCCTGAGTCCTCTCCCTCACTCTGGCCCACTCGGTCCCATGCGACCTCATCTCAGGCTGTCCTTGAGTCCCGCACACCCTAGGTTTGTTCCTACCCCAGCACCTTTGCACTTGCTGGGCCCTCAGATCCTCTAACGGTCAGCTCCCTTTGTCTTGTCTCAAATGCCACCTTCTCCCAGCAGACACTACTCACCACCAGCCCGTCCCTCACATTTGTTTTGCCATCTTGGTGGTGCATGTACACACCTACCTGGTTACTGTCTCCCACAGCCCCCGGAAAGCCGGGTCCTCCTGCCCCTGTGCTCAGAACAGTGACCAACAGTTGCTGAGTGAATGAATGAGTGAGCAAGTGAATGACTGAGCGAGTGAATGAATAAGTGAATGAGTGAGTGAATGAATGAGTGAATCCCCTCCCTCTCGGCCTGACTGCAGCAATGCAAGGGTGCCCAGCTGCCCCGCGGGCACTCCACGACATACCTGCTTGAGCATCTCCTGCTTCGTCTTGCTCAGCTCCTCGTACTTGATCTTCCACTGGCTGAGCTCCCCCTCCAGCTTCTCTATGTTCCTGCTCAGCGCCAGTTTATCCCTGGGGGCGGGGTAGGAGAGAGACAGGCCTGGGGGTGAGCCCACCAGGGCCCCTACTCAGAGCGCACCCTCAGGGTACCCCTGCCTTGCCACCCTGTGACAGTGCCTTGGCCCTCATTTCTGCTGGAGGTGCCAGTGCCCCCACCCCCGGGTCCCAGCCTCCCCTATAAAGGGGAGCCCCATTCTGATCCACTTTGTGTCCTGGGGTCCCTGTAAGGCTCAGCTTGAATGCACAGCACCTTGGGCTCCTCTTCCAGCCTGCAGCCTGTCTGGAGGATGAATACAGTGGGCTCCCCACCCGCAAGGGGATCAGCGCCTGGCCCTGCCCGGCCCTCTGTGGGTCTATGGGTGGGCAGCCACTGGCTGGACTGTTTATCATTATAATGCACTCCACATGGTCTGCCTGAGGGGCTAGCACGCCACAGGGCCCTTGGAGGGACGGCCAGTGTCACAACAGGGGGTGTGTGTCACAGTGAGGAGGTCACAGGGGGTCATTTGGTGAAGTGCGAGGTGGCAAGGCCCCACAGTGCCCAGGGCAGCCTATCCATGTGGAAAGATCCCCACATCCGGTGTGCTCCGTGCACAGAAAGCAAGCCCATGCTTCAGCAGTGGGGTGCAGGGAAAGCAAGCAGGCAGGGGGGCGGGGGGCAGTGGTACACACATAGGGAGGGGAGACAGTGCTTTGCTCTGCTTAGCACGCCACCAAAGGCTGGCTCTCTCTGGGGAGGTCTCGCCGCCCACAGACACCACTTGAGCATTGCCCTCCAGCTGTCAAACCCTCAGCCGGCCCAGCACCTGATGCCCCCGGAGTGTATTACGACAGCCACTTCTGCGTCAGGGTAGGCCTGAATCCCTGAGAGCGGTGGAACCTGACCCCCAGAGGTGTCCTGCGTGGGATCTTGCCTGGAAGCAGAACTGTGGGAGATGTGCTTGGTTGGGGTAACCCGAGGTCAAGTTGGAGTGGAGTGGGCCCCTGTCCAACAGGACGGGTGTCCTTGTAAAAGGGAGAGCAGAGGCACGGAAGGAGACAGAGGTAGGATGACCATGTATGACCACATGAGGGGCAGAGCGAGTGCCTGCTACAAGGCCTGCATGCCAAGGGCTGGCAGGAGCCCCCAGGGTGCAGGGGGCGGAAGAGGAGGAAGATGGAGATGGATGCTCCATCCTCTGAGAGAGGGAGGGAGAAGGGCAGAGAGAGGCAGAGACAGGGAAGGAGGGAGGAGGAGCCGGAGAGAGAAAAGAAGAGAGAGACAGAGAGGGAGGGAGGTAGAGGGGGCGCAAGAGAGAGAGAGAGAGAGAGAGAGAGAGAGAGAGAGAGAGAGAGAGAGAGAGAGAGAACAAGAAAAAGATAGCATGAAGGAGAGTAAGCATGTTTGAGGGAGAGCCAGACAGCAATGGTGAGAGAAGGGGGAGGGGGTGGAGAGGGAGAGAGGAGGGGGGAGAGGGAGAGGAGGTGGAGAGAACGAGAGGCCCTGCTTATCCAGGCTCTTGGACCTGTAGCCCCACACATGTGAGACAATGCATTTCTGTCGCTTAGCCACGCCCCCCAACAACCTCGGCTACAGCAGCCCCCGAAAACCAACACACTCTCATTCCGGTTGGGGCCCAATGCTTGCTTTTGAAAAACCTATGTGTGCAGGTAAGTTATTTTGTCGTTGCCGTTCCATGCCATCAAGTCTGTTCCAACTCCAGACGACCGGGACACCACAGCACAAAACTCTGCCAGGTCCCACGCCGTCCTCACCACAGCTCTCCTGTGGGAACCAGTGTTGCAGCCACTGTGTCCGTCAGTCAGGGTCTGGCTGTGTGACCAAGCATGAGGTCCTTCTCCAGGGATGGGCCTCTCCTGACAGGCTCAAAGTATGTGAGACCATGTTTGGCCATCTTGGCCTCTCAGGAGCATTCTGGCCGTACTTCTTCTGATAGATCTGTTGGTTATTTGGGCAGTTTGTGGTACTTTGTTTTGTTTTGGTGCCGAAACCCGGGAATGAACCAGTACCTTCAATAGTCTTCTCCAGCAGCACAATTCAAATGTATCGATTCTTCGGTCTTCCTTATCCAATGCCCAACTTTCACATGCAGATGAGGCCCCTAAAACTACAGGACTTGGGCCACGTGTCCCTTAGTCCTGAAAGTCACATCCTTGCTTTTCAGCACTTTGAAGAGGTTTGGTGCGGCAGATTTACCCAGGGCAATGTCGTTTGATCGCTTGACTGCTGCTTCCATGAGCCAGTTAGTTACACGACCATGAGCAAGTTAGTTACAGGACCATGAGCAAGTTAGTGACACGACCATGAGCAAGTTAGTTACACAACCATGAGCAAGTTAGTTACGCGACCATGAGCAAGTTAGTTACACGACCATGAGCAAGTTAGTTACACAACCATGAGCAAGTTAGTTACAAGACCATGAGCAAGTTAGTTACACGACCATGAGCAAGTTAGTTACGCGACCATGAGCAAGTTAGTTACGCGATCATGAGCAAGTTAGTTACAAGACCATGAGCAAGTTAGTTACACGACCATGAGCAAGTTGCACACCCATGCATTTAGTTTCTGAAGAGGAGGGGAGTAGGCCTGGGCCCTGCTCACTGGTGACCTCCATGCTCTAGATCCAATAGTCCGTGTTTAGCTTTGCACTGTTGGGACTCAGCCAACCACCGCTCGCTCTATGTACAGTGTCAGTCAGCCTGCAGGATGGCTCTCCTGGCTTCCCTTGCCCTCACAGGTGACGTCCCAGCTCCTTTGCCGAGTCTTCTTCCTCTCACGACCCTCTAAACCGCGGTGGACCCCAGGGTGGCTCCTCCGCCCTCTTCCCTGTCTGTTCACACTCACTTCTCTGGTCTCAGCCAGACCCAGGCCTCTCAGAACCATCGCTTTGCTGTCTGGTTCTGGAGTTTTGACCTCCGGCCCAGAATCTCTCCTGAACCCACTCACTTCTCAAATCCACCACCTCCAAATTCAACACCCAGCAGCAGTTACAGGATACCTCTGTTGTGGGGGAACTGTATCCCCCCAAAAATATGTGTTGCAGGGCTGAACACCTGGTACTGCCACCCCACCTGGGCACAGGGGTGCTTTTGCTGTGTCCTATAGGAGGGTAGGGTGGGTCTGCAAACAGTCAGCTTTGAGGTCGAAGGAAAGGAGATGAGACCCGGATGGGGAAAGACATGGGATGCTCTCTGAGGAACGGGGAAGAGGCCTGCATGGAATTTTCTGCCAGTGCCAACAGAGAAAGGTCTCCCTGGAGCTGGCCCTTCTTGCCTCTGGAGCCTCAAGAAAACACATTTCTGTGGGTTGAATGCCCAGACGTGGCAGCACTGAGACCCTCCCCATCCTGCTGGCCTTGCTTGAACCTGTGCCCCCAGCGCCGAGTGCCACCCTCCCCAGCTAGCTCAAGTCAAGAACGCATGGAGTGGATTTCCATCTCATCCTGGCTACGTCCTCAGAGGCCTGTGACTGGTCCCAAGCCAATGCCTGGAGCTTAAATGTACCCCTTTACTGGGTGACTCGGCTCTGGGAAGTGGAGGGCGCCCCCTCCCCACCACCCTTCTGAGACTCACTCTCGCTCCTTGAGCAGCACCTTCTGGGACTCGTCCAGACGCAGCCGCAGGGCGGTTAACTTAGAGCTGTCCTCCTCGGTGGCAGCAGCATCCTCCCAGGGCAGCCAGCTGCGCTCCTGGCGGCCCGAGCTGCCCCCCCTGGAGCCCCCGGCCCTCACGCTGCGGGTCTCCCAGCAGCCCTCGGGCTCCTCCGGTTGGCTCTTCAGCAGGCTCTCCACCAGCTCCAGCTCCAGCTCCTGTGGGGACCAAGGCGGAGGCTGGAGCAGAGGCCATGGGCACCTAGTGGCCTTCCTCATGACCCTTCCTCCCAGGCCCTGGCTTAGCTGGCTGGGTGACCTACCCAAGGGCTAAGCATCTCGAGAGAACCGAACAGGGAGGAGAGACAGGTGGGTGGGCCCCCTAAGGAGTATGTGACGATGGGGTAAGATTGAATCCCACCACTGTGTGAGACACAAGCCAGGTGCATTCCGATGTCACTCAGAAAACCCCCTCCACAGAAGGGGCAAGGGGGGCGGGGAGCGGGGGAATGAACCTGGCCCGGTCCTCTCTGGAGAGGAAGACATGCCCTGCACAGAGGTGCCCTGAGAGTTCCCTGAATTCTCCAAGATTCCCCCTGAGGGGTGGCAAGGTGCTCATCACAGGCAGTATGCAAACAGATGGTGGAGCATGATTTGGTGGGGACAGATGTCAGAGCAAGGAGTCCTACAGTGGAGAGGGCCTCTGGTTGATTTCAGGTCCGCTCCGACTCATGGGCAGCCCTGTGTGCAGCAGAACGAACGAACCACTGCCCCGGGCCACGCCAGCCTCACAATTGCCCCTATGTTGGAGCCCAGGATCAGGGCCCAATTCCTTCAAAGGGAACCCTGACTCACGGAGCCCACTTTTTGGGCAGAAACACTAAGGCGCAAGGCGAGTGGCAGCAAGGCACGCACACACAGGAGACAGAACCAGCTCTGCCAGGGAAGGAAGGAGCAGGCACCAGCTGCTGAGCCCCCGCCGGCCTCCCCCACGGCCTGCTTCTGACCACACACCCGGCTGGGCCCCAGCCTCCCATCTAGTCTGGCTTCCCCCTTGGCTTTTCCAGCTGAGTCTGGGCCAGCCGTTTCCCTGGCTGGTCCTTGGTTTCTCTCTCTGGACTAGACAGTGGCTCCAAGGGCTCCCTGTGGGTGAGGTTCATCTCCTGAACCTCCAGCTGACTGAGTGTGGGCTACCAAGTCTCAAGCCTTACACATGGGGACACTGGGGGTGGGGTGCAGGGCTAGCTCCAGTCACAGAATGCAAACCCAGACAGTGAGCCTGGGGCCCTCACTGCTTCCCACACCACCTCCCGGAACAGAGATGGGACAAGACGTTTCCAAGAGGTGGGCTGGCAGGCCTCTTATCATCTGCCCCAAATGATAGCACTGAATGCCATCTCCCAGTACAGGGGCAGACCAGGAGGTGGAGAGAAGAGGCCTTGGCCTCCAAGAAGCAGCAGTGTCCGCTCCCGTCTACAGGGCAGAAGGGGCTAGGCAGTCTTAGCTGGGGGAGGTAGGGGGAGAGTTGAGGGAGGGCCCTGAACTTAAGCTCTGTCCCTAGACAGCTTCCTGGGGTCACCCTGCTGACGGAGGACACAGCTTCCAGCTCATGCTCCCACCTACCAGACGGCCTGGGGTCAGAGGCAGCTCAATCTCACCAGCTGGGTGTCCCTGGTGCCCACGTCCTCATTCATAAAGCATAGAGCTCACAGGGTCACTGTACAGCGGCCTTAAGGGGACACCCACTCCCTCTAGGGTTCCCACATCTGGAGAATGCTGCAAGCCGTCACACTGGTCATTGTCCAGCTCACCAGGTGCTGGTGGCCTCCGGGCCTTTGCACGGCGGTCCCCATCAGCTGGAATAACCTCTTGCGTGTCCCACGGCTAACTGGACACATCCTTCTAGCCTTAGCTTAAATATGGCCCTGTCCGGCAAGGCTGCTGTGAAGCCCCTCTCCAGAGCTTGGGTCAGGGACCACCTGGGCGCTCCTACTGCCCCATGATCAAATACAAGTGGAAGGGCTGAGTGGCTTCAGCTGTGGTATTCACACAAGGCCGAAGGGGGGCAGATCCTGTGCCCTCTCCCGCTCCATGGGAATGACACCACCTGGTTCTATACACTTTTTCAGGTGCAAGCAGGGAGGCCACCTGATCCTGGTTTCTCAGGCCTGCAGGGCTCCGAAGGGAGGTGATCTGCAGCCCTGCGGGGCAGGGCTGGACTCAGAAGAGTGGAACCTCCCAGGTGGCCAGGCCTTACTGGCTCCTCTCTGAGTCTGGAAGTCCCTGCCTGCTTTTAGGTACATGCATAAAGGCTTTGCCCAGTAGCCCGACCTAGACCGGAGACCCTGCTCCCTCCTGGCCAACAACTGGGGGCCCCTGCCCAGCACGCCCTGCCTCTCCCAGCACCTGGCTGCCCTGGGTCCTCTCCGACCCGATATCTCGCACCGGCTCTGGCTCCGGCTCCAGTTCGGGACCTTCCTGCGGCGTCCGGTCAGTGGCTCCCTGGGTGCCCCGCAGCCGCGCCAGCTCCCGGCCCCGGGCCTCGCACTCGCCCTGGGCCTCTTGGCGCTCTCGCCGCGCGCCCGCCAGCTCCTTGGTGAGGGCGTCCAGGCGCTGGCGCAGCTGGCGCACCTCCTCGCGCGCGCGGTTGCGCTCGGCGCGCACCTTGCTCCACTTCTCGCGCCAGTTGGCGGTGCAGTCCGACCACCAGCGCATGGTCTTCTCCATCTGCGCCGCCCGCGCCCGCGCCTCCTCCAGTTCCCGCAGCCGCAGCTCCTCGCGGCTTTCCCAGTCCCCGTCGGCCAGCAGCGCCGCAGGCGCCGCGGGCAGGAGCAGTGCGGGCGGCGGGCCGGGCGAGGGTGTGCCACTGGGCGGCGTGGGCGGCAGCGAATCGGCCGGCCCCATGCGCTCGGGCGACGGGCTGCCCAGGATGGTCAGGAGGCTGCCCTTGGACAGCTGCGGGGACTCAGCCAGCCGGGGACTGGGGCCGTGGCTCATGGTGCGGCTAGGTGCGCGGGTCGTGAGGCCCAGGCTTGAGCTGGCGGCTGATCTCAGGGGAGGTGCCAAGGGCGTGTCGGGGATGGCATACCACTGCGCATGATGGACACTGCGACCTACTGCTCTCCAGGCCAGTGGGTGCGGGGCTGTCTTCTCGGACCTACGGGAGAACACCACCAGTTTTCACCTGTGCCATGCAAAGGGTGGGGCAGGCAGAGGGCACAGTGTGCGCAGAGGGTGGGCACTGCCACCCACTGGCCTCTGGTGTGCTCCTCTACGCCCTCTTCTGCCCTGTGGTAGAAGCAGGTGCTGTCTGAACCTGGGGTGATGGTCATCTCCCTCACTGACCATCCACCCTGCTTCCACCCGTTTCCTGCTTCCTTTAGCTTGCTGCCAGTGGTGCCCCCTGCAATGGGCCACATCGCTCGGAAATGTACCTCCTCCTAGAAGTCCTTGTGGACCACCTCAGGCCAGGCCTGCCAACCCCTGCCCATGTCTCTCTCGGGAACTAAGCTCCCTGTGCCACTTGCTGGTGGCCATTTGCTCCCACCTCCACCCCAGGCTGTGAGCTTGGTGAGGGCAGGGCTGGTCCTGACCAGCTGATGATGATACCGAGGATGGTAATGACTGGTGTGCAGGGCTGACCACGGGCCAGTCACAGCACGCAGGCCTTGATATGAATTCTCTCTGATGTGAACATTGATTCCTTCAACAGACTCAAGGCAGGCTCTTATCACCATGTCCTGAAGAGGCACTGCACGCTCCGTGGGATGAAGCTCCCTAGCGGGCCCACAAGAGTCCATGTCCTCACACTGGTGAGAATTTGTCACCATATCCTGGTGACAGGGGCTGGAGATAGACCCGTCTGTTAGCGATCAGAGGCAGAGCCCGCCTCCCTCCCTCTCAGAGCCTCCCTCCCTCGCCCCCTCACCACAGCAAACATCTCTCCTGGGTCAGCAGCCCACATGCCCACTGCTGGGCTCTGCCATCCATGGGCCACACCCCATTAAAAATAGATGAGCCCGATGCCCCTCACTGCCTCCAACCTGCACCACTCTGTCTATTCTGGGAAGTCCTGTCCTGTGCTGTGGCCTTGGGCTGAGCTCCCCCAGTTCCTCAGGACACTCAGCCCTTCCTTTCCTGATCCCCTGAGTCCCTTCACAGGGGCATGAACAGCCAGCTTATCTTCCTCCCTCTCTCTCTGGGGGCAGTCTTTCTCCTGGGGAAACACTCTACTCTGCATTGCCTGGCTGACACTCCCTCTACTGGCCCACACTCCTGCTTTCCATCGGACTTCAGGCCTCACCCTTCCAATCTCAGACGACCTCAAGTCATGCCCCAGTGCAGCGGGAAGCCCTCTGTCATGGATTGAGCTGTGCTCCCCGCAGATAAGTGGCAGCTTCTCGGACCATGCCTCTCGGGGTTGGGCAGATCAGATCCCCCATGAAGTGCCTGGATGTGATGAAGCAATCAATACCCTTCAGCCTCTCAGCCCTACTCAGAGACAAAGGAGCTGGTTCTGACTATGGTGAATCTATAGGACAGATTAGAGCTGCCCCTATGGGTTTCTGAGATGGTAACTCTTTATGGGACTAGAAAGCCTGTCTTTCTCCGAAGGAGTGGCTGGTGGCTTCAAACTGCAGGTCGAGGTTAGCAGGCAACCAACGTGTAACCACTACACCACCAGGGGCCACTGTGAATTCGAATCAACTCAACAGTGACATTTGCAAGCTTACAAGAGAGAAAAGGAGAGAGACATGAGTGGGTGGATGGGCGGGGACATAGTCCCCATCAAGAAAGGAGAGCCTGTCCTTTGGGCCCAGTTTCCTTGTGAGGGAAACCTTCTAGATCCAGGGGAGAGACACTTGGAGATCCCTAAGCAATACCCAGCCAACAGAGGCTGAAAGGAGCTAAGGACCCTCCTTGTAAAGGATGCACCCCCAGGAGGGGCCCCTGAATTCAGACTTCCAGCTGGGTTCCCAACCCAGCTTCCTCTGGGCACCCAACAGATCAGACCTACCCCCCAACACCCTCCATCGCCCTGAAATACAGCCCTGTGGAACTTCTGCCCCCACCGACCCTCCCAAACAGCTTCTGTCCAGTGTATACCCTTTTGGAGGCTTGGATGGGGCAGACCAGTGTCCCTGCACTGGGAGGATCCTGCTGATTCACCTGGGCTCTTGCTTACAATGCAGATTCCTGGACCCTCGCTCTCCTCAGGCCCTGTTCAGGAAATGCACACTGGGAATTTGCATTTTCATTTTGGAGGGATGTCTCACCCCTGTACGGCCTGCACAGACAATCTATGTCCGCAAGAAGCCACCGCAGCACATTCCTCAGCTCCACCCTCCACAGCCACGGACCCCTGTGACCCGGTCTCTCGGCCTGAACAACTCGGTGACTGGCCTTGATGTCCATGTGCATTCTGGACATGTGTGCACAAGCTGCAGGATCGGCAGACACGTCAGCCCTTACATAAATACAGACAGGAGCCTGCAGCAAGTGGGAGTGTACACACAACACACACACACACACACAGCGATGCACACTCACCTGAAGACACAGGGTCTCAGAGACCCCTGGCCACATGTAAGTGACATGTAAAGATGCACCAGATGCGCGCGCGCGCGCGCACACACACCTCCTCTCCCCCATTTCCTGGCCCAGCTCCACAGGGAGAAGCTCTTAGAAAAGGAAAACATTTTGAAAGCTTACAGGGGGAGGAGGAAGCCCGATGCCCCTCCTTCAGAGCTGGGCTGGGAGTGGGGAGGGGAAGGGGAGGGAGAGATGGTTCCCGGGCCCGGCCTGGTCTATTGAGTGGATAGCAAGGAGCAGGCTATGGCCACATGCTCCCGGCCTCTGGGAGCTGCTCAGCCTGACAAGAAGCTCCCCAGAAAGGGAGGTGGTGTGGGGAAACAGTGCTGCCAGCTCCTTCTAGGAATCTCTTGGGTGGGTAGGTGGAGGTACCACCCAGGCCTCTAATGGTTTCCAGGCACCCCACCACCTCAAGGCAGCAGTGGGAGCTCCAGGCTGAGCTCCTGCCCCACTTCTCAGCCTGGCTGGCAGGGGTGGGGAGATGGGAGCAGGAGAGGGAGAACAAAGGGGGCAGGAAGGCAGGTCCCTGAACATGGGTGGGGCTCTTATGGTTGGCTTTCTAGGGAAACCCCCGCCCAAGGAGTCCTGTATACCCACAGAGGACCAAGGGCAGCCAGGCCCTGCCTAGCAATGTCTCCTTCCTGCCACCCCCACCCCCAGCCCCTCACACTCCAGTCACATAACCCAGCCTTGGTGACACGCACCAGGCCTTGGTAACATACACACATGGGAGTGGCCTGATACCAGAGCCATTGCGCCCTCCCTAGTAGGCTCAGAGCCCCCTTTCCACGGGGGTATGTGGGGTGGATGGCTGCTTGATTCACCTCCACCCCCACCCCCACCCCCCACCCACTGCAGCCACAGATGTCATATCCCCAAGGAGCATGCAGAGGCTGGGACCAGTCACCACAGGCTCTAGGGAGACTTCCCTTCCCCTCACTCCCTGCCTCCCACTAGCCTGGGGGGCCTATTCCTGCTCTCCCTCCCCTCCCTCAGCCCAGAATGCTCCTCTCTCAGCCCTGAAACCTTCAAGAAGTGCCTCGATTTCCCTGGGGAACGCCACAATCTTCCATGGTCTGCTGCAAGCCCAGACTGCCCGCACTATCACCAGAGCATGCAGGGCAAGGCTTTGCATCCAGGAGAGGTTTCGGTTGCCTGCTGGGGTGGACAGAAAGCTGAGTGGGACCCACAGCTATCATCGCTGCCCAGGCCATGTCTGCTCATTCCAGGCCCAAACACAAGGACACTTTGATCGGAAACCTGCCCCCTCTGAAGCCCTGCCCATGGAAAACACTAGTGGTTATTGTTGCTTTTAGATCCCTCATTTTCATAGGCAAACTCCTCCACATCAAGGCCCACTTGCTCTGGGCCCCCTCCTCTGGGAAGCCTTTCCTGACTCCTGTGCAGAGTGTTAGTGCTCCCGGGGCTGGGGCACCTCCCCTCTGCAGCATTGCCCACACAGAGACCTCCATGCCGCACCTTATCCCAGCACACAGCAGACGCTGCATCAATGCTTGCTGGGCCAGTGGAGGGAAATATGGACAGACACTACTGTTTTGATTTCCTTTGTGGCCGGGGTGTGGGAGGGCTTAGCCATTATAAGGGTCAGGAAGCAGTTTGGGGCCAGGTTCCAAGAAATTAAGTGTTTGAGTCTGTGCCAGTGTTGGAGTCAGAGGTCATCCTCTGCCAGGTCCAGGGTCAGGCTTTTTACCCCACGAAGCCAAACAGGCCCATCCCAGGGCCAACCTTGTGTTTTGGTCTTAGTGTATTTTCCTGGGTCTGTCTCTCACAACTCAGCCAGAAAGAGTGCTGAGGCTTGGGCGGGGGCCAGCTAGAGGTAGGGGGAACCCAGTGGCCCCAACTTCTCCCTGGAACTCAGTACCCACTATGTCCTCCCAGAGCCTCTCAGGTGGGGCTCTGGCGCTGGCCCCTGGCCACAGGCCTGGCTGTGGGCAGGGAGCAGAGCCTAGCAGGAAACCACACTGGGGAGCCTGATTGGATAAGTGCAGGGCCCAAGGCTGGTCAGCCGCAGACTTCGGGCACCTGTCCTGCCCTGCTGCCCGTCTTTAGTACTGGACCTCCAAGAGTGGACTGGGAGAGAGGGAGCCGAGGCTTGGCCTCTGCCAGGTATCCCCATTTCAGACTCAGGAACCACAAAGAGGCCCTAGGTGATTGACTTGAGCTCCCCCTTTAGAATAAAAAAAAAAAAAATAGATGGCCACTGAGGCCCAGAAACTTCACCACGCCTGGGCGGAGAGGGCAGGCGCTGAGTGTTTGCCCTTCTGGGTCCTGATTACCTGAGAGACAGACCCTGGGTGCAGCCACACACACGGGGTTCCTCAGGCATCAGGCCACCTGAGCAAGGGCTTGCGCAGCTGGGCGGGAAGAGGACAGACGGGGGTGGGGGTGGGGGGGTGGGGGGTGTGAGGGAGGGGGGCTTCGTGGAGCTTCTCAGGTACAGCGGACACCCCACAGGTACTACCAGCTCTGCCACCCACACTCCGCGTGTCACCTGCCAGTCCTTGTCCCCTGTGGGCCTCAGTTTTCGTATTTATCAAGATTCCAACAGGTGGGCAGAACTTGTGCCAACCTGAACCAGTCTGGGTGGGGTTGGGGGGAGGGCAGGAGCGGTTTCTAAAATAGAGGCACTGCAGGCCCAGAGGGGATGGAGCTGGCTGATGTCGTTGGTGACACTAAAGAACTGGACGGCGGAGGTCCACTCTCCGCTCCACGCACCAAGCGGCGCTCCACCTGCCCCAGCTCTTCCCCGAAACCCACTCCCCCACGGCCACCCGTACTATGCGGAGGCCAGGTCTTCACTTCCTCGCCCCCTCCCCAGTCGCCCCCGCCCTGCGAGCAGCTCTGCGCCCCTGAGCTGGGCGGGGCTCCGGGGCGCAGCCCCCATTGGCAGCTGCCGGGGCCGGGGGCGGAGACAACGTGCTCCGATTGGCCAGGGCCCCGTCCATCCCGCACTCGCCATGGCGACCACGTAGGGTCCCCCGGGAGAGTTCCAAATTCCGCCCCCGCCGCCGCCCCCCTCCCGTCCGGCCGGGCCCGTGGCATTCCCTGGGCGCACCCCCACCCTCCGCTCAGTTCCTCCTCACCCGAAACCCAGCGCCCCCACCCCAGGAGATGGAGGAGCCCTGGGGAGGAAGCTAGCAAGTTCTGCTCCGAGTTTAGAGGTTCCCGCGGACGCGGGCGCCCCCGAGCTCCCCGCTAGCCCTCCAGCCCGCCCCCAGCTTAACCGCTTCCCTCGGGCGGAAAGTTCGCCGCCCGCAGGAGCTCCCGGGCGGGGCCTGCCCGCCCTTCCTCCCTCCCTCTGGCCACCGGCCGGCTCACCTCTGCCCGGACCGGACCCGCGGGCTCCGGACGTCCGACCCGCCGCGGCTGGGCGGAGCGGGCCCCGTGCTGCCGGGAGCGCCGAGGGAGGGCCGCGAAGTCTCCTCCTCCCGCCCGGGGGGAGGGGAGCAGGGGCCGCGACGGGGCGGGGGCGCGGGCGGCCACCGCGGCCCCGCTGTGACCCCGGCGGGCGGGTAGGGCCACTTACCGAGGTTCAGGAGCAGGGCCGAGGCCCAGGTCGGGAAGAGCCCCGTTGGAAGTGGGGCCGGACCCCGGTGGTAGAAGCCCCAGCACGCATGGAGGGACCAGTAGGCCGGGTCTGGGGACCCCCGACGAGGCTTGGGGCTCGGCTTTCTGGGCCCCGGTTTCCCTAGCACCGAGGACGCACTGGGCGCGGGCGCAAGCCAAAGCAGCTACGGCCTGCCCTTCCCGGGCTTGGCACGTGCAAGGTGCTTCAGGCGTTCCCTTTGTTACCTGGACTCCCCCTAGGGCCACCGCTGTCACCGGGTGGCCTCGGCCCCTCAGCGGGCTTCAGTTTTGCACTTCCGTGCAGTAAAAGGGAGCCGCAGTGGGTTGTGCTGCTAAACTTCGAAGTCAGCAGTTCGAATCCACCAGCCCCCTCCTCGGGTGACCTATGAGGCTTTCTGTTGCCATAAAGCTTGACCGTATAAGAAACCCACAGGGCCAGTTCTACTGAGTCTCATAGGGTCGCTATGAGTCAGAATGCACTAGAAGGCAATGGATTTTTGGTAGAACGCAACCGTTCAGCCTTGCAAAGTAACCTGATAACGATTACTACTGCACTCTGATAGGCAGTAAAGTGAACAAAGGTTTAAAACTTAAAGACTTTTAAATGATGAAGACTTTTAAATGATGAAGTTGAATAGTTTAGCATCCTTACTTTCTAGCACTTCCTCAAAGCCAAAGGCTGTTAGGAGCCCTTGGGTAGTCAAATGAGTCTACTGAGCGCAAGGGCATTTCCCGCAATGATGTTCTTGTCCTTTGTGGCCATGGCCGCTGCCTTTCCGTATCATCTCCTCTGTATTAGTCTGGGTAGACTAGAGAAACATTCATAGACCCTCATATGAAAGAGCTTTATCTACGAGAGCAATTGAATAGTTGCTCATCCTAGCCCAGTCCAGATCACATCCATAAGTCCAATATTATCCCATAGTTCCTCTTCAGACTCATGAAACACAGGCAACGATGCAGGAAAATCACAGGCCCGTGGCGGTGGAAGCATCTCAGCACTGCCGTGGGTCTCCACGTGGCTTCTCCAGCTCCATCAGTGTGTCTCCATGTGGCTTGTCAATAGGAAGGAAGGGAGGGAGTGTGTGTCCCATCTCCAGCAAGCTATTTATCTCCATAGCGCCTCCAAATGAGGTCATCAAGCGGCGACCTGGTTGACAGGCTAAACTCCACCCCTTCCCTCTTCATAGTCTCAAATTGACAAGAGGTTATGTAACTACCACGTCCACCAACTTTATGAAATCCCACCGTTTTTCCAACATTTGTGGTTTCACTTGTCAGTGTCTTAACTTTGGATTGGCGCTGCCTGGTTAGCTATTGGCGACATCGGACAGTCCTTGAGTCCCAGACTTTGATGGAGAGGTGTGGGATGGTGTTGTTGTTAAGTGCCCTTGAGTCAGCTGCTGGGCCCGGACCATCCTCACGATTATTGTTAGGTTTGAGCCCATCGTTGCAGCCCTGGTGTCAATGTGTCGATCCATCTTGCCGAGGGCCTTCCTACTTTACCAAGCAGGGATGTCCTTCCCCAGGGACTGGACTCTCTGATAACATGTCCAAAGTACGTGAGACCAAGGCTCGCCATCCTTGCCTTTAAGGAGCACGCTGGCTGTACTTCTTCCAAGACTGATGGGTTTGTCCTTTTGGCAGTTCATGGTACTTTCAGCTTTCTTCTCTAACACCATAATTCAAATACAGCGCTTCTTCTTTGGTCTTTCTTATTCAATGTCCAACTTTCACATGTGTATGAGGCATTGGAAAATATCATGGCTTGGGTCAGGTGCACCTTAGTTCTGACAGTAACATCCTTAGTTTTCAACACTTGAAAGAGGTATCGGGGAGCAGATTTACCCAGTGCAGTGTGTTATTTAATCTCTTGACTGCTGCTTCCTTGAGTATTGATTGTGGATCCAAGCAAGATAAAATCCCTGAAAACATCAGTCTTTTCCATTCATTAGGATGTGACCTATTGGTCCAGTTGTGGAGATTTGGGCCTGCAATCCTTGATCTTCATCAGCAGGTGCTTCGAGCCAACCCATTTTATGTGGGACGTTAGAAGGGTTGTATAGTGGTTATGTGGTGGACTGCTATTCTCAAGGTCCACAGTTCAAAACCACTCAGTGCTCTGAGGGAGAAAGATGGGGCTCTCTAGCCCTGTCAAGAGTGACAGTCTCATAAACGCCCAGGGACAGTTCACCCCTGTCCTATAAGGTGCTACGAGTCAGCATCAACTCGGTGGCAGTGAGTTGGTTTTTTTTAAAATCTGTAAATGTAGGGGTGAGCCTAGCTTCACTTCCTCTGCACCCTTGGGTCTATGACACTCAGGTTTTGAAGGCTCAGAGAACAAGGACCCATGTCTCTAGCACCCACATTTTAAAGCTCAGAAAGGAGCTGTGACTGACCCAAGGACTCATAAATAGTGATAGTTTGGGGCCCAGAATGCAGAGATTTTTCCCAGTTGCTGAAGGGGGGGAGGGGGATGGAAGAGATGGAGAAACCTATGTTGATGACATACTTAAATGCTCACAACCTTGGCACTGTTGAGCCACCACTTGTCTGTCAGTTTGTCCTACTGTGGTGGCTGTGTGTTGCCGTGAAGCTGGAAGCTAGGTCACTGGGATTTCAAATACCAGCAGGGCCACCCAAAGTGAACAGGTTTCAGCAGAGCTTCCAGACTGTGCAGAGGACACAACCATGCTTGCTGAAAGTGAGGAGGACTTGAAGCACTTGCTGATGAAGATCGAGGATTACAGCCTTCAGTATGGATTACAAATCAATGTCAAGAAGACAAGAATCCTCACAACTGGACTAGCAGGTACCATCTTGATAAATGGAGAAAAGGTTGAAGTTGTGAAGGATTCCATCTTGCTTGGATCCATAATCAATGCTCATGGAAGCAGCAGTCAAGAGATCAAACGGTGCATTGCATTAGATGGATCTGCTGCACAAGACCTCTTTAGGGTATTGAAGAGCAAGCATGTTACTCTGAGGACTAAGGAACACATGATCCAAACCATGGTATTTTTCAATGGCCTCCTATGCATGTGAAAGTTGGGCATGGAATAAGGAAGACCAGCGAAGAATTGATGCATCTGAATTACAGTGTTGGTGAAGAATATTGAAAATACCACGGATGGCAAAAGAACAAATCTGTCTTGGAAGAGTATACCCAGAATGCTCCTCAGAGTCAAAGATGGCAAGACTGTCTCAGGTATGTCAGACATGTTGCCAGGAGAGACCAGTCCCTGGAGAAGGACACCGTGCTTGGTAAAGTGGAGGGACAGCGAAAAAGAAGAGTCTTGAGAAGACAGATGGACACAGTGGCTGCAGCAATGGGCTCCAAGGTAAGAACAATTGTGAAGATGTCACAGGACAGGGTGGTGCTCTGTTCTGGGGTACATTGGGGCGCTGTGAGAACGGGCTCCCTGACCCCAACAACAACGATTGGGCCCTACTTCTTCCTTCCTTCCTTCTGTGATTATTCTCAGCAACTGTACTCACTTCATAGTATTTCTTAAAGAACTTTCTGTTAGGTTTCTTGGGTGGGTAATACCTTGTTTCTTGGCTTCACACAAGAAATAATTCACTCCGAAGCCTGGTTTGTGATCCAAGTGAGTTTTTATGAAGGATGGGGGAAGTTTCAGGTTTTACAGTCTTAAAAAGCACATGCTATTTCAGGGAAGCATGCTGAGCCTCAAGGAAGCCACGCTGGGACCCACGACTGAACACGCGCCCACGCGTGGTGAACTGAGGCCAGAGAGACCTTGGCACGGCCAAGTGGGTGCAGGAGCTGGGTAAAAGAGAGAATCTTCTCTGACCTGCCACTGACCGGGAGCGGGGGTCAAAGGGAGAGAGTGAGAATTGATGCAGGCACTGAGGGGGCCCTCGCTCAGGTGGCGCATGTCTGCCTGCCTCTGACAAGGAGCAGAGAAAAAATACCCAGTGCCAGGGTATTTTAAACCTCTGGCTGGTAGGTGTGGTCCAAGGTATTCATTGACCCCACTGGCTGAATTAAGCTCACCTGGGCCTACTTTGGGCCACCCAGGTGTAATGCCTACCTGGCTGGGGGTGGATGGGTGGGGGGAAGGCCTGAATTGAGGCATGCCCTATTAAAGTCTTCATGGGTGGCTAATGCTTGCCTGGTTTTTCTTCCCAACCTTCTGTAGGGGGTCTAGGTAGACATGGAAGGGACAACTCCCTCTATTCCTATCCTGGCTACCTAACATTTCTATGCCAGTACTTTTCTTTCTTTCCTTTAAAAATCATTTTATTGGGGGCTCTCACAGCTCCTATAACATGCCATACATCAAAAATAAATAACATTGCACACATCAATTGTATCAAGCATATTTGTACATATGTTTCCATGATCATTTCCAAAACATTTTCTACTTGAGCCCTTGGTAACAGCTCCTCTTTTGGGGGCCCCGTTCTTAAAAGAAGATTGTTGGCCTGGGGCATCTCGTATGGGAGGGTGGATGAGAGAGCCCGTGGGACCTGACCCCAGGCCAGACAGCATCTATGAGGTGTTTCTGTTTCTCCATTATCCTGTGAGTGTGCTATTGTTAATCTCACAGTAGGAAAATGAGGACAGGTGATCAAGGGACAGGCCCAGGGCCACACACCTGGGAGGTCTCAGAACCTAGCTAGGACTCCTTCCATTTACTCTTGTCATGATGAAGCACTCAGCTGCTAGCCTGACCTAGAGGTGCCTGAGCAACAAGGTCTAGCGACCTGCTGTTGAAAGGTCACAGCATGGAAAACCAGAGGGAGCCAAATTTCAGACACTCCCGGGGCCACCGTGAGCGAGAATCCATCTACGGCAACTGGTAAGGACAATTTGGTCCTAAATTGAGGTCACTCCTGGCTGCAACCTGGATTGAGAGAGATTTCAGAAGCAACTAGTGTAGGAGTTACATAATCTGTTGTTAATTTGAGAGGATTAAGAGTGAAGGGGTGGAGTTTAGCCTGTCAATCAGATTGCAGCTTGATGACCTCATTTGGAGGCCCTAAGGAGATAAATAGCTTGTTGGAGGTGGGACACATTCTTACTCCCAGAGAGACATTCTTGTTGACAAGCCACGTGGAGACAGGCTGATGGCAGTCAGAGCCTCGGAGCTGCAAGAACCACATGGAGACCCTGGTCAGTGTTGAGATGCCTCTACTGCCGCTGGATCCACAAGACTACCCACCCACTGGTCTGTGATCTTCCTGCATTTGGTGTCATTGCATGTGTTTCGTGAATCTGAAGAGGACTTTATAGATTGGCAGCGGACATATGGGCTAATATCGGACTTATGGACTTGATCTGGACTGGGATGTTTTTTCAAAATTTACTTGCTCTTGTATATAAAGCTCTTTCTTATACACATATGCGTTTCCATGGATTTGTTTCTCTTGTCTACTCAGACTAACACAACTAGGTCTTCTCGCAGTTTCACGTGGTTTATCTAGTATCCTGGGGGAATGGGGGTAAGGGGGGATCCCCTCCCACATTCAGGCAGACCACTGGGCTGAGGACAACATCCTGAGAGATGATGGTATGTGGCTTTCCCAGGGTAGGGACTGCAGGGGACTTGCTCTTCTCCCTGTCTGGGGGACAGAGCTGGAGACACTTCAAAGTGGACACAACCAGACTGTTTGCTGGGGTGCAGGCGCAGGTACAGGCAAGCCTTCCTAGAGGGGACAGGACATGTGCTGGTCCTTGAGGGTGGAGAGGGGCTGGGGCTGCTCAGGGGCAGCTGGGACAGAGCTGACTCAGCCTGGGAAGCAGAAGTCAGATGGGCCCAAATTAGGAAGTCCATTGGGAACAGGGGGCTGTCTCAGCTGGAGTGTCAGAAACTGAGATGCAGAGGCCACCGGCCACTCCCATTCCGACCAAGGCCACACGCAGTGTGGACCAGCCCAGCCGGTCCAGGCTGGGACATGGCCGTGGGGGGTTGCTGGCTGGGCAGGGCCTCAGGCTGAGGAGGAAGATGAGCATCCTATAGAGGTGGCCAGGAGACTGAAAAAAGGAAGGTCCTGCAGGTCAAGGTCTGGGTCGTGAATGCAGAAAACCCCAACCAGCTGGTGTGGTGTGCCTGCAAAGCCCTCCCAGAGCAGCTGGGATGGGCTCTGTGGCCTGGTTCCCCCCCCCCCCCCCCCACCCCTCCCCCATCTCCTTCTGCTAAAAGCCACCTAGCTGCTGGGCTGAGCTGAAGGGCCCTGGGGCAGAGGCAGAGGCAGAGGCAGAGAGGAGGGGCCCATGTTGAGACATGACCGGGTTTTGCTGCCCCCATCTGCCCCTGGGGGTAACAGCGCACATTCCTCAGTGAGAATTTTCTCAGGGCCCAGGTGAGCGAGCACAGAGCACCCTGCCTCCCCTCACACGCGCCCCAGCTGCTCTGCCCTGGTGGGAGGTGGGGTGGTGGTGGTTGCGGCTGCCTGTCCAGGGAGAAGACTCTTAGTGCCCTGTTCTTCTGCCCATGTCTTCTGAGCCACTGACAGCTAGGCCCTGAGAGAGAGAGAGAGAGAGAGAGAGAGAGAGAGAGAGAGAGAGAGAGAGAGAGAGAGAGAGAGAGAGAGCTCTGCTACCAGCCAGCTGACCAAGTGAGTCCGCTGTCCCTGTGAAAGATGTAACAGTTTACCCAGCCCTGTTAGTGACATAGCAGCGTTACCTTGTATAAGCCCCACACTCCCTGGGAAACAGGAGCTCTGGTGGCGTAGTGGGCCATGCATTGGGCTGCTAACTGCAAGGTCAGCAGTTCAAAACCTCCAGCTGCTCTGAGGGAGGAAGATGAGACTTTCTGTTCCCTTAGAATTTCATAAACCACTACCCACAGAGGGAATCCGGAAAGCTAGTATTCCACGATAGGAAAGCCACCACTTTGGTAAGTTAAAGTCCAAGTCCATGATTTTGCTTTAAATGTCATTCGCACAGCCTCTCCCCTATCAGCTATGTGCCTTAAAGTGAGCACCTGGTTGATTCTGTCTTCCTGTAGACACAGACTTTTTTGTCATCTCCTCTCGCCTCAGCACCCATTCCCCCCTCACACCTCCCCCCAGTGCAGGTATTAGGGTTCCTCCCCTGTGAGTTTAGGGACTCTACTGTGGTTACCACCCACCTTGTGACATATGTAACTATGTCTTATGGATGCATGTCCTATGCATGTCTTATGGCTGCCTACATATGTCCCAAGCTCTCTCTTCTCCCACCTCCACGCAGACCACCAAGCGGGGCTGCGGTGAGCATGCTACCGTGAAATGTGTCTGAGTGCTCTATTTTACCCTCTCCCCAATCCTATCTTCTACGACTTTACTATGCTCTTTATATATTATCACCGTACAATTGCACCTACAGCCCTGCGGTCCTCAGAGGCTGATTTACTCTGACACACTACACAAATCAAGAAGACAATGCCAACAGACTTATACACACCTGTGTTTATTGCAGCAATTTCCATAATAGCAAAAACGTGGCAAGAACCCCAACCACAAGGTCTGTTAGGGAGGCTAACATAGAGCTGGGGGATGTCCATTAACACATGCCCAGAGAGCCAAGTCACCGGAAACAAAGGAGCGGCGCACTGCACATGCTCAGAGGTTTAGGTTTCCCATCGGTAGGCATGGGTGGGCGCTAAACCTGGATTGGCCCACCTGAGCCAGGTGAATTCAATTCAGCCAATGGGGTCGATCAGGGGTCTTCCACCACGCCTCCCCGTGGAATCCTTGAAAAGGCAGGAGCCCAGAGTGGAGAGAGAATTTGTCTACATGACGCCGAGCAGCTTGTGCCAGGCTGCATGGTCGGGAGGGTCCTATCGGTGCTGTGTACACCTGAAACTTCTAACTCTCATAAAACTCACTGGGATCACGAACCAGGCTTCAGTGTGAATTCTTTCTCGCAGCGGGGGGGGGGGGGGGTGGGGAGAGGGCAAGGACTGAGGTATAACTCTAGCTCCAGAGAGATCTAACAGGTCTGGCACATTATTACTACAGAATATTATCCATCAATAAAAAAAACAAAACCAGAGAAACATCGACGACTCTCGAACTCTGCCGGACACGGACGGAGCTGGAGAACATGAGAGCACTAAGTTTCGCAAACAGTCTGACAAAGGAAAAAATAGTAATACCACTGTTACAGGGAACAGCACAGCAAGAGACACGCGGTTTCCACCACAAAGACAAGACTCTGATGACTACCCAGGGGCCCAGGCAGCAGGGCAAGGGGAGGGAGAGGATGCTGGGTGGGGGTGGGGCAGAAGAAAGAGAACCACATCTATGGAGGTTTAGCGGGCTCTTGTTCCAGATCTCATTTTGGAGGGTGGTCTGTTTAAATACAGTATGTTTCTTTTTAACACCCCTCCTCCCCACCAAACAACCCCTCCCCCCCAAAAAAAACAACCCTCCAGATTTCTGAACCCTCAAACCTAAATAGCGGTTTGAATGGCTTAAAAAAAAAAAAAAGGCAAACTAAAATGGACTTGGGCTCTTTAGGGGCAAACGAGTTCATCTCCAGCCAACAAACCAAAGAAACCCACAGGGGCGGTTGACTCCGGGCTCAGGAATGGCTGTGTGTCAGCATCCGCTCTGTGAGTTTGCTCTCTGGAGACCCGGGGCGCAGTCGGATCATTTGGTATGGCTCTCTCTTCAGGAGCATGGCTAGGTGGGAACGTGTCAGTAGGGTGAGGGGGACTGTCCTGTGAGGGGCTCATCAGTTTTGCCCTTCGGCTGGGTAGAGAGTGAACCACGCGAGAAGCATGAAGAAGAACCGTGTGACATCTGAGAGAGACAGCAGATCTCCTCCACAGAGGTGGCATGTGGAGCACAGAGCGGAGCTTCCTGGCCCAGGAGGCTGGCGTGCAGAATGGAGCGGCCTGTGGGCATTTTTATCAGTGAGTGCTAAAGGAGCCGTGGAACTCTGCTGGAGCGGAGCAGAGGCCGAGGGCCTTATGACTGAGAGGCCAATCACGTGAGAGAGACATGCCCCTTAGCGCGGTGTGTGGGGCCAGGCTGACTGAGAAACAAATCCAGTGACACTCCTATGTGCATACGAAAGAGCCTTCCACAAGGAAGTACTGTAATGCTCTATCAAGTGCATAAGTCTGATACAAATCCTTAATTCCTCTTCAGACTCGCGCAGCCATGTGCAAGGATGCAGAGTGCAGGAAGGTTGCAGGCTGGCGGGAGCAGAACCGTGTGGGTCCACGGGCAGTATGGCAGGGCTCCGACCACCCTCAGGGCTGGTGGCAGAGTCCCAGCAGGCAGGAAGACAAGGGGGAGAGAAAGAGGGAGTTTCCCTGTTTTTCCAGTCAAGAGAAGGCCATGCCCCCAAGGAGGCATCATGGACCAATTGGATTCAACATTCCACTTTGAGTTACATTTCTGCATACCCTGAATTTTTTATTTTATTTTATTGGTTGCATTAAGCACATGTTACTTTTTTTTTCACATGTTACTTTTAAGAGTTTTTGTTTGTCTTGATTTTTTTATTCATCATTTTACTGGGGGGGGGATCTTACAAATCTTAGGATGATCCATCGTTCAGTTGCATTAAGCACACTTGTACATATGTGGCTACAATTTTATACATCTTCAAGTGGACATAAAGTTATCTGACTACTACATAAGGTGAGGAAGAGGTACTGCGGACCAAAGAACTACACCCTTAGCCTTTCTGATCTGGACTTGTAACCTGTTCGCTTCCCTAATAAACCCCACGGGGGTGCGTATTCTCTGTGAGTATTGTCTGCATCTCCCAGTAGAAGGGAGCTGTGGGCAGGACGGGGAGAATCAGAACAGGGTCAAGAAAGCTGGAGATGGAGGCACGTGTAGCACCTGCCTTGTAGATATCGGTGCTGGGCTGATGTGGAGCTGGATTCTCCCTCCCCCTCAAGAAGTCAGAGGAGGTCAGAGGTTGGGAGTTCAAACCCAGCCAGTAGTGCCTCTGAAGACAGACTTGGAGAACTGCTTCTAGAAGGTTCTGGCCTTAACCATCCGACCTCTGCACCCACAGCCTCATTAGGAGTTGCTGGTAACCCACAACAACTACCCCAGTGTGAGATGAGACTGTCACGTTACAAAGGGGAAACCGAGGCTCAGAGAGCTGAAACCACTGGCTGGTGACTTCAGTGGCTCAGGGTTTCCATCCCTGCTTGCCTGGGCTTCCTTCCCACAGCACCACCATCCTCCACGTGGATTGTCAGGTCAGGCAGGGGCTTTCCTTTGGTTCCACAGCCAGGTAGGGAGCTCCTCCCTCTGCCCCGGACACCCAGCAGAGGTGCAGCCTCCCAGGAAAGGCTGCAGGCCCGAGACCGAGGGGCGTGGCTGCGCTAGCTTTCACCTGAGAGGAAGCTTAGAGGTTGCAGGGAGGGAAAGAAGAAGTGAGGGGTCCTGCCTGCCGGGCGGGGGTGGACAAGGACTGCAGAGAAGCTGACGGCAGGAAGAGGTGTGTGCTGTGCGGGTGAGCAGTCAGAGGCGGCCCAGGGGCTCCGGCTTCCCCTCCACTCTGCAGACCGCAGCAGCAAGACCACCGACACAGCTACAGCGGCTTCAAGGTCAGCCCTCAGCCCTTCTCTGCAGCCCCCCTCACAGCCACTAGTGCAGCCCCCCACCCACCCTGGCCAAGCCTGCCTGGTGACATCCCTGGAGAAGCCAGCTGGACACCCGCCCTCATTCCCTCCGATCCTACCCCACCCTGCCCCAACTCTTGGAGAATACAGAGTTAAGGTTTGTAAGAGGAGCTAATTAATAGGAATGGTTAGGAGATCATGCTTAAGTCTTTGCTATTTCAGGTGACTTGGGCGAGCTATTTAATTTTTCTCTTTTTTTTTGGACGGGGGGTGTCCTAGTTTCCCCATCCGAATGGGGCTAGTCCCTGGGTGCAAGGCTCAGCACCAGGAGTCTGAATCAGCAAGGCAGTAGTTCCTACCAGAGCGGTCTGGGCTGCAGCCTGTGGGGAGCCCCGCAGAGTGAGAGGCTGGGCTCCAGGAGGGGTTGGTAAAGGCTTGGTCGGGGCAGGTAGGGTGGGGAGGACTGTGTTCTGGTAAGGTGGCAGCTGGGGGACTTGAAGGCATAGCTCCATTCCCAGGAATGTGGCAATAATTGTTGGAGTCTTTCCCCTCCTGGAAAACAGGTCTTCCTGGCCTGTTTTTGCAGATGAGAAAGCCCAGGCCCAGAGAGGGCAAGTTCCTTTCCCAAGTCACACAGCTCAGGCACGGAAGACTGGAGTTGGTTATCCGATTCGCAGCTTCCAGTGGCTCGGTCCTGAGCCTCACCTGTCTCTTCATCTCTCTCTTGGCCTAAAATGGGTCTGACTACTTGTCCTCGCGGCTACTCGGCTACCCAAGTACCTTGGGGAGGTTGCAGTCCAGAGCAAGGAGAGCGCTGGGCCTGGAGTCCCAGGTCTCCACTGGTCTGCTGGACGGCCTCAAGCACACGCGAAGTTTGTGTTTTGTTCAGTGTCCCCACGGTTACTTGGAGCTGTCTCAGAGGTCAGGCCAGGAGTCCCTGAGTCCCGGAGGGCCCCAAAGAGTGGTGGCAGAGGGGGTAGGGTCAGGGTCTATGGTAGCCTCTCTGAGGAGAGGGTTGGTGGAGGCCCCAAGCAGAAGTGAGAGGGAGGCTTTGGCCTGGGAACGGGGTGGAGACCACAGTTTCTATTTGGGGCGACTGAGGAAAGTATCATTTCTGCTTTGATCTTGATTTCCTTCTACCCTCTGCCTTTCTGGGAACAGTATGGCCCGAGAGCCTGGGGACCTAGTGTCAGGTCCAGACCCCAGAGGAGGCCAAATCTGCCCCTCTGCCTGGGCCTCCGTTTCCTTGCTCACAGAGGGAGAAGGTGGATAAATGGCCTGAGACCCTTCCAGCACCAACTGTCCTTCACAACCAAGTCCGCCGCTCTGTGTCTTCCTTGCTCTCCTCAATCCTGCCTCTCAGGCCTCTTCTCCGAGCTGCCCAGATGGTGAGTGACCCACTTGCAGTCACATCAGCCCTTCCAGAAAAACCCTGACTGCGGTCAGGTCCCTTCCAGCTCAGAGCCACTGGACTAGGACAGAGAAGGGTTCCGTCGGGGTTCCGAGACGGGAATCTTGGCTGCGGCAGACAGCTCATCATTCTCCCAGGGAGAGGCTGGGGAGCCCAAGTCAACAAGCGTTTGGTTAGGGGCCCAGTGCTGCTTAACTCACTGTGCCTCCTGGGCTCCTCTCTCTCTCTCTCTCTCTCTCTCTCTCTCTCTCTCTATATATATATATATATATATATATATATATATATATGTAATCTTTCACATATCTTTCTTTTTTTTTTTTCCACACACATTTCTAAGATAAAATCTGAAAGAGACACAAAACCACAAAACAGTAATCACCGTGGAGATGTGGGGAGGTGGGGAATGTTGTTTGAGACCCATCTTACCCTTTACAGCAGTGGTTCTCCACCTTCCTCGGGCCGCGACCCTTTAATACACGTCCTCACGTTGTGGTGACCGCCAACCCAAAAGATATTTTCGTTGCTACTTCATGACTGTCATTTTGTTACCGTGATGAACCGTCATGTAAATAGCTGATGTGCAGGATGGATTAAGCGACCCCTGTGAAAGGTCCTTCGACCCCCAGGTTGAGAAGGGCTGCCTCACAGTGACACCATTCTCTCCATGTTCCCTCGGTGTCTGTCACTGCATCAGTCCCAGCATGACACCCTCTGTCATCTTCTCAGAGGGCTGCTTTCTCTCAGTGCCCTTTCCTGGAATCCCCCCCCCCCACTCCCCCCACCCCCTCACCCCCGCTGTAACACGCTTCAGCTGTTGTTGTTTTTCTGTCACTTGGCAGGGTTGCCAGGCCTGAAGGGACCACAGAGGGTGTGACCGTCCGCCGCTGAGGAGTGACGTAGTGGGTCTGGTCTGGGGCTGTGGCCTGCAAAGCTTCTGTAACCTCTGATACAGGACTTGCTGCAGAAGAGGTGAGTTTTCATTTGTCGGCACGTGGTGTTTTCCAAGTAACTCAAACGGCTCCTCCGTGGACACGTCTTTATGTCGTTTTCAATGTTCCTTTATAAGTAACAATGCTGTCATAACGGACACCCACAGAGGACAGACCTGCACTTGCCCCTTTCCCTCTCCGTAGCTACATTTGCAAATGTGAGGTTTCGGAATCAAAGGATAGTCCGAATACAAAGGTGGAAAAAGTTGGGCCCTTGATATTGCCCTGAGGAGGGGAAGTAGTTTGCCTGTCTATACCCTGGGCCAGTGATTATATCATATTTATTATATCATATTATATTGCACTATATTTCAAATCGATTATGTTCTATTTCAACATTTTCATGTACTATTATATTTTAAATCTTCACAAGTCCTTAACCAGCCTCCCTTAGCCCCGCTCATGACCCAGCTGTTTGGAATTTTGAGTTCTCTTTTAAATCCTAGGAAATGTTTGGGCGACTTTCTCCTTCACAAAAGGGGAGGGTGGGGGTGTTTCTTTCTTGCCCTGCCCCTTCTCCCTTCTCCTTCATTTTTCTCAATATGTTTGTTGGTTTGATTTTCTAGAGCCAACCGTATACAGGATCATTTCATTTAACAAAATTCAACACTCGCTGCTGGAAAGAGTCATTCAGTCAGTATGGACAAATACATACAGCCAGGTGTAAGTGTGTATCAGAACCAAGATCTAGAACATTTCCATGACCTAAAAAATTATCACCTGCCCCTTTTCAGGAAATATCTTTTTATCACTTCCAGGAAACTCCTGATCTGTTTTCTGACCCACTAATTTTAACTTTTCTGTCCAAGGTGGCTGTCTTAGGCTGGGATCTCTAGAGAAACAAACCAGAGAGGCTCACATATGCATATAGAAATTCAAATCAAGACAATGACTCACATCATTGTCGAAGTGGGAAAGTCCAAGTTTGAGCAAGTTTCCAGTCGTGGGTCAGATGGTAGGCTGGAGGCTTCTCCCAACTCCTAGCAGCCGGGGCTGACAAACCCAGTATCAGAAGGAAGGTGATAGTCTGGCAGCTGCAGAGGTGAACGAATCCTAGATCCGCGGGTCAGGCTTGTAGATGCAGAAGTGAATGAGTACAGTGTTAGCAGGCCAGATGGCAGGCCACTGATGGCTCCCAAGATTGGCAGGTTATAAGGCAGGCCATGGGCTCAGGGCCAAAGAATCAGAGGCTAATGAGCCAGATGCAGGATCTAGACCCAGCCAAAAGCAGGCAAGCTTCTCCAAGTGTCTGACTATGTTGGAAGCAGTCTACACCTTTGAGGAAACTTCCTTTCAATGGATTTCTTTCTCTTTTTTTTGTAGTTAGTTCAAGGATTGTTTGTTGACCTTTAGGAGTGTTTTCCAGTTCAGTCTGTTGGGGCACCATGCCCGGGCCCCAAAGTCTACCTTCAGCATTCCCTGGGGACCTTGCAGCTCCATTCCCTTGCTGTTCCGCTGCACTCCCCCAGTGCTTTGCCTCGGTGTGATGGGATGAGGTCGGGTGCAATTCCCACACTGTGTCTCCGGTGCTGCCCCCCGCAGGGCCATGGGTCAGTGAGGGATGTCATGTCTCATAGTGGGGCTGGCCATGTGGTCCTCTCTGTGGACTGGCTGCTCTAATTGGGGTCATTGTCCTCAAGGCCTGGTGGACAAGGATGTGCTCCACTCTCTCTTCCTCCCCTTCATCTGCTTCTTTCAATGGATTTCTTCCGGGCTGTGATTGGAATAAGGGTGTTTACATCAAGTCTAATCTTCTTATAACTGATGGACTGCTCAGAGCAGATCCCATACACACCATCACAGGGGCTAAGTTCACAAAACCGTGAACTTGGAGATTCAAGCCCACCAGCCCCTCGGAGGGAGAAATATGAGGCTACCAATGCCCGTAAAGATTTACAGCCTCAGAAACCCGACCTCAGGTGACCATGAGTCGAATGACGCCCATGATCCTGGTGGGTAGACGGCCACATACCAGTTGCTGTAGAGTTGATTGCCTCTCGTGGTGATCTTAGGTGGTCAGAGTGAGACTACTCCTGGGGGCTTTCAGGGGCTTATGTTTCAGAAGTCGATCGCCAGGTCTTCATTCTAAGGCTCTTCTGGGTGGACTTGAACCTCCAACCTTTAGCAACTGAAGCAGCTGAGTGTGTTAACCCTCCACATCATCTGGTGGGGGAGGGTGTCCTATAAGTGCAATCATAAAGCATGTCGTCTTGCTGTCCCGGCTTCTTTCACGATCGCATGATGAGTCTGAGATTCATCCATAGTATTGCCCGTATCGCCAATGTATTCCTTTTATTGTATGGATATACCAAAGGTTTGGGGTTGTCTTTGTTTATTTTTCTCTTTCCTCAAGTGATGGGCAGCTCGATCGTCTCTAGTTTGGGACTCTTGGGAATAAACCTCCTATGACTACTTGGGTAGACACGGGCTTTCCATTTCTCTTGGGTAAACGCCTAGAAGTTGAATTGCTGCCGTGACGCTTACCTGTAACGTTACGTGTCTGTTTAACTTCAGACGACACCGCCAGCTGTTCCCATGTGGCTTTCCTGTGTTGTGTCCCCTCCAGCCATGCACGAGCATCTCAGCTCTTCTAGACCCTCCACGGTGCTGGCTATTGTCAGTCATTTGCCCACAGCCATTCGGAGTGCGATGTCCTATCTCATTGTAGTTTTCAGTACATCTGCTGAGTAACGAACAATAGTTCACATCTTGTCATGTGTGTAATTGCAATCGGTGTATCTTCTTGCGGGCAGTGGCAGTTAAAATCATTTCCCAATTCTTGTTTTTAAAATCGTGTTTTTGGGGGCTCGTACAACTCTTTTTTTTTTTGCACTTCATGTTTTATTCAACTTTAATATGGTTTCCATCGTACAACTCTTATCACAATCCACACATCCATCCATTGTGTCAAGCACATTTGTACATTTGTTGCCATCATCATTCTCAAAACATTTGCTCTCAATTTAAGCCCTTGGTATCAGCTCCTCATTTTCCCCCTCCCTCCCCGCTCCCTTCTCCCTCATGAACCCTTGATAATTTATAAATTATTATTTTGTCATATCTTACACTGTCCGACATCTCTCTTCACCCACTTTTCTTTTGTCCGTCCCCCAGGGAGGAGGTTATATGTAGATCCTTGTAATTGGTTCCCCCTTTCTACCCTATCCTCCCTCTACCTTCCAGGTATCACCACTCTCACCACTGGTCCTGAAGGGATCATCTGTCCTGGATTCCCTGTGTTTCCAGTTCCTATCTGTACCAGTGTACATCCTCTGATCTAGCTAGATTTGTAACGTAGAATTGGGATCATGACAGTTGCGGGGGGCAGAGAGGAAGCATTTAAGAACTAGAGGAGAGTTGTACGTTTCATTGCTGCTACCCTGCACCCTGACTGGCTCGTCTCCTCCCCAAGACCCTTCTGTAAGGGGGTGTCTAGTTGCCTACAGATGGGCTTTGGGTCCCCACTCTGCACTCCCCCTCATTCACAATGATATGATATTTTTGTTCTTTGACACCTGATATCGGATCCCTTCGACACCTCGTGGTCACACAGGCTGGTGTGCTTCTTCTTCGTTTCCCATTTCTAATTGTAGTGCCAGCCTTATTTCATGGTAAGGGTTCTTTGTACATTCTAGATATGCGCCCTTTATCAGATACAGTGAAACCTGAAAATACTGGAAACTGTATCAGGCAGAAACCTGCCAGGGAAGAGACAGTCAAAGAGTTTCCATTTGGAGTGATTCATAGAAGAGCAGCAAGACCTCACCCTGTCAACCCAGGAAACGTGCGAGAGCCGGAGCACTAAGGTGGTCTGGTCTATGGTTTGACTCTCACTGACCTAACAGTGACCTTCAGAGACTGGCCTTTCAAACACTGATGAAACACAACTGAAAATCTTTCTCTTATACATTGTGGGTTTTGGGTGTTGTTTCTAAGAAACCTTTGTCCAACCCAAGGCCAGAAAGATATCCCCTTTATTTTCTTTTGAAAGTTTTTATCATTTTAGGCCTTGATGTGTAGACCTAGATCTGTTTTGAGTTAAATTTTGCATATGCTGCAAGGCGAGTGTGTTAGACTGGGGGTTTCTCGAGAAACAAAACCAACTCTTGTACGTATAATAAAGTCGTTTATATCAATAACGCAGCCTACACACCTGCAGAGCAGCAGGTCCCGTGCGGCTTAAGTCCATGGATCAGATGCCCTTCCTGACTCAAGCAGCTGCCAGCGCCAGGTAACCAGGAAGCCAGAGAAAGTGGACCAGAAGGCAGGAGGGTGAAGCAGGAGGTGGGAAGCACAGGCTGGTGGAGGCAAAGCTGAGTGGATCCAAAGCAGGCAGCGTGGCAAAGTTGCCACAGACAGCTCCCAGGGCTGGTAGGCCATGTGGCAGGCCACCATCCTAAGCCCCAGATACAGGACCTGCCCAGTACGAGGAGGAGGAGGAGGAAGAGGAGGAGTCGGAGTCAGTTCTCCACAGTCTATAGATACTAAATATGCCACATGTCCAAGGAGACATCATCAGGCTGGGGCCCATTCCTTATGGGAGAGGCCTTACTGCCACCCCACTGAGGATCCTAGACAAGCCAAGCTGACACAAAGCTTAACTATCACAGTTTAGATCCAGCTTTTTTTCCTTTCAATCATGATATTCAGTATTCTCATCTGCTGGTGTCTCCTTTCCTCTCTTGTTCTATCTTTGTGACTTTGTACCTGTTTTATTCATTTATTGCCCTTTTGATGATAATTCATTGGCTAGACATGACTTTATTTTAAATGGAACTGCATCCGTTTATCTCAAAAGCGAAGAACAGGCAGCCTGAGAGGGACAGATCTTTGCCCAGCGCCACACAGTGAGTTAAAAACAGAGCTGGACAGGGATGTGTGTTGTTTGTTCCACGCAGCCTCCCCCTGGGTGAGACCAGCACCCTGAGGGAGGCCCTGGGAGACCATGCCGAGGAGATGGTCGGGTGTCTCAGACAGACCTGCTCGTGTCATCCATTGTGGTGACCACGGGTTCTGGAGTCACAGAGGCCCGAGCCTCCATTTCTTCGTCTATGACATCGATGTGTTGTTGCCACTGTTAGAAATCATCGAACTGGTCCCGGCCCACAGTGACCCCATGGACAACCGACGATCCCTAGCCCGGCCCTGCGGCTTCCTCTCACGGGTTCCTATGTTTGAGCCCATGGTGTAGCCACTGGGCCAACCCATGGGTCTCCTTGAGGAACTTCCCCTTTCTCACCGACCCTACGCTTTATGGCGAGATCCCTGTCCAGGGGTTGGTCTCTCTTTGATCATCTGTCTAGTGCCTCCCCTAAGATGAATGTAGGTGGTGAAGACCGAACCATGTCCCGCATGCCCTGCCCTCTGACACCAAGAGATTGGATGCGGGGGACCAGCCCCCACAACCGAGTGGATCCCAGGGAGCAGTTGTATAATTGAGGGGTAAATTAAAGGGACATCAGCCAAGACAAAGCATGCAAGGGCTCACTTGTTACCATCACTTCCGGAACTAGGTTTGCACAGAGAGAGATTGATTATATTTCCAATAAGAACTGATATACTCTAGGGGGTGTGCAACTCCCCCCTCTAACTACACGTAACCACATAGCTAAAAAGTGGGTGGTACCCGAACCCAAAAGGTCGCTGAGTTCATTGGAGGAGTAACCTGACACCAGTACTGGGGGCAGGTAAGGGGGAGGGGCTGTCTTCAGAGCCCAGAGAGCACAAGTCTGCTCCTGCAGTTAAAGCTGCCGGCCAGGTAGCAATCAGCCATGTGCTTGTAAGAGATACCTTTAGGACAGCACTATTATCGCAGATACAGTGGGGACAATATTAATTATGAGACTGTGATGGGGACTTGTCTCTAACCCAGCCTGCCAGGCTTCTGAATATAGGAGAGTAAAGGAGTCATGCGCATGCCCTCTCTTCCTGTTCTCTGCGTCCCACAGTTAAAGGTCCAACTTTTTACTTTTTTTAATAGTGTTGAAAATATTCATAACAAAACCCTCTTCTCAACCAAATTTCTACGGGCACACACCGATAGCCTCTTTGGGGGTTTGCGACCCCTCTTTCATGCCACAGCTCTTACCATAAGCCCAACACAGAGTGGGTTCTTTCACCCGAATGACCATTACCCACTTTTTCTTGGACAGGATTAGTTCGTGGCTGACCAGCACAGGCATGGATCACTGTGGGACCCTTCTCCTCTGCCTCGGCCTCTGTCTTTCGGCTTCTCAGAGCAGGACGGCGGGTAAGGGGCTTCGCTGAACTGGGGTGCAGTCCTAGCCCAGTGCTATGAACCGTGGAAGCCTCACACCAAAGACTATGGAAGATTTCCTGAGGGGTGGCAACGTTGGTGAACCCTGAAACAGAGCTCCTGGGCCAGCGGCTGAGGAGCAAGGACAAGGTGAAGGGCTGGCTCTTATTCCTAACAGAGGCCTCGCAGAAAGTCCTGATGTCAATAGAGCTACTGGAGAGGATGACCATGACACGTCTGAGACCATCTCAGTGAGTTTCAGCTTCAGCCCCACCTCCTGCCCTCGCCTGGGGCAGTGATTCCGGCTCACTCCTACAGCTAGCTCTTGAGCACCTTCAGCATGCCCTGTGGTGGGCTTTGGTGATACAGGATGGGTGTGCCCAGTCTCATTGACCTTCTCTTGTGAGGTATAGGGGGGTGGGTGGGAATATTCATGGTTTGTGTGCCTTTATGCCTTTTTGTGGGACGGGGCTCTCAGACTCTGCCTGGATTGTCCCAATGTGCGGCTCAAAAGCTAAGCAGCACCAATGACTGACTGAGTCGGGCAAAGAAATTCAACGGAGGAGGAAGTACTTTACTCAGTAAAAAGGGTCAGGGGAGCAGTCAGGGAAGGCTTCCAGGAGGAGGTGATGGCAAATTGGAACTGGCAGGAGCTCCCAAGAGAAGTGGAGGCCAGGGTGTGCCAGGTGGAGGGACCTGTGTGTACAGAGATGGGGGTGGCAGGGGGGTGGTGTGTCCTCCGAGGCTGTCTGGCAGCCTCTCCCTTCTCCATCCCCCCTCCCCGCCATTTTGGACTCTGCTCTCTCTGACCAGGCGCCAAGTCCACAATCACACCCAGGAGCTGGAGAACCAGCTGCTGGACACCCCCTTTGAGGGCAGCAACCTGACCGCGCAGACCTCGCAGGCCCTCATCCAGTCCCTGGCCTTCAAGCTGAACTGCACCTTCCCTGGCCTGGCGTTGAGCAGCAGCATGCTGGGGCCACTCCCTGAGGTCAGGAGGCTGAGGGTGCCGGGTAGATAGCCCCCTGCTTCCAAATCCCCAAACCTCTCCAGGGGCTGGAACTCTGGGCTTGGCCCAGGCTCCTCCCTCACCCTGAGGCCCACCTTCTGCCCCAACTAGCTTTCATTGGCCTCAAAGCTAATGGATGTGGGATGGAGGGGCTTGGTAGCCACTGGAGGGCAGTTTTGGATGAAGGGCAGGGCCCTGGGGGGCAGCAGTGGGCAGGCCTTTGAGGACCTGTGAGTAGTGTCTGTGGGAGGCCTGGCCCAAATGCAGCACCAGGGCCTGGAGGCCCCCTAGGACTACAGAGGGAGCGAAGAGGGGGCTCAGGGTAGGGCAAATGGCTCCTGTTCAGAACCCATGCCCATAGCTTGGGCAGCAGCCTGGGGGATCTCAGGCAGTTTTGGAGTGGGGTTCCCCGAGGGAGGTGGCCGGGACCATCCAGCAGAGCTCCATAGAGAGTGGGGGACTCAGGGAGGCAGGCCTTGAAGGCGGAGTGAGCATGCCCAGTCTACCCATGGCTCTCCCCAGGCCCGGCCGCCCCACTCCATGCAGTTCCCAGCTGAGCTGACCCAGGAAGCCTGCCAGGTCCCCATCAGGGAGCTACGCCTCATCTGCATCTACTTCTACACCTCCTTCTTCTTCCAGGTCAGCGCCCCTGGGGGGGGGGGCCAAAGAGGGCACGGGCTGGCTTCTGGGTGGGGCACCTGCCCCAAGAGGGTAAGAGGTGGGGGTTCACTCCAGGTGCAGCCTGGGCCAGCCACTGCCTCTTTCCCTGCTGCGTGACTGCAATCTACCGAAATCTTTGGCACGTCCACCCCTGGAAGGCCGTGGCACGGGCCCTTAGGAAGCGCTTCATGTCCACATTCAGTGTAGGGTCTTTAGAAACTCACCACCATCGAGTTGAGTAGACTCATAGCAACCCTATAGGACAGGGTGGGACCACCCTGTGAGCTTCCAAAACTGAGACTCTATACAGGAATAGAAGCTTCATCATCCTCCCTGGGAGCGGCTGGTGGTTTCTAGATTGCTCATCTTGAGGCTGGCAGCCCGATGCATAACCACCAAGCCACCAGGGAGCCTTAAGGGTAGGGCCACTGAGACTTCATTTTAATCAAGGTTGAGTAAAACCCCAAACCCAAACTCACTACCATTGAGTCTATAGTAGTAGAAAGCCTCCTCTTTCTCCTGTGGAGCGGCTGGTGGTTTCAAACTGGTGACCTTGTGGTTAGGAATGCCCTAGGCCAGCGGCTGACAAACTTGTGAGACAGAAGAGCCCCTCCTGTCCCTCCCAACACTTCAAAATGCATGCCAGAGCCAACAGTATATGCTTACAAACAAACGAAATCACCACGATCTGAATAGTATGTTTAAATGAAGCGACTATAGCTTTATTTCCATTTTCTATTTCACTTCAGAGCCACATGTATGTGCCCGAAGGGCTGAGTACTGCTGCCTCAGTTGGCCAACTCTGGCCCTATGCAATGTGGTGGGCGAGTCGGGGCAGGGTGGGGCAGGTCGGGAGGCCCTCGGAGAAGTTACCTTTTACCTTGGCTTTGAAGGTGGGCTCTCATGGGCGTGAGGTGGAGGGTGCAAGGCTAGAATGTCATAAGCAGCTGGAAGGTAGAACAGCGTCTGGAGACAGTGGGAAGAGGGCATTCAAAAGCCGGGAGGCTGGCCCGCTCTGTGTCCTCATCCCAGGAGGGAGGAGGTGGTGGGGACCTCCTCTACCATCTCCCCATGTCCCCTTCAGCCAGCATTTTCCAATGCCCTTCCAGGATGGCTCCAACTCGGTCCTGCTCAACAACTACGTCCTTGGGGCCCAGCTGGGCCGCTACCACGTGAGGAACCTCAGCAAGTCAATCAACATCAGCTTCTGGCACAACAGGAGCCTGGTACTGTCAGGGCGCCTCATTCTCACCCACGCCTGTCTCGCTACTGCATCACCCAATCCAAACCCATGAAGCCTTCTTGGAAAAGAACTCACACAACCCCCCTGGAAGGTTGATAAAAATTGTAATCCACCACATGTCGAATATTCCTGGCTAAGAAATACTCCCCTCCCCCCCCCACACCCCACTGAGAAGCAGCAGCTTGTATGTACCGCACGGGTCAGGGTTCTTCCGGTTGCAGGTAGAGGGGCAGCTCAAGCACAGAAGGTAACAGATGCACCGCAGGGTAGGCCGCCTGCCTCCTCCTTGTCAAGTAACTGGAGTGACTGTGCAGGAGTGCTGGCTTCAGGCACGGCTGGATCCAGGCACTGATGGGTTTCATCCTGGCTTCTCTTTCTGTCTCTCGGGGGTGCATTTCTGCGTTGGCTTTCCACTTCCTGGAAAAATGACTGCCGGGGCACCCAGCTTCCTTCCCCTCTTCCCAGTAAGTTCTTCTCTACCAAACTCAGGTCCCAGTATGGAGTTCTGCCTGCCCGACTGGTTTATAGTCCACCCTGGGGGTCAGGCAGATGGAACGTGTGAATTAGATAGACCTGGGGTCGGCCCACTTGGCTAGAGATGGAGGAGCCAATCCTGCCCCTCACAGAAACGTAAACATTACTCAAGAGCCACAAATATGTTTTTACAAATAAGGAAAAACTAAAGCCCTCGTGGAAACAAAACCTGGGTAGCTTTATTTTCATTTTCAATTTCACTCCAGAGTCACGTGTACTTACCGAAAGAGCCACAGTTTGCCGACCCCTGGGCTTGGCTGTGGCCGCTTGGGGTCCCCACACATCCTGGACCATAAGCCACAGGGCCTCCCCTGCACCCTTTATACCGATCAACCCCTCAATGTTTGCTTTATCCCTGCAGGAAAACTACACACTGACATGTGTCTTCTGGAAGGAGGGGGCTGGCCGGGACAAGTGGACCTGGAGCTCCGAGGGCTGCCGCACAGAGCAGGCCTCCCCTGGGCAGGTGCAATGCCACTGCAACCACCTGAGCTACTTCGCTGTTCTCATGGTAAGTGTGTGCCCAGCTCAGGCGGGCGGTGGGGTGGGGTGGGCCAGAGCTGCAGAGAATCCCACCTTCAGGGCAGAGGAGCAAGCCCAAGGCGGGCTCGAGAGATAGAAAACCTATCACAAATGGCCTTAAGCCATCAAAGGAAATGTGTGGACACATGCTTCTCCAAGGTCCCGGTCAGATTTCCAGCGTGGTTTGGTCCAGCGGAACAGCCCACAATAACAGACGGTGCGCTGACCTCCGGCTAGTCCCTCAGCTCTGCTGGCAGCTCCCAGGCTAGTGGGTGGATGTGCCTCTTACCCACTTCTGCCTATCAGCTCTGCCAGGCTGAGCGCCCCAGCCCAGCCCGGGTCGTGTGTCTGCCTGAACTGTGGCTAGGAGATATGACGTTGCCTTTTCGGCTGACTGCACCTGTCTGCACTCAGTGGGAGAGCAGTGGGGACGGAGCATGCCCAGAAAATGGAGTAGACCACCTGCGATGGCCTTGTTCAGGGGACCTGGTGGAGCAGTGGTTACACATTGGGCTGCTGACCGCAAGGCCAGCAGTTCAAAACCACCAAGCAGGTCACTCCTGGGGTGAAAGATGGGGGCTTTCTACTTTCAGAGAGTTACAGTCTCAGAAACCCACAGGGACAATCCTGCCTTGTCCCACAGGGTTGTTATGAGTCAGCAGTGATGCTGTGACAGTGAGTTTGAGGGTTCGTTTTTCGTGATGTCCTTGTTCATTGAGTCTTTGTGGTGCGGCGGTCACACAGTGGGCCATGTGGTAGGCTGGGTTGACTAGAGAAACAAATCCAGTGACACTCAAATATGTGTGAGAAGGAACTTCATGTCTAGAGAACATCCCAGCCCAGGCCGACTCAAGCCCATAAGCCTGATGCTAGTCCATAAGTCCCTCCTTAGACTCACCCAGCCACAAGCAATGATACAGAATGCAGGATGATCACAGGCCGGTGGGTGCAAAGTTTTATAGATCCAATGGCACTGGATGCATCTCTAGGCCTTGTGCAGATTCAGTGTGGCTTGCCCGCCGGCAGACTGTAAGGTAAAGGCAGGGAGAGAGGGGGAGGTTCCCAGGACCCTCCTTTTTTTTTTTTTCCCCAGGACCCTCCTTATGAGGAAGTCACACCCACAAGGAGACACCATCAGCCTGTGGCCTGATTGACGGGCTAGACTCCACCCCTACACCTCAAGTTGACACCAGATTATGTAACTACCACAGACCACCCTTTGTCAACTTGACACTCTTACACAACCTTTTTTCTTTCACTTTCAAACAACTCTTTAGCCACACATAATTTTTGAAACAAAGACAGTAGTGAAATCATATTTGTGCCTAACAGAATAAAACTAAAATGCATACAATTCAAAATGTGCCAGCCTCAATTAGCATTATATTCTTTAAGTGAACAAAACAATTCTATACTTAACAATTGCAATTATGTGAACACGTATGCCATAATTCTATCAAAGTAACCCCCCACCCATGAGTGTTTATAAGCCAGTCACTTCGTGCCTCTATCCCCACAATTTTGGCTGTCCAATTCCTATACTGAGCACGTATATCAACCCAGTGCTCTGAGAAGACAATTGATGTGATTCTTTGATGTGAAGTACCTTCATCCCACTTGGAACCTTGTGAGTCTACCTCTATAAGCAAAGTCAAATCAGGACAGGCCACCCATAAAACCAGCAGCCAAATGGTACCAGTTCACAGGCTTAAAAATCTTATCTTCATCTGGTTGGGTTCTGGTCAATTCAGCATGCCTCACTTAGCCTCACCAGGCTGCCTTGCCTTTTGATTTTGGGTCCCTTCACAAATTCTCAACAACTCTAGCCCCCTTGGGCTAAATCATGCCACAGACTTGAATTCTACACAACTCTTTAAACTTCAGACCAGCTAACCTGCCCTCTAGTCCCTGTGAACCAGGGCCACAGGTGTCTGTGGCCAGACTCAACCCGTCTCTTTATTGCTACATTTCTCCTACTCTTACTCAACACGTGGATCCAGGTGGTCACCTAGCAAGCATTTCAGGCAGCGCACAGGCTCCCTTTAACGTTCAGTCCTAGAGAGGAGAGTTCCTTTGTGACTCCAGACTTTTCCAGTTTCAGGCACAAACTACTAGTTCAAAAATCAGAAAGCCAAAGGGATCCTTTTTTACCCACTTCAGTCTGCCAACAGCTCTCTAGGCAAGTCTCTTTAGACGAAAACCTACTGAGCACTCAAGGCACTGGGTGGGGCTTCTCTTTACAGAGCTTTCTTTGCAGGGGTGTCCCATACCCATCGAAAGATCCAATTTAAAAGAAAATCATTTTATTGGGGGCTTATACAACTCTTATTACAATCCATACATACATCCATTGTGTCAAGCACATTTGTACATTTGTTGCCATCAACATTCTCAAAAACTTTTATTTCTACTTGAGCCTTTGATCTCAGCTCCTCATTTTTACCCTCTCTCCCCTCTCCCCACTCCCTCATGATCCCTTGATAATTTGTAAATTATTATTTTGTCATGTCTTGCACTGTCTGACGTCTCCCTTCACCCACTTTTCTGTCGTCTGTCTCCCAGCGAGAAGGTTAAATGTAGATCCTTGTAATCGGTTCCCTCTTTATCCCTCACCCTCTCAGTACTACCACTCTCACCACAGGTCCTAAAAGGATCATCTGTCCTGGATTCCCTGTGTTTCCAGTTTAAAGATCCAATTTTAATGGCTGAAGGCTGAAACCTTACAAGCTCTCCATTTTCTTACTTCCCCAAAATAATTTCTATCACACATGATATCAATAAAAAGGTGGAAGAAATCAGAATTAATCTAGTAGAGTCATATCCTAAACTCAATCTTTACAACAGTCAAATTCAATTCCTTTCTTATCTAAACGATTCCATTCATATGTAATAGAGCCTTAGGCCTCTGGCTGCATCAATCAGGGTGGGGCCATCTGTCAGAGGGCGGGGCCATGTGTCAGCCGTTTTGACTAAGCAGCATGCATGATCTCAGAGAAGTTCAAGGGGCCATTTTGCCCCTCTGATGACAATTTACATTAATCACATTCATTTTTTGCCATTTCAAACAGGAATAACCAAAGTCAACAACCAAAGTAAA